>NC_086251.1:3354200-4713991 GCF_021018805.1 Prinia subflava | reverse complement strand
GTGAAAATGCCAAGAGTAACTTCCCCTCTATCGAGCTGCTTCTGTTCTGTCAGGGTTTGCCCAATAGTGGCTGTTTTCCACCTGAGAGTAAACAAGGATGTGCTTAAGCTGTGGCTCATGCCAAAATATGTGTTGCTCTGGGCTATGAGTTCAGACACTTGCTGACGGAGTAGAGGGAAATATTTGAAAAACAGGAACTTGAGGATAGCTGCTCTTGTCCTAGGATAGATAATGGCATAAAAATAAACTCATTATCTAAGTTCATGATGTGTTTAAAATATACTCCCTACACAGGGAAGCATTGTAGTACTTCAGATATGTAAATGACTGTATTTTTATGCTGCCTTAGACTTCAACCATGACTGTCTGTTATAATTGAGAAATACTGTTGTGAGAGAGGCCAGGTTTTCTTATTTTTGAATCAAATGAATATTCCATGAAAAAAGCTGTGGAAATTCTTGTTGTAGCAGGTGCTGTTAAGTACTGGCTTGAAGGTGTTGATAGAACAATGCTGTCAGCTGTTTTTAATAGAACAAATAGTAATTCATTTACATTCCTCCAAGCAAATAACATCTTTTGGCTTACTTCAGAGTGCTGCCATCTGATTGATTTGGTTTGGGGATTTTTTTTTCCCCAGGTGGTGCCCCAAATTATTACCCAAACAGCTTCACTGGTCCCCAGGACGTGCCCCAGCTCAGGGAGAGCCGCATGTTTGTGTCAGGGGATGTGCAGCGCTTCAACAGTGCCGATGAGGACAACGTGACCCAGGTGGGGCTGTGGGAAGGCTTTGGGCTGCTTGGCACACATGAGGGGTGTGTATTGGTGTGAGTTCTCACAGAATCTGAAATTCAGATTTGGGGCATTGTTGTGTAGAGGCTCTGACCTGTCATCTTGCCATTAGTGTCTGGAGGAGGAGCTGTTGGCATGTTTGCCAAAGAAGAACCCTCACAGATAGGCTGCCTTTTAAACATTTTGAGTATTTGAAGTGTTGCTTGACTAGGAAGTGAAAGCTATTCTTAGTCACTTTTGGGAATATCAAAATAAACCTTTTTATTTTCCAATGGGCAGGTACGGGAATTCTACCTCAAAGTGCTGAACGAGGAAGAGCGCCAGAGGCTGTGTAAAAACATTGCAGAGCATCTGAAGGATGCCCAACTCTTCATTCAGAAACGAGCTGTAAGTGCCCTCTTGGGGCTTTATTCCAGGTTTCCTACCAGTCTAGTAATGTTGTCATAATAGCTTCTGAAAAGGAAGATCAGGAATTCTCTGAAAAGGCTGGATTTTTTGCTTCCTCAGGAATTAAATATTGTGCCTAGTTACACAATATAACATCAATATATAACATGTTAAAGTAACTTTTTCCTGGAGTGAAGAATGGGATAGATGTTGAGCATGTGTTTAGCTTGGTGTTTCAAAAGTCAGATGACTGCTAGAGTGAGTTTTTGCTCTAAACAGGAAGGCAGTGAGGGCCAAGATTGGTCCCTTTCCAGAGCAACTTTGTTTAATTTGGGAAGGAGCTCTCTGTGGGATAACAGAAATCGTGTTTGAAGATGTTCATATCTTGTTTATAACTGATCAGAATTAAACTTCTCTTCCTTATGATACCTACTGCTTCTAGGCCAGGAAATGTGGTAAAGAGTCCTTTTGAAATGGAGGAAAAAAATCTTGTTGTCTTTTCTGTCTTGTTTTCCTGTGCAGGTGAAAAACTTCAATGCTGTTCATCCTAAATATGGAGCCCATGTCCAGGCTTGGCTGGACAAATACAATGCTGAGGGTGGGAAAAAGGTATGGTAATGACTTTTGTAGCTGCATTTTGACTGGCTATGAATTATTTTGGCTCCTCTTGTAAATTCAATGAAGTGAGAAATTAGTCTTGATTCCTGTTTGATATAAAGGCTGGAAGTCAGTGCTTGTAGAAGTGCAGGAAGAGGAGACATTACTTTTAATAACAATTAAATGTTGATGAACTGGTGATGTACATAGACTTTGTTTCAGCTGAGGTTTGTAGGATTTCTGGAAGCTGACTGTATGTCATATCAAATATGTCCAGGTTGGTTACCAACTCTTTGTGACGGTGATTAAATATTACCACAAGCCTTTCCTGGGCTCAGTGCTTGCTCCAAAGAACAACTCAGTTGATTCAGATTTTTCCTGGAGTTCTCTACTTTAAAGAGAACTTACCCAGAGTTTTTCTGTTGCTTTATTTTCAGGATGTAATTAGAACATACACACAGTCCACAACTCGTGTGTCTGTCAAGGAGAGATCCAACCTGTGAGTCAGAAGAGATCTGCTCTGAATTTTGCGTCCTTCCAGCTGCACAAGAACCTGTCCAACACTTCAATGAATGTAGCAGACCTGGGCCCAAGCCCTGAGTGTTTCACAGGTGTGATTTACTGAGCTCTCAAGTGCTGTCTGTACTGGAAACCAGGTAACACAAGCTCCAATCCCAGTGCCTTTTAACACTAGTGCTTTACTGCTTGATGATAACTCACGGGATTTTTAAACAACTCATGATGAGAAATTGTCTTAGCTTCTAGCAGCAAACAGAAATGTAATCAAAATACTGCTTCATTTCTTTTTGTTGTGCAACTTTCCTGGCTCAACCACACAGTAGAATTTCTATAAGGACACTGTGATTGCCCTCATGGAGAAAACTGTTAAAAAGTTGATGCTGTTCAGTATTTCTAATAAAATAATTATCTGTCTGTATGTGTAAACTCATCCCTTGTATTTCATTTTTGGCCTTCCAGAAGTAAAATGATACACAGTAGTTAACTACAAAGCTTAATCTAAATATAGTTCAATTGTATTCCTAATATATATTTTAAGATAATCTTTCCTTACTAATGTGGTGTTGGGATATAACTGACATAAGGGAGGTGGCAAAAGATGTTTTCTTATGCCATACACTGTTTAACTAATTGGATTACACCTTACAGCCCTTTCAGGGGTAGGAGAGTAAATTGTTCTTTCTAATCTGTAAGCATTTAAATAGAAAAATATTAAAGTGCCAAATATTTGAGAAATAAACCTTCAAATGTGTGAATATTGAAATTCAAGAACTTTGAAAACTATTCCCAGTGGTTGCTGAAATGGTTATTTTACTGCAATAATCTGCTGTTGCTGTTTCTTCATCAAGCCAGGGCTAATTTTCAGGGTGACCCTTTGATTAAAGCAGCATTTTTGTATGAATGTAGATGTCTAGAAAATATGTCTAAAACCTGATTTGAGGCATGTTATAATGTTACTTGGCATCTGCAGTTTAGTTAAATTGTGCAAAAAGAAATTGGGACCTCAGTTATGGGATAATTATTGTCCAAACTAAATGCAAAGCATTTCAGAACCCAGCTACTGCTCTTAACTCAGGCAAATGTAAAAAATTCAAACCATAGCAGTTTTGGGGGTGATTTGTCAATAATCACTGCATTTCTGGGTCTGCCTTGAGTTGTATTTTGACTTCCTGATTTAAGTGTAAATTCCCAGCAATGGTGGCAAGTCAAGAAGAGTAGATACTAAATGCCATTCTGTTAAATTTTGGAGAATGTGACTTGCTCTGCAATTCATTTATCTACCAATCTATTGTGAAAAATCAGCGGGGGTAGAGGTGCAGTAAAATATGAAGGAATAACCTACTATATTCTGGGATTTCATTGGCTTTTGAACTGATCAGACACGTGGGATTACATGATTGGGTAGGAATATTTTTTGCTGGAACAGAGAATCCTAATGAATTTTGGAGAAGAGTAAACAAGGCCTGATCTTGTGATTTTGGTTGTATCTGCTAAGTGATTTATGTTGTTGTCTTCTTTTATTTCTGAAATAAATGGAGTGAAAAATCTCTTGGCAACATGTTTTCTGTGCAGATGTCTTCAAATACTTTGTGTTAATCTAGGAAGTTCATCCATTCTTTCATCTGTTTTTCTGGAGATGGTGCAGAAGCTGTAGGTTGGATGTACTTTTGGCAGCTGCCTTTATTTTAAAAACTCACATTTCAACCCCCAGTTGTGTTTAAATGACTTAAATGACGTCTGTTCTAGGCTAAACTGGCTGTGACAAGTGTTGTACAGAAAATTTAGCTTTTCCCAAAGCTGTGGAAACACTGGAAGAACAATAATGCTATTTCTTCAAATAAATAAGACAATAAATCTATTTACAGCTTGTTATCATGAGCACAGAGAGTGTTAATATGACACAACCACAGTTTTGTTTTTGTGTTCTGATCAGTTAAAATCAAGCATTCCTTTGCCAGGTTGTTGCAATATGACTTCAGTGATGTGTAAAGCAGAATTGCTCAACATTTTCTTATTACCGTTTTATTTGAGATGCACATCTCTAGCAGTGGATTTGGGAATGAACTTGGAACTAATGTTGGGAAAATTACAGCTTCTCCAGGAGTACCTCTTCTTTTAATGGGCCTTCATTCCTAAGTTATTTTCCCTTCCCCAAAATATTTAGACTTGAATATCCAAAAAGCATGCACAGATTCCAGAATCACATTCATTGTAGTGAGCTGTGCTGGGGGATGAGGAAATTCATGGGATTGCTAGAAGTTATGTGAGGATAAAAAGGGTGAGGCAGGTTTGGATCAGACTTTCAGTGCTTCAGAGATGCTGGAGAAAGCCCAGATTTCCTTTCCTTAGTGCAGCTCATCGATGGGAATTGCCTGCTAAGCAGTGTGTGGGTATCCATAATTTCACCTTCCAGTGAATCAATCACTTTGTTTTGCCAAATATTCCATACCTGTTGCTGATCTTGCAGAAAAAGGCTGTTTGGAGATCTGATCCACGTGAGTTCCCACAGGTAGGTGTCACCACTTTCTCACAAAATGATTTACAAGGGTGATGAGGCTCAGGGTTCCAAGGGAGGTGGTGGCTGCCACATCCCTGGAATTATTCAAGGCCAGGTGGGACAGGGCTGAGCAACCTGGGATGGTGGAGGATGTCCCTGTTCACTGCAGGGGTTGGACTGGATGAGCCCTCTGTGACTCTCTGTACACTCAGAGTTCAGTTTGCTGTGGGGCTCCAGCCCAGCACCGCCACAGTGAATCGATCCAGTGTTGTTTGTTCTTATCTCCTGCTTGTTGTCGTGTTGTGCGTTCTTATCTCTTGCTGATAGCACATTGCATGGGGATCTGCAGCCTGACCTTCGCCTCCCTGATGATATTGCAGAGCCTGAACTGATGTTTGGGGTCAAAGTTGGTCATGACACAGGTCATGGCATGCAGAGGTGGACCTGAGCATAACCTCAACTCTGACATTGAGGGTGAAACCTCAGCAGTTGCCTAAGGCCATTGTGGACAGAGTTGGGAAAAGAGCTGAGGCTCTATTTTGATTATTATAAATTCATTTAAGGCAGTTTTGCCAGATTTGTGGCATTCAGGGTGATTCCAGCTGGGGTGGATCAGTAAGACGAAGAAGATTGCCAAAAGGTGCCCTGTGTTTGCAAAAGGTTATAAAGTGGTGCACAGTTGTAAAGAAAGTTATAAAAGTGGTTATAAAGATTTTTACACAGTCTGGGAAAGCAAATGAAGACTGAACAAGACAGTGGTGTAAAAACAACAAGTGGAGTATTTGATAGCTGCCTGTTAATGGTGACACTTGCAGCCTGGATTCCAGAGCAGAGCCTGTGTGGTTTGTCTGATGAAAGTTTGGACTTTGTCCTGCTGGAATTGTACCTAAAGTGGAATTCTAACCCCAGAGCAGCTGGAAATCTCCTTGCACTGCAGGCCTTCAAGAGCTGGGCTGAAATTTATTCTCAGATCACACACTGAAGCTTGATAAAGTGGTAGTTTTACTTTTTTAAAGAAAAAAACCCACTAAATATTTTTCCATCCCTCTACTCAGAGCAGTTCAAATGCTATAAATCTGTAATGGACCAAGTCAGAAGGAAAACTTCATTTCCTGTTTCATACCATGTGATGAACCACGGAAATCCTTTATATAGATTTGCTGTGTCTGTTAATTTCAGTATTTATTCTTTGCTTGTTTCTCGTAGGTTCCCCATTTTCAAATTTTGACCAGGATTGACAACTTTTTTTTTTTTAATTGCTTGGTTGGTTTGTTTTTTTTTTCCAGTGCAACAACTCCTAGTAGTCCCTGTGATTATTGATTTGGGTTTGACACAGAAATGGATATACTTTCTTACCAAAACTAATGTATGATTTTCTTTTCCACGCTTGTGAATCTCTGACCTTGTGCTTAGGTATAAGATTTATTGAGGAAGGAGGGTGATGGCAGGTACTGGTTACAGACTAAGTTGCTCTTGCAATGCTCCCCAAACAGAATGAAAATTCTGAATTCCTACATAATCACAGCTCCTGTGTTGTCTAGAAGGTCTCAACAACACTCTCGACTTTGTGGAGGGAACCTGGAAAACCAGGAATGAAGAAATCTCATTCTCCTTCTGTACTTATTCTGTGTGTGCAGAGTCCAAGGTGCTTTAGCCACTCAGTCCTTTTCCTAAGAGATTTTACTGGAAAAATACTTCACTTTGAATTTAAACTTTCAGTATTATTTCAAGTAGGAACTGTCTTCCCTGAACCTCTGATTCCAAGATACTACTGTAAAAGAAAAGAATGGCATTTTGCCCTTCGGAGTTGCAGCAATCAAGGCTGTATTTTAGACTAAGCCAGTTAATACTTTGTGTTGTTTCAATCATCTTTCACATTTAAGGAAGATACTCTGCTCCTGATGCTGATTTTCCTTTCACTGTTCTCATGTACCATAAATTTTTGTGGGAGTGGTTTTTTTGTTTTGGTTTTGTTTTGTTTGCTTATGGTTTTCTGTTGGGTTATATGACTAATTTGTATGTGTTTCCTTCTTTGGGTGTCTCAGTGATATCTTCTTCATAAAATCTTATTCAGCTACTCAATATTTTCCTGAGGGAGTGCAGGCAGCCTTTCATCTGAGACTGATACTGATAAGATTGGTCAAAGATATCCAAGGAAAACTTGGCAACTGCTCCTGTTTGCTCTGGCACTGATCCATGTATTGCTTAGGGTTTATTCCATGTTTATCCACAGCCCTTCATCTCCATCTTGCTCAATCCTCTTGCACACCAGTCCTCACTGGAGCGCTGTTGAGTCTTTAACAATGGAAACATTCACAGCTCTCTTTTTTAATTGCATTTTGATTTGCAGGGGTCCTGAACTAGGAGCCTAATGATGTCAAAGGTCCAAAAATCAAATTATGATCTTCAAAATTAGGCTTTTCATCTACCCAATAAATCATTTTCAAAGGCTGCTTAAGGTAATTTTAAAAGGCTTTTTAAAGTAGTGGAAATGTGTTTGTAAATGATACTGTTGTGACTCCTGCTTTATTTCTTAATTCTCCACTGAATTTTTGGGAATTGCTTCTTTTACTCCCATGGGTCAGGCATTGTACTTTGTGCTGTTAACCTCTAAATATAATTGCACTTTTTCCAAGGCAGGAAAAATGGTTTAATAGCAAATTTTTCCCTTGTTCTGGCTGACTGTGCAGGGTTAAAGGTTTTTAAGTAATTCAGCTGGTCATTGCACAAGTAGTACAGAGTCCATTTGTTACATCATCAGAGACTTTTTTTATATCTTTTTACCTTTCCAGATTGCTATTTATTAACCTTGAATTATTGAAAAAAAGTGTGGTAACCACTAATACTCAAATGGATTTTGTTTTTCCCGTAGTCTCCTTTGCGAAAGCTGGTCTTTTATTTCAGGGTGTGAGTATGTACTCACTGTAGTACTCACTTGAGACAAAGAACAGGCTTTCTTAATAATGAATGGAAAGATATTGTCTCTTCTCAAGGGTGATTCAAAGTACCTGGACTAGCTTCTTTCACTGACTCACCTTCTGCCTGGCACAGCCAAAATCTGATCTAATCTTGGTCTAGCTGCAACAGCAACTTCTGGACTTGACCAAATATCTGTAGGGGATTTATTTTACTTCTGGTTTACCTTTCTGTAGTATAATCTTAGTCCTGGTGAGGTGAGGAATAGGTGAGGAATGTATGTGGAGTGTGCACATCTCAGCCCAACTCAAAGTTCACAAAAACCCCCAAACCAGATACATTTGGAAGAGAGCAGAGGCTTTGAGCTGCTTTTAACCCATGTGTTTCTTGGCCCTGTGACAATGAGGATTCTCTAAAAACAGTAATGAAAACACATTGGTGTTTTTATTCACTGCATGTGCACTTGCTACAGTCTAAGTGTTGTTTGTAGTTTATCCTCATTTATTGTGATTTCTGCACATTGCTGGAACACCACGTTAATCCAAGATCCTTTGTAGTTTCCAATTCAAGTTAGCAAGCATTAAACCCTCCACATGAGGAAAACAAAACAAAAAAATAAGCCATGGTCAGAGGCCTCTGACACGAAGTTAAGTGTGTGCAGCTCCACAGATCCAACTTGAGCCCATACCCAGGCTCAGAAATGCTCAGACTCAGTCAGCAAAGTGCTCCTCTTTCTCCAAACAATTCACCTTCTGCTTGCCCTGCCTACTCTTAACACATCTGAACCATAACCCCAGGAAAAAACAGAAGAATTTCCAAGCAGCTTCATCTGTATTGTAATTTTATCCCTCAGTCCTTACTCACTTTCTTCTGCCAGAGTCCCTTGTGGTCCCTGACCCTCAGCTTGCTGGGAATGCAGCTGTGGCAGGCTGTGAATTGCAGCACCAAGCCTGGTCCTTTATTTGTGCAGGTAGGCATCATGCCAGAGCTCTCCTGAGCTCTTCAGGGAGCTGGGAGAGAGAGAAAGAGAAGACACATCACAGGGATGCTCAGGTGAGGGTGGCTGGAACAAGGGAATGAGGTTTGGTCTGATTTCTGAGAATCCCATAATAAGCTGAGTTGGAAGAGACCCACAAAGATCAGTCCAGCTCAGCCCTACACAGCACCATCCCCAAGAGTCACTTCCTTTTACCAGGAAGGTAAAAGGAGAGCAAGACAACTCTTGCTCTTGGGATTCCAGTCTCTCCTGCATCCTCCTGCAATTTGGGGGGTTTATTTTTACTCACTGCACGATGTCTGCGAAGGCTGCGAGCAGGGGCTTGCACTGGTACTCCAGGCCGTGCTTGGCACACAGGGACTTCACCAGAGGCGCCACCTTCCAGTAGTTGTGCCGTGGCATTGTAGGGAAAAGGCTGTGAACAGGAGACAGACAAGCTTCACAGGAAATCCTGGTCATTCCCACGATTCACCCAGCTCACAATGAGGAGGGTCTGTAGCTGCTCCCAGCTCTTCTTTCTCCCTGCTGTGCTTTTAGCACAAGGAACTCATAGGACTTTCTTGCTTCCCCCTCTGCTCAGCAGTTCGTCTCTAAATTAAATTATGTTTATGGAAGGAACTACTTTCCCCCCAATCCTTTTTCCAGAAGTAGCCATCTCCATAGCACAGAGGACATGAATCCATCCTTGCCAATCTCACTCTACAGAGTAACAGCATCAAAAACCAGCAGAGGTGGCTTCAAACTCCTGGGGCAGTCTAGAAACAGGTGCACAGGACTTTTTCACTGATCCTTAAAACCTACTATTTAGGATTGACTCTGTTGCTGTCCTTGCATGGATCCTGCCCCTGTTCCATTTTCTCTTGTCATCCTATGGATCCAGTGAAAGTTTTGAATTACATGATTCTCTTTAAGAGCTTCAGGTTTTAAAGACAAACTCATTGGTGCCCCACAACTATTTGTAGAATTCAGAGCAAAAAGGAATAAGAAGAGGGAAAGAAAGAGAGAAGAAAAAATGTTTTAAAAGGAAAAGGGGAAAGAAAATTCCCTCTTGGGGTGAGTACTCACTGGTGCTCAATCTGGAAGTTGAGGTGCCCCGTGAACCAGTCATTGAACAGTGACTGCTCCACGTTGCAGGTTGCCTGGAGCTAAAGGAGGGGAGAGGAAAGCAAAGTCAGAGACAGGTCAGAGTGTGTTTAGGAACCAGAGCTGGACCTGGATTTCATTTTGGATTGTCCATGAGCATGTCATTGCTGTCCTCCTTTACCTTTTCCATGACTGAATGCATCAGCCTATTGACCACCTCCCAGCCACCAACAGATTCCTTGATGCAACAGGAGACTTGCTAGTGGTTAAAATTTGGACCTGTATGGCCACAATTCTTAAGAAGGGAAAAATCTTTTACCTGAGTAGACATCCAGTCCAAATTCTTGTCGTAGTCGATATCCATTGGGATATGGTTCATCTGTGAGACCCAGACAAACCAGCTGCTCTCCAGCATCCTGTGCAAGGAGATGAGAGAATTCAGGTCAGCAAGGAGCCACTGAAATACTGGCAGAGCCAGACTTCAAGACATGGCTGAACACCAGCCTTGCTAAGCTAGCACCTGGAAGGACTTGCAAACCCTGGAAATTTCGTATTTCTTTCTGAAACTCTGGATTATTTCATGTGTTGTGTTAACACTGACTGGTGCTCAGCTTGTATCTGTAGCCAAGACCAAACTGGTTAGAATCAGTGAAATGATCCAAGGGGAGAGTGTGCTGTCCACTCAAGTGGGTGCTGCTGGATAATACCTGGGCATCTGCAAACCCAGACTAAGCTGTTTTGGTTAAATGTTCTCCTTAAGTAGCAGCAGACTCAACACCCAAAGCACTGAATGTTATATGACATAAGTATTTCTCAATTTGGTCAGCACTCAGTGAAATCTCTTTGCTGGCACAGCTAATGGGGCAATGTAAAACTTGCACTGGCAATTAAACAAAAGAATTTATGAATTAAAAAGTAGGCAAAAAATAAGGTGGTGTAAAGGAGAATGTGGAAATGTAAACATAGAGGAAGGCAGGCAGGTACAGATTGGAAGAATGCCTAGAGGAAAGGCTGAAGAACCTTCTAAAGAGACATCACCTGAATATAAAATAATATGCCAGGAGACCCTTTGTTTCTAATAAAGATCCGTAAGTATAAAAGAATCTGATGTAGAAGGTCAGCATCCAGACCAAGTCCTACCAAAAACAGAGACAACAAGAAAAACAGGTCTTATAAATTACATTTGCTTATTTCTTTTCTTAAGCTTCACAGAAGAGGTATAAGAGTACAATTTACTTTCAGCTGTGACAGTTTTTTTCTGAATGCAATAATCTAGAGCAATCCAACACAAGCTAATGATACTTTCTCACAGCTTGCTGTAAGAGGTGAGCTTGAGCATTCTTGCCCAGCAAGGAGCTGGCTCCATGCTCAGAAGGAAGGCTGAAGGTCCCCATCTGACCCCTTTTTGGTCACACAAGTAGCAGTACTCACCATCCAGTATTTCTTTGTGTAGGCAATGTAGAATGTGTGGCAGTGGAAGTAGGTGGGGAACAGGAGCGGGGGAAGAGCTGGAAAGAAAAATTCGTCAGTGGTGACATCATGGACTGAGTGACAACATCAGCCTGGGAGGGAAGGGTCCTGAATTGCTGCTCAGTCTGGAGAACATCCCAAGTTAGGATGTTGGTTTAGTGCCTTGGAACATTTCTAGTTCTGTCCATTAATCTAGTTCTTAACAAACCTCAGATTTCATCTTAGGCTCTTAACTGAGAACAGCCACAAATGATTATTTTGAGAAGTGGCTTCCACAGTCCAAAGCTTATCTGGCTCCTTATTCCTTGGGGCAAAGGAAGGGAGAACAACAGGACTGCATATGAAATCTCTTTTCTATCAGGGATTTGGGTTTGAAGAACTCAATCTCAACCTTTCAAAAGGACATCTCACTTGCACTTAAAACAACTGCAAGAAACCAAAGCAAAGCAAATGGAAAAAAACCCCAACAACCCAAACCCACAGACTTTGATACTACTGAAAGATGTGGTATGATATCATAACCCAGAGCCTCTGTGGAGGATGTGGGAGATCTTGGATAAGATGGGTCAGGTCTTCAACTCTTGCAAAAATTTAGTTATTATTACGGCATTTTATTGTGTTCTTTGACTCAGGCACCTTTGTTCTACTCAGGTTCTCCAGGTCAAAACTAGGATCTCCAAGCCCCTTTAGCACATGCCAGGGCATTGCAGGGGAATGGAGATACTCACTGATGAAGAAGTATTTGTGTTGGTGATTGTAGGGCATGTATTTTTTCTTTTTGATCCCAAGCTGTGGAAAAAAAAAGAAGAGTGGAGACGAAGCAAACTGCACAGGTAAGTTGCTCTTTTTAATTTATTTTCCAGAGAGACTCTTCTTGCACAGTTCCCACAACACTCATTCTTTGTTTCATGATTCATTTTGTGAAGAATTAGATAGATCAAGGCTAAGTTATGTTAGTGGTCAGAAATACATGTTTTCTCTCAGTTTCCCCCCTTATTTCTTCTCCGATTTTTTAAAACTAAAGGGCAGTTCCACAGTGGCATGGAGAAAAATATTTCACTGCTGTAATTGCTGTGATGAGGTCTCAAGAACTGATGGGATCTACAGCAAAAGGGGTTCAGCACTTTTAGGCTGTCACTCCTGGAAGTGTCCAAGCAGGACAAACTAGGAATACCCTACATGGTCCAACAAATTCTGTCCAGCTGGAGTTCCAGGAACAGCCCCAGGTTTTTCAGTCCTGCTGTTCCTGTCACAGCAAACTCTCCTAGAAGACATGGACACACCAAAGCCACCCTCTGACTGAGCCTCATACATGAATATTAAAATAATAATTCCAGGCTGACTGCAGCCATGCCTTCCATTGATATTTACAAGTTATCTAATGATCATTAATTACTGAGTTGTTGTTCTAGGTCATTAGGTTTCTCCAGCCATTAACATGCTGGTGGATTTTCCACCCTCTATACAACGCCCTTACATCATGTCTGATTTACATCCACGCATCAGCTGTTCAAGACAGCCCTAAAGGGACTTAGTGTGACCTGTGGAGAAATAAATCTCTTTACAGAACATGCCATCACACCTTCGTTTCAGACTTTCCACACCCACTCACTGACCTCCACAGAGAATTTCTTCCCCAGCGTGAAGAGGAAAGGGTGCATGTCAATGTCAGGGTCCTTGTGGAAGCAGTTGGGTTTGGCGTGGTGCTGGGAGTGCAGGAGGGTCCACCACTTGGCTGAGGCCCCCTGGTCAAGGGAAGAACGAAGCATGAGAAGCCCTTTCAGAGCCAGAATCCCCTCAGTTCCTAACCCTAATCCTTCCCCCAGTGCTGCACATGATCCACAGAGTCTTCAGAACACACGTTTTTACAGGAAAACCCTCAGAAGTTTTCCAGGGACTCACAATCAAATGGCACATCACAAACTTGTGTAGCAAGTGGTTCCACTTGGCTTTCCTGAATACTGAGAGGTGTCCTAAATCATGCTGCAACCAGGAAGCCTGGACCTGAAAGAGGAAAAGAAAACTTTGAAGAGGAGGAAAACAGGAATTGAGGCCAGGATGGTGCCACATTCATCCTTTGCTTTGAAATGCCAAGATTTAATTCTCAGACACGGCTCTAAAGTCACCAGCAGAAATGGACTGTGGAATCCTGACAGACTCAAGCCTTCCCCCAGAATGTATCTTGCTGAAAGAATCCCAGACTAAGTTTGGTGTGAGCTCTCCACATGCAGAATTTCTTCTTGGCATCCAGACAGTGGCTGTGTTTTTATGGAAAAGTGAAACTGTGCCAGGTGAGAAAACAAAGGACAAGAAACTGCTGCCCTCTGTGTGTGTGTGTCTGTGTGTGTAGGTTGATGCAAGCCCATGCTGTGGAATTCACTGCTCACCTGGGAAATGGTCAGCAGCAACAGGGAGAAAGCAAAGGGCAGCAAGGATGTCCCAAAGTAGAAAAGGATGAGCCAGGCAGCTGTATCCAAGAGCAGGATGTGAGCCAGGAGCAGGAAGAAGAAGAGTGGATTTGGCTCCAGGAGTCCCATTCTCTCGACTGTAGCACGCAATTCCCGGAAGTCTTTCACCAGCTTTTCCTGGGGGAAGCACCAGGGTTACAATTCTCTGGTTTTAGAGGGCACCACTGCAGCCTCATAACCCAGAAAACACTTCATAAGGGAGGAGAAACAGCAAAGGATCTGGCTAAAAGGGCAAGACTTGGGTTTAATAAACATTACCATTGCACTGCTACAGCTTTTTGTTGAGGAGCCAGGAGCAGCCATCACAATGCCTGCATCCTAATTCCTAAAATAAATCCTCGGTGCTGCTTCTGTCAAATCCTTGGCAGGCAGCAGAGGGCTCAGCTGGAAGTTGTTTAGTGGAAGTTGTACTTTGTGTGCATGAACTTCCTATGCCACCTTGTGGTAGGTCTTGGGATAAAATTATTTCTTATATTTGTCTTCACTTTTTGCTTCCCAGGATTAACAGGGAAGGGTTAAATGCACCTACAGCTGAAGGAGAATATTTATGCTCCAAGACTACTCCTTTTCCTTTTGGTTAGCTCTTCCTCAAAGCAAGGAAGAAGAGGTGAGAACTCTGCTATTTAGGTAGAGGAGCTGTGATAAGAAAAAATCACCTTCAGCAATCTCATTCTGAACCACATAATGTGGATTTAGACTCATATTCACACATTGTCTTTAAGTAGTATCCCAAAAAAATGTGAGGAACCTGGATCCCATTGCTCCAGGAGCCATGCTGATAGAGAAGAACCAGCTCAGAATATTTCCCTTTAGTCTCCCTTGATCTGGTTTGTGAGGACAGACTTACATTTTTAGTGGGCTCAATGCTGGGTTGGTCGGGTGCCAGCTCCCCAATCTGCAGTGGTTTCAAGTACTTGCTCACCAGCGCCTTGTCAACGTGGAATGCCACAAAGGCATCCTGCAAAGGCACAGGAATACAGGAAAAGAAATCCAGATTTTGTTTCAAGTTTTGGTTTTTTTAATTGCTTTTTGTATCACTCCATTCCTGGAAGTGTCCAAGGTCAGGCTGAAGCAGCCTGGTCTGGTGGAAGGCATCCTTCCTTTTTTATCCTTTGTGAGAGAACACCACAACAAAAGGCAGAACCAAGAAGACTCCATGGTTTCGGTGTGCACTATCATCCTTTCTAAAATGGTGACGTTAATTATACTCACTTTTTCATTCCTCAGGTTTCTTTGCTCACTGAGAGCCTTCTGTGCTTCTCATCCTCTCCTCAGCTGCCACCTTTCATGGCTTTCTGCTTTTGATTAAAAGTTCAATTAAGATAATTTCCTAATTTTTCATAATATACATCCAAAAGATTAAGCAATGGACCTAATGCAAGATGGACAGACACAAAAGTGGCTCAGATCCTGCAGGGCTTAATGATTTGGACGTGGAACCAGCCTACAAGCAGCAGCTCAGATCCCAGAAACAAAATATCTGGTTCATCCATTGTCTGGGATTTTCCAGCATGCTAAAATGAAAGAAATCTGGAGGTAGTAACTCGAGAAATGAGTGATGAAATTACAGAATGCAGAGTTCAACTAATACACAATTTGAAATTTAAACTTGATGAACTGAAAATTATTTTGATTTCCATGAGCCTCAAATATCCCTTATATATGGAAAAAAATGCTGCAGCTCACAGCTACTGCACAAGCAAAACCAGGAGCTAAGAGGAATCCTGAAGATTTAAGAATCACAGAATGGTTTAGGTTGGATGAGACCTTTAAAGCTCCTCTAGTCCAGCTTCCCTGCAAGGAGCAGGGACATCTTCAACTACACCAGGCTGCTCCATCCAACCTGCCCTGGAGTGTGTCCAGGGATGGGGCATCTCTGGGTGACCTCTGCCAGTGTTTCACCATCCTCATCATCAAATCCTTCTTTCTTATATCCAATCTAAATCGACTTCTTTTAGTTTAAAGCTATTTTCCTTTATCCTGTCCCTCCAACCCTTGTCCAAAGTCCCCCTCCGGTTCTCTTGGAGACCTTTAGGTACTGTTAGGGGCTCTGAGCTCTTCCTGGAGCCTTCTCTTCCCCAGGCTGAATACTCCCAGCTAGCAGAGATGCTCCAGTCCTCTGTTCCCGTGGGCTGCATCTCCTCATTTGCCATGGCATGGGGATGGCGAGGCTCGCACGGAGCGGTCACACTTCGCTCCCCCGACCCTGTCCCATAGCCCGATTCCCACTGAGGTCGCTCCCAAGCCCTCTCGGCACGGCGTTTCCCTGGTACCCTCCTCCGGCGCATCCCCGCTCCGCTCACCGTGGCGTCCTGCCCGGCGTGGCTGTCGAGGAGCCGAGCCCCTCCCGGGTGTCTCCGGTAGAAGTTGCTGATGTCGTACACCTTCCTGTGGATCACCAGCCAGCGCTCCTGCGGCGCCGGCCCCCGCCCGTTCCGCTGCCCGATCTCGTCCCAGGTGAAGCGGCGCATCCCCGCTGCGGGGGCTCTGTCCCTGTCCCCGTCCCTGTCCCCGTCCCGCACCTCCCCGCCACCCCCCGGCGGTGCCATCCTGCCTCCTGCCCTCCTCCCTCCCGCAGCTCCAGCCCCGCATCCCCCTCCGCCGTGGTCTTTAAGGGACGGACCCGCCCCGGCGCCGCTCCCCGCCTCCTCCACCCGCTCCGGCTGCTCGGGGTTGGGTTTGCCCCCCAGAATTGCCCCTTTCCTGCCCTGGTTCTGCATTCCCAGTCCTGCAGCCCCGCAGTTCCCTCAGCTGGGGGGTTCCTGACTAGGGGGCTACTCCTGAGGGCTCAGACAGGGAAAACTTCCCTTAAAATGCTCTGCTGATTAACTGGAAAATACAATAAAAATTAATATCACTCTGTAGCTTCGCTTTTGATGTTACAGTCCCCAAACCCCTTGGATGAAAAGTGAATTAAGCATATTCTTATGTCCTATTGAAAAAAAACCCCAACAACCACAGCACATCGATCAGAAATCAAAAATCAGTGCAGAAAACTCGGTACAATATTTAGCACCCGATGAAACCCTGTATCTCAGTCTGGTTTTCTAACACTCACAGGGAGCAGGGAGTTCCCACAGAGCCCATGGCAGCAATAATCCTCGAAGCTCTGCCCTGGGCACTTCTGTTACCTGGGATAAACCTGGGATGGCACACATGGAATGCTGGACCAGCTGCTGATGGCAGGTTGTGAAACTGCTCTTTCCTCACCTCCCACTGCCCCCTTCGTGTCTGTAAAATTATTAATTAGATTTGGGGATTCCAGGAAATGAGCAGTACTTGCAGAACAACACTTGGTGCCACCTCTCTTTCCCTCTACATAGTCACAGCATCCACATTTTGTCAAAACAGACACAATCTTGAAAATTTAAAACTGTGATTGACTGAAAGATTTCTTTTACCTGTTAAAACACACAGCAGCAACAACCCAGATGGAGGTGCCCACAGTTAGGACAGACTTTTCAAAGTACATGAATTAACTTATCTCAGATACGATTTTTTGATGATTGTTTTGAACTAATTTCTTTATATTTATAACATTTCTCATGCATCTACTTGCCTTTTTTTTTTTCTCAGTGCTTGTTTGCTCTTGAGTCTACTTGATAATGATTCTGTAGTCTAGACTTCCAAAAGAAATGCTGATGCAAAAGAAGAAATCTCATCTAGTCATCTCAATGAGCTTGTTTACACAGTATTTCTGGCTCTTCTCCTTTACAGGAAGGTGTGAAAATCCTAAAACTGATTTCTCAGCTCCCAGAGACAGCCAGTGGAATAAGGTGCCTTAAAAAGAAGTTTAATAGTTGTTATAATCAACCTGTTTCTTTGCTTGTCCCCTGTCACAGTAGGCACTTTTCCCTCCTGATTCCTGGGATCTGCCATCCCTTTAGGCTCACATTTCGTGCTTTTTGCAGAATGTGTTTTTAGAACATTTGCGATAAACCACTTGCAGCACACCAGCACCTTCAGGAGTGCAGCACAACTCGTTTCTTTTAGCTTCCCCTCTTACACTGAATACTCAATATTGAATATTCAGCAGAAAAGGAGGAAGAATCCAGCCCCTCCTTGCCCCATGTTCATACCTCCTTAGCTGCTTTATGGAAGGTGGGAAAAGACCTCCAAGATCATCAGCTCAGCCTTTCTCTGAGCCTGAAATCCTGCACAAAGCTAAATAGCTCTCCCTGGGTCAGTAAGACAAGCAGGGAAAAGCTTCCTCCACAAAGGGGATTTTAGTGTATGGAGCACACCAAATAACCCCAAACACCACAACTTCTGGGCACAGTTCCAGTACCTAAAGGGGCTCCAAGAGAGCTGCAGATGGACTTTTTACAAGGGCCTGGAGTGACAGGACGAGGGGGAACGGCTTCAAACTGACAGAGGGCAGGGTTAGATGGGATGGATATTGGGAAGAAATCCTTCCCCGTGAGGGTGGGGAGGCCCTGGCACAGGTTGTCCAGAGAAGCTGTGGCTGCCCCATCCCTGGAAGTGTTCCAGGCCAGGTTGGACAAGGCTTGAACCTGGGGATTTCAGGAGACAAGCAAGAGCTTAGCTGGAGCTTTAGATTTTTTAAAAAACTGCCCTGGAGCACCCCAAATGGTGGCAAGGTTTTAAGACCTTGCATAGATTTGTGTCAAGCCCTTGGCTAACTGAAGCTTTCATCACCTCAGGATGAGCCAGGTACCTGCTGAGAGAAGGAGCTGCCTGTCACAGCAGGACACTCACGGCATTGTCACTGTGCCAGACACTGCTCTGATAGGAATGCTGATAACAGCACCCAGCTCCATGTAGCAGCAGGTCCTTACAACGGGACAATCCATTTGAGAACAAACCCTTCATTAATCTGCACCACGGCCCTTACATCACCAAGGTTCCAGCTCCTCAGTTTTTTACCCACATGAAGCAGCACTGATTGGTTTTGCAAGCTGTCTTTTCACAATGAAGATGTCAGCTGCTAAAAAGATAAGCATCAAATTATGACTGATAGCTACCTGATAACCATTGTTCCTTCACACATCCCACAGTTTTATGCTCCTGGAATCCAATCTTCCTTTCCTTGCAGTGTACCAAAGCTGCATGATGGTCCTTTCTGGAACTTTTGTCTTAATGCACATCATCAAGCCTGAAAAAAAAATATTTGGGGCAAAGCTTAATGGACTTTCTGTGCATATTAAAATCTGATTTTTAACAAACTGAGCTGTTGCACTTCCTAAGTGATTAATATATTTGCTGACTGCCAAAGAAACTCCATCTGTTCCCTTTCTGCATGTCATAAATGTGGCAGATTCTGGAGAGAAACACTGATTAGATAATTGACACCAAAGGCAGGAGGAGGTCAAGGACCGTCAGAAATGTACAACCAGGAATCTCCTTGCTCTTAGAGGCAGGAGAAAATAGAACAGAATGGGATACAGCAGAATATTTTAGTTGAGTTGGTTGCAAGGGACTATCATTTAATCACTTAGATCATTTAGATCACTACAAAAATCATCCCTGACCAGGGCTGTCCAAAAGTTAATTGTTCAAATTGTTCATTGTTCAAATTTTTCTTGAGTTAATTGTTCTTGAGTCATTGTTCAAATGCTTCTTAAACACTGCCAGGCTTGGAACATCATCCACCTCTTGAAGAAAAAGGAAAAAAATAAAAGGAGCACTAATTAAGCCGAATAACTCAGAGCAAAACATAATTAAAAGTGTAAATAAATAAATTATTAAATATAAATAAATGAATAGCTTAGGTGTAAAAAGGTAATTTATAGAAGAATGCAAGTTGTATCCCTAAATTATTATTTGTGGCCTATAACCCGTAATCCTTCTTTTTTCTTTTCTTATTCTTTTATGTGGTGCAGCTCCTGAGAGGAATGTTCTGTATTCATTCCTCATTCCTACAGGATCTGAGCAAGTCCTTGGAGTTTACAGCATCAAACTGGAAGGGACACCACGGCAGGGACTTTTGAGGGTCCTGATACTCTGCTGAGGACTTCAGATGTGTTCAGCCAAAGCGGTGCTGTGGGTAAGACACTGTGCTTGCCATGGAAATTTGTCACTGCCTTCTGTTCGTGATCCTGCAGGCTGGTGCAGAAAAGGCTGGGGTGGGTAAGGATCTGATAAATTGATTTAGTGGAGCAGCTGGCACGGCCCAGAGGTGCTGGTAACTCTGGTTTTTGGGTAGGGTCACCCATTCTCTGGGTGTGCTTCCCAGGTTTTAACTGGCAGAGCCGAGTCCTCGTGGTTTTATGTGATGTAATGTCATCTTTCACAAGAGCAGATCTTATCTGCTCCCCAGAAAGCAGCAGCTGTGACTCAGGGTTTGCAGCACAGGCTTGCTGAATGAAAAGTGATAGAATCTCTCTCCTGTCACACCACGTCACACCCTGGTAGAGCTGATTATGCCCTGTTTTGGTGATAACTGCGCCCCTAGGTCCCTTAAACCCTGAAAAAAAATCTGGAAACATGCAGAAGTCCGCTCCTACCAACTTTCCCTCACTTTTAACCACTTAAACTCCAAGGAAAACCCTGCATTTTTCCTATTTTCTTCATCCCAACTGGCTTTTCCAAGCACCTTATTACCATACTTCCACCCAAATCAGAAGTTTCCAGTCCCAAATTCAGGGCTAGGGAGGCACCAATTATGCAGCTCTGCATGTCTGAACAAGGCAGGCAAGGATGTCAACACAGAGGAGAAGCTTCCATGGGAACTCAAAACGTATTTGGGAGATGTTTGAGCCAAGCTGTGGCACAAAAATAGGGGAGAGAAGAACCTGAACAAAAACTACAAAGAAAGTGGCTGGGGAATGTTAACATGGGATAATGGCTGGTGCTATTAGTGGGATAAATGGGAACTGAGCTGAGGAAAATGCTGGGTACAGGAGTCATGGAGGTGGCACATGCTGAAGTTACTGCATAACACAAGGCATTTTGTAACCTCTGGGGAAATGATTTCTCTCATCAGCCTTGTTTCTTACACCTCAGACTTCACCATGGCAGCAATTACCTACAAGAGAGGCCACAAAGGGGAGACAGAATAAAGAAGGACCAGTTCTGCATAAAAATGATACATAAAATCAGCTGTACCATCACTCTCTCCCATAGGAGGCACTACTCTCTTGTTAAAACAAGAAGTAATAAATAAAGCAACTGAAAGCTTTATGAGTCCACATGACTTTCCCTCGTGTTAGCCTGATTAATTTAGATATTATCTATCCTACCAGTCCTATCAGCAGCAGAAAATCAGTGAAAGTATTTCACAACTGCACTATTTCAAACAGAATATTTCAAACTTGGTTCTGTTAAGGTTATGCCCAGTTCTACACATTATTTCAGTGATGTCCAAATCTACCAGTCTGTCTCTTCCTCCCTCTCCTCCTGCAAACACAGACACTTTATTTTAGAATAAGGTCAGAGGGAGCCAGAAATCCCTCAGAAATCCTTGACTCTTCCAAACAACCTTATATCACAGCATGGCTAAACTGACTTCTCACTCTTCAGGGTACCTGGAATATTCTGAGCTGATTTCCAGTTCACATTGCCAAACTGTGCGGGAGGGGGGGATTAATGTTGCATAATTCCTAATTTCTTAGTTCTGTAAATGAGAACCATAATTACTTCCTTTCCTAATGTCCAGAAGGTGACATCCTGCTGAAGAGAGTGTTTGGAAAAGGCCAAAGGAACAGCCTAGCAACTCTAAATACGTTGGAATTATGAAGAAAAAGGAACAAAATCAATCTCAAATTATAAAGTAACAAATTAGGAAGGGAAAAGAACATAACCCATCCACAATTAGCTGGTGTAGAAGGTGAAACATGGTTCTCACTTGTGGTGGAAAGTAAGCAGAGGGATTTCATAAGGGTGGTGATTATGTTTCCATCACGCTACTGGCAAGGACAGGGAAATGCAGGAAAAACATGGAGCCATTTTGGTTGGAAAAGACCTTTTACAGTCATGTTCTTAAAGGAAATCTGGGGAGAAACTTGTGGCAGTGTCCACAGTGAACTCACATTTTCTCCTGGAAAGGAAGGCAGAGAAGGGCACTCTCTGTGTTTGTGCCACTGCATTCCCTCCTTTTCTTATAAAAGAGAGGAATTGTGCATTTCAAGAGCTGAGGAAGCACAAGGAGATGAGGAAGAGCAAAGGCCCAGCAAGGATTTGCTGCACATGACAAGCTGTGTCCACATCCTACCCGGACTCACAGATCCCATTGGGAGGAAGCTTTGTCTGTTCTGGTGTTTGGGGAAACTCCAAAGCCACTCCAGCTCCTGAGCAGAGCTGCACCCAGCCTTCCCACCTGAGGTGTGTCAGCAGGTACAGGCAGGCCCCAGCAGCCAGCGGGGTGAAAACACATTGCACAACCCTCCAAATTACCTTCCTGAGAAGCTGCTTCTGCAATATTTGGACTCAACTTTTGCGTCTTTCCCTGCACCACCTAAGAAGCAATTCCTTTGCAGCTCTTTGCACTAACAGGCTCGTACAAACCCCAGCTGGAAATCACATTATTCTGCCAAATTTAAACACACAAATACAAATTGCAGTGACTTTGCATTTGCAGAGAAATATTGCAAACATCATCTGAAATTGTGGTTGGTCCTTTCATACTGGTTTCTTTCTTTTCTCCCCCTGCTTTGCTATTTGCAGGGAGTGTTCCAGGCCAGGCTGTTCCAGTGGAAGGTCTCTCTGTCTGTGGAACAGGATGACTTTAAGGTCCCTTCCAACCCAAACCGTTCCATGATTCCATGAAGAATATGATGTCCTTTAACAATTTCACCCTCTTTTATCAACTACATGTTTAAGGATCATGCTGTGTGGTGGCACAGGTACAGAAAGGGTTTCATGGCACCTCTCTGTCTCCAAACAGGATGATGTGAGCACCAGAATATCTCAAATGCAGTAAATTAATTTAACCACTTGGCTTTGGCTGTCTTAAAATGGATAATGTAAATGATTTCTATGTTCTTGCTCTGTAATCATCTAAGGAAATGGACAGCATAAATTAGATCCAGAGATAATTATCTCTGCATTGACAAGGGAGCCCAGGCAGCAGCTTAGACAAGATGCTTGACTCCATAAAGATGGACGAGACAAATCTGATTTAAGGAGTCCTTCAGTGCTATTGTTGACAAGGTTCTTTTTCTCAAAAGTCATTGCTGCATGCAGCACAAATTTTAGATTTAAAGGAAGCTGGAGTACTTGAGATCTAATGGGCATGTCTTTGTATTCCTTCCCTTTGTTATGGACAGTGACCAGGTTAGCTCTTCATCTTCCCTTTCCTAAGTGAAGTAATGGAGTTTTTTAAGGAACTGCTTTCAGAAAAAGTCTGCAGAAGCAGTTGAAATAGAAAATCAAAGAATTAAAACACCCCTTTGCAGAAATATACCCTTACAATTAGCTTTTACAACTTCCTCACCTTCAAGAATGAACCTAAACGATTCTCCTTTATTCTCCCCAGGGGAGACAGAACATTAAAACCCCAGTCAAGTCGTTCAGCCAGTATGGAGCGAGAACTGGCGTTTTCCACACTTGGAATTGTCTTACAAAATGCCAGACGCCCCCTCACTCCGTGAGCAGGACAATCTTGTCACTTGGAGTGGAGGGAAACGAGGGGGAGCGGAACCCAGGGCTGTAACTCACCCTGTCACTCAGAGCCATTATCAAGATCAAAAGGGAGGAACTGCAGTTTGCAGCCGGACCAGTTCCTTGCTCAACTTGTGCCCAGCACCGCCTGGGTTACCTAACGAAATTGTTTCACCTGGAGGGGCTGGAGCCACATTTCATCACAACCCAGCCTTTTTTTTAGGGTCTTTTTCCTTCTGCATCCCTGTGAAGAGCAAAGAAGCAGAAATGGGAACTTAATGCTACCTAAACCTCACAATTCTTGCTTGCCAAACAGGATTTATCTAAAACAATCTACAAACTGTCAAGTTGATCTATATTTTGGCCTGCAGTTGCAATGTTATGTTTACAGGAACACAATTTGCATGGGTGACACAGGCACAGGACACTCCAGCTTCACATCCCCAGGTGCACAAGGGCAGCTCACTCTGGAAACCACAGGGATTTATTAACTGCACCTTCAGTTGTAAAATAAAGGTTACAGCTCAGTCAAAACCTGTGCCTTTGCATGTGTACATCTGTAAAAACAATATAAAGATATGTGATAACAGAATCTGTTGGAAACGTCTTGCCCATCAATTAGGAACCCTAAAAATAATTAAATATTCCTTTCATAATAGTGTCCAACCTATTAAGAGGAGATAATACAATTCAATCAACCAACAGGAGGGGTGTTAAGCACAGATAAGTGAGTGTGGCATTGCAGTGCCTCCTTTAAGAGAGTTTTACATCATAAACATCTTCATATAGGGCAAATATGTCATTGCTCCTGCTCAGGAAAAAAACCCACAGCAAAACTCAAAGTTTCCTGTATCCTATTTACCTATGATCAAAATATCTCATTTTTCAGGCAGAACCTTTGATTATCTTCTAAAAAAATCTAGAAGGTTAAAATTGTTAAGGAACACATTAAGGAAAAGATTGACTGGTCTCAAACAGTCAGTAGAATAAAAACGTCCATAAAGTTCAACAAATACTTAAATATTTCCTTGCACAACCCCTGCAGAGCTTCCATGAATCAGCAATGGTTTATCATTGTTCTTTTCCAAAGTCATCAGATATGTTATCTCAAGCATCTAATTATTTTTTGTAGATAATCAATTGCTCAACGTCTAAAAACCTGCCATCACTAATGATTATTAATGCTGACCAGATTGTTTAATGCTCCCTTTTTTTTAAAGTATTATTTTATGCTCTTTAATCAAAACTAGCCTGTATTGGTGAAAGAAATATTGGTAAAAGTACAGTTTAACTATTCCCAGCTGTTTTTTACTTAAGCTTTTTCTAATTATAACTCAGTAAACCAAGAGTAAATGTTCATAGGAGTTTATCAGAGTATGCACCATTTAAAACTACCTTAGCAAAAGAGAAGATTAAAAGTTTTAGGGGGGACAACAGCATCTTTAAAATATAATGAAGTGTTAGAAATGAGGCACATAAAGCAACTTCTGAGGGAAGCAAAGACTCAGATAGTAAGTGTGGAAATTGTAATGCCTGGGCAGAATAAAAACAGGCAAAGAGTGGAGATTTAAGGTGAATTTTCATGTGCAGTCCTTTTCCTCTCATTTCTACATCCTTGAACTGAGGAATCCTAAGTGAGACAAGTCCATGAAGGGACCACATCTTTATCTGGATTCATGGATCACCCTTCCACAGGTTAACTGGTTGGAATACTTTGTTCTTCTGGTACAAAGGTGTTGCTTCTCTAGGTGTTGCATGAGCCACCTGGAGGGTTAACCTTGAAAAGTAATTGCATTATAAATCCTTCTGCTCCAGCCCAGCAGGATGGATATTATTGGATATTGTGCCACCATTGCATTTGACTTCTCTTAATTGCTCCTAATCCTTGATGAGACAGAGGCCTCGGGCTGTGCCTGTGGGATACTTCTGGAGTACTAATTGGATAATCTTAGCCCTGAGCAGCTAAACCCATAAACCCTTGTTTATGTCCTGATTGCTCACAGATTGCCAACACTGAACCACTCCAAGTGCTGTCCTTTGGGCATGGGACAGAAAATGTCCTTTGGGCATGGAAGAGAAAATGTCCTTTGGGCATGGAACAGAAAGCGTCACAGCAGCTGGGATTATCCCAGGGTTCCATGGATCTGGAAATAGAACCTTTACCACAGCAGGGCCTCCCAGTGTCCAGAGACAGCAGGCCCAGTAATTATTTTGCAGCTTTAGGGATTATACCAGGGATAAAATGCAATTAAATTTCATATTGGAAGAGGCATAACAGGGTTTTGGGAGCTGCAAAGGGAAGCAAGGAATGGGTTTAACCATCCAAAGCTGAGTCAGGCCCAGCCATTGCTGGTATCCCACAGGATATTATATACAGAGCAAGCAGTGGAAACAACACATCCCCTTCTATTTTTTATAAGATGGATTGAAAGAAAAGGCTACTGATATGAGAGGCCATGCAGCTATTGTTGTGCTCCTTTCCTTGGAGAAGAGATTTTGGAGGAGAAGGGAACTGCAGGACCCTGACCTGCCATCCAAATGCCGAGTCTCTCTCCCTCAGAAAACGAAGCGACAAAAAATTGGTAGCAAACACTTCCTGCAGTAGAAAATCACCTCAAAGGTGACATTTGTCCTCCTGGACACTGGCAGACCCCTCACAGCGTGCAAAGCCATGCCCAAAAAGCTGGTGATGAGGGACAGGGCTCCAATTGTGTGGAAATGCAGCACTGAACGTGAGGGGAGAGGCTGAGCCTCCCCGGCCGGGCCTGCAGCCACACCAGGCCCCTGCCTGAGGAATAAACCCTCACAGTCTGGGGGAAAACAAGCCAGCCAAATTGTCACACCGTGAAATTTCGTGTAAACAGTGATCCTTCTTGTCCAGGGGATGGAGTGCCTGCTCTAGAATATACAGGTTTGGGGTGAGATTTGTGATTTTTAAAGTCCTGTGCGGTCCTGGCTTCTAAGTCCACCATTATTTCAAAATAACTCACCAAAAATATTACAGTTTTCATCTCATTTTTTCTCTCTTTTATGAGCTACTTAAAAGTTGGAATTTTTGTCTGGAGATAAAATGGCTTCTTTTACTCCCATAGCAGAGCTTTGGTTGATTATCTCCAGCTGCAAAGCTGCAATAAATCAATTGTTACAATTGCACCACCTTTTCATTTTCAAATACACCTAATACAAATGTAACCCAGAAAGATGTTTTTTATGTTGACATTTGTTATGGTGATTTGGATAACACTTCTATGTGATTCACAGAAGCTGCATTTAAGGGGTTTTTTTACATTGTTATTTGTTATTGTGATTTGGATAACATTTCTGTGTGATTCATAGCAGCTTTATTTAAGGGTTTTTTTTTTAATATTGCCATTTGTTATTGTGATCTGGATAACATTTCTATGTGATTCACAGAAGCTTTGCTTAAGGGTTTTTTTACATTGTTATTTGTTATTGTGATTTGGATAACATTTCTGTGTCATTCATAGTAGCTTTGTTTAAGGGGTTTTTACGTTGTTATTTGTTATTGTGGTTTGGATAACGTTTCTGTTATTCACAGCAGCTGTATTTAAGGGTTTTTTTTACATTCTCTTTTGTTATCGTGATTTGGATAACGTTTCTGTTATTCACAGCAGTTGTATTTCAGGGTGTTTTTTAATGTTTTAATTTGTTACTGTGAATTGGATAACGTTCCTGTGTTATTCACAGCAGCTGTTCCAGGCAGGAATTAATGCAAGGACAAGGAAAACCTGGCCCGTTTCCGGCTGCAGCAGCGGGGCTCTGCCACACGGGGGCAATCTTGGATCATTTTTCGTCGCCCTTTCCCTGTTTTCTCCCTGAAAACGCCTCAAGCTGATCAAATTCCCGTGACTCTGATCTGCCTATCCTCAATTATCAATCGATTAGAAACTCAGCTGCCTCTCCTTAGGGAGTGAAGGAAAACATCGTGGTTTTCTCCAGATCTACATTCAGTCAACCACTCCTTTGAAATTGCCTGTGATAAAACTTTAAGAAGTTTTTATTTCATTTCCAGTCATTGGGGGAACTGCTGATCCTGGAATTGAGGTAAAATATCCCCAGTAGCCGAAGATTACACTCCAAAATCAGCCGATTTTACATTTTAGGTTTAGAAAATGAGAACTATAATCCTTGCATGTATTCCACAGTCACCTGGATGTAGTTACCAGTGGGGAGGAGCACATGGCCACAGACAATATTCCATTTTAGTGAGCAGCAGCACACCTGGAGAAGGCAAGGTTTACTCCCAGTTCCAGGGGGGAACGATTCTAAAAGTGTTAGGCAGTGACCCAGGGATCAAGCTGAGCTCGGAGATGAGTTCTGGACTTGCCACGTCCCAGCTCTCCCAGTGGGAAACTTGTTAAGAGGTTTCCTTTGCAGAGACAAGAGGGATTATCTTGCTGTCAACAGATTCAGACACGAACACACCTTGGTTCATGCAACTGAAGAGTGACAACACACAATAAAACACTGCATGAATGAGGCAGCTATGCCTCAAACATGCTTTTAATATCTGAGGTCATATGTAAGAGCTTGTTAGTCAAGGGAGAATTCCTTTTCCAGGAATCTGCTGTTCCACAGGGATTGCAGCACTGAATTTGCACAAAAGCAAATTATATTCCATAGATTTTTCTTTCCAAAGCCCTGTTTTCATTAAGAGAAAAATTGGAGGTTTTTGTTTCCAGGGACACTGGGGAATGGCTTCAAACTGCCAGAGGGTGGGTTTGGATTGGATATGGGGAAGAAATTTTTCCCTGTGAGGATGGTGAGGCCCTGGCTATGTAAAAAGACAACAGTTGGTGCTGATCAAGGCCTGAAAGGCACCAAAATACACGGAATACAAGGATGGGGAACTGGGATCTTGTGCAGCTCCCTGGAAAAGCCAGCTGTTTGGATTTGTTGGCATTGTATCTGTTATCTGGGCATACTGTGAACAAATTCACAGGACGTGAGCTGGGATCTCTCCTTCCCTGCTCTGTAAGTCACTGGGTGTACTCGTGGTAAGAAACACCAGCAGATTTTATCCAGCCCAGCTGCCTAAATCCAGGTATTACTCTGGATAACCCCCCCAATATTTATTTCAAACCAACTTTGGAGGGAAGAAAGAGTGGCAGAATCCCAGGAGTAACAAAACTGGAGAGAGTAGCCCAGAGGTAAATCCCTTCCCAAGGTGTTACTAGGGAGAGATGGAGGTGGCAAAATAACACATACAGGCAGTGAAAGTATCCAGGGATATTCAGATTTTGGACTGGGGAGTGTAGCAAGGATGCAAATAATGAGTTTATACTCAAAAAATGGGGATGTTGGTTAAAGATACAACACAGGCCTTCATCACCAACTTTTTTTAAATATAAGCAGTCAAAATGAGGAACTCAGGACCGTGCTGCAGGGAATTAAAAGGATTAAATGGACAAAAAGGAGTTGAGATTTTTCATTGCAGGAGACACATTTCAGAGAGGTGCTCAAACTGTAAATCACAGCCCCAAGAATACCTTATTTGAGTCAGGGAAAAGTTTCCTCTGTACTTTTTCTACCACATTCTTAGGCACTAATGGATTTCACCTCATTCCAGAGAGCACAGAATTCAGGACTGTTGGGTGGATGGTCACATGGGTGGAGTTTTCCCTCACCTCACTAGCTGTCAGCGCATCTCACCTTCTTACTCAAGGGATTTTTTCATTTAAGAGCTGGTAGGAGCAATAAAAAGGAGAAGTGAGTTAATAAAAAGGGATTTAAAGCTACCCTGAGAGCATCTCTTTCATTGTCACACACCCAAAGCCTGCAACTTCAATCCTAGGGTTAAAAACCTTACATCACCACCACTTAATATTGAGCAAATTTTATGTGCTGCAATATGACACTTTTAGCTCATGTCCCACAGCTGATCTTTAAATAATTTTAATGAGCATTTTGCCTGCTAGTCCCTGACTGCTTTGCTTTGCTCATTGCTGTGCATGGCTCATGGATTTCTGATTCAGCAAATTGGAGCTTCACACTTGGGGTGTTGAAACATGGCATCAGAAAATCCCAGCTGGAGTTTGTTTCCCATCTATTTCCCTGAAAGGAAGCTCAAGTAGAACATTCCAAAACTGATTGCTCCTCTCTCCCTGACATACCACCAAGAATGCAGGGAATCTTAATTTGAAGATGTTTCTTTTTATTTTTTTTTTAATGGCATAGACACTTTAATGTGTAATTTTTATGTGGGATTTGGTTTGGAGGTTTTGTTTGTTTGTTTGTTTGTTTTTGTCATGGTATGTGTAGATCTAACACCCACTTCAACAAGAAAATAAAGACAAAAATAAAAAAGACAAATCTTTTCTCAGCTTAATGAGGAGCCAAGCCTGGTAAATCCATTGTTGCAACAGGTCAAAGAGTTTTAGGCTATTTCATCATTCCAGAGGAACAGGAGATGGTTAGATGAATATTTGGGACCTCTGGCATGAGGCTGTAATTCCAAAGGTACCAATAAAACAGTGGAAGTGGAATCAGTAATTCCTGAGCAGATCTACCCTTTAAATCACTGTGGCAGAGCTGCCTCTCCCCACTTGGGATAAGTCCCTGTGGATTCAATCCACGTCGAATAACCAAATAAACACTGTAATTAATCCCTGTTGAAGCTGGGTTTGTTTCCTTCTTCAGGCCTCCACTTCTGGGCACTGGAATAATGCTCAGATCTGGTGTGGTCTCTCTTTTGCCCTCTCCTGCCTCTGTTGTTCTGGATACCCTGCAGACCACAAATTGAAGCTGACACTGATCCAACAGGTTGGAAACAGCTGGAAAAGGCCACGTAAGCAATTTCCAGCCCTTCACTGACTGGGATCCAACTGGTGTGCCCAGCTCTGCTCCCAAAAGTGGAATTGTGAGTCAGAGTCAAAATGAAGGTCACGCAGATCGCTGTGTGCAGCAGGGAATTTGGGCTTTATTTGCATAATTAGCTTGTTCTTGCTCAATAATCTCCTCACAGGGCTGGATTCTGGATGTTCCAGCTGGAGTTTTCAGGTGTTATATGCTATTAAAAGCTCCAAAAGGCAAGGGATAGTGCTTTTAAAAATTGCCTCTGTTTTTATTTCATGAATACATTTAAACTGAATCTCTTCTATCACAGATGGGAGTAACAGCTCCAGTGGGCACCTTTGTGTCAACACCTTCAATCAACAGGCTGGATTAATTGGCACAAAAAGATAGCATGGTGGCTGAGCATGGCCTTTTTTTAGAATTGAAAAAAAACCCCCACACAATCAAAATCTCAAATATAAACATATTTACCCATCTAAGCATAACCACCCCGCAGATAAAATACACAGATAGGGTAAATAAGACTTGAGTGGTAAATATTTGTAAGGATGGAACAGTCGGTAGGGAGAGTTCTAGACCATTTCCAGAACCTAAACCATGCCTAGAAGATGTATGTTCACATCTATTTTTATGTGTTTTCAGGTGTTACTTCCAGGAGGGAATGTAGATCTTTTAGGTAAAAATGATTTTTTTCAGACTAGATTGAGTTAAGTGACCAGACAAATCAGTAAAGATTATTTCACTTGATTTTTCCTCATCTATCACCAAGAATAAGAGGCTATAAGGAAGATAGATTTATATTTTTCTGAGAAAATAAAAAAAATACCCTTGGGAGGCCAAGAGTTTTAAGTGAGGAACATCCTCACCACTCACCAGTTAGGAAGACTTGAAGCAGAGTGAAAGAATTAATATTTTGATGCAAACCTGCCCCAATCCATGGAGGAGATGAGGAATTTCCTGAGGGACAAATTGAACTGAAGGGCCAAGATGAAACCTCAGGTACCACATTGCTCTTGGAAGTTTAATGACAAAAGATGCAGGATTGCTTCTCCCAGCCTGATTTTTGAGAGGAAACAGGCAGAAATATCCCCTGGGAAGCACAGTCCTGTCTTTGAGAGTGTGATCCCGCCATGGGATGAGGCCCCCAGGGGATGGCAGCCAGGAAAAGCAGGCACGCCCCACCCTTGGGTGGGTGGTAAGAGGAAAATTGCTCCGACAGAGGCGGCTCTGTACATGCAGGGAGCACAGCTCAGCACTTGAAGGGTTTTTGGAGTAACAGCAGAACACACCTTCTCTGGGCAGCACCTGAAAAAGCATTTTAGGTGGCAAGCTGGAATAAAGTCACCCGGGTTTTTTGGAGTTCAGTGTAAATACAACCTCTGTTTCTGGCTGGATCTCTCTGTATGGACACACAGACTGCAATTTCCTTCAAGTTGCCCTCCAAACAATCACTGAAGAGGTTTTAGGCAATAAAACTGAAGGATTTTTTTTTTGCAGGGGTGGCTGCTAAGAGGAATCAGTGCATAAATGAATCATTTTACACTCAAGAAGGAGGTGCTAGGCTGAGGTGCTGCCACACAGAGCAGGACAACAGCAGAAAAGGGAGTTTTTCTATCCATTTCTAAATCCTCTTCATCAGATTCCACCCAAAGCATCTTATCCAATTGCATCCCTAAATCTGGGACCTGAGGGAAGAACAAAAAGATAGAAAAGAGATTCTGCTCTACCTGGATAAGGGAAACAACTTCCAGCAGCATCTCAGCACAAACTCCTGCAGAAAGAGAAAACTCCAGAAGCATTCTGCAAAGCAGCTCCCTAATTTCCTTCTCTTCCAGTATTCCAGATGGCAAATATTGTATTTCAGGGAATACTACAGTTCCCACCTGACCCCTTGGAGTTTGTTAACCATGTTAGAATTTGACCAAGGTAAACCAGCTCCACTGTTAAGAACCTTTATTAAAAAGATAAAGAAATTATTATTGACACAGAGCAGCCTGTTCAGACAAATAGAGACAGAAATGTTTTAATTAAAACCAGATTGAAAAAGAATCAATAAATAATTCAAATGAACAGAATTCTAATTAAACACTACAAATTATCAGTTTAATTTATGAGACTGACACCACAAAGAACCCTTTTGATTCAGCCGTGTATTGATTTCACTGGGACACAGGATCAGCAGAGATTTCAAGTCTCACTGGTAAAAAAAAAAGGAGGAATCCTTAATATTTGTATTACCTTCAGCAGGACAGCAATTTTAAAATGTCTTTATGTAGTACCATGAAATCTCTGCATTCATCTTAATGATTTATTATCCCTTAAATAATTATATAATGTTTCTGCTTTTGCAAATAATTATGGCTATCACCATTATAACCAGCCCTGGATTTGGGAACATTTAATTGCTGTAGGGACCAGTTAGCAGGGATTCCCAAAGTACATTTTAAACACTTTTTAATAACTACTTTTTAAACAGGACCCTTTTCAAAGACACCTCTCAGCCATTATTACAAAATAACCAGAACAGTGTTATAGGTACCTGCACCTACACACAAAATATAAATAAAAAGGAGAAAGGGAGATGTTCTGATAAAAAAACCAAAGCAAAAAAAAAAAAAAAAAAAAAAGTCCAAATTCCTTCTGCTTTGTTTGTTTGTTGGGCTTGATCTTGATACCCAGAAGAGGGGTGTTGGTGTCTGTAAATTGTAAGACAAGTGAGGTGCTTTTAAATCTCCCACATCTTCCTCCTGTGGTGATTCACCCACTGAAAGTTCTGGGTGTGAAGGCAGAGGAGAGGAACCATGTGGCCTTTGCTTTTATGGGCAAAAGTTTATTTGCCCATTAAAAAAAAAAAAAAAAAAAGCTCTCTTTATTTGCCCCTACAGGTTCTTGCCATGAAAACCTTTTTGGTTTGGAGTCAGTGAGGTGGGTAACAGTACCACGTGGGTTCTGCCAGTCCCATAATGGAATCTATTTGCTCTAAGTGACATTAGGAAATGTCATTGAATCAAAATCAGCAAGATAAATCAGAGCTCCTTCTAAAACAGGCTTTGACTTCAATCTAACAATCATGATCAAGAACTTTATTCATCATTCTCTAGTAGAACTAATTGTACTAAACCACCAAGAGGTAAACTTTTAGATAAAATGTAATATATATATATATATATATATATACATAAAAGCAAGAGTACCCTAAATACTCTTGAAATCTGGACCTAGGCCTCAGTGCTTTGTCTTCTTAGCCTGATTCAAAGCTGGTCTGTGCCAGGAATGCAAGCTGACAGCACAGTCAGCACTCAGTTCAAACCCAGACGTGGATTTAAGCCTAGAGATGCCACATGCCATGCAAACTGTGCTCACCCTGGCTGCTGCAGTGTAAGCAGCCCCAGCCAATCTGCCTGCCCATGCAGTCCAGGAACAGAACCTGCTACAACCCTGCACAGGCACAGCAAGGGGACCAGGAGGGATGGGACATGCCCCCAGAGGCCACCCCTTGTTCTTTGCACATTTATTTGATCTGTTCTAGAAGATCCCCCTGATCTAGAAAATTCCCCCTGGCCTAATGTCTCCTGACTTCCTGCACTTTTCCTGCATTTTTTCACTGATCCACTGAGCCAAGAACACAAAGGAGACCTTAATACTGAAAGAGACTTGTGAGGAAGATGAAGAGTTTGTATCAGGACTTGTAGGGACAGGAGGAGGAACAACAGCTTTGAACTGACAGAGGGTGGGTGTAAATTGGATATTAGGAAGAAATTCTTTATTGTGAGGCTCTGGAACAGGTTTCCCAGGGAAGCTGTGGATGTCCCATCCCTGGAACTGTTCAAGGCCAGGCTGGACAGGGCTTGGAGCAGCCTGGTCAGGTGGAAGGTGTCCCTGCCCATGGCAGGGGGTGGAGAAAGATGATCTTTAAGGTCCTTTCCAACCCAAACCATTCCAGGACTCAGAGAAGAATTTCCTTTCTTCCATAAGCAAGGAGCTGGCACTTCCAATAAAGTTAAAGTGATCAAGCTGATTCAAAAGCTACTTCTCCCCAAGTTTAAAAGCCCATCTCTGAATTCTGAGAATGAGAGCAAGAAAAAACAGAGGTTCATGGTAGGGAACAAGGTAAAAATGTATCTTGAGGCCACTTTCCCATTTCATTCTTACTGAAATTTGCCCAGCTCCCGAGTTCCTATGCCTGAGAACACGCAAAAGGATGGTGTGTCCAGGCTCTTGGCAGCAGTTTTGTGGTGAAGGGATTCCCTTGGAGAGGTGCCAGTTTCTATCCATGCAGATATGCTTCCAGCCAGTGCTCCCCAGAGTCCTTCAGGGAACTGCAGGAGCAGAAGGGAAAAAATCACTTAGGAGGAGACAGAGTTCAACTCTGTGGGAGGCCGACTGTAGTTAAAGAAACAAAAGGAAAGAAATAGATTTTAAATTGTATGGACACCTCATAGCAAAGTCTGACTGCTGGCAATGAGCTGAGAGGATGTAAGGAAGAGAAAAACAAGCTTTGGAACTTTAAAACTTCAGAGAAGTCCAAATAAACTCTAGGTTTGATCTCTCCGTGGACCTTGGTTTGAAATGGATGCCCAGGTGTCTCTAACCTGCCACTGCAGAGCAAAATCATCTTGTTAATTGATACTTACTGCAAAATATCTACATTAATTGATACTTACTGCAAAATATCTACAAAGGCTGTCAGCAAAGTCTTGCTTTTGTACTCAATGCCGTGCTTGTCACAGAGGCTCTTCACCAGGGGAGCCACTTTCCAGTAGTTGTGGCGAGGCATTGTGGGGAACAGGCTGCAGGATGGGATGAGGGAGAGTTATTGGCTTTCTCCCTGCTCAAAATATCCCCCTCGCCCAGATTATTCCTATTTTTCCCCCAGGATGATACTCACTGGTGCTCGATTTGGAAGTTCAAGTGCCCAGTGAACCAGTCATTGAACAGAGACTGGTTCACGTTGCAGGTTGCGTGGAGCTGGGAAGGAAAAAACCAAAACCCCCAGATGATTTAGATTTTATTTCCCTGCAAGTCCAACAATTGAATCCCCAGCAGTCACTGCCCACCCTTATCTAGCACAAAAATCACGGCAAAGTCAGGGATTACAGCCATCATTGCCCTGAGGGATTCAACACAGACTAGCCTTGCCAGGCTGAGTTTTTTATTCTTGATAAAACAGGGAACTGCTGCAAACCCACTGTTGGGATTATACTGCTGGAGGCAGGATAGATGTGAGCAAAGCTTTATTTACATATTCATTTTTATCAGGCAATTTTCTCAGATTTATCTCATCTGCAGTAAACCTGCAGCCTGTAGGGTAAAAATAAAGGTATCCCACTTTGCTTCCCTTTAGTTGGCCTAAAAAGGAGATTGGCTGTTATACCACCAGTACTTTTCTATAATAGGGAGGGGAAAGGGTTGTCAAAAATATGTCAAGGCCTTTCAGTGAAAAACCAGGATTTTTAAAATCTAGATTTCCTGTTTTCCAACTAAAATTTTAAATGGTTTGAATATCACAGAAATGTTTATTTAATGAATGGAAGGGCAAATCTCATTAATAGTAAATCTCAGAGAATAACAACATAGTCTTTGTTCTATAATTTAGACCAGAAGACCCAGTATTCCAGAAGAAAGGAGCTTCTCACCTGAGTAGACACCCAGTCTTTGTTCTGGTCATAATCAATGTGCATTGGGATGTGATTCATCTGGGTCACCCAAATAAACCAGGTACTCTCAATGTACCTGGGCAGATAAACACAGAAACTCTTGTCACATCTCCAATCCTATCCAAATTTAACACTAAAACACTTGGCTAAGTCTCTTCTCAAGAAAAAAAAGCAATTTTGGAGTTTAAGGATCACTCAAGTTGTAGCTGCAGATGTCCCTGAGCAGCCACCACCCCACTGAAGTTAAACTGTTTCTTCTGGACTATTTAATTCTGAGAAAACCGTAGGATTAGTTTTCATTTCTTTCTTTTGAAGCTCAATATTGGTTACAAATATGAATTATGGGGGCTCTGGGTATGCTCTGAGTTACCTGGACAGCCAGTAGTATATCATGAAGGATTTAAATCCCATTAAAGGAATGTACATGAGGCAGACTCGGATGTTGAAAGCCACAACCAACATCAGGTCCTGTAAAAAAAAAATAAACACACCAAAAAAACCCCCAAACAAATCAGGATGAAAATCAGCCTTTGTTGATGAAATGCCTCCACTCCATCCTCTCCCTTTTACTTGAACTGCAGCTTAAAAAATGTTCTGATATGCAAATTTCTGGATTATCAGGAGTAAGCTCCATTCTGCATCAAGGTGGGTGTGTCCCTGAAATAACCATCAATAACTGCAGACCACAGCCCTGCCATCACCCTCTGGGGCTGGGAGTTTCCTGGTGATTTATTTATCTGCTAAAAAGCTAAAAAGCCTCTTCTAAACAGTTTTCTCTGCTGCAGAAAGCCTAGAATCAGCCTTTTCTATCCTTTTTCTCTCTTACCCCCAATCACCTGAGCAACAGGAAGTGAAGGTGAATACAGTGACATTTTTGGAGTTTTCCAGACAGGAAAGCAGTGCTTACCAACCACTTCTTCCTCTTGATTCCATAGTAGAATATTGACAGCTGGAAGAAGGGTATGAGGGCAAGTGGGGCCAGCACTGAAGGACAGAAAGGAAAGAGAGAGACATTTGTAATTTCACTGCATCATTAAAATGATTCTTCTTTCCAGTGGTAGAAAAATTGCTGTCTTCCACTCATGTTAACCTCTATGCATCCACATAATCTCTTCCTCTTTTCTTCTCATCACTTCTCCATTTCTTCCCCAACCCTTTCTTCCCTCTGTTTGATACATCCCCATCCACATCTCATAACCCAAACAGAGACTTAAGGGGAAATTTCTCCTCACGGGGACCTTCTTTAATGTAAAAGAAGCTTCCTGGAGCTCTCACTTCAATGGGAATATCTTTAAAACCCCTTCTTTTGTGGGGGAAGAGACGCACTCATGGTTTTAGGGGATACTCACAGAAGAAATACCTGTGCTGGTAATTGTAAGGCATGAACTTCTTCTTCTGCTTTCCAAGCTGAAAAATGAAAAGATAGTGAAATATTTACAAAAAGCACATTCAAGTCTATTTCTTCACCTTGTAATTTTTCACCAATTGCACAAAAAGTTTCTTAACATCACCCTAAACTAAATATAATTCTTCAAAAGACAAAACAATAAGGAGCTAAAGCAAACTACTTCCAGAGCTCCAGTCTGCACTGGATAGACACTAAAGCAAAAAATAAACTGGATAAATAAAACCCCTGAAATCCACTTTGCCTATCCATAGTGTGCCTAACTGTGATCCTGCTAAAAAGCAGGAAGACATGAGAACTGATTTCCTACTTTTTCACTCCATCAAACCCACTGGAGCACAGCCAGGCTGCTCTGAATGCTCATGCTCCTACATGAGAGATCTTTCCAAAAATCCCAGACAAAATCCTCCCCAGCTGGAGCCAATGGTTTTCTATCAATAAGCATTTTGTATTTCCCATTGCAGGAATCTTTCTGGGGCAGCAGAGGTGGAATTTTCCATGTGCCTTGGAGAGCTTCTCCAGCAGGCAAAAGAGAGAGGGACATTTTTTTAAGAGGCTGGTGTATCTCGCAATGAAGCCGTTTCATCACCCCATGAGTAAAAGGAATTACAAGGGAAAGAAGAGGCAAACAAGCCCTTGCCTATCCTGATGCTATCAGAAGCCCTAATGGAGGCAGGGAGGATCTATTCATAGTTGCTCTTTTTATGAAAGCCATAAAACTCAGGGTTAGGAAATCACTCGCTGCGTTTGCGTCCGCAGCGTGGCGGCTCCGCCCGCCCTGAAGGATTTGGGTGCCGAACAGCTCTGGCTGCCAGGGGGATCCAGAGGGAACACCTGACTCACGACCACTCTGACTCTGGGGCTGCCTTCAAGGTGCTTTCCCTTACTCAAGCACTGATTTTAAGCCTGTGCTTCTCAGGAGTGGGCACCTCAGCATTGTAATAACACGAGACTCTCAGATCTTGGACCGCATTGGGAATGATCATAAACAGAATAAATAGAATAGTCTGGGTTGGAAACCACTTGGTTTCCAGGCACAAGCTGGGTTGTCACTATGATATATTAGATACATATCACACTCTGGATCTCTGTCATTGAAGCTGCTTTTCCAGACCTCCACAGAGAGGGTCCTCCCCAGGCTGAAGAGCAGAGGGTGCATGTTGAGGTCAGGGTCCTTGCGGAAGCAGTTGGGCTTGGCGTGGTGCTGGTTGTGCAGGTGGTTCCACCAGCTGGCAGGCAGCCCCTGAGTGGGGAAAAGGGCAACACCAGGGATTCAAACCTCAGCAGCATCCAGGATCCCATCCCTATTTATGGCAATCCCCTCGCAGGCGACCTTGCCTGGATTGAGGCACGCTCCCATCCATTGCTTAGTCCCGATTAGCCCCAGGGAACATTCCCACCACTACCTTCAGCATGTTGATCACCACGATCTGCATGAGACGATTCCACCTGGGCTTCTTGAAGACAGAGCAGTGGCCCAGATCGTGCTGGAACCAGCCCATCTGGATCTGGGAGACAAAAGGATCACTGAGGAAAGAGAACTGCTTTATTGCAATAATTTGCAATCTCTGTAACTTCAGAGTGTGAGTTTCATCCCCCCGATGTGTGGAAGATGGGCTGGGAATCACAGGGCTGGGAAATTCCATCCAGGCCACTGTCCACTAGAGCTGCTCAGTTCCAGATATTAGTTTCATCTGTAAAGCAGCAAAGCATCACTGCAATTACTGCACTGTCACAGCACAGAATTCTGTTGCTGCCATCACAAATAATTAATTTCCAAGTAGCCAGCTAGAAGTGGAATGGTTTCCAAATCTGTAGCTTCATTGTATTCTGTATTTCCATGGAAATACAAGACTGACCTTCAAGGGATATCTGACCTAGCAGATATTAGGCAAATAGAACAAATTAATTAAATAAATTAGCTCATTTGCACCTCCTCCAGGGGGATCTGAGCAAACTTAAGCATTCAGTGTTAATAAGAAAATCTTGTTCTCCTCCCTCTGCCACACCCTTCGATTTCTCCCATCCAAGTGCCACAAATCCCTATTCCCTCCTTTCCTACATCCACCCTGAACTGAATTTACTAATCCAGCAGGAAACTATTCAGTGGGGACTAATGAAGAACTCAAAAAATACCAGAGCCATCTGACAGAAGAAACAGAGAGACAAAAGTGCAGGTGAGAATGAAATATCCCTTCTTTTTGGTGGAGTAAGTGATTAGATCAGCTCATCCCATCTTGTGAAAGAGCCAGTTCCACAAGAACCCCACCATCCCAAGGGAGCAGCCTGTCAGCAAAACGAGATCTGCTGCAGGCAACAAAAGCGGTGACGTAGAACGTGCTTGTCATCTGCAGCCAGATAATGGGATCTAAGGAGAGGCGGTGCCTGGGACATTCCATCAATCCTCTCCACATGGAAGAGCCAAGGGCATCTGCAGCACTGAGCAGCCGTCAGCACTTTACCTGGGCAGTGCTGAATAGCACCATGCCAGCCAGGAAAGGCACCAGGGAGATGCCAAAGTACCAGACCACGAGCCAGGATGCAGCATCCAGCACCAGGAAGTGAAGGAAAACCAGGAAGAAGAAGAAGTAATTGGGCTTCAGAAGTCCCATCTTCTCAATGGTGCAGCGCAGCTCACGAAAATCCTCCAAGAGGGATTTCTGTGGGTAAAGAAAAGGGATTTCTGTGGGTAAAGTGAATATTAATGCACTATTTACTTTGAAAATGTCATAGAGCAGAGCCAGGGATCCCAAAACAGCCACAGAAAGATGTTCTGGCAGTAGGGACTCAGTGCCAGAACAAGCACGAAATCAACAGACTTTGCTTTGATTCTGAGACATCCCAGTGAGGAGAACCGAGCAGGATTTGGGGCTCTGGTGCTCATTCCTTGCTCCCAGGGGTGGATTTAGTGATGCTGGGACAGTCATGTTTCCATGCCTGCCCACCACCACCTCCTGCCCACCCACAGCATCAGGCGTGCTCCCTCAGAGGCGATTTCTGCTGCCTCTCCTGTTTTCCTTCTCCTCCCATGCTGAACCCCGAGCCATTCCTGCCACTGGAATCTAGGGCACTCACCTTTTTATTAGACTCAAAGCTGGGTTGGTCTGGTGCCAGCTCCCCAATCAGCAGAGATTTCAGGTACTTTTTCACCAGGGACTTGTCGTTGTGAAATGCCACAAAGGCATCCTGAGGAACACAAAGGGCGGGAGTCAGAGAGGGCACATGACCCAACACCAGAGCTGAGCCTCTCATTTGCCAGGTCTGGATTATAACACAAAATCCTGCTCCTCTTGTCCATTTTTGTCTCTCCTGACACTCCTTCCCATCAACTGGAGCTTGGACCAAGGAAGCTGGAGGTGTTTCAAGAGCCCAGATTTCATAAAAGCCCCTGGGCGAGGCTGGTAATAAACATGAAAGGGTTTAATGAAAAACTCTTTGCAGAGGGAAACCTTTCATCTGCTTGTTTCAGCACAGTCTGTCCCTGGAAGGCTGCAGCCAGCAGCCCTGCCCTATGGATGGGACCCAGGAGCAGGAAATGTCTTTGCCTTGCTTGGGATGAGGCTTTGAAATCCTGGCTGTGTAACACTCAGGCCATACCAAACAGACGCTGATGCCTCATATTCAGCAGCACAGGCTGGGTGTCTCTTACAGTTCCCTCCAAATTTCCAGACTGGTTGTTGTTTTGGGGAGGTGAGAACACTTAATGACATAAAAGTGCTTGTCCAAGAACCATTTCAAATCCTAGTTTCAAATCAAATATAAACAATGGAATAAAGGATGAGATTCCAGATAAACCAAACTCTTCTTTAACTCATGTCCTCAGTGGATCTTCCAGAAGAAAGGATTTTCTTCAAGAAGGAGCTCAAAATCCTCATTTTAAACAGTCTGATTTTGGCTCTGAAAATCAGCAGGGGTGAGCACAACCCAAATATTCTGCACAGGTTTGGTCAGGATCAAATCCCTGGAAGAGGACAGAGGACTTCCTTGGAGCCTCTTGGCGAGAGACAGTCTCTCCCTGAGTACTTTAGTGTAGAAAAAGTCAGAATAGGGTGACTTTTTGGACATTTGAGCTTTTCTACAGACATCTAGTGACCCTTTGTCACAGAGACAAATGAACAGCTCTGTCCAGACCCAAAGAGCTAGGGAAATCTTTCCATGCCCCTCATCCCCCAGGTCTTTATACATTTTTATATTCCTCCATCTTGCCAGGAATTCTGATTTAATCCATTAGTATCTATACTGCAGTTTGGAAACAGGAACCAGAATCCTTTCAAGCAGAATCTCCTACCCATGAGATCAGCATCACAGATTCTTATCACTGAAAGCCTCTCAGTCCTGCCTACTCTTTCTCCTCCATGGTATTAGGCCCTGATTAGCATCTTACTAACTTTAAGATTAACTTTAGAGATTAACTTTAAAAACTGTCACCTACAACGCACATAACTCACAACTCATTTGACAACAATTAAATGTTCTGCAATGGTCTTGCCCTGTATTTTCAAAATAATCCCCACAGAGGATGTAAAATTCTCACTATGTATACAAGATTATAAGCTCTAGAGTAATCAAGAGCTGTTGGGGAAAAAAAATCCTGGTTTTAGGTAAAGTCCTGCACCAGTAATTTTTTAGATACCTTCCAGTCCTGCTTTTCTATGTGGATTTCTTAGAATATATGAAAAAGCAGGACTTTAAAAGCAAAAAGAATCATTAGGATTAGCAAGGGCAAGACAGTGTTGTTAAGATGCCACACAAATCCACATTGAACCCATGATTTTGGCTACTGGTTGTGGACCTGTTTTCAAAGGGATATAGTACATCTGGAAGTTTGAAAATACCTTTAAGATCAAGTAAAATCTTGATCAGATTGTAATTGTTACAACAATAAAAGCAGGTAAGATCAAAGGTCATTTTTGAAGCACATTCACTGCGGTTAAAGCCCCTGGGTGTCTATGAATACAATGATGCAAATTGCAGCTCCTTGCAGGAGCTGGGAGGACATAGCTTGGGGACAAATCATTCCATGCATTCTGCATTCCTTGACTCCTTCTGTACAAGTCCAGTGGCAGAAAGTGCAGGAGATGGCACCAGGATCTCTGGGCTGGCCTATGCTCTGAAGGTCAGTGAACTTGACTCAAACAAGACTCAAACCTCTCCTTTTTCTTCCTCTGAGATCACCAGGTATTTTTCTGCCCCAGTTTCAAGCAGGGTGCAAGGGGTGAAATGTGAAAAGTAACTAATCTGGTCCACTTTGGGCCGGGAGTGAGAAGTGCTATCCCATTCCACACGCTGGAACATGAGAAATTAAGACAGGCTAAGCAACTTTCTCCAAGTCAGAAAGTCTTGTTGTGACAAGAATTAAATCTCCCACATCACGAATGTATGCCCGTGTTTCCAATGCTCAGATTTCTGCCTATTCACAAATTCAGCATCTCCTTTCAGCATAGCCCGGGAGATCTGCTTAGGATTTATTATTCCTGCCAACAAGCACCAAATGATTTTAGATAAATCCTCTAGATCAAAGATTTTTTCAGGAATCCCTGGGAGATCTGTGTTCAGATACATTTGTAGGACTTTTCCTTATGCCCACGGGCATCATGCGGCTTTCTCAGCCTGCTCTCTGAACAAGCACAGTGACGACCACCACCAGACAGGATTCCCCACCACATCCACCTTCCTCCACTGCTTTCCCAGCTCTTACCGTGGCATCCTGCCCGGCGTAGTGGCCGAGGACCCGGCTGCCCCCGGGATGAATCTTGGAAAACGTGCTGACATCATAAACCTTCCTGTCGATCACCAGCCACTGCTGGCGGCCTTGCCCGCGGCCGTTGCGGATCCTGACGTCTTCCCAAGTGAAAAGCTGTGGAAAGGCTGGAAGGGGAGCCGGCTCCTTCTCGCTGGGGCCAGTCTGTGGAGCCATCCGTGCTGGAATCCTCCAGCGCCAGCTCCGTGTCCAGGCTGAGGATGGCCCATCCTGGCCTGCCCGTTATACAGCCCCAGTCCCAGCCACTCCCTGCGCTTCCAGAGGCTGGTTGGCTCTCCTCACCCAAACACACCCTTGCCGAGCTCCCTCCTCTTCCAGACGCTTGGACACACCCGGGAGGAAAAGCCCTGCTCATTCTTGTCCTTTCTGAGCTGCCTTTGCAAGGCGTGGCTGCTCCACTGAACACAAACAGGAATAAAGACAGAAATTTGGGAAGATCACCTGTTGCCTCTAAATGGCCTCATCTCCACCCAAAACCTTTAGGTTGTCCTTGGTCCTTGAAATTTTCTGTGTTGACCCTGGCATACTAAATTAATGTGTCTTTCTTAACTAAATAATTGATTAAAATACCACCAGGTCAGAGTAAAGAAAGAACACATTAAGAAAGCATTCTCTATTTCCAGTTAATTTGGCTTCTATATTGATAATATTTGCATACAGCTGGTTTCAGAGTTTTCTGTATGTTCTTGAGCCATGCAACCACCTAATTGTTCAAGTAATTCATTCATGAGTCTATAACATTAAAATATTTGTAGTTATAGCAGTAGTAGTAATAATAGTAATAAAAATAACAATAATAATAATAATAATAATAACAACAATAATAATAGCAATAACTTGTTAACACCAAGTTTGGCTGTAGATTCAGATGCTTAATTCTATGCTTAAATGCAATGTTGACATAATTTACTTTAACACTACTCCTGCAAAAACCAAGTCTAAGCATTTCTGACATTGTGAAGGCCTGCTATGCAATAAAAAGGTAGAGAGTTCTCAGCTGTAATAAAATGCAGTGACAAGGCAATGACAAGTTTCCTAAGAACTCGCATCAATTTTGCAGAAAAATGTAAGCAATATAAGGGAAATAACGTCCTACTTGAGATCTAGCAGTGTCTTAATCCTGGTTGGGTGTTTTTTTTAATCTGAAATTCCAAGCCTTGGTGCTTTTGAGGCAGGTACAAGCAGCAGTACAGTCTGGGGTGGTACAGAGGGGGTATTTCCACCTTACCCCTCTGTAATGCAATACTGAGTTAAATCCTGAGTTCTCCCCCTCACCCCAAACTTTCTATTTCTGTTTCTGAATTCCTTAGGTCTAGAACCCCAGATGGGGCCTGCAGTCCCTGCCTGAAGCCTGACCAGCTGCAGGTCTCAACTATCTCTCAGGACAACGAGTTTCCCAGACAATTCACACACTGGGACTCCAAGAAAACTGGTTGTTGTGTGAGCTCCCAGTTCTGAGAAGGACTGAAAACACTCAGCTGAAGCTGCAGACTTCAGCAGGCAGGACAGAAAGATAAAGAAAGATAAAGAGAAATAAAAAAGCCAAACTACTTTCTTGACCAAGGCACCTCAGCAGAGTGAGGCATTTTCCCTGTCTCCCAAGCACAGAGTGGGCAGTTCTCTGACTGACACAGAACTCCAAATTATGCAATTCTAATTCTTCAAATCATGTAGCATCTTGCAAATAATCACTCAAGCCCCAAACTGCCATTTAAAAGTGCCTAATATGTGGCAATTGCTGAACCACCCAAAGTAAAAGAGAAATGTGAGTGCTGGTATTCATCAGAAGACAGTGATAAAAGAATGGGAGGAATAATTTCTACCCTGCTGTCACAGTGCATTCTGTAACACTTTATCGTGCTCTAAATAACAGCTGAGAGTGTCCACGCTAATGATGTGCTCATGTTCTATGTATATGTGCAGAGTCTTACCTAAATCAATGTTCAGTACTTGAGGTGGTGGCAATAAAATATGCAACAGTTTGCGCAATTTCCTGCAGATGTGCAGTTTTGTGCACATGTGAAAATATCAAGTTACTCCATAGCTGGCTGAAAGTACAGAAAACCCTTCCCATGGCCCTATTTTCAGACTTGCACATGTAGCAGCTACTTGAAAAGGAGGAGATGAAAATGTGGGGTTTGGTTTCGGTCTAGGAGGAGATGCAGGATAAAGAGCCAGGAGTACATTGGAGTGAACAAATATGGGATGTCTCTATCAATACCCACAGCCAGTAGCTGTGACTTTCACTGTTAACACTATGGGTGCCAGCATCCACCAAACTGGTGGAGTTAAGTTTGGGAACTCTAAGATGATTGTCCTCTGTATTAACAGTGTGTATAAATATTTATTGTCTGAATTTATTTAGCATCAGAGGGGCCACGTAACGCCCGCTGATATTCTGTTAAATTAAAATCCCTTCCCAATGTGAAAGCAGAAGCTGCCTGTCTGTATTACCCAGGTCACCAAACAGATTCCAGAGGTGCTGGAAAAGCTCAGACAGTGAAAGGCACAGTCCTGCTCACCCTGAGAAAATATTGAGAAACCGTCAAAGTGAATTTCCACCACACTTGCTGTTCTGCAACCACTGCCCACACACCTGCCAAAATGCGTGTCCTGTGTTCCTGGGAGCTGGTACACGTGCACAGAGCTGCTCCACAGCCCTGCTGCCGTGACTCAGAGCTCCTTGCACAGGCATTGACACAGTTCCCAGATTTCCAGAAGGACACTACGTGACTGCTCAGCTGGCGGTGCTGCCTCAGCCCTTTTATCCTCTGTCACATAAGTGTCTGCAGCTCACACTTAATCCACTGGAGATAAATGATCCAGAAATAAATCTGGTGCTGAGATACCCCACAGCATTTGGAAGTGGTTGATGATCTTAAAGGTTTTTCCAGCATTAATGAGCCTGTGATCTTGTTTCTAAGAAAATCTTTTCTGGAGAGAATCTTTAGGTTCTGAGTAGTATTTTACATTTTACAGGGTTTTCATGGAGCCTTTCAAGAGGGAACACCTCCCAGGTGGGGCTCCTGGGCAAAACTGGGTGGAGAATCCCTGCTTTACAAAAGTGTGGAGTCTCACCAGAGTTGTGAGAAAGAAGACAGACAGTTGTGGGTTGAACAGGTCTCCAGAATTAGGTGTCAACACTGGAGAAAGCTGGAAGAGTGTGACCTTGGATGAGCATCTGCAAGTATACCTGCACTCCCCTCTGGAAGCAGAGCTGAGTCTCTGCCCTGTCCTGGCTGCTCTGGAGCCATGGAAGAGGATCTTTAATCAAAGAAGAGATGATCTGAAATGTCACTGCATCAGCAGGCAGGTAGCATCTAATTTATATAACTTTCCTTTGGAGAGTTTGTCCTCAAGGGACTCTGGAATGGAGCTCACAGGACACTGAGCCCTTTGTGGAGGGTTCAGGAATGCTCTGCCCTACAGTGGCTCCAAGGGAATTACCTGCATCCATCCACAGTCAGCACACACATTCCTGTGCACAGAGTCTTGTTTTTCTTCCTGGATTTCATGGACTCTCCTTCCAGACTCCCTCTTCTGTGATTATGATGTGCCTCTTCCCAGACACAGCCAGGAAATAGAAATAATTAAAAATGTTTTATCTCCAGCACAAAACTTAATGGGAAGTCCATAATTCAGGAAAAAGCTGCATTCAGAAAGACCTTTGCAATCTTTTCAAGTGACAAAAACTTTTGCAGTTGGCAAAATTTTGTTTTGGAAAGGGAAAAAGAATCCAGTCATTTACAGCTTTTGATAAAAACATGAAAAGGCGCCAGTCAGTCATGAGGAGAAAATCACCAGGTTTTCCCTTTTTTTAGTATATTCTGGGTTGATGAAACACCACCCTGCATCTCAGGTGGAGCTACTTATCAGGAATACCACATCCCATGAAATGGAAAGAGAAACCTAAAGCAAAACCAAGGGAGTCAAGTTCACAATGGAGACCCTGCCCTGAGGGTTTTCATTTGCTCAGATATTTAACATTTTTATTATTTTTGGTTCATTCCTTAGTCCAGATATCAATAGTAAATTAACAGAGATTTTTTTTCCTCTGTGAAAACAATCTTCACACCCTTTGCAAAAGAGGAAAAAAAAAACCCACCTGTGACAAGCCAGGCTTTCCCTCTCAGTTTTTGGTTATATTTTATGAGTAAGCAATAAAACCCCAAGATGTTAATTAGAAGGAGGGCTAAAATTAGGCTCTGTATTAAGCCCTGTGAACCTTCTCATTTAAATCTCTCCACAGAACAATAAAGTGTATTAAAACACATATTTTATATATATATATATATTTTGCAATTCCTATGAAATAAACCCTTTGCACCTTTCAGCTTCATCAAAGTCAGAATCCCAGAAGCTCTTCTGTGGCTTTAAGATCTAAATTAAACTTATCTAAAGTTACAAATTCTGTAATTCTCCCCTCCCAATTGCTCTATATTGTTACAAAGAATAAGACACGCCATGATCCAAGACAAAACTGTTAAATGCCTGTAATAAACCCATTTTGTTTTCTCACTGTTGCATATCTGGGTTGGTTTTTTCAGACCAGGAATCATTTTTGTCGCATTTTTTGTGCCCAGTGCAGGGCACCCACTGCTTACAAACTTCTGAATGCTCTGGCTGCCTGAAATTGGGCATCCACAGAAGGAAAACTCCACAAAAGGTGCCCATGCTCCAGAGTTTGTTTTAATACGTGGTTTGTGCAACCCTAATTAGGAACAAAGTGGCCTAAGCCAGGATTAAAACACCCACGCTGGTTCCACTGCCAATACACAGAGCACCTTCCCCATCTGGCCTTCCTGTGAGCCTTGGGCCACCTTCCAACCTCTGCAATAAAGGTGGCACAGCCAATATTTGGCCATAATTCCTCTCCTGGCCTTCACCATCTGCCTCTGTCCTTCCCCACATATTTTGGGGTACATTCTTAGGGCAACGTGAACATTTTGCCTCAGAGATGTCCCCTCATCCTTAAACTTCTACATCCTCCCCTCCCAGCAAGGACATCACTCACAGTTTTTGTATTTTGCTACTTCTTTTGCAAAATTTAAATTTTCTTTGACACTTTACCAATTATGAAATTACTACAGTTGCTACAAGCAGCAACTCCTACTTTTAGTTCCTTTTCATTATTCTTTCTATTCCCAATCTGCCTCACAGGGTGTCCCTCAATAAAGCTCTCACCAGTTTGTTTCTCCCCTCTTTGCTAGGGATCTAAGTCCCATAATTTTATAGTCACTCCTTTATTCTGGTAACTTTGGAATATCTGCTGAAGACAGAGATACCTTTGGCTTTCTAGTCTCCCATGTTTCTGATCTTTTTCTTGGATGAGGGGAGAAGAGGGAACAAAACAAAGAAAATGTCAAAACCTGAGCTCATTTTAGCATCTCCACTCACCTTTTATTTTACTTGGGCAACACCCAGCATTTCTTACCTCACCTTGTTTCTTTTTCCTAACCAACTGAGAGATGATCCTGGAGAGGAATTCAGGCTCACTTGTGAGAACATTGGCATCCCTTCTTGCCAGAAGTTATCATTTTATCTTGGTCTGCAGCTAAGTGATGGGTGAGTGCACATCTGAAGAGGTCTGTTATGCAGGAGGTGACCTAATTAGGATAATACTGCCCACAGGCCTGCCCTGATCTCCTCCCGAGTCAAAGCAAACATTATACAAGGAATTATCACCTATAAAATGGAGTTATTACTGAATTTTTATAGTACCCTTAGAGGACAATCTAGCACTGTTCCTGCTAATTGGGCTAATTAACCTTGCTACTAAGGATTTGCACTTACACTCTATCTTGAACTGGTATTGATCAACACTTCAGCTGCTGATTATTTCTTTATTACTGACAGATTGAAGTATTCTCTGCACTAAATCTTCTCATTTTATGATCAAGCCTCTGCCTCTTCTCTTATTTGGTTCAGGGAACGCTGACAATTTTATTCCCTCACAAAAAAAAAATCACCAAACTGACAAGAGCCTAAATGTTGATCTGCAAAAATCAAAAAGCCAAGCTGGTTCTTATGAGCAAAGCCAAGGGAGATTACCATGGACCAGTCAGACCTTTGGAAATTTTGCCTAAGGGGCACCATCATAACCAGCATTTCATGTAAGCTGTCATGGGTGTATCATTTCTTGTTGCTGTTTCAAAACCATTCTTGGTGGAGATTGCTCCCCATTTTTCTGAACATTTAACACCACTCCCTGCAGGAGATGCAAATCCCAGAGAAAACCTCTTTCCGTGTAATCCTTTTCCTTTCCCACCCATAAGCAGCATTGCATTACTGCACTTGTCCTCTACACCTGACCTGCTAGGAAATCTCTTCATATTCCTCATAAAAGAATCTTGGGAAGTAGCAAATCCTCCTGTTTATGAGGGACTCAGCTGCATTCATCATCTGTCCTGTGCAGATCTACAGTCAGCTTCATTTCCCCTACTTTTCTAAACGTGGGGAGAATTCCATAAAGAATACCGTTCCCCTCTTCAGGAATTTGGGATAATGGATGCAAACACATCCACAAGCTGGGCAAGGACTGCAAATCTGCACCATTAACAAGTCCAAATCAGTGAGTGTTGGGAAGGGGAAAACTCTCAATTGTCCCATCACCCTTAACTCCATGAACATCACCCTGACATTGTTATAATTCCAGTTCCTCCATTGCTGAAGATGTTCCTTCCTGATTCGGAAAGCCATTTATTCCAGGTTGGAGCCACCTCTTTGTCCAATGATATTCCACTTAACAGGATAATCTTCAAAGCCTTATGAACCTCTGACATCTTCTTAAAATGTCCTCTTCTCCCTGCCATGGGCAGGGACACCTTCCATTATCCCAGGTTGCTCCAAGCCCAGTCCAACCCAGGCTTGGACACTTCCAGGGATTCAGGGACAGCCACAGCTTCTCTGGGCAACCTGTGCCAGGGCCTCACCACCCTCACAAGATTCCCAATATCCCATCTAAACCTCCCTTCTTTCAGTTTGAAGCCATTCCCCCTTGTCCTGTCACTCCACGCCCTTGCCAAGTCTCTCTCATGATCTGATCCTCCCCTTCTGATGTCTGACTGCCACCCTGTGGTTATTCCACAGTGTTCAGGTTCCATTTTTAAGGCTAAAGGGTTTCCACTAGATGGCAAAGTTGGGGCCGGTGTTCTTCCAAGGTCGTGTAATTCAGTGTATTTCTTGAGCCTGGAAAACTCTCTGGAGAACTCTTCTCAAGCCTGGAAAACTTCCAGAAAACTCAGCACATTCACATCTGGTTATGCTGAGTCAGGTCCCCTTTCAGGATTGTGAATGTGCTCATCTGTGTTATTTTTCCTGGTTATCCAGGCATTTCATTGTTTATTGTCTCCTCTTTATTGTGGCAGAGAAAACACAGGAGAAGCACATTGTGGAGAAAGAGGTTTATGACAGTTCTCTCTGTGTAGCTGTGGACAGGCATTTGTTCCACCTTTTACAATGTGAACTCTCTTGCACAGATCTATTTTACTCTGATGACAGCAACAATTTGTAAGACAAGGAATTTTATTAATAGACTTCCTCCATCCACAGTTGTAATAAGAGGGAAATAAATGGAGCAGGAAAAAAACCATGGTAAAACAGTAACTAAGGTCCACTTTCTTTATGGTCTTAATCAACAGGTTTGTATTGTTATTCCCATTACAATTTTATCCTGTGCTTAACAACACTCTTAGCCTGAGAAGATGCATTTTTTCCATTCTCTCAATACCCCATCCTCATTTTGAATGTTGATTAGGAAAAAATTCCTCAAAATCAACCCATCCCTCCTGGATTCTAATCGATCAATCCCTGGAGGACCAGGGTGATGGAGCACCTTCCTTAGTGATGTGGCAGGTGCTACATCCTGGTTTGGCATCTGTAACGCTGGGGCAGTAAATCAAAAACCCCAGGAAAGGCAGTAAAACTATTCAGTAAATCCCACAGGACTGAGATTTACTGAATCCCAGAATTACTGGGGGTGTTTGGAAGGCACATCAGGCAAAAGAGGTTGACCAGCAATATTCTGGCTGAGGTGTGCCTGTGGATACGCAACTGAATGAAAGTTAAGCACTTTTAAACAGAAGTCTGACCCCCATCACCTTTGTAACCTCCTTGGATTTGTCTGCTGCTCAGGCAGGAATGCCTCACTCTCCAGGGGCCAGGAGTCAGGAGTTCTCTCCTTTTAACAAGTCACCCAGAGGCTCAAAAAAGCCCAAAGCTTCAGGCAATCACAGAGTGATTATGATCACCCTTCACACAGAATCACTGTAGAACTGTCTGGGTTGGAAGGGATCCTAAAGCTCAGCTCATTCCATCCCCTGGCATGGTTTATTGTCTTCCACTAAACCAGGCTGCTCCAAGCCCTGTCCAACCTGGCTGGAACGCTTTTGCTTCCTTAGCCACTCCTGCAGGGATCCTGGGGATGGATGGGACAGGTTTCTCTCTCTTCTGACTCTCAGTAAGGGCTTCATAACGCTCCAAAGTCTGGCACGGTGGAAACCCCTTGCAGATCCTCCACGGAATGTCACCAGGCCAAATGATCCAGAGGCTTCCAGAGGAGATGGGGAGGGCAGCATTCCCACAGAATATGGCACATGGAAAATCTTCCACATTCCTGTTTCCCTACCTCAATTAGGGCTCTAACTGGATCCTCTTCCTAGAGAATTGCTGCCTGCACCTCCCCACCCCACCCACATATGTATAAATTGGTCTGGGAGCTCCCTATTACAAATAGGGATGTGAAAATACTGAACCTACCCCATTCCCTAAAGCTTCCACATTTCCCTAATTCCTACATTCTTTCATTTTGTGCTGTCCCAACTACACTCACAACGAGAACCACCCCAAAAAGCCTATGTTAGATAAGAAGCTTCCCTCCTATATACTCAGCAAATGGAGGATCAGCAGATGGAAAGGAATCTGTTCCCAATCCCAAAGCTGCACCCAGCTCGGTGGGACACAACCTCCTCCATCCGGCTTTTCCCCAAAGAAGAGGAATGAAAGAAGCACAAGAAAAAATTAACAGCACATCTTTAAAAAAAAAAAAAAAAAAAAAAAAGGGAAAATCGTATTAATTACATTCATCCATGGAATTAAGCAGCACCACCTCTCCACCTCTGGCTTAGCCAGCTCTCCTCAGTGCAGGATCTTCAGGGTGATCACCACAGGAGGCAGCAAGGCTGGGGAACTCCTCTGCAGGGATCCAGTGCTGCTTATTTATGCAGATAAGCATCGAGCCAGAGCTCCCCTGAATCTTTCAAAGAGCTGCCAAGAGAGAAACAAGGGCATGAACCCCATGTTCCAACCAAGAGCATCGTGGGGATAATTCCCATCTACAGACGAGGCAAAGGAGATGATGAAGTGATCTGGGTCAGAAGGGACCTTCAGAGGCTGCCCCTCCCTTCCATGTCCCTCCCCTCTGCACTCCACAGCACTGGACAGCCCCGGACTGGGGAGCTCAGTGGGTCAGTACTCACTGCACGATGTCTGCGAAGGCTGTGAGCAGGGGCTTGCACTGGTACTCAATGCCGTGCTTGGCACACAGGGACTTCACCAGAGGGGCCACCTTCCAGTAGTTGTGCCGTGGCATTGTAGGGAAAAGGCTGTGGGAAGAGGAGCTGGTGATTCCACGGCATCCACATGGAATCCCGGCCCCTCTGCTGTGCCCAATTCTGGAAGCGCCCCGAGCTCCCCTCCTGCCACAGCCATGTCCCTCTGGTGTCCCCTCAGGGTCTGTGCTGGGAATTCTCCCCCTGTGCCCTGCTGCTGAGATCTGAAGTGGTGCTGGTGCTCACTGGTGCTCCAGCAATTTTCTTTTCGGAGTTCCTGTTCTGCCCCCATGAAAAGAGCACAAGATTAACCCACATTATCTTTTGTTCCTGTCTCAGCTGATAGAGGGACCTTGGAGGCTCTTCAGCCTTGGTGTAACTCCTTGGAACTACTCCCAACCCCTGCTCCCACTCACTGGTGCTCGATCTGGAAGTTCAGGTGGCCACTGAACCAGTCATTGAACAAGGACTGATGAACGTTGCAGGTTGCCTGCAGCTGAAAAGGAAAAAAAAAAAGTCCTGTTTTAAGTGTTATTTTAGCAATGCCCTTTCTCAAACACAGGTTTCTCATCCCCACAGGAATTCTGGCTGGACACAACAGCTCCAGGAGTTATTTCCAGCCAACACGAGGTGGCCAGGCTGAGACAGATGGACTTTACACACCCAGAACTGTCACAGATGTGCATAAATAAGGTCTCACCTGGGTAGAGAACCAGTCCACATTCTTATCATAATCAATGTGCATGGGGATGTGATTCATTTGTGTGACCCAGACAAACCAGTTGCTCTCTATAAACCTGTGTAAACACAAAAAACCATCACAGATCACACACCCATGATGTGACAAGTCAGTACAAAACATTTGTGCACACACCAGATGGTTGCTGCCTGACAAAATGAACAGCAGCAACCCCAAACATCTGTGCAGGTCAGACCTACACACACCTTCCACCTCCTGCAGCCTGACAAGAAAACCACCCCTCTCCCACTGAAAGGATCAGGAGAGAGAACAGGGAGTGATGAGAAAAATAATAATAAGAGGCTTGGAGAAAAGCTGACACAAAGGATTGATACAAAGTGGGCAGAGAAAATGTTGGAATTGTAAGTTGGATGGTACCTGACTAACAGGTGGAGCCCCAGGGTACCTTTCACCCCCAGGAAGGGCAAGTAGGTGAGGAAGAATCGGATGTAGAAGGACAGCATCCAGGCCAGGTCCTGTAGTACAGGGGACAGGAAAAACTTCTTTAAAAGAAAGAATTTCTGGCTTCTGAATTTACCATCACTCCCTTTAAAACCTCCCATAACATCTTCTGCTGGTCAGTTTTTTCACCCTAGCCTCATACCAAAGCAACCTGACACCAGTCATTCCTTGTGCTCAGGAATTATCCTGGTTCCATGAGCCCAGCAGAGGGCAAACACCAGACAGAACCTGCTCTAAAGCACCACGTTTTCCTCTGGATCTAAAGAGGAACCAAGCAGTGAGAAAACCAAAACCCAGAACACCAGAGAACATCTTTTGTTACCCAGTGGATCTTTCACAGAGAAAGGCTATGGAAGATCCCCCTTTGGCAAACACCATTCCCAAATCTATACCCACATTCTTTGCTGCAGACACACAAAATTCCCAGTAAATCTGGCACTGGAATTCACCCCTAAAGTCAGGAGAAGCCCTCCTGGCCCCCGTAGGGCTGACTCACCACCCACTGCTTCCGCTGCACAGCGAAGTAGAAGATGTACCACTGGAAGTAGAGGGGCACCAGCGCTGGGGGACCGACTGGAGGGACAAACAGAGCCATGAGTTATCCCACCAGGTTGGGAGGGAATGGGAAAACAAGGGGCAGAGTGACTCTGGAACTGCAGAGGGGGAGGTTACTCACTGATGAAGAAGTACTTGTGCTGGTGGTTGTAAGGCATGAATTTCTTCTTTTGCACACCAAGCTGTTAAAATATACAAATTACTCAGGCTGTGAAGACATCTGTGCACACACTCCTAAACTTCCACGAGATGTCCTGTCCAACCAAGCCAGCATCCACCATGCCCTGGAACCTTGGCCTGGATGAGTTTTTCACCCTGCCCTGGGTGCAGAAGGGGCTGGGCAGTGCCTTGCACACAAACAGTGACCTGCACAGGAAGCTCTGCCCCCACAGAGGGCACAAGCTGCCTAAAAATGCTGAAATAGAAATCCACACAGTTTGCTGACAAAGCAGAGCTTCAAAATTAAAAAAAAACAACCAAAATGTGGTACTGTTACAATACTGTAAATGAAGATGGCAGTGTGTGGAACTCTCACCTCCTTGCAATTAGCCTGGAAAACAGAGAAATGAGCATCTAGGCATGAAACTGTGTCCACAGGAATGAGAGTGGACAGATCTTCCCTCTGAGGCTGCTCATTTTCAATGTTTGCTGTACAAACATAACAGATCAAGCCACTGGTTTTCCTGAGGAATGCCATCATATCCCTGTACGTGTTCAAACTAATTCCCAATAGCCCATTCCTTAATTTCAATGCAAATCAGTGCACTTAAAGTGACACAATGAATTTACATAGCTTCTTTTTTTAAGGACAGCAAATGCTAAAGCCACTCAATTAACTGCAGAACTGTACCAGAAATAGAGCTGGACTGCAGATGGGAACCACTGTGACACCCACTGCCAGGCTGAGACCACTGAAACAGCTTCTTTGGTCAGGAATTGTAAAAGTTCCAGACAGCCCTGGCTTGTCATCTGCTGCTTTCATCCCCAGATCACTACAATTAGTCACAATGATCTTGGTAAAAGAGAACAACTTGTAATTCTGATCTTCATAAAACACAAAGTCTCTCATCAAGGGAAATAGGAACTTGTAATTATGGTAAATATTTTGTTTTTATCTTCCAGTGCTGCAAAAATAACCTTGAGTGAAGTTTTAAGAATATAAAGATCTCAGAATTGCTGGAATATTACTGAGGAGGATTAGGGAGTAGTGGAAGGCAAAGTAACACTATATAAAATCAAACTAATTAGTGCCCAGTCTCCAAGCTCTCTGCAGCTTCCCAAATTTGAATCCTACTGCTGTCACCTCCCAGCTTCCCCCAGGTCTCACCTCCACAGAGAGGGTTTTTCCCAAAGCAAAAAACAAGGGGTGCATGTTGACATCGGGATCCTTCCGGAAGCAGTTGGGTTTGGCGTGGTGCTGGAAGTGGAGGTGATTCCACCAGCTGGCCGGGGCTCCCTGTGGGAATGGATGAGAAGGAAGTGCCCTCAAGAAGGTGGATCTTGTGCCCTTAGTTCTTCTCTTCCCATCCTGGGATTGGTTCTGCAGGGCTCTGGCAGTCCCTCCCCACACCCAGCGCTCACCTTGAGGTGGCCGATGACGAACTTGTGCACCCAGTGGTTCCACCTGGACTTGCTGAAGACTGACAGGTGTCCAAAATCATGCTGGAGCCAGCCAGCCTGGGCCTGGAATTAAAAAGCAACAGTGCTGCTGGGGAAAAAGAACTGTCAGGAGGGTCTGTGTGTGTGAAAAGGGCTTTCTTCTCCCACTCCCACGCTCCTCACAACGTATCCCTGGATAGCAAAAGCGCTTCCACTGCCAGGGCTCAGTCCCAACTCTCCTTTTTCACTACACACCAGTGCACTCCAGACTCTGCTTAATGACTTCTAGTCCTGGACAGTTGTTTCCATGAGGAAAGGAAAAAAAAGTCATGGGAAAAAAACCAGCCACAGAGCTGAGAACCAGCATTTATTCCCTCACAAAACTGCTCTGAAATCGGCAACAAAGTCTCCTTTAAGGAGCAGCTTGCTGCTGCCTCCTCCAAGTACTTGTAATTCCAAGGGGATCAGCTGGCCACGGGACGAATAGCTGGGGCTTTGAGAGCTGCTCTGCCCTCTCCTCTAACTCCCTGCGAGTTCCCATGGGAACACAGTGGCTTGGCCCCTGCACGCTGCCTTGGAGTTCTGGCACCGTGGAGCTCGGGAGCGGGACACGGCTTTCATCGCGTGAGGAAGGCTGGGATAAGGAAGGCTTTGATGGAATATGGGGAGGAAAAAGCAAGGCAAAGCCTTGCTCTGCCACAGCAGCATGTGTAGCTTTGCCCTTTCGGTGGAATTCAGAGAGAAGCAGGATTTGGAGATGTCTGTGATCACCAGATTTGTCTCCTGCTTATGGCAACAAGCACCTAAGTCCCGAATTTGGCTTTTTGGGGCTTATTTTGTGTAGTTGCTCACCTGGACAGTGCCCAGAAGCATCGCAGAGAAGAGGAAAGGCACCAAGGATGCTCCAAAATACCAGATGATGAGCCAGGCTGCAACGTCCAGCACCAAGATGTGGCAGAGATAGAGGATGAAGAAGGCATGGTTGGGCTGGAGAAGCCCCATCTTCTCCACGGCCGCACGGAGCTCACGGAAATCTTCCACCAGCTTTTTCTGTGGGGACACCCAAAAGCACCCACTGGTCAGAAAACGCCTCAGGAACATGAATAGGAGAATGGTGTTCCCTCTCAGGGATGGAAAGAGGGAAAGCTGAGGGTCACCTGGAGACAAATCTTTGCTAAAACTACAAATAATGATGTGAAATGAAGCTTCAGCCAACAGTGATTCCGGGAGATCCTGTGATCTTATGTACAGGGAGTTTTGCCTGCCAGTCAGAGGAGTTCAACAGTACAATTTCAACCGCAAAACCAAGTTTTTATGACACTCACGTTCTTGCTGGGCTCAAAGCTGGGCTGATCTGGTGCCAGTTCTCCAATCAGGAGGGGGTTCATGTACTTCTTTACCAGTGCCTTGTCAAGATGAAAAGCAATGAAGGGATCCTGAAACACAGAGGGAGGAACAGGATAAAGAAAAAACATCATTCAGGTGGCAGCAAAAGAAATCTATTCCATGATATGCTGGACCATTCGAAAGACTCCTGCTGGGGAAACCAACAGTTGCTTTTATTACTTAAATGTGATGTCAATCTCCATGGCAACCAGGTGAAAAAACCCACTAGTGGCTGTTATCACTACAGATTCTGTCCCTATATTTAAATTACAAATCCTCTAGGCACACAGGGCACTCTGGCATCCAATTCCTGATCTCCCATTTACCTCCTTTTCAACATTTCTCTCCTGATGCCTAAATTAGCATATTTTTACAATCTCCCTCAACCTAAGGATGTGGGGTTTTTTAAATTTTCTGGGACAATATTTGCTTGCTGGGTATCACTTTGTGAGATTCCTGCACCACGCACTGTTTATCACTATAATTACTAGGCCATCATTGTGTGCCTTTAAAATAAAATGTGCTTTTAAAAGATCTCTAGTCAGGAGAGGGGTTAAAAAAACTGGCTGGTGTTCTTGGGTCAGCTGTAGCATCCTCCCTGCTCAGGGTCACTGAATAAAGGAGGGAAAAAGAGAGGGGAAGCAACACTTGTATTTTCTCATTGGAAAAGGGGGGGGAATGGGGAGGAGTATATGGGCAGAGCAGGGGAGGATGGTACCACACATTTAGACCAATCCTTTCCATGGAGGCTGTAAAACCTGGAGAGCAATCCCAGCTGGGAGTTAGGGGATGGCTGACTGCACCTTCTAGAAATCAGAACAGCAAAACCAGAGGAGTTCCTCCTTTACTTCCCATTGTCTCCCGGTTTTGTGGAGTCTCGTTCTTTTGATCCCCAGGGACAAAACCACTGGAAAACAAAACTTGGCAGGGGTTTCTGAGTGGTCAGCAGTTGAACTGCACCCAGCAGTGGCACTGATATCATCACCTAGAGAATGCAGCTGGCTGCAATCCCACCACCCAGACCTGCCCGCTCCATGGCCTGACCCTTTTCTGGTCACAAAAACACAGAATGTTTGGGTGGGAAAGGCCCTTCAAAGCTCATCTCATCCCCCCGCCTTCCAGGTTGCTCCAAGCTCCACCCAACCAGGCCTGGAACATTTCCAGGGATGGGACTCCACCACTTACTTCTCTGGGCAACCCGTGGCAGTGATGGGGCTTTAAAAATGCACATGTGCCCTCTGCCCTCACGAAATGTTGCAGATTCACTAATTATTTTTGGCTCTAAATGATATTCATACGATGGGATCTTCACGTGGAGATCTCAAGTTCCATCCTGACTGAAACACAGTTCCATTAACACCATCCTAGAGATAGATTCCCTCCCCATATCCACCCTTGGGTCCAAACACACGCGTTTGGAGAAATTCATGGAAAAGCAGACAAAGGAAGGAAACATCACTGGCAAAGGCACCCCACACCCAACTCCAGCATCGTTTACTCCGCTCTGCAAGAGCCGCTGGCACTCCGACACGAATGATTCATTTCTCTTTCGTGACTGAAATACGACTTTGAGTGATATTCTGCTCTAGTGCCATCTCTCGAGCTCGGGGAGCTCGAGGAGGGCGAAGGCAAACAACAACTCTGTCACCGCGTGTGCCGCACGGGTGGCAGCATCCCATACTCTCATGTGCGCAAAAAAACGACTGAGAGGATTTGTTTGGGTTGTTTTTAATCCCCGGCTGTGGCTTTTCGTCACCCCTTCAACAACGACAATCCCAAACAATCCCAAGCAAACCCAAACAATCCCAAGCGATCCACAGCTCCCGGCGTGTGTGGAGCAGCCGCGGCTCCAGCCGTGCCACACGGGGACCCAGCCGTGCCACACGGGACCCCGCCGTGCCACACGGGGACCCAGCCGTGCCACACGGGGACCCAGCCGTGCCACACGGGGACCCAGCCGTGCCACACGGGACCCAGCCGTGCCACACGGGAATCCAGCCGTGCTACACGGGGACCCCGCCGTGCTACACGGGGACCCCGCCGTGCCACACGGGATCCAGCCGTGCCACACGGGACCCAGCTGTGCCACAGTGGGATCCAGCCGTGCCACACGAGACCCAGCCGTGCCACACGGGATCCAGCCGTGCCACACGGGATCCAGCCGTGCCACACGGGACCCAGCTGTGCCACAGTGGGATCCAGCCGTGCCACACGGGATCCAGCCGTGCCACACGGGGATCCAGCCGTGCCACACGGGGATCCAGCCGTACCACCCGTGGCTCCCTGCGCTGCTGCCATCCCCAGGGATCCCCTCCGCGCTCATCCCCCTCCAGCCCTCCCCGCCCGGCTGCCGGGCCCGCAGCCGCCGCTCACCGTGGCGTCCTGCCCGGCGTAGTGGCTGATGACCCGGGAGCCCCCCGGGTGCCTCCGGCAGAAGTGGCTGATGTCGTACACCTTCCTGTCGATCACCAGCCAGCGCTCCTGCGGCGCCGGCCCCCGCCCGTTCCGCTGGCCGATCTCGTCCCAGGTGAAGCGGCGCATCCCCCCCCGGCCGGGCTCCGAGCCCTCCATGGCTGAGAGCGGCTGGTCCGGACCCGGCTCGGCTCGGCCCGGCCCGGCCCCGCCTCCCCGGGGCTCTCCCGCCCCCTGGGCCGCGCTCGCCGTGCGCCCGCCCCGGGGCCGGAGAGGGGCGGCGGGAGGGAAGGAGGGAGGGGATGCCGGGACAGGCGGGGCTGGAGGAAACGCGGGCCGGCCGGGCTGGGATGGCTCCCGGAATGGTTCTGTCTGGAAAAGCCCTCTGAGAGCAGCGAGTCCCCCAGCGCTGCCAGGCCCGTCAGTCACAGAATCGCGGGGTTGGAAGGGAGCTCTGCAAATCGCTCAGTTTAACTCCCTGCCGAGGCAGGGTCACCTGGAGCAAGTGACACAGGACCGTGTCCAGGTGGCTTTGGAGACTCCGGAGAGGGAGGCTCCACATCCCTCTTGAGGTCCCTGAGCAGCCTGTCCCAGTGCCCTGCCATCCTCAATGTACACAAGTTCTTCCTCACGTTGAGGTGAAACTTGTGGAGTTTTAGTTTATAGCCTTTGCTCCTGGTCTTACTGCTGGGCACCACGGAAACACATCTCCAAATGTCACACACACGCGACTTTTCAATCCCCCAGCTGATTCCACCACTGCCCCGGACAGTCTCCTCTAGGGCTTGCCAACCCTTGACAACAATTTTTCCTCATAGCCAACTTAAACCTCCCCTGGCACAACTTGAGGCTTTTCCTCTTGGTACCTGGGAGAAAGACCGACCCCCACCTGTCTCCTCTGTCCTTCCAGGGAGTTTCCCTTCCTCACACCCAAGTTCCTTCTTTGGAACCACTTTTACAGCCTGTTTCTCCTTTTTTCTAGTCTGATTATGACTTATCTTCCCTACCCTTGATTTTGCTTCCCTTTTCCAGTAGATCCCTCCTCTTTTATCTATTCTGCTTCTCCCTTCCAGCTGCCTCAGCCTTTCCTGTTCCTAAGGCTCCTTTTGGCTGCTCATACCTGGATGTACAGCCAGAGGGAGGGAAGGTGTTGCCACAGGTAAATCACATCAAAACCCTGCAGATGATTCTTCAGACAGCAGAGTAACACTGGAAGAGTGAATGATGCTAAAGCAGACCAATCCTTCTGGGTGGGACTTCATCCATATGAGTTACAAATTAAAATTCCTCTCCCCACACTCATCTCCCTTTCCACAGCAACACCAGCCTTCTCCGTGAACTCTCCTTATTGATCCCGGATTTCTTTGTTTCCATTCACACCTTCCAATCTGACCTAGTTACAGCAATTCCAGTGGAAGGTAACCATAGAAACAAAGAGCCACCAGGCTGCATCCCCTCGAGTTCTGAGCATCACCTCATGGCTACATCACATCTTGGAATTCTGTGCCTGCAGAACACTGGATCAAACGTTTTTATTTCCTTCCCTTCAGCAATTCCTATTAATAAAGATTAATAAGATGTTTAACATCTTTTAAAATGTAACAATTATATTCAGAACAGTGCAGTAATTATTTCAAATTCTGTTTTTCCCCATCATCAATTGTACAACAGAGTATTTATCCTAAATTTAGTTGATATTTATGACCTTTTGTCATGAATACGGGGGACACGCAGAGATCAGTTTTCTTTTTCCTATATTTGTTGAAAGCAAATAAATTCCATCTTCCTACAGGAGTTAAACATTTGGATACTTGCCTTGAGGGATCTTAACAGGCTAAGAGCACCACAAAACTTGATAAAATCCACTATTGTTCCCTCCATGTGCTTCATCTGGTTTCAGCAGCTATAAGGACTGTTAATGCCTTATTAACACATTTTCCCAGACAAATTATTCAACAGCCCTTGGAATTCTCTTCCAAGCCCCTTCTGACATGAAATCCCTGCCTGTGATTGTTTTCCCCTCAGCAGATGATTCAGGACAAGCCATGGAGGCTCCTGGAATCAGGCAGCCCTAAGCAGTGGAGGTTTCTGTGTCCTGCCAGTGGTTGTTTCCCCTGCCCTTGCCCCACTGGGGATCTCAATGGGTGCCTCAGAGACAAGAATGGGACCTTTGTCATGGAAACTGCCAGGGAAAAAAAACTGCTGCTGTTATAGACTCACCAGCATCCTGCATCCAGCTGGGATTCCTGGCATCAATCCCTGCTGGAACACAATTAACCAGGTAAAACGAGTCCTTCAGTGCCCTGACTCCTTGTTTTACCTTCATTGCTTCCACCTCCATATCTGCTGTCACATCATGCTGTGACCCAGCTCCCCAGATTACCAGGAACCACCAAAAATCCAAGGGGAGGGAAGAGATGCTCTTTGGTTCACTCCTCTGATCTGCTTGGAAATCTGGTGACTGGGGATCACCAGAATTTGATGAAAATATATTAAAATTCCTTATTTCACTACCATGATTTGGCTGGAACATGCTTTGAAATACCCAAGTGAGCTGCGTGGTGAGGATTCAATAAATATTTGGGCATCTGGTGACCAAACCAGTAATCAGGGAAAGAGGGAGATGGGTTGAAAGGATTGCAGCCTTTCTTTTCTCCTTTTAGAGAAAATGAGTTACTATGATGGATGGTGAGGTCTGAAACCACAGGGGGAAAAAAAAGAAAAAAAAGAAAAAAAAAAAAAAAAAGAAAAAAAAAAGGAAAACTAACAAATGCTGAAAAACAGTTGAAAAGGGCAGAGTCTAAAAGAAGACTCAGTTCTTGGCTTTGATTCAGCCTAAGAAAAACTGAAGATTCCAGGCACAGGGGAATTGTGGTGGTGTGATTTACAAGCCTCTGTCATCAGTGCAATTAAAACAGCCATGCTGATGAAGCAAATGCAGCAGGAAACCACAAATTTAGTCATTATGTTACTACCAGGGAAGAGCCTGAAGCTCCTGACAGCTCCCTGTAACACCATTCCTACACCAGGCTTAGGATCCACTGCAAAGATCTGTGTAACATCAGCAGAAGGGGGAGGAACTGGAAATATTTCCTTTATTCTTCTTGTATTATTGGGAATGAGCTGGAATGCTGCAATAACTTGGCCTAAATGAGTTAGTGTTGTACTCAGAACACGTCATACCCACAATAAATCCTTGATTTTCCATACAAACAGTGTAACTTCATGGAATATTTGCTCAGCACTCTGCTCTAATAACTCAACTGGCTGTTAAAATTTAGATGCAAAAAAGACTGAGATTTAGGAGGATTTTGCATCTTGAAAGGAAAAGCACCTGGGAATTACTCTGTGAAAGGGAGGAGATGAAAATAATCCTATCTTTTCTCCTTCAGAAGCCATAAATTCAGTTTAGCAACTGAGGGAGCGAGGTGGTGATTGTTTAGAGTTTTATACTTTTGAAATCAAAACCTGAATAAGGAAAAAAAGGAAAGGATCCGATGATAACATGGGAATACCAGTAAGATTTTCACTAGAAATCATTACAAAGCAGCATCAGAAGAGAGCATTTCTGTCCTTATTGCTGCCCTGCTGCAGTGTCTGCTGCTTTCTGAGTGGGATTCCCTGCTCTGCTCCCCTGGCAGCCGGAGCAGTTTGTGCCCTGACCCTGATAATCCCACGGGCAGCCCGAGATCCACTGCAGAATGTGGAATCCCTGCCAGCCATGGCCACACAATGGGGATTTCTGTTCCTTTGTTGGTTGTTTCCCTCGTAAAGTTCCTCAGCTCTCAGCCGCTCTCCCAGGATTGGGGAAAAAAGTAGAATATGTCAGAGTAAAATACATCCGGAGTAAAAAGTATCAAGGAAATCTTTGCTAGCAGTTTGTTTTAAGTACATGGACTGCTACAGCATTCCCACCTAATCACTGGGATTCCTCACTTCAGGCTCTAGACTCCAGCCCTCCATTCCCAGCCCAGCTGTTTCCCTCTATATTTGAATTTATTATTCGATCTATTTTTTATTTTTATGTTCAGAGCTCCTCAGCTTTTCCCTCTTGTGAAAGACAGGGAAGATCTGGGGTCCTTTCTCTCCTTACATGTATTTTTCTTTGGCAAAAAGGAAAAAGGTATCAAAAAGACTATTAAAAGTATCAAAAGGTTTAAAGGTGCAGATAAATCTGATTTTCACTCTATTTTTCTCCCCAAATCCTCAGTTCCTGCCTTTTTCCCCTTCAGGAAAGTGCTCTATGTCTTTCCCTTGTTTGCTGTTCTCTCCTGCTGCCTCCTTTTCCCACCACATGCCTTGGAGCCATCTGGCCTTACCAAGTGATGGATCTCATACTATAAACTGGGGGGAAAGGAGGATTTTCCCTGCATCCATGAGGATTGCATCACAGCTACAGGGCATTTCCACATGCTGGTGTCAAAGCCTAGTCCTTTCTAAAAAACAAATTAAAAGAAACTTATCAGACCTTGCCAAAAACACTAATCTGACCTTGCCTCCTACATAAAACCCAACAAAGGGATGAAACAACACACAGAGTGCTTTCCTCAGGAAAAAGAAACTTCTTGTACATTAAACCAATGCATGAGACACTGTAAAGATATCTGAGCTACCAATTTTCCCTGCTTTTTCACCATTCCAGTCTATTCCACTAAGATATCCTTCATTGACTCATCAGCTGAAGAGCAGGCACGCCACTTCTACGTGTGTTCCCTGCAAAAACTCTTCCCCTTCTACATCCCCTGTCCCATACTTTGTTCCCTTTCATGTTCCTCACCTTTTCTGCCCACATCTCGTGACTCTTTGGTTAAACTCAGGGCTTTTATGTCCCTCACACAAGCTCTTTGTGCTGCTAAAGCTACACCGAGCAGCAACCGCAGCCTTTCACCCACTTGGCCATAGAGCAGAGCCTGTTCTCCTCTCTTTGCTGGGGCTGGTTTGTGTCCCAGGAGCCAAAGAAAACTCGGAACAGGCACTGCCTGAAGCCTGACAGCCTGGCTGGCTGTGCTGCTGGGGGCTGAGAGCAGCAGGGATTATTTTAGAGGCATCTGTCAATGGCTTGTCAGCAAGTTATGATGCAATCTTCCATGGGAAATATCCAGGTGGGGAGTTGTGGGTGCTGATTTTGCTTCTTTGTCCATCTCCAGGTAAATTCCAAAAGAGACCAAGCTCCTTATCAACTCATTTCATAGAACCAACATAGAATCCAGGAATGGTTTGGGTTGGGAGGGACCTTAAAGCTCATCCCATTCCAACCCCCTGCCATGGGCAGGGACACCTTCCATAGACCAGGTTGCTTCAGACCCCATCCAACCTGGCCTGGGGACACATCCAGGAATGGGGCAGCCACGGCTTCTCTGGGCACCCCGTGCCAGGGCCTCAGCACCTCACAGGGAAGGATTTCCTCCTGAGTTTACATATCCAGGCACAACCTACAGGATTAAAATCCCCAGATTCAAAGAACTCAGCAAACTTTTCCCTCATCACAAGCAACAAGTTTCAGGTCCACCTTAATGTGGTGTCTGGCTGTAATTTAGTCTGATCCTTGTCACAGGGTTATTTTGAACCAAACTAAATAAAACTAGTAAGTCTTAGAAAAACATTCCTGTCATTTCTGACTTTCCTCACCCCACACCACAGGCAAAGATTGTTCAACAGGCTGAAGCCATCCTGCAGCATTAACAGCAGGCAGAAACAGAGGAAAGCTCTAGCGTGGCTTGGCACAAAGCTAAAGAGGAGAGATTTAGACTGGAAAAAAATCCTTCCCTGTGAGGGTGCTGAGGCCTTGGCACAGGCTGCCCAGAGAAGCTGTGGCTGCACCATCCCTGGAAGTGTTCCAGGCCAGGTTGGAGGGGTCTTGGAGCAACCTGGGATAGTGGGAGGTTTCCCTGTGCATGGCAAGAGAACTGGATGGTCTTTAAGGTCCTTTCCCACCCAAATCCTTCTGTGATTCTACAGTTAACGATGTGGGTTCCTTCCCCTGCTTAGGGCCAGCTTCTGCCACTACAGCAAAGATTAATAATCCTCCCACTTATTCATGCAAAATAATCACAGGAAAAGATTCCTATCACCAGGAAAGCCAGAGATCACACCTGGCTAGCTCTGGAAAGAGGCCACAGGTCCTGACAGAGGTAAGCAAAGCCCCAGGGAAAGTGGCCCGCGTTGTTTTTGTCCTTGGACACCACACCTTGTGCGTAACCTAACGACGGGAATTGTGTACAATAAAGTGCCCCACGGCAAGGAAAAGATGCCAGAGATGGCAAAGATGGCATTATCCCACCTGTTAACAAAAGCATGGCCTCGGGCAGCAGAGCTCAACCAGCTCTGCTTGTGCCACAGCAAAGCTGTGAAGTCTGGCAGCCACCAGCGGCAGCCTGGCAAAAATACAGCGGAACAATGAAGATTTGGGGCACAGCAGCAACTGCTCCTGTCTGAGCTCAGCGGGGAGAAGTGGGGTGAGAAGTCTGGGAGGAAAAAAGGAGAAAAGGGGGGAGAAGCAGGAAAAAGATATGAAAAAGAGGGGGAAATAAAAAAAAGTTTAAAAGGAGTAAAAATAGTAAAAAATATTGTTAAAAGAGTAAAAATGGTAAAAAAAGAATAAAGGAAGAGGGAAAGGAGGAAAAAGGGGTGCAAAGAGGGAAGCAGGAGGAGGGATGAAGGAAAAAAGAGGAAAGGAGTGGAAGGGGAAAAGGCAGGAAGAGGAGAAGGAGGGAAGAGGAGAAGGGAGGAAAAAGGGGGGAAGGGGGAAGACAAGGGGAGAAAAGAAAATGAAGGAGAGAAAAAAAAAAGAAAGAAAACAGGGAAAGGAAGGGGGAAATAAGGGGGGAAGGGCAAGAAGTGAAAAAAAAAACAAAAAACGGCGGGGGCAGCTCTTTACAGCAGGAGCCAAAAACTCAGGAGGACACGAAGCTCGGAGCGGGAGGCGGAGGAGGAGAAGGAGGCGAGGGGCTCCCGCCCTGGCGTGCCCCGGCGGTCCCGGCCCGCAGCCGCTTCGAAAGATCGGGCCGGGCCAATGGGCGGGAGCGGGAGGGCGGCGGGACAGCCGGGATTGGCGCTGGGGCTCGGCTGATCCCGCGGGGAGAGCCCCGGGCACCGGGCGGAGCGGGGGGGGACGCCGGGGAAAGGGGGGCGGGATGCAGGGCAGGGGGAGGAGGATGCTGAGTCCGGGGAGCGGGGGGGGGATGCCGGGAGGGAGGAGAATGCCAGGGAGAAAAGATGATGCTGGGAGAGGGAGGGGATGCCGAGGGAGGAGAATGCCCGGGGGGGATGCCCGAGGAGGGGGGTGCGAGGGGGGGGGGTGTGGGTGGAAGGGGCCGAGCTTCCCTCAAAACACAGGGCTATGTGCGAGGATAAAGTGCATCAGTGCGGGGACAGCCAGCCTAGGGGGCACTTCCGAGCAGGCGGAGTGAAGCGAGAAACAAAGAGAAGGGAGGACATGAGCGAAGGCGAAGGGAGGGAGCAGGGGATCAGCTGAGTTCAATCCCGCCAGGAAAGCTCTTCCCCTCCGCCACATCCCCGAGAGGCGCAGGAACAGGTTCCCCCCCGCCTCTTTGGTCAAGAAGACAGAGTGGTCAAGAATCGAGTGGCCCCATGGGGAAAGGGGGCGAGCAAGGGGGGGATTCGGGGGAGCCGGCGGCGCAGATCCGCTTCTACACCTGGGAGGAGATCCAGAAGCACAACCTGAGGACGGATAAGTGGCTGGTGATAGAGCGAAAGGTTTATAATGTCACCAAGTGGGCAAACAGGCACCCGGGGGGCCAGCGAGTGATCAGCCACTGCGCCGGCGAAGATGCCACGGTAAGGACCGACCCCCGCGGCTCTCCCGGCTCCGGCAGCATCCTCTGACAGCTCCTTCCCTCCCGAAGGGAGGCAGCTGCCTGCTGTCCCCTGTCCCCATCTCCCCAACACCTGCTGGACACCCGGCTCAGCCCTTGCGCTGCTCCCAGCTCGCTCCGAGCGGATGCAGGTCCCCCCCTTGGAGCCGTGTCTGGAGGATGGGCTGGTAGGGATTGCTCTGCTTAAATCCTGCTGGTTTGCCTTTGTGTCCTGCTTGTGCCATGCCTCGAGCCCTGAATTCAGGAGCAAAGTGTCCCGAATCTCCCCTTTTGCAGTGTGGAGCTTGTGACATGCAGAGTCACACAGCCAAGCACAGGGAGGGTTAAACAGAGGCCAGGCTGTGTCTCAAAGTTGCTTCTGTGAGGAGGCTTTAAAACAAGGAGCTTTTTAGCTTTTTTTTTTTCCCCAGGAGAAAATTCTCTGGAGAATTTGGTTACAGGTTGCTACAGAAAAGAGGGGAAAAAAAAAAAAAAAGGCAGCAAACCATTTGCTGCTGTTCCAGCTGCTTCTTTGCTGGGTTCAGCCACCTCTCAGGTTTCAGCAATGTAAAAGACAAGAAACCAAACAACAACAAGAAAAACCCCAACCTTAAACCAGGAACAAATTAGAAATAAATTGTTTGTTGTCTGGAGTTCCCCTTAAAACCACCTTCCTCAGAAGTGTATCCAGACAGCATGTTCTCCCCTCAGGGCGTGTTAATGAAATCCAAGCTTCCTCAGAGCTTTTCCCAAAACGTGCAGAGACCAAGCAGGAACAGGAACTGCTGGTCTCCCATGGCTCCTGACACCTTAGCAACAGGAGGCTCCATGTGTGACAAAATTATTTGGCAGAACCTCCCCTTTCCATCGGCCCCCACTTCCCTGTGCCCTGTGGTTATTTTCCATTCTCTTCCTTGAAGCACTGAGCTGCATTTTGGCCCTTGTGTCCCTTTTCAGTAAATCCTCTGAATGAATTGCTTTCTCCCTCAGAAAGATGGGCTAGGTTTTCCTTTGAACTGCTTAAACACAGAGCTGCTGAAACAGGAGGAGTTTGACTCCTCTCCCCAAGAATTTAACTCCATTAGCAACCAAAAAGCATCTGCTACTGCAGTTGTCTGGAATCCTTGAAAGAGGCTGAAACACAGCTTGGTGTCTCCAGGATTGCTGGTTCTCCTCCCACCTCCCCACCCTACGTTGCATCCCACACTCCATGAAGGCATGGCCTTAAAAATGCTCTGAAATTGTTAAATCACCGCTCTGAGCACTAAACCAGGATTGGCATCAGTTTTGCAGCTTCCCTGTGGTGAACAGCCATTCACAGCCAGAAAACCCTCTCTCATTCAGAGGGAGAAAGGCTTGGCCTTGACCCTGTGTGGGTTTAGATTGGATTTTAGGAGGAAATCCTTCTCTGTGAGGGTGGGGAGGCCCTGGCGAGATTGCCCAGAGAAGCTGTGGCTCCCCCATCCCTGTAAGTGTCCCAGGCCAGGTTGGATGGGGTTTGGAGTAACCTGGTCTATGGAAGGTGTCCTTGCCCATGGCAGGGGACTGGAATGAGATGATTTTTGAAGTCCCTTCTAATCCAAAGCATTCCATGGATCTGTGATTTTTTTAAACACAACATCTGAGTCTGGGCCAACCTGTTCTGGTGTCACCTCATGCACAGAACACAAAGGCAGGGACACTTTGCAGTGTCTCTGTCCCAGAGGTGTTCAGAGATGTAAAAGAAAATCCTTGTGGTGACTGCTCTGAGCACTCCCAGTGCTCAAGCACAGCTCATATCTCAATTATACAAAGCTTTTTTCTCACCAAAAGCAGCTGGAATAATTCCCACATCCCATAAAACACTTCGGCTTATTTGGTCAGTAGATCACAAAGTTGGGAGGTCAAGTGCCAGTATCACACAGCATTTCCCAGGGATTATTTTTTCCCTTAAGCTTTTTATCTCCTGCAGTACTGAACGGAGAACAATTCCAAAAATTCAGGTACTATCTTATACTTGGGACCTATTAGTACAGGAGCTTCATGGGATACACACAACAAAAATCCAATCCTTGCATTGTTTGCAGGATCTCCAGGCACTGAGCACCGAGCACCCAGTCAGACCTATTCCCAGTAGTGTAAATAATACTGAATCAACATTTTTAACACTTCTTATGTGTCACCCTCTCTCTGTTTCCCTTTCTTCCCCCTCTTTTTTTTTTTTTTCCACACAGAACTGCAGAGCCTTGCAGTAGGCACAGTCAACCATTCACTTCCCCCCTCATTCTGCTTTGCCCTCCTCTTTCACATCTTCTGCAAATTGTTCCAGAGAGGGAAACCAGGAAACCAGAGTCAACATTTCAGTGACACATTTCTGGGTCCAGGTTTCTATTGATTTTGGTGGACTTTGAACCCGAGGTTGTTGCCTGGCATTTTTGAACGCCAGACTTTTGGTGGAGGGCAGCTCCCAGAAGGGTCAGCTGGACACAGGGAGACCTTTCCAGTCTGCCCTTTATCCTTAGAGCCAGGAGGGAGATATTAGTTGGTCCCTACAATTGTTAGGCAATGGGACAAAGGTGGAAAGGCTGCAGCATGGCTCTCCTGACTACTGTTTTTAATGATTTTTTTTTTCCATGCTCTCTTAGCACTTCATGGAACCAATCTTTCCTGTTCTCCCAGGTGAATTCCAAGAGCTGACTCCAGTTCTGTGCAGCAAGGAAAGGGCAAGGACAGGGTGAGGGTTTCTGATCTGGGTCAGCTTTCTGTCCCAGCTGCTGTCCTTGAGGTTAAAATTCCAACATGTGAAAGGATCTGACCAAGATCCCACTACGAGCATCGGGCACCTGGTGGGATACAGGCAGACAAAAATATGTGGAAAGGGGAAGGAATAGAGAAAATGCCAGATAAACTCATGAATGCCAGGATCAAAATGACTCCACAAACAAGGCATTATCCTCCTGAAAAGTCACCACTTTTTCCTCAGCTGTTTTATTGCTGGGATCTCCAGGCCTGGCCAAAACACCCAGGAGTATTTTTTCTGTTTGCAGTCACATCCAGCTTCAGTCACCACAGTCACCCCCTCTCTTGACTTGCCTCCAGGAGCAGACTTTCCAAGGGTATTTATATCCTACGAGGGATTTGCACAAATTCCCCTCTGCCTACCTTCTAAGGGAATTAACAGGATTTAAGTATTTAGTTGCTTAGAAAGAATTTCTTGAGGTGCCTTTCACCACATGGCTGGATGCCATCCCAGGTCCCACTGTTCCCAGGACAGCAAATTCATCAGGTTTCAGTGGAATTAATGTCCCAAAAAGTGATCACAGAGCTGGAGGTCACCTGGCCCCCCTCTTCCACAGGTTCCACAACTGCTGGAGGTGGGTGGGAATGACAGTGCATAGGAAGCACATCTTACTCCTGATTCTCACACAGTTCCTCCTGTTTCCACTCCAGGATGCATTCCAGGCCTTCCATATCAATCCCACCTTGGTGCAGAAGTTTCTCAAGCCGCTGCTTATTGGAGAACTTGCGCCGGGGGAGCCCAGCCAGGACCGAGACAAAAATGTGAGTATTTATTCCTCAGCTGGGCTTCAGGGTGGCTATTCCCACCATTTTTTCCCTCTTGGGATGTTCTCCAGAGGGAGAGAAGTTCTCAGTGACTGAACATCTCCATGTATTTTCATCCTATCATGGATTCAAATACGTGTGGAAAGGGAGTGACACAGACCTTTTCTTGGCTGTACAAACCTTTCCTACAGAGCCACCAATTTGTGGCAGCCCATTCCAGGCACCCAGGCTGCACTGAGCCCATCCTGAAGGGAAATGGGAACTGAGACATATGGAATGGGAAATGTGCACCAGCTCTGGTGACTGTGGTCCCTTCTGCTGCTCCTTTGCTGGTGACCAAGCACCAAAACACAGGTCCTCAGGTGTCTCATTCTGGTGGCCCTGCTAAGGAGCAGCAGCCAGTGCCCATCACCAGGGCAGCTCTGCATCCCTGCTCATCCATTATTCAGGCCCAGAGCGCAGCACAACTGGCTCTGGCCAGGAAACTCAATCCTGCCCTGTTGTTTGTGGCAGGCCATGATTGTGATATATCTGTGTCACTCACAATAGAGGGGACAACGCTGGTGCCCAGTGACCCAGCAATGCTCCTCATGGATGGCTGCACAGGAGCTGGCCCACGGATTGAATGGATGACGGGTGATAGTGGGTGCTCATTATCAGAGCTCTGGAAATAGGCACAATAGCACTGAATTCCCTCTTCTCCAGCTTCTCCTTAGTGCTTAGGAAGCTCTTTCAGACAAGAGCCATCAGGTGATGTGACACTCAGAGCTTGGATTACTCACTTGGCTCCAGGTCCGAAAGGTCAGGATGTGGGCTCTGACTGGCCACAAGGATGTCTATTCATAGGAATAAAGGGCAAAAAGCCGGAATATGGAGACAGGATCCTAAGCATGGAGCTCATCCTTCCTCCATCCATCCCGCAACTCAGTCAGGCTCACCCTCACTTCCAAGCCTCACCCTGCTCTTGCCTGTCCTGTTGCAGTCCCAGCTGGTGGAGGATTTCCGGACCCTGCGGAAGACAGCGGAGAACATGAACCTGTTCCGAGCCAGCCCCTTGTTCTTCTCCTTTTACCTGGGCCACATCATCGCCATGGAAGTTGTGGCTTGGCTCATGGTTTTCTACTTTGGGACCGGCTGGATCACAACCCTCATCCTTGCTTGCATCCTTACAACTTCCCAGGTGACAAAGAGAGGTCTTCCTCACCCTCCCAACGTGCCTTCCATCTCCATTTCTTTCCTGCTTAGCTCTGATTCCCAATAGCTTCCTAACTATTTGATTTTCCCTCATCCCAGGCCCAGGCAGGGTGGCTGCAACATGATTTTGGACACCTCTCTGTCTTCAAGAAGTCTTCCTGGAACCACATTGTCCACAAGTTTGTCATTGGACACCTGAAGGTAAAGGGAATTATGGAGCCAGAGAATTCTGGGAGTGCATCACTTTGGCCGTGGCAGAGTAGGAAAGGAAGGCTCTGAACCTTCCCAGAGTGAGCAGAGGCACAAAAATAGTTGGCGACCACTGCCCATGGAGCAACCTGCAATAAGAAAGTGTCCCTGCCCGTAGCAGGGGTTTGGGACTGGAGGAACTTTAAAATCCCTTCCAACCCAAACTACATCAGGATTTTCTGGGAGGACACAGTGACCTGTAACTCGCTCAGAGTGTATTTATTCTGTGTTCTTTCAGTACAGATGATCCTTAGGGACCCCTCTGGAAGCAGCAGTCTCATAGCAACCAACAACTCCACCACTCCCTGCTTTGCTTTCCAAAGCAAATCCCACTTTGGCCACAATCTGAGTGGCATCACTTCAGTTCCTATAAGTGATTGGGTAATCCCACCTTGGGAGCAGCTCTCCGTGGATGCAAACTCCTTGTTCTCCTTGCCCAGGGCGCCTCTGCAAACTGGTGGAACCACCGCCACTTCCAGCACCACGCCAAGCCCAACATCTTCCAGAAGGACCCCGATGTGAACATGCTGCACATTTTTGTCCTGGGAGACACGCAGCCCGTTGAGGTAAGGAAAAGTGGGGGAACCATGGAAAACTACTGGCCGAGAGGGCCTCGGAGAGGGCTTGCGCAAATCCAGGAGTTGGCTCCCATTGTTAGACATGACTTACACAGGCAGGACTTCCAGGAATGCTAGAAAGGAAATGCTTAATCCAGGGATTTCATCTGGCTACGTTGTCTGACAGGAGTTTGGAGCCAACCCTTGGGCTGAGGAGCAGCACTGACTACTAATTCCCAATCCATTTCCTTTCTCCTGACCACAGGAGAAAGTGTCCTGGGTTAACTTGGGAAAAATGATGCAGATGGGATTGAGGAGAAAGCAAAAAGCCACTAAAGGCCACTTCATCCTGCTGGCTTGAAGTACCAACATGAGGAGGAAATACCGTGTTCCTCACTATTCCAGCAGGAACATTTCAAAACTGACCTTCCATTTCCTTAGCAAATATCTTCCAGCATCAAGTGATTTTAATTTTAATTCAATCCACTCCTCCAGAGCCAAAATATTTACTGCCTGCCTACTCAAAGCACTTAAATCATGGCGTTTTTCACAATGGAGCAAGGATTTCTAGTTTTTAAAACAAAACCCCAAGAAAATGGACAAGCAGCAAAGACAATACAGGGAAATACAACATTAAAAATGTTTCTCAGCCAGATTTTGTATTATTGAGAAAGCAGACCATGGTTCTACTACTTAAAGGAAAACCTAAACATTTGTGATAACAAGGAAAACAGGATTTCCACCTCAAAATACCTGGTATTAGGCTAGAATCAGTCTATCCTGATAATTTCACATTGGTATAAAATCTTTTTCCAAATGATGCCAAGCACACAGCCTTGCAGAACTCAGCCCAGAGGGAATAATGTGCCTGGTTTATTGGTGTTACAAGCCTTCCCTTCTAAAAAATCAGACTTTATGCCTATCACATTCATATTAGTAAAGATGGAGGTGCTGGCAGCCCTTCTCACAGACACAGGGATGGCAGAAGGTGAAGTGCATCAAAATTCCATCAAGAAAATAGAAATTATTTAAAAAAAATGCGTTTACACCTAACACAATGACAAAGTCAGGACCTTTAATCACACCAAATCCCTTCTTACCCACTGGTGGGAATTCAGTCAAAACTCCCTGGTCAATAAATTAAGAATTATTACAGAGAACCTGCTTTTACCTGAGAATGTCCCAGTCCCAGGCTGAGCTGTCTCTTTGTGTCCTGCAGTATGGCAAGAAGAAGCTGAAGTACCTGCCTTACAACCACCAGCACGAGTATTTCTTCCTCAGTGAGTATCCACCCTCCTCTCTTCCCTTTTCCTGGAATGCCACTTGTCCTTTCCAGCCCTCACTGTGTGAACAGAGCAACTCCTCAAATCCCAACTCATCCCACCCTTCCTCAGGACCCTGTGCAGGTCCCAAGATCAGCTCAGGGATACCCAAGCACCTGGAACATTGCCCTGTAGAGCAAGGGCATGTAAAACAGCTGAGGCTGGGCATAACCTCCATGTGAGAGGCTCCATGGAAAACCTGCACGTTCCCAGTTCCATGGAAGCAGTCCCTCATGTCACACACCTTCCCACCCCTCTGATGGCCAAACCATTTCCCTTTGCCTTGCAGTCTTCCCGCCTCTGCTCATCCCCGTGTATTTCCAAATCCAAATCATCTCGACCATGATCAGGCGCAGGTTCTGGGCGGTGAGTGAAACATTCCCTCCATCCTTATGGGGTCTCCCTGGAAACTGGAGCAGAGAGGGAGGCCAGGGGCCAGGCAGGAATTACCCAGTGTTCCCAACACCACCAGCAAGGACACGTTGCCCAAGATGAGCAAAGTGATGCCTGGTGTTTTCTCTGTCCCCCCAGGACCTGGCCTGGGCCATCAGCTACTACCTGCGCTACTTCATCACCTACATCCCGTTCTATGGCGTCCTGGGATCCCTGTGTCTCCTCACGTTTGTCAGGTGGGGGCTCAGAGGCATTCCTGCTGCTCTCCCATCCCTCCAGTGCTGTTGGAGCCTGGCCTCAGCTCCTCTGTGTCCCACTGCTTCACTTCCCTGTCAGCATCCCTGAGTTCCAGCTCTCCCTGCACCTTCCCCTGCCCCATGGTGGTCCAGCCAGGATTCTCCTGCCTTTCCTCATTCCCTGATCTCACACACTGCTGACCCCACTTTGGTCATGGCTGAATCCCCCCCTCTTCCCAGCTGACTCTGGAGGTAATTCTGTGCACGCTCCAAGTTGGAAATCAAGCTGGAAAACTTAACACAAACCAGCCCATTATTCCCAAAATTTTTGATCAAACTCAAAGTGCATGAAAATAAAACAAAGTTGGATCATCTGCTCTTGCAGAAAACAAGCCTGGAACAAGGATGATTCCAGGCAGTTCCTTGTCAACATCCATCCAATCTCTGCTGCTCCCTGCAAACCCCACTCTAATTACTTGATGTCCCCAGGCCCAGCAGAAATTGTCACGATTTTTCCTGGTTTTGCAGGTTTCTGGAGAGTCACTGGTTCGTGTGGGTCACCCAGATGAATCACATTCCAATGGAAATTGATTCTGAGAAGCACAGAGACTGGCTGAGCTCCCAGGTAACTGGGAGGGAGGAAAAACACACCTGACTCACCCCAAAATGGGATTTACTCAGAGAGTGTGAGAGTTAGCACCACCCCTTACTAGGATAGAGTGTCTTGTCCATGACTTCTCCCATAAAGATGTTCTTCCCAGAGCCAGCAGCAATGCTGGGGAAAGACATGGAATTCCAAAGTTCTGCAAATACTTTGACAATCAAAAGGTTACCTGCTCCTGAAGGCAATTCCAGGGGGGGTGACTGTGGTGGCTGAAGCTGGATGTGACTGCCAATCCAGAAAACACTCCTCGGTGTTTTGGCCAGGCCTGTAGATCCCAGCAATAAAACAGATGAGGAAAAATATTTGATTCTTCATTTTGGAGCCTGCCTTTGTCCTTTTGTTCTGGAAAATTAGTGACTGAGCGCTCCCTTTACTCTTCTTTATTCTAGAATCATATTCTTGATATTTTGGCAGTTCTATCTCCCTGCAAATCCAAGTAAAATGTGTGAGGGAGGAACCTGATCAAAACTTTGGTTGAATATTAAGAAAAAATATCCAATCTTGTGATCATTAATGGCAAGAATACCTAAGAAATATTCTGAGAATATTGCACTTAAGGCAAACTGCAGGGCAATAACTGCATGGGGATGGGGAAGCTTTGTGTCCATGCATTTTCTTCCTGTTTTCCACCTTGGCACTGCTGTCAGTCCTCTGACCTACAATGGGAGAGGCTGAGATTTAAGAATCTGGGCTTGGGCTGCTACATCACTTCACCCCTAGTGAGAATTTGATTACCTGAGGCCCTGAGGGAAGATGAAAGCTCCTCTTGCTGCACCCAGCAGGCCCAGCATGGCAGGCTCTGCACTCCCAGAGCTCAGGGAAGAGGAATTTCACCCTGATTTTGGGATGAGCCATCCCTAATCCTCACAGTTTTCTCTCTCCCTGGCAGATGGCAGCGACCTGCAACATTGAGCAGTCCTTTTTCAATGACTGGTTCACCGGGCACCTGAACTTCCAGATCGAGCACCAGTGAGTAGAGAGGCGGGATCATGAGGGCACTGGGGAGGGAATTATGAGGAGGGGCAGGATTGTAGACCAAGGAAACAGAGCCTCAGACCACACAGGGGCGGAAGTTGTGGCTGCCCCATCCCAGGCTGGATGGGGCTTGGAGCATCCTGCATTGGTGGAAGGTGACCCTGCCCTTGGTGGGGCAGGAACTGAACGAGCTTTAATATCCCTTCCCACCCAAACCATTCCATGATAGTTTCTGCTTCTATTACAGCCATGACATTTTCCCCTCTTGCATCAAAACTCTCACTGCCTTAATTCAGGGTTTAATTAGGAGTTGTCATTATGCATCTAACCAGCTACAAAGGCTGTGGGCTCAAAGCATCCACCTCAGAAAACTCCCTTCTCCTAAAGCACTCCAGTGTTTTATAGAGTGTGGGACTGTGTAGGATGCTGGGTACCAGATTCCCAGAAAAAATATGGAAAACAGGGCCATATGGACAGTCTGTTGCCAATGGCAACAGCAAATGTAAAAGAAATGGCTTTTAGGGTGAGGCTGGCTGGTTTGGGAGGCAGCTTACGAAATCTCCATGGAAGAGCACAGGGCAAGGTGCCCCCAAAATCCTTCTTTACCTGTTTCCAGAAGTGGAAAAGCAGGTCACTGGGAATTCAGTTCAGCAGGAAACAATTCTTCCCAGAGGAATGGGCGGCCATCTCTGAGGCTGCTCCCTCATTCCTGCTGCCCTCTCATTGCTCTCCTGTTCCCTCTTGCACAAACTGGCTTTCAGTGTGTCCTGAGCATGGCTTTGCTTTGGGCATGACAGGAAAATCAAGTTTCATCACCTCCTTGAGACAAAGGAGTGTAAAGCAGAGGTGTCTCTGTGCCTCCCTTCCTTTGTTTGTGCAGCATGAGGAGGAGGCACAAACCAGCCCCTGAGGATGCAAACCCTAATGCCCATCCCTGTCGCTTGTCTCGTGAGTTTTCTCAGCTTTGTTTTCTCTCTCTCCTCTCCAGCCTGTTCCCAACAATGCCACGGCACAACTTCTGGAAGGTGAAGCCTTTGGTGAAGTCATTGTGTGCCAAGCATGGAGTCCAGTACGAGGAGAAGCCTCTCGGGAAAGCGTTTGTAGACATTGTTGGGTAAGGCCCTCCCAATCCCACCTGCAGCTCATTTTTCCAGGGACACCTGAAATTTTGTTGCACAGGGTATCCAGGACATGGCAGACCCTTCAGAAATTTGTGTTGCTGCTGTCAAAGTACCAAACACTTGACCTATGGATGGATAAAAACCTGATTGTGGCATTTGGGGACATGGTGGCTCAGCAGTGCTGGAGTCGATCTTAGAAGGCTTTTCCAATCTTGATGATTGGGATTTTTACACCACCCTGTTCTCACAGCTGGTGCCTCCTGCTGTTGGGAGCTGCCAGCAGATCTCCTGCTGCAAAGTGAGATGAATCAAAGGGAAACAGGTCAGGTTACAGGCCCTGCTGTATCCCCTGAGAGCTCTGCCAGCAGCAACAGGCCATTCCCTGCAGGCAGAGCTGCAGACGGGTCTAACAGTCCTTGTGAGCAGCTTGGTGTTAATGCTGCTGTCTCAGTTCCTCCGAAGGGAATAATTCATGGCAGGGAACATGAGAAAGCTCTGCAGTGCAGGCACCTCCTGCACAAACCACTCTGAGCACAGGCAGATTAAAGTGAGGTGGCCACAATGGGCAGGAGAGCTGGTTCCAAACCTGCTTTTGTCCTCAAATCCAGTTAGCACAGGCCCATGCAGCACCAAGGCACAGTGGAGTGAAGCCTGGAGGCTCCCAGGAGAACTTACAGCCCCTTCCAGTGCCTAAAAGGGCTCCAAAGGAGCTGGAGAGGGACTTTGGACACAGGTCTGGAGTGACAGGACAAGGTGGAATGGCTGCACACTGGCAGAGGGTGGGTTCCATGAGGGTGATCCTATGACCGATATTAAAATTCAGTAACAGTCTTCTTTGCAGGAAAAACTCGACAGAGGCAAGATTCCCAAACTTCTCCTTTTCTTCCAACAGGTCCCTAAAGAAATCTGGAGATCTCTGGCTGGATGCTTATCTCCATAAGTGATCACGAATCTTTCTGGGGAGGTGTGAGTGACCGGGAGGGATGGGGAGGGGGGGGACGTGGGGGGTATCACACTTGTGTCTTTTACTCTCAGATCTCAGTCTAAATCCATGGTTGGAGGGGAGTCTCCTGTCTTGTCAGCTGCTTCTGGTGCAGGCCCAGGCAACCTGTTTATTCCAGGCAGATTTAAAATGTGCTCCAGAGGGTGGAAAGCGAGGCCAGCAGTGCAAGGAACAGAAGGTTGGGAGAGGATGATGATGAATGTTTAAAAAAGGGGCATTAATATCTGACCTTGACCTTCTTTTCACAAGATTCGTTCTCATTCTGCCTAAAGCACACAAACCCTGATTAACACCTAAGGGTTTTAGGCCTCAGTGAGTGTTTGCAATCCAAGGACACCCCTTGAGTGAGCTCATGCCTCTTTCCTATGTTTGTGTGAAAGAGGATTCACATCCCAGGGGAGTGGCAGAACCCAGCTTTCTCCTTTCCCTGCCTCCTTCCCTTCTCTAACCATAGCATCCCTTTAGTGCAAGCTGTGACTCTGGCCCTGCACAGCTAACCCCTAACCATAGCAGGGTTAACATAGCCGTGTTTTTAGGATCAGCCCCTCTTCCCAGGGGCCGGTAGATGATTTCTGGGTTTAAACAGCAAAATTCATCCTTTAGGAGAGGGTCTGTTTTCTCTTTAATGAGCAGCAGGTCTGGCACAGCGAATTGCCAGTAAATCACACAAAAGCTGAAAACAATCATAAAGCAAAACGTGCTAATTGCTCCTCAGTGCTCCAGGGGAACCACAAATGGCCTTTTCACCATCCTGCCCTCCAGAAACTCAGAGTTCTGCCTGTCTGCACATGCCTGGCAGGCACCGAGCCTCTTCCTGCCTGCCCCAGGCCAGGAGCCATGGCACTGGTCACCCTTCCCTTGCAAACAATCACAGGAGAAAAGGAATTCTCCCTGCAAACGGAGGAGCTGCTCAAACACTCAATCCCAGCTGGAATCAGCCCTGCCCAGGCTGTGCTGCTGATGTGAGACCTTTGGAGAACCCTCTTACAAGTTGTCTAAAACTCAAGTTTCTGCCCAGCACCTAATTGCCAAAATTCTCTAATGGATTATCAGGAGATATGGTTGAGCTTCCAGGTGCTTCTGGAACAGGTAACCTGACCCCAAATAAATCCAGGGGTTCAGGATCAGCTGCAGCACAACAGAAGAGATATTTGGTTTAGGACAAAGGGCCATGGTTCCAAAAGCAGCCTCCAGCTCCAGCATTTGCCTCGGTGCTCCCTGGAAACACCAGGAAAGAGACTTTGGTTACTTTGCATGCCTCATTACTTCCCTCAGCTCTGAAACTGGATCCTCTCTATCAAATCCCTGAATCCCAGCAGCATCCCACAGAATCAGCAAGGTGCTTCATCATGAAGAGAGACGACTCTGGGACTGTGGCCAGCATTGCAAAAAAAAAAAAATGTAATCCCTCCCTGTCTTCATTGGAGAATAAAATGAGATTTTATCTTTGCTTACAGATGGGGAATTCAGCATCTTGCAACTTCAGCAAGCAGTACTTTATGGTTTGTAAAGGGCTTGTTCTGGGGGGTCTTGCTCACCCAAGTACCACCAGGAATGTTTAGGGTGAAAAGCTACACAAATAAAATCCTTCTGGATGCTGTGATTTCCCAGGCAGGGAGTAAGGAGCTAGCCTGGAATTTGGCTAACCTCATCAGCACTGCTTTAATTTGTGCATCCCTTCCTTGAATGTACTTGACTGTGCTCCAGCAAGGATGACCACGAGCACAGTGGCATCAGCAGTGCAAGCTTTTAAATATCCAGCTTATTCTTCTGACAGCCCTTGGGGTTTTTTGTCTTATTTCCAGAGCAAATGTTTTCCTCCTTAGCCCTGTCCCCTTCTTTTCTTCTCACAAAACTGTTTGGGTTGATCTTGGGGAAAGATCAGCTCTTAGGCAAATGGGCATTTTTTTCCCCAAAAAAACCCCGTATTATTTTTTCAGGCAAAGCCTCTCTGGCTCATAGAGCTTTTTCCTCTCCTTCCAACAAATCCCAGCTTTCTATCTTGGAATTTGAACTGTTTTCTATGTGCCTTGATTCCACCCCACCCAAGTGTTACAGGCCAGGTTGGATGATGTTTGGAGCAACCTGGTCCAGGGAAGGTGCCCCTGTCCATGGCAGGAGGGTGGAATTGGATGATCTTTACTGTCCCTTCCAACCCAACCCACTCCAGGATTCTTACAAGCTCTCCACTCTTTATTGGAGCAGCTCAAAGAGATCCCAGACAAAGAGCCCTGGAAGTTTGGATCAATCTGCTTTGTTATCGTTGTTCTCCAAGTAAAATCAGGTTTATCTGGAGATATTCCAGAAGTTTCAGTAAGACTGGAAATGTAGATGGATATAAATTTCCTATGAGCTTTGTCTCCAATGAGGCAGCAATGAGTGAGACATGAGCAGGTTAAAATCTGCCATCAAAATGACTGAAACACAGAATTTTCAGCACAGCTTTCTGAGGACTCTTAACTAACCAGTTTCTCTGAAAATAATGAGACGAAATCTTGTCCAGTTTCTCTCTTGATAAAGGTCATTCATTTGTACTGTAATGACACACAAACATGAAAAAAACCCAACCCTAAGCCAGTAAGAGGTGCTGGGAGCCTGCCAGGATTTACTGAACCCAGTGACACCACATGGCAATGGGGAACTGGAAACACAGAGCTGGTTTCAGGGCAGAGAATCAAACAACAGCCAGGGAAGAACTGGATTTGTTCTCCCCACTCATTGTGGGGGACTGGAGTAGGAGCTGGAGGACCAGGATGATCGAGGATGCCAGAGAAAAGCAAAAACTGCAGCAAAGAGAAGCTCTGGGTGTGTTTTGGGAGGAGAATGAGAGATGGGAGAAGTTTGGGAAGGTCAGGAGTTGGGAAGGGATGCATGAGAGTGGGAGAAAAAATACTGAGGGGTAAAAGAGGAGGAATTTGGAATCAGGTGTCCCATGATCTCCCAGCATGGCTGGAATCTGCCTGGAGGGCTGTGCTGGAGACACAGGGCAGGACAGGGCAGAGCTGGGGCTCAGAGGGGGTGGCAGGGACTGGTGACATCCACAGGCACCTCGGAGTGAGCTGGATCTCACACTGAGCCCCCCTCCCACAGCTCTGGCAGCAGGGACTCACTGCCCCCAGTTTCCAGGGAGAGGCACAGTAGGAACTAGGGGACTTTCCTTGGAGTTTTCCCTCCAAGCATGGATTTGAGGAGTCTAGATCCCAGCTGCTCAGTGAACTAGGGCTTGGGAGGCTCATCAGGACCCCTGTGCATCATTCCCTGCTGCAGGGGCTGAGCTCTCTGGCTGGATTTGAGGTCTTCATTAGGGCAAAGACATCCTTTTCTTTAGTAGATGCTTTCCCAAGAAAGCCTTCCTAACAAAGCCCTAACATTCCAGTGTTAAAACAGCAAACCCACATTCCTTTTAGGACAGCTCCTGGGTTTTTTTTTAATTCTTAAAAAAAAAAAAAATCCAGTAACTCAAAAAGAACATTTTTTTCTTTATGTATTCTACGACTCAATAAAATCATAACTATTTGTTGACCATACAAATGCTTTATGTGTTTTGTTCCAGAGTCAGTGGTGCTCAGGGAATTTGTTCCCTCTTGGAGTGCCTTCTGCCATGCAAACCTACAAGCAGGTGGCATGGAGATGCCAACGAAGCAAGTTGGGACATTTCTAGAGTGGCAATGTCACCACCCAGGTTTTGCTCTGAGATCAAAAGCATGGTCAAATTCAGAATTGTAAAGAGTCAGAGTAGGATTTGACATCAAGAGTGATTCAAGCTCCAGTTTCAGATTTAGCCTTGTAACTGTTTTTTTTTTTAGCAGTTCAAAATCAGATCCCAAGCCAAGAACACTGTGGAAGCAAACTAAAAAAGGACCTGGATCAGACTTGCTTATTATGGCTTCCCTTGGTTTTCCTGGGGCTTTTTATGGAGGAGCTGCTAGCCAGTGAGTGTGGAAAGTCCTTTTTCCACTTCATGTGGTAAAATTAGTGGCATTACTTTGATACCATTGACTTTAATAGCACAGATGGATTTCTTTATTAGCCTTCACCATCCCAGGATCAATGCTGCTGCTCCCCCTCATCCTAGGAACAAACACCAAAGGAAAGGAGATTTTCCTGTTGAAGATTTGCCTGGCCACTCAAACTCGGCCTCCAGACTTCTGAGGAGGCAGCTGAGAACAAAATAGTTGTGAAAACTTCATAGAAGCATTTTACAATTCTCTTCAAGTCCAGTTTGTGCCTGTTCATGGCCCATCCTGGGGTGTGGTGAGCACCTTGCAGCAGCTTTTCCAACCCACAGCTCCATCCTGTGGGTTCTGGGTCGGCACCAGCAGTGGATTTTAGGTCAAAAGTGTCTTGAGGTCAGCCCAGAGCCTTTAGCAGAGCTGGTTGTGCCAAATGACCCCATTGAAATCTGTCCCATCAGGTGGAGGGGCAGACAAAGGAAACTCATGGGCTGCCTGTCCCCGGTCAGGGAACAAAGGGATGGCCAGATTATCCTTATCTGCCCCCTAAAACCAACACTGCAGCTTGCCAGAGTCCACAGGAATTGCTCCATTGGCAAACTCATCCTGCCCAAAGGCAGGTGTCATGAGGTGTCACAGAACTCAGAGCAGAAAATGACCCTGTTTTTAGGGCTTTCATTTAACCCCAGAATAAACAGGTTCCCCTAATGCAAACACAGGGGAACAAAAATTAACTGTTACACAAAAATTAACTGTTACAAATCGATAGCTTCATCCATGAACAAGATTGTTTTTGAAAAAATCATGTTTTACTTACTCTGCAGGGGCCCAGTTCTAGAGGTTTCAGGCAACTTCTTCACAATATAATTTGTGTGTGGCATTAGGATGGGGAGAAACAGCTTCATGGTGTTCAGATGTGCAGTTTTCATCCCCTCCAAGATGGCCTTGAACGCTTCCCGGGATGGGGCAGCCACATTTGGGAGCTTCCTTCTTGCAACAGGTTTTTAAAACTCTGTTAAAAAACAAAAAATGACAAAAAGAACAGCAAACTCACCCTCTAAAAAACCCTCAATTTTTTTCCAGTGTTCATGCTGGGTTATATAATGTTATCATATATGTTTTATTGAATTATTAGCCTCAATTCCTCAAATATCACATAGAAACACTTTCATACTGAGTCCTCCCTACACCACCCCTCTGTCCTGGGGATTCTACAGAACAGGGCATTGTTGGAGGTGAATATTCCATTCACACTTCCAACCACACACTTATTATCCATTTGGAAACCATATTGTAAAGAGTATGAAAGGAATAAACCAGAATTCCAGGGTGAGACAGGAGGTGAACCACTGTCCCACAGCAGAGAGTAAAATGTAATAAAATAAGTATAAATTATATAAATAAATAATAATATAAAATAAAAATAAAGGTGTTATCTACCCCCCACAGAGGCTGGAGGGTACAAATGCAAGTTTCACTGGGGTGAATGATGGTTTGTTCTAAATTATCCTCTGCCAGAGCTTTTCTACCTTCTGCCAACCACTGAGGTTTGAAGGTCAAGCCCAGGCTGCTCAGGTCAAAGGAGGCTCAGCAGAAATTTGCCAAAGGAGTGGGAAAAGGCCAGGAAGAAGGATCCTCACCTGGAAGCACCACCTTCGCCTGCAGCACCTCCTGAGCACAGTTAGGTAACTCCCCAACTTCTTGGCCAGGTGCTGGCTGTGGGGAGGACAATGAGAGGATTAATCACAGTAATTGCCTGTGATTGCACCCATCCTCCTTGAATGGGTGTGGCTGATTCACTTGCCTGATTAATTTAATTGGCCTCAATTAGCCTGGCCTTCATTAAGCAGTGGTTGTTTTTTTTATAAAATATAGGAGCCATATTGCACTTTCTCTGTGTGTTTTGTTCCCTTATTGCTTACAGATGCCTGATAAAACCTGCAAGTTTGGATTCTGAGCTGAAGATGCTGTTGGTTTCTCAGCTGCAGCCAGTTCCTGGTCCAGCATCTCCAGGTAAATCACTCAGAGTTGAGATTATCACCCTCTGCAAGTCCACAAACCTTTAGACCACGCTCACAATTCCAAATGGAACAAAGCAGCACAACCTGTGCTTCAACATCACCCTGGCGATGGGGAAATAAAGTGTGAACAGAACCCAAAGCGCTGCTGCCAGTTCCAGTTCCATGCCTTGCTCATTCTTGTCTCCCCATCACGCTGGAGCTCACCGAGGGCTAAAACTGAACACCTGATTTGGTGAAGGTATGCGAGTGAAACGGAATCCAACAGCACTAGAGGGCAAGGAATGGTGAAGCCGCAGTGTTCCAGCAGCATTCCAGCACCATGACTCCTTCCACATCCCTGCAGAAAATCAACAACTGCACAGGAACACACTGTCTGGGCTTGAATGGTGCAGCAGGAGCTTCTGGGCAAGTCCAGAGCTGGATGATCTTTACAGATCCCTTCCAGCCCAAACCATTCCCTGGGAATGTTTCTGTCTGCATAAAATAAATAAGTAATTAAAAGCAAAGAGATGTTGTGCCTGCTCTGCCCCTTGGTGCACAAATCAATCGAACACAAAACAGAGGACAGAGATTAAGAAGCAATTTCCTTTCTGCAATGTCTCTCTAAACAGAGAAACTGTTTTTAAGGTCTCTTTTTGAATATTTAGTAAATGGTTTCAGAGAAGCTCTCCTGGATGCGGTGGTGTTGGGACAAGGATCAGTCCCAGGTGCTGCAGTAAGAGAGAAGGTTTAAGTCATTTGTGTATTTTGAGTGTGTAAATCCAGGCTTTTAAAACCAGCACAGTGAGGAGAAAGTAGTGATGTCCAACTGCTGACAACAGAAAAATGTGGGTTTGGATTTTCCCAACTCAGTTAGTTCAGGCACTACTCAAACGCAGCCCACGAGGTCTTCTCCACAAAAACACCATTCCAATGTGAAATGAATCAGATTTGGAACCCAGTTTCCCTCTCCTATTAAGGACTAATGTGTGCCAGAACTGCCAGGATTTTGGCGTGATTGCAAAACTTCCCTTGCCCAAAAGCACCATGGGCATCATCAGACATTGCTCCAGCTCTCCTGAGATGTTATTTATCACTGTCCTCAGTTTGATGGAAGGTTGGACTGGTGCTTCCCTCCTTTCTCCTGGTTTTGCCAGGTGGCACTGGTGGCCTGACCAAGGGCAAGGTCACCAAAGGCAAGGGACAAGTCACCTCTGTGCAGGTGCTGATGCAGAAAGAGCGAAGGTGTCACTGAGTTGTGACCCACATAAGTGTCCATTGGCGTGAAGCACCTTAAATTGACTCTAAGGTGATTACCAGAGCAGAATTAGCACAGTGAGCCAGGGGAATTAAGGGCAGGGAGCTGTCCTTGAGCCAATCCCATGGCTACATCTGCCAGAGGGCAGCCTGCAGCCCCAGAACCAGCGAGGGAGCAGAAACTGGAAGCATTAGCAGAGTAAAAAGCTGAGGATATTCTGTGTGCCGACATGGACATCCCTGGAAGCTCTGTGAGCAGCACAGGACTGAGTGCTGGGGTTTGCACTGCAAAGCTTGCTGGGGAACACCTCCACCTTCAGCTTCCTTCTCCCAGCTGCCCTCTCTGGCACAGTCCCATGGGGAGCTGGTTTTGGGACTCCTGCACAAATGGCTTTTCCATCACTGGAATCACTTCTAAGGACCCAGATTTGTACCAGTGACTCAGCTTTCCCTGTGCAGCTGATGTTTTCTCCTACAATGGGAATCATTTCAAGATTAAGCCAAACAAAAGCTAAGGAGCACCTTTTCCTTCCTAAGCTTTCCCTGCTGTCCCTCTGCTTCATCATTCCAGCCAGTGCCATCTCATCTCCTAAGCCAGGACACCACTGGCAGCTCAGATTTATCACAGAATCCCAGAATGGTTTGGGTTGGAAGGGATTTCAAAGCTCATCTAATTCCAAACCCCTGCCATGGGCAGGAACACCGTGCACTATATCCCAGGCTGCTCCAAGCCCCATCCAACCTGGCCTGAAACACTTCCAGGGGTGCAGGGACAGCCACAGCTTCTCTGGGCACCCTGTGCCAGGGCCTCAGCAGCCCTACAGGGAAGGATTTCTTCCCAATACCTCATCCAAATCCATCCTTCTTCATCTCAAGGCCACTCCAAAGCCATTTTCCCTTTTCCCCCTCACATCCAGCCCACAACTAGGCCGAGCCCCATTTTCCTTACATTCCCTTTCGCTCCTAATCCACTCCCAAAGGAGGTGAAACATTCTCTCAAGTTATATAAACCAGCACAAAGTCCAGCTGCCTTCTCAGCCTGGCTAAGGTCAGCCTTGCAGCTCAGCCCAGCGAGCCTTGCACAAACATGGGAATATTGACATGATAAACAGCAAACCTGACCTCCTGGCTCCCAGCACTGGTGGCACCACAGGGATTTGCTCCTATTAAGAACGGGTTGCCTTGGCAGAGCTGGCCAGCCCCGGCCCTGAGTGCCACGTGCACACTGAGAGCTGTGCCAGGACATCTGACTTTTTCCTGGCAGGGCCACGCTCCTTGAGTGTCCAAAATGACTGGAATTTCCCCATAGCTAGCCCAGTGTTGAGTGTTCTGCAGGCATCCTCACTGCTTTGGTGGATTCATCCCACAGGAAGGTCAGGAAAGCTTGGAAAGTCCTGACTTTTCTGAAGCCAGCTGCTTATCTTCTCTTTTTTCAACATTTTTCCTTGATTGCATCTGGAGCAAATAATAATAATAACTAAAAAATCATTCACTTGTTGGTTTCTGGCAACAGGAACCATCTGTCTCTGTGGGTGTGTGGGGACAGCCTGACCAGCTGTGCAAAGACAGCCTGATTTACAGCCCTGAGCAAACCTGGAGTAATTCCACAGGCAGGGAAAGGACACAGCCAGCAGACAAAGGGAACTGCCAGGAGCAACCAAATCTCTCTGGTCTAAATCTCACTTTCTCAAATACTAGTTTTCAAATGCTTAAAAGCACCTAATTGTGCACAACACTAACCTCCACCATCATCCAAGTATCCATATATCCCGTTTCTCTCCCAAACTCGAGGGAAACAGGGATGAAAACAAAATCAAGCAAGTTAAACACATCTATTAAAGCAGATTTTGGAACTCCCATCCCTTTGAAGCTCTTTATTTCGGCCCAGGATAGGCTGGCAGACCCTTTGTGGGAGCAAATAGATGCAAGAAGATTGCAGGAGGTACTGGAGGTACCAGAGGACCAGAAACTCTGCTCAAACTCTGGTTATTTATGAGGGGAAAACCAGCAGTAAAGTTCTGGTGGAAAAGGTTGGGAATGGGGAACATGATGTCTTCTCATTCATTACAAGTTTAGGAACCAATGTCACAGGGAAGTTTCTGACAGCAGTCCCTGCTGACATTACACTGAAAGATCCAGACACAGCGAAACATGCCCAGTCTCTCAGCTGGCCATCCCTTACAGAAATCCAAATCCTTCCTTTCCTTTGCACTCTCCAGCTGCCCAATTCCCTTTCCCAGCAGCACAGGGAAGGAATGTTTTCCGGTCAAGAGGCTGCAGGGAGGGTCAGAAGCGGGTGGGACCTGAGGATGCTCCATTCTCCCAGGGAAGAGAGGGAGGGAATGAGGGAGGGAGGACAGTCCCTGCCTGGGCTGCCTGTGCCCTCTCGTGGCTGCCTGACTGTGCTGCACAACCAGATTCTTGCGCGGCTTTTTAATAGAAAACGAAATTAAATCCCTTTCTGTACACAACTCTCCCACTGTCATCTCCCAGAGGGGATGAGGAGATCTTCCATGTTAATGTGCAGAGCTGAGCAGGGAGGAGAGCAAGGGGTTTTAGTGAAACCAGAGCGACCCAAAACCTCTGCCTGCTGAGAGGAGAAGGGGGAGACTAATGAGGAAAGAGGAAGGAAGAAGATCCTCCAATTACCCAGCACCCGTGCAGTGCTTCAAGCCAGCAAATTAAAGGAGACACAACCGAGCAGGAGAAGCCTCAGCTTCCCTCGGGAAGAACAGGCACCTGCTCTGATGAATAAAAGCATCCCAAACCCCATCCTGGATGTAGGCTTTTTTCTTGCATCCCAAATCCTCCAGCAGCTCCAACCAGGCTTGTAGAGGTTAATAGCAAATGTTTATTTTCCTTTATGAAAGAGCAGGGTGCAACCATCCCGCGGCTAACGGAGTGACTTCATTTTCCTTCACAAATTGTTCTCTCTGCTTCATTCCAAATGCAAGACAAGGCATTGCTCCAGTTCCTTCCATCTCAAAGTGCTTTTCAACGTGACACCGAGGGGGAAAAAATATCCCACAAACCAAAGGATCTCCTTACCCACAGAGATCGTCTCATGCCCAGTGCTGCAACGTTTGTGCAGTGTAGCAGCTCACGGCACAGGAAGACATGGAGAGATCAAAAGGACAGGGGGAAGAGATGCCAGGAGAAATTCCAGGGGTGGAATTCACCTGACCTGGAATCCACAGCTGGAGAATCTAAAGCTGTGTTATTTCTCTCTCCCCTAGACAAAATCCAGCAGCTCAGTGGAAGTGAAATCGAGTTCCTACTGTAACATCCTTCAGGAGAGGATGGAATTCTGGAGCTGAGGATGGGCACCATCTTGCCGAGGGTGGCAGAGGGACAGGGTGACAACCCTGTCAGAAGTGAAAACCCCAGGGTGGGTGATGGCTGAGCTGATTCCAGAGTCACTGAAAAAAAGTCTAAATTAGCTACAAAATACTGTCATGGCTTTAATAAACCTGGGTCTGAGTTCAGGATGTGTCAGGCCTGTGCATTCCTACAGCTCCAGTGACATCCCCCCTCCCAGCACATTTTGGCCAGGCAGGAACCTCAGCCACATCCCTCATGTGCACACAAAGAGGTCTGAGATTCCCTCCCCAGGGAATGGCAGCCCAGGAAAAGCTGTGATTCCCAGTGGACAGGCACCTCCAGGTCTGATGTAACACTGGGAAGGAATTGCTGGGCTTTGGCACTGCCCAGCCTGGGCATGCTCCTCCTGGAGACACAAAGAACCAACCTGGGAACATGGGTTCTTCCTGAAGAGTGGGAACAGGACTGCCCAAAGCTCCCTCAAGAGCAGGAACAGCTCCAAGGATTGTTTGTGGGTGAGGTTTGTGTTTAGGGGCATCATGGGGGACACACCAGGGACTGTCACTGAGTCCTGCATCTGCCTCTGACAACTGCAGCAGATTCCCTAGTCCAGGGGGAAAGAACCCTGCAGCCAGCTGGGAGTTAGAGAATTTCCCTTCTCCCTTTCTTCTGCTGGAGGCCCCAGGTGCACAGCTCCAGCCATTCCCCAGCCTGCGTAACCCAGTGCCAAACATCCAGCTAAAAACAGGAACAAATCCCTCTTTGTGACTCTGCTGGCAACAAGCTTCTCTCGCAGGCTCCTTGAAAAGGAACAAGGAAGTACTTGGAAACAAACTGTTCAAGATTATTGTGCTCTGCTGGCATTTTCAGGGCTGCTGTGGTCAGCAGGACCTCGGGGACAGCACCCTCCATCCCAAATAAAGAAGTGGAACAGACAGCCAGCATCTGTCCTGACAGGCTGGCTCACAAGGAAGGTCCAGAATTCCCACCCTGCACAGGCCTGGCCTTGGGTTATGCCAAAGCAGGCTGCATATAAAAACAAAAAGTTTAAAAAAATGGATATACACTGCATATAGGAGACTCCAGAGTCCATGGATGGCCATCCTGGAGCAGCCAGGGCCAGCCCAGCTCCAGGGGCAGCGTGGCAGCTGCATTCCAGTCACACTTGGAGGAGTGGGACAGCTGAAGGTGGAACTTGTGCCTCTTGCTCCTTGCTCCAGGCAGAGGGAAGGTGGGAGGGAGCAAGACAGGCACTGCACTCCAAGCCCTTCCTCCAGGAGCAGTTTCCTTCCAGGCTCAGGGCTGTGCTTACATCTCGCTGGGATAAAATCCAAGTTTGGCCAGAGACATCTCCCTCCGGAGCCGCATGACCTCCCAGTACATCAGCTCCACTGCAAAGCACAACGGGACAGAGAGGAGGAAAAAAACACCAAAAAATCAGCAAGGAGGGCACAGCTGGCCACCAGCTCCTGCTCTGCTGTGCTCCCAGCATTCCTAAAGGGGAGGAAAGCAGGACAGGCCCATCAGGTTACCCCTTAGCAGCTCCACCCCAGAACAAAGCTCCCAGGAAGCTGCTAAGCAAGGCAGAGATGCTCCACTCCTCCCCTCATGCTTTCTTTTGTCATTTATCTGCTGGCCCCACTCCTGTCACTCCAAAGAGCTCCTCCCAATTCCTCCCAGTTGCCTCCAGAGAAAGCATCCCACTGGAGCCAGCTCTTACCATCCTGCCTCACCAGGCCTTGCTGGATATAGCGGATGTAGGTGAAGAAGTTGCACACTGCTGTGATCTGAGCGACAGAGGGGGGGAAAGAAAAGGAACAAAGATTTGAGACATTACTTTGGTGCAAGTAAAAAAATGAGTCAAACCCATGCACAAAAAACAACTTTTTGTGGGATCAGCTCTTCAAAATTGCAGCTCAGGAAAGAATTAACTTCTAAAATCCTCCACTGAACAAGAGCCTCAACAGCAACATTAATAAATGATCCACATTCTCCCTCCCCTCCACAGAAAGGACAGTTTGTTCCACAGCCAGGCACAGATCTGACTGGAACAGCAACAGCCTCTAAAGAGCAGAAAATTACTGTGTTTTATAAAGGGGAATTAAATAATAACAATAAAACAGAACAATCAAAGCTCTGTACTGGATGAAATCATGGGAAGTGAACACACTGAAGGTTATCTGAAAGCAGAAGAGCTGCATCTGCTCCCTGATAATCATCAACTAAGAGCCACCTCAACCTCAGGAACGACCTCAAATCCCACAGTTTGTCCTCATTTCCAGGGCTGACCCTCAGGAACTCGTCCACTGCAGGGCATGGAATGATTTTGGAAGGTCGAGGCACCCTGGGGAGGTGAAAGACTCACCCTGGCCCTGCAGGAAGGGGAAATGTAGTAGTAACTCCCAGAATCCCCCAGCATGATCCGGTGCTTGCAGGTCCTGGGGAGGCCACTCAGAGCACATTTCCTGCAGGGAAAGGGAAAAGCACTTCAGCAATGCAGTGGCACAGCACAGATCCAGCAATTCAGCCACCTGGAGAGATGGAAGTGAGAGATCAGAAGCCACTCCTGGGTCAGGCAGCGTGAAGGAGGAAAAAAAATCCCTTGGATGATATTTTTTGCTCCTGGAAATATTCCATAAATAGCAAGTTTAGGAGACTTTAAGTGAAAGCACCTTTTCCCTGACACACAGACCCAAAGGAAACCACAGGAAATATTAAAGAGGTGAGGCTGGAGCAGAGCACAGCCCATGTCCCCTGGTCTCTGCACATGTCCCCCACATTCCAGGGCAGGCTCAGGTGTATCAGCTTTCCTGGGTGAGATGTAAAAACGCTGGCTGGGCACCAAAGCTGGCCTCACAACAGGTAAATTCAGCATTTGAGCAGGATTTGCACATACCAAGATCTCAAAACAAGCCAACCCTTCCTTGGGCAGACAGGAAAGGAGCTTGGCTTCCCAAATTTGAGATTTAGAGGGGGAAAAGAACCTTTTCCAAACCATCCCAGCAAGGAGTGCAGCATTCCTTTATTTTCTTCCCTTTTCTCCTGCTATTTGCAAAGCAGATTATCCCATCACCACTGTAAGCAATAAAGCAGAATTTTCTAGTGCACAGCTATCATCACATTCCTCAGGGATTTGGTAGGAAGAGGAACATCACCCCCAAACTGCAAAAAAGCTTCTCTGGGGAGCCACAGGAGGTGACAGCAGAGGGGAGCAGATGTTTCAGAGAGCTCCTGAGCTTATTTTCCACTGCTCTCAAGGCAAACATTAGCCAAGAGTGGAAGCACGTGTTCCAAGTGCCCTGATGCAAGGAGAAGTAATCATTGACCAGATATTAACACAACTTGAGGAGATTAAATTCCCAGGAGGTGCAGGATGGCCAAAACCTTTGTAAACAAGATACCTGTAAGGAGCCACATATTTGAGCATTGCAACATCCTGGAAAAGAGTGACCCTTGCTTGATTGGTACCATTTGGTGTAAAACCACAGCTATCACAACCAAACTAAAACTGCCATAAAAATCAGTGTTTTGCATCTGGGAAAAAGGGAACAAATTCCTTCTGGGTCTTTTATTGCAAGTGAGTCCCTTCCCATCCTGCCTGGGTGGAACTTAAACAGGGTTAGAGAGTTAGGTCAGCTCAGCAAAAGCCTCGAAGCTGCCACATGGTGTTGAGTTAGTGACTTGTTAATGCTCCAGAGACCTTTGATCACTGGCTGAACAATAAATATTTCACTTGTGTTATGATTTGTGACCAGAAGCCACTGTGAAGACAAAAAAATTTAAAAAAATCAAAAGGAAATTGGTAAGAATAAACTCAGGATGGGTTGTTTGAAGAATAATTTGCAGGAGAGTGGTAGGAAACCTGCACGTCCCTTCTGTCACAGGGACACCTTGGAAGGTAAGAAAGGACTTAAATTTAATATCTGAACAAAATCCCTTCCTCTTTGTTTGGAATATCACTCCTGCTAGTGTGAGGTGGCCCCAAAGCTGCCTGTCACAGCACTCCATGACAGGGGACAAACCAGCAGAAAGGAGGGGACAAGGCAGAGACACAGTCCTTACTTGGGGCCACCACACTCTTCTGCTGCCACCTTCCCCACAGGGACAGTCTGGGAGGCCACTGGCTCGATAGTGAGGGTGTTCTGCTCCACAGCAACTCGCACCAGCTCCGACAGCTGCAGCAAAACAAGGGAGACAGGGAATGAATTCCAGCAAGGTAACACTGCAGAGCTGCCAGCTGCTCCTGCTTCTCCAGCACTCACCTCCTGCTTGGGGAAGTCCAGACAAGGTCCTACATCTTCTCGGTAAATTCTGTCCAGGAAGGAGCAGGATTTGTCCAAAGTTGGAGATTCCTTCCAGGCCTGGAACTCGGCAAATAAAATGGAGTCGACCTGCAGTGAATGTCCAAGAGGAGGGGGAAGAGGGAGGAATAACATGTAAGCAAGAAGGTACCTGTTACTATGCAGGAAACCCATGAAAGATCTGCTCTGGCATCTGGAGAGGCTCAGACATCATGGAACTATCTGAGGGAAGCTGCCTGGCTCCAAGGATCTCTCATGTCCCACCCAGCAGCAGTTCTGTGTCAAAGTGACACAGCCACCCCGGGGCTGTGTGTGCCACTTCTCTACCCCATTTTCTTCCAGGTGGCTTTTCCTCCTTCCCGTGGCTGCAGGAAAGCCACCACACAACCACTGAATAGATGAAGTGCACGCTCAACCCATGGCAGGAATGATGGGAGCAGCTGAGGATCAATAGGAGACTCTGTGGGATCTGGCACTTAAATCCCAGAGGGACCACTGGGCAAAGCACCAACATGACTGACAGAGCAGCTCCTGCAAGCCCAACAAAAGCTTCTGAAAGGAAAAAATAAAACTAAGCTGAGCAACACAAAGAACATGAGTGAATGTAGCTGGAAAAGTCCAGATTTCATCACATCCCCTCAGTGCCATGGAGACTGCTCACCTGGAACCAGCAACAGCTTCAGAGCCACAAGATGGAAAAATAAATGGAGAAAAACAAAATGAAAGAAAAAAATGGAGATTAGGATAAAAGGAAGCTGGAACTGAAAGGCTGGAAGCGTGAGAGGCAGGTGGGTCCCATCCCTTCCCAGAGGTTGGTTACCTGCCGTGAGGAGGAGGAGGAGGAAGCATCTGCTCCCAAGGCCTGCCAGCCTGGCTCATAGGTGATGTGGATAGCCTTCCCAGGGAGGATGCAAAGGAGCAGGGAGAGGAGAGCAGGGAAACCAGACTTGGAGGGCAGAGGGAGAGACAGACAGTGAAGGAAGAGGTTTAGAGAGACAGGCAAAGAGGGAGGTAAAAAACATGAGAAAGGCTCAAGTTCTCCCCTGCAGGAACTGAGCATCGTCCCTCAAGGCACCACAGGGCCACAAGCCACATCTTCGGACTTCAGCTTCAGGTGCAAAAAGGGCACCATTTTCAGGCTCAGTTTAAGATCTTTCCCATAGAGCACCAACTCTCTGAATGCCAGGTTCTCTTTTATCACCTCTCACATAAGGATTCTGAGGGACAAAAAACCATCCCATCCTTGATACAGAACATTGTGCACTCTGGAGGCTGAGCCCTGAAATTTGAAACCCCAGGAGATCTGCACCCTGTGGAAGTTGCCTCCATGAAGAAATAACAGATCCAAATCTTAAACAAGCCTTTGTGCTCCCTCAACAATTCTTCATGACACAGGCTGCAGTTCCCAAAAAATCACTAGTGAGACACATTCCCCCACCACAATCTTCTTCAGCTTCATTTTTCCTGACCAAGTGCTTCCTATTTGCCTCCCAGGACAGCTGTGTCCACATCTGGCTAGCGGAACTGGCTTCTGCTCAGCAGCTCTCAATATCCGCTGGCATTGGCACCCTCTGGATCTGCCCCTCAGCGATCCCTCAGCTGCTTCCTGTCCCGACAAAGAGGAAATCCCCACAAAGGAAACCCTCCAGCGCCTGCCTCAGCAAAAATTTAAGGAACAGGGCACAAACAGCTGCTCAGTGAGACCACAGAGCTCTGTGGGCAGCCCAGAGCAGCGGCAGTCCCTGACCCACCTCTCTGCACTCGCGGCTGACGGGCTCTGGAGCCGCGCTCTGGCTGGCAGCTGACACCACGGCGCTGCTGGTGCTCTTGTTCCGCCCGTGGCCCTTCCTGAAGCCGGCTTTGCACGGGCTCTGCAGCTGAGGGTGCAGCTCCCGGTTGGGGGAGGACGGTGTGGATGTGATCACCAGCGTCTTCAGGGCTGTCACCTCCGCCTGCAGCATGTCAATCTGGGGACACCAGCAAGAGTCACCCTCAGCACCTGCTGGGCTCCTGTTTGCTGCACCCCAGCGAACACTGGAACCACGGGGAAGCAGCTACAAGCCCAGCACGAAGCCTCTTCCCATCCTCCCGGTGCCATTCAGAATTTAAAATTCATTCAGAATTTTCAACAGCAGCTGTTTGGGAATCCACCCCTTTTGCCCCAGGCTCTTTTCAGAACCAGTAACTCCGAAGGAATTTCTCTCTCCTCAAGATGGAGCCATTTGAGCAGGCCTGTGGTGCAGGCGTGTCAGGAAATTCCAACTGCCCGGGTCCCTGCTCTATCCTTCCATACCAGAGCAGTGACAATTAAACTCATTATTCCTCTGCGGATCCATTTCCCAAATGAGAGGTGAATCAGCAGCAGACTGCAAGGATGTCTCTGAGGCCTTTTCCCTCTCTCTCCAGTGTCTGCTGGAAAGGGACCAGAGCACCTCAGAGAGATGAAGCTGCACCTCGCTCTGCTCAGCCAACAAACAGCCCTGTGGCCAGACTGGGCAGAGATGCCACCACAGCAACCCCAAAGATCAAGTCACTCACTCACCTTGCCCCGGGCCTCCCTGAGCTGCTTCTCTGCCGCAGCCTGTTTGGTGTTGGCTTCTCTCACCATCTTGTGGGCTTCCTGCACCAGAGAGAGTTTCAATGCACCTGCTGCACCCCAGCTCACACAGCCATCAAGGCAGGTCACAGATCTGCCACATCACGTGTTCCAGGCAAGGGGACAGACATCCCTGCCACATCCAGGGGTTTGTTCTTCTGAATTTCCCAGAGAAAGCTCCCAGTGCCAGAGCCTGGAGTGCATGCCCTTTCCAGGAGTGTAGCTGGCCAAGTTAAGGAGTTTAGGTAGCCAAGGTCATCTCTCATTGATAAGGGCTGCTGAGAAGAATGCCAGAAGCAGGGACCTGCCTTTCCTTGTCCTTGGGAATTGCTTTAACATTAGAACCCACCTGTTCCACACCACAGCCATGCCTGCACCTCTTCCAACACCACTGTGACTCCACCTCACCTCAGCCTGGTTCCTGCAGTCCCTGCAGCCTTTCTGGGTGATCCCTGCACTGATTCCTGACCCTGACTGCTGCCTGTGGCTCTGATCCTGACCCAGACTCGCTGTCTCCACGTCTTGGTGAGGGCACTGCTCCTGCCTGCCTTGTTACTGCACTTTGCTCCCACTTCCCTTTCAGAGCAGCTGGTCCCCACTGCCCCAGGCAGGGCTGGGACACAGCAGGACCTGGAGCTCAGGTGGGGACCAAATGTGGAAAGTGGCTTAGAAGCTTCTCCTACAGGAAGAGGGGAGCGGGGTGAAGCCCAGCTGGGGCCTCCCTGAAATCTGGAAGCAGCATCTGGCCAAGGCCACCAAAGAAAGGAAGGGGACAGCCCTTGGCTGCATCATCTCCAAGATCACCCTGTGCTCAGGAAGCCAAAAATTTCAGAGGGGGGGTGCTCCCTTGGCTGTCACAGCCCTGTGTTTCAAAGGCACAGATGGGCTCTGGCTTTCCTCATTATCCAGACAGATCCAGACATTAGAGCTGCTGGTGAATGGTATTTTGCCAGGATACAGCTTGGCAAGAATCACATTGCAACAGAAAAACACCCAAACAAACGCAAGCCAGCGACCAACAGGCCTTCTGGACACTCACTGAAGTGGAGTGGATGAGAACATCCAGGATGGTCCCACTCCCAGCAAGAGGCTGGGATGAGCCAGATAATCATCTCTATTACACACCTCTATTAGCAGCTGCCCAGACTACAGAGCAGGCAGAGGGACAGGGAGCTGTGCTTGGCTCTGGCTCCAGGCATTCCCACATTTTTGAATCATGACTACTGTGCTCTTTATGCCATGCCACAGCTGCTAGAAAGGCAAAGAAATCCAGGTAAAAGCTCCACCTGCAACACTGGCCAGCTCTGCTTCTCCAAGTGGGAAAGAACAGCAGGGGAGAGGAGGAAATTGCAGGAGGAGATGGCTAGAGGTCCAGGGAAAGCTTGTCTTAAAGGAGCTGGATGTAAGCTTAGCTTAAAAAATTATGGGAAAAGGAAGAGGGTGGTACCTCAAACAGGCTGGCTGTTAACTCCTCAAGTTCCTGCTCCAGCTGTTCCCTGACTTTTGACAATCTCTCACATTCTTTGTCCTTGAGCTTCAGCTCCTGTAGAGGAAATGGAGAGGGATAGGAATACCCTGCCCCAGCCTGTCAATCACAGTCCTACCTCCCCACCCCAGCACCTCATCCCTGTCCCAGGATTCCCTGTCACCACCTCTAGGAAAGCCCCCCCTGCTCCAACCTGTGCCACCTTCCCGAGGAGTTCCCAAACCCCTGGGGCTCACCTTCTGTGCTTTGTGCAGCTCATCTCTGAGGAACTCAGAGCCCTTCTCCCGGATCTCCACCGAGGAGCTGCGCAGCCGGGACATGTTGAGCTGCTCCGTGGACTGGGGTTCATGCACACCTCCAGCATCCTGGCATCCACTCTCTGCCTCCTCCTTGTCACCTTTGGATGGCATCAGGGGCTTCCAGTGTCCCACAGCAGGTGGATTCTGGCTGTCTTCCTCAAAACTGACCTGGCTGTGGGGTGACAGCACAGGGAAAATGAGCGTGAGGGTGAACCAGAGACTTCCTCCAACACTCACAACACATCCAGCCCCAGGCACAGGGAATGAGGCTGGGAGGGTGATGGGGAAGAATTTGGGCAGCAACAGCTGCACCTGTTCCTTTGCCCTGGATCCCTATGGAAGTGCTTTATCCTTTTGGCAGACTGCCCTTAGTAACTCAGGATAAGGCAGGAGAACTAAGGACAGCTACTCCAGGGATGCCATTCTCACCTGCTGTCCAAGAGAAACACCCTGCAGATGGATTTTTAGGATTCCAGGATACACCCAGTAGACCTAAGGGCAGACTTCCCTACTGAAGTAGTAAAAAAAAAAAAATGAATACAGCCTTCCCATTTCCATTATAAAGACCCCAATCCCCTCTGCTGCCCAATCCAGCCTTCCTCTACCCCCTTACCTGCTTTAGAAGGAAAAAAAATCTATTTTAACTGATTTTAACCTATTTTCTCACCTATTTCCCACTGAAATCCTCCACAGAGTTGTCTAAACCAGTGTATTTTACCCAAGCTGGGTCAAAGCCCTATTTTTTAGTTTCACTGGCCAGCAAGCAGAGATGTCCTAGAAAGAAGAAACCAGAAGAGTCACCTAGGACACTGCACCCCAGTGCTCAGTAGGGCTCCATCAATTCCCAAATTAACAGAGATGCTGGAGAAGTTTTAGTAATGGAAAACATCATTTGAGTGCCTGCATGCAGGGCACTGCTGTCACTGCGGTGTTTGCATTTCTCCTCTTCTTCACTGCGCTCTCCCCATGGAAGCTCCCTACATTTGAAGGCAGGGGCAGCATGTGCAAGTCTCCCCACATGGAAGTTCTCTGTCCTGCAGATTAACCTGCTGCTGCTTATCTCTGGCTCACAGGCCCTGCCTGAGCTCTGGTGACCTTCTCTTTGTGCACCTCCTCCCACTCTCCTGGACACTGCTCCTCGCCCACCACCTCCTCCTGCAGAAAGCCATTACCTCTTTTTGCTCAGGTTCACTTTTTCCCTTCCCTTTGCCCCATCTTGGTGTTTTCCTCTCCTGCATTCCAGCCAAGCCATGCTCCTTCCTCTGACTCCACACAGGCTGGGTTTATCTCCTCCGTCCCAGTGTCCTATCACCTTTCCCACTCTAATTTTTCCCTTTCTGAGCCCCCTAAGCTGTCCAAGACCAACAGCTGTCCACAGCCACCTTCCAAAGAGGGAACACAGCAGCAGCTCCCAGCTAAATCAGCTCAGGTATTACAGGAAAACACGTGGAAAAGCACACGTGGAGAACTCTCTGAAAATTGGGAAGAAATCACACTAGAAAGGAGCAAGGAAACCAGAGCACAGAGGATAAAAATAATAAATAAAAGAAGCAGCAAGGAAAAGGGACATTTCACCATTCTACTGATACAAATACACTTAATCTAACCCACAGGAAGAAAAAAATGATGTTATTTCTTTATGACTCTCTAATCCTCAGCTGGAAGTTGCCTTGGGAGACAGATATTTCAGCGTATTTCCACACACTACGGAAGAAAACTGGAGGACATGGAGGAATTAAACAGTCCCACCCACACTCTGTAATGCAAAAAACATATCCTGGAAAATCATCTATGATGGAATAGCTCATTCTTTCTCCACACCGTGCAAACAGAATTCCTATGGAAGCCTTGGCTATGCTGGATGCTGCTCAGTGTCCAGGTGAGGCTTTGGAATGCAACCCCACAGACCAAAGGACCACCACAAACACTCCCTCTCTTGCTGCCTTTGGTAGCTAGCTGTCTTTCCAGGAAAAATGGATCATATCCTAAGTGTCATGCACTGACACAGAAAAAAAAAAATCCCCAACACCCCACAACCTTCTACAGTTGGTTTCCGTAGAAAAAGCAAAAAAATGTGCAGGATCTGCACTTTTTCCAGCGGGCCCCACATGTTTCCTGCAGCGCTGATCCGACGGGGTTGTTTCCCGTGCAAGCAGCCTCTGGCTCTCTCCAGGTTAAACTCTCACCCGCAGGTTTGGGAGCAGGTCCTGACTTTTCCATCCCCACCGGGATGGATGCTTGACCTGCACCACCAGCAGTCCAGAGTGGCTCATCATCCCATGTGTGCTCAGCATCATCCCTCAAGTATTTGGCAACACATCTGGCAGTGATTTATCACATTTTTATGTTACTGTATTATAACAGAACACACATTGGTGTTTCTTGTTTTTGCCCCAGCAATGAAACGCCAAGTCCCGTGTCTGGGGATGCTGCTGCCTCCTTATTCCATCTCCTTACTTGGCTTCCACGCAACTTCTTCCCCGTGAGGGTGATGGAATGGATTTCCCAGAGAAGCCGTATCTGCCCCATCCCTGGAAGTGTCTACGCCACGTTGGACAAGGCTTGGAGCGACCCGATCTAGCGGAAGGTGTCCCTGCCCGTGGCAGGAGAAGATGAACTTTAAGAGCCCTTCCAACACAAACCATTCCAGAATTCTACCGAGACACAGAGCCCCGGCACACGGACGCCACTCCTTCCCCGTCCAGACCCGCACCTACCCCCGCAACATCGCTGGGTCCCGCCGCTGCGATGCTGCTCACGGCGGAGGCGCGCCCGCCGCCACCCCCATGGCCGGGGCAGCCGCACCGGGAGCGGGAGCCGTGCCCGGGGGAGAAGCGGGAGCTGTGTCCGCAGGAGACGCCGCAGCGAGAAGCGGAGACGCCGCCGGAGAAGCCGTGGCCGGAGGAGCCGGGGCAGGAGCCGTGTCCGGAGGGATCAGAAGAGGTGCCGCCGGCGGATCCGTGCCCGGAGGAGCCGGAGCGGATCCCGAGCGGATCCCGAGCAGCCGCGGCCCCGCCGCCCACGTGATGCGGGCGCGGCTGCGCCCTGAGCGGCGCCGGGGCCCGAGGGTCACTGCAGAACGGGCTGCGGCTGGAACCGGCGGGCTCTGGCACCCAGAAACTCAATGCGGGGCAGCGAGGAGGGAAAGGGAAACGTCCAAGTACCGCCCCTCCGCTCCGCTGTTCGTCCCCGGCTCGGAATCGCTCCTGGCTCCCTCCGCCTCCTTCCCGACAGCGGGATGGGGAATGGGGGCTGCTGCCTCTGCTGCGCCTTCTTCCTAGGGAGGAGGATGCCTCACACTCCGCCCCTGCTCCAGCGTGGAGGCGCCACGGGAGCAATCCTCCTTCTCCAGGGAGGTTCTTCATGCCCTGCCCCAGCGTGGATCCCTTCCACAGGGTCAGTCCTTCGGGAACAGGCAGCTCCAGCGTGCGCTCCTCTCTCCACATGTCCTGCCAGTTCCCCCGGTGGGGTCACAGCCTCTTTCGGGCGTGCCTCTGTTCCAGCGTGGGCTCCTACATGGGCTGCAGGTGGATCTCTGCTTCCCTGCAGCCTCCCACTACCAAAACGGTGCCACATAAAGCCAACACAGAGAGAAAACCTGGGATGTAAATGCGGGAAGATGGAAGGATGGGGGAAGTCTGGCTGGGGGGAAAAGGCTGCTGATTGTCCAGGGTTTTTATACTTCAAGGGCAGCACTGGGCTCGGAACCCAACAGCAAACCACTCCTGCTGTCACCCCTGTCCCACAGCAGATCCCATTGCCACCTGTGGATTGACAGCATTGGAATTTTGAACCAAAAACTCCTCCTGCCCTTGGAGAGGACATTTCCCATCACATCCTACCTTGCCATTGCCCTAGGCTTCCCTCCAGGCAGCCGTCTGCCTTCAGAGCCTTCACACACAGCAACAGCTCCCTCCCTGCTCTCAGCTTGTCCATCCTCTGCCTCTGGGACAGACCCCACGCCAGAGGCAGGAGAGTCAGACATGGCAATGCTTGTGTCCATTGCAGGATTTTGCTGTGGATACCACACAGGCAGCAGTTCTCTGTTCCAGCATCTCCTGGGTGTCCGTGTCACCTCCAGTCCTGCTGTGCCTCATGGCTGGGATCCACGGGGACAGCATGGGCCAAGCCCATGATCCGAAGTCTGGGAACGGAGTGTCCGGGATGTTTGTGTCTCTGGCTGCAACCTTTGCTATCTTCAGGGCACTTTTGGGAGGAGGGGAAAGATCTTCAGCTCTGCAAAGCAGCACCAGAAGTAATCAGTCTTGGTAATTATTAACTCCCAAGGCTTGGCTGGCAGTGACAGAAGGTCCTCGGATTAGAGAGGCAGAAATGCTTCCAGGAGCCAACAAATGCAGGAAGGATGAGAACTGATAGTGCTGACAGGAAGCTTTGAGAGGGATGTGCTGGAGGTGCTGAATCCCAGCCATGTGAAAAAGTAATTTGTCACAAGGGGAACAGTGGCATGTGCTCCCCTCTCCTTCTGAGAAGAGGGAAAGGGAAAGGAGAATGAGGGAAAATAAAAGGCAGGGAAATGACAAGAAAGAAAAGGAGAAAGGAAAAGGGAAAGAAAAGAGGGAAGAGGAAGGAAAGGAAAAAAGCCAAACAGAGGCTGGGAAGGGAAGGAAGAACAGGGATTATCTTGGAGTTTGGAAAGCAGGATCTGACCTGCTGACACCCCTTACCCAGCAAATTCAGACTGGATGTTATTGCCATGGAAAGGAGAACAAATAGCCTAAAACTCCAGGCTCTATCCACCCCCTCCTGGCTGGCTCCTTGGCTGTGCCACATGTTGGCTGTGCTGGCTGCAAGGGCTGCAGCAAGGCTCCTCTGGGGTCTCTGATTTCCAGCACCAGCAGATTTGAACCTCCCTTTGGCACATAATGCCCACCACAATTCCTAAGGCAAGAGAAGAGGGACCTCACTAGGGACCCCTCCCTCATTTTCATGCTGTACACACTGAACTGTGCAACATCAGAGGGAAAGTGAGAGATTTGTCACCATCCAAGCCCCTAAAAGCAAAATGCAAAGGGTCAGATGGAGCTTGGCACAGGGACAGGCACTCCCAGCTCCCAGGATAGCACAAAATTAGTGAGGAATTCTGCAGCATAAGGGGAACAAGCCTGGGGGTCCGCACAAAAGCGCTGCAGGTGACTGCACCCTCTTCAAACATTTCTGTCCAGCTCCAATCTCTGAGTAAGTCCTGTCCATGAAAAACAGCATCTCCCCAGACACTTCCCACTTCAATTTGTTAAAAAATTATATCAGATTCCAAGGAAGAATGTAATTTGGAGACACACCTCTGATGCCAGCTGCCTGTGTGTCTATCCCAGCACTGAAACTGGAGAAGGCAAAGGGATTTCACCAAGCTTTGGGACCCACTGTCCCTAAAAACAATTACTGTTCTCTGGGGGAGAGCAAGGAGGGCACTGTGCCTGTGCACTAACTCAGCACTGAGAGTGGCCCTTTGGCATTCCCAAAACAGGGATTCAACCCCCAGCACAGCAATTCAATCTCTACACCTTTAGCATGGACAAAATGAGGATGATTCCAGGGCTCTGAGGCTGAGGATGGATGTCAGCACCTCTTTGCTTTCTGCTCTGCTGAGCCAGGCAGGCTTTCAGACCATCCTCTTCCTGAGGGTCTGAGGCCACAAGGGACGTGGAAAGAGATCCAAGCAGCTCTGCCACGCTGTAGCCCCTCAGTTATTTACTTTAAAATATTAAATTCCACACATAGTTCCTGTTGTCCCAAGGGCAGCTGTGGAACACAGAAGCTGCCAGCAGAGCTGCTCTCAGAGGAGGGCAGCAGAGGCCCCCAGACACCAGCACATCCCTCCACAGACAGCAGGACACTTGGGGGGTTGTTGTTCCATGTCCCCAGAAGCAGCCAAACTGCTCCCAACAGCTGCAGGAAATGTCTCACCTGAAGAATTTTGGTCTCCCTGCTGTGTGTGGGGATGAGAGTTCAGGCACTAAGACCCTCAAGGTCGATCTTAGCCTCCTGTTCACCAATCCCATCCCTGGAAGTGGACCACATTCCCTTCAGAGAGGGTCCCCCTGCTCTCATCTCCCTTCACAGAGCACTGAATCCCATGTTTTAAACTATGATCTCCCTGCCACTGGCAGCAATTCCCAGGACTGCTGGGAGAGACCAGAAATCCCACATCAGGCAGATGCCAGGCAGCCCCTGCTCCAGAGGAGCAGTGAAACAACCCACTCCCCTTGTCAAGGATCAGCCACAGGAAGGAGAAAACTACAGCTGGGACAAAGTGATCCCAATGACTGATGTTAAGTGTCAAAGACAAGGCACAAGAGAAAGTTGGTTATTACAGGAGCCTGGGTCTCCAGCTGCTCTTACCTGCAAGGATCAGACCTGTGCTTCCTCTCCACAGTGTCCTACAGCTGCCTAAACGATGGAAGACCAGTTACTTAAGAAAAGACTTTGATTCAGAGCACCATAGAAAGGGAATGTCCTGAAGACCTGACCAGAGGCATTGAGGAGGTGGTGGAAGAGAAGGATGGTCACAACTGGGAAAGAGCAGGAGCAGAAAAGGGTCTAAGGATCCTGGAAAGACAGAGGAAAAGAGTCCCCTGGCTTGGTGGAAGTTTGAGGGCAAGGCAAGGACCAATGTTTCCCAGGATGTCATGCAAGGAAGCACAGTGACAGCTCTCCAGCACTACTGGAAAAGCAAGAGCAAAAGAAAGTGAACACATGGAAAGAGTCTCAGAGAGCCAGTGGCAGAGTGGAAATGCCCAGCATCCAAACCACAGCCAGAAGAGGCGGCAAACTCATCCAGGGACAGTGAGGCATGTGGGAAACATCCTGTGAGAACCAGGCAGAGCATGGGCCAGGTGTTTCACTGACCTAGGGAAAGATGGCAGCCCCCAAGCGTGCCGCGTTTTACAGCCTTGTTGGAAAATTCCAGCCCTGGATAATCTCCTGGGGTTCCTGTAAGATTGTGACACAGAGAGAGGGACCAAACAGGAAAGAATTAGAGGAAAAATGCCTCCCTTCTGGCAGCCACCATGGCTGTGCCAGGAGTTAGCAGCAGCAGAGCAGCCAGCCCTGCCTCCCCCTCCTCCGTCCACCCCTATAAACACGCAGGGCTTACTCAGAAGATTAGGAGAGAACAGGGCAAAAGACAACAGAGTCTCTTTTGTAATGAGGAGGGATTACGGCATCAAGTGACCGGCTGCAGCTCCCAAGTGGGTCTCAGGCTCCTTAGCACACCGTGTGGGGCAGGTCCAATCCCCCTATGAGCCAAGGGGGCACGAGGAGGCGGGCGGTGGCCCGGGCCACAAAGGACCCAGCGGGGACACGTGCAGGACCAAACCTCCCCAGCCTCCAGCACGGCTCAGGAGCCCATGACTGTGAGTATCTGGTCCTCCTGACAGCAGCAGGAGGATCACTCTCTCCTGGAGAGATCCTGCCTATCTGTGACCTCCTCTGGCTCTGTCCCTCTGCTCTGTCTGCTCGCTGTCCATCTCTGTGATACCTGCTCGGGTCTGTTTGCGGTGGGTGATGCACCTGATGTCCCACAGTCTTGCTTGCTGCGGTCTCCCACAACTGAGTTCCAGGTCAGTCGACTTCCAGGGGTGTTGGTTAGTCCAGAGGGATGAGCAGGGGACACAGGCAGTGGCAGGCAGCAGCTCCCTAGGTGGGCTCTTCCTGCCCATGCTGCCTCCCACCATGGACCTCGGCCACAAATGGAATGTGCCAGCTGCCCAGTGACATCCCAGGGCAGCCCAGCACGGGCTGGCAGGTGAGCAGGGAGGTGCCTTAACCATTCAGGGCTGGAGGGAAAAGCACTGGGAAAAGCCCCATATCCCACATGGGAGCGGAACGGAGTAGAGGTGGGCAACATCCATCACTTACATGGACAAGAGCTGGAGTTTTCCTTCTTTGGTCAAAAAGTGAATCTGTATTTGAATTACGCAACGAAGAATCTCCCTGAGCGCTTTCGAGCCCTAAAGCCCAGAGAAAAGATGCAGCTTCGTGTAAGGGGTCCCAAAAATGTACGGGGTTTTGGGCAAGCTTTTCTCTTCCGGACAGGCTGTGTGTGCAACCTCTGGGGCAGTTAAAACCCACTCTTTCCACTCTGTGTCACTCTTCTGTGCCCATATGGAATAGACACAAGGATTTACTGAAATGAGCAGTAAATGCAGCTGGGGAAGGGACAGCTCTGCTCCTCTATATCACCCTTAAGAGGAGACTCAGGGACCTGAGTTACGACAGGGAAACCCAAAGGAGGAGCAGCACCAAAAAGCCAAACTCAGACTGGGTTTGAGGACAAAACCAGCCAAACTCAGACTGGGTTTGAGGACAAAACCAGCCAAACTCAGACTGGGTTTGAGGACAAAACCAGCCAAACTCAGACTGGGTTTGAGGACAAAACCAGCCAAACCCAGATTGGGTTTGAGGACCAAAACCAGCCAAACCCAGACTGGGTTTGAGGACAAAACCAGCCAAACCCAGACTGGGTTTGAGGACATCTTTGGGACAAAGATGCAGCTTGGTTGCAATAGCTGAAAATCCAGACTGCTGGTTTTCTTCACAGCAGCAGCTCACTGGGACCTGAGTTGTCCCCACAGAAGTTTAAATCTTCCACTAGGATGCTTAAATGAGAAACAAATGAGGAACATGGGGCCAAACTTACCTGCCTTCAGCTGCTTCAGGGTGTGAACTGTCCCTTGAAGTGCTTCTTCATCCCCATAATTCAGGCAAGAGCCCAAGGCCCCAGAATCATCAACATTATTACCTCTGTTAAATAGCAATGTCTGATGACATGTAAGGATTCAGAAATACTGTAGTTTCACACTGGATAATTATTTCTAACCCAAGAAATCCTTCGCCCATCTGCCTGGCATGGCTAACACTGCTGTCTTCTTGTTTGTTGGGGTGTTTTTAAAATAAATTCAGGTTTATGCAACTATGAGTCTGATTATTAACTGATCATAAAGAATTATTTATGCAGGTTAGACTAGAAGTGAAATGAGGATGCTGCATGTCTGGGGAGCACTTCAGGAGCCTGAATGCCTATTTTTCAGCCACTGTGATTTATTGTGCAACATATGGTTGAAGGAGAGGGGAGGTGGAGCTGCTGGAATTTGGGCCCTGTGAGCCTGGCCAAACTCCATCCCACAGATCTCCAATAGGGAAGGCTGCTCTGCCTGCAGGACTAGGACCAGCAGAGTGCAGACAGCTATCCTTACTGGGATGCCTTCATCTGGATCTGTCCCAAGAAATCTTTCTAGGGTTTTTCCTTTCCTTTGGGTTGGGGATTTTTTTCCAGCAGTATTCCAGGAAGATGTTTCCCAGCAAGTAGGTTTACAGAAACATATTTGGAACAAAAACTGTATTAACTTACTGGGATAAGCACAAACTTTGGAGTTTGTGACCCTGAGATTAATCTCACCACAACTATTTTGTGGAAGGGGGTGGCAAAGGTGGGCTTTGTCCTCTCCAACCAACCAGCCCTACTTGAATGCTGACAAAAACCAAACACTAAAAACAAAGGGATCCACTTTTACAACATCTTTGGGATCCTTATGATCCAAGAGATCTAAATACATCCTTGGTCACTATAACCAGCTCGAGGACAGAGAAAAGATAGCAAACTCATCAAATTAATTGCCTACCAAAGATTGCCTCCTGGTTTTCTGCACTGCTGCCTCCATTTTACCTGGCTTTTGATCTCAGCCCATTCTGTTTTCTCCTTCCTTTCCGTCTTGCTGGGTGGGACACTTGGGATGTCCCTGTGTCCTCCTCCTGCTCAAGCTCCAAGCCCTGCTTGTCATGTGTCTGCCCAGGAGCTGTGATGACAGTGACCTACACCAACCGCGTGGCCGATGCCCGCCTGGGCACCTTCTCCCAGCTCCTGCTCCAGTGGAAAGGCAGCATCTACAAACTGCTCTACTCTGAGTTCCTCATCTTCATCTCGCTCTACTTCACCATCAGCCTTGTCTACAGGTGAGCAACTTCACACCCACAGCCTGGCCTGGGCAGGACAAGGGAGAAACACAGGATTAGGGCTGGGATCCTGCTGGACAGGCACTTGCCAGGCTCTCTTCCCAGGAGGGAAGGGAGAAAGGAAAGAAGGGAGAGGGAGAACTGCTTCTGTTTGTCCCTTTTAGGCTGATCCTCAGTGAGAGCCAAAGGCTGATGTTCGAGAAGCTGGCGCTGTACTGCAACAGCTACGCTGAGCTAATCCCCGTGTCCTTCGTGCTGGGTAAGGAGCTGTCTGGAATCCAGCAGGGAGGGGAATGGGACAGCATTTCTTCTCCTTGGTGCAGCAGAGCAGGTCCCTCCCTCTGCCTTCATAAAACTCCTCAAGTGGAATATATCCTTTTTTCTCACAGCTGTGAGTGTCCCCCAGCACAGGAGGGCAAGCTCCAAATAGCACCAGGGAATTTGTGGCTGCTTCATCCCTGGAAGTTTTCAAGGCCACACTGGGTGGAGCTCTAAGCAACCTGGTCTAGTGGAAGATGTCCCTGTCCACAGCAGGCGGTTGGAATGAGATCATCTTTGAGGTCCCTTCCAACTTAAACTGTTCTGATTCTATGAAGCCACATAGGAAATCTAGACCCCTTTTAGTATGGAGGACTGAATTTCCCTCCAGACATTCCTGCACCCACAGAGAGCAGACGGAGTGGGAGGAAGAAGCTCTTTTGAGATGCCTGACTCTCTCAGCTCCCCTCCAGGTTTCTATGTGGCCCTGGTGGTGTCCCGCTGGTGGGCCCAGTACGAGAGCATCCCCTGGCCAGACCGGATCATGAACCTGGTGTCCTGCAACGTGGATGGGGAGGACGAGTACGGGAGGCTCCTGCGCCGCACCCTGATGCGCTACAGCAACCTGGTCAGCGTGCTGATCCTGCGCTCCGTCAGCACCGCCGTCTACAAGCGCTTCCCCAGCATGGAGCACGTCGTGAGGGCAGGTCAGCACTGCTCCTTGCTGCTCCTCCAGGGGCACTGGGAAAGGTCCGTGGGAAATGAGGTCGTGCTGTTCCCTCAGGGCAGGTGGGAATTCGAGCCCCAGGTCTCCGAGCTTAACTGCTGGGCAGCCTGAATCCTCTTGGGAGATGCTCCTCAAGGTGCAGCAGTTCCCAGCCTGCCCACATGGTCTGGGTTCCCTTGGCAGTCCACAGAGATGTGATATTGTTGGCCTCTTAAAAAGAAAAGCCACTTCAGGGACACAAATTATCCCATTCTCAACAAGCATCTGTGGACACCAGGGAGCTCCACCCTCAGAAGTGCTTTATCTCCCTGATGGGTCTGATCTGATGTGCTGCAGACATCCAAAGTGAAATCCCATTATCCCACCTCCACAACTCCATGTTTTAACAAGAAGACCTGTCCTTCTGCATGTCTCCTCAAATTCTGAGTCATTACTGGGATTTTTAGGGAGAGCCAAGGCACCCACCTGCAATTCACATGTTTTCATTTCAGACCAGATGAGTTCCTTCTGCCCTCCATGCCCATCCTTCTTCCTTCCACCTGCTCTTTCCCATCCAGGCCTCATGACACCAGAAGAGCACAAGAAGTTTGAGAGCTTGAATTCCCCCCACAACAAGTTTTGGATCCCGTGCGTGTGGTTCTCCAACCTGGCCGTGAAGGCGAGGAACGACGGGAGGATCCGGGACAGTGTGCTGCTCCAAGGCATCCTGAACGTGAGTGACACAGGGGACAGGCAGGTCTTGGAGGTCCTGGGGAACACGAGGCACCTGTGAAGCAGGTCCTTGACACATTCTAGAACAGGCAATGCCAGTGGAGGTTTCTAGGATCCAGATGGAAAGCCACAAGAAAGAATGCATCTGGAAGTCTAGGAGAGGTCAAAAACATCCTCAACAACTGAGGTCCTGTAGAAGACTTGGCTATTAAAAACTCTTAGATAGTTTTGGGCAGCAAGCCATGCTCGACAGGCAAGACCTGGCAACAATCCCTGCCCAGCTGCACACAAAAAGGCTCTGGAGCAGCTCATCCTTCTTGGTAGTCATGTGCAGAGAATGTCACGTGGTTTCTGTTGCCTGGAGCTGGATTCATCTGCCCCCAGAGAGAGAAATCTCCCTCTGGGATATTTATCTATAGACAGGAGAGAAAAATGGATGCTCCTGAGGGCATTCTTTGCCTCACCTGTTGGCTGCTTGTATTGTGAGGAGAAACTGCTGTGAAGTGAGCTAGGAAGGGATCTTGGGCTCAGGGGAAGACACCCAGGCAGCAGGGAAGGCTGAGACTGAGGCCCTCTTCCAGAGAAGGTACAAGCAGAAGGGAAAGGGCTGGAGCAATGGAGGACAGTGGTGCTGGAGAGGCTCTGCAAGGAGATGGGAAGCTATCCTGACATGCCATTCCCTTTTCCTGCTGCAGGAGCTCAACACCTTGCGCAGCCAGTGTGGGAAACTCTATGGGTACGACTGGATCAGCATCCCCCTGGTCTACACCCAGGTGAGAAGGGAATCCCCACACCCATGGCTCCACCACTGCCCATGCACATCCCCACCTACACCCACACCTGGAATCCCAGAATGGTTTGGGTTGGAAGGGACCATAAAGTTCATCCAGGGACACCTCCACTAGACAAGGCTGCTCCAAGCCCTGTCCAACCCAGCCTTGGGCATTTCCAGGGGATGGGGCAGCCACAGCTTGTCTGGAAAAGCTATGCCAGGGACTGATACCCTCAGTAAAGAATTCCTTCTTCATATCTAATCTAAACCCACCCTCTACCAGTTTAAACCCATTGTTCGCTGTGCTGTCACTATCTGCCTGTGTCAAAAATCCCTCTCCCTCCTTTCCAGAAGCTTCTTTAAGGTACAGGAGGCCACAGCCTCCCCAAAACCTTCTCATCTCCAGTCTGAACAACCCCAGCTCTCTCAGCCTATCTTTGTAGAAGTGCTTCATACCTGACCCACCCATGAAAAATGTAGGATACTCCTGAATCCCTCATCCCCACCTGCATACATCACCCCTCTTCCATTGGTACTTCAGCACACACCCAGCCCAGCCTCCTCTCCCTAACTCAGACACATCCACCTCTCCAGAAATAACCTTTATCCAGGAGTAACAAACCCACACAGCTCCATGGAAAACACAGGAACGCACAGATGCACTCCCTGCACCACCTAGCAGGGATCACATCCCGGGAAGGTTGTGCCAGGCGTGTCCTCAGCTGTTTATCAGTCCAGGCAGACACTCTGGCACCACCTTGCTCCTTTGTCTGCTCCAATCCAGCTGCTCAGATAACAGGGATGCCCTTCACCATCAAACAGGAGCTGCTGCTGCTGCTCTGGCAGCCCCAGAGGTGAAAGGGGAACATGCTAGAAAGTGTATTCCTGTTTTGAACCCCCTTGTTTGCATCAAGGGACCACGTGAGAGCCTTGGTTACTTTTAACTTGAAAAGGGGAACTTTGCAGTCCCGTGGTGACAGGGAAAAGCACCAAGCTCAGCATAGCCTGAAGGCCAGGCAGGCAAATATTAATAAAAGCTCAGCATGAGGAGCAGGAAGGAAGGAGCAAACAGCAATGCCAGGGTTCCCTTCCCATGCTTGGAAGCAGCCTGCCAGCACGGACTGAGCCATGAGACAGCTTCCAGCCCATCCAGGATGTCACGTGCTGGCTGTGCTGCCACTGGCCTGTGACACCTGCACAGGTACAATTCCAGGGACAGCACACAGTGCAGGCAAAAGCTGAAGGGAAAAGAGAATGTCTGCAGCTTTCTGCAGGGAAATGCATCCTGCAAAAAGCCTGTCAGAACTGAATCCGAGGCTCTCCAGAGGCCACAGAGCCTGGCTTTGGAGTGGGGTGGAACTGAAGGGAGATGCTGGGAACTCACACTGCCCTGGTGTGTCCCTTGGCGTCCTTCCCAGGTGGTGACCGTGGCTGTTTACAGCTTCTTCCTGGCCTGTCTGATCGGGAGGCAGTTCCTGGATCCAGAGAAAGCATATCCTGGCCATGAGCTGGATCTCTTCGTGCCCGTATTTACGTTCTTGCAATTCTTCTTCTACGCTGGCTGGTTAAAGGTAAGTCTAAAAAAGCATGGCTGGAGCTGGAATCTGACCCAGCCAAGGGTTTTTCCCAGTGTGAGCTCACCAGGAACCCAACTGTGTTCTTTGATCTATGGGCAACAACAGGAAGCCAAGAGAGGCTGCCAGGACTCTCTAATTTTCCAACAGTCTCATTCTGGACACCAGCTGCATTTTCCCTAGGCTTTGGTCCTCACTGGAGGGAAAAAAGGCACTCCTTAAGTTGCAGGAGGGTTGTGTAAACAGGGGGAGTTATTACAAATTCAAGTGTCTCACAGCCCCTGGGATGCCTCCACTTTTAACCCATTCCTTTTTGGGAGGAAAAATGGGGCTTGCAATTCCAGGGCCATCACACCCGAGTCCTCCCCGCAGGGAAAGGGGCAATGGTGACCTTTGCTGTGTGCTCTCCACATGCAGGTGGCCGAGCAGCTCATCAACCCTTTTGGGGAGGATGATGATGACTTTGAAGCCAACTGGCTCATCGACAGGAACCTGCAGGTAAAGGGGAGGAGGATTCACTAGGTGAGCCTCACCTGAAGCGGAACACCAAGGCAGGACAGGGACCAAATTCTCCTGCAACACCTCTGCCCCCACCTCTCAGCCTGTGATGGGAGAGACCCTCCCAATCCACACCAGGGAATCTGGGGCTTCTGGCATCTCTTTGCACACAGAGGCTGACTGCAGCTTCAGTCCATGCTCTGGCACTTGGGATGGATCCAGGCTGCTGGATTCAGGCCTCAGCCACCTTTAAATGACATGTCACTCCTGCTGCTCCTTGCTTTCCTACCCTGTGTCCATCTACAACTGCCTCCTCTGCTTTCTGCCTTGCAATAACTCCACATCTCCTGCCCTTCTGACCTAGTGTCCTTCAGCACCATTTTCCTTCTACTTAATCAAATCTATGTGAGAAACAGCCCAAATGACAGGAAACCACAGCAACCCCAGCCACTTGCCTGGCTTCTGTGCTGCACCACTTCCTCCAGCTCTGTGTTCATCTGTCCTCTAACAGGCACACAAAAGGCTGCTCACTCCCTGTGACACTGCTGCTGTCCCCTGCAGGTCTCCCTCATGGCAGTGGATGAGATGCACCAGGATTTACCCATTCTGGAGAAGGACCTGTACTGGAACGAGCCCGATCCCCAGCCCCCCTACACTGCAGCCACCGCCGAGTACAAGCGCCCATCCTTCCTGGGCTCCACTTTTGACATCAGGTGAGTGCAGGGACAATGGGCCACAACACCTGGATCAGCACTTGTGTAGGACACCACACCTGAGGAGCTTTTAGGCTCACCTACAACAGCCAACATTCTCCAAGGAAAAGGATAAATCTCTTTTCAGCACTCACCTGCATGATGAGCATCGCTGTTTTGGGGGCTAATGGCAATACAGGGAGAGGCTTGCCACGGCAGCAGCATTCCCAGTGCTGCCAGCCTCTCCAGGAGATCCCACCCCTCCCTCTGTGGCTCTGTAACAGTCCATTTTGCCTTTTCCCAGCATGCAGAAGGAAGAGATGGAGTTCCAGCCCCTGGAGCAGATTAAAGAGAATGAGGAGGCCAACCACTCCACTCCCTTGCTGGGACACCTGGGCCGCCTCCTGGGTGTCCAGTCCCCGAGCTTCTCCAGGTCCTCTTCCCGGATGAACCTGCTGCGCCGGCGAGCAGATCCCGCGTCACCCTTCTCCCATTACACCTACCAGGACATGGGCAAGGCCGGGAGCCCTTGTGGCATCAACCAGCCAAGGGGAGACTCCCAGGAGCAGTGGGACAGCGAAGAGGGGAAGCTAAGGGAGTTTGACGCTTTCATGTCCACCCCCTTTTACGAGAGGCCTGGCTTCTACAGCGCTCCACAGACGCCCATCAGCTCCATCCCCATGATCTTCCCTTCCCGACGCCAAGGGCGCAAGAAGCCGCCGGCGCTCTCCAGCATCGCCGCGTGCTCCACCTCCCTCCGGGATGTCATTGTCAACGCCTCCCCTTCCAGGGCCAGTGACGTGGACAAGAGCCAGAGCTCCCTGGGCTCTGCTGCAAAGGAAACCTTTGTCTGGCCAACAGAGCGGAGCAAAGGTCCCGACTCCACGGCTGTGACAGTAGAAGAAGCAAAGAGCAGCTCCAGGGAAGCTGCCACCACGGGAAGCCCAGCAGCGCACTCCACAGCATCCAACAGCCCCAAATTCCCCTTCCTGCCAGAGCCCCCTGAGCACGAGAAGCAAGGCAGCTTCAAGAGCCTCAAGAGCTCCAAAGCCTCGCACCCACCCTGGCTAAACCTGGAGAGCACGGCCTCGGCCACTCCCAGCTCGGAGCACTCCGGTGCCTTCCACACCCCCAGTAGCAAAACCCCCGGGGGCAGCACCTCACTCTGCTTCTCCTTCACTCCTGTCACCTCTCCAGCGCTGGAAAGGTCCCACAAGGGCAGCCTGGGCCCTGAGGCACGCAGCCTGAGCTTGGAAGATGCAGCCAGCGCTGCAGAGCAGCACCCAGAGGTTTCCAGGAACATGAGAGACACTGGGAATGGAAACAGCAACGTCCCAGCTCCCAAAGAGCCCAGGAGAGCAGAGAGTCCATCCCCCAATGACTCTGGAATCTCCCTAGCCGAGGGTGACTACGTGGGGCTGATGGAAGTGATCCTGGAGGCCAGTGAAAGCCCAGGGGAGGAGCAGATGGACCAGTACAGCTAAAGGGGATCCATGGGATACCTCCCTGATCCTGACACTCACTCAGAGGTGCTGCACACGCAGCTGGAGCCCAGCCTGGGCTGAAACCAGCACTAAGGACACGCTGCTCCTGGCCTCAGCTGCAGCAGCAGGCACAACTCCTGTTGCAACAAGAACAAAAGCACCAAAAAACCCCATCTGTAGCAAAAGCACAAGACTTGGAGTGTTAAATACTGCAGGCACCAGCCTGAGCAGCCAAGCGTAACCCAAAACAGGAGCACAGTTCACGTGGATACTTCCCTCCTCCTCCTCATGGCAAGAATGAGAACTTGAGTCCTTCCTCAAGCAGGACTTGCACTCCTAAAAAGATATTCCAGGGAAAAGTAAGGGACTGAAAAAGTCCCATCATTTGTGATGCAGACCCAGAGTGCCTCCTCCAGTCCTGTCTGGCTGGTATTTTCCAGTACTAGGGAAGTACTGGGATAAGGCCAGGGTAAGGTCCTGCCAGCAGAGGCAGCTGCAGCATCTGCCCAGCACATTGCTTCCTTCTGAAGTTCCACATTCCCCACCACTGATCTGACAGTGCTCAGAGAGAGCTGGATGGCAGCAGACACCACTCGGCTGATTTTTACTGCCCACCCTCAGAAAATAAAAGTGAGGCTCAAGCCCAGGACCTTGGTTTCATTTCTTCATTTTAGTTCCCTGCAAGGAATTTAAAGAAACAAGAGGTCTTCCTACTTCTGCCTTCAGCAGCAGCTGCAAATCCCCCATGTCACACAACAAATTGACCTCCCACTGCCTTCACTACAGCTGCCTGCTCTCCCTCCAAACTAAACAGGAAAAGCCAGCTGGAACCAAGTCACTTTATTGGCTGGAGGGCAGTACATAAAACACAAAGAGAGGGGGGGATATTTGGTACAGAGTATGGAACTGTTTCTCTAGGTAGCTGAAGCTGCATGCATGGCTGGACAGTAAGTAGGAGTCCCACTGAAACCCAGAGCGTGGCTCTCGGCAAGGCTTCAGCTGTGACAGTCCCCAAGGGTGTGCTTGTCGAAGAGATACTCTGCCATGCCGTATTTGGGGGCCCCCATCTTCCGCAGGTTGGTCACATGGTCACCCAGCTCCTTGATGGCCTTCACCTGCTCATCCAGGTAATGGGTCTCAATGAAGTCACACAACTGAAAGGGAGACCACAGGTTTAAATTCAGGCCTGAACTCCTACACAGGCTCTCTAAGCAAAGGAGAGGATGCAGAGATTTCAAGCAGAGAGGAAGCAGCCTCTAGTTTTGGTGCAGAACAAGATCAAAGGGAGGCAGGTTTATGTAAGCTCATTGCTCCAGAGCCCCAAAGAGCCAGGCAGCTCAGGAAGCCTCTCCTCTTCCTCACAGCAGGAAGGATTAGCCACACTCCTGAGCAGATTGAGACACTCCCACTGCACAGCAAACTCACAGCAGTGAGGATTTACACCTCTGGTTTCGCTGTAAAAAGTCTGACTTAGTCAGGACACTCCCAAGAGTGCCTGACTTTTCACACACATTAATCTCTTCCTGATACTACACAACCTCAACCTAGCCTTGCCAAAAACTTCCATCTGAGAAGAATTCTGTGTTTTCAGACACTGTTTTGAAACATCAGGGCTCTAAAATATTCCAAAGCAACTCAGGAATTTTGTGGCAAAAAAAAGCCTCGTGACAAAAAGCCTTAGAAAGATGAAACTCATCCCCCTCAGAAATGGTCTCCATAGAGACTGTTCACAGACACACTTCAGAGGGAATAAAGCAGGTCCCTGCCACCCTAAAAATGCTCCTGGAAGGACAGCAATAACCCCCATCAAATGACTCCACCCCTGGTTCACACCTTTTTCACCTTTAACAGCACCAGGGGCACACAGCTCTGCCCTTAAGCCACACAGTGAAGAGACACATCCTTGGACAGGCACGTGGATGCTGAGCATGCACTTACGTGTGGGTCGTTCTTCTCGGTTGCCAGTTTGTGCAGTTCCAGCAGTGATTGGTTCACGTTTTTCTCCAGGTGCAGGGCGCACTCCATGGCAGTCAGGCCATTCTCCCAGTCATCACGGTCTGGCTTCTGCAAGGGGAAAGCATAGGACATGTTTTCTGTAAGAACCCACAGACCAGCAAGGGTGGAGAATCTTTAGATCACTCTCAAAGCCTGTTTAGACCAAGTTTAGGCATTTATGCAAAGTCAAAAATGTGAAGTGCACGCTCAGAACTGAACTGAGCAAACCCTCAAAGTCCCACTTCTCAAAACAGCACACAGAGCACATCTACTCTGTGTTAAATTTAATGTAAGTGATGAACCAGTTGCCTTCTAGTTCTGCCCTCACCCCACAGCAAAAACCTGGGGCTCAGCACCTTGTCCTTACACAAGTCCTTTTTTATTAATCAATCAGCACAAATAATCAAATTGCACATCTCGAATTACTGTGCCTCTCCAGTGTCAGCTGCTGCTCCTGCTGGGGAGGACCCAGAGGGAAACTCCTCCCCGGCTCACCTTGATGTCCTGCAGGAAGATGCGCCCGCCCCTCTGGTTCTGCAGCTTCATCAGCTTCTCGGCGTGCTCCCGCTCCTCGTGGGACTGATGCAGGAAGTACTTGGCAAAGTTTTTCAGGGCCACATCATCCCGGTCAAAATAGTAGGACTGAAAAATAAAGAGTTCTCAGGCTCTAAACCTCTGCTTCAGGATGGCTGCAGTCCAAGCCCAGGTCAGCAAGGCAGCACAGAACAACCCTCCCCTTAGTATCATTTGATTTTTCCAGCTAGGATTAAATTTTAACCTGTATCCCTACCAAGGGCACAAATAAACGGCGTTTGTGTCCTTGGCTCAGTTCTGAAAACACAAAAACCCTGAAAGCCCGCAGATGCCTATTCTGAGCACCACTAACTGCAGCCTTGAAAAGCCTTTTTCAAGGAGAAATCTTCCCTTTGTTGGCATGAGCTTGTTTATATTGACATTGCAAGTCAGGGTCATGACTTGCAACACCAGGGTAAGGTGAGCCAAGAACTTTCAGGTACTGCTGCAATAAAGCTCTCTTGCTTCCCTGGGCTTTCCAGGGATTAGACTGAGGAATACACTTTCCACTTTTTTGAGGGAGGAAAAAAACATCGCATTTAAAATACTGGATAGAGATAAGTAGAACTACAATATGAATTCAACAGCATCTAAAATATGAATTCAAAAGCAACTATTTTTTTTCTGAAGGCAAAAAAAATGTAACAGCAGTTAGCCGTCACACAGCTTGTTTATCCCTTGGTCAGAGCCTTTACCAGAATTCAATGGAAAGTTCTGCATCAACTGCCAATTATTTACCAACCTACTACGGAATTCTCTGCTCTTAAACCAGAGGCCTGGAGGGTTTAAGGCAAAGCACCGGTGCTTGTGTGCCACTGTCAACAACAGAAGCTCAAAACAGGGCTCAGAAACAAATTAACTCAGGAAAAAAACGACAAAATAAGTGCCAAACCACAGCACAGTGCCACTAGGAAGTCTCGATGTCCCAGCACGCCCAAAGCACCAGGATTGCTGCACAGAGGTCAGGGAATGGCTAAAACGGGCGCCTGGGGCCAAAGGAGGCATGCACACACAGGGCCCAAGGAAACCACGGATTCCTACCGATTCCTGGAGGAAAACCCAAGCCCGGGAGGCGAGCACGCCTGTGGGAAAGGTGCCAAGGGCCTCGTTCGGCACCTCCCGCTCCCCAGCCCGGCCCAAGGGCAGAGCCGCCAGCGAGGCGCTGAGGGCCGCTGATAACGGGGCCGCCAAGGGCAACGGCCGCGGCGGGGCCCGCCGAGCAGACGAGATAAAAGGGCCTCACCTACACCCAGGGGACGGCCCAGACGGGCCTGAAGGCAGAGGGGGGAGGAGGAGGTGGAGAAAAAGGAGGAGGAGGAGCTGGGCCCTCAGGCACCGCCCGGCACCCAGGAACCCCCCGCCGGGCAAGGCCCTCGTGCAGCCCCTTCACCCCTCGTAGGGCCCTTCCCTCACCCCGCCGCGCCCGCTGTCCCCGCGGCCCTCACCATGCTGAGGTACACGTAGGACGCGTAGAGCTCCAGGTTGATCTGGCGGTTGACGGCGGCCTCGCAGTCCTGGTGGTAGTTCTGGCGCACCTGAGAGGGGGGCGCTGCCATGGCTGGGGTGCTCCGGTGGATGTTGCTGTGACTGTGCAGGCGGTGGTGTTGGGGGGGGAAGGCGCGGCGGGCCCGAGCGCGGCCGGTTCCGTCCAAGCACTGTTGACGCAGGAACCCGCTTCGCTCCGCCGCCGACGCGCTGTGAGGGGCGGCCGCGCGCCGACGCGGTTTTTATACCGCCGCGCGCAAGGCCACGCCCCCTTGAAGGGGCGGGGCGTCCGCGCGCCCTTCTGCTGGCCCGGCGTGACTCAGCACCCGCCTAGGCCACGCCCACAGCGGGGCGGGGCCCGCGCGCGCCCCCGTTTCCCGCCGCGGGCGCGCCGTCCATTATGGAATGGGCAGTGTTGGGAAATCCCCCCAAAATCACCAAATTCGGCCATTTCCCCTCCGCCAGGCTTGCCGCCACCTCGTGTCCCACTGCCCCCGTCTCTCCGGGGCCGGGGTCTCCGCCGCTGCCCCGGGCGGTAGGTGCCAATGCCTGAGCGCCCTCCCCGTGAGAAGAAGTTGTTCCTAAAATCCAAGGGAGATCCAGAAATTGAAGGCCAAATGTCCCAAACTGAACCTGTCGGTAGTGAGATGACTACTTCGGCTACTTTTAGCGCTATCCCAGTGAGTCGGTGTGTGCCATCATTTCTTTTCAATAAATACCGGGTTCTTCAGTCATTCAGTTCAGCCATTAATTTACAATAAGCACTGGAGTCTTAACCAGATTACAAGGGAACAGAAAGTGCTTAAACTGAGATCATCCCATAGCACTGAACGCCCCAATCTTGGTTTTTCCCAAGCCGATGTTCAGCCCTGGTTTTTCCCAAGCCAATGTTCCTGCTGAAATCCATCAGAAATAAAATTTACTGAGCCTGTAAACGCAGAACAAATAATTTTTCCTCTACGTACTGAGCTTGCAGACACAAATATTTTTTTTTCCTGTATGTACTCAGACAATAAACTCCGATTAAATAATTGTTTTCCTCTCGCCAGTTCTTTCTACACATTTCTATCCGGTCTTTGACCCTGCGTGACTGCACAAGTGCCCGTGTGTGGGTAAAGGGCAGCACCAGAGCGCTTTTCCAGACACTCCAAATGCCCCGGAGGGAACGGGGAGCCTCGGCCTCCCTTTGTTTCAAGGTTTTCTGCTGCTCCTGTCGGTTAACCATCACAAGTAATTAAGATCTATAAGATAACGTGGGCCGTACTTATGCTTCAGCAGGCTGCCAGGTACGTTTCAAATCTCCTGTTCTCCTCCCACAAAAATGCTTATGTAAAAAAAAAAAAAATTGTAGCTGCTGGGCAGACTCGGTTTTAATTTTTTTTTTATTACAGTGTTCACAGGGAACTGTCTTCATAACAGGAACATCAAACAAAGCTCCATAATTGCAAAGTTTGTTACGGGAATATTTCCTCTGCAGCTCGGACAGTCTGTGCCACCCGTGATCACACGTCAGTAGGATTGGGGAAGTCCTAAATTCTGCTTTTTGGAGTTGCACAATGCACACTGTTTTTGATGACAGCAGATTTACATGGGCAGGAGAGGAAACACGGGGTTGCACAGCCATGGGGGTCACATCTTGGTGACCAAGGCGAAAAATTCAACACTCTGTTCTCATATGGGATTAGGTTTAGCCATTCCCAAATCTTTCCTGTCTCAAATTACTGTTTTAATTTCGACTTTACTTCCTATCGTCTCCTCATGGCTTAGTTCAGGCCTCCTTTTATCTTGTGCTGCTCTTTGTGAAAATGAATTTAAAATAAAAGCCCGGAACGATTTGGGTTGGAAGGAACCTTAAACATCATCCTCTTCCACCCCTGCCATGGCAGGGACACCTTCCACTAGCCCAGGTTGCTCCAAGCCCTGTCCAGCCTGGCCTTGGACACTTCCAGGGATGCAGGGGCAGCCACAGCTTCTCTGGGAAAGCTTTGCCAGGGCCTCAGCATCCTCACAGGGGAGGAGAATTCCTTCCTAAAAAGTGAAAATTGCCTGATGGAAAGCCCAGCCTGAGTAAGGTGATGCTTTTAGCAGGCTTCTTCCCAAGAACGCCTGTAAAATTCTTTAGGAAAAATTCTTTAGTGTTTAGGAAGAAATTCTCCCCTTATTTTAGCACCTTTTATCCCCCAGCATTCCCAGCTCCCCAGGGCCTGTCCCATCCTCTTGGCAGCATGTGAGGATTTTAAATTCATGTCCCTCTCAGCGGCTTTCTTGGGCTGAAGCAGAGGCATGTTCATGCTGCCCACAGGCAAAAACAGTGTATTGTCTGCCTACACAAGGTTCAGATTGTTGAAAATAACCCCTGTTTTCCCTTGGATGATGTCCCATCAGGAACAATGGAGCAAGCTCTCTTGTTTACAGCTTAGCTACTGTACACAGGGCACAGACCCCAAAATGGCCAATTTGGGGATAGTAAAGCTGAGTTTTAAGCATGCAAAACTAGTCAGAGTCTCTTTGGTGAGTGTCTGTACATGATACAGAAGGTTATTAGGTCAGAGATTGAGATATACACAAAGGGAAAGTTTCCATGACTCCTACCCCCACTTTAATATCATTTATCCTGACTCTACCCATGCCCTTCACTTGACCTTTCCAAAGGGGCAGAAAACAGGACTGCTGAACAAATACTGGACAGTATTTGCCCAAAGTAAATTCAGAGACAGATTTTTACTGATACAGTCCCTTGGCAAAAACCTTGGCATGTAGCTTAGGCATCCAGTTAGAGCTTCAGTGAGAGGGCTGTCTTGCTGTGAGCAGAGAGCCAGAATGCCCAGGAACGCACAAATGTCATTTCTCACCTGTAGAAATGCTTCACCTCTCACTTTAAAACACTTGATTTCACCCTGCTGGTTTAGTGGCCAGAATAATAACAGATCCCAGTTAAAAATCAACAATTGTTCCAATTCCAGTGAGCAAGAAAGTGCTGAATATGCCTCAAATGTAAAATCAACAAAAATACAGTAACTTTTTTTTTTCCCCCCACAAAGCTCAAAGTCCTGTAAATAAGAGAAATTGCATCCAGTCAAATATTTGTTATGGAGAACCTCCACTGCATCCACAAACTCCAGTCTCGTTCAGCTTCCAGGCTTTATGCAAACACAAAAGCAACTCTGAGCTTGGCTCCAAGGTTGATCATGTGTCTGGAAATTTGACACTGCTCTCAACTGTGAGTTTTGAAAGCTGTTTACTAAAAACATCTGGGCTCCACTTGCTCCGGGAGTTTAACTGAAAACTCCTTCTTGCTGCTCTTTGGGCAGAGCACTCGGTGGGAACTTTGCAGTTTGTTTCTTTTAGGGGCCCGAATTTTTCCGAGTGGGAAACCCAGGATTTAGGCAACCAGTTCTCAGTGAGTGCTTACAGCCCAGAATGCAAATGGCTTGGGAACACAGAGCTGTGGTTCCTGGAAACACTCTCCAAAGGGAGACACACAAAGGATGTTTGAAGTTCTGCCGGGAAATTTGCTCTGGAGACTGAACTCGAAGCTGTTTTTATACACAAAAAAAGTCCCAAACACAGAAAAATCTGTAGCTTTGTGCTACAAGATTTTGTAGACAAGGAGTATAAAACCCTCTTTAGTCAGACAACTTCTTCTAAGTTGTGACACAGGAATTTTTCTCTATGGAGTATTTTTATATGCAGTCTAAACAATTACAATTCTCTAATTTGCCCAGAATACCCTTTATTATTATTTCTTTTACAAACCTTGTAAAAATATACTTAGAGCCAAAAGAATGTGGAATAGCAAGGTAAATAATACAGTAATTCTGTCAGCATAGCCAGAGGCAGGATCTGGCAAATTTACTTGGATGTATCATCCCTTTTTAAACTGATTTCCAGACTGATTCCAAAGCTCCATCCCTGATTCCAAAGGCAGCCCCAGGTGCACGCAGAGGAGCTCTCACAACACGGATTTGCCAAGCTGCACAAGCCACAATAAGTTTGATGTTTACATTCCACCACAGGCCACAATCCACAACATTTGCTCCAGTGTAATGATCCTCCCGTGGCGCCATCCACCTTTTTTTTTCCTCTTCTTTCAGATTCAGAGTGTTAAAAACAAGGGGGTGGGGATCATTCCTGTCTCGTTTGTGTTGTATTGAACTTTTTCTTCAAATACTGTACAAAAATGGCAAACAGACCACCCATCTAAAGTCAACAAGTGTGGGGAAATTTCTAAATACACCACAAAAATCACCTCATTCTGAGCATGAATTTCCCTGGAAAACACTGGTGAGTGTTCAAGCCCTCATGGATGACCAGGCAGCTTAGATTCTAAATACAAGGGGGAATTTTATTTTTTTTTCAAGAAGTTTTATTTGGGCATCAAAGAGACAAACAGGTTTGTCCCCCCTGAGGCCATCAGGTAATTTTGTGAGGATGCACAAAGGTGTTCCTAGGATTTAATGCAGAATTGAGTTTGAGTAGACACTAAATCTCTCAGAGGAAGCTCCTTTTATACTCAGCCACCCAAAAAAAGGGATGAGCAGCAAATGCTTTCAGGCATAAGGAGAAGAAACAAGCTTTTACAAGGAGCTGGCAGTTAAAGGACATGCAGCAGCCTGATAAAACACCACAAGAACAAGCAGTGGCCCATGGCTGATCTCTGTCGGGCAGGATGGGCGGGGGCGCACCCTCAAACTGCTGAGCAGGTCTCTCCAGGAACTCATTCCACGGCTTATTCAGAAGAAGTGAAGGGGTGAAATCGATGTGGAGGGATGTTCTCAGCAGAGGTGAGGCACAGGGAGAGTTTTCCCTGGGAAAAGCTGGTTCCTGCTGTGCTGTGCCGTGAGGGGACACTGAGAACACTCCTGTGGTTCACACAGAGGTGCAGCCACAACTCCGCAGGTTCCACACCCACATCCACCTTTCCTGCTGGGTGTAACTTCCTCCTAAAGCCACGTTCAAGCCCTTGGCATCAAAGTAAAAATACTGAAAAGCAGCTCAAGGGGCTCAGGTTGGGCCTAGCTCTCTGTGCTGAAGTGAGGAGTGTTGTCCGGCAAAGTCACCTCTGGAAGAGCTGGACATGGCTCCTTCCTCAAGGTGGGGAAGCAATCTGGAGGTGCTTTCCCTGCACACTCAACAAACTAGGGGGGTAAAAAGCAAGGAAATTGCACAGAGAAATAAACCAGGGACAGTCATCTCTGCTGGGGCAAGAAATGGCTGTGACGCTTTAAATCGGGCTGGATGGCGCTGAAATCGTCGTGTTCAACTCGGCAGATGTTGGGCCGTGCCCAGAGATATCAGCATCCCAGCAGGCAATAAAGCAGTGACAGAGAGGCCACCCCCTCGGTGGGACAGGGAGATAACGGGGAAGGGCAGCCTCAGGAACCCCTCAGCAATCACACGAGGCTGTTTCAGACGCTCTGCTGCACTGGGCAGAGCCCCCAACCCCAGGCAGACCACCCTGGCCTCGTGCTCAGTGTGCTGGGAAGATGCTCCCACTAAAAGCTGTGGAGGCCAAGCCCTCAGACTCCCCTCAGACAGCAGCCAGAGGAATGCTCAGCCTGGCCTCAGGAATCTTCCACCCAGTTGCTCTATGAGTAGCTTGCTCAGTCACGCATGGCCACAAAAACCTGTCTAAATAGGCAGCGATGACCAAGACTGAAACTCAAACTGGGAACTTTCCAGTCTGACAAGTAAAAAATAAATAATAAAAAAATATATTTCCGCTCCACACACACTTAGCACAGGCCAGGCCCTTCCTTGCCTGGTGTTTGGGGCTCTTGGTTCCTTTCTAAAAGCCTCTGAGAAGGGACACAACCCACGGCAGGCTCAGAGGAGAGAAGATGAAACACTCCCACAGCCGAGAAGGCTGCATTCCTCACGCAAACACCCCCATACCTCATTTGTCTCATTTCCCTGTCTCCAGCCACTCTGCTAACCCCTTAGAGTGTCTCTGCAAGCTGTGAACGTAGCAGAAAACAGCATTTTTCACCAGTTTCTAGGGCTGGCCTGGCCACTGGATGGGTCTGAAAGCTCCAGAGTTATGAGGCACACAGAGGAGCTCAGAGACTCCAGGGCAGAGGGTGATCACAGAGAATTTCACCAAGGTGCCAAGACCCCGAGGAGCAGGGAAGGATGTTCAGTCAGGCCCAGAGGGGAAGAGTTCTCTGACAAAGCATTTCTCCAGTCAGGAGGTGCAGGTTGAGCAATGGGCTGACACCAGCTGAAACAACAGTCCGGGAGGGAGCAGAGGGATGCAAAAGCACGAGGGTATCTCTGAGGTCACCAAGGAAAACAGAGCCTGTGACTAAGAAGGAAAAAAGAAGCCAGAATTGCAGCATTGTTACTTAATCCGGGAACTTTGTTCAATCAAGGCCAGCAGGCTCAGCATGACCACACAAAAAAAGCTACCAGGATTTTATTGGAATTCCTGAGTGCCTGTATCCCTGCCTCAGCCTGGTTTAACTAGCAGTGGGTTCTCCCAGGAAAAGGCAAGTCCTTACTTTATCCCCAGCCTGTGTTTACTCTGATCTGCTTGGGAGTTACCAGGCCCTACTTCCCTTCACATAAATACAAACATTTCGAGAGGAGCAGGGAGGTTGTCAGCCTTGGACAGGAGAAAACATCCACTTGCAGAGTTTTCTGCTGGAAACCCTTCTCCTTCAAATCACCAGCCTTGCTGTGGTGAAAAATTCTGTCACCACAAAATTCCTCAGCTGGGAAGGGTTCAATCCCTTCTTGCTGTGTTCCAGAGGCTGGAAAAACAGCTAATCCAGAGAAAGGAGCACTTCCTAAACTTATTTCAGCCTGAACTGTGACACAGCCACTTCACAGGCCTACAGTGCCAAGGATGGGAACACAGCAGGGAATTGGGGAGACTGGAAAAGAAGGAGGAAGGGGACTGAGAATCTCTGTTTTTACAGCCACATCCAGCATGAGAAGCACCAGTGCACAGAGAGACTGAGGAATAGGAAGAGAAAGTGACACCACCATTACTTTACATCAGCTGGAAACTTTCTCTTCTTGTTCCAGGTGCTTCAGAAGTGGCTTTTTCCAGAACTGGGAGAAGACAGTTCTATGTCTTTCCCCATATCACTCTCTGCCCAAACCAGACAGATCTCTGTTTCAGGCAGTTCCTGCTTTCCTATCAGGTGGGAGGATCAGGATTGAGCAACAGCATCTCCAAAAGCAACCAAACCTCGAGGGCGAGGAATTGGGAAGTGTGTGGGATCTCTTCCCAACCATCACATGACTTTTATTCATCCTCATCCTGGGGAATGAGGTAACATTCCATTTTCAGACAACGTGCTTTGCCTGATATCTACAAGAACCAAACTAAGAACGTCTTTTTCTTTTAAAAAGGATCCTTATTTCACCTGCAAAAACTTGTGCTATACCATAAATCAGGGAATAAATGGAAGGTTAATTAGCTGTAATTTCAGTTCAGTTGCTCTGTGAGGGATGCTGTCCTTTACAGCTCTCTCCATGAAGATTCCAGGAACTTTGTTAACATTCCCAGCATTAAGATTACAGTCAACAAACAGGGCATTGAGAGGCTGGGTACAACTCCCAGCACCCTTCCAAGTGACACTTCCACCTCACCTGCCTGCCAGAGGCTGCCTGGAAAGGGAGGAACCTCCCTGCGGTGTCCCAGAGCTCCTCCTGCTCTCTGTGAGGGAAGGGAAGGGAAGGGAAGGGAAGGGAAGGGAAGGGAAGGGAAGGGAAGGGAAGGGAAGGGAAGGGAAGGGAAGGGAAGGGAAGGGAAGGGAAGGGAAGGGAAGGGAAGGGAAGGGAAGGGAAGGGAAGGGAAGGGAAGGGAAGGGAAGGGAAGGGAAGGGAAGGGAAGGGAAGGGAAGGGAAGGGAAGGGAAGGGAACCACTGCAGCACCTGGCTCCGTTCCCAGCCACCAGACTCGGCACGGCTCCCTCCAGGCGAGGCCCATGGCACGGGACTGGGGGGCAGCCTCTGTCCCGGGTTGTCCCGCTTTGTCCCGGTTTTGTCCCGGGAGGTCCCGGCTCGGCCCAGCCGCCACACGGGGGCGCCCGCGCTGCGCTGCTCCCCGCGGGCCAGTTCGCGCGCTCCGCTGCCCCGGGGCACGCCGGGAGTTGTAGTCCGCGCGGCGCGGCGGCGGAGCCGTGCTCACCAGCGGAGCCGTGCTCACCAGCGGAGCCGTGCTCACCAGCGGAGCCGCGCTCGCCAGCGGCTTCTCCGCGGTTCTGCGGGGGCGGCTCCCCCACCTTTGTCTCTCATGGCCACTCGGGGACGTTCAGGGTGGTTTCCGCCATCCCGCAGCGCTGTCGGGGCGCAGGGCCGCGGCCATCGGTGTCGTGTGGGAGGCGCGGTAGGTGTCATGGCCGTGGCGGGGGGGCGCTGTTCCCTCACGATCCCCTCAGAGGGGAATGAGGGCGGGCGGTGCCCAGAGCCGGGAAAAGGCGAGCACACATTGAGATAATCCGTGTGGAGCCCGTGCCGAACACGAGATGTTGCAACAGAGGAGTCAAGTTGCATCTTGCGTTTTATAAGGAACAAGCATACACACAACATTTAGTTACTCTGAGAAATCACCATTTCCTGTGTTTATAAAAGTCCTGATTATCACAGAATCACAGACTGGTTTAGGTCGGAAGGGACCTTTAAAACCATCACATCCCATGGGTAGAGACACTTTTCCACTATCGCAAATCACTCCAAGCCCCATCCAACCTGGCCTTGGACACTTTCAGGGATGGAGCAGCTGTAGCTTCCATGGAAATCCATTCCAGTGCCACACCACTCTCACAGTGAAGATTTTTTCCCCCCATTATTCCATCTAAACTCACCTTCTGTCAGTTTGTGCCATTCCCACTCGTCCTGTCACTCCAGGCCTTGTCCAAAGTCCCTTTCCAGCTCTCCCTGAGCCCTTTTCATCACTGGAATGGGCTCTAAGCTTTCCCTGGAACTTTCCCTTCTTCGGGCTGGACATTCCCATAACCAGCAACAAGCATTTTGTTACACAATTAAACAGAAATAAAAATCCAATTATGTTGTGAGAAGGGAAACAAGGGCTTGTGGTCTAGAGGCAAAAAGAGAAAATGGAAAAATATATGGAAGTGGTGAAATTGTCACAAAAGCAGGATGAGAACAGGCCTGAAACGTGTTTGGTGACAGCAGAACAGGCCATAAAAATATAATAAAACATATAAAAATGATATTCCTGTCTCTATAGAGGATGTGTCAGAGCTGGCAAGCAAAGGAACTATTTTCTCTATACAAAAGCTTTTAGTTTTCCAAGTTTAAAATTAAATGTCATGTCTGATTCTGGGATTTTTCACAAATATTTTGCACATTTACTTTCCTGAGGCTGATGGGAAGCAAGCCATGAGCATTGTTTTTAAATATTCAACCCCAAATAACTTTAGATTTTCCAAGCAATGACCCTCACACTTCTTTTTTACCTGAAACTTGAATTTAAATTGGACTCAGTCTGCTAATAAAAGGAATTCTGGGTATTATTTTAACCATCCAAGAAAAGCATATAATTTAACCCTAACTTTGCAAAAGTTAATACACATTTCTGCTGATGCCAGGATAAATTCTAGGCAGGGCAGAGAAAGGAAGCCTGGATGAGCAGTATAAATTCCAAAATTTTAGGTGATTATCCTTGAGTGAGATAACACAAAGCTGTCTAAAATGGGATTAATAAACAACCAGATTTTTACCACGCCCAAAAGGGTAAATTTCTTCCCAATATCCAATCTAATCCTTCCCTCCTTCCCATCCTAAAGCCAAGTATTAGAGAGTGGCCACAAGGAGGACAAAGTCTCTTCACAAGGAGCCTTGATCCTATTAATCCTTTTTTGAATAGGAACTTTAAAATAGGGAGGAAAGAGAGAATAAAATAGCACTGACATGCCAAATGCAACTGTTTTTTGATTCCCAAAGTCCTGGGAATTTTAAAGCCCAGGGCTGTAGCCCAACCTGAATTTCTCAAGTGGATGTTATTTTTAGAGGAGAAAAAAGAAATCATCCTCTAAATCATCCACTTTTATGTTGCATGTTTTCATATCTGGCAGCACTATATGAAAAAAAAAAAAAAGAGGGGAAAATTTGCCCTGGTTTCATTGCAAGTAATAAAATCCACACATAAATACATAGTTGGACTTTCCTTAAGGAGAAAAAAGTCATGGGTTTTTTTGGTTTTTTGGGGTTTTTTTTATTGGGGTTTTTTTGGTTTGTGGAGTTTTTTTTGGTTTGGTTTGGGTTTTTTGAAGGCCTATCAAGAATTTCAGGAATCCTTTATGTTTAGAAATGGAAAATATGAAAATGGTCTTTCATTAGTTACATGAGATTAGCCAAATACTAGGTGAAATCTGATTTTCAGTGGCAAAAACAAAGAGTTAATTCACAGAGGGTCATTGATATGGGAATTTCATTGATAGAGTATTTTTCCTCGATTTACTTGGTGCTGTCTGCATTCCCACCTCCCGTTCCGACAGGGCAGCTCCACTTCTAGGAATAGGAGAGGAGCTCTGTGGAGATGAGTCAGTGCAGGGGTATTGATTTCTGAGAACAGCCGAAAATAGACTCTCAGGGAAAGAGGAGCAGAAACTGGGTGAGTGTACAACGAACCTTCCCTGCTAAATTTTTCCAGTGCTGCCAAAGAAAATCACAGCTGTCTCCTTCCAGTGTTAGAGGTTGCTGGGCATGAGGAAGATGGAAGAGGAGGTCGTGGTTTTGAGGAGGATTTAGGGATTAGCACCTCAGTTTTTAAGGGATAATACAGCTGATAATAAAGAGTGAACACTTCCCACCAGACCAGGTTGCTCCAACCATCCAGCCTGGCCTGGAACACTTCCAGGGATGAGGCAGCCACAGCTTCTCTGGGAAAGGAAAAAAGAAGGAACATATTCCTTGCGAAGTTACCCAATAACTCAATCCCAGCTTTTGCTGTGAGCCTTGTTTGGTCCACTGGCAGCAAACAGGTCCTTACAGTGGATCTTTTTGGGAACACATGGCTCTGGTGGGTGGAAAGGAAGGGAACTGTAGCAGAATTAGACTTGATTATCCAACTTTTCCACCTTCACAAGACAGGAAAGGTATCAAAATCTCCCATCTGGACACATATTGGAAATCAGGCTCTGGTTTGGTACTTTGGAATTCAGATTTGTCCTTTAAAAGGCATCCAGGGTTTGGAATTGCACACAGGCTGATCTCCATCCTTAGGCATCTGTCCACCCAGCTACATTTAGATTCCATCAACTCTGCAAAGAGGAGTGTTCAGTCCTGCAGGGAGCAGCCACCCAAGGCCCTTCATCTTAACAAACCCTTTTGGGCATCCCAAAGAAGCCTCTAAAGATCTTAAAACCTTCTTAGGAAGCTCCTGGTGGACTTTCCTCATCCTTCTAACAAGTCCCCAGTGACAACTGCACAGGCACTGAGGAGAAGGAAACTTTCCTCCTTTTTAAAGAAAATGAAAACTTTCAAAGCAGTTCACTTTGTCACAGCTTCTCCACACCTTGGCTGAAGAGTTCATGGCTTGGCCAACACCTCTCCAGTCCTCTACTTGGTTAGTGCAGAAGTTGTGGGAGGAATTTGAAGGATAATTGAGCCTTCATCATTATCCTTCACCAGCTGCACCAGCAGCTGCCCCTGGACAGCCACTTGTGGTTGGCAGAAGTCCCTCAGAACCTTGTGACAGTGCCTGGGGACATCACAAGGGGGCCATCAGCAGCCTGGAACAGATTCGGGGTTCCAGGGGTTCTAGTCAGGAGTAAAGCTGTGCACAAAGACAAATCCAATTCCTGTGCCCTGGTTGTGCTGCCATTCAGAGCCCTGGAAGAGCTGGAACAAGGAATATTTTTTTTTTCTTGGCAGATGAATTGTTTCATAAATATCCTGCTCACACAATCTCGTTCACACTTGTGACTTTTCTTGCATTTCAGACACCTTAAGGCTACAGTTAATACAAAGTCTCATCACAAAATGGAAGTATAAAAATTCAGAGCCACTTGTGGATAAATAAAAGAGATTTTATTAAACCTATCTCATCAGAAACTTTTGAGGTCAATCAAGTGACAATAATCCCAGCATTTTTACAGGATGATTTATTATTTCTCTGCAAAGAAGAGAGGTGGTGAAGAGAGGGGTGAGCTGCAGGGAGCAGCATCACCTCTCTTTCCATTAGGATTTGAGGCAGCAAGGAGAAAAAAATGGGAAAAAGGAAAAATGTAGTGGCAAACATGACTCCAGAGGTGGAACTCTGGAGATTCCAGCAAACAACAGACACCCAACAAGCAGAGAGAGAGAGAAGAGAGATGTCAGGGCTGAGCCGTAAAACATAATTTAATGGATTTGGAGTTTAATTTTGAAAGGGATATAAACTGCTTTCATGTGGTGTATCTAAGTGTGTCCGAGGACGAATTCCCAGAATTCTTGCCCTAAAATATGAATCCAGCACCTGCCTGCTCTCATCTCAGCTTCCTCAGTGCTCAGTGGAGAACATCATTCCCAGCTGGACGCTTCTCCTCCTGTGAAAATGAGCTAAAGCTGTGCCGTGCAATTCTGGAAGTGCACGGTTCTCCCTTCAAACTGCAGAGGGAGCCAAAAGAAGGCGTTTTCAACCCAGAGGAGTTTTGAGCCCAGAAAAAATTAATTTGGATCCCAGCGTATAATTTTTAGGTGTCTGAAAATTAGAGATCAGTCACAAACTGTAGTTTTACCCAGCTGATGGTGGAAACGAAGCGAGGTTTTCTTGTCTTGTTAAAGCCCTTCTCACCTACTTGATGACTCTTTTTAGGGCACACTTTACCTCTTTGTTCCTGAGGCTGTAGATGATGGGATTTAGGAGCGGGGTGAGCATTCCATAGAGCATGGACACGACCCTGTCCCGGTGCGGGGAGTAGGTGAAGGAAGGGCGGACGTAGGTGCTGATTGTGGTCCCGTAGAAAAGGCAAACCACGGTCAGGTGAGACCCACAGGTGGAGAAAACCTTGTGCCAGATGCCAGGGGAGTTCCTGGCCAGGATTTCCAGGAGGATAAAGATGTAAGAGACCACGGTGACCACGCAGGCACCGCTCCCCAGCACCCCGGCCACCACCAGGATCACCAGCTCCCTGCTGTGGGTGGGCGAGCAGGAGAGGGCCAGCACGGGGGGAATGTCACAGTAATACTGCTGGATCTTGTTAGCCCCACAAAAAGACAGTGTGAACACCAGAGAGGTGTGCAGCAGGGAGTTCAAAAGCCCTGTTGCCCAGGTGCCCACGGCCAGCTGGGCACACAGCTTGGTGCTCATGATGCTCGGGTACCTCAGGGGGTGGCACACAGCCACGTAGCGGTCGTAGGCCATCACGGTCAGGAGGAAAATCTCTGTGCCCACCACAGCAATGAGGGAAAAGTGCTGGAAGAGGCAGCCAGAGAAGGAAATCTTTTTGTGCTCCAGCAGCAAGGCCCCCAGCATCTTGGGCACGGTGATGGTGGGACACAAGAGATCCAGCAGGGATAAGTTGCCGAGGAGAAAGTACATGGGGCTGTGCAGGTGGGGGTCAGTGCTGATGGCAACGAGGAGAATGATGTTGCCTGCCACGGTGGCCAAATAAAGGAGCAGGAACAGCACAAAGAGAAGCAAACGGATTTCTGGGGCATCAGAGAGGCCCACAAAAACAAATTCGGACACTGTTGAGAGGTTGACCCTCTGCATCTTATCTCTCATTGTGGGAATGAGGCAGAGGTTTCCCTGGAATAAAGAAGGTGTAACTTAATCACAATTGCATCCCCATTTTAAGGATTGTGAGGGTTTTTTGTTTTTTTTTTTGTCTGTTTTGAAGTTCAAAACCATTTCCAAACCTACGTATTCCTAATGCAAAAGGAAAAATGTAGATATTAGATTTCACAGAGATTAATCTAAAATGTTGGTTTTTTACCAAGTTGCCATCTCAGACTGAAGCGCTAAAAGTTGAAATTGCTTTCCCTTTGGTGTCCAGCTTAGACACAGCCCTAGGCAACGAAACAGGGTTTTCAAGGTTCTCTGAGCAAGGGGAGTGTGGTATAGATCCCTAAAATCCCTTTCAACATTAATTATTTAGGATTAATAATATTACAAAAAGGCTCTAGATTAGCAACTGAAGCTAAAACTTTTTAAGGGAGGAATACTATCAGAGAAGAATTAAATCCATCATAATCAGCAGATAGATGCATTTTAGGGCTTTTTTTAGCTTTTGGATGGGGTTTGCAGCAACCTGGTCTACTGGAAGGTGTCCCTGCCCATGGCAGGGGGTTGGAATCAGCTGAGCTTTAAGGTGCTTTGCAACCCCAACTGTTCTATGATTCTATCATAGAAAAAAGTTACAATTTGTCATCCCACTAAAGACCTCCCCAGATTTCTATAAATTTTACCCTAAAGAATTCCATAATACCATTGGTACTTCTAGCATCTATCTGAACTTTCCCCCCATCCCCTTTCCCCACTTCAGAGAAGTCTAAATTAAAGGATCTTCCCATTTACCCTGCGTCTCTACAGTAAGGATTTACATACCAGCCCTACAGGGAGGGAAAGCAAAGTTCACTCCAAATGCCTCCTTTTTGGGAGACTTTGGGATTGATTTTGAGATGGTGGGAATATTGTATTACGTTTTCATTTGTAAGAGATGCAGGGATAAATAGACTGATGAAATATTTTATCTGGCCAGGCTACTCTGTGGTCTCATGTTCTCCCAGAAGCTTGAGAGGGAGCAAAGTCGGGACTTAAATTACATAAGAAATAGTTAACTCAGTTGAAATAAAAAAGACATCCCTTTTCCATAAAATGGGGAGCTCATTCAGGTGAAATAGCAAAGAAACAACACAGAAATACTCACTGGCACACAGAATTAATTACAGATGATTTATAATTGTCTGCATCTCCAGGAAACAAAACAATCCTTTTTCTTCTTTCTACATGTGACATAAGAATGATTTCACTCGTAAGGAAGAGATGAATCCCGACAGAGCAGCGTTGGAATATTCGCACAGACACCTGCCAGCACTGGCACAAAGGCTGGCTTGGCTGCAGGAGTAGGCACCTCTCTTCTTTAATGAGGTTTTATAAATATGAGGGAGTGTCTGGGGACAAGTGTGTCTGGCAGTTTTTTTGGATGTTCCCTTAATTGCATGTATGAGGGGTTTTTCAGAACATTGCCAAAAGGGTCTGGTAACAGAAGGAACCTAAATTACCAGCACTGCTTTGAAGAGCTGGCAAAAATTCCACTCTGGTTCCATTAAGCATCCATGTGTGATTTATGGGAGTGCTCCTTCCCATGTGATGTCCAGGACTGGGAACAGGCCTGTTCATATTCCAGCAATACCTGATCATAAATTCTGCACTGCTCACATGAGGGACTCTGACTTCTTGGGATTTAACTCCATCATTCTTCCAGCCTGTTTTCTCTGTTTGCAAACTCCTGGAAAATTAAAGATTCTGCGTCTTACATGGGCAAACAGTGATAGGACATGAGGGAATGGTTTTAAACTAAAAGATGAGGGATTAAGATTGGCTATTAGGAAGAGATTCTTCCCTGTGAGGATGCTGAGGCCCTGGCACAGGGTGTCCAGGGAAGCTGTGGATGCCCCATCCTTGGAAGTGTCCCAGGCCAGGTTGGACAGGATTTGGAGGAACCTGGGAGAGGGGAAGGTGTCCCTGCCCATGACAGGGGGTGGAACAACATGACCTTTAAGGTCCATTTCAACCCAAACCATTCCATGATTCTATAAACTGGAATTCCCCAAGGGTCACACAGCACAGGCCTGTCCTGCTGTGGGAGTACAGAGCTGTGGCTGGAATAAATCCCATGGTCCAGACCTTTCCCTATGTGCTGCAGTTAACCCAAGGACCATCAGGCATCACTCTTCCCATGAAGTTTTGCACTAAAGAATTTTGTAATAAACCCAGATGCCTGAAAGAGATACAGCAAAGAGATCCATCCCTCACCTCTCCCTTCCAAGCCAAACCATTCTGTGATTCTGCTCCCCTCATAAATCATAAATGTTTCTTTTCGGGGGGGATGCATTTGCCTGATAAAGGTGCCAGTCACCCAGGCTCTCAACTACATCTAAGTTGCTTATTTACAGGGATATTCATAGCTCGGTTATTAGAAGTAGAGACACAGGATAGTTTTTGAGAGAAGTGTTCTGCCTCAGGGTAAGTAAATAAAAATTATATTGCAATATATTTTATTATAAAAATTCATTTAAAAAGAATCACCCCAAAACAAACAACAAAAATATCTCTATTTTCACAAGCCAGATGTGCACTTATTGACGGATTAGACCCCTCTTACCCTGTTGCCCACCCCTCCATGCCATCCCCACTGTAATGTAACCAAAGTGATTTGATTTTGTCCATTTCTGGGACTACCCAGCTTTGTCATTGTTTGAGATTTCCATCTAGGAATGCTTATGGTGAGCCCACACTGATTGGAGTCTGCTGAAAATGCTCCCTTTTCTCTCATGTCCATTTGCGTTTCAGTCTCATGGTCTTTAAATACAATTGATTAGCCTGGGATCTCTTCAGGCTTCTTGGGATTTAACAAAAGCATTGTAGAGATCCTGCCTGTTCTCAAAGGGTTTTTTTTCCCCTTTGAGGCCATTTTTGACTGTCCTCTAGGTGAGGGCAATAAATCTGAGGGTGAGCTCATAGAACTGATAATTTCCAGGAGAGAAAGAACTCGGGATTTTAATGGTGCGCAGTGGAGCCAATTTACACAGAGGGACAAACTCAGGTGCCAAAGCTGCACCTTTGCAATTTGTCAGGCACCAACTTTTTAACAGCATCTTCTGAGGCCTTGTTAAAGTCGTCCCAAGATGTTTCCAGGGGAGAAAAATCAATTATGTTAAATTGTTTGTCTTCATAGAATGGTTTGGGTTGGAAGGGACTTTAAAGCTCATCCCATTCCAACTCCCTGCAATGGGCAGGGACATATTCCATTGGATCAGGTTGCTCCAAGCTCCTTGTATTGAAATCCCAGCTCCCAAAAATATGGATTTTTTATTTATTTTATCAAAATTGGAGCAATTATTTCAAATCAGTTTACTGTTGATGCCTCCAGTGTATACCCGGTGTACAAATTGACAGCAAAATAACTGGATCACAGCTCCAATTTGCCTTGCATTGATTTATAAATAAAATATTTATAAAACTTTTATTGGCATGTTAAAAAATTATCCCAGTGACACATTTTTTCTCAAATAAAATTTACCCTAATTGACCTAAAAAACATTTTATTTTTTCAACATTTTTCTCTAATACTAAAAAAAAAATGCTCTCTTCCAACCTAAGCCATTCTGTGATGATCCTGAGTAGAAATTCACTATTAAAAAGAAATCTATTTGCAGAAGGATGAGAGATATTTTGAAATCTCTCTTAACCAGGACCATCAATGACTTGCTGATGCTTCTGATCCTCCTCTTCCTACAGGTATGGGAGTGAGGGCTAATTTAAGACAGCAGAAGTAGACAGGCAAAGTGAAAATCCTTTCACTTTCTGTGTTGCAATTCTCCTAATTGGACATTAGGAGAAATTCCTTCATGGAAAGGGTTTTCCAGCCCTGGAACAGGCTGCCCAGGGCAGTGGCAGAGTCACTAACTCTGAATGGATTTAAAAGCTGTGTGGATGTGGCACCTGGGGACATGGGTTAGTGGTAGTGGCAGTGCTGGGTTGGACTTGATGATCTTAGAGGGCTTTTCCAACCTCAGTGATTCCATGATTTTATTTAGGTGAGATTAATCCAATCCTAGGTCATTCCAGCACAAAGAAACTGATGGTGCTCCCCTCATGGCCACCGCTGAATTTCTATCCCTGATGGATTTGGTGATGTAACTGCTGCCCTCATAGAGGCAGTTTGGGTTGGAAGGGATCTTATAGACAATCCCATTCCAAACCCCCTGCCATGGGCAGGGACACCTTCCACTATCCCTGATATCCCACATTGCTCCAAGCCCCATCCAAGCTGGCCTGGAACACTTCCAGGGACAGGGCAGCCATGACTTCTCTGGGAAACCCATGCCAGGCCACGACAGGGAAGAATTTCTTCCCAATATCCCATCTAAACCCACCTTGTGTCAGTGTGAAGCCACTCCCTGTTCTGCCTCCATGCCCTTGTCCAAAGTCCCTCTCCACTCCTTCTCCTTCCTCTCTGTACTGTGCCTTTTATGATTGTAGTAATTCACTTCTGTAAGAGAATTGTGACTAAAAATATTCTTACATGTCTAAAGAAAACCCAACAAGCAGGATCTGTGCTGTCTCTATCTTCCAGTGTCAGTGGGTGAATTTGGGGACACTTAGTGCATGTGCCTCTGCCATCTGCTGTCACAGCACAGGAAGAGCATGTCAGAGAGGGAGACAAGCCTCATCCTGGATTCATCTATTTATTTCAAAATTATGATCCCACACAAGTGAAAGTGTTTAGGAAGTTTGGGGTTTTCAGCATGGATTTTTATTGTTTTTAATATGAACAGTTATATGGGTATATAAATGTACATCACATTATTGTGTAGGAGTAGAGTAGGAATGAAACTCCAAGTGTGATTCCAGGGTTTAACTCTAGGTGTAACTCTGGGTGTAACTCCAGGGTTCTGCCAAGCCAGCTTGTCTCAGGAGGCTCCGCAGCGCTTCCACAGTCTCCGCATGGATTCCTTCATCTCGCTGCTCCTCAGGGTGTAGATGAGGGGGTTCATCAGGGGCGACAGGATCGTGTAGATGACACAGACGTACCTGTTGGAGGGCGAGGTCCCAGCGGGGCGCAGGTAGGTGAAGATGCAGGGCGTGAAGAGCAGGGTGACAGCCACCACGTGTGAGGCGCAGGTGGACAGCGCCTTCCAGTGCCCCTGGGAGAGGTGGGCCCGCACCTTGGCCAGGATGAGAGCGTAGGAGGCCACCAGCACCAGGAAGCAGCCCAGGGATATGAGGCCGCTGTTGGAGGCCATGAGCCACTCGGTGAGGGCGGTGTCGGCGCAGGCCAGGCGGACGACGGGCGGCACGTCGCAGAAATAGCTGTGGATGGTGTTGGGGCCGCAGAAGGGCAGCCGGAGCACGAGCACGGTCTGGACAATGGAGTGGATAAAGCCCCCGAGCCAGCAGGCAGACACCAGAGCCCAGCAGGCCCCGCGGGCCATGATGGCCGTGTAGTGCAGGGGCCTGCAGATGGCCGTGTAGCGGTCGAACGCCATCACCGTCAGGAGGAACATCTCCGAGGAACCCACAAAGTGCAGGAAAAACAGCTGGGCTACGCAGTTCTCAAAGGAAATGGCCTTGTGCCCTGAGAGCTGGGCCACCAGCAGCCGGGGGGTGGTGACAGAGATGTAGCAGATATCGATGAAGGACAGATTGCAGAGGAGGAAGTACATGGGTGAGGAGAGCTTGGGGTCAGTCCTGATTGTCACAATGATGAGGAGGTTGCCCAGCAGGACCATGGCGTAGGCCAGGAGGAAGAAGGTGAAGAAGAGGAGTTGCAGTTCCTGGGTGTCAGAGAGCCCCATGAGGATGAATTCAGTCACACGGGAGAAGTTGTCCTGTGCCATTGCTGCAGCTCAGGATTCCATGGCATAAGCTGGGGGGTGGCTTATGGGAATGCGCTACAGCTCCGAGGCTCATGGATGGTGTGAGCAGGATGCATTTGCTGCTGCAGAAAGCACAGTGTCATGTCACAAATTACAGAAAGCAGAGTTTGCACTCACCCCCTCTTCTGTCCCTATTCAGGTCTCTGGCCCCTCCACATTGACATTCTGAACTCACTCTGACCACTATTTTCCTGCACTGTAGTTGGTGTGCAACCATTCTGTCAGGGAGAAATCACAGGATCATGGAATTATTAAGGTTGGAAAAACAATTGAGTCCAATCACCCCCCCAGCCAAGCCCTCCACTAAACCATGTCCCCAACCACTACATCCATACTGCTTTTAAATCCCTTCAGGAATGGTGATTCCAGCACATCCTGCTCCCAGATAACAAGAGCCATGAATGCTGGAAAAATGCTGTGCTGTACTTTTAACTGCTGGAAATCTGAAGTGCCATGACTGAAGCAGTTGCTGCCATTCTCAAGCATGAGCTGTTCCATGTTCTGATCCTAATGATGCTCCTCTAAATTGAGGAAAGGGCTCTCCAGTTAGCTTATCCACTCTGAAACTGGGAATACATGGGCAGAAACCAGGTCTGGGAGGTTCCTCTCTGGAGAAATTTGTGTTTCCATCACAGCAGAAGCTGCAAAACCCTGCATGGTTTCTCCACCTCTCTATTTTCTAAAGGAATTTTTGAAGTTCTTCAGTAGACAAATACACTCACTGTCCTGTGGAGGTTCATGTGGGACCAGCAGAGGAATGCACTTGTATATTTAAAATCCCTCCAGGAAATCCCTTCTAAGCTCATTTCTGCTGAGGAGTTTATAACTCAGCAAGCAGGAGGTTACAAGTGAGAAACCAGATGTCTATGATGCTAACAGCATTAAATAAACCTGCCCTAAAATACCTAGAAAGCCAAATCGTTAGACAGAGGACATTACAGGACATACACAATATCCTCTGGTATGTTGAATATCCACTGTATTTCTTCTGCTTTTTTTCTGGGACAATTTCAGTTTAAAGCAAACACTTCCCTGAAGGAGTAACAGTGAAATCCAAGCTGGAATATGTCACTGACATGTAATAACAAGCTCTGATTATTTAGCTAAGGAGGGCGATAGAAATAATACCCAGGTCCTAGCTGTGGTGTGGAACACCCCATAAATACACCTGTAGTGACACTGGGGTAGTGAATGAGATGTTGGTGGCCCTCCTTTACTGACAAACACCCACAAATCCACCCTTACAGCATTCCCACGCAGAACACAAGGATCACTAGTGTGTGATATTCCTGAAAGTGCTCAAGACCAAGCTGGACGGGGCTTGGAGTGACCTGCTCAAAGGACAGGAGGTCAGAACAAGATGAGCTTTAAGGTGCCTTCCAATCAAACCATTCTGGGATTCTAAATATGTAATTGATTTTTTAAGGGTTCTTTTTCTAAATCATAAAATAGCCCTCACAGAAGTCACTCACCAGCAATGCTGCTTTGCAAAGGCAGGATTTCAGTGGGGTCTGATCAAAACAAAGGAACCAATCCCAGAACACTTCCACAGGGTTCGCTTGCTGTCATTCCTCTGGCGACCTCCCCAAACCACTTCAGGGGGTTCCATCAGAACCTCTCAGTTCCATTAGAAACTCTCTGCAAGGTGCTGCTCAGAAGTTATGAGAGCAGCTCTGTGTCTGTGCCAGCTCTGAGCCCTGAAAAGAACAGCCCAACCCATCTGTATTTGCCATTCTGCAAAACAAAACAAAACCCCAACAACCAACCTCCAGGAGCATCTTCAAGTACAATTATTTCTGTAGCAGAAATAGTTCAAGTAAATCACACAACAGAAGCACAAGACTATCAGGAGTAATGAGATCCCAGAGGCAAAGAGAGTTTTGTCAGAAATCATCAGTGGGCATGGAGCTGAAATTGTTCTTTGGGTAGTTATTAGTGTAGTCCCTGGAGAGAGACATCGGAGTAAATATGCCTCTAACATAGGACATTTATATAAATTCATATAAATTGATACAAATGTTGCTTTATGTCCTAAGCCAGTATTTCTCATCTACAATCTCATTTCTTACTGATATACATGTTGACAGCACAAAGCAAAAATATCACTGTGATCCCTTAGACATTTGACTTACATCTTGAAAACAAGAAGTAACTCAGGAAATCACTTCAAAAATTCACAAAGGTTTGTGGTGAGCTTTCCTTGCTCACCAGGTATTTTAACTGCCACAGTAAAGCACAGAAGCAACTTTTGAGCTCAAGTATGAAATTCTTGTAAGAATTCTTGGCAAAGTGTAGAGGAGCCTGGCACTGTTTCCAGTGGCACCTTCCATAAACTATGGACGAGTATTTACTCAGCAGCACTCAGAAGTGAGACCTCTAAAAAAGCCCCACTGGTGTTCACATCCAAAGAATTAAAAAATACATTTATTTTATTTAGTCCTGTTGGGCAGAGAAAGGTGAAGCAAATAGAATTATAGGATAATTATGGAATTGCAGAATAGCTGTTTGGGCTGGAAGGTACCTTAAAGACCATCTCATGGGCAGGGACACCTTTCACTAGACCAGGTTGCTCCCAGCCCAATCCAGCCTGGCCTGGAAGTTTCCCTTTCTGTTCCTTAATCAGCAAACCACCCAACTAGCTTCTAATATCAGGGGTTTTGTTGGTTGTTGTTGTTTGGTTCGGTTTTTTTCCTTATGGGATCCTCTACCTGGACAACATTTTGTGTATTTTTAACAGTATTTAAGCACTGGTGTTGCAGTTGCTCAGGAGGCCCTGGTCTGGGCCTGTGCTCGTTGACAAGGAATAGGAAGGGAATGCCAGAGTTCCCAATGTCTTTCCCATTATGAAAAGAACTTTTAGTGCCTTCCTAACTACAGCAGGAGCCAACAGCCAGATGTTCTTTGAAAGGCACATTTTGGGGCATTGTCACAGAAGAAATTACAGCAAAACATGGTTGATTGTCTCCGATCCTTTGGGAACATGACCACAGCCCTACCCCTTGCCATTTCTGCTTTCCACTTTCCTCCTGCACAGTTTCCTTGTGGCTGCCCTCACCTCCCCATTCCAGAGGGTGTGGATGAAGGGGTTGAGCTTGGGTGTAATGAGCGTGCAGAGCACAGCCACGCTCCTGTCCTAGGAGGGGGCACCGGACGGGCGGATGTAAACAACCATGCTGGGCCCAAGGCACGGGGTCACCACAGTGATGTGGGATCCGCATGTGGACAGAGCTTGGCCCCTCAGGAAAACCAGGATGACCACGCAGGACGTGACCAGGACGAGGAAGCAGTTCAGGGAGGTGACTGCTCTTGGCCACCGCCGCCAGGCCCTCAGCGCAGGTGTTGGCACAGGCCGGGTGGAGCAGGGGACAGACGGCGCAGAAGCAGTGGGTGACTTTGTTGGGGCCACAGAAAGGAGCAGGGCGGTGGGAAGGGTCTGGAGGGTGGCATGCAGGAAGCCCCCGCCCAGGAGACCCCCACCATGCGGCCGCACAGCAGCAGGACATGAGCGCGGGGTGGCGCAGGGGACGGCAGACGGCCACGTGGAGATCATAGGCCATGGCCATCAGGATGAAAAGCTCTGTGCAGCCCAAAAAATGAAACCCAAAGAGCTGCCCTATGCAGCCTGCAAAGGAGAAGGTGTTATTTTCCACCAGGAAGACAGAAATCATTCAGGGAGATGTGGCAGAGGAGAAACGAACATCTACAAAGGACAGGTGGCAGGAAGAAGTACATGAGGGAGTTCAGGTGCCGGCTGCTCGTCACAGTGAGAACTATGAGGAGATTTCCTGCCACTGTGAGCGTGTAGAAAAGCAGGAACACCACAAAATACATTTTCTGCACCCCTTGGTTCTCTGAGAAGCTCACGAGGATGAATTCTTTCATCCTGCTGGAGTTTTCCTTGCCAGTCTACTGGGCAATGAGCAGTGCAGAGCCTGGAAATGTGGAAAGATAAAGACAAAATGATTCATCCGTTTTTTCATTCTTAAAAATGAATTCTTTATCAGAAGTGCATTCTCTCTAAGAAATACATAGTATTAGAATTAGGGTTTTTTGTGCTTTTTGAATTTGTTTTGGTTTTTGTTTGGTTCTCTGTTGTTCTTCCTCCTCTACATATTTAATTTGCCTTGTATGAGGCACAGCCATAGAATTATAGACTCCTGGAATGATTTGGGTTGGAAGGGACCTTAGGGACCATCTAGTTCCAATCCCACTACCCTGGTCAGGGATGTCACCCATTGGATTCATTTGGGATGGAGCCACCTGATCCAGGCTGTTATTTCATGGTTTTAAAATGGAGCAAAATCAGAAACTCCTGCAGAGGCAAAAAGCTGATCAAACACCCACAGGAAATGCTGAAATGTAGTAAAACCAAAATTTCTCTCAAACTCAGAAAAGCAAAGCCTAAAGAGGAAGTTGGGAAAGTTTGTGACTTTTCCTGTGGTTGCAGTTTTACTGGCAGGAGGTAAAATATATTCAAGAAAGAGGGTCTTACCCCTAAAATCATCTTTTTAGTCACTGACTAGAGGTACATGATATAGTGCAATCAATTGCAATATGAAATAAATACAGTGTGGACTGTTAAAATTTTAAAAAAACAAAAAGGATAAGGAGTTGCACCATCCCCTTATTGCAAGGGTCTTCCCCTAAAATCTCAGGTGGTTAATTGAAAAATAATTTGATAACCTGGTTTGGGACTGCAAAACCAGTTCTGCACATGGTTACAGCCAAAGAGAGCCAGAGATGGTTGACAGCTTCAGGGGAAATCTGTTTTTGTATTTTCACATTTGTCAAGAAGATAGACAGGGAGGGAGAAAGAGGAAAGGAAATCAGGAAAAGGAAAGAAAAGAGGAAAGGTACAAGATCCTGTAAAACTTACCTCGTCTGTGTTTGGAGATCTAATTTTTGTGTAAGAGCTGTAAGATTTTATGTCCCCAACATCTCCCTTTCCTGGTAGAGGCTTTAAAGAACAGAGAACAGCTTCTGAAAAGCTTCCAACCCTTGCTTAGGAGATGCCTTTTTTAATCCCACCTAATGTAATTCCTTACTTTCCTGTATCACCAAGTGTTTCCTGGCTTTTCCTGCCCATGTTAGAGCTTCTGTGAGGGAGTTTGGGCATTGAAGGGTGCACACACAGCCCAGCAAGCAGAGGAAAAAAAACCTGTTTAAGTAACTTTCTTCAAACCTCCCCAAGGAGGGAGCAACCTTCCTCCTCGGGGGCTTAATTCCCTGTTTATGCAGACCTCCTCTACCCTCTCCAAGGAAATCTCCCAGCTCAAGGGCTCTTGGGTCTGGAGGAAGGAGGTGTGAATGCTCCGTGATGAGAAGGAGAAGAAATAAATCCCATCCTGCCAGAGGAAGTTTAGATGGGATTTTAGGAAAAATTTCTTCACTCACAGGGTGGTCCAGGCCTGGCACAGTTTACTAAGAGCAGTGGTGGAGTCACCATCAGTCTGGAGGGATTTAAAACATGTGGATGTGGTACTTGGGTACAAGCCTTAATGGTGGCACTGCTGGGGAATGGTTGGACTTGACCTTGGAGGCCTTCTCCAACCTTAACAATTCCATGGTTCTTGGAAATAACAGCCAGTAGGTTAGCTGAATATTACATTGGGCAAGCATGTGATGTGACCTGGTCGAGTTAACACTCCCAGACTCTGACATTAATCCATGCTTTGTGTGTTTCCCAAAGGTAAAGGCCCCTTAGATCCACAGCTTAGGTTTTATAGCACAGCGTGTAATAATAAAATTTTGAAGGATTTTTAAGTCATTGTGTATCCCAAAAAACACTCCACAAGCCCTCATGAAAAAAAAAATATGGGAGGTTTCTAGTAGTAAGTAGAAGAGAGACATAAGATGGCTTGGGTCTCTTCTTCATGACCCTCCAAATCCCTGTTTTCCATGAAATTTCATTGCTGATAGCCCAGGGAATAAGGCCTTTTGCAAGAACTTGCATGCTTCAGCAAAGGTCAGTGAAGCGAAGAGTAAAAGTTAAAAAAAAAAAATCCTTACTTTACAAATGGGGAAAACTGAAGGAGGGGAGGAAGTCAACTTTTGTACATCTGCAGAGTCAGCTGAGTTGAACCTTTGCCACTCCAAGCTCTCCTCTGGAAAGAAATGGATCTATTCACCTAATCAGTTAGGGGAAATGGCTTTAAATGACAGAAGGTGGATTTAGATGGGATATTGGGAATAAATTCCTCCCTAGGTGGTGACGCACTGGCACAGGTTGCCCCGAGAAGCTGTGGCTGCCCCATCCCTGGAAATGTTCCAGGACAGGTTGGTGCAATCTGGGATAGTGGAAGGTGTCCCTGCCCATGGCTGGGGGTGGAATGGGATGAGCTTTAAAGTCCCTTCCAACACAAACCATTCCAGAATTTGATGAATTTGTGTATTACTTGAACTCCAACTCATCACTGCTCTGAAATGTACTGTGTATTTTCAACTTGTGATTTAGGTGCATCAATAGTTTCATCCACTGCCTATCCCTTTGTTTTGCTGACATTGACTGAAATTCAGAGTGGCCCAATAACAACAAAGGCATTTTAAACGTCTCCCAACATGGAATGCCAGCAATCCATGCAGAGAAAAAGGAAACTCTCAAATTAAGAAGGAAATTAAATAGTGCTGTGAATAAAAACAGACTTTTAATTTAAGTATCATTTGACACCATAGCCTGGAGTCCTGGCCAGGTTAATGAGGGTTGCCAGTAACCACTATAGGAAATAAGATTGGGTAAGAAAGTAAAAACAGTCTTACAATCTTCGTGAAAGGAAGAGGAAGAACAGATGACGACAGGAGCTGAAGATGTACAAATGAATTTCTGACCTGCTAAGCAAATTTGGGCTGGATCTGCCCGTTCCTGTGCCCACTAACACACATGGCAGCAATTTGGGTGGCATCACACACTGTCCCTTTGTTTCCCTGGCCCAAAGGACTGACAGGAGAGGCTGGCACCTCCCCAAAATAGTTCCCTGTAAGGATGTGAGGAAAGGAGAAAGGTGTTTTCTCTGTTTCCATGCCCTTTGGCAGGTGGATCTGGATGGCTCATGGACAGGACTGGGATATTTTGGGTGGGTGGTGGTGTGTTCTGTCTCTTTGGGAGACACAAGGTGAGGAAGAGCCTGAAGCTCTGTTCAGGGGAAGTTGTGAAACTGGAAGTGAAAGGCACGGGGCTAGAGAAATTTTGTGAAATTGGAAGTGCCTGAGGTGTTGAAGGACTGTGCTGAAAGCCTGTGGGGTGTGAGGGTGCACTGAGAGGTGCTCCTGAGCCCAGAGCTCCATGATGAGGGCAGCACGAGTAGGGTTTGGGCATCTGGAACTGCTGAGGTGGGAAGTGTGGATGCAAGATTGGATGAAGCAGCAGGGGCTCCATAAGGTGCTGAGCTGTGCTGGGAGAGGCTGTGGGTCAGAAGGGGACTCACTGTGATGACAGGTGTGTGACAGCTGGGCAGGGACAGGAGGGAATGAGAAGTGCTGAGGGAGGCCGTGAAACCTCCAGCAAAGATGTTACGGGAGAGGACTTCAAATTTCTCTACGTGAGCAGCACTAAAACCTCATTTTCAGGGGCTGTGAAACCAGAGCATCTCAGGGCCTCGAGTAGGCCCCAACAGCAGCGCAAGGTTTCTATGGACAGCTCTTGCAAGAACAGCTGAGGAAGGGAGAAGTACTAATGTTTCCATGACACTGCAAAGAGGGGAGGGGGAAGTGGTTCAAATCTGAGTGATCATAGCCACACAGAGGAGGTATTTCCCCCATGAGTGATTGGCTGCCTGGAGGGTCACGCTGAAAACACCATGGCTTTTTAAACAGTAGCTGCCCAGCCCAGCAGCTGCGGGATGACACAAGGACTTGAGCTGCACCCTGTGTCACACAGTCCAGGGGACAACACTGCCAGGCACAGGCGCTGAAATTCCCAGGAACGCAAAAAAAGGTGAGAAATTCTGAGGTGTGTCTTGGCCATTGCACTCTGACGGTTTCTGTCAGGCTTTGGGGAAGGGAGGAGAAACAAAAATAATGGAGGAAAAAAGATCAAATATTTACCTCCTTTGTTGGACAGAAATTTGCTGTAGGTCAGGAATCGATGATAATAATTTTCAATATAAGGAAAGCTTCATTCCAGGGACTCTTTTCCCTGAACAAGCGCTCTTGAACTGCTCTAAAGGCACCTCTGTAATGTAAAAAGTCATTGCTCAGACACCTGGCATTACAACAGGATAACTTTCTGTCCATAGTCTCAGACATCTTTGTGGGGTCAGGGTTCTTCTGCCTCAGGAACTACAGGGAGGATTTGCAGGCAAACCACAGGGAGGATGTTTAATCTCAAGGGAGAAAAAGACCACCTGGACTCAGGCTGCTGCTGTTTGAGGAGAGCTTTCACTCATTACTTACATAAGGAAGTAGAATCATGTCTTGAATGTGCCTTGGAGACAGGAATTCAGTCTTTCCAAGGGAATATGATAAATAAATGAGAATGATGAGTGACTTTTGCAGTGTTCTCCACAGTCCGTAGAAGTAAGAAAAGGATTTCATCACTTTTATTACAACAGAAGGTATAACTATTGATGTTTGGTTATTTACCTATTGCAGCCATTTCTGTTCCTGGCAGTCTTTGTGCACAAGCAGCACCTTCCAGTGATGCTCCAAGACCACTGGAGAGGGACTTGGGAGAAGGGCCTGGAGTCACAGGACAAGGGGGAATTGTTTTAAACTGGAAGATGGTGGATGTTAATTTGATTTTGGGAGGAAATTCTCCTCTGTGAGGGTGTAGAGGCACGGGTTGTCCAGAGGAGCTGTGGCTGCCTTATCCTTGCAAGTGTCCAAGGCCAGGTTGGCAGGGATTTGGAGCAGCCTGGTCTGTGGAAGGTGTCCCTGGCTGTGGCAGGAGGTTGGAACAAAATCAGCATTAAGATCCCTCCCAACCCAAACATGTCATGATCATGATTCTATGACATGATCAATGGCATGAAGCCATTTAACATGGGGAAGTAATCACCTGTCATTCCCTGAATCCCCAGCAGAGAGAGATGCACCTGTGGAGGCTGCAGTGAGCCAAGAGAGAGCTTAGGCGACACTCAAATGTTCACACCATCTTCAGAGTTGCACAGAAACCAGGAAACCACTCAACCACGGAGCCTTCCTCTGTTCTCACGGCAGAAAAGCTGCACAGAACTTGAGGCTGTTTGCGGTAATTTCTGCAAAAATGTGATCATTTTTGGATTTGTGGCCATGCCTGCAGCAGGTTGTCAGGGAGAAACAGCCACAGGGCTGTTCTGCAGAGTCTTCACATTAGAAGTGCTCAAGGTGCTGTAAGACCTGAGGATGTGATCATCCAGCTCTGCACGGCCTGAAGTTCCCTGATTTCAATCAACCCTAAAGGAAATCCTAGAATCCTCAAATAATTTGGCTTGAAAGGGAACTTAAAGCCCATGCAGTCCCACCCCCTGCCACAGGCAGGGACACCTTCCACTAGCCCAGGTTCCTCCAAGCCCCATCCAACCTGGCCTTGAAATTCCCTGCACCACACACTTCTTTTCCCTCTGTCCATGGGGTCAGCGTGCCTGGGTGCTGGGATGGAACAGCAGTGATTCAGTCTGTCACGTTCTGGGTGCTTTTGGAAGTCTGTCTCCATGTGTACTGCTGCACCACAAAGAGAGAACAGAGGATTCATGCTGGCTACATGGTTCAGTGATTCACATCTTCCCAGAAAACCCCATTTTTTGTTCCTGTCCTCTTTTTAACTTCTCTGCCTTCCATGTGCACATTAACAGCTGGTTGGGAGACTGCAGGAAACCACTGTATTTGTTCTCATCAGACAAAAAAAAAAGGTCTTAAACCCTTTATTTTTTTCCAAGATTCTCAGTCAGATCTTGGTACAATGGGGAAAGAAACAGTGACCTATGGTGTGGAAAAGTTATGAGAGACACAACTCCCATGTCCCGTGAGGACAAGATAATCTGTGGTTCCTTACATGTGGTTCTTGCAGTTTCTGAGGGAGAAGCTGCGGGCTCTGCCAGATCAAAATGTTTATTTGTTACTGTGCATGGGATCCAGGACAACCACATCAAATGGCCCTTTATTAAAACAGAAATAAGTCATCAGTATAAAAAACTATCAGTTGTTCTCATGGAATCACAGAATTCCAGAGTGGTTTGGGTTGGAAGGGACCTTAAAGATCATCCAGTTCCAACCCCCTGCAATGGGCAGACACCTTCTACTCTCCCAGTTTGCTCCAGCCTGGATTTGGATACCTCTAGGGATGGGACAGCCACAGTTTCTCTGCACAACCTGTGCCAGAGCCTCACCACCCTCCCAGGGAAGAATTTATTCCCAATATCCCTTCTAAACCCACCCTCCGGCAGTGTGAAGCCTTTACCCTTTGTCCTGTTACTCCAGGCTCTTGGTCCCTTCCAGACCAAATTAGTTTGATATTCCATTAAATCAAGTTCTAGCTACAAAGCCCGGGAACAAACCAAGGAACCCCTTTAGAAAAGTCACCCTGGAGTTACCACCTCTCCCCTCTCTGCTCCCAGGTCTGCATCACCCACTATGAGACCCTCAACCACACCAATCCTCCTTCCAACCACAGCCATCCCGGCTCCTGGGACCAACCAGAGCGGGGCTGTGGGACAACCAGAGGCATCCTACACTGTCCTCAAGTTCATGGAGAGCTTCTGCCTGCTGAGTGCTGCCTGTGGGATGGTGGGGAACGGCCTGGTGCTGTGGTACCTGGGCTTCCGCATCCGCAGGAACCACTTCACTGTCTACATCCTGAACCTGGCGGCCGCCGACTTCGGGTACCTGCTGTGCATCGCCGTGGAGACCGTGCAGTACCTGATGCAGTTCAACGTGGGGGTGCAGTTTGGGATATTCCTCTTCCTGGATCTCTTCATGTACGGCACGGGCCTGTACCTGCTGACTGCCATCAGCATTGAGCGCTGCCTGTCCGTGCTGTCGCCCATCTGGTGCCGGACACACCGCCCGAAGCAGCTCTCTGCCGTGGTGTCCGGCCTGCTCTGGGCGCTGTCCCTGCTCCTCAACACTCTGGGATATGTTCTGTGCACCGTTCGTCCCTCTCCCGGGGTCTGCCGGCACCTGCTCATCGCCATCGGAGCCTTGGATTTCCTCGTCTGCACGCCCCTCATGCTGCTCTTCAGCCTCACCCTCTTCCTGCGCGTCAAGTGCAGCTCCCAGACCTTCCAAACGGGCCGGCTCTTCATCGTCATCATGCTCACCATCCTCTTCTTCATCATTTTTGCTGTGCCCCTCAGTGTCCTCATCCTCCTGGACTTCCTGGGCCACAAGTTCCTGTATTCCCCGGAGATTGGCTTTGTGCTGTCCTGCGTCAACAGCACCCTGAACCCCATCATTTACTTCCTGGTGGGAAGCTACAGGGATCGCAAATTCAGGCTCACCCTCAGGCAGGCATTCCAGAGGGCCTTCCAAGACTCAGATGACAGAGATGAGCGGGAAACCCGAGACACAGTAACCATGTCCTCCTAAAATCCTGCCTGGAATGTCCTGGCAGAACTGAAGAACTCCGAGGTACTGGGGAAGGTTCATCTCACCTGAGCCTCAGTACCCTCTTTGTAGATATTTTAGGTCATTATTTTAAGTCCCCATCTGTGGCACATAAAGCACCTGGACCACAGAATTTACCTGACCTGTATTTAGGACACTTTAAAAGTTCCTGTTTCTTTCCAGTGGCTATTAAATAATATTCATTTGATAAGGATGAAATGTCTTGGTGTCCAAATTTCATCAAAGAAATCCTGCTCAGGATAAATCCTTGTCATTCATAAACTCTTAAATTCTCAGTGTTGCTTTTCACTCAGATCTCTGATAATGAGATTGGTACCAACAATCTTCCTGCTGGAAGCAGACATAAAATTACTGGAAGGAGAATCCATCTGTCCCTCTTAATTTAGAATTCCCATGTCTGAGCACACCCACAGCCTTTTGTGGCTCACAGAGCCATTCTGGGCCTCCTAAAGTGAACATTTCAAGGACTGAAAAGATTCACATCCACCAAGTCCATTTCTTGTCTGAACCAGGGATGTTTCCACACCACAGAACAGAAAATGGCTCCAGTTCCTTCCAACTTTAAAAAATTATTCACTGAGTTTCATCCTCCTTTGTCTTGTATTTCAAAGAAATACATCACTGGAGATTATTGTTTTATATTATTATATCATTGTATGTTATTTTAATTTCCACCAGCCCTTGGCAGAGTCTCTGCATTTATCTACATCATGCTTTGTGTTGGTATTTCTTCCTTTAAAAGGACAGATCAGAATCCATGGCTTTTAAATCTCCTTTACCAATAGAAATGAATCAAAGGATAGTGGGGAAAAATACAGGAAACAGAACAAGGTGAATAAATATTGTATTTGTCTTTATTTTTTTTCTTCATTCTTTCTTTTAATTTTCTCTCTCTCTCCCCCCGTTTCTCCATTTTTCCCTTTCTTTCTCTTTCTCTCTTTTTTTTTTCTCTCTCTTTTCCCCAGATTGTAATTTTCACCCATCTCTTACCCCCTACACCCCAAATCCCACCATCACCAACCCAGCACCCCTTGCTCTGCCCATTTTTGCAATCTTTGCCTCATCAGCAGAGTTTATTCCCTGTAGATGGGGCAATGAGGGTTATTCCATGGGGAATAGAGCCGGGGAACCAGAGTGAGCCTGGGTACACTGCTTGGAGTACCCTTGTCTTCCATACTCCTGTCTGTCTCTGAGGTGCCACATCTCCGGGTGCCACGTGTCCACAAGTGCCTCACAGAGCTGTCACCTCCACCACAGTGTCCCCAGGGCCGTGGCTCCCCTCCTCACTGCCAGCTTTCTCCTCAAACACCCTCCGCAGAGCCACTCTGACGGAGCGCTGCAAGTGCCGCCGCCGGCAGCTCCCCACCAGCACGTAAACCACCGGGTTCAGGGTGCAGTTCAGCAGTGCCAGCAGCAGAGAGGCGTCTTCTGGGAATAAATCACCGGAATAAGGGAGATTGAGGAAAACCTCCACGCAGAAAGGGATGCTGAAGGCAAAGAACAGCAGCACGTTGAGCAGGATGGCCACAAAGAGCTTCCCCGGCTGCCGCCTCCGGGAGCCACAGCGCAGCTTGAGGAACTGGAACAGGCTGGAAACCACCATCACGAAGGACAAAATCAGGGAAATCACAGGAAGGACTACACTCTCAAGGATGGTCTCAGAGTCCTCAGTAAAAGTGAGGTAGAGGGAGGACACCAAAAGCCCTGCGAGGGCCCAGAGGGCCGCGCTGACAATGCCCGAGAGTTGCCGGGGGCGGCGGCAGCGGTACCAGATGGGGCAGAGGACGGAGACGCAGCGCTCCACGCTGAGGGCTGCCAGCAGCCCCAGGCCGCTCAGGTCAAACAGGTGGCACAGGAACCCAGTGAAAAACACCAAATGCTGATAGTGATGAATAAAAGGCAACAAAGATGTGCAAAATGCTACCAAGGTCAGAAAAGCCAGCATAAGCAGGAGAAACAGGAGGAGCAGGGAGAAGTCAGCAACAGCCAGGTTTAGGATGTAGACAGTGAAGGGGCTCTGCTTTGTGTGGAAGCACAGAAACCACATGACCACCCCATTCCCCGCCAGCCCACAGAGTGAAATCCCCAGGCACACTCCTGCAAAGGCAATCAGGCTGTAGGGAATGCTGGAGCATTGTTCCTTGATTAATTCCTCCCAATCCAGAGATCCATAGAGTGTATCATTCGTGGTGAAGTTTGTTGTGCTGTTCTCCTCCATGGTGAAAGATCCTGCTCCCAGCAGCAGCCTTCTCCCTTTCCCACCACCTCCTAGGGAGACATGGGGAACCAGAGGGAAATAAGGGACATCAGCATTCCCAGCAATTCCCATCTGACCACACAGCCCCATGCCAGCCCCAGGAAGAACCCACACCCCTGCAGTGCCCAGGACAGGCTCCCACCCCTGCAGCCCTAACCCTGGACAGGAGGCATCTCCCACCAGTCCATCCCTGGACTCCTACCTCCAGCAGGAACAACGCTGTCACAGCAGCACCAAGAGAAAGGATTTGGGACGGATGCTGGAACCACCAAGAGAAAGGATTTGGGATGGCTGCTGGAACCACTGGCTGAGCTTCAGCCTCATCCCTCGTGCCTGAGTGCAGCCCTTGGCCCAGAGACCACATCCCATGGTCACAGCCTCCTCTAACAATCTCCCCACATCAGTGGCAGCTTCCCCTCACATGTCCCTGGGACAGAGATCTTGTCAGCAGGAGGTGGTCATGTCCCTTGCTTCCTCTCCTCCCCCCAGTTCTTCATGAGGAGCTGCTGATCAGTTATGATCTCATTTATTCAGGCATTCAGACATTAGAATTTTAAACATCATTAACTGGATCTAAAACAATGAAAATGAGAGGACAGCACAGGTAATATTACATCCCTTTAGATGCTGGGAATCCTGGGTGAAAATCCTTCTCTGGTGAGGGCAGATCCTGTCCATGGAAGAGGTACTCCACTATGATCTGTTTGGCTATTACAGGGTTTTCTGAACCCCTCAGAAATTCCAGACCGCATTAGATGACAACAGAGCCCCTGAGCAGCAGCCATGGGGATGAGCATTGTCCTTGTGTCCACTTGCTGTGGGAAATCACCAGTGCCCAGACACGAGACTGCACGAGGGCTTTGCCCACAGCCTCTAATCCCAGCCTGTCTAATCTCAGTCCTCAGCCTAATCACCCCTGCTGGGCATGTGTCTCCTCAGAGATTAGGTTTGTGGGGTACGTGGTGCTGCCCAAGCGCTCTTATCTCTAAGTGGTTCCTGCCACACAACCTCAGCCTTGCACAGCACGGGAACTGGCCTTTCACTGCTTATTTTCTGCTCCTCTTTCATGTGTTTTACACCTCCTTTGGGGTTGTATCCTGTGCTTGTCGTCCCCAGGACTGATGGGTATGTTATTGCACAAGGTCCATGAGCTCTCCAGGGTGTCCAGCCAGGAGCTTCAGGATTTGGAGCTAGAGGAGGACTTGAAACAAGGAGAGAATTTAGGCTCAGCATCCATCCATGAGAGGGAGATGGAGAAAGGTGCAGCTCCTGGAAGTTTCTCCCAGAGGGAAGTTGGAAGAAGACTTTGAACATGAGTTACATGTCACTAGAGGCACTGAGCATCTTTCATGTCTGCCCATCAGTGATTTCTGACTCCTGAAGGTCTCTGGCTCATCTCTCTCACCCCTATGCCACCCTCCATCCCTGGGAATGATTTATATCCCCTTCTGCATTGATGGATGGACCACCTGGCACAGGCAGTGAAAGCCACAAGCCCCTTGCTTGGTGGGATGGCACTGGAGAGTGGCAGAGGAACGGGGTGATGTGGCCACCTCCTCCTGACAAGATCTCTGTCCCAGGGACATGTGAGGGGAAGCTGCCACTGATGTGGGGAGATTGTGAGAGGAGGCTGTGACCATGGGATGTGGTCTCTGGGCCAAGGGCTGCACTCAGGCACGAGGGATGAGGCTGAAGCTCGGCCAGTGGTTCCAGCAGCCATCCCCAATCCTTTCTCTTGGTGCTGCTGTGACAGCGTTGTTCCTGCTGAAGGTAGGAGTCCAGGGATGGACTGGTGGGAGATGCCTCCTGTCCAGGGTTAGGGCTGGAGGGGTGGGAGCCTGTCCTGGGCACTGCAGGGGTGTGGGTTCTTCCTGGGACTGGCATGGGGCTGTGTGGGCAGATGGGAAGTGCTGGGAATGCTGATGTCCCTTATTTCCCTCTGGTTCCCCATGTCTCCCTAGGAGGTGGTGGGAAAGGGAGAAGGCTGCTGCTGGGAGTAGGATCTTTCACCATGGAGGAGAACACCACAACAAACTTCACCACAAATGATACACTCTATGGATCTCTGGATTGGGAGGAATTAATCAAGGAACAATGCTCCAGCATTCCCTACAGCCTGATTGCCTTTGCAGGAGTGTGCCTGGGGATTTCACTCTGTGGGCTGGTGGGGAATGGGGTGGTCATGTGGTTTCTGTGCTTCCACACAAAGCAGAGCCCCTTCACTGTCTACATCCTAAACCTGGCTGTTGCTGACTTCTCCCTGCTCCTCCTGTTTCTCCTGCTTATGCTGGCTTTTCTGACCTTGGTAGCATTTTGCACATCTTTGTTGCCTTTTATTCATCACTATCAGCATTTGGTGTTTTTCACTGGGTTCCTGTGCCACCTGTTTGACCTGAGCGGCCTGGGGCTGCTGGCAGCCCTCAGCGTGGAGCGCTGCGTCTCCGTCCTCTGCCCCATCTGGTACCGCTGCCGCCGCCCCCGGCACCTCTCGGGCATTGTCAGCGCGGCCCTCTGGGCCCTCGCAGGGCTTTTGGTGTCCTCCCTCTACCTCACTTTTACTGAGGACTCTGAGACCATCCTTGCAGGTGTAGTCCTCGCCATTTCTGTGGTTTTTTCCCTCATGATGTTGGTTTCCAACCTATTTCTATTCCTCAAGCTGCGCTGTGGCTCCCGGAGGCGGCAGCCGGGGAAGCTGTTTGTGGCCATCCTGCTCAATGTGCTGCTGTTCTTCGCCTTTGGCATCCCTTTCTGCGTGGAGGTTTTCCTCAATCTCCCTTATTCCGGTGATTTATTCCCAGGAGACCCCTCTCTGCTGCTGGCACTGCTGAACTGCACCCTGAACCCGGTGGTTTACGTGCTGGTGGGGAGCTGCCGGCGGCGGCGCTTGCAGCGCTCCGTCAGAGTGGCTCTGCGGAGGGTGTTTGAGGAGAAAGCTGGCAGTGAGGAGGGGAGCCACGGCCCTGGGGACACTGTGGTGGAGGTGACAGCTCTGTGAGGCACTTGTGGACACGTGGCACCCGGAGATGTGGCACCTCAGAGACAGACAGAAGCATGGGAGCACATGGGTGTGAGCTCAGTCCTCATCCTGTATTCTCTATGGAATGAGCTTCATTGCCTTGCCCCAGGGAATAAACTCTGATGTACTGATCTTTTTCATTTTGTTACTACCTCTAAATCACACGTGGATTGGGATTTATTCTTTCTGTTTCTTTTCAATAAGGTAATTCCGACCACAGTTTTTGCTGAAAAAAACAACATCTGGGGTTTGCTGCAGAGCTTGTCCCTGAAAAAGAGTGCCAAAGAATATCTCATTTCCTTAGTTTTTCCCATTCTAAAGCCTATGGGTTGTCTGTGAGGACAGCAGGTACCTGTCTCATACTGGAGCTCTTCCTAAGGCTGGTGCCTGCAGTGGCTGGAATGAGCCATCTGTTGATATTTCCAAGAGCTCCCCACTCCCTTTGGGAAAAGCAGTTTCTGGCAGGTTCCTCTTAGCAACCCCAATCCTGAAACCTTGTATTTGAACGGGCCCAAATTGCCCACTCTCATTCCACCAGTGGATTTAAAGGATCCTCCAGGCCAAAGCCTATGATTTCTAGTTCAAATCTAATTTTGCCACTTGCATACCACAGTTGCAGTGGTACTTCATTTTCACCACTGAGTTTCCAAGAGGATTCATGGAATAATAAATTCTGTGCAGGAGCTGGAGCACAGGCCCACAGCAGAGGGATGATTTAGGATTCCAGCAATGCCATTTCTTCTGTGAAGAGGTGAATCAGTGCTGCTGTCTTGGCTTTAAGCCTTAGAAAGTCAGAGGTTTCATCTGAGTCATCTTCTACACTGCCTTGGCAGTCCCACAGCAGCCTGCAGTGAATTCCAAGGAATTCCTAGACAGCTGAGGTGAGATGATTCCTACCCAGGCTGACATGGCTCAGGGATCTGGGAATCCCACTGAGAGAGGGTGGGTTCAGATGGGATGTTGGGAAGAAATCCTTCCCTGTGAGGGTGAGGAGGCCTGGCACAGGACCCCAGAGAAGCTGTGGCGGCCCCATCCCTGGAAGTGTCCAAGGCCAGGTTGGATGGGGTTTGGAACAACCTGGGATAGTGGAAGGTGGCAAAGGGACAGGATGGGTTCAAGCAAAAACAACCTGGTTCCTGGTTGTAGTTTAATAAACTTTTCAAAATTTTAAGAAGTGAGGTGTTGTTTCTCACAACAAAGAAAAAGACCACTTGATTTGTAGGGAAAAGTGAAAAAAAAAAAATCAAGCTCAAAACCCCCGAGGTTGTGGAACTCTGATGGAGCCAAAGTTGTAATACCACTTCCAATTGTGCAATGACTGCAGCGAGTCTTTGGAAACAACTCCAGGATGGGCCATGGGAGGAGCCAGTGGGACTGGAATGGGGAGCTCCTGGTGAACTCTGCACTTTCTCCTTCATGTGCCTGAGCTGGGAGGAGCCGGAGCCGCTTTAGGAGATTGATCCCAAAGGAGCACGGGGTACCAGGAAGCGCCGCTGATCTGCACAGACCCCTTTGCCTGCTGCTGCCCCACTGGGAACAGGTCAGTGCAAGGTTTGCCCTCCTCCCTACCCCACCTCCCTCTCCTCCAGCAGCTGCTCTGCTCCTGCCACCCTCTCTGGTGACCGCAGGGCCCTCCCCAGCTCCCCCCTCCTCTGCCCTGCCCTTCCCTTCCCCATCCCCTGCTGAACATCCCAACCCTGCCACCTCCCTCTCCCACCCCACCATTTCCACTGCCCTCCTCCCCTCACATCTCACTTCTCCCCTCTGAATCCTTCCCACTGCAGGGAGCTGCAGAGGAGCCGCATGCTCCATCCCGGCATTCTCCAAGCACTGACTCCCCATCCACTCTGACCACAGCCAGGGGCCACATCCCACTGCCTGCCCAGCGTCCATCCATGGAGGTGACCACCGTGTCCCCATCTCCCGCCTCAGCCACGGAAGGGGACGATCTCTGTGACATAGATGTCACCGACGTGGCCATACACAGTGTGACACTGCTCATCAGCCTCTGTGGGCTGGTTGGGAATGGGGCTGTGCTCTGCCTCCTCAGCCTGAAAGACCGTAACACTGGCATCTTTGACTTGACTTTTATTGACTTCCTCCTCCTGCTCTTCACAGTCCCCTCTGCCTTCCTCTTCCTAGTGGAGGACGTGTCCTGCTCTCTTATCGTGCCCCTGCTGTACCAGAGTTTCCTTTTCCAGCTCTCAGTAGTCTCCTACTACTGGGCGCTGATCCAGCTGATGTTCACCAGCAATATTGTGTATACAGACAAGTTCTGCAAGTTCTGCTGCCACTGCGAACTTCCCAAGCGCCTCTTGTGGTTGGTGTTCAGTGTCCAATACTGGGCCTTCTTTGCTCTCTTCACTTTCATTCTTGCAGTGACAAACCTGTGCCCATCACACCAGCAGGAGCACTGCAGGGCAGCTCTCATCTCCATGTACGTCATCATCCTGCTCGTCTTTGCTGCACCCATGGTACTTTCTAGCACAATTGACTTCATTGAGGCCAAGTGGGGCTCCAAGAAGCTGAAAACAGAGAGGCAAAACATCGTTGTCTTCCTCATAGTGGTCTTCATTCTCTTTCTTCTCTTTCTCAGCCTCTTTAATTTCCTGCAGCAGCTTGGCTACACCATTGTGTCTTCCCAGATTTTTTTCCTGCTCAACTGCATCCACAGCAGCATCAAACCCTTCATCTACTTCTTGGCAGGAGGTTTCCGGAGGCCCTGCACCCTGAAATCCCTCCGGCTCTCCCTCCAGAGGGTCTTTGATGAGCAGGAAGACAACACTTCCAGCTGCAATGACGTTCTCATGGACACAGGGGTCTGAGCCTGGTGATCCCTTCCCCTGCTCTGCTGAAGGACCCTGGCAGAGTGGCTCAGGCTTTCCTTGAGCCGCCTGATCAAGAAATACCCACAGGATGCCCCTCCCTGTGGTGCTGTATTCCTGCAGGAGAAGGCAGCAGGGGCAGTGCCTTGGGTGATTTCTGAGGGATGCTCTGCAGGGAGCTCATTGGAGCATGGCTTTCCTCCTCCCTGCTGGATGCACATGGCTCCAGGCAGAGCAGCTGGGCTCAGTTCTGTTCCCCAGCTCTATTCCCAAGGGAAAGATCCTCCTTGCCTCAGCCCCAGGGAATGAACTCCATCTCCTCTGCCTACACACAGCAGTTTCCTGGTGTTTTCAGGGATCTCTTGCCTGCAAAGAATGTGACACCTTAAGGCCTGGGGACACACCCAGCACGGGGTGCTGCTCATTTCCCAAATCCCTGCGGGGCTGGTGCCTCTGGATGGCAGGAGAGGGGCTGGGATCACAGGGAGCATCCTTCCCCTTCTGTCTGGCAGAGCTGGCCCTGCATTCCCAGCTGATGGGGAGAGACACCAGGAAGGGCTGCAGAGCTGGGCAGGCACAGCAACATTCCCTTCTTCTTTCAGGGGAATTTTTCACATTCTTGAATTCCAGAATTCAGTCGTTCTGAGTAAAGGGCAGGGTCGATGGTGAACTCCACTGAACCCTTGTGCCTGAGACCAAAAGGAACATGGAACATGGAAATTCCCATCCCCAGATGCTTGGACCACTGAATTTCACAGGAATGAGGGGGTTCTGCTGCTGTTCTGCAGAATGGGGCCATGCTGTGGTTCCCAGCATCCAAGTCCAAGGAAGCCCTGGAGCACCTCCATCCTCAACCTGGCCACCCTCGGGAGGAGCTGCACAGCGACTCTGCACAGCAGCTTCAGCCAAAATCAATCTTGTTCTGGTCTCTGTTATTTTGTAATGACTCCTAAATTGAGTTTGTTTTTATATCTGTTGTTTTTTTTCCAATATGATAACTCCAAACCCAACATTTCTTGAATAAACAACATCCAGGCTTTGCTACAGGGCCTTCTCCTGGTGAACAATGTAAAAAAATGGCTCATTTCTCACTTCTCACAATATTTATAGGTTTAATACCATGTGCATATCTCTAGCCTAAAAAACGTCATGACCAGGTTCTTCCACAACGAGGAGGCTCTGATGATGTTGACGGAGAGTCTGACCTTGTTTCCTCTCACAGCCTGGAGAACTTCCCCACACTGCACTCCCATCACCCCACACACCCCAGCTGCTGTCCCTGGGTCAGGATCTTCAGGAGTTCCCTGCAGTGGTCACTTGGGAAAGGGCAGCAAAGCCCCTGGGCTGAGCCCCAGCAGCGTCCGCAGCGGCTCTGTCCCAGCTCCTGCCACAGCCCCTGTTCTCCTGCTGGCTCCTCTTCTGCAGGGCTCTCACCAACAGGGAACCATTGCACAGCCTCTGCTGGGATCAGGGCTCTGCTGCTGATCTGCTCTTGGCTTTCCCCAGGAAAGGAGCAACAGGAGAGAGCCTCAGCAAGGAGACCGATGGGAAAGGGAGTTTGTCTCCATGTCAGCTTCCTCTTCCATTTTTAAAACAACCCCAATCCCAAAATCTTCTCATTTGAACTGCCTGAACTTGCTCCCTCTCTTTCCTGGGGTGGATCCTTAGGACCCTGCACTACAAATGTGCTGCTAAACTTTGATTTCTGGCTCAAATCTAATTTTGCCACTTGCATACCACAATGGCAGTGGTACTTCACCTTCACCACCCAGTTCCTAAGAGGATCCAAGGAATCATAAATCCTGTGCAGGAGCTGGAGCGCAGGCACACAGCAGAGGGATGATTTAGGATTCCAGCAATGCCATTTCTTCTGTGAAGAGGTGAATCAATGCTGCTCTCTTGGCTTTAAGCCTTAGAAAGTCAGAGGTTTCATCTGACTGATCTTCTGCACTCCCTTGGAGTCCCACAGCAGCCTGCAGGGAATTCCAAGCAATTCCTAGACAGATGAGGTGAGATGATTCCTACCCAGGCTGACATGCCTCAGGGATCTGGGATGCTCCTGCTGGAAAGTGGCACGTGTGGTGGCCCTGGGAGCAGAACTGTCACCTCTCTGCCCTGCTGACACCACGTGTGTGTCCCCAGTTATGGAATCTGACATCCCCTCCCCAGGGCAATCCTTTCAAGGGCAAACACTTCATGATCCATGCGCTGACGGGGCTCCAGGAGAGGGGGAGAGGGACCATGGACAAGGGGAATGGCTTCCCACTGAGAGAGGGTGGGTTCAGATGGGATGTTGGGAAGAAATCCTTCCTGTGAGGGTGGGGAGGACCTGGAACAGGCTCCCAGAGAGGCTCTGGCCACCCCATCCCTGGAAATGTTCCAGGCCAGGTTGGATGGGGTTTGAAGGAACCTGGTCTAGTGGACAGGTTGGTAAACTGCCCCTGCTTGCAAAGGGGTGAGATCAGGCAGAAACAACCACAAGTATTCCCAAGACTGAGGAGGATGAGCTGTGGTGAATGGCTGGAATGGGGACCACAGAACCCCAAAATCTGGTCTCCAATTGCTTTCATTGCACCATCAGGGGTATTGGCAGGAAGGAATGTGGGCTCTAATGCTGATTATGCAAGCATGCCCTGGTTGGACACTGACCAAACACCAGGGACCCAAAAAAGATCTGTGCTCACCTTCTCTTGCTCTCAGCTGAGCAAAGGAGAGGGAAACAAGAAATAACAAAGGGCTCATGAGTAGACATGAGGACTGGGAGAGAAAACACCTTAAGTGTAAACCTTGGTTAAAATTTAACGCTAATAAGTAGATTTATTATTAACAGAGTCAGAGGATGATAATGAGAAGTAAAATGAAACTTTAAAACAACTTTTCTCTCTCTCCCTCCTTCCCACCGACAGTGCAGGGAGACAGGGCATGGGGGTTTTGGTCACTTTTTCACTCCAGATCTTCTTCCGTTTGCTCAGGAAGAGGAGTTTTTTCCTGCTCTGTCATGGGGTCTCTCCCACGGGATTCAGTTCTCCATGAGCTTCTCCAGTGGGGCTCTAAGCTCAGGAGCAGCAATCCTGCCAGAACTGCTGCAACCTGAGTCCCTCCCCAGGGCAAACCTTCTTCTCAAAGCTGTCACAGCGTGGGTCACTCTTCCACGGGGTGCAGTCCTCCAAGGACAGGCTGCTCTCGTTTGGAAGCAGGGCTCTCTTTCTCTCTCCACGAGCAGGAGCCCTCTCTCTGCACTCAGGTCTCCCACTGGATCACAGCTTTCTCTGGCAGGCTCCCACTCCAGCTTGAGCACTTCTCCCACAGGCTGCGACTGGATTTGTGCATCCCCTCTGCACTTCATGGACTGCTGCAGGACAGTTTGTTTCACCACAGTCCTCACTGCAGCCTGCAGAGGAATCCCAGCTGTGACGTTTGGAGCACTTCTACCCCCTTGTTTCCACTGACCTTGGTGCCACCATGTTGTGTCCCCTCACACGTCCTCACCCTCCCTCTCTTCTCTGACTCCAGGAAAAACTGCTGCCCATGGGTGCCACTGCCAACAAATTGTCCCAGCTCAAAGATTCTTCCAGAATTCCGCAGTGCCCAGGGGTTGATCTCGCAGGGGTTCCAGGCTGGGAAATCGCTCGCCGTGTTTTCCCCACCGGCCAGACGACCCCGTGGTGGCAGTGCAGGCTGCTTTGATTTTCTGCTTAAATGTGTCCTCACCGAGGCGTTACCAGCCTCTCCAGTGGTGCCAGCAGCGTGTCCATCTTCAGAGCCAGCACAGATTGGCTCTGGCAGACGTGGTGGAAGCTTCCAGCAGCTTCTCACAGAAGCCACTTCCTGTGGCCCTGCACCGCTACCAAAACCAGGCTGTGCCAAATCAGCACAGAGCACCTGATTGCTGTCCTTCCCTTGGGCTGGGGGAGCCTGCATCAGAATGAAAAAATGGGAATTGTTGCCTCAGTTGGGTTTCCTTGGGCCCAGGGCAGGTTTTGGTAGGGATCCCAGAGCTCTTCCCAGAAAGGGAGGTGTTTGTGACAAGCACCAAGAGGCTTCAGCAGCACTGCCAGAATTCCAGTGCCACCAGCAGCAACAGCAGCCCTCTGCTGCTCGAGGGACCATGACCCCTCATGAAACCAAAATGAGAAATGGCAGAAAGAAGTGTTTCTAACCAGCAGGAAAAGAAGACCCATTCTCTTCAAGTGTAGTTTTGATAAGACCCACTTCCTTTGTAGTAAAAAAACAACCAAACACAAAAACACTCACAAAACCAATGGAAGTCAGAAAGGAATGGGGATCTTCTGGTGATCTGAGCACTTTCTCCTTCTTCTGCCTGACCTGGGAGGAGCTGCTGTAGGAGATTGATCCCAAAGGAGCACGGGGTACCAGGAAGCGCCGCTGATCTGCACAGACCCCTTTGCCTGCTGCTGCCCCACTGGGAACAGGTCAGTGCAAGGTTTGCCCTCCTCCCTACCCCACCTCCCTCTCCTCCAGCAGCTGCTCTGCTCCTGCCACCCTCTCTGGTGACCGCAGGGCCCTCCCCAGCTCCCCCCTCCTCTGCCCTGTCCATTCGGTCTCTATCTTGACATGGAAATCGGCCAAAATAAACTTTCTATCACATTGGGAAACACTGGAAGCAGCAATTCTTTACCTGCACAGGGCACACTGAAGGATCTCTCCTAGATCTGTGTGTGCTGAGACTTTCCAACAGAGGATTTATCCATTATAACCACACATAATCATTCATATGTGTTTCTTATCTAATACACAACCATCCCTTTCCTGGAGCTCTTTTCCATGTGTCCTGCTCCTGCTGGAAGCCCTCTTCTGATCCTGGAAGGGTCTCTGGGGGTCACATTCCCTGAGTGCTGCAATATCAAAGGTGACCTTGCCTTGAACTTTTCCTTTGGCCATGCCCTGTTGCTCCTTGTTGCACAACTTGCCCCAAACCACTGCAGCTCTCCTTATTTGTTTCTCCACTGGCTCCAGCCACGTTTATCATCCTGTGTGCTCCAGAGGGGCCCATTGGAGCTGGGCTTCCCTCCTGGGTCCTGGAACACTCTGGGCAGGAGGAGCAGAGACACTGCCCGGGTCCCATGTGGAGTGGGGCTGTCAGGGGAGAAAAAGCAGCCCTGGGTGGGTTCTGGGGTGTCAGAGCAGTCTGGAAGGTTCAGGAGAGGGTCCGAGGGGGTTGCAGTGGGTCTGGATGCCAGGAAACGCCGAGGACAGCAGAGCCTGACAGGGCACACTCAGAGTGGGGAAGCGGCTGCTGTGTGGGAAACATGTGGGATGGGATAGGATGGGGTGGGAATGGAGAGTGGGGTGGGAATGGAGGGCAGAGATGGGACAGGACAGGACAGGACAGGGCAGGACAAGGCAGGACAGCGCAGGGAGCACCTCAGCTGTGCTTCCCTAGGCCCAGGGCATCTTTTGGCAATGATCCCAGAGCCCTGCCCGGAACGGGAGTTAGTCCTGAGAAGCACCCGCCTGCTTTATCACCACTGCCGGCACTGCCGGTGCCACCAGCGCCACCAGCAGCCCTCTGCTGCTGGAGGGACCATGATCTCTGAGGGGAGAGAAAGGAGGAATGGTAGAAACCTGTCAGGAGAGGGAAGGAAGTTGGAGAATAGGACATTCTGCAGGGAAGGCATGTTTCTAATCAGGAGGAAATGAGCAGCCATTTGCAAAATATTTCATTTGGAACTTTTGACAAAAGTCACTTTCTCTGTAGAAAAAAAAAACCCTGAAGACAAATAACTCTGAGAAAGTGAAATTCTGATGTAGCCAAAGATGCAATTTCCAACTCCCCTGTGACTGCACCGAGCCTTGGGATGCAGCACCAGGACAGGGCACAGAGAGGGGAGCCAGTGGGACAGGAGCGGGGAGCTCCTGGGGATCTGGTGTCTTGGTTTGGGAAGACAGGGAAAAACTGACAGAACTGAGTTTCCCTTGGAATGGAGGGAAACTCCAAACTTTCCTTCCAAATTATTACAATTTTGCAATGAAGAGCTTTCAGGCAAGAAACGTGGGAATAGGAATAACAGTTGTTTACTAGGACTATTGAAAAAACCCCACAAATGCAGTAGTACAAAAAACAAACAAGCAAAGAAACAAAAGTCTTAGAAAACCCTGACAGTCAGAGATACAACTTGACACCTTGCTGCAAGGGTGTTGGAAGTCCAAATAAATCTTCCCAGAGTTACAGATGTTGTTCTGTGGAGATGATCTTGTAGAAAACAAAAAGGGGTCCAGTGCTGGCGAGATGGGTTCAGTCTGTTTCCAAGGATTCAGTGGAAAACCGGCTGCAGTAGTGTTTGGGACTGCTGGTTTTACTCTAGTGGGAAGGCTTTGGCTCCTCCCACTGAGTGGAGCGTCTCACAATGGGATGAAATAATGTCAGTCATGTGAGAGGCCTTGAAAGGCCCTTACACAGGTGATGTCCCTCGGAGGAGCATGGGTGCAGGAGGAGAGGAGAACAATATCTCCCAACAGGTTTCAACAGATAAAAATAGAATACATATTTTTGGTTACATTTTCCAACCCAAGACATCTGGGAACTTTCTCCTTCATGTGCCTGACCTGGGAGGAGCCGCTTTGGAGATTGATCCCAAAGGAGCACGGGGTACCAGGAAGCGCCGCTGATCTGCACAGACCCCTTGGCCTGCTGCTGCCCCACTGGGAACAGGTCAGTGCAAGGTTTGCCCTCCTCCCTACCCCACCTCCCTCTCCTCCAGCAGCTGCTCTGCTCCTGCCACCCTCTCTGGTGACTGCAGGGCCCTCCCCAGCTCCCCCCTCCTCTGCCCTGCCCTTCCCTTCCGCATCCCCTGCTGAACATCCCAACCCTGCCACCTCCCTCTCCCACCCCACCATTTCCACTGCCCTCCTCCCCTCACATCTCACTTCTCCCCTCTGAATCCTTCCCACTGCAGGGAGCTGCAGAGGAGCCGCATGCTCCATCCCGGCATTCTCCAAGCACTGACTGCCCATCCACTCTGACCACAGCCAGGGGCCACATCCCACTGCCTGCCCAGCGTCCATCCATGGAGGTGACCACCGTGTCCCCATCTCCCGCCTCAGCCACTGAAGGGGACGATCTCTGTGACATAGATGTCACCAACGTGGCCATACACAGTGTGACACTGCTCATCAGCCTCTGTGGGCTGGCTGGCAATGGGGCTGTGCTCTCCCTCCTCAGCCTGAAAGACCGTAACACTGGCATCTTTGACTTGACTTTTATTGACTTCCTCTTCCTGCTCTTCACATTCCCCTCAGCCCTCCTTTTCCTGGTGGAGGACCTGTCCTGCTCTCCTATCATGCCCCGGCTCTACTTGAATTTCCTTTTCCAGCTCTCAGTGGTCTCCTACTACTGGGCGCTGTACCGGCTGACAGACACCCGCATTGCTGATTTTGTGGAAAAGCTCTGCAAGCTCTGCTGCAGCTGCAACATTCCCAAGCGCCTGTGGTGTTTGGTGTACAGTGTCCAGTACTGTGCCTTCTTTGCTCTCTTCACTGTCATTCCTGCACTGACAAACCTGTGCCCATCACACCAGCAGGAGCACTGCAGGGCAGCAGTCAACTCTGTGTTCATCGTCATCCTGCTCCTCTTTGCTGCACCCACGGTCATTTCCAGCACAATCTACTTCATTAAGGCCAAGAGGGGCTACAAGAAGCAGCAAACCAGGAGGCGCGACATCATTATCTCTCTCATTGTTCTCTTCATTCTCCTTCTCAGCCTCTGCAATCTCCTGCAGCAGCTTGGTTACACCGTTGTGTCTTCCCAGGTTGTTTTCCTGCTGAACTGCATCCACAGCAGCATCAAACCCTTCTTCTACTTCTTGGCAGGGAGGTGCTGGAGGCCCTGCTCCATGAAATCCCTCCGGCTCTCCCTCCAGAGCGTCTTTGATGAACAGAAAGAAAAAGCAGCCTGCGAAAATGATGCCCAAAAGGACACAGGGGTCTGAGCCTGGTGATCCCTTCCCCTGCTCTGCTGAAGGACCCTGGCAGAGTGGCTCAGGCTTTCCTTGAGCCACCTGATCAAGAAATACCCACAGGATGCCCCTCCCTGTGGTGCTGTATTCCTGCAGGAGAAGGCAGCAGGGGCAGTGCCTTGGGTGATTTTGGAGGGATGCTCTGCAGGGAGCTCATTGGAGCATGGCTTTCCTCCTCCCTCCTGGATGCACATGGCTCCAGGCAGAGCAGCTGGGCTCAGTTCTGTTCCCCAGCTCTATTCCCCAGGGAAAGATCCTCCTTGCCTCAGCCCCAGGGAATGAACTCCATCTCCTCTGGCTACACACAGCAGTTTCCTGGTGTTTTCAGGGACCTCCTGCCTGCAAAGAATGTGACACCTTAAGGCCTGGGGACACACCCAGCACGGGGTGCTGCTCATTCCCCAAATCCCTGTGGGGCTGATGCCTCTGGATGGCAGGAGAGGGGCTGGGATCACAGGGAGCATCCTTCCCCTTCTGTCTGGCAGAGCTGGCCCTGCATTCCCAGCTGATGGGAAGAGACACCAGGAAGGGCTGCAGAGCTGGGCAGGGACAGCAACATTCCCTTCTTCTTTCAGGGGGGATATGTCACATTCTTGAATTCCAGAATTCAGTCGTTCTGAGTAAAGGGCAGGGTCGATGGTGAACTCCTCTGAACCCTTGTGCCTGTGACCAAAAGGAATATGGAATATGGAAATTCCCATCCCCAGATGCTTGGACCACTGAATTTCACAGGAATTAGGGGGTTCTGCTGCTGTTCTGCAGAATGGGGCCATGCTGTGGTTCCCAGCATCCAAGTCCAAGGAAGCCCTGGAGCACCTCCATCCTCAACCTGGCCACCCTCGGGAGGAGCTGCACAGCGACTCTGCACAGCAGCTTCAGCCAAAATCCATCTTGTTCTGATGTTTGTCAACTTGTAACTTCTACTAAATTGAGTTTGCATTTATATCTGTTGTTTGTTTCCAATGTGATAACTCCAAACCCAACATTTCTTGAATAAACAACATCCGGGATTTGCTACAGAGCCTGTCCCTGGTGAACAGTGTCAAAAAATTGCTCATTTCTCACTTCCCACAATGTTGTAAGCTTTTAATACCCTGTGGATGTCTCTTAACTGAAAAAAGGCATGACCAGGTTCTACCCAGTGAGGGGGCTCTGATGAAGTAGAAGGAGAAGAGTCTGACCTTGTTTCCTCTCACAGCCTGGAGAACTTCCCCACACTGCACTCCCATCACCCCACACACCCCAGCTGCTGTCCCTGGGTCAGGATCTTCAGGAGTTCCCTGCAGTGGTCACTTGGGAAAGGGCAGCAAAGCCCCTGGGCTGAGCCCCAGCAGCGTCCGCAGCAGCTCTGTCCCAGCTCCTGCCACAGCCCCTGTTCTCCTGCTGGCTCCTCTTCTGCAGGGCTCTCACCAACAGGGAACCATTGCACAGCCTCTGCTGGGATCAGGGCTCTGCTGCTGATCTGCTCTTGGCTTTCCCCAGGAAAGGAGCAACAGGAGAGAGCCTCAGCAAGGAGACCGATGGCAAAGGGAGTTTGTCCCCATGTCAGCTTCCTCTTCCATTTTTAAAGCAACCCCAATCCCAAAATCTTCTCATTTGAACTGCCTGAACTTGCTCCCTCTCTATCCTGGGGTGGATCCTTAGGGCCCTGCACTACAAATGTGCTGCTAAACTTTGATTTCTGGTTCAAATCTAATTTTGCCACTTGCATACCACAATGGCAGTGGTACTTCACCTTCAGCACCCTGTTCCTAATGGAATCCATGGAACAATAAATTCTATGCAGGAGCTGGAGCGCAGGCACACAGCAGAGGGATGATTTAGGATTCCAGCAATGCCATTTCTTCTGTGAAGAGGTGAATCAGTGCTGCTGTCTTGGCTTTAAGCCTTAGAAAGTCAGAGGTTTCATCTGACTGATCTTCTGCACTCCCTTGGAGTCCCACAGCAGCCTGCAGGGAATTCCAAGCAATTCCTAGACAGATGAGGTGAGATGATTCCTACCCAGGCTGACATGGCTCAGGGATCTGGGATGCTCCTGCTGGAAAGTGGCACGTGTGGTGGCCCTGGGAGCAGAACTGTCACCTCTCTGCCCTGCTGACACCACGTGTGTGTCCCCAGCTATGGAATCTGACATCCCCTCCCCAGGGCAATCCTTTCAAGGGCAAACACTTCATGATCCGTGCGCTGACGGGGCTCCGGGAGAGGGGGAGAGGGACTTTGGACAAGGGGAATGGAATCCCACTGAGAGAGGGTGGGTTCAGATGGGATGTTGGGAAGAAATCCTTCCCTGTGAGTGTGGAGAGGACCTGGAACAGTTGCCCAGCAAAGCTGTGGCTGCCCCATCTCTGGAAGTGTCCAAGGCCAGGTTGGATGGGGTTTGGAGCAACCTGGCATAGTGGAAGTTGTCCCTGCTGGCAGAGGGACAGGATGGGATCAGGTACAAACATCCACAAGTGCTCCCAGGACTGAGGAGGAGGAGGAGTAGCTCTGGTGAAGGGAGGGCAGAGGGTTCACATCACCCTGGTCTCTGACAGCTTCCATTGCATCATCCAGGGGTTTGGCAGGAATTAGGGTGGGCTCTGAGTGCTGACAAGCTGCTGCAAGCACCTGATTGCTGTCCTTGCCTTGGGCTGGGGCAGCCTGCACTGCAATGATAGAAATGGGAGTCCATGGCCCAGGGGTGCTGCCATGAGCCCCGGGCAGGTTTTGGCAACGATTCTGGAGCTCTTCCCAGAATGGGAGTTGTTTCTGACAGGCAGCTAGGAGCTTCACCAGCGCTGCCAGCACTGCCAGCATTGCAGTGCCGGCAGCAGCACCAGCAGCCCTCTGCTGCTGGAGGGACAATGACCCCTCAGGGAAGGGAAACAGGGAATGGCAGAGACCTGACAGGAGACAGGGCACGGAGAGGAGCCAGCGTGACGGGAGTGGGGAGCTCCTGGTGATCTGGGGACATTCTCCTTCACGTGCCTGACCTGGGAGGAGCCGCTTTAGGAGATTGATCCCAAAGGAGCACGGGGTACCAGGAAGCGCCGCTGATCTGCACAGACCCCTTTGCCTGCTGCTGCCCCACTGGGAACAGGTCAGTGCAAGGTTTGCCCTCCTCCCTACCCCACCTCCCTCTCCTCCAGCAGCTGCTCTGCTCCTGCCACCCTTTCTGGTGACCGCAGGGCCCTCCCCAGCTCCCCCCTCCTCTGCCCTGCCCTTCCCTTCCGCATCCCCTGCTGAACATCCCAACCCTGCCACCTCCCTCTCCCACCCCACCATTTCCACTGCCCTCCTCCCCTCACATCTCACTTCTCCCCTCTGAATCCTTCCCACTGCAGGGAGCTGCAGAGGAGCCGCATGCTCCATCCTGGCATTCTCCAAGCACTGACTGCCCATCCACTCTGACCACAGCCAGGGGCCACATCCCACTGCCTGCCCAGCGTCCATCCATGGAGGTGACCACCGTGTCCCCATCTCCCACCTCACCCACTGAAGGGGACAATCTCTGTGACATAGATGTCACCGACGTGGCCATACACAGTGTGACCCTGCTCATCAGCCTCTGTGGGCTGGTTGGGAATGGGGCTTTCCTCTACCTCTTCGGCCTGAAAGAGCGTGACATTGGGGTCTTTATCGTGGATCTTCTTGGCTTCCTCTTTCTGCTCTTCACAGTCCCCTCCACCATCCTCTTCCTGGTGGAGGACGTGTCCTGCTCTCCTATCATGCCCCTGCCGTACTTGAGTTTCCTTTTCCAGTTCTCAGTGGTCTCCAGCTACTGGGTGCAGTTCCAGCTGATTTTGCTTGGCAATATAATCAGTATGGAAAAGTTCTGCAAGTTCTGCCCCTGCGACCTTCCTGAGCGCCTGATGTGGTTGGTGGTCACTGTCGTATTCTGGGCCTTCTTTGCTCTCTTCACTTTCATTCCTGCCATGACAAACCTGTGCCCATCACACCAGCAGGAGCACTGCAGGTCAGCTCTCATCTCTGTGTACACCCTCATCCTGCTCCTCTTTGCTGGACCCATGGTCATTTTTGACACAATCGACTTCATTAAGGCCATGTGGGGCTCCAAGAAGCTGAAATCAAAGATGCACAACATTGTTCTCTTCCTCATTGTGCTCTTCATTCTCGGTCTCAGCTTCTGCAATTTCCTGCAGCAGCTCGGCTACACCGTTGTGTCTTCTCAAGTTCTTTTCCTGCTCAACTGCATCCCCAGCAGCATCAAACCCTTCACCTACGACTTGGTGATCAGCTGCTGGGACATCTCCTCCCTGAAAAACTTCCTGCTCTCCTTCCGGAGGTACATTGATGAGCTGGAAGAAGAAGATGCCCACAGCAATGAGGACTCCATGGACACAGGGGTCTGAGCCTGGTGATCCCTTCCCCTGCTCTGCTGAAGGACCCTGGCAGAGTGGCTCAGGCTTTCCTTGAGCCACCTGATCAAGAAATACCCACAGGATGCCCCTCCCTGTGGTGCTGTATTCCTGCAGGAGAAGGCAGCAGGGGCAGTGCCGTGGGTGATTTTTGAGGGATGCTCTGCAGGGAGCTCATTGGAGCATGGCTTTCCTCCTCCCTCCTGGATGCACATGGCTCCAGGCAGAGCAGCTGGGCTCAGTTCTGTTCCCCAGCTCTATTCCCCAGGGAAAGATCCTCCTTGCCTCAGCCCCAGGGAATGAACTCCATCTCCTCTGGCCACACACTGCAGTTTCCTGGTGTTTTCAGGGACCTCCTGCCTGCAAAGAATGGGACACCCTAAGGCCTGCGGACACACCCAGCACGGGGTGCTGCTCATTTCCCCAATCCCTGCAGGGCTGGTGCCTCTGGATGGCAGGAGAGGGCTTGGGATCACAGGGAGCATCCTTCCCCTTCTGTCTGGCAGAGCTGGCCCTGCATTCCCAGCTGATGGGGAGAGACACCAGGAAGGGCTGCAGAGCTGGGCAGGCACAGCAACATTCCCTTCTTCTTTCAGGGGGAATTTGTCACATTCTTGAATTCCAGAATTCAGTCGTTCTGAGTAAAGGGCAGGGTCGATGGTGAACTCCACTAAACCCTTGTGCCTGTGAACAAATGGAATATGGAATATGGAAATTCCCAACCCCAGATGCTTGGACCACTGAATTTCACAGGAATTAGGGGGTTCTGCTGCCGTTCTGCAGAACGGGGCCATCCTGTGGTTCCCAGCATCCAAGTCCAAGGAAGCCCTGGAGCACCTCCATCCTCAACCTGCCCACCCTGGGGAGGAGCTGCACAGCGACTCTGCACAGCAGCTTCAGCCAAAATCCATCTTGTTCTGATGTTTGTCAACTTGTAACTTCTACTAAATTGAGTTTGCATTTATGTCTCTTGTTTGTTTCCAGTGTGATAACTCCAATCCCAACATTTCTTGAATAAACAACATCCAGGCTTTGCTACAGAGCCTGTCCCTGGTGAACAGTGTCAAAAAATTGCTCATTTCTTACTTCCCACAATATTTATAGCTTTTAATACCCTGTGGATGTCTCTTAACTGATAAAAGGCATGACCAGGTTCTACCCAGTGAGGGGGCTCTGATGAAGTGGAAGGAGAAGAGTCTGACCTTGTTTCCTCTCACAGCCTGGAGAACTTCCCCACACTGCACTCCCATCACCCCACACACCCCAGCTGCTGTCCCTGGGTCAGGATCTTCAGGAGTTCCCTGCAGTGGTCACTTGGGAAAGGGCAGCAAAGCCCCTGGGCTGAGCCCCAGCAGCGTCCGCAGCGGCTCTGTCCCAGCTCCTGCCACAGCCCCTGTTTTCCTGCTGGCTCCTCTTCTGCAGGGCTCTCACCAACAGGGAACCATTGCACAGCCTCTGCTGGGATCAGGGCTCTGCTGCTGATCTGCTCTTGGCTTTCCCCACGAAAGGAGGAACAGGAGAGAGCCTCAGCAAGGAGACCGATGGGAAAGGGAGTTTGTCCCCATGTCAGCCTCCTCTTCCATTTTTAAAGCAACCCCAGTCCCAAAATCTTCTCATTTGAACTGCCTGAACTTGCTCCCTCTCTTTCCTGGGGTGGATCCTTAGGACCCTGCACTACAAATGTGCTGCTAAACTTTGATTTCTGGTTCAAATCTAATTTTGCCACTTGCATACCACAATTGCAGTGGTACTTCACCTTCACCGCCCAGTTCCTAAGAGGATCCATGGAATAATAAATTCTGTGCAGGAGCTGGAGCACAGGCACACAGCAGAGGGATGATTTAGGATTCCAGCAATGCCATTTCTTCTGTGAAGAGGTGAATCAATGCTGCTCTCTTGGCTTTAAGCCTTAGAAAGTCAGAGGTTCCATCTGAGTCATCTTCTACACTCCCTTGGCAGTCCCACAGCAGCCTGCAGGGAATTCCAAGGAATTCCTAGACAGCTGAGGTGAGATGATTCCTACCCAGGCTGACATGGCTCAGGGATCTGGGATGCTCCTGCTGGAAAGTGGCATGTGTGGTGGCCCTGGGAGCAGAACTGTCACCTCTCTGCCCTGCTGACACCACGTTTGTGTCCCCAGCTATGGGATGTCACATCCCCTCCCCAGGGCAATCCTTTCAAGGGCAAACACTTCATGATCCGTGCGCTGACGGGGCTCCGGGAGAGGGGGAGAGGGACTTTGGACAAGGGGAATGGAATCCCACTGAGAGGGTGTGGGTTCAGATGGGATGTTGGGAAGAAATCCTTGCCTGTGAGAGTGCTGAGACCCTGGCACAGGTTTCCAGAGTTGCTCTGGCCAACCCATCGCTGGAAGTGTTCCAGGCCAGGATGGATGAGGTTTGAAGGAACCTGGTCTAGTGGACAGCTTGGTAAACTGCCCCTGCTTGCAAAGGGGTGAGATCAGGCAAAAACAACCACAAGGATTTCCAAGACTGAGGAGGATGAGCTCTGGTGAAGGGCTGCAAAGGGGACCAGAGAACCCCAAAATCTGGTCTCCAATTGCTTTCATTGCATCATCAGGGGTATTGGCAGGAAGGAATGTGGGCTCTAGTCCTGATTATGCAAGCTTGTCCTGGTTGGACACTGACCAAACACCAGGCACCCAAAAAAGCCCTGTGCTCACCTTCTCTTGCTCTCAGCTGGGCAGAGGAGAGGGAAACAAGAATTAACAAAGGGCTCAAGAGTAGAGATGAGGACTGGGAGAGAAAACACCTTAAGTGTAACACTTGGTTAAAATTTAACACTAATAAGTAAATTTATTATTAAAAGAGTCAGAGGATGATAATGAGAAGTGAAATGAAACTTTAAAACTCTTTTTCTCCCCCCTCCCTCCTTCCCACTGACAGTGCAGGGAGACAGGGCATGGGGGTTTTGGTCACTTTGTCACTCCAGATCTTCTTCTGTTTGCTCAGGGAGAGGAGTTTTTTCCTGCTCTGTCATGGGGTCTCTCCCACGGGATTCAGTTCTCCATGAGCTTCTCCAGTGTGGCTCTAAGCTCAGGAGCAGCACTCCTGCCAGAACTGCTGCAGCCTGAGTCCCTCCCCAGGGCAAACCTTCTTCTCAAAGCTGTCACAGCGTGGGTCACTCTTCCACGGGGTGCAGTCCTCCAAGGACAGGCTGCTCTCGTTTGGAAGCAGGGCTCTCTTTCTCTCTCCACGAGCAGGCGCCCTCTCTCTGCACTCAGGTCTCCCACGGGATCACAGCTTTCTCTGGCAGGCACCCACTCCAGCTTGAGCACTGCTCCCACAGGCTGCGAGTGGATTTGTGCATGCCCTCTGCACTTCATGGACTGCTGCAGGACAGTTTGTTTCACCACAGTCCTCACTGCAGCCTGCAGAGGAATCCCAGCTGGGACGTTTGGAGCACTTCTTCCCCCTTGTTTCCACTGACCTTGGTGTCACCATGTTGTGTTCTCTCACACGTCCTCACCCTCCCTCTCTTCTCTGGCTCCAGGAAAAGCTGCTGCCCATGGGTGCCACTGCCAACAAATTGTCCCAGCTCAAAGATTCTTCCAGAATTCCGCAGTGCCCAGGGGTTGATCTCGTCCGGGTTCCAGGCTGGGAAATCGCTCGCCGTGTTTTCCCCACGGGCCAGACGACCCCGTGGAGGCAGTGCAGGCTGCTTTGATTTTCTGCTTAAATGTGTCCTCACCGAGGCGTTTCCAACCTCTCCAGTGGTGCCAGCAGCGTGTCCATCTTCAGAGCCAGCACAGATTGGCTCTGGCAGACGTGGTGGAAGCTTCCAGCAGCTTCTCACAGAAGCCTCTTCCTGTGGCCCTGCACCACTACCAAAAATCAGGCTGTGCCAAATCAGCACAGAGCACCTGATTGCTGTCCTTCCCTTGGGCTGGGGGAGCCTGCATCAGAATGAAAAAATGGGAATTGTTGGCTCAGTTGGGTTTCCTTGGGCCCAGGGCAGGTTTTGGCAATGATCCCAGAGCTCTTCCCAGAAAGGGAGGTGTTTCTGACAAGCACCAAGAGGCTTCAGCAGCACTGCCAGAATTCCAGTGCCACCAGCAGCACCAGCAGCCCTCTGCTGCTCGAGGGACCATGACCCCTCATGAAAGAAACATGAGAAATGGCAGAAACAAGTATTTCTAATGAGGAGGAAAAGAAGAGCCATTCAATTCTGCATTTGTAGTTTTGACAAGACTCACTTCCTTTGTGGGAAAAAAACAACCAAACGCAAAAAACCCAACAAAACCAACGGAAGTGAGACTCTGATCTACCCAAAGACACCATTTCCTGCTCCACCATGATCTCAAAATCGAACAACAGCAGGACAGGGCACAGAGAGAGCCTGTAGTACAGGAATGGGGATCTTCTGGTGATCTGAGCACTTTTTATTTTCATCTTACTGACCTGGGAGGAGCTGCTGTAGGAGATTGATCCCAAAGGAGCACGGGGTACCAGGAAGCGCCGCTGATCTGCACAGACCCCTTTGCCTGCTGCTGCCCCACTGGGAACAGGTCAGTGCAAGGTTTGCCCTCCTCCCTACCCCACCTCCCTCTCCTCCAGCAGCTGCTCTGCTCCTGCCACCCTTTCTGGTGACCGCAGGGCCCTCCCCAGCTCCCCCCTCCTCTGCCCTGCCCTTCCCTTCCGCATCCCCTGCTGAACATCCCAACCCTGCCACCTCCCTCTCCCACCCCACCATTTCCACTGCCCTCCTCCCCTCACATCTCACTTCTCCCCTCTGAATCCTTCCCACTGCAGGGAGCTGCAGAGGAGCCGCATGCTCCATCCCGGCATTCTCCAAGCACTGACTCCCCATCCACTCTCACCACAGCCAGGGGCCACATCCCACTGCCTGCCCAGCGTCCATCCATGGAGGTGACCACCGTGTCCCCATCTCCCGCCTCACCCACTGAAGGGGACAATCTCTGTGACATAGATGTCACCGACGTGGCCATACACAGTGTGACACTGCTCATCAGCCTCTGTGGGCTGGTTGGGAATGGGGCTTTCCTCTGCCTCCTTGGCCTGAAATGGCGTAACATTGGCATCTTTTTCCTGGCTCTTCTTGACTTCCTCTTCCTGCTCTTCACAGTCCCCTCTGCCCTCCTCTTCCTTGTGGAGGACCTGTCCTGCTCTCTTATCCTGCCCCTGCTGTACTTGAGTTTCCTTTTCCAGCTGCCATGGTCCTTCTGCTACTGGGCGCTGTTCTGGCTGATGTTAATCGGCCATAATCGAAACATGTACAAGCCCTGCATGCTCTGCTGCCACTGCAGCCTTCTTGAGCGCCTTTTGGGCTTGATGAACACTGTCCACTACTGCATATTTCTTGCCCTCTTCATTGTCATTTGTGTAATGCCATACCTGTGCCAATCACACCAGCAGGAGCACTGCAGGGCAGCTCTCATCTCCATGCACGCCCTCATCCTGCTCCTCTTTGCTGCACCCATACTCATTTTTCACACAATCAACTTCATTAAGGCCAAGAGGGGCTCCCATCAGCAGAAAACCAAGTGGCAAGACACGGTTATCTCCCTCATTGTGCTCTTCATTGTCCTTCTCAGCCTCTGCAATCTCCTGCAGCTTGGCTACACTGTTGTGTCTTCTCAAGTTCTTTTCCTGCTCAGCTGCATCCTCAGCAGCATCAAACCCTTCATCTACTTCTTGGCAGGGAGGTGCTGGAGGCCCTGCTCCCTGAAATCCCTCTGGCTCTCCCTCCAGAGGGTCTTTGAGGAGCCACAAGAAAGCGCTGCCCACAGCAGTGACCCTGCCTTGGACACTGTGCTCTGAGCCTGCTGATTCCTCCTGCTGCACTCCTGAGGGCCCCTGGGACAGTGGCTGAGGGATTCCTTAAGTCCCCTGAAGAATAAATATCCAAAGTGTCACCGTCCCTGTGCTGGTGCATCCCCTCTCCCTTTCCAGGCTGTGCTGGGATCTCAGGAAGGCTCCGCAGGCCTCAGCGCTGAGGAGCAGCCCCTGGCCTGGTCACAAACACCCTCTGCTCCAGGAGCTGCTGCTGTCCAGCCTCCTCTGGGGTGTATGAACAGCCTTGGAGATTGGTTTAATTCCCTGAATCCCTGTTCTCACCCTCCCAAAGCGAGGTGCTGCCCGAAGCGTGGCCAGGGTGAAACATTGCTGTGGCTGAGGGCCGTGGCCTGGGGCTGTGACCAGCGGTGCCAAAGGAGACCCTTGGGGCTCTGCTGGGCCCCGCAGCGCTGACCAGAACCTCCCTCAGAGCGGGGCCTCTCCCGGCTGGATCTCTCCTGTTCCCTGCCCTCAGGGATGCCCAAACACCCACAGATCCTAAACCCATCCCCACTGCTCGAGGCTCAGCCCTTGGCCCACTGAGGAGATGCAAACAGATCCGGAGTGAGCATTTCCCTGCCTCCAAGGGGAATTTCTCACAGGGACCTTGCACTGCCTCTGTCTCTGTGTGCACACACGTGTGCATCTGCTGTGGCACATGTGGGAGAAATGCTGCTCCCTCAGGTGTTGAAGGACCTGAGACATCTGAGTACCTCAGGCCTGGAAGGAAGTATAGGGCATAAATGAGGTTAAAGGCTGTTGAGGGTTCTTCCTCTATTGAATTGCTCAATTTAAGGTGGAACTGAAGTACTGTGAAGTGTGAGTGCAGGAAAGCTTTCAGGCCATTTTCCTTTTATCCTTACCCTCACTGTCCTTCTGTCACACACACAAACACACACACAAGCACACACACACTTTGCTGTGCTGTTGCTTCATATTAATCCTGGTTTTTGCTGATACCCTTGCTGGTGGTTTTGTGCCTCCAGAAATTCTCCCTCTGCCCTGGCTTTGGCCTCTCCCTCAGCAGGCTCAGATGGTGCAGCTACAAGGGAAGGGGAGTCCGTGGTGCTCAGCACAGGCACCCCCTTCCAGGAGCAGGGTGACATCTGTGTCTGTCACCACGGGCTCCACGGGGCATCAACCCCCTCCCTGTGGCTTTGCTGAGGGCACTGAGCTGGGGGTGTTCAGCCTGGAGAGGGGAAGGCTTTGGGGAGATCTTAGAGCCCCTTCCAGAGCCGGAAGAGGCTCCAAGAGCTGGAGAGGCACTTTGGACAAAGGCCTGAAGTGACAGGACAAGGGGGAATGGCTTCTCACTGCTAGAGTACAGGGTGAGGTGGAATATTGGGAAGAAATCCTTCCCTGTGAGGCTGGAGAGGCCCTGGCACAGGTTCCCAGAGATGCTCTGGCCACCCCATCCCTGGAAGTGTTCCAGGCCAGGATGGATGGGGTTTGAAGGAACCTGGTCTAGTGGACAGGTTGGTAATCTGTCCCTGCTTGCAAAGGGGTGAGGTCAGGCAAAAACATCCACATGGATTCCCAAGACTGAGGAGGAGGAGCTCTGGTGAAGGGCTGCAAAGGGGTCCACAGAACCCCAAAATCTGGTCTCCAATTGCTTTCATTGCATCATCAGGGGTATTGGCAGGAAGGAATGTGGGCTCTAGTCCTGATTATGCAAGCTTGTCCTGGTTGGACACTGACCAAACACCAGGCACCCAAAAAAGCCCTGTGCTCACCTTCTCTTGCTCTCAGCTGAGCAAAGGAGAGGGAAACAAGAAATAACAAAGGGCGCAAGAGTTGAGAGGAGGACTGGGAGAAAAACACCCTAAGTGTAAAACTTGGTTAAAATTTAACGCTAAGAAGTAGATTTATTATTAACAGAGTCAGAGGATGATAATAAGAAGTAAAATGAAACTTTAAAACTCCTTTTCTCCCCAGCTCCCTCCTTCCCACCGACAGTGCAGGGAGACAGGGCATGGGGGTTTTGGTCACTTTGGCACTCCAGATCTTCTTCTGTTTGCTCAGGGAGAGGAGTTTTTTTTCCTGCTCTGTCATGGGGTCTCTCCCACGGGATTCAGTTCTCCATGAGCTTCCTCAGTGGGGCTCTAATCTCAGGAGCAGCACTCCTGCCAGAACTGCTGCAACCTGAGTCCCTCCCAAGGGCAAACCTTCTTCTCAAAGCTGTTACAGCATGGGTCACTCTTCCACGGGGTGCAGTCCTCCAAGGACAGGCTGCTCTCGTTTGGAAGCAGGGCTCTCTTTCTCTCTCCACGAGCAGGAGCCCTCTCTCTGCACTCAGGTCTCCCACGGGATCACAGCTTTCTCTGGCAGGCACCCACTCCAGCTTGAGCACTTCTCCCACAGGCTGCGAGTGGATTTGTGAATCCCCTCTGCACTTCATGGACTGCTGCAGGACAGTTTGTTTCACCACAGTCCTCACTGCAGCCTGCAGAGGAATCCCAGCTTTGACGTTTGGAGCACTTCTTCCCCCTTGTTTTCACTGACCTTGGTGCCACCACGTTGTGTCCCCTCACATGTCCTCACCCTCCCTCTCTTCTCTGACTCCAGGAAAAACTGCTGCCCATGGGTGCCATTGCCAACAAATTGTCCCAGTTCAAAGATTCTTCCAGAATTCCGCAGTGCCCAGGGGTTGATCTCGCAGGGGTTCCAGGCTGGGAAATCGCTCGCCGTGTTTTCCCCACGGGCCAGACGACCCCGTGGAGGCAGTGCAGGCTGCTTTGATTTTCTGCTTAAATGTGTCCTCACCGAGGCGTTTCCAACCTCTCCAGTGGTGCCAGCAGCGTGTCCATCTTCAGAGCCAGCACAGATTGGCTCTGGCAGACGTGGTGGAAGCTTCCAGCAGCTTCTCACAGAAGCCTCTTCCTGTGGCCCTGCACCGCTACCAAAAACCAGGCTGTGCCAAATCAGCACAGAGCACCTGATTGCTGTCCTTCCCTTGGGCTGGGGGAGCCTGCATCAGAATGAAAAAATGGGAATTGTTGGCTCAGTTGGGTTTCCTTGGGCCCAGGGCAGGTTTTGGCAATGATCCCAGAGCTCTTCCCAGAAAGGGAGGTGTTTGTGACAAGCACCAAGAGGCTTCAGCAGCACTGCCAGAATTCCAGTGCCACCAGCAGCACCAGCAGCCCTCTGCTGCTCGAGGGACCATGACCCCTCATGAAAGAAACATGAGAAATGGCAGAAACAAGTATTTCTAATGAGGAGGAAAAGAAGAGCCATTCAATTCTGCATTTGTAGTTTTGACAAGACTCACTTCCTTTGTGGGAAAAAAACAACCAAACGCAAAAAACCCAACAAAACCAACGGAAGTGAGACTCTGATCTACCCAAAGACACCATTTCCTGCTCCACCATGATCTCAAAATCGAACAACAGCAGGACAGGGCACAGAGAGAGCCTGTAGTACAGGAATGGGGATCTTCTGGTGATCTGAGCACTTTTTATTTTCATCTTACTTACCTGGGAGGAGCTGCTGTAGGAGATTGATCCCAAAGGAGCACGGGGTACCAGGAAGCGCCGCTGATCTGCACAGACCCCTTTGCCTGCTGCTGCCCCACTGGGAACAGGTCAGTGCAAGGTTTGCCCTCCTCCCTACCCCACCTCCCTCTCCTCCAGCAGCTGCTCTGCTCCTGCCACCCTTTCTGGTGACCGCAGGGCCCTCCCCAGCTCCCCCCTCCTCTGCCCTGCCCTTCCCTTCCGCATCCCCTGCTGAACATCCCAACCCTGCCACCTCCCTCTCCCACCCCACCATTTCCACTGCCCTCCTCCCCTCACATCTCACTTCTCCCCTCTGAATCCTTCCCACTGCAGGGAGCTGCAGAGGAGCCGCATGCTCCATCCCGGCATTCTCCAAGCACTGACTCCCCATCCACTCTCACCACAGCCAGGGGCCACATCCCACTGCCTGCCCAGCGTCCATCCATGGAGGTGACCACCGTGTCCCCATCTCCCGCCTCACCCACTGAAGGGGACAATCTCTGTGACATAGATGTCACCGACGTGGCCATACACAGTGTGACACTGCTCATCAGCCTCTGTGGGCTGGTTGGGAATGGGGCTTTCCTCTGCCTCCTTGGCCTGAAATGGCGTAACATTGGCATCTTTTTCCTGGCTCTTCTTGACTTCCTCTTCCTGCTCTTCACAGTCCCCTCTGCCCTCCTCTTCCTTGTGGAGGACCTGTCCTGCTCTCTTATCCTGCCCCTGCTGTACTTGAGTTTCCTTTTCCAGCTGCCATGGTCCTTCTGCTACTGGGCGCTGTTCTGGCTGATGTTAATCGGCCATAATCGAAACATGTACAAGCCCTGCATGCTCTGCTGCCACTGCAGCCTTCTTGAGCGCCTTTTGGGCTTGATGAACACTGTCCACTACTGCATATTTCTTGCCCTCTTCATTGTCATTTGTGTAATGCCATACCTGTGCCAATCACACCAGCAGGAGCACTGCAGGGCAGCTCTCATCTCCATGCACGCCCTCATCCTGCTCCTCTTTGCTGCACCCATACTCATTTTTCACACAATCAACTTCATTAAGGCCAAGAGGGGCTCCCATCAGCAGAAAACCAAGTGGCAAGACACGGTTATCTCCCTCATTGTGCTCTTCATTGTCCTTCTCAGCCTCTGCAATCTCCTGCAGCTTGGCTACACTGTTGTGTCTTCTCAAGTTCTTTTCCTGCTCAGCTGCATCCTCAGCAGCATCAAACCCTTCATCTACTTCTTGGCAGGGAGGTGCTGGAGGCCCTGCTCCCTGAAATCCCTCTGGCTCTCCCTCCAGAGGGTCTTTGAGGAGCCACAAGAAAGCGCTGCCCACAGCAGTGACCCTGCCTTGGACACTGTGCTCTGAGCCTGCTGATTCCTCCTGCTGCACTCCTGAGGGCCCCTGGGACAGTGGCTGAGGGATTCCTTAAGTCCCCTGAAGAATAAATATCCAAAGTGTCACCGTCCCTGTGCTGGTGCATCCCCTCTCCCTTTCCAGGCTGTGCTGGGATCTCAGGAAGGCTCCGCAGGCCTCAGCGCTGAGGAGCAGCCCCTGGCCTGGTCACAAACACCCTCTGCTCCAGGAGCTGCTGCTGTCCAGCCTCCTCTGGGGTGTATGAACAGCCTTGGAGATTGGTTTAATTCCCTGAATCCCTGTTCTCACCCTCCCAAAGCGAGGTGCTGCCCGAAGCGTGGCCAGGGTGAAACATTGCTGTGGCTGAGGGCCGTGGCCTGGGGCTGTGACCAGCGGTGCCAAAGGAGACCCTTGGGGCTCTGCTGGGCCCCGCAGCGCTGACCAGAACCTCCCTCAGAGCGGGGCCTCTCCCGGCTGGATCTCTCCTGTTCCCTGCCCTCAGGGATGCCCAAACACCCACAGATCCTAAACCCATCCCCACTGCTCGAGGCTCAGCCCTTGGCCCACTGAGGAGATGCAAACAGATCCGGAGTGAGCATTTCCCTGCCTCCAAGGGGAATTTCTCACAGGGACCTTGCACTGCCTCTGTCTCTGTGTGCACACACGTGTGCATCTGCTGTGGCACATGTGGGAGAAATGCTGCTCCCTCAGGTGTTGAAGGACCTGAGACATCTGAGTACCTCAGGCCTGGAAGGAAGTATAGGGCATAAATGAGGTTAAAGGCTGTTGAGGGTTCTTCCTCTATTGAATTGCTCAATTTAAGGTGGAACTGAAGTACTGTGAAGTGTGAGTGCAGGAAAGCTTTCAGGCCATTTTCCTTTTATCCTTACCCTCACTGTCCTTCTGTCACACACACAAACACACACACAAGCACACACACACTTTGCTGTGCTGTTGCTTCATATTAATCCTGGTTTTTGCTGATACCCTTGCTGGTGGTTTTGTGCCTCCAGAAATTCTCCCTCTGCCCTGGCTTTGGCCTCTCCCTCAGCAGGCTCAGATGGTGCAGCTACAAGGGAAGGGGAGTCCGTGGTGCTCAGCACAGGCACCCCCTTCCAGGAGCAGGGTGACATCTGTGTCTGTCACCACGGGCTCCACGGGGCATCAACCCCCTCCCTGTGGCTTTGCTGAGGGCACTGAGCTGGGGGTGTTCAGCCTGGAGAGGGGAAGGCTTTGGGGAGATCTTAGAGCCCCTTCCAGAGCCGGAAGAGGCTCCAAGAGCTGGAGAGGCACTTTGGACAAAGGCCTGAAGTGACAGGACAAGGGGGAATGGCTTCTCACTGCTAGAGTACAGGGTGAGGTGGAATATTGGGAAGAAATCCTTCCCTGTGAGGCTGGAGAGGCCCTGACACAGGTTCCCAGAGATGCTCTGGCCACCCCATCCCTGGAAGTGTTCCAGGCCAGGATGGATGGGGTTTGAAGGAACCTGGTCTAGTGGACAGGTTGGTAATCTGTCCCTGCTTGCAAAGGGGTGAGGTCAGGCAAAAACATCCACAAGGATTCCCAAGACTGAGGAGGAGGAGCTCTGGTGAAGGGCTGCAAAGGGGTCCACAGAACCCCAAAATCTGGTCTCCAATTGCTTTCATTGCATCATCAGGGGTATTGGCAGGAAGGAATGTGGGCTCTAGTCCTGATTATGCAAGCATGCCCTGGTTGGACACTGACCAAAAACCAGGCACCCAAAAAAGCCCTGTGCTCACCTTCTCTTGCTCTCAGCTGAGCAAAGGAGAGGGAAACAAGAAATAACAAAGGGCGCAAGAGTTGAGAGGAGGACTGGGAGAAAAACACCCTAAGTGTAAAACTTGGTTAAAATTTAACGCTAAGAAGTAGATTTATTATTAACAGAGTCAGAGGATGATAATAAGAAGTAAAATGAAACTTTAAAACTCCTTTTCTCCCCAGCTCCCTCCTTCCCACCGACAGTGCAGGGAGACAGGGCATGGGGGTTTTGGTCACTTTGGCACTCCAGATCTTCTTCTGTTTGCTCAGGGAGAGGAGTTTTTTTTCCTGCTCTGTCATGGGGTCTCTCCCACGGGATTCAGTTCTCCATGAGCTTCCCCAGTGGGGCTCTAATCTCAGGAGCAGCACTCCTGCCAGAACTGCTGCAACCTGAGTCCCTCCCAAGGGCAAACCTTCTTCTCAAAGCTGTTACAGCATGGGTCACTCTTCCACGGGGTGCAGCCTCCAAGGACAGACTGCTCTCGTTTGGAAGCAGGGCTCTCTTTCTCTCTCCACGAGCAGGAGCCCTCTCTCTGCACTCAGGTCTCCCACGGGATCACAGCTTTCTCTGGCAGGCACCCACTCCAGCTTGAGCACTTCTCCCACAGGCTGCGAGTGGATTTGTGAATCCCCTCTGCACTTCATGGACTGCTGCAGGACAGTTTGTTTCACCACAGTCCTCACTGCAGCCTGCAGAGGAATCCCAGCTTTGACGTTTGGAGCACTTCTTCCCCCTTGTTTCCACTGACCTTGGTGCCACCATGTTGTGTCCCCTCACATGTCCTCACCCTCCCTCTCTTCTCTGACTCCAGGAAAAACTGCTGCCCATGGGTGCCACTGCCAACAAATTGTCCCAGTTCAAAGATTCTTCCAGAATTCCGCAGTGCCCAGGGGTTGATCTCGCAGGGGTTCCAGGCTGGGAAATCGCTCGCCGTGTTTTCCCCACGGGCCAGACGACCCCGTGGAGGCAGTGCAGGCTGCTTTGATTTTCTGCTTAAATGTGTCCTCACCGAGGCGTTTCCAACCTCTCCAGTGGTGCCAGCAGCGTGTCCATCTTCAGAGCCAGCACAGATTGGCTCTGGCAAACGTGGTGGAAGCTTCCAGCAGCTTCTCACAGAAGCCACTTCCTGTGGCCCTGCACCGCTACCAAAAACCAGGCTGTGCCAAATCAGCACAAAGCACCTGATTGCTGTCCTTCCCTTGGGCTGGGGGAGCCTGCATCAGAATGAAAAAATGGGAATTGTTGCCTCAGTTGGGCTTCCTTGGGCCCAGGGCAGGTTTTGGCAATGATCCCAGAGCTCTTCCCAGAAAGGGAGGTGTTTGTGACAAGCACCAAGAGGCTTCACCAGCACTGCCAGAATTCCAGTGCCACCAGCAGCACCAGCAGCCCTCTGCTGCTCGAGGGACCATGACCCCTCATGAAACCAAAGTGAGAAATGGCAGAAAGAAATATTTCTAATCAGCAGGAAAAGAGGAGCCATTCTATTCTTCAAGTGGAGTTTTGACAGAATTCACTTCATTTGCAGCAAAAAAACCCATCAAACCAAGCAAAGTGAGACTCTGATGTACCCAAAGACAGAGATTCCTACAGCACCATGATCCCACCACCAAAAAACAGCAGGACAGGGCACGGGAGGAGCCAGTGGGACTGGAGTGGGGAGCTCCTGGTGATCTGGGCACTTTCTCCTTCCTGTGACTGACCTGGGAGGAGCCGCTTTAGGAGACTGATCCCAAAGGAGCACGGGGTACCAGGAAGCGCCGCTGATCTGCACAGACCCTTGGCCTGCTGCTGCCCCACTGGGAACAGGTCAGTGCAAGGTTTGCCCTCCTCCCTACCCCACCTCCCTCTCCTCCAGCAGCTGCTCTGCTCCTGCCACCCTCTCTGGTGACCGCAGGGCCCTCCCCAGCTCCCCCCTCCTCTGCCCTGCCCTTCCCTTCCGCATCCCCTGCTGAACATCCCAACCCTCCCACCTCCCTCTCCCAACCCACCATTTCCACTGCCCTCCTCCCCTCACATCTCACTTCTCCCCTCTGAATCCTTCCCACTGCAGGGAGCTGCAGAGGAGCCGCATGCTCCATCCCGGCATTCTCCAAGCACTGACTCCCCATCCACTCTCACCACAGCCAGGGGCCACATCCCACTGCCTGCCCAGCGTCCATCCATGGAGGTGACCACCGTGTCCCCATCTCCCGCCTCACCCACTGAAGGGGACAATCTCTGTGACACAGATGTCACCAACGTGGCCATACACAGTGTGACCCTGCTCATCAGCCTCTGTGGGCTGGTTGGGAATGGGGCTGTGCTCTCCCTCCTCAGCCTGAAAATGCGTAACATTGGCATCTTTGCCCTGGCCTTTGCTGACTTCCTCTTCCTGCTCTTCACAATTTCCTCTGCCCTCCTCTTCCTAGTGGAGGACGTGTCCTGCTCTCCTATCATGTCCCTGCTTTACTTGAGTTTCCTTTTCCAGCTCTCAGTGGTCTCCTACTACTGGGCACTGTTCCAGCTGTCGCGCACCGGCAATGTGGTAGATATGTACAAGATCTGCATTCCCTGCATGTTTTACTGTCGCTGCACCCCTCCCAAGCGCCTGTTGTGGTTGGTAGTCAGTGTCCAGTATTGGGCCTTCTTTGCTCTCTTCACTGTCATTCCTGCCATGACAAACCTGTGCCCATCACACCAGCAGGAGCGCTGCAGGGCAGCTCTCATCTCTGTGCACGCCCTCATCCTGCTCCTCTTTGCTGCACCTCTGCTCATTTCTCGCACAATCGACTTCATTAAGGCCATGTGGGGCTCTAAGAAGCTGAAACCCCAGAGACACGAAATCGTTGTCTACTTCACTGTGCTCCTCATTCTCCTTCTCAGCCTCTGCAATTTCCTGCGGCAGTTTGGCTACATCATTGTGTCTTCCCAGGTTCTTTTCCTGCTCAACTGCATCCACAGCAGCATCAAACCCTTCATCTACTTCTTGGCAGGAGGTTTCCGGAGGCCCTGCTCCCTGAAATCCCTCCGGCTCTCCCTCCAGAGGGCCTTTGATGAGCAAGAAAAAGAACCAGCCCACAGCAATGATGGCTCCAAGGACACAGTGATCTGAGCCAGGTGATCCCTTCCCCTGCTCTGCTGAAGGACCCTGGCAGAGTGGCTCAGGCTTTCCTTGAGCCACCTGATCAAGAAAGACCCACAGGATGCCCCTCCCTGTGGTGCTGGATTCCTGCAGGAGAAGGCAGCAGGGGCAGTGCCTTGGGTGATTTTGGAGGGATGCTCTGCAGGGAGCTCATTGGAGCATGGCTTTCCTCCTCCCTGCTGGATGCACATGGCTCCAGGCAGAGCAGCTGGGCTCAGTTCTGTTCCCCAGCTCTATTCCCCAGGGAAAGATCCTCCTTGCCTCAGCCCCAGGGAATGAACTCCATCTCCTCTGCCTACACACAGCAGTTTCCTGCTGTTTTCAGGGATCTCCTGCCTGCAAAGAATGTGACACCTTAAGGCCTGGGACACACCCAGCACGGGGTGCTGGTCATTTCCCAAATCCCTGTGGGGCTGATGCCTCTGGATGGCAGCAGAGGGGCTGGGATCACAGGGAGCATCCTTCCCCTTCTGTCTGGCAGAGCCGGCCCTGCATTCCCAGCTGATGGGGAGAGACACCAGGAAGGGCTGCAGAGCTGGGCAGGCACAGCAACATTCCCTTCTTCTTTCAGGGGAATTGGTCACATTCTTGAAATCCAGAATTCAGTCGTTCTGAGTAAAGGGCAGGGTCGATGGTGAACTCCTCTGAAACCTTGTGCCTGTGACCAACAAGAATATGGAATATGGAAATTCCCATCCCCAGATGCTTGGACCACTGAATTTCACAGGAATTAGGGGGTTCTGCTGCTGTTCTGCAGAATGGGGCCATCCTGTGGTTCCCAGCATCCAAGTCCCAGGAAGTCCTGGAGCACCTCCATCCTCAACCTGGCCACCCTCAGGAGGAGCTGCACAGCGACTCTGCACAGCAGCTTCAGCCAAAATCCATCTTGTACTGATCTCTGTTTTTTTGTAACCACTCCTGAATTGAGTTTGCATTTATGTCTCTTGTTTGTTACCAATGTGATAACTCCAAACCCAACATTTCTTGAATAAACAACAACCAGGCTTTGCTACAGAGCCTGTCCCTGGTGAACAGTGTCAAAAAATGGCTCATTTCTCACTTCTTGCAATATTTATAGCTTTTAATACCTTGTGGACGTCTCTTAACTGATAAAAGGCATGACCAGGTCCTACCCAGTGAGGGGGATCTGATGAAGTAGAAGGAGAAGAGTCTGACCTTGTTTCCTCTCACAGCCTGGAGAACTTCCCCACACTGCACTCCCATCACCCCACACACCCCAGCTGCTGTCCCTGGGTCAGGATCTTCAGGAGTTCCCTGCAGTGGTCACTTGGGAAAGGGCAGCAAAGCCCCTGGGCTGAGCCCCAGCAGCGTCCGCAGCAGCTCTGTCCCAGCTCCTGCCACAGCCCCTGTTCTCCTGCTGGCTCCTCTTCTGCAGGGCTCTCACCAACAGGGAACCATTGCACAGCCTCTGCTGGGATCAGGGCTCTGCTGCTGATCTGCTCTTGGCTTTCCCCAGGAAAGGAGCAACAGGAGAGAGCCTCAGCAAGGAGATCGATGGGAAAGGGAGTTTGTCCCCATGTCAGCTTCTGATTCAATTTTTAAAGTGACCCCAGTCCTAAAATCTTCTCATTTGAACTACCTGAACTTGCTCCCTCTCTTTCCTGAGGTGGATCCTTAGGGCCCTGCAATACAAATGTGCTGCTAAACTTTGATTTCTGGTCCAAATCTAATTTTGCCACTTGTATACTACAATGGCAGTTGTACTTCACCTTCACCTCCCAGTTCCTAATAGAATCCATGGAATAATAAATTCTGTGCAGGAGCTGGAGCACAGGCACACCGCAGAGGGATCACTTAGGAATCCAGCAATGCCATTTCTTCTGTGAAGAGGTGAATCAATGCTGCTCTCTTGGCTTTAAGCCTTAGAAAGTCAGAGGTTTCATCTCAGGCATCTTCTACACTCCCTTGGCAGTCCCACAGCAGCCTGCAGTGGATTCCAAGGAATTCCTAGACAGCTGAGGTGAGATGATTCCTACCCAGGCTGACATGCCTCAGGCATCTGGGATGCTCCTGCTGGAAAGTGGCACGTGTGGTGGCCCTGGGAGCAGAACTTTCACCTCTCTGCCCTGCTGACACCACGTTTGTGTCCCCAGCTATGGAATCTCACATCCCCTCCCCAGGGCAATCCTTTCAAGGGCAAACACTTCATGATCCATGAGCTGACGGGGCTCCAGGAGATGGGGAGAGGGATTTTGGACAAGGGGAATGGTTTCCCACTGAGAGAGGGTGGGTTCAGATGGGATGTTGGGAAGAAATCCTTCCCTGTGAGGGTGCTGAGACCCTGGCACAGGTTGCCCAGCAAAGCTGTGGCTGCCCCATGCCTGGAAGTGTCCAAGGCCAGGTTGGATGGGGTTTGGAGCAACCTGGCATAGTGGAAGGTGTCCCTGCTGTCAAAGGGATAGGATGGGATCAGGTACAAACATCCACAAGTGCTCCCAGGACTGAGGAGGAGGAGGAGTAGCTCTGGTGAAGGGAGGGCAGGGGGTTCACAGCACCCGGTCTCTGACAGCTTCCATTGCATCATCCAGGGGATTGGCAGGAATTAGGGTGGGCTCTGAGTGCTGACAAGCTGCTGCAAGCACCTGATTGCTGTCCTTGCCTTGGGCTGGGGGAGCCTGCACTGGAATGATAGAAATGGGAGTCCATGGCCCAGGGGTGCTGCCATGAGCCCCGGGCAGGTTTTGGCAACGATTCTGGAGCTTTTCCCAGAATGGGAGTTGTTTCTGACAAGCAGCCAGGAGCTTCACCAGCGCTGCCAGCACTGCCAGCATTGCAGTGCCAGCAGCAGCACCAGCAGCCCTCTGCTGCTGGAGGGACAATGACCCCTCAGGGAAGGGAAACAGGGAATGGCAGAGACATGACAGGAGACAGGGCACAGAGAGGAGCCAGCGGGACGGGAGTGGGGAGCTCCTGGTGATCTGGGGACATTCTCCTTCCTGTGACTGAGCTGGGAGGAGCCGCTTTAGGAGATTGATCCCAAGGGAGCACGGGGTACCAGGAAGCGCCGCTGATCTGCACAGACCCCTTGGCCTGCTGCTGCCCCACTGGGAACAGGTCAGTGCAAGGTTTGCCCTCCTCCCTACCCCACCTCCCTCTCCTCCAGCAGCTGCTCTGCTCCTGCCACCCTTTCTGGTGACCGCAGGGCCCTCCCCAGCTCCCCCCTCCTCTGCCCTGCCCTTCCGCATCCCCTGCTGAACATCCCAACCCTGCCACCTCCCTCTCCCACCCCACCATTTCCACTGCCCTCCTCCCCTCACATCTCATTTCTCCCCTCTGAATCCTTCCCGCTGCAGGGAGCTGCAGAGGAGCCGCATGCTCCATCCCGGCATTCTCCAAGCACCGACTCCCCATCCACTCTGACCACAGCCAGGGGCCACATCCCACTGCCTGCCCAGCGTCCATCCATGGAGGTGACCACCGTGTCCCCATCTCCCGCCTCACCCACTGAAGGGGACAATCTCTGTGACATAGATGTCACCGACGTGGCCATACACAGTGTGACACTGCTCATCAGCCTCTGTGGGCTGGTTGGGAATGGGGCTGTGCTCTCCCTCCTCAGCCTGAAAATGCGTAACATTGGCATCTTTGACCTGGCTTTTGCTGACTTCTTTTTTCTGCTCTTCACAGTCCCCTCTGCCCTCCTCTTCCTGGTGGAGGACGTGTCCTGCTCTCCTATAGTGCCCCTGCTGTACTTGAGTTTCCTTTTCCAGCTGTCAGAAGTCTCCTACTACTGGGTGATTTTCTGGCTGGTGCGCACTGGCAGTGTGGTGCATATGTTAAAACTCTTCATTCCCTGTATGCTCTGCTGCCGCTGCACCCCTCCCATGCGCCTGTTGTTCTTGATGTTCAGTGTCCAGTACTGGGCCTTCTTTACTCTCTTCATTGTCATTCCTTCAGTGACAAACCTGTGCCCATCACACCAGCAGGAGCACTGCAGGGCAGCTCTCATCTCCATGCACGTCCTCATCCTCCTCCTCTTTGCTGCACCCCTGCTCATATCCCGCACAATCAGCTTCATTAAGGCGAAGTGGTGCTCCAAGGAGCAACAACCCAAGAGGCGCGACATCATTATCTCCCTCATTGTGATCCTCATTGTCCTTCTCAGCCTCTGCAATCTCCTGCAGCAGCTTGGCTACACCCTTGTGTCTTCTCAGGTTGTTTTCCTGCTCAACTGCATCCACAGCAGCATCAAACCCTTCATCTACTTCTTGGCTGGTAGGTGCTGGAGGCCCTGCTCCATGAAATCCCTCCGGCTCTCCCTCCAGAGGGCCTTTGATGAGCAGGAAGAAAAAGCAGCCTGCGAAAATGATGCCCAAAAGGACACGGGGGTCTGAGCCTGGTGATCCCTCCCACTGCTCTGCTGAAGGACCCTGGCACAGTGGCTCAGGCTTTCCTTGAGCCACCTGATCAAGAAATACCCACAGGATGCCCCTCCCTGTGGTGCTGGATTCCTGCGGGAGAAGGCAGCAGGGGCAGTGCCTTGGGTGATTTTTGAGGGATGCTCTGCAGGGAGCTCATTGGAGCATGGCTTTCCTCCTCCCTCCTGGATGCACATGGCTCCAGGCAGAGCAGCTGGGCTCAGTTCTGTTCCCCAGCTCTATTCCCCAGGGGAAGATCCTCCTTGCCTCAGCCCCAGGGAATGAACTCCATCTCCTCTGCCTACACACAGCAGTTTCCTGCTGTTTTCAGGGATCTCCTGCCTGCAAAGAATGTGACACCTTAAGGCCTGGGGACACACCCAGCACGGGGTGCTGGTCATTCCCAAATCCCTGCGGGGCTGGTGCCTCTGGATGGCAGCAGAGGGGCTGGGATCACAGGGAGCATCCTTCCCCTTCTGTCTGGCAGAGCCGGCCCTGCATTCCCAGCTGATGGGGAGAGACACCAGGAAGGGCTGCAGAGCTGGGCAGGGACAGCAACATTCCCTTCTTCTTTCAGGGAGAATTTGTCACATTCTTGAATTCCAGAATTCAGTCATTCTGAGTAAAGGGCAGGGTCGATAGTGAACTCCTCTGAACCCTTGTGCCTGTGACCAACAAGAATATGGAATATGGAAATTCCCATCCCCAGATGCTTGGACCACTGAATTTCACAGGAATGAGGGGGTTCTGCTGCTGTTCTGCAGAATGGGGCCATCCTGGGGTTCCCAGCATCCAAGTCCCAGGAAGTCCTGAAGCACCTCCATCCTCAACCTGGCCACCCTCGGGAGGAGCTGCACAGCGACTCTGCACAGCAGCTTCAGCCAAAACCCATCCTGAACTCATCTTTGTCCTCAGGAATTAGGGTGGGCTCTGAGTGCTGACAAGCTGCTGCAAGCACCTGATTGCTGTCCTTGCCTTGGGCTGGGGGAGCCTGCACAGGAATGATGGAAATGGGAGTCCATGGCCCAGGGGTGCTGCCATGAGCCCCGGGCAGGTTTGGGCAACGATTCTGGAGCTCTTCCCAGAATGGGAGTTGTTTCTGACAAGCAGCCAGGAGCTTCACCAGCGCTGCCAGCACTGCCAGCATTGCAGGGCCAGCAGCAGCACCAGCAGCCCTCTGCTGCTGGAGGGACAATGACCCCTCAGGGAAGGGAACCAGGGAATGGTAGAGACCTGTCAGGAGAGGGAAGGCAGTTAAGAATGGGACCCTCTCCTGGGAAGGAGCGTTTCTATTTAGGGGTAAATCAGGAGCCATTCACATATATTATAAATATGTGAAATTGGAGATTGGCTCTCGCAAATGTTGAACGGATATTATGTGTGTTGTAATGTTAAAAGAAGCTCTGTGAAGATTTGGAGTGTTCCTAATGTGAGTATTGTGTTCATGCTGAAAGCTGCAATGCTGGTCTGGGACCATAGCGGGGAGTGGAAGGCAGAGGGAGGGCACAAGCCCCGGGAAGGCGGGAGGAAGGAGGAGCAGTGTGGGAAGAGTGGGATATGGATGAGTGTGGGGTTGGCTCAGCAAGGGGATCGAAGGGATTGTTCCTGTTGTGGGCGGGCTGCGTCTGACCGTGCTTGTGGATCTTGTTTTTTCATGGTCGTAGTTTAATAAACATTTTTTAAAATATAAGGAGTGAGGCGTCATTTCTCACAACAAAGAAAAAGACCACTTGATGATTTGTAGGGGGAAAAAAGAAAGATTCAAGCTCAATAACCCCGAGGCTGTGGAACTCCGACTGCCCCGTGACTGCACCGAGACTTTGGAAACAACAGCGGGACCGGGCACGGGAGGAGCCAGCGGGACGGGAGTGGGGAGCTCCTGGTGATCTGGGCACTTTCTCCTTCCTGGGACTGAGCTGGGAGGAGCCGCTTTAGGAGATTGATCCCAAAGGAGCACGGGGTACCAGGAAGCGCCGCTGATCTGCACAGACCCCTTGGCCTGCTGCTGCCCCACTGGGAACAGGTCAGTGCAAGGTTTGCCCTCCTCCCTACCCCACCTCCCTCTCCTCCAGCAGCTGCTCTGCTCCTGCCACCCTCTCTGGTGACCGCAGGGCCCTCCCCAGCTCCCCCCTCCTCTGCCCGGAGCATCCCGTCTCTATCTTGACACTTAAATCGGCCGAAATAAACTTTCTGTCACAATGGGAAGCATTGGAAGCAGCAATTCTTTACCTGCACAGGGCATACTGAAGGATCTCTCCTACATCTGTGTGTGCTGAGATTTTTCCAACAGGGGTTTTATCCATTATAAGCACACACAATCATTCATATGTGTTTCTTATCTAATACACAACCATCCCTTTCCTGGAGCTCTTTTCCATGTGTCCTGCTCCTGCTGGAAGCCCTCTTCTGATCCTGGAGGATCATTCAGAGGGGTCTCTGGGGGTCACATTCCCTGAGTGCTGCGATATCAAAGGTGACCTTGCCTTGAACTTTTGCTTTGGCCATGCCCTGTTGCTCCTTGTTGCAGAACTTGCCCCAAACCACTGCAGCTCTCCTTATTTGTTTCTCCACTGGCTCCAGCCACGTTTATCATCCTGTGTGCTCCAGAGGGGCCCATTGGAGCTGGGCTTCCCTCCTCCCTCCTGGGTCCTAGAACACTCTGGGAGGGAGGAGCAGAGACACTGCCCGGGTCCCGTGTGGAGTGGTGCTGTCAGGGGAGAAAAAGCAGCCTTGGGTGTGTTCTGGGGTGTCAGAGCAGTCTGGGGGGGGTCAGGAGAGGGTCAGAGGGGGTTTGAGTGGGTCTGGATGGCAGCAAACGCAGAGGACAGCAGAGCCTGACAGGGCACACTCAGAGTGGGGGAGCGGCTGCTGTGGGGAAACCTGTGGGATGGGATAGGATGGGGTGGGAATGGAGAGTGGGGTGGGAATGGAGTGCAGAGATGGGATAGGACAGGACAGAACAGGGCAGGACACGACAGGACAGGACAGGACAGTGCAGGGAGCATCTCAGCTGTGCTTCCTTAGGGTGAGAGCAGCTTTTGGCAATGATCCCAGAGCCCTTCCCGCAATAGGAGTTACTCCTGAGAAGCACCCGGCTGCTTTATCACCACTGCCGGCACTGCCGGTGCCACCAGCGCCACCAGCAGCCCTCTGCTGCTGGAGGGACCATGATCTCTGAGGGGAGAGAAAGGAGGAATGGTAGAAACCTGTCAGGAGAGGGAAGGCAGTCGGAGAATGGGACATTCTGCAGGGAAGGCATGTTTCTAATTAGCAGGAAATGAGCAGCCATTTGCAAAATATTTCGTTTGGAGCTTTTGACAAAAGTCACTTTCTCTGTAGAAAAAAAATCCCTGAAGACAAATAACTCTGAGAAAGTGAAATTCTTATGTAGCCAAAGATGCAATTTCCAACTCCCCTGTGACTGCACCGAGCCTTGGGAAGCAGCACCAGGACAGGGCACAGAGAGGGGAGCCAGGGGGACGGGAGTGGGGAGCTCCTGGGGATCTGGTGTCTTGGTTTGGGAAGACAGGGAAAAACTGACAGAACTGAGTTTCCCTTGGAATGGAGAATGTAAAAACCCCTTCTTTCCAAATTATTACAATTTTGCAATTAGGAGCTTTCAGGCAAAAAATGTGGGAATAGCAATAACAGTTGTTTACTAGGACTATTAAAAAAACCACAAATGCTGTAGTACAAAAAACAAACAAGCAAACAAACAAAAGTCTTAGAAAACCCTGACAGTCAGAGATACAACTTGACACCCTGCTGCTTGGGTGTTGGAAGTCCAAATAAATCTTCCCAGAGTTACAGATGTTGTTCTGTGGAGATGATCTTGTAGAAAACAAAAAGGGGTCCAGTGCTAGCGAGATGAGTTCGGTCTTCTTCCAAGGATTCAGTGGAAAACCGGCTGCAGTAGTGTTTGGGACGGCTGGTTTTATCCTGGTGGAAAGGCTTTGGCTGCTCCCACTGAGTGGAGCTTCGCACAATAGGATGAAGGAATGCAATCACTCATGTGAGAGGCCTTGAATGGTTCATTCTCAGGCGCTGTCCCTTGGAGGAGGATGGGTGCAGGAGGAGAGAAGAACAATATCTCCCAACAGGTTTCAACACATGAAAATAGAATACACATTTTTGGTTACATTTTCCAACCCAAGACATCTGGGAACTCTCTCCTTCATGTGCCTGACCTGGCAGGAGCCGCTTTGGAGACTGATCCCAAAGGAGCACGGGGTACCAGGAAGCGCCGCTGATCTGCACAGACCCCTTGGCCTGCTGCTGCCCCACTGGGAACAGGTCAGTGCAAGGTTTGCCCTCCTCCCTACCCCACCTCCCTCTCCTCCAGCAGCTGCTCTGCTCCTGCCACCCTCTCTGGTGACCGCAGGGCCCTCCCCAGCTCCCCCCTCCTCTGCCCTGCCCTTCCCTTCCGCATCCCCTGCTGAACATCCCAACCCTGCCACCTCCCTCTCCCACCCCACCATTTCCACTGCCCTCCTCCCCTCACATCTCACTTCTCCCCTCTGAATCCTTCCCACTGCAGGGAGCTGCAGAGGAGCCGCATGCTCCATCCCGGCATTCTCCAAGCACTGACTCCCCATCCACTCTGACCACAGCCAGGGGCCACATCCCACTGCCTGCCCAGCGTCCACCCATGGAGGTGACCACCGTGTCCCCATCTCCCGCCTCAGCCACTGAAGGGGACAATCTCTGTGACACAGATGTCACCAGTGTGGCCATACACAGTGTGACACTGCTCATCAGCCTCTGTGGGCTGGCTGGGAATGGGGCTTTCCTCTGCCTCTTCAGCCTGAAATGGCGTAACATTGGCATCTTTGACCTGGCCTTTGTTGACTTCCTCCTCCTGCTCTTCACAGTCCCCTCTGCCCTCCTCTTCCTTGTGGAGGACCTGTCCTGCTCTCTTATCCTGCCCCTGCTGTACTTGAGTTTCCTTCTCCAGCTGCCATGGTCCTTCTGCTACTGGGCGCTGTTCTGGCTGATGTTAATCAGCCATAATCGAAACATGTACAAGCCCTGGATGCTCTGCTGCTGCTGCAACCTTCCTGAGTGCCTCTTGTGCTTGATGGACACTGTCCACTACTGCATGTTTCTTGCTCTCTTCATTGTCATTTGTGTAATGCCATACCTGTGCCAATCACACCAGCAGGAGCACTGCAGGGCAGCTCTCATCTCCATGCACACCCTCATCCTGCTCCTCTTTTCTGCACCCATACTCATTTTTCACACAATCAACTTCATTAAGGCCAAGAGGGGCTCCAATCAGCAGAAAACCAAGAGGCAAGACACGGTTATCTCCCTCATTGTGCTCTTCATTGTCCTTCTCAGCCTCTGCAATTTCCTGCTGCAGCTTGGCTACACCTTTGTGTCTTCTCAAGTTCTTTTCCTGCTCAGCTGCATCCTCAGCAGCATCAAACCCTTCATCTACTTCTTGGCAGGGAGGTGCTGGAGGCCCTGCTCCCTGAAATCCCTCCGGCTCTCCCTCCAGAGGGTCTTTGAGGAGCCACAAGAAAGCGCTGCCCACAGCAGTGACCCTGCCTTGGACACTGTGCTCTGAGCCTGCTGATTCCTCCTGCTGCACTCCTGAGGGCCCCTGGGACAGTGGCTGAGGGATTCCTTAAGTCCCCTGAAGAATAAATATCCAAAGTGTCACCGTCCCTGTGCTGGTGCATCCCCTCTCCCTTTCCAGGCCGTGCTGGGATCTCAGGAAGGCTCCGCAGGCCTCAGCGCTGAGGAGCAGCCCCTGGCGCTGGTCACAAACACCCTCTGCTCCAGGAGCTGCTGCTGTCCAGCCTCCTCTGGGGTGTATGAACAGCCTTGGAGACTGGTTTAATTCCCTGAATCCCTGTTCTCACCCTCCCAAAGCGAGGTGCTGCCCGAAGCGTGGCCAGGGTGAAACATTGCTGTGGCTGAGGGCCGTGGCCTGGGGCTGTGACCAGCGGTGCCAAAGGAGACCCTTGGGGCTCTGCTGGGCCCCGCAGCGCTGACCAGAACCTCCCTCGGAGCGGGGCCTCTCCCGGCTGGATCTCTCCTGTTCCCTGCCCTCAGGGATGCCCAAACACCCACAGATCCTAAACCCATCCCCACTGCTCGAGGCTCAGCCCTTGGCCCACTGAGGAGATGCAAACAGATCCGGAGTGAGCATTTCCCTGCCTCCAAGGGGAATTTCTCACAGGGACCTTGCACTGCCTCTGTCTCTGTGTGCACACACGTGTGCATCTGCTGTGGCACATGTGGGAGAAATGCTGCTCCCTCAGGTGTTGAAGGACCTGAGACATCTGAGTACCTCAGGCCTGGAAGGAAGTATAGGGCATAAATGAGGTTAAAGGCTGTTGAGGGTTCTTCCTCTATTGAATTGCTCAGTTTAAGGTGGAACTGAAGTACTGTGAAGTGTGAGTGCAGGAAAGCTTTCAGGCCATTTTCCTTTTTATCCTTACCCTCACTGTTCTTTTCTCACACACACAAACACACAAACACACACACACTTTGCTGGGCTGTTGCTTCATATTAATCCTGGTTTTTGCTGATACCCTTGCTGGTGGTTTTGTGCCTCCAGAAATTCTCCCTCTGCCCTGGCTTTGGCCTCTCCCTCAGCAGGCTCAGATGGTGCAGCTGCAAGGGAAGGGGAGTCCGTGGTGCTCAGCACAGGCACCCCCTTCCAGGAGCAGGGTGACATCTGTGTCTGTCACCACGGGCTCCACGGGGCATCAACCCCCTCCCTGTGGCTTTGCTGAGGGCACTGAGCTGGGGGTGTTCAGCCTGGAGAGGGGAAGGCTTTGGGGAGACCTTAGAGCCCCTTCCAGAGCTGGAAGAGGCTCCAAGAGCTGGAGAGGCACTTTGGACAAAGAACTGAAGTGACAGGACAAGGGGGAATGGCTTCCCACTGCCAGAGAACAGGGTTAGGTGGAATATTGGGAAGAAACCGTTCCCTGTGAGGCTGGAGAGGCCCTGGCACAGGTTCCCAGAGATGCTCTGGCCACCCCATCCCTGGAAGTGTTCCAGGCCAGGATGGATGGGGTTGCAAGGAACCTGGTCTAGTGGACAGGTTGGTAATCTGTCCCTGCTTGCAAAGGGGTGAGGTCAGGCAAAAACAACCACAAATACTCCCAAGACTGAGGAGGATGAGGACGATGAGCTCTGGTGAAGGGCTGCAAAGGGGACCACAGAACCACAAAATCTGGTCTCCAATTGCTTTCATTCCACCATCAGGGGTATTGGCAGGAAGGAATGTGGGCTCTAATGCTGATTTTGCAAGCATGTCGTGTTGCAGTGTGCGTTTCCCAGGACGCACAAGGCAGCATTGGGTGCGACACATTTCCCCCCGGGGAGACTTTTCCTGCCCGCTCTGGACTTCGGTGGTCTCGGCCGTTGCTTTTGGGGCGCAGAGATGTATCAGAGGCGAGACGGGTCTTGGGGTAAACTAAGGAGATTTATTACAGGTATAACTAAAGCATAACAACTAAAAGCTGGACCCCAAAGACAGGGAGCACATGTCCCGCCGTGGGTTTTAAAGACAGGGCGATACAAAGCAAACAACCATTGAGAATGCACGCAGGGAGGAGTCTAGGGCAGGGAATACAGAACTAGATCCAATGGGAATAGCAGAAGCAGTGTAATGATATGAAACAGCAAATGATATATCTAGTGAGGGAAGATTGGCAAGGAAGGTTCTAGAAACAGAGGCAGGGATACAGAGAATTGACACATAACAGCATGTATAATTTAAATCATAACACATAAATGAAATAGAAAGCTAGCCTGAAGACTCAAAGCAAAAATCCACACCACAACAATGTCGTGGTTAGACACTGGCCAAATGCCAGGCACCCAAAAAAGCCCTGTGCTCACCTTCTCTTGCTCTCAGCTGGGCAGAGGAGACAGAAACAAGAATTAACAAAGGGCTCCTGAGCTGAGATGATGATTGGGAGAAAAAACACCCTAACTGTAAAACTTGGTTAAAATTTAACGCTAATAAGTAGATTTATTATTAACAGAGTCAGAGGATGATAATGAGAAGTAAAATGAAACTTTAAAACACCTTTTCTCCCCCCTCCCTCCTTCCCACCGACACTGCAGGGAGACAGGGCATGGGGGTTTTGGTCACTTTGGCACTCCAGATCTTCTTCTGTTTGCTCAGGGAGAGGAGTTTTTTCCTGCTCTGTCATGGGGTCTCTCCCACGGGATTCAGTTCTCCATGAGCTTCTCCAGTGGGGCTCTAATCTCAGGAGCAGCACTCCTGCCAGAACTGCTGCAACCTGAGTCCCTCCCCAGGGCAAACCTTCTTCTCAAAGCTGTTTCAGCGTGGGTCACTCTTCCACGGGGTGCAGTCCTCCAAGGACAGGCTGCTCTTGTTTGGAAGCAGGGCTCTCTTTCTCTCTCCAGGAGCAGGAGCCCTCTCTCTGCACTCAGGTCTCCCACGAGATCACAGCTTTCTCTGGCAGGCACCCACTCCAGCTTGAGCACTTCTCCCACAGGCTGCGAGTGGATTTGTGCATCCCCTCTGCACTTCATGGACTGCTGCAGGACAGTTTATTTCATCCCAGTCCTCACTGCAGCGTGCAGAGGAGTCCCAGCTTTGACGTTTGGAGCACTTCTTCCCCCTTGTTACCTTTCCCCTTGGTGCCACCATGTTGTGTCCCCTCACATGTCCTCACCCTCCCTCTCTTCTCTGACTCCAGGAAAAGCTGCTGCCCATGGGTGCCACTGCCAACAAATTGTCCCAGCTCAAAGATTCTTCCAGAATTCCGCAGTGCCCAGAGCTTGATCTCGCCCGGGTTCCAGGCTGGGAAATCGCTCGCCGTGTTTTCCCCACTGGCCAGACGACCCCGTGGGGGCAGTGCAGGCTGCTTTGATTTTCTGCTTAAATGTGTCCTCACCGAGGCGTTTCCAACCTCTCCAGTGGTGCCAGCAGCGTGTCCATCTTCAGAGCCAGCACAGATTGGCTCTGGCAGACGTGGTGGAAGCTTCCAGCAGCTTCTCACAGAAGCCTCTTCCTGTGGCCCTGCACCGCTACCAAAAACCAGGCTGTGCCAAATCAGCACAGGGCACCTGATTGCTGTCCTTCCCTTGGGCTGGGGGAGCCTGCATCAGAATGAAAAAATGGGAATTGTTGGCTCAGTTGGGCTTCCTTGGGCCCAGGGCAGGTTTTGGCAGTGATCCCAGAGCTCTTCCCAGAAAGGGAGGTGTTTGTGACAAGCACCAAGAGGCTTCAGCAGCACTGCCAGAATTCCAGTGCCACCAGCAGCACCAGCAGCCCTCTGCTGCTCGAGGGACCATGACCCCTCATGAAACCAAAATGAGAAATGGCAGGAATAACTATTTCAAATGAGGAGGAAAAGAGGAGCCATTCTATTCTTCAAGTGGAGTTTTGACACTATTCAATTCCTTTGTAGGAAACAAAAAAACCAAAAAAAAAAAACCCAAACAAACAAAAAAGCAAATGACGTAATCAAACCAAGGGAAGTGAGACTCTGATGTAGCCAATGATGCAGTTTCCTACAGCACCATGATCCCACCAACCAACAGCAGCAGGACAGGGCATGGGAGGAGGCAGCAGGACGGGAAAAGGGAGCTCCTGGTGCACTCTGCTCTTTCTCCTTCATGTGACTGAGCTGGGAGGAGCCGCTTTAGGAGATTGATCCCAAGGGAGCACGGGGTACCAGGAAGCGCCGCTGATCTGCACAGACCCCCTTGGCCTGCTGCTGCCCCACTTGGAACTGGTCAGTGCAAGGTTTTCCCTCCTCCCTACCACACCTCCCTCTCCTCCAGCAGCTGCTCTGCTCCTGCCACCCTCTCTGGTGACCGCAGGGCCCTCCCCAGCTCCCCCATCCTCTGCCCTGCCCTTCCCTTCCGCATCCCCTGCTGAACATCCCAACCCTGCCACCTCCCTCTCCCACCCCACCATTTCCACTGCCCTCCTCCCCTCACATCTCACTTCTCCCCTCTGAATCCTTCCCACTGCAGGGAGCTGCAGAGGAGCCGCATGCTCCATCCCGGCATTCTCCAAGCACTGACTCCCCATCCACTCTCACCACAGCCAGGGGCCACATCCCACTGCCTGCCCAGCGTCCATCCATGGAGGTGACCACCGTGTCCCCATCTCCCACCTCACCCACTGAAGGGGACAATCTCTGTGACATAGATGTCACCAACGTGGCCATACACAGTGTGACACTGCTCATCAGCCTCTGTGGGCTGGCTGGGAATGGGGCTGTGCTCTGCCTCCTCAGCCTGAAAGACCGTGACATTGGCATCTTTGAGCTGGCTTTTGCTGACTTCCTCATCCTGCTCTTCACAGTCCCCTCCACCATCGTCTTCCTGGTGGAGGACATGTCCTGCTTGCCTATCATGCCCCTGCTGTACTTGAGTTTCCTTTTACAGCTGTCTGAGGTCTCCTCCTACTGGGTGCTGCTCCAGCTGTTGCGTGCTAACAAGGTGGTTGTGAACTACACAGCATTGATATACCACATACTCTGCGGCGGCAACATTCCCAAGCGCCTGGAGTGGTTGGTGTTGTGTACTGAATACTGGGCCTTTGCTCTCTTCACTGTCATTTCTGCAGTGACATACCTGTGCCCATCACACCAGCAGGAGCACTGCAGGGCAGCTCTCATCTCTGTGTACGCCCTCTTCCTGGTCCTCTTTACTGCACCCTTGGTCATTTCCAGCATAACTGAGTTCATTAGGGCCAAGCGGGGCTCCCAGAACCAGCAACTCCAGAGGCTCAAGATGGTTATCTCCCTCATAGCGCCCTTCATTTTCCTTCTCAGCCTCTGCAATCTTCTGCAGCAGCTTGGCCACATCATTGTGTCTTCCCAGGTGGTTTTTCTGCTCAACTGCATCCACAGTAGCATCAAACCTTTCATCTACTTCTTGGCAGGAGGTTTCCGGAGGCCCTGCTCCCTGAAATCCCTCCGGCTCTCCCTCCAGAGCGTCTTTGGTGAGCCGGAAGAAAGTGAAGAGGAAGAAGGATGGCTCTAGAGAAAAACAGATCTGAGCGTGGTAATCCCTTCCACTGCTCTGCTGAAGTACCCTTGCAGAGTAGCTCAGGCTTTCCTTGAGCCACGTGATCAATAAATACCCACAGGATGTCCCTGCCACCCTCTCTGGTGACCGCAGGGCCCTCCCCAGCTCCCCCCTCCTCTGCCCTGTCCTACCCCTCTGTATCTTGACATTGAAATCGGCCAAAATAAACTTTCTGTCACAATGGGAAGCATTGGAAGCAGCAATTCTTTACCTGCACAGGGCACACATAGGATCTCCCCTAGATCTGTGTGTGTGTGCTGAGACTTTCCAACAGGGGTTTTATCCATTATAAGCACACACAATCATTCATATGTGTTTCTTATCTAATACACAACCATCCCTTTCCTGGAACTCTTTTCCATGTGTCCTGCTCCTGCTGGAAGCCCTGTTCTGATCCTGGAGGATCATTCAGAGGGGTTTCTGGGGGTCCCATTCCCTGAGTGCTGCGATATCAAAGGCGACCTTGCCTTGAACTTTTGCTTTGGCCATGCCCTGTTGCTCCTTGTTACAGAACTTGCCCCAAACCACTGCAGCTCTCCTCATTTGTTTCCCCACTGGCTCCAGCCACGTTTATCATCCTGTGTGCTCCAGAGGGGCCCATTGGAGCTGGGCTTCCCTCCTGGGTCCTAGAACACTCTGGGCACGAGGAGCAGAGACACTGCCCAGGTCCCATGTGGAGTGGGGCTGTCAGGGGAGAAAAAGCAGCCCTGGGTGTGTTCTGGGGTGTCAGAGCAGTCTGGAAGGTTCAGGAGAGGGTCAGAGGGGGTTGCAGTGGGTCTGGATGCCGGCAAACGCAGAGGAGAGCAGAGCCTGACAGGGCACACTCAGAGTGGGGGAGCGGCTGCTGTGTGGGAAACATGTGGGATGGGATAGGATGGGGTGGGAATGGAGAGTGGGGTGGGAATGGAGGGCAGAGATGGGACAGGACAGGACAGGACAGGGCAGAACAAGGCAGGACAGGACAGGGAGCAGCTCAGCTGTGCTTCCCTAGGCCCAGGGCACCTTTTGGCAATGATCCCAGAGCTCTTCCCGCAATAGGAGTTACTCCTGAGAAGCACCCGGCTGCTTTATCACCACTGCCGGCACTGCCGGTGCCACCAGCGCCACCAGCAGCCCTCTGCTGCTGGGGGGACCATGATCTCTGAGGGAAGAGAAAGGAGGAATGGTAGAAACCTGTCAGGAGAGGGAAGGCAGTCGGAGAATAGGACATTGTGCAGGGAAGGCATGTTTCTAATGAGGAGGAAATGAGCAGCCATTTGCAAAATATTTCATTTGGAGCTTTTGACAAAAGTCACTTTCTCTGTATATCACCGTGGAGGCCCAACCAGGAAAACAGACTGGGGACACAGATCTGGGTGCATCATCAGCAGCAGGGCAGAACCCTGCCCTTAGTTTATTTTTCCATTATATATCTGTGGCAAGGTGACCATGGATTGGAGAAGGGTATCGCCACCTCTCCTGTCACATTGGTCCAGGAGGCTGTCATTCAACCTCCCCTTCTCTTGGAGAAAGTATTCATAACATTGCCAATATTTACAAAACATGGTCCTGTGTTTACAATTCACCAGCGTGAGAAACTGCACATTTCTCCTTTAATATGAACGCTCAGCAAACCAGGAAAATTCATGGCAACATCTCACCCTTTCAAGTATATTAAAAAGAAAACAGAAAAAGAAAAATGAACAATTCTATGACAGGAAAAAAGAAAGAAAAATAAAACCTGTATAAACTTCACCGACCTTCATTTAGGTGACGGTGTGAGGGCTACATGTTGGTCTGATTCTGCCTTTGCTACCCAGGGTTTCACCCTGAACCCCTTGCAATAACCTGCTCAAAATATCTCAAGCATAGTCTAACATAATTCAACCAACACCCTCATATTTTTAAATTTTTATAAGATACAAGGGTATATACGGTGCAAAAGGCAGGAGCATTCCAAGAAAAATTTAACCACTCAGTTGAAAATTCTGAACCCCAAAAGTTCTGTCCCAAAACCACAACCCACAAACAACGTGCACTTTCCCCACAGAGGTCACAATGGCTACCATACATAAAACTGAGCCGTAGCAAACAATTCCTCTAAGTCCATGATTAACAGTCCACTGGCTCTCAGCATCACACTGCTTCAGTCAGTCCTTGTCCAGCAGCTCCACAGGATCCAAAGTCTCTATGGAGGCCATATAGGAAAAGAGAGGATGCCAGTCCATGTCCATGTTAATCAGATCTCGAAGAGGCTTCTGTGATGGGTGGCACTAGGGTGGCACAGGGTGCACAAGGTTTCAGGATCAAACAGGATCAGTCCAATGCACCTGAGGCAGCTCAGCAGACTTTCAGCGGCCACCTCCATGGCAAAGATCCCAGAACCTGAGGATAGAGAACTTAAAAAACACAAATTGAGCAATTGACTTTTTCTCAAAGAATGCATGCAACATAGGATGTGGACATAGAAACCCACTGCAAAGTCCAAAGAAAACTGACCATAGCTATGTGGCAACATCAACACTTCCTACACTTGAGATGATGGCTGTACACCAGCCAGAGAATTTTGCTCTTGTTCTAGAGCTTGGGAAACTGTTTCGTCCCCCTGACGTCTTCGTCTTTTTCTTCGCCTCAGAGTTTTCGGGCTTGGCGTGGGCTCATCATGACCCACTGCCTCGCATGTTTCTGCAGTATGGTCTAGACCCACACATTGTGCGCAGAATAACAAGGGAGTCACTTTCTGTGCCTCCTTTTCCTGTTCTCCACTAGGCTGAATATCTGCCTGTGTCTCATGTCCAGCATTCTGCCTCTTTTCTGCCGGCTGTGAAGCAGCTGTTGGGGTAATCACCATAGAATCACAGGTGTTTAGAACTGCACAGGTCTGGACCATCTCCAGGACAGTAGAAGTCTCTGGAATGGTTTCCAGGAGCCTCTGGCAAGCAGAATTAGCATGGCTTCTTGCTAATTGCTCCAAAATTATCATTCTTAAAGTGCTATCCTGGACTCTCATCTCTAAAAAATCCATCAGACGCACTATAAATTTATGAAAAGCTTCCTCTGGCTTCTGTGCTATGTCTAAGAAGTCTTCCTTTGGGGAGAAGGATAACTTGGTTTTTATCAATGCAGATATCCCTATGTATCTGCACGAATCTAAGACAGTGTGAGAAAGACCAGCTTGCACATCAGGGCAAGCATATTGACTCCTCCCCATAAGTAGGTCAGCTCCGACCCCAAACAAGGGATTGTCTCGAGGCAGGTGTCTATTTATGACAGCCATTTGTCCAGCTAGGGATTTCCAACTTTTCTCAAAGGTAAAAACCTGTTGAGGTTCAAGCATCACTGTTGCAAAACCTCTTATCACATAAGGAAAGATCAAATTCTCAAATTCTGCACTGATCCATTGAATTACCTCAGTGAAGCTTGTATTATTTTTTGCCACATCCCTTAATAAGGGAAACGGGACTGCCCATGATGGGTCATCATGGCTATGATGCTGTGGACCCACGTCCACAGGTCCCTGAACTGGCTCGGGCAAAGCTGCATCTTCAGGCAGCAGCTCTCTTAGGTCAGCAGCCTGATTCACCTGGGATGCAGGACTAAAAACCTCATCCGATTCCATGACAGGAAAAGCGTGCCCATCAGACAACGCTTTTGCCCCGTTATCATCTCCCACAGCCGACCCGGCCCCGTAGGGGGGGCGGGCGGGGGACAGTGACTCGCTCAGACTCCTCTCTGAGCGGGGGGCGCTTGTCGCGCTGGGCAGGGGGGCGTGGCCGACAGGCCACAGCTTTCAGCTCCTGCCCGGCCAGTCGATGGGTCGGTGGCCAGGTCGGCGGCAGCAGCGGCAGCCGAGAGCCCCTCCCGCTCGGAGCGGGGGGGCATTCCCCGAGCGGCAGGGAGGGGACGCGCGGCGGTGCCGCGCAGCAGCGCGGGGGGGGTCGCACGGCACGGGGGGCCCCGCAGCGGCGGGCAGCGTTGCGCCCAGCCCTCCCCCCGCGGCGCCGGACCGGCACCGGACGCGTGGGGCGGGGCGCGGCGCGGTGGGCGGCGGCGGCGACCCCGCGCACAGCATTTGGCGCGGCGGGGGGACGGGGCAGGGAGGGGCCGTCCCCGCCGGGCTCGCCTGCCGAATCCTGCGCGGAGCAGGTCGCGGCGGGGCAGGGCGGGCCGGGGAGGCAGCGGCAGGGGGGCGGCGCCGGCAGCGCCAGGGGCGGCGCGCACGGCGGCCCCCCCGGCTCCCCGCAGGGGGCCCGAGGCGGCGCGGCTCCGCGCGGCAGCTGCAGGGCGGACCCCGCAGCGGTGGCGGGCAGCGGGGGGGGTCGCCGCGGCACGGCGGCCCGGGGCGGCGCGGGCGATCCCCCGCGCTCGGCGTGGGACCCGATGCCGAGCGCTCCGCCCCCTCGGCACCCCAGCTCCCCGCCCGGCAACCCGCGCGGGGAGCGGACCGAAAAAAGCTTCCCCGCCCTTCCAAAAACCCCGCTGGGCGCGCCCAACCCCCGACATGGGGGTGGGGGTCTCCTGCATCGGCTCTAACCCTGCATCAGAGCAATCCTCGTCAGAAGCGACGGAGCTCGCAGGGGAGCCAGTCCTGCTTCCTGTCGAAAGCCCAGAATCAACTTCAAAGTCCTCCCCAGCCTCTTTTAGAAGTGGGAAGACTTTTCCCCAGGTCCCTAAGAGAGCGCTAGCTCTCATATTTCCGTTCAGAACGGATAAAAAAAGTTTTTCCCCCAGGGTTTTCCATGGGTCGATTGAGAGTGCTTTTTCAGCACTATAAAAAATTCCAAGTTTCTTTCCCCAGCTAAACAGTTCTCTCACGTGTTTCCTGGTCAAGTCAGCGTCACAGGACAACAAAAAGGAGTGGAGCAGTTCCATCATCAATCGTTCCTCTGAGAACATCGTGGGTTTCTTCTTTTTGCAGCTGTAGAAGGCAGATTTTTTTTTCTTCTTTTTCTTTCCTCACTAGCTTGCAACTTGACCACGTTGGGCACCAGTTATCACCGTGGAGGCCCAACCAGGAAAACAGACTGGGGACACAGATCTGGGTGCATCAACAGCAGCAGGGCAGAACCCTGCCCTTAGTTTATTTTTCCATTATATATCTGTGGCAAGGTGACCATGGATTGGAGAAGGGTATCGCCACCTCTCCTGTCACATTGGTCCAGGAGGCTGTCATTCAACCTCCCCTTCTCTTGGAGAAAGTATTCATAACATTGCCAATATTTACAAAACATGGTCCTGTGTTTACAATTCACCAGCGTGAGAAACTGCACATTTCTCCTTTAATATGAACGCTCAGCAAACCAGAAAAATTCATGGCAACACTCTGTAGAAAAAAAAACCCTGAAGACAAATAACTCTGGGAAAGTGAAATTCTGATGTAGCCAAAGATGCAATTTCCAACTCCCCTGTGACTGCACCGAGCCTTGGGAAGCAGCACCAGGACAGGGCACAGAGAGGGGAGGCAGTGGGACGGGAGTGAGGAGCTCCTGGGGATCTGGTGTCTTGGTTTGGGAAGACAGGGAAAAACTGACAGAACTGAGTTTCCCTTGGAATGGAGGGAAACTCCAAACTTTCCTTCCAAACTATTACAATTTTGCAATTAGGAGCTTTCAGGCAAAAAATGTGGGAATAGCAATAACAGTTGTTTACTAGGACTATTAAAAAAACCACAAATGCAGTAGTACAAAAAACAAACAAGCAAACAAACAAAAGTCTTAGAAAACCCTGACAGTCAGAGATACAACTTGACACCCTGCTGCTTGGGTGTTGGAAGTCCAAATAAATCTTCCCAGAGTTACAGATGTTGTTCTGTGGAGATGATCTTGTGGAAAACAAAAAGGGGTCCAGTGCTGGCGAGATGAGTTCACTCTTCGTCCAAGGAGTCAGTGGAAAAGGTGCTGCAGTAGTGTTTGGGACTGCTGGTTTTACTCTGGTGGGAAGGCTTTGGCTGTTCCCACTGAGTGGAGTGTGGGCCTGACATTGGTCTGAATTTAGGCTTCAGGCTCTTCCAGTGTCTGTGTGAAAGGCAGGCGAACAACTTTCTCATGTTAGCCTGAGAAATCTAAAGGAGGAATTCAAACAAACCTTGGGAAGTGAGAAACCATCCGCAGGTGGTGTTTTTCCAACGTGTTTACTGGAAAGGAATGTTTACTAAAGGGTGTAGATGCTGAATAACCAATCATGTTCTTTGTACCGAACTACTCTATAAAAGTAGAATTTAGAAGAATAAAGTTTGCTCTCATCTTTACCATCATGGAGAGTCATGTTGTTATTTCTGTGCCGTCCGAAAACCATAGCAACAACCACCTTCACACAGGCCTGAGAAAGTGGCCTGGGAAATATTAAGGAGGAAATCAAAAACAAGCCTTGGGAAGTGAGAAATGTTTACAAAACGCTGAAGACTCTGAATAACCAATCACGTTCTTGGTACCAAACTACTCTTTAAACGAAGAATTTAGAAGAATAAAGTTTACTCTTTTTTCACCATCATATCAAGAGTTAGGTTGTTATTTCTGTGCCATCGGAAAACCATAACAACATCCAGCTCTATTCCCCAGGGAAAGATCCTCCTTGCCTCAACCCCAGGGAATGAACTCCATCTCCTCTGCCTACACACAGCAGTTTCCTGGTGTTTTCAGGGGTCTCTTGCCTGCAAAGAATGTGACACCTTAAGGCCTGGGGACACACCCAGCACGGGGTGCTGCTCATTTCCCAAATCCCTGCAGGGCTGGTGCCTCTGGATGGCAGGAGAGGTGCTGGGATCACAGGGAGCATCCTTCCCCTTGTGTCTGGCAGAGCCGGCCCTGCATTCCCAGCTGATGGGGAGAGACACCAGGAAGGGCTGCAGAGCTGGGCAGGCACAGCAACATTCCCTTCTTCTTTCAGGGGGCATTTGTCACATTCTTGAATTCCAGAATTCAATGGTTCTGAGTAAAGGGCAGGGTCGATGGTGAACTCCTCTGAACCCTTGTGCCTGTGACCAAAAGGAATATGGAATATGGAAATTCCCATCCCCAGATGCTTGGACCACTGAATTTCACAGGAATGAGGGGCTTCTGCTGCTGTTCTGCAGAATGGGGCCATCCTGTGGTTCCCAGCATCAAAGTCCAAGGAAGCCCTGGAGCACCTCCATCCTCAACCTGGCCACCCTCGGGAGGAGCTGCACAGCCACTCTGCACAGCAGCTTCAGCCAAAACCCATCTTGTTCTCATGTTTGTAACTTCTACTAAATTGAGTTTCAATTTATATCTGTTGTTTCTTTCAAATGTGATTACTCCAAACCCAACATTTCTTGAATAAACAAAATCCAGGCTTTGCTACAGAGCCTGTCCCTGGTGAACAGTGTCAAAAAATGGCTCATTTCTTACTTCTCACAATATTTATAGCTTTTAATACCCTGTGGATGTCTATTAACTGAAAAAAGGCATGACCAGGTTCTACCCAATGAGGGGCTCTGATCAAGTAGAAGGAGAAGAGTCTGACCTTGTTTCCTCTCCAGCCTGGAGAACTTCCCCACACTGCACTCCCATCACCCCACACACCCCAGCTGCTGTCCCTGGGTCAGGATCTCCAGGAGTTCCCTGCAGTGGTCACTTGGGAAAGGGCAGCAAAGCCCCTGGGCTGAGCCCCAGCAGCGTCCGCAGCGGCTCTGTCCCAGCTCCTGCCACAGCCCCTGTTCTCCTGCTGGCTCCTCTTCTGCAGGGCTCTCACCAACAGGGAACCATTGCACAGCCTCTGCTGGGATCAGGGCTCTGCTGCTGATCTGCTCTTGGCTTTCCCCAGGAAAGGAGCAACAGGAGAGAGCCTCAGCAAGGAGACCGATGGCAAAGGGAGTTTGTCTCCATGTCAGCCTCCTCTTCCATTTTTAAAACGACATGGCTCAGGGATCTGGGATGCTCCTGCTGGAAAGTGGCACGTGTGGTGGCCCTGGGAGCAGAACTGTCACCTCTCTTCCCTGCTGACACCACGTTTGTGTCCCCAGCTATGGAATCTCACATCCCCTCCCCAGGGCAATCCTTTCAAGGGCAAACACTTCATGATCCGTGCGCTGACGGGGCTCCAGGAGAAGGGGAGAGGAACTTTGGACTAGAGGAATGGAATTCCACTGAGAGAAGGTGGGTTCAGATGGGATGTTGGGAAGAAATCCTTCCCTGTGAATGTGGGGAGGACCTGGAACAGTTGCCCAGCAAAGCTGTGGCTGCCCCATCTCTGGAAGTGTCCAAGGCCAGGTTGGATGGGGTTTGGAGCAACCTGGCATAGTGGAAGGTGTCCCTGCTGGCAAAGGGACAGGATGGGATCAGGTACAAACATCCACAAGTGCTCCAAGGACTGAGGAGGAGGAGGAGGAGCTCTGCTGAAGGGCTGGCAGGGGGTTCACAGCACCCTGGTCTCTGACAGCTTCCATTGCATCATCCAGGGGATTGGCAGGAATTAGGGTGGGCTCTGAGTGCTGACAAGCTGCTGCAAGCACCTGATTGCTGTCCTTGCCTTGGGCTGGGGCAGCCTGCACTGGAATGATAGAAATGGGAGTCCATGGCCCAGGGGTGCTGCCATGAGCCCCGGGCAGGTTTGGGCAACGATTCTGGAGCTCTTCCCAGAATGGGAGTTGTTTCTGACAGGCAGCCAGGAGCTTCACCAGCGCTGCCGGCACTGCCAGCATTGCAGGGCCAGCAGGAGCACCGGCAGCCCTCTGCCGCTGGAGGGACAATGACCCCTCAGGGAAGGGAAACAGGGAATGGCAGAGACCTGACAGGAGACAGGGCACAGAGAGGAGCCAGCAGGACCGGAGTGGGGAGCTCCTGGTGATCTGGGCACTTTCTCCTTCCTCTGACTGACCTGGGAGGAGCCGCTTTAGGAGATTGATCCCAAAGGAGCACGGGGTACCAGGAAGCGCCGCTGATCTGCACAGACCCCCTTTGCCTGCTGCTGCCCCACTGGGAACAGGTCAGTGCAAGGTTTGCCCTCCTCCCTACCCCACCTCCCTCTCCTCCAGCAGCTGCTCTGCTCCTGCCACCCTCTCTGGTGACCGCAGGGCCCTCCCCAGCTCCCCCCTCCTCTGCCCTGCCCTTCCCTTCCACATCCCCTGCTGAACATCCCAACCCTCCCACCTCCCTCTCCCACCCCACCATTTCCACTGCCCTCCTCCCCTCACATCTCACTTCTCCCCTCTGAATCCTTCCCACTGCAGGGAGCTGCAGAGGAGCCGCATGCTCCATCCCGGCATTCTCCAAGCACTGACTCCCCATCCACTCTGACCACAGCCAGGGGCCACATCCCACTGCCTGCCCAGCGTCCATCCATGGAGGTGACCACCGTGTCCCCATCTCCCGCCTCAGCCACTGAAGGGGACAATCTCTGTGACATAGATGTCACCAGCGTGGCCATACACAGTGTGACACTGCTCATCAGCCTCTGTGGGCTGGTTGGGAATGGGGCTGTGCTCTGCCTCCTCAGCCTGAATGACCGTAACAAGGGCATCTTTGACCTGGCTTTTGCTGAATTCCTCTTCCTGCTCTTCACAGTCCCCTCTGCCCTCCTCTTCCTGGTGGAGGACGTGTCCTGCTCTCCTATCATGTCCCTGCTGTACTTGAGTTTCCTTTTCCAGCTGTCAGTGCTCTCCTATTACTGGGTGCTGTACCGGCTGACAGACATCGGCACTGTGCTGAATATTTTCAAACTCTGCTGCCGCTGCAACCTGCCTCTGCGCCTGTGGTGGTTGGTGGACAGTGTTGAATTCTGGGCCTTCTTTGCTCTCTTCACTTTCATTTCTGCAGTGACAAACCTGTGCCCATCACACCAGCAGGAGCACTGCAGGGCAGCTCTCATCTCTGTGTACACCCTCATCCTGCTCCTCTTGGCTGTACCCATGCTCATTTCCCGCACAATCGACTTCATTAAGGCCAAGTGGGGCTCCAAGAAGCTGAAATTCAAGAGACACGACATCGTTGTCTTCCTCATTGTTCTCTTCATTGTCCTTCTCATCCTCTGCAATTTCCTGCAGGAGCTTGGCTACATCGTTGTGTCTTCCCAGGGCTTTTCCCTGCTCAACTGCATCCACAGCAGCATCAAACCCTTCATCTACTTCTTGGCAGGAGGTTTCCAGAGGCCGTGCTCCCTGAAATCCCTCCGGCTCTCCCTCCAGAGGGTCTTGGATGAGCAGGAAGAAAAAGATGCCCACAGCAGTAATGGCTGCATGGACACAGTGATCTGAGCCAGGTGATCCCTTCCCCTGCTCTGCTGAAGGACCCTGGCAGAGTGGCTCAGGCTTTCCTTGAGCCACCTGATCAAGAAATACCCACAGGATGCCCCTCCCTGTGGTGCTGTTTTCCTGCAGGAGAAGGCAGCAGGGGCAGTGCCTTGGGTGATTTTTGAGGGATGCTCTGCAGGGAGCTCATTGGAGCATGGCTTTCCTCCTCCCTGCTGGATGCACATGGCTCCAGGCAGAGCAGCTGGGCTCAGTTCTGTTCCCCAGCTCTATTCCCCAGGGAAAGATCCTCCTTGCCTCAGCCCCAGGGAATGAACTCCATCTCCTCTGGCTACACACAGCAGTTTCCTGGTGTTTTCAGGGATCTCTTGCCTGCAAAGGATGTGACACCTTAAGGCCTGGGGACACACCCAGCACGGGGTGCTGCTCATTTCCCAAATCCCTGCAGGGCTGGTGCCTCTGGATGGCAGGAGAGGGGCTGGGATCACAGGGAGCATCCTTCCCCTTCTGTCTGGCAGAGCCGTGTTGCCCTGGTTTTTCTGAGATTTTTTAAAACCTTCTACTTGCTTATAAGATGGAGTCAGTCCTTCAGCTACTGTTGTAATATTAAGGGTCAGTTTTTCACTTTCTCACGCTTTGGAACATAAACAACCTTTCTTGTTTTTGTTCACTGTCCTTTGCTTACATATTTCCAGCCTGAAAACAATGTTGGTTGACAGCTGGTCTGGCCAGTGGGGTGAAGGGGTAGTAAGCCCAGGAGCCAATGTGCTTCCAGACCCACAATATTATAAAAGGAAAAGAAATAAAGAGGCTGGCGCCTTTTTTCGGTGGGGAGCAGCTTTCACTGAAGACCTCTGCCTCCGTGTCGTTGATTTTTGCGTTCCGGGCAACAGAGCCGGCCCTGCATTCCCAGCTGATGGGGAGAGACACCAGGAAGGGCTGCAGAGCTGGGCAGGGACAGCAACATTCCCTTCTTCTTTCAGGGGGCATTTGTCACATTCTTGAATTCCAGAATTCAATCCTTCTGAGTAAAGGGCAGGGTCGATGGTGAACTCCTCTGAACCCTTGTGCCTGAGACCAAAAGGAATATGGAATATGGAAATTCCCATCCCCAGATGCTTGGACCACTGAATTTCACAGGAATTAGGGGGTTCTGCTGCTGTTCTGCAGAATGGGGCCATCCACTGGTTCACAGCATCCAAGTCCAAGGAAGCCCTGGAGCACCTCCATCCTCAACCTGGCCACCCTCGGGAGGAGCTGCACAGCGACTCTGCACAGCAGCTTCAGCCAAAATCCATCCTGAACTCATCTGTGTCGATTTGTAACCACTCCTGAATTGATTTTGCATTTTTATGTCTCTTGTTTGTTTCACTTCTAGTAACTCCAAACCCAACATTTCTTGAATAAACAACATCCAGGCTTTGCTACAGAGCCTGTCCCTGGTGAACAATGTCAAAAAATGGCTCATTTCTCACTTCTCACAATATTTATAGCTTTTAATACACTGTGGGTGTCTCTGGACTGAAAAAAGGCATGACCAGGTTCTACCCAGTGAGGGGGCTCTGATCAAGTGGAAGGAGAAGAGTCTGACCTTGTTTCCTCTCACAGCCTGGAGAACTTCCCCACACTGCACTCCCATCACCCCACACACCCCAGCTGCTGTCCCTGGGTCAGGATCTTCAGGAGTTCCCTGCAGTGGTCACTTGGGAAAGGGCAGCAAAGCCCCTGGGCTGAGCCCCAGCAGCGTCCGCAGCGGCTCTGTCCCAGCTCCTGCCACAGCCCCTGTTCTCCTGCTGGCTCCTCTTCTGCAGGGCTCTCACCAACAGGGAACCATTGCACAGCCTCTGCTGGGATCAGGGCTCTGCTGCTGATCTGCTCTTGGCTTTCCCCAGGAAAGGAGCAACAGGAGAGAGCCTCAGCAAGGAGACCGATGGCAAAGGGAGTTTGTCCCCATGTCAGCTTCCTCTTCCATTTTTAAAGTGACCCCAATCCCAAAATCTTCTCATTTGAACTGCCTGAACTTGCCCCCTCTCTTCCCTGGGGTGGATCCTTAGGACCCTGCACTACAAATGTGCTGCTGAACTTTGATTTCTGGTTGAAATCTAATTTTACCACTTGCATACCACAATTGCAGTGGTATTTCACATTCACCGCCCAGTTTCCAAGAGGATCCAAGGAATAATAAATTCTGTGTGTGAGCTGGAGCACAGGCACACAGCAGAGGGATGATTTAGGATTCCAGCAATGCCATTTCTTCTGTGAAGAGGTGAATCAGTGCTGCTCTCTTGGCTTTAAGCCTTAGAAAGTCAGAGGTTTCATCTCAGGCATCTTCTACACTCCCTTGGCAGTCCCACAGCAGCTGCAGTGAATTCCAAGCAATTCCTAGACAGCTGAGGTGAGATGATTCCTACCCAGGCTGACATGGCTCAGGCATCTGGGATGCTCCTGCTGGAAAGTGGCACGTGTGGTGTCCCTGGGAGCAGAACTGTCACCTCTCTGCCCTGCTGACACCACGTTGGTGTCCCCAGCTATGGAATCTCACATCCCCTCCCCAGGGCAATCCTTCCAAGGGCAAACACTTCATGATCCGTGCACTGACGGGGCTCCAGGAGAGGGGGAGAGGGACCTTGGACAAGGGGAATGGCTTCCCACTGAGAGAGGGTGGGTTCAGATGGGATGTTGGGAAGAAATCCTTCCCTGTGAGGGTGGGGAGGCCCTGGCACAGGTTGCCCAGCGAAGCTGTGGCTGCCCCATCCCTGGAAGTGTTCCAGGCCAGGTTGGATGGGGTTTGAAGGAACCTGGTCTAGTGGACAGGTTGGTAATCTGTCCCTGCTTGCAAAGGGGTGAGATCAGGCAGAAACAAACACAAGTATTCCCAAGACTGAGGAGGATGAGCTCTGGTGAAGGGCTGCAAAGAGGACCACAGAACCCCAAAATCTGGTCTCCAATTGCTTTCATTGCACCATCAGGGGTATTGGCAGGAAGGAATGTGGGCTCTAATGCTGATTATGCAAGCATGTCCTGGTTGGACACTGACCAAAAACCAGGCACCCAAAAAAGCCCTGTGCTCACCTTCTCTTGCTCTCAGCTGAGCAAAGGAGAGGGAAACAAGAAATAACAAAGGGCTCATGAGTTGAGATGAGGACTGGGAGAGAAAACACCCTAAGTGTAAAACTTGGTTAAAATTTACCCCTAATAAGTAGATTTATTATTAACAGAGTCAGAGGATGATAATGAGAAGTAAAATGAAACTATAAAACACCTTTTCTCTCTCTCCCTCCTTCCCACCGACAGTGCAGGGAGACAGGGCATGGGGGTTTTGGTCACTTTGGCAGTCCAGATCTTCTTCTGTTTGCTCAGGGAGAGGAGTTTTTTCCTGCTCTGTCATGGGGTCTCTCCCACGGGATTCAGTTCTCCATGAGCTTCTCCAGTGGGGCTCTGATCTCAGGAGCAGCACTCCTGCCAGAACTGCTGCAACCTGAGTCCCTCCCAAGGGCAAACCTTCTTCTCAAAGTTGTTACAGCGTGGGTCACTCTTCCACGGGGTGCAGTCCTCCAAGGACAGGCTGCTCTCGTTTGGAAGCAGGGCTCTCTTTCTCTCTCCACGAGCAGGAGCCCTCTCCCTGCACTCAGGTCTCCCACGGGATCACAGCTTTCTCTGGCAGGCTCCCACTTCAGCTTGAGCACTTCTCCCACAGGCTGCGAGTGGATTTGTGCATCCCCTCTGCACTTCATGGACTGCTGCAGGACAGTTTGTTTCACCACAGTCCTCACTGCAGCCTGCAGAGGAGTCCCAGCTGTGACGTTTGGAGCACTTCTTCCCCCTTGTTTCCACTGACCTTGGTGCCACCATGTTGTGTCCCCTCACATGTCCTCACCCTCCCTCTCTTCTCTGATTCCAGGAAAATCTGCTGCCCATGGGTTCCACTGCCAACAAATTGTCCCAGTTCAAAGATTCTTCCAGAATTCCGCAGTGCCCAGGGGTTGATCTCGCCCGGGTTCCAGGCTGGGAAATCGCTCGCCGTGTTTTCCTCACCGGCCAGACGACCCCGTGGAGGCAGCGCAGGCTGCTTTGATTTTCTGCTTAAATGTGTCCTCACCGAGGCGTTTCCAACCTCTCCAGTGGTGCCAGCAGCGTGTCCATCTTCAGAGCCAGCACAGATTGGCTCTGGCAGACGTGGTGGAAGCTTCCAGCAGCTTCTCACAGAAGCCTCTTCCTGTGGCCCTGCACCGCTACCAAAAACCAGGCTGTGCCAAATCAGCACAGGGCACCTGATTGCTGTCCTTCCCTTGGGCTGGGGGAGCCTGCATCAGAATGAAAAAATGGGAATTGTTGGCTCAGTTGTGCTTCCTTGGGCCCAGGGCAGGCTTTGGCAGTGATCCCGGAGCTCTTCCCAGAAAGGGAGGTGTTTCTGACAAGCACCAAGAGGCTTCAGCAGCACTGCCAGAATTCCAGTGCCACCAGCAGCACCAGCAGCCCTCTGCTGCTCGAGGGACCATGACCCCTCATGAAACAAAAATGAGAGATGGCAGAAAGAAGTATTTCTAATGAGGAGGAAAAGAGGAGCCATTCTATTCTTCAAGTGGAGTTTTGACAAAACTCACTTCCTTTGTAGGAAAAAAAAAAAAAAACCACGCAGAAACCCCCATCAAACTTAGCGAAGTGAGACTGTGATGTACCCAAAGACACCATTTCCTGCTCCACCATGATCCCACCAACAAACAACAGCAGGACGGGGCACGAGAGGAGCCAGCGGGACGGGAGTGGGGAGCTCCTGGTGATCTGGGCACTTTCTCCTTCATGTGCCTGACCTGGCAGGAGCCGCTGTAGGAGATTGATCCCAAAGGAGCACGGGGTACCAGGAAGCGCCGCTGATCTGCACAGACCCCTTTGCCTGCTGCTGCCCCACTGGGAACAGGTCAGTGCAAGGTTTGCCCTTCTCCCTACCCCACCTCCCTCTCCTCCAGCAGCTGCTCTGCTCCTGCCACCCTCTCTGGTGACCGCAGGGCCCTCCCCAGCTCCCCCCTCCTCTGCCCTTTCGATTTCCTCTCTATCTTGACATTGAAATCGGCAGAAATAAACTTTCTGTCATAATTTCAAGCATCAGAAGCAGCAATTCTTTACCTGCACAGGGCACACTGAAGGATCTCTCCCAGATCTGTGTGCTGAGACTTTCCAACAGGGGTTTTATCCATTATAACCACACATAATCATTCATATGTGTTTCTTATCTAATACACAAACATTCCTTTCCTGGAACTCTTTTCCATGTGTTCTGCTCCTGCTGGAAGCCCTCTTCTGATCCTGGAGGATCATTCTGAGGGGTCTCTGGGGGTCACATTCCCTGAGTGCTGCAATATCAAAGGTGACCTTGCCTTGAACTTTTGCTTTGGTCATGCCCTGTTGCTCCTTGTTGCAGAACTTGCCCCAAACCACTGCAGATCTCCTTATTTGTTTCTCCACTGGCTCCAGCCACGTTTATCATCCTGTGTGCTCCTGAGGAGCCCATTGGAGCTGGGCTTCCCTCCTCCACCCTGGGTCCTAGAACACTCTGGCCAGGAGGAGCAGAGACACTGCCCGGGTCCCGTGTGGAGTGGGGCTGTCAGGGGAGAAAAAGCAGCCCTGGGTGGGTTCTGGGGTGTCAGAGCAGTCTGGAAGGTTCAGGAGAGGGTCCGAGGGGGTTGCAGTGGGTCTGGATGCCGGCAAACGCAGAGGACAGCAGAGCCTGACAGGGCACACTCAGAGTGGGGGAGCGGCTGCTGTGGGGAAACCTGTGGGATGGGATAGGATGGGGTGGGAATGGAGAGTGGGGTGGGAATGGAGGGCAGAGATGGGACAGGACAGGACAGGACAGGGCAGGACACGACAGAACAGGACAGGACAGTGCAGGGAGCATCTCAGCTGTGCTTCCTTAGGGTGAGAGCAGCTTTTGGCAATGATCCCAGAGCCCTGCCCGGAATGGGAGTTACTCCTGAGAAGCACCCGGCTGCTTTATCACCACTGCCGGCACTGCCGGTGCCACCAGCGCCACCAGCAGCCCTCTGCTGCTGGGGGGACCATGATCTCTGAGGGGAGAGAAAGGAGGAATGGTAGAAACCTGTCAGGAGAGGGAAGGCAGTCAGAGAATGGGACATTCTGCAGGGAAGGCATGTTTCTAATTAGGAGGAAATGAGCAGCCATTTGCAAAATATTTCGTTTGGAGCTTTTGACAAAAGTCACTTTCTCTGTAGAAAAAAAATCCCTGAAGACAAATAACTCTGAGAAAGTGAAATTCTTATGTTGCCAAAGATGCAATTTCCAACTCCCCTGTGACTGCACCGAGCCTTGGGAAGCAGCACCAGGACAGGGCACAGAGAGGGGAGCCAGGGGGACGGGAGTGGGGAGCTCCTGGGGATCTGGTGTCTTGGTTTGGGAAGACAGGGAAAAACTGACAGAACTGAGTTTCCCTTGGAATGGAGAATGTAAAAACCCCTTCTTTCCAAATTATTACAATTTTGCAATTAGGAGCTTTCAGGCAAAAAATGTGGGAATAGCAATAACAGTTGTTTACTAGGACTATTAAAGAAACCACAAATGCAGTAGTACAAAAAACAAACAAGCAAACAAACAAAAGTCTTAGAAAACCCTGACAGTCAGAGATACAACTTGACACCCTGCTGCTTGGGTGTTGGAAGTCCAAATAAATCTTCCCAGAGTTACAGATGTTGTTCTGTGGAGATGATCTTGTAGAAAACAAAAAGGGGTCCAGTGCTGGCGAGATGAGTTCGGTCTTCTTCCAAGGAGTCAGTGGAAAACCGGCTGCAGTAGTGTTTGGGACGGCTGGTTTTATCCTGGTGGAAAGGCTTTGGCTGCTCCCACTGAGTGGAGCTTCGCACAATAGGATGAAGGAATGCAATCACTCATGTGAGAGGCCTTGAATGGTTCATTCTCAGGCGCTGTCCCTTGGAGGAGGATGGGTGCAGGAGGAGAGGAGAACAATATCTCCCAACAGGTTTCAACACATGAAAATAGAATACATTTTTTTGGTTGTATTTTCCAACCCAAGACATCTGGGCACTTTCTCCTTCATGTGCCTGACCTGGGAGGAGCCGCTTTAGGAGATTGATCCCAAAGGAGCACGGGGTACCAGGAAGCGCCGCTGATCTGCACAGACCCCTTGGCCTGCTGCTGCCCCACTGGGAACAGGTCAGTGCAAGGTTTGCCCTCCTCCCTACCCCACCTCCCTCTCCTCCAGCAGCTGCTCTGCTCCTGCCACCCTCTCTGGTGACCGCAGGGCCCTCCCCAGCTCCCCCCTCCTCTGCCCTGCCCTTCCCTTCCGCATCCCCTGCTGAACATCCCAACCCTGCCACCTCCCTCTCCCACCCCACCATTTCCACTGCCCTCCTCCCCTCACATCTCACTTCTCCCCTCTGAATCCTTCCCACTGCAGGGAGCTGCAGAGGAGCCGCATGCTCCATCCCGGCATTCTCCAAGCACTGACTGCCCATCCACTCTGACCACAGCCAGGGGCCACATCCCACTGCCTGCCCAGCGTCCATCCATGGAGGTGACCACCGTGTCCCCATCTCCCGCCTCAGCCACTGAAGGGGACGATCTCTGTGACATAGATGTCACCAGTGTGGCCATACACAGTGTGACACTGCTCATCAGCCTCTGTGGGCTGGTTGGGAATGGGGCTGTGCTCTCCCTCCTCAGCCTGAAATGGCGTAACATTGGCATCTTTTTCCTGGCTCTTCTTGACTTCCTCTTCCTGCTCTTCACAGTCCCCTCTGCCCTCCTCTTCCTTGTGGAGGACCTGTCCTGCTCTTTTATCCTGCCCCTGCTGTACTTGAGTTTCCTTCTCCAGCTGCCATGGTCCTTCTGCTACTGGGCACTGTTCTGGCTGATGTTAATCAGCCATAATCGAAACATGTACAAACCCTGGATGCTCTGCTGCTGCTGCAGCCTTCCTGAGTGCCTCTTGTGCTTGATGGACACTGTCCACTACTGCATATTTCTTGCTCTCTTCATTGTCATTTATGTAATGCCATACCTGTGCCAATCACACCAGCAGGGGCACTGCAGGGCAGCTCTCATCTCCATGCACACCCTCATCCTGCTCCTCTTTGCTGCACCCATACTCAGTTTTCACACAATCAACTTCATTAAGGCCAAGAGGGGCTCCAATCAGCAGAAAACCAAGAGGCAAGACACGGTTATCTCCCTCATTGTGCTCTTCATTCTCCTTCTCAGCCTCTGCAATTTCCTGCTGCAGCTTGGCTACACCTTTGTGTCTTCTCAAGTTCTTTTCCTGCTCAGCTGCATCCTCAGCAGCATCAAACCCTTCATCTACTTCTTGGCAGGGAGGTGCTGGAGGCCCTGCTCCCTGAAATCCTTCCGGGTCTCCCTCCAGAGGGTCTTTGAGGAGCCACAAGAAAGCGCTGCCCACAGCAGTGACCCTGCCTTGGACACTGTGCTCTGAGCCTGCTGATTCCTCCTGCTGCACTCCTGAGGGCCCCTGGGACAGTGGCTGAGGGATTCCTTAAGTCCCCTGAAGAATAAATATCCAAAGTGTCACCGTCCCTGTGCTGGTGCATCCCCTCTCCCTTTCCAGGCCGTGCTGGGATCTCAGGAAGGCTCCGCAGGCCTCAGCGCTGAGGAGCAGCCCCTGGCGCTGGTCACAAACACCCTCTGCTCCAGGAGCTGCTGCTGTCCAGCCTCCTCTGGGGTGTATGAACAGCCTTGGAGATTGGTTTAATTCCCTGAATCCCTGTTCTCACCCTCCCAAAGCGAGGTGCTGCCCGAAGCGTGGCCAGGGTGAAACATTGCTGTGGCTGAGGGCCGTGGCCTGGGGCTGTGACCAGCGGTGCCAAAGGAGACCCTTGGGGCTCTGCTGGGCCCAGCAGCGCTGACCAGAACCTCCCTCGGAGCGGGGCCTCTCCCGGCTGGATCTCTCCTGTTCCCTGCCCTCAGGGATGCCCAAACACCCACAGATCCTAAACCCATCCCCACTGCTCGAGGCTCAGCCCTTGGCCCACTGAGGAGATGCAAACAGATCCAGAGTGAGCATTTCCCTGCCTCCAAGGGGAATTTCTCACAGGGACCCTGCACTGCCTCTGTCTCTGTGTGCACACACGTGTGCATCTGCTGTGGCACATGTGGGAGAAATGCTGCTCCCTCAGGTGTTGAAGGACCTGAGACATCTGAGTACCTCAGGCCTGGAAGGAACTATAGGGCATAAATGAGGTTAAATGCTGTTGAGGGTTCTTCCTCTATTGAATTGCTCAATTTAAGGTCTAACTGAAGTACTGTGAAGTGTGAGTGCAGGAAAGCTTTCAGGCCATTTTCCTTTTATCCTTACCCTCACTGTTCTTTTCTCACACACACAAACACACACACACACTTTGCTGTGCTGTTGCTTCAGATTAATCCTGGTTTTACTGATATCCTTGCTGGTGATTTTGTGCCTCCAGAAATTCTCCCTCTGCCCTGGCTTTGGCCTCTCCCTCAGCAGGCTCGGATGGTGCAGCTGCAAGGGAAGGGGAGTCCATGGTGCTCAGCACAGGCACCCCCTTCCAGGAGCAGGGTGACATCTGTGTCTGTCACCAGGGGCTCCATGGGGCATTACCCACCTCCCTGTGGCTTTGCTGAGGGCACTGAGCTGGGGGTGTCCAGCCTGGAGAGGGGAAGGCTTTGGGGAGACCTTAGAGCCCCTTCCAGAGCTGGAAGAGGCTCCAAGAGCTGGAGAGGCACTTTGGACAAAGAACTGAAGTGACAGGACAAGGGGGAATGGCTTCCACTGCCACAGAACAGGGTTAGGTGGAATATTGGGAAGAAACCGTTCCCTGTGAGGCTGGAGAGGCCCTGACACAGGTTCCCAGAGATGCTCTGGCCACCCCATCCCTGGAATTGTTCCAGGCCAGGATGGATGGGGTTGCAAGGAACCTGGTCTAGTGGCCAGGTTGGTAATCTGTCCCTGCTTGCAAAGGGGTGAGATCAGGCAAAAACAACCACAAATACTCCCAAGACTGAGGAGGATGAGGAGGATGAGCTCTGGTGAAGGGCTGCAAAGGGGACCACAGAACCCCAAAATCTGGTCTCCAATTGCTTTCATTCCACCATCAGGGGTATTGGCAGGAAGTAATGTGGGCTCTAATGCTGATTTTGCAGGCATGTCGTGTTGCAGTGTGCATTTCCCAGGACGCACAAGGCAGCATTGGGTGCGACACATTTCCCCCCGGGGAGACTTTTCCTGCCCGCTCTGGACTTCGGTGGTCTCGGCCGTTGCTTTTGGGGCGCAGAGATGTATCAGAGGCGAGACGGGTCTTGGGGTAAACTAAGGAGATTTATTACAGGTATAACTAAAGCATAACAACTAAAAGCTGGACCCCAAAGACAGGGAGCACGTGTCCCGCCGTGGGTTTTATAGACAGGGCGATACAAAGCAAACAACCATTGAGAATGCACGCAGGGAGGAGTCTAGGGCAGGGAATACAGAACTAGATCCAATGGGAATAGCAGAAGCAGTGTAATGATATGAAACAGCAAATGATATATCGAGTGAGGGAAGATTGGCAAGGAAGGTTCTAGAAACAGAGGCAGGGATACAGAGAATTGACACATAACAGCATGTATAATTTAAATCATAACACACAAATGAAATAGAAAGCTAGCCTGAAGACTCAAAGCAAAAATCCACACCACAACAATGTCGTGGTTAGACACTGGCCAAATGCCAGGCACCCAAAAAAGCCCTGTGCTCACCTTCTCTTGCTCTCAGCTGGGCAGAGGAGACAGAACCAAGAATTAACAAAGGGGCCCTGAGCTGAGATGATGATTGGGAGAAAAAACACCCTAAGTGTAAAACTTCGTTAAAATTTAACGCTAATAAGTAGATTTATTATTAACAGAGTCAGAGGATGATAATGAGAAGTAAAATGAAACTTTAAAACACCTTTTCTCCCCCCCCTCCTTCCCACCGACAGTGCAGGGAGACAGGGCATGGGGGTTTTGGTCACTTTGGCACTCCAGATCTTCTCTTTGCTCAGGGAGAGGAGTTTTTTCCTGCTCTGTCATGGGGTCTCTCCCACGGGATTCAGTTCTCCATGAGCTTCTCCAGTGGGGCTCTAAGCTCAGGAGCAGCACTCCTGCCAGAACTGCTGCAGCCTGAGTCCCTCCCCAGGGCAAACCTTCTTCTCAAAGCTGTTTCAGCGTGGGTCACTCTTCCACGGGGTGCAGTCCTCCAAGGACAGGCTGCTCTCGTTTGGAAGCAGGGCTCTCTTTCTGTGTCCAGGAGAGGGAGCCCTCTCTCTGCACTCATGTCTCCCACTGGATCACAGCTTTCTCTGGCAGGCACCCACTCCAGCTTGAGCACTGCTCCCACAGGCTGCGAGTGGATTTGTGCATCCCCTCTGCACTTCATGGACTGCTGCAGGACAGTTTGTTTCATCACAGTCCTCACTGCAGCCTGCAGAGGAATCCCAGCTGGGACGTTTGGAGCACTTCTTCCCCCTTGTTTCCATTCTCCTTGGTGCCACCACGTTGTGTCCCCTCACACGTCCTCACCCTCCCTCTCTTCTCTGACTCCAGGAAAAGCTGCTGCCCATGGGTGCCACTGCCAACAAATTGTCCAAGCTCAAAGATTCTTCCAGAATTCCGCAGTGCCCAGGGGTTGATCTCGCCCGGATTCCAGGCTGGGAAATCGCTCACCGTGTTTTCCCCACGGGCCAGACGACCCCGTGGGGGCAGTGCAGGCTGCTTTGATTTTCTGCTTAAATGTGTCCTCACCGAGGCGTTACCAACCTCTCCAGTGGTGCCAGCAGCGTGTCCATCTTCAGAGCCAGCACAGATGGGCTCTGGCAGACGTGGTGGAAGCTTCCAGCAGCTTCTCACAGAAGCCTCTTCCTGTGGCCCTGCACCGCTACCAAAAACCAGGCTGTGCCAAATCAGCACAGAGCACCTGATTGCTGTCCTTCCCTTGGGCTGGGGGAGCCTGCATCAGAATGAAAAAATGGGAATTGTTGGCTCAGTTGTGCTTCCTTGGGCCCAGGGCAGGTTTTGGCAGGGATCCCGGAGCTCTTCCCGGAAAGGGAGGTGTTTGTGACAAGCACCAAGAGGCTTCACCAGCACTGCCAGAATTCCAGGGCCACCAGCAGCACCAGCAGCCCTCTGCTGCTCGAGGGACCATGACCCCTCATGAAACCAAAATGAGAAATGCCAGAAAGAAATATTTCTAATCAGAAGAAAAAGAGGAGCCATTCTATTCTTCAAGTGGAGTTTTGACAAAACTCACTTCCTTTGTAGCAAAAAAAAAAAAAAACCCACGCAAAAAACCCCATCAAACCTAGCGAAGTGAGACTGTGATGTACCCAAAGACACCATTTCCTGCTCCACCATGATCCCACCAACGAACAACAGCAGGACGGGGCACGAGAGGAGCCAGCGGGACGGGAGTGGGGAGCTCCTGGTGGTCTGGGCACTTTCTCCTACATGTGCCTGAGCTGGGAGGAGCCGCTTTAGGAGATTGATCCCAAAGGAGCACGGGGTACCAGGAAGCGCCGCTGATCTGCACAGACCCCTTGGCCTGCTGCTGCCCCACTGGGAACAGGTCAGTGCAAGGTTTGCCCTCCTCCCTACCCCACCTCCCTCTCCTCCAGCAGCTGCTCTGCTCCTGCCACCCTCTCTGGTGACCGCAGGGCCCTCCCCAGCTCCCCCCTCCTCTGCCCTGTCCATCCCATCTCTATCTTGACATTGAAATCGGCCAAAATAAACTTTCTGTCACAATGGGAAGCATTTGAAGCAGCAATTCTTTACCTGCACAGGGCACACAGAAGGATCTCTCCTACATCTGTGTGTGTGTGCTGAGACTTTCCAACAGGGGTTTTATCCATTATAACCACACATAATCATTCATATGTGTTTCTTATCTAATACACAACCATTCCTTTCCTGGAACTCTTTTCCATGTGTCCTGCTCCTGCTGGAAGCCCTGTTCTGATCCTGGAGGATCATTCTGAGGGGTCTCTGGGGGTCACATTCCCTGAGTGCTGCGATATCAAAGGTGACCTTGCCTTGAACTTTTGCTTTGGCCATGCCCTGTTGCTCCTTGTTGCAGAACTTGCCCCAAACCACTGCAGATCTCCTCATTTGTTTCTCCACTGGCTCCAGCCACGTTTATCATCCTGTGTGCTCCTGAGGAGCCCATTGGAGCTGGGCTTCCCTCCTCCCTCCTGGGGCCTAGAACACTCTGGGCAGGAAGAGCCGAGACACTGCCCGGGTCCCCTGTGGAGTGGGGCTGTCAGGGGAGAAAAAGCAGCCCTGGGTGTGTTCTGGGGTGTCAGAGCAGTCTGGGGGGGGTCAGGAGAGGGTCAGAGGGGGTTGCAGTGGGTCTGGATGCCGGCAAACGCAGAGGACAGCAGAGCCTGACAGGGCACACTCAGAGTGGGGGAGCGGCTGCTGTGTGGGAAACCTGTGGGATGGGATAGGATGGGGTGGGAATGGAGATTGGGGTGGGAATGGAGTGCAGACATGGGACAGGACAGGACAGGGCAGGGAGCAGCTCAGCTGTGCTTCCTTGGTTCAAGGGCATGTTTTGGCAATGATCCCAGAGCCCTGCCCGGAATGGGAGTTACTCCTGAGAAGCGCCCGGCTGCTTTATCACCACTGCCGGCACTGCCGGTGCCACCAGCGCCACCAGCAGCCCTCTGCTGCTGGAGGGACCATGATCTCTGAGGGGAGAGAAAGGAGGAATGGTAGAAACCTGTCAGGAGAGGGAAGGCAGTCGGAGAATGGGACATTGTGCAGGGCAGTCATGTTTCAAATCAGGCGGAAATGAGCAGCCATTTGCAAAATATTTCATTTGGAGCTTTTGATAAAAGTACTTTTCTCTGTAGAAATAAACCCCGAAGATGAATAACTCTGAGGATGTGAAATTCTGATGCAGCCAAAGATGCAATTTCCGACACCCCTGTGACTGCACCAAGCCTTGGGAAGCAGCACCAGGACAGGACACGGAGAGGAGCCCGCGGGATGGGAGTGGGAACTCCATGTGAACTCTGCACTTTCTCCTTCATGTGCCTGAGCTGGGAGGAGCCGCTTTAGGAGATTGATCCCAAAGGAGCTCGGGGTACCAGGAAGCGCCGCTGATCTGCACAGACCCCCTTGGCCTGCTGCTGCCCCACTGGGAACAGGTCAGTGCAAGGTTTGCCCTCCTCCCTACCCCACCTCCCTCTCCTCCAGCAGCTGCTCTGCTCCTGCCACCCTCTCTGGTGACCGCAGGGCCCTCCCCAGCTCCCCCCTCCTCTGCCCTGCCCTTCCCTTCCGCATCCCCTGCTGAACATCCCAACCCTGCCACCTCCCTCTCCCACCCCACCATTTCCACTGCCCTCCTCCCCTCACATCTCACTTCTCCCCTCTGAATCCTTCCCACTGCAGGGAGCTGCAGAGGAGCCGCATGCTCCATCCCGGCATTCTCCAAGCACTGACTCCCCATCCACTCTGACCACAGCCAGGGGCCACATCCCACTGCCTGCCCAGCATCCATCCATGGAGGTGACCACCGTGTCCCCATCTCCCGCCTCAGCCACGGAAGGGGACGATATCTGTGAGACAGATGTCACCAGTGTGGCCATACACAGTGTGACACTGCTCATCAGCCTCTGTGGGCTGGTTGGGAATGGGGCTGTGCTCTACCTCCTCAGCCTGAAAATCCGTACTGCTGGCACCTTTGACCTGGCTTTTGCTGACTTCCTCCTCCTGCTCTTCACAATCCCCTCTGCCCTCCTCTTCCTGGTGGAGGACGTGTCCTGCTCTCCTATTGTGCCGCTGCTGTACCAGAGTTTCCTTTTCCAGCTCTCAGTGGTCTCCTACTACTGGGCGCTGATCCAGCTGATGTTCACCAGCAATATTGTGTATACAGACAAGTTCTGCAAGTTCTGCTGCCACTGCAAACTTCCCAAGCGCCTGTTGTGGTTGGTGTTCAGTGTCCAGTACTGGGCCTTCTTTGCTCTCTTCACTTTCATTCTTGCAGTGACAAACCTGTGCCCATCACACCAGCAGGAGCACTGCAGGGCAGCTCTCATCTCCATGTACGTCATCATCCTGCTCATCTTTGCTGCACCCATGGTAATTTCTAGCACAATTGACTTCATTGAGGCCAAGTGGTGCTCCAAGAAGCTAAAAACAAAGAGGCAAAATATTGTTGTCTTCCTCATGGTGGTCTTCATTGTCGTTCTCAGCCTCTTCAATTTCCTGCAGCAGCTTGGCTACACCGTTGTGTCTTCCCAGATTTTTTTCCTGCTCAACTGCATCCACAGCAGCATCAAACCCTTCATCTACTTCTTGGCAGGAGGTTTCCGGAGCCCCTGCTCCCTGAAATCCCTCCGGCTCTCCCTCCAGAGGGTCTTTGATGAGCAGGAAGAAAACACTTCCAGCTGCAATGAGGTTCTCCTAGGGACACAGGGGTCTGAGCCTGGTGATCCCTTCCCCTGCTCTGCTGAAGGACCCTGCCAGAGTGGCTCAGGCTTTCCTTGAGCCACCTGATCAAGAAATACCCACAGGATGCCCCTCCCTGTGGTGCTGGATTCCTGCAGGAGAAGGCAGCAGGGGCAGTGCCTTGGGTGATTTCTGAGGGATGCTCTGCAGGGAGCTCATTGGAGCATGGCTTTCCTCCTCCCTCCTGGATGCACATGGCTCCAGGCAGAGCAGCTGGGCTCAGTTCTGTTCCCCAGCTCTATTCCCCAGGGAAAGATCCTCCTTGCCTCAGCCCCAGGGAATGAACTCCATCTCTTCTGGCTACACACAGCAGTTTCCTGCTGTTTTCAGGGATCTCTTGCCTGCAAAGAATGTGACACCTTAAGGCCTGGGGACACACCCAGCACGGGGTGCTGCTCATTCCCCAAATCCCTGCGGGGCTGGTGCCTCTGGATGGCAGGAGAGGGGCTGGGATCACAGGGAGCATCCTTCCCCTTCTGTCTGGCAGAGCCGGCCCTGCATTCCCAGCTGATGGGGAGAGACACCAGGAAGGGCTGCAGAGCCGGGCAGGGACAGCAACATTCCCTTCTTCTTTCAGGGGAATTGGTCACATTCTTGAATTCCAGAATTCAATCGTTCTGAGTACAGGGCAGGGTCGATGGTGAACTCCACTGAAATCTTCTGCCTGAGGCCAAAAGGAATATGGAACATGGAAATTCCCATCCCGAGATGCTTGGACCACTGAATTTCACAGGAATTAGGGGGTTCTGCTGCTGTTCTGCAGAATGGGGTCATCCTGTGGTTCCCAGCATCCAAGTCCAAGGAAGCCCTGGAGCACCTCCATCCTCAACCTGGCCACCCTCGGGAGGAGCTGCACAGCGACTCTGCACAGCAGCCTCAGCCAAAATCCATCTTGTTCTCATGTTTGTCAACTTGTAACTTCTACTAAATTCAGTTTGCATTTATATCTGTTATTTGTTTCCAATGTGATAACTCCAAACCCAACATTTCTTGAATAAATAACATCCAGGCTTTGCTACAGAGCCTGTCCCTGCTGAACAGTGTCAAAAAATGGCTCATTTCTCACTTCCCACAATATTTATAGCTTTTAATACACTGCGGGTGTCTCTTAACTGAAAAAAGGCATGACCAGGTTCTACCCAGTGAGGGGGCTCAGATCAAGTAGAAGGAGAAGAGTCTGACCTTGTTTCCTCTCACAGCCTGGAGAACTTCCCCACACTGCACTCCCATCACCTCACACACCCCAGCTGCTGTCCCTGGGTCAGGATCTTCAGGAGTTCCCTGCAGTGGTCACTTGGGAAAGGGCAGCAAAGCCCCTGGGCTGAGCCCCAGCAGCGTCCGCAGCGGCTCTGTCCCAGCTCCTGCCACAGCCCCTGTTCTCCTGCTGGCTCCTCTTCTGCAGGGCTCTCACCAACAGGGAACCATTGCACAGCCTCTGCTGGGATCAGGGCTCTGCTGCTGATCTGCTCTTGGCTTTCCCCAGGAAAGGAGCAACAGGAGAGAGCCTCAGCAAGGAGACCGATGGCAAAGGGAGTTTGTCCCCATGTCAGCTTCCTCTTCCATTTTTAAAGCAACCCCAGTCCCAAAATCTTCTCATTTGAACTGCCTGAACTTGCCCCCTCTCTTTCCTGGGGTGGATCCTTAGAACCCTGCACTACAAATGTGCTGCTGAACTTTGATTTCTGGTTCAAATCTGATTTTGCCACTTGCATACCACAATTGCAGTGGTACTTCACCTTCACCTCCCAGTTCCTAAGAGCATTCTTGGAATAATAAATTCTGTGCAGGAGCTGGAGTGCAGGCACACAGCAGAGGGATGATTTAGGATTCCAGCAATGCCATTTCTTCTGTGAAGAGGTGAATCAATGCTGCTCTCTTGGCTTTAAGCCTTAGAAAGTCAGAGGTTTCATCTGAGTTATCTTCTACACTCCCTTGGCAGTCCCACAGCAGCCTGCAGTGAATTCCACGGAATTCCTAGACAGCTGAGGTGAGATGATTCCTACCCAGGCTGACATGGCTCAGGGATCTGGGATGCTCCTGCTGGAAATGGCCCGTGTGGTGGCCCTGGGAGCAGAACTGTCACCTCTCTGCCCTGCTGACACCACGTGTGTGTCCCCAGCTATGGAATCTCACATCCCCTCCCCAGGGCAATCCTTTCAAGGGCAAACACTTCATGATCCGTGTGCTGACGGGGCTCCAGGAGAGGGGAGAGGGACCTTGGACAAGGGGTACGGAATCCCACTGAGAGAGGGTGGGTTCAGATGGGATGTTGGGAAGAAATCCTTCCCTGTGAGGGTGGGGAGGACCTGGAACAGTTGCCCAGCAAAGCTGTGGCTGCCCCATGCCTGGAAGTGTCCAAGGCCAGGATGGATGGGGTTTGGAGCAACCTGGCATAGTGGAAGATGTCCCTGCTGGCAGAGGGACAGGATGGGATCAGGTACAAACATCCACAACTGCTCCCAGGACTGAGGAGGAGGAGGAGGAGCTCTGGTGAAGGGCTGGCAGGGTGTTCACAGCACCCTGGTCTCTGAGAGCTTCCATTGCATCATCCAGGGGATTGGCAGGAATTAGGGTGGGCTCTAAGTTCTGAAAAGCTGCTGCAAGCACCTGATTGCTGTCCTTGCCTTGGGCTGGGGCAGCCTGCACTGGAGTGAGAGAAATGGGAGTCCATGGCCCAGGGGTGCTGCCATGAGCCCAGGGCAGGTTTTGGCAACGATTCTGGAGCTCTTCCCAGAATGGGAGTTGTTTCTGACAAGCAGCCAGGAGCTTCACCAGCGCTGCCAGCACTGCCAGCATTACAGTGCCAGCAGCAGCACCAGCAGCCCTCTGCTGCTGGAGGGACAATGACCCCTCAGGGAAGGGAAACAGGGAATGGCAGAGACCTGACAGGAGACAGGGCAAGAGAGGAGCCAGTGGGACGGGAGTGGGGAGCTCCTGGTGATCTGGGCACTTTCACCTCCATGTTACTGAGCTGGGAGGAGCTGCTGTAGGAGACTGATCCCAAAGGAGCACGGGGTACCAGGAAGCGCCGCTGATCTGCACAGACCCCCTTGGCCTGCTGCTGCCCCACTGGGAACAGGTCAGTGCAAGGTTTGCCCTCCTCCCTACCCCACCTCCCTCTCCTCCAGCAGCTGCTCTGCTCCTGCCACCCTCTCTGGTGACCGCAGGGCCCTCCCCAGCTCCCCCCTCCTCTGCCCTGCCCTTCCCTTCCGCATCCCCTGCTGAACATCCCAACCCTGCCACCTCCCTCTCCCACCCCACCATTTCCACTGCCCTCCTCCCCTCACATCTCACTTCTCCCCTCTGAATCCTTCCCACTGCAGGGAGCTGCAGAGGAGCCGCATGCTCCATCCCGGCATTCTCCAAGCACTGACTCCCCATCCACTCTGACCACAGCCAGGGGCCACATCCCACTGCCTGCCCAGCGTCCATCCATGGAGGTGACCACCGTGTCCCCATCTCCCACATCAGCCACTGAAGGGGACGATCTCTGTGACATAGATGTCACCAGTGTGGCCATACACAGTGTGACACTGCTCATCAGCCTCTGTGGGCTGGCTGGGAATGGGGCTGTCCTCCGCCTCCTCAGCCTGAAAGGGGATAACTCTGACATCTTTCAGCTGGCTTTTTTTGACTTCCTCTTCCTGCTCTTCACTGTGCCGTCTGCATTTGTATTCCTGGTGGAGGACGTGTCCTGCTCTCCTATCATGCCCCTGCTGTACTTGAGTTTCCTCCAAAACCTCTCAGTGGTCTCTTTATACTGGGGGCTGTTCTGGCTGCCGCTCATCATAAATCTGGTGAATATTTTCAGTCTTTGGTGCCGCTGCAGCCTTCCCGAGCGTCAGCTGTGGTTGCTGTTTGGTGTCAAGTACTGGGCCTTCTTTGCTGTCTTCACTGTCATTCCTGCCGTGACATACACATGCCCATTACAAGAGCAGAAACACTGCCAGGCAGCTCTGATATCCATGTACGCCCTCATCCTGCTCCTCTTTGCTGCACCCTTGGTCATTTTTCACACAATCGACTTCTTTAAGGCCAAGTGGGGCTCCAAGAAGCAGCAACCCAAGAGACGCGACATCGTTGTCTTCCTCCTTGTACTCTTCATTCTCCTTCTAAGCCTCTGCTATCTCCTGCAGCAGCTTGGCTACACCGTTGTGTCTTCCCAGGTTGTTTTCCTGCTCAACTGCATCCACAGCAGCATCAAACCCTTCATCTACTTCTTGGCAGGAGGATTCCGGAGCCCCTGCTCCCTGAAATCCCTCCAGCTCTCCCTCCAGAGGGTCTTTGATGAGCAGGGAGAAGAAACTGCCCACAGCAATGAGGACTCCAAGGACACAGTGATCTGAGCCTGGTGATCCCTTCCCCTGCTCTGCTGAAGGACCCTGGCAGAGTGGCTCAGGCTTTCCTTGAGCCACCTGATCAAGAAATACCCACAGGATGCCCCTCCCTGTGGTGCTGGATTCCTGCAGGAGAAGGCAGCAGGGGCAGTGCCTTGGGTGATTTTTGAGGGATGCTGTGCAGGGAGCTCATTGGAGCATGGCTTTCCTCCTCCCTCCTGGATGCACATGGCTCCAGGCAGAGCAGCTGGGCTCAGTTCTGTTCCCCAGCTCTATTCCCCAGGGAAAGATCCTCCTTGCCTCAGCCCCAGGGAATGAACTCCATCTCCTCTGGCTACACACAGCAGTTTCCTGGTGTTTTCAGGGATCTCTTGCCTGCAAAGAATGTGACACCTTAAGGCCTGGGGACACACCCAGCACGGGGTGCTGCTCATTTCCCAAATCCCTGCGGGGCTGGTGCCTCTGGATGGCAGGAGAGGGGCTGGGATCACAGGGAGCATCCTTCCCCTTCTGTCTGGCAGAGCCGGCCCTGCATTCCCAGCTGATGGGGAGAGACACCAGGAAGGGCTGCAGAGCCGGGCAGGGACAGCAACATTCCCTTCTTCTTTCAGGGGAATTGGTCACATTCTTGAATTCCAGAATTCAATCGTTCTGAGTACAGGGCAGGGTCGATGGTGAACTCCACTGAAACCTTGTGCCTGTGACCAAAAGGAATATGGAACATGGACATTCCCATCCCGAGATGCTTGGACCACTGAATTTCACAGGAATTAGGGGGTTCTGCTGCTGTTCTGCAGAACGAGGCCATCCTCTGGTTCCCAGCATCCAAGTCCAAGGCAGCCCTGGAGCACCTCCATCCTCAACCTGGCCACCCTCGGGAGGAGCTGCACAGCGACTCTGCACAGCAGCTTCAGCCAAAATCCATCTTGTTCTCATGTTTGTCAACTTGGATCTTCTACTAAATTGAGTGTGTATTTATGTCTGTTGTTTGTTTCCAATGTGATATTTCCAATCCCAAAATTTCTTGAATAAACAACATCCGGGCTTTGCTACAGAGCCTGTCCCTGGTGAACAGTGTCAAATAATGGCTCATTTCTCACTTCTCACAATATTTATAGCTTTTAATACCCTGTGGATGTCTCTAGACTGAAAAAAGGCATGACCAGGTCCTACCCCAGTGAGGAGGCTCTGATAAAGTGGAAGGAGAAGAGTCTGACCTTGTTTCCTCTCACAGCCTGCAGAACTTCCCCACACTGCACTCCCATCACCCCACACACCCCAGCTGCTGTCCCTGGGTCAGGATCTTCAGGAGTTCCCTGCAGTGGTCACTTGGGAAAGGGCAGCAAAGCCCCTGGGCTGAGCCCCAGCAGCGTCCGCAGCGGCTCTGTCCCAGCTCCTGCCACAGCCCCTGTTCTCCTGCTGGCTCCTCTTCTGCAGGGCTCTCACCAACAGGGAACCATTGCACAGCCTCTGCTGGGATCAGGGCTCTGCTGCTGATCTGCTCTTGGCTTTCCCCAGGAAAGGAGCAACAGGAGAGAGCCTCAGCAAGGAGACCGATGGCAAAGGGAGTTTGTCCCCATGTCAGCTTCCTCTTCCATTTTTAAAGCAACCCCAATCCCAAAATCTTCTCATTTGAACTGCCTGAACTTGCCCCCTCTCTTTCCTGGGGTGGATCCTTAGGACCCTGCACTACAAATGTGCTGCTAAACTTTGATTTCTGGTTCAAATCTGATTTTGCCACTTGCATACCACAATTGCAGTGGTACTTCACCTTCACCTCCCAGTTCCTAAGAGGAATCATGGAATAATAAATTCTGTGTGTGAGCTGGAGCACAGGCACACAGCAGAGGGATGATTTAGGATTCCAGCAATGCCATTTCTTCTGTGAAGAGGTGAATCAGTGCTGCTCTCTTGGCTTTAATCCTTAGAAAGTCAGAGGTTTCATCTGAGTCATCTTCTACACTCCCTTGGCAGTCCCACAGCAGCCTGCAGTGAATTCCACGCAATTCCTAGACAGCCGAGGTGAGATGATTCCTACCCAGGCTGACATGGCTCAGGGATCTGGGATGCTCCTGCTGGAAAGTGGCACGTGTGGTGGCCCTGGGAGCAGAACTGTCACCTCTCTGCCCTGCTGACACCACATGTGTGTCCCCAGCTATGGAATCTCACATCCCCTCCCCAGGGCAATCCTTTCAAGGGCAAACACTTCATGATCCGTGTGCTGACAGGGCGCCAGGAGAGGGGGAGAGGGACTTTGGACAAGGGGAATGGCATTCCACTGAGAGAGGGTGGGTTCAGATGGGATGTTGGGAAGAAATCCTTCCCTGTGAGGGTGGGGAGGACCTGGAACAGGTTGCCCAGCGAAGCTGTGGCTGCCCCATGCCTGGAAGTGTTCCAGGCCAGGTTGGATGGGGTTTGAAGGAACCTGGTCTAGTGGACAGGTTGGTAATCTGTCCCTGATTGCAAAGGGGTGAGATCAGGCAGAAACAAACACAAGTATTCCCAAGACTGAGGAGGATGAGCTCTGGTGAAGGGCTGGAATGGGGACCACAGGACCCCAAAATCTGGTCTCCAATTGCTTTCATTGCACCATCAGGGGTATTGGCAGGAAGGAATGTGGGCTCTAATGCTGATTATGCAAGCATGTCCTGGTTGGGCACTGACCAAAAACCAGGCACCCAAAAAAGCCCTGTGCTCACCTTCTCTTGCTCTCAGCTGGGCAGAGGAGAGGGAAACAAGAATTAACAAAGGGCTCATGACTAGAGATGAGGACTGGGAGAGAAAACACGCTAAGTATAAAACTTGGTTAAAATTTACCCCTAATAAGTAGATTTATTATTAACAGAGTCAGAGGATGATAATGAGAAGTAAAATGAAACTTTAAAACTCCTTTTCTCCCCCTCCCTCCTTCCCACTGACAGTGCAGTGAGACAGGGCATGGGGGTTTTTGGTCACTTTGGCACTCGAGATCTTCTTCTCTTTGCTCAGGGAGAGGAGTTTTTTCCTGCTCTGTCATGGGGTCTCTCCCACGGGATTCAGTTCTCCATGAGCTTCTCCAGTGGGGCTCTAATCTCAGGAGCAGCACTCCTGCCAGAACTGCTGCAACCTGAGTCCCTCCCCAGGGCAAACCTTCTTCTCAAAGCTGTTACAGCGTGGGTCACTCTTCCACGGGGTGCAGTCCTCCAAGGACAGGCTGCTCTCGTTTGGAAGCAGGGCTCTCTTTCTCTCTCCACGAGCAGGAGCCCTCTCTCTGCACTCAGGTCTCCCACGGGATCACAGCTTTCTCTGGCACGCACCCACTCCAGCTTGAGCACTTCTCCCACAGGCTGCGAGTGGATTTGTGCATCCCCTCTGCACTTCATGGACTGCTGCAGGACAGTTTGTTTCATCACAGTCCTCACTGCAGCCTGCAGAGGAATCCCAGCTGGGACGTTTGGAGCACTTCTTCCCCCTTGTTTCCACTGACCTTGGTGCCACCACGTTGTGTTCCCTCACATGTCCTCACCCTCCCTCTCTTCTCTGACTCCAGGAAAAACTGCTGCCCATGGGTGCCACTGCCAACAAATTGTCCCAGCTCAAAGATTCTTCCAGAATTCGGCAGTGCCCAGAGCTTGATCTCGCCCGGGTTCCAGGCTGGGAAATCGCTCGCCGTGTTTTCCCCACCGGCCAGGCGACCCCGTGGAGGCAGCGCAGGCTGCTTTGATTTTCTGCTTAAATGTGTCCTCACCGAGGCGTTTCCAACCTCTCCAGTGGTGCCAGCAGCGTGTCCATCTTCAGAGCCAGCACAGATTGGCTCTGGCAGACGTGCTGGAAGCTTCCAGCAGCTTCTCACAGAAGCCACTTCCTGTGGCCCTGCACCGCTACCAAAACCAGGCTGTGCCAAATCAGCACAGAGCACCTGATTGCTGTCCTTCCCTTGGGCTGGGGGAGCCTGCATCAGAATGAAAAAATGGGAATTGTTGGCTCAGTTGGGCTTCCTTGGGCCCAGGGCAGGTTTTGGCAATGATCCCAGAGCTCTTCCCAGAAAGGGAGGTGTTTGTGACAAGCACCAAGAGGCTTCACCAGCACTGCCAGAATTCCAGTGCCACCAGCAGCACCAGCAGCCCTCTGCTGCTCGAGGGACCATGACCCCTCATGAAACCAAAATGAGAAATGGCAGTAAGAAATATTTCAAATGAGGAGGAAAAGAGGAGCCATTCAATTCTTCAAGTGGAGTTTTGACACAACTTGCTTCCATTATAGAAAAAAAAAAAAGATCCAACGTAAAAAACCCAATCAAACCAAATGTAGTGAGACTCTGATGCAGACAATGATGAAATTTCCTACTCCACCATGATCCCACCAACAAACGGCAGTTAGACAGGGCATGGGAGGAGCCAGCAGGACGGGAGTGGGGAGCTCCTGGTGAACTCTGCACTTTGTCCTTCACGTGCCTGACTGAGAGGAGCCGCTTTAGGAGATTGATCCCAAAGGAGCACAGGGTACCAGGAAGCGCCGCTGATCTGCACAGACCCCTTTGCCTGCTGCTGCCCCACTGGGAACAGGTCAGTGCAAGGTTTGCCCTCCTCCCTACCCCACCTCCCTCTCCTCCAGCAGCTGCTCTGCTCCTGCCACCCTCTCTGGTGACCGCAGGGCCCTCCCCAGCTCCCCCCTCCTCTGCCCTGCCCTTCCCTTCCGCATCCCCTGCTGAACATCCCAACCCTGCCACCTCCCTCTCCCACCCCACCATTTCCACTGCCCTCCTCCCCTCACATCTCACTTCTCCCCTCTGAATCCTTCCCACTGCAGGGAGCTGCAGAGGAGCCGCATGCTCCATCCCGGCATTCTCCAAGCACTGACTCCCCATCCACTCTGACCACAGCCAGGGGCCACATCCCACTGCCTGCCCAGCGTCCATCCATGGAGGTGACCGCCGTGTCCCCATCTCCCTCCTCAGCCACTGAAGGGGACGATCTCTGTGACATAGATGTCACCAACGTGGCCATACACAGTGTGACCCTGCTCATCAGCCTCTGTGGGCTGGCTGGGAATGGGGCTGTGCTCTACCTCCTCAGCCTGAAAGACCGTAATATTTGCATCTTTGCCCTGGCCTTTGCTGACCTCCTCCTCCTGCTCTTCACAGTCCCTTCTGTCCTCCTTTTCCTGGTGGAGGACATGTCCTGCTCTCCTATCATGCCCCTACTGTACTTGAGTTTCCTTTTCCAGCTCTCAGTGGTCTCCTACTACTGGGCGCTGTTCCAGCTGACAGACATCAGCAATGTGGTGAATATTTTCAAGCTCTGCTGCCGCTGTGAATTTCCCGAGCGCCTGGTGTGGTTGCTGTTCAGTGTCCAGTACTGGGTCTTCATTGCTCTCTTCACTGTCATTCCTGCAGTGACAAACCTGTGCCCATCAAACCAGCAGGAGCACTGCATGGCAGCTCTCATCTCTGTGTACACCCTCATCCTGCTCCTCTTGGCTGCACCCACAGTCATTTCCACCACAATCTACTTCATTAAGGCCAAGTGGGGCTCCAAGAAGAAGCAACTCCAGAGGCGTGACATCCTTATGTACCTCATTGGGCTCTTCATTGTCTTTCTCAGCCTCTTCAATTTCCTGCAGCAGCTTGGCTACACCATTGTATCTTCCGAGGTGGTTTTCCTGCTCAACTGCATCCACAGCAGCATCAAACCCTTCATCTACTTCTTGGCAGGAGGTTTCCAGAGGCCGTGCTCCCTGAAATCTCTCCGGCTCTCCCTCCAGAGGGTCTTGGATGAGCAGGAAGGAGAAACTGCCCACAGCAATGAGGACTCCAAGGACACAGTGATATGAGCCTGGTGATCCCTTCCCCTGCTCTGCTGAAGGACCCTGGCAGAGTGGCTCAGGCTTTCCTTGAGCCACCTGATCAAGAAATACCCACAGGATGCCCCTCCCTGTGGTGCTGTATTCCTGCAGGAGAAGGCAGCAGGGCCAGTGCCTTGGGTGATTTTGGAGGGATGCTCTGCAGGGAGCTCATTGGAGCATGGCTTTCCTCCTCCCTCCTGGATGCACATGGCTCCAGGCAGAGCAGCTGGGCTCAGTTCTGTTCCCCAGCTCTATTCCCCAGGGAAAGATCCTCCTTGCCTCAGCCCCAGGGAATGAACTCCATCTCCTCTGGCTACACACAGCAGTTTCCTGGTGTTTTCAGGGATCTCTTGCCTGCAAAGAATGTGACACCTTAAGGCCTGGGGACACACCCAGCACGGGGTGCTGCTCATTTCCCAAATCCCTGCAGGGCTGGTGCCTCTGGATGGCAGGAGAGGGGCTGGGATCACAGGGAGCATCCTTCCCCTTCTGTCTGGCAGAGCCGGCCCTGCATTCCCAGCTGATGGGGAGAGACACCAGGAAGGGCTGCAGAGCCGGGCAGGCACAGCAACATTCCCTTCTTCTTTCAGGGGAATTGGTCACATTCTTGAATTCCAGAATTCAGTCGTTCTGAGTACAGGGCAGGGTCGATGGTGAACTCCACTGAACCCTTGTGCCTGTGACCAAAAGGAATATGGAACATGGAAATTCCCATCCCCAGATGCTTGGACCACTGAATTTCACAGGAATGAGGGGGTTCTGCTGCTGTTCTGCAGAACAAGGCCATCCTCTGGTTCCCAGCATCCAAGTCCAAGGAAGCCCTGGAGCACCTCCATCCTCAACCTGGCCACCCTCGGGAGGAGCTGCCCAGCGACTCTGCACAGCAGCTTCAGCCAAAACCCATCCTGAACTCATCTTTTTCCTCAGGAATTAGGGTGGGCTCTGAGTGCTGACAAGCTGCTGCAAGCACCTGATTGCTGTCCTTGCCTTGGTCTGGGGCAGCCTGCTCTGGAATGATGGAAATGGGAGTCCATGGCCCAGGGGTGCTGCCATGAGCCCCGGGCAGGTTTTGGCAAGGATTCTGGAGCTCTTCCCAGAATGGGAGTTGTTTCTGACAAGCAGCCAGGAGCTTCACCAGCGCTGCCAGCACTGCCAGCATTGCAGGGCCAGCAGCAGCACCAGCAGCCCTCTGCTGCTGGAGGGACAATGACCCCTCAGGGAAGGGAGACAGGGAATGGCAGAGACCTGACAGGAGAGGGAAGGCAGTTGAAAAATGGGACACTCTCCTGGGAAGGAGCGTTTCTATTTAGGGGCAAATCAGGAGCCATTCAAAACTATTATAAATGTGTGTTATGGAAATTTGCTCTCGCAAACGTCGAACGGATATTATGTGTGTTGTAATGTTAAAAGAAGCTCTGTGAAGATTTGGAGTGTTCCTAATGTGAGTATTGTGTTCCTGCTGAAAGCTGCAATGCTGGTCTGGGACCACAGCGGGGAGTGGAAGGCAGAGGGAGGGCACAAGCTCCGGGAAGGCGGGAGGAAGGAGGAGCAGTGTGGGAAGAGTGGGATATGGATGAGTGTGGGGTTGGCTCAGCAAGGGGATCGAAGGGATTGTTCCTGTTGTGGGCGGGCTGCGTCTGACCGTGCTTGTGGATCTTGTTTTTTCATGGTCGTAGTTTAATAAACATTTTTAAAAATATAAGGAGTGAAGCGTCATTTCTCACAACAAAGAAAAAGACCACTTGATGATTTTTAGGGGGAAAAAAGAAAGATTCAAGCTCAATATCCCCGAGACTGTGGAACTCCGACTGCCCCGTGACTGCACCGAGACTTTGGAAACAACAGCGGCACCGGGCACGGGAGGAGCCAGCGGGACGGGAGAGGGGAGCTCCTGGTGGTCTGGGCACTTTCTCCTTCATGGGACTGACCTGGGAGGAGCCGCTCTAGGAGACTGATCCCAAAGGAGCACGGGGTACCAGGAAGCGCCGCTGATCTGCACAGACCCCTTGGCCTGCTGCTGCCCCACTGGGAACAGGTCAGTGCAAGGTTTGCCCTCCTCCCTACCCCACCTCCCTCTCCTCCAGCAGCTGCTCTGCTCCTGCCACCCTCTCTAGTGACCGCAGGGCCCTCCCCAGCTCCCCCCTCCTCTGCCCTGCCCTTCCCTTCCGCATCCCCTGCTGAACATCCCAACCCTGCCACCTCCCTCTCCCACCACATCATTTCCACTGCCCTCCTCCCCTCACATCTCACTTCTCCCCTCTGAATCCTTCCCACTGCAGGGAGCTGCAGAGGAGCCGCATGCTCCATCCCGGCATTCTCCAAGCACTGACTCCCCATCCACTCTGACCACAGCCAGGGGCCACATCCCACTGCCTGCCCAGCGTCCATCCATGGAGGTGACCACCGTGTCCCCATCTCCCACATCAGCCACTGAAGGGGACGATCTCTGTGACATAGATGTCACCAGTGTGGCCATACACAGTGTGACACTGCTCATCAGCCTCTGTGGGCTGGCTGACAATGGGGCTTTCCTCTACCTCCTTGGCCTGAAATGGCGTAACATTGGCATCTTTTTCCTGGCTCTTCTTGACTTCCTCTTCCTGCTCTTCACAGTCCCCTCTGCCCTCCTCTTCCTTGTGGAGGACGTGTCCTGCTCTTTTATCCTGCCCCTGCTGTACTTGAGTTTCCTTCTCCAGCTGCCATGGTCCTTCTGCTACTGGGCACTGTTCTGGCTGATGTTAATCAGCCATAATCGAAACATGTACAAGCCCTGCATGCTCTGCTGTTGCTGCAACCTTCCTGAGTGCCTCTTGTGCTTGATGGACACTGTCCACTACTGCATATTTCTTGCTCTCTTCATTGTCATTTGTGTAATGCCATACCTGTGCCAATCACACCAGCAGGGGCACTGCAGGGCAGCTCTCATCTCCATGCACACCCTCATCCTGCTCCTCTTTGCTGCACCCATACTCAGTTTTCACACAATCAACTTCATTAAGGCCAAGAGGGGCTCCAATCAGCAGAAAACCAAGAGGCAAGACACGGTTATCTCCCTCATTGTGCTCTTCATTGTCCTTCTCAGCCTCTTCAATTTCCTGCTGCAGCTTGGCTACACCTTTGTGTCTTCTCAAGTTCTTTTCCTGCTCAGCTGCATCCTCAGCAGCATCAAACCCTTCATCTACTTCTTGGCAGGGAGGTGCTGGAGGCCCTGCTCCCTGAAATCCCTCCGGCTCTCCCTCCAGAGGGCCTTTGAGGAGCCACAAGAAAGCGCTGCCCACAGCAGTGACCCTGCCTTGGACACTGTGCCCTGAGCCTGCTGATTCCTCCTGCTGCACTCCTGAGGGCCCCTGGGACAGTGGCTGAGGGATTCCTTAAGTCCCCTGAAGAATAAATATCCAAAGTGTCACCGTCCCTGTGCTGGTGCATCCCCTCTCCCTTTCCAGGCCGTGCTGGGATCTCAGGAAGGCTCCGCAGGCCTCAGCGCTGAGGAGCAGCCCCTGGCCTGGTCACAAACACCCTCTGCTCCAGGAGCTGCTGCTGTCCAGCCTCCTCTGGGGTGTATGAACAGCCTTGGAGATTGGTTTAATTCCCTGAATCCCTGTTCTCACCCTCCCAAAGCGAGGTGCTGCCCGAAGCGTGGCCAGAGTGAAGCCTTGTTGTGGCTGAGGGCCGTGGCCTGGGGCTGTGACCAGCGGTGCCAAAGGAGACCCTTGGGGCTCTGCTGGGCCCCGCAGCGCTGACCAGAACCTCCCTCAGAGCGGGGCCTCTCCCGGCTGGATCTCTCCTGTTCCCTGCCCTCAGGGATGCCCAAACACCCACAGATCCTAAACCCATCCCCACTGCTCGAGGCTCAGCCCTTGGCCCACTGAGGAGATGCAAACAGATCCGGAGTGAGCATTTCCCTGCCTCCAAGGGGAATTTCTCACAGGGACCTTGCACTGCCTCTGTCTCTGTGTGCACACACGTGTGCATCTGCTGTGGCACATGTGGGAGAAATGCTGCTCCCTCAGGTGTTGAAGGACCTGAGACATCTGAGTACCTCAGGCCTGGAAGGAACTATAGGGCATAAATGAGGTTAAAGGCTGTTGAGGGTTCTTCCTCTGTTGAATTGCTCAATTTAAGGTGGAACTGAAGTACTGTGAAGTGTGAGTGCAGGAAAGCTTTTAGGCCATTTTCCTTTTTATCCTTACCCTCACTGTTCTTTTGTCACACACACAAACACACACACAAACACACACACACTTTGCTGTGCTGTTGCTCCAGATTAATCCTGGTTTTACTGATATCCTTGCTGGTGATTTTGTGCCTCCAGAAATTCTCCCTCTGCCCTGGCTTTGGCCTCTCCCTCAGCAGGCTCGGATGGTGCAGCTGCAAGGGAAGGGGAGTCCGTGGTGCTCAGCACAGGCACCCCCTTCCAGGAGCAGGGTGACATCTGTGTCTGTCACCACGGGCTCCACGGGGCATCAACCCCCTCCCTGTGGCTTTGCTGAGGGCACTGAGCTGGGGGTGTTCAGCCTGGAGAGGGGAAGGCTTTGGGGAGACCTTAGAGCCCCTTCCAGAGCTGGAAGAGGCTCCAAGAGCTGGAGGGGCACTTTGGACAAAGAACTGAAGTGACAGGACAAGGGGGAATGGCTTCCCACTGCCAGAGAACAGGGTTAGGGGGATATTGGGAAGAAACCCTTCCCTGTGAGGGTGGGGAGGCCCTGGCACAGGTTCCTAGAGATGCTCAGGCCACCCCATCCCTGGAATTGTTCCAGGCCAGGATGGATGGGGTTGCAAGGAACCTGGTCTAGTGGCCAGGTTGGTAATCTGTCCCTGCTTGCAAAGGGATGAGATCAGGCAAAAACAGCCGCAAGTATTCCCAAGACTGAGGAGGAAGAGCTCTGGTGAAGGGCTGCAAAGGGGACCACAGAACCCCAAAATCTGGTCTCCAATTGCTTTCATTGCACCATCAGGGGTATTGGCAGGAAGGAATGTGGGCTCTAATGCTGATTATGCAAGCATGTCCTGGTTGGACACTGACCAAAAACCAGGCACCCAAAAAAGCCCTGTGCTCACCTTCTCTTGCTCTCAGCTGAGCAGAGGAGGGGGAAACAAGAAATAACAAAGGGCTAATGAGTAGAGATGAGGACTGGGAGAAAAAACACCCTAAGTGTAAAACTTGGTTAAAATTTAACACTAATAAGTAGATTTATTATTAACAGAGTCGGAGGATGATAATGAGAAGTAAAATGAAACTTTAAAACACCTTTTCTCCCCCTCCCTCCTTCCCACCGACACTGCAGGGAGACAGGGCATGGGGGTTTTGGTCACTTTGTCACTCCAGATCTTCTTCTCTTTGCTCAGGGAGAGGAGTTTTTTCCTGCTGTGTCATGGGGTCTCTCCCACGGGATTCAGTTCTCCATGAGCTTCTCCAGTGGGGCTCTAATCTCAGGAGCAGCACTCCTGCCAGAACTGCTGCAGCCTGAGTCCCTCCCCAGGGCAAACCTTCTTCTCAAAGTTGTTTCAGCGTGGGTCACTCTTCCACGGGGTGCAGCCTCCAAGGACAGGCTGCTCTCGTTTGGAAGTAGGGCTCTCTTTCTCTCTCCACGAGCAGGAGCCCTCTCTCTGCACTCAGGTCTCCCACGGGATCACAGCTTTCTCTGGCAGGCTCCCACTCCAGCTTGAGCACTTCTCCCACAGGCTGCGAGTGGATTTGTGCATCCCCTCTGCACTTCATGGACTGCTGCAGGACAGTTTGTTTCACCACAGTCCTCACTGCAGCCTGCAGAGGAATCCCAGCTGGGACGTTTGGAGCACTTCTTCCCCCTTGTTTCCATTGACCTTGGTGCCACCACGTTGTGTCCCCTCACACGTCCTCACCCTCCCTCTCTTCTCTGACTCCAGGAAAAACTGCTGCCCATGGGTGCCACTGCCAACAAATTGTCCCAGCTCAAAGATTCTTCCAGAATTCCGCAGTGCCCAGGGGTTGATCTCGCCCGGGTTCCAGACTGGGAAATCGCTCGCCGTGTTTTCCCCACGGGCCAGACGACCCCGTGGTGGCAGTGCAGGCTGCTTTGATTTTCTGCTTAAATGTGTCCTCACCGAGGCGTTACCAACCTCTCCAGTGGTGCCAGCAGCGTGTCCATCTTCAGAGCCAGCACAGATTGGCTCGGGCAGACGTGCTGGAAGCTTCCAGCAGCTTCTCACAGAAGCCTCTTCCTGTGGCCCTGCACCGCTACCAAAAACCAGACTGTGCCAAATCAGCACAGAGCACCTGATTGCTGTCCTTCCCTTGGGCTGGGGGAGCCTGCATCAGAATGAAAAAATGGGAATTGTTGGCTCAGTTGTGCTTCCTTGGGCCCAGGGCAGGTTTTGGCAGTGATCCCGGACCTCTTCCCAGAGAGGGAGGTGTTTGTGACAAGCACCAAGAGGCTACAGCAGCACTGCCAGAATTCCAGTGCCACCAGCAGCACCAGCAGCCCTCTGCTGCTCGAGGGACCATGACCCCTCATGAAACCAAAATGAGAAATGGCAGAAAGAAGTGTTTCTAATGAAGAGGAAACGAGGACCCATTCTATTCTCAAGCAGAGTTTTGACACAACTCATTCCTTTGTAGCCATAAAAAAAAAAAAGCACCAACAAAAAAAACCAATCAAACCAAATGCAGTGAGACTCTGATCCAGGCAATGATGCAATTTTCTACTGCACCATGATCCCACCAACAAACAACACCAGGACAGGGCATGGGAGGAGCCAGTGGGACGAGAGTGGGGAGCTCCTGGTGAACTCTGCACTTTGTCCTACATGTGCCTGAGCTGGGAGGAGCCGCTTTAGGAGACTGATCCCAAAGGAGCACGGGGTACCAGGAAGCGCCGCTGATCTGCACAGACCCCCTTGGCCTGCTGCTGCCCCACTGGGAACAGGTCAGTGCAAGGTTTGCCCTCCTCCCTACCCCATCTCCCTCTCCTCCAGCAGCTGCTCTGCTCCTGCCACCCTCTCTGGTGACCGCAGGGCCCTCCCCAGCTCCCCCCTCCTCTGCCCTGCCCTTCCCTTCCGCATCCCCTGCTGAACATCCCAACCCTGCCACCTCCCTCTCCCACCCCACCATTTCCACTGCCCTCCTCCCCTCACATCTCACTTCTCTCCTCTGAATCCTTCCCACTGCAGGGAGCTGCAGAGGAGCCGCATGCTCCATCCCGGCATTCTCCAAGCACTGACTCCCCATCCACTCTGACCACAGCCAGGGGCCACATCCCACTGCCTGCCCAGCGTCCATCCATGGAGGTGACCACCGTGTCCCCATCTTTCGCCTCACCCACTGAAGGGGACGATCTCTGTGACATGGATGTCACCAACGTGGCCATACACAGTGTGACACTGCTCATCAGCCTCTGTGGGCTGGTTGGGAATGGGGCTGTGCTCTGCCTCCTCAGCCTGGAACTCCCTAACTCTGGCATTTTTGACCTGGCTTTTTTTGACTTCCTCCTCCTGCTCTTCGCAGCTCCCTCTGCCCTCCTCTTCCTTGTGGAGGACGTGTCCTGCTCTCCTATCCTTCCTCTGCCGTACTTGAGTTTCCTTTTCCAGCTCTCAGTGGTCTCTTCGTACTGGGCACTGTACTGCCTGCCAGTCATGAAAACACTGCTGAATATTTTCAGTCTTTGGTGCCGCTGTAACCTTCCTCTGCGCCTGGTGTGGTTGCTGTACCGTGTCAAGTATTGGGCTTTCTTGGCTCTCTTCACTGTCATTCCTGCAGTGACATACACATGCCCATCACACCAGCAGGAGAACTGCAGGGCAGCTCTCATCTCTGTGTACACCCTCATCCTGCTCCTCTTTGCTGCACCCATGGTCATTTCCAGCACAATCGACTTCATTAAGGCCATGTGGGGCTCCAAGAAGCAGAAACCAAAGAGGCGCAACATCGTTATCTGCCTCATTGTGCTCTTCATTCTCCTTCTCAGCCTCTTGGATCTCCTGCAGCAGCTTGGCTACACCGTTGTGTCTTCCCAGGTTGTTTTCCTGCTCAACTGCATCCACAGCAGCATCAAACCCTTCATCTACTTCTTGGCAGGAGGTTTCCAAAGGCCCTGCTCCCTGAAATCCCTCCGGCTCTCCCTCCAGAGGGCCTTTGATGAGCAGAAGAAAAAAGCTACCCCCAGAAATGATGCCCAAAAGGACACAGGGGTCTGAGCCTGGTGATCCCTCCCACTGCTCTGCTGAAGGACCCTGGCAGAGTGGCTCAGGCTTTCCTTGAGCCACCTGATCAAGAAATACCCACAGGATGCCCCTCCCTGTGGTGCTGTATTCCTGCAGGAGAAGGCAGCAGGGGCAGTGCCTTGGGTGATTTTGGAGGGATGCTCTGCAGGGAGCTCATTGGAGCATGGCTTTCCTCCTCCCTCCTGGATGCACATGGCTCCAGGCAGAGCAGCTGGGCTCAGTTCTGTTCCCCAGCTCTATTCCCCAGGGAAAGATCCTCCTTGCCTCAGCCCCAGGGAATGAACTCCATCTCCTCTGGCTACACACAGCAGTTTCCTGGTATTTTCAGGGATCTCTTGCCTGCAAAGAATGTGACACCTTAAGGCCTGGGGACACACCCAGCACGGGGTGCTGCTCATTTCCCAAATCCCTGCAGGGCTGGTGCCTCTGGATGGCAGGAGAGGGGCTGGGATCACAGGGAGCATCCTTCCCCTTGTGTCTGGCAGAGCCAGCCCTGCATTCCCAGCTGATGGGGAGAGACACCAGGAAGGGCTGCAGAGCTGGGCAGGCACAGCAACATTCCCTTCTTCTTTCAGGGGGGATTTGTCACATTCTTGAATTCCAGAATTCAGTCTTTCTAAGTACAGGGCAGGGTCGATGTTGAACTCTTTGGAATCCTTGTGCCTGTGACCAGCAAGAATATGGAACATGGAAATTCCCATCCCGAGATGCTTGGACCACTGAATTTCACAGGAATTAGGGGGTTCTATTGCTGTTCTGCAGAACAGGGCCATCCTCTGGTTCCCAGCATCAAAGTCCAAGGAAGCCCTGGACCTCCCACATCGTCAACCTGGCCACCCTCGGGAGGAGCTGCACAGAGACTCTGCACAGCAGCTTCAGCCAAAATCCATCTTGAACTCATCTGTGTCGTTTTGTAACCACTCCTGAATTGAGTTTGTATTTATGTCTCTTGTTTGTTTCCAATGTCATACTCCAAACCCAACATTTCTTGAATAAACAACATCCACGCTTTGCTATAGAGCCTGTCCCTGGTGAACAATGTCAAAAAATGGCTCATTTCTCACTTCTCACAATATTTATAGCTTTTAATACACTGTGGGTGTCTCTGGACTGAAAAAAGGCATGACCAGGTTCTACCCAGTGAGGGGGCTCTGATCAAGTGGAAGGAGAAGAGTCTGACCTTGTTTCCTCTCACAGCCTGGAGAACTTCCCCACACTGCACTCCCATCACCCCACACACCCCAGCTGCTGTCCCTGGGTCAGGATCTTCAGGAGTTCCCTGCAGTGGTCACTTGGGAAAGGGCAGCAAAGCCCCTGGGCTGAGCCCCAGCAGCGTCCGCAGCGGCTCTGTCCCAGCTCCTGCCACAGCCCCTGTTCTCCTGCTGGCTCCTCTTCTGCAGGGCTCTCACCAACAGGGAACCATTGCACAGCCTCTGCTGGGATCAGGGCTCTGCTGCTGATCTGCTCTTGGCTTTCCCCAGGAAAGGAGCAACAGGAGAGAGCCTCAGCAAGGAGACCGATGGCAAAGGGAGTTTGTCCCCATGTCAGCTTCCTCTTCCATTTTTAAAGCAACCCCAATCCCAAAATCTTCTCATTTGAACTGCCTGAACTTGCCCCCTCTCTTTCCTGGGGTGGATCCTTAGGACCCTGCACTACAAATGTGCTGCTAAACGTTGATTTCTGGTTTAAATCTAATTTTGCCACTTGCATACCACAATGGCAGTGGTACTTCACCTTCACCTCCCAGTTCCTAAGAGAATTCATGGAGTAATAAATTCTGTGCAGGAGCTGGAGCACAGGCACACAGCAGAGGGATGATTTAGGATTCCAGCAATGCCATTTCTTCTGTGAAGAGGTGAATCAGTGCTGCTGTCTTGGCTTTAATCCTTAGAAAGTCAGAGGTTCCATCTGAGTCATCGTCTACACTCCCTTGGGAGTCCCACAGCAGCCTGCAGTGAATTCCAAGGAATTCCTAGACAGCTGAGGTGAGATGATTCCTACCCAGGCTGACATGGCTCAGGGATCTGGGATGCTCCTGCTGGAAAGTGGCACGTGTGGTGGCCCTGGGAGCAGAACTGTCACCTCTCTGCCCTGCTGACACCACGTTTGTGTCCCCAGCTATGGAATCTCACATCCCCTCCCCAGGGCAATCCTTCCAAGGGCAAACACTTCATGATCCGTGCGCTGACGGGGCTCCAGGAGAGGGGAGAGGGACTTTGGATGAGGGGAATGGCTTCCCACTGAGAGAGGGTGGGTTCAGATGGGATGTTGGGAACAAATCCTTCCCTGTGAGGGTGCTGAGGCCCTGGCACAGGTTCCCAGAGATGCTCAGGCCACCCCATCCCTGGAATTGTTCCAGGCCAAGTAGGATGGGGTTTGAAGGAACCTGGTCTAGTGGCCAGGTTGGTAATCTGTCCCTGCTTGCAAAGGGGTGAGATCAGGCAGAAACAACCACAATTATTCCCAAGACTGAGGAGGATGAGCTCTGGTGAAGGGCTGCAAAGGGGACCACAGAACCCCAAAATCTGGTCTCCAATTGCTTTCATTGCACCATCAGGGGTATTGGCAGGAAGGAATGTGGGCTCTAATGCTGATTATGCAAGCATGTCCTGGTTGGACACTGACCAAAAACCAGGCACCCAAAAAAGCCCTGTGCTCACCTTCCCTTGCTCTCAGCTGAGCAAAGGAGAGAGAAACAAGAATTAACAAAGGGCTTGTGAGCTGAGAGGAGGACTGGGAGAAAAACACCCTAAGTGTAAAACTTGGTTAATATTTAATGCTAATAAGTGAATTAATTATTAACAGAGTCAGAGGATGATAATGAGAAGTAAAATGAAACTTTAAAACAGCTTTTCTCCCCCTACCTCCTTCCCGCCAACACTGCAGGGAGACAGGGCATGGGGGTTTTGGTCACTTTGTCACTCCAGATCTTCTTCTCTTTGCTCAGAGAGAGGAGTTTTTTCCTGCTCTGTCATGGGGTCTCTCCCACGGGATTCAGTTCTCCATGAGCTTCTCCAGTGGGGCTCTAATCTCAGGAGCAGCACTCCTGCCAGAACTGCTGCAGCCTGAGTCCCTCCCCAGGGCAAACCTTCTTCTCAAAGTTGTTACAGCGTGGGTCACTCTTCCACGGGGTGCAGCCTCCAAGGACAGGCTGCTCTCGTTTGGAAGTAGGGCTCTCTTTCTCTCTCCACGAGCAGGAGCCCTCTCTCTGCACTCAGGTCTCCCACGGGATCACAGCTTTCTCTGGCACGCACCCACTCCAGCTTGAGCACTTCTCCCACAGGCTGCGAGTGGATTTGTGCATCCCCTCTGCACTTCATGGACTGCTGCAGGACAGTTTGTTTCACCACAGTCCTCACTGCAGCCTGCAGAGGAATCCCAGCTGGGACGTTTGGAGCACTTCTTCCCCCTTGTTTCCACTGACCTTGGTGCCACCACGTTGTGTCCCCTCACACGTCCTCACCCTCCCTCTCTTCTCTGACTGGAGGAAAAACTGCTGCCCATGGGTGCCACTGCCAACAAATTGTCCCAGCTCAAAGATTCTTCCAGAATTCCGCAGTGCCCAGGGATTGATCTCGCCCAGGTTCCAGGCTGGGAAATCGCTCGCCGTGTTTTCCCCACCGGCCAGACGACCCCATGGAGGCAGCGCAGGCTGCTTTGATTTTCTTCTCTAAATGTGTCCTCACCGAGGCGTTACCAGCCTCTCCAGTGGTGCCAGCAGCGTGTCCATCTTCAGAGCCAGCACAGATTGGCTCTGACAGACGTGGTGGAAGCTTCCAGCAGCTTCTCACAGAAGCCTCTTCCTGTGGCCCTGCACCACTACCAAAATCCAGGCTGTGCCAAATCAGCACAGAGCACCTGATTGCTGTCCTTCCCTTGGGCTGGGGGAGCCTGCATCAGAATGAAAAAATGGGAATTGTTGGCTCAATTGTGCTTCCTTGGGCCCAGGGCAGGTTTTGGCAGTGATCCCAGAGCTCTTCCCAGAAAGGGAGGTGTTTGTGACAAGCACCAAGAGGCTTCACCAGCACTGCCAGAATTCCAGTGCCACCAGCAGCACCAGCAGCCCTCTGCTGCTCGAGGGACCATGACCCCTCATGAAACCAAAGTGAGAAATGGCAGAAAGAAATATTTGTAATCAGCAAGAAAAGAGGAGCCATTCTATTCTTCAAGTGGAGTTTTGACACAACTTGCTTCCATTATAGAAAAAAAAAAAAAAGATCCAACGTAAAAAACCCAATCAAAACAAAGGTAGTGAGACTCTGATGCAGGCAACGATGAAATTTCCTACTCCACCATGATCCCACCAACAAACGACAGTTAGAGCATGGGAGGAGCCAGCGGGACGGGAGTGGGGAGCTCCTGGTGATCTGGGCACTTTCTCCTTCCTCTGACTGAACTGGGAGGAGCCGCTTTAGGAGATTGATCCCAAGGGAGCACGGGGTACCAGGAAGCGCCGCTGATCTGCACAGACCCCTTTGCCTGCTGCTGCCCCACTGGGAACAGGTCAGTGCAAGGTTTTCCCTGCTCCCCACCCCACCTCCCTCTCCTCCAGCAGCTGCTCTGCTCCTGCCACCCTCTCTGGTGACCGCAGGGCCCTCCCCAGCTCCCCCCTCCTCTGCCCTGCCCTTCCCTTCCACATCCCCTGCTGAACATCCCAACCCTCCCACCTCCCTCTCCCACCCCACCATTTCCACTGCCCTCCTCCCCTCACATCTCACTTCTCCCCTCTGAATCCTTCCCACTGCAGGGAGCTGCAGAGGAGCCGCATGCTCCATCCCGGCATTCTCCAAGCACTGACTCCCCATCCACTCTGACCACAGTCAGGGGCCACATCCCACTGCCTGCCCAGCGTCCATCCATGGAGGTGACCACCGTGTCCCCATCTCCCGCCTCACCCACCGAAGGGGACAATCTCTGTGACATAGATGTCACCAGCGTGGCCATACACAGTGTGACACTGCTCATCAGCCTCTGTGGGCTGGCTGGGAATGGGGCTGTGCTCTCCCTCCTCAGCCTGAAAGGACATAACTCTGGCATCTTTGAGCTGGCTTTTTTTGACTTCCTCCTCCTGCTCTTCACAGTCCCCTCTGTCCTCCTCTTCCTGGTGGAGGACATGTCCTGCTCTCCAATCGTGCCCCTGCCGTACTTGAGTTTTGTTTTCCAGCTCTCAGTGGTCTCCTACTACTGGGCGCTGTACCGGCTGACGCGCATTGACAATGTGCTGAATATTTTCAAGCTCTGCTGCCACTGCGAGTTTCCCGAGCGCCTGGTGTGGTTGGTGTTCATTGTCAACTACTGGGCCGCTTTTGCTCTCTTCACTGCCATTCCAGTGACATACACATGCCCATCAAACCAGCAGGAGCACTGCAGGGCAGCTCTCATCTCCGTGTACACCTTCATCCTGCTCCTCTTTGCTGCACCCACGGTCATTTTTCACACGATCGACTTCACTAAGGCCAAGTGGGGCACCAAGAAACAGCAACCCCAGAGGCGCGACATCATTATCTCCCTCATTGTGCTCTTCATTCTCCTTCTCAGCCTCTGCAATTTCCTGCAGCAGCTCGGCTACACCGTTGTGTCTTCCCAGGTTGTTTTCCTGCTCAACTGCATCCACAGCAGCATCAAACCCTTCATCTACTTCTTGGCAGGAGGTTTCCAGAGGCCCTGCTCCCTGAAATCCCTCCGGCTCTCCCTCCAGAGGGCCTTTGATGAGCAGGAAGAAGAAACTGCCCACAGCAATGAGGACACCACGGACACAGTGATCTGAGCCTGTTGATCCCTTCCCCTGCTCTGCTGAAGGACCCTGCCAGAGTGGCTCAGGCTTTCCTTGAGCCACCTGATCAAGAAATACCCACAGGATGCCCCTCCCTGTGGTGCTGTATTCCTGCAGGAGAAGGCAGCAGGGGCAGTGCCTTGGGTGATTTTTGAGCGATGCTCTGCAGGGAGCTCATTGGAGCATGGATTTGCTCCCATGAGCCCAGGGCAGGTTTGGGCAACGATTCTGGAGCTCTTCCCAGAATGGGTGTTGTTTCTGACAAGCAGCCAGGAGCTTCACCAGCGCTGCCAGCACTGCCAGCATTGCAGGGCCAGCAGCAGCACCAGCAGCCCTCTGCTGCTGGAGGGACAATGACCCCTCAGGGAAGGGAGACAGCGAATGGCAGAGACCTGACAGGAGAGGGAAGGAAGCTGAAGAATGGGACACTCCCCTGGGAAGGAGTGTTTCTATTTAGGGGTAAATCAGGAGCCATTCACAAATATTATAAATATGTGAAATTGGAGATTGCCTCTCGCAAATGTTGAACGGATATTATGTGTGTTGTAATGTTAAAAGAAGCTCTGTGAAGATTTGGAGTGTTCCTAATGTGAGTATTGTGTTCGTGCTGAAAGCTGCAATGCTGGTCTGGGACCACAGCGGGGAGTGGAAGGCAGAGGGAGGGCACAAGCTCCGGGAAGGCGGGAGGAAGGAGGAGCAGTGTGGGAAGGGTGGGATATGGATGAGTGTGGGGTTGGCTCAGCAAGGGGATCTAAGGGATTGTTGCTGTTGTGGGTGGGCTGCGTCTGGCCGTGCCTCCGCCTGCAGCTGAGAGCCCAGCAGAGTTTTTTTTACCTTACTTTGTCCCTTGTTGTAATTTAATAAACTTCTTAAATTTTTAAGAAGATAGGCATTGTTTCTCACAACAATGAAAAAGACCACTTGATTTGTGGGGGAAAATAATAAAAATCATTCTCAATAACCCCGAGGCGTGGTGTATCCCGGGATTCTCCAAGCACTGACTCCCCATCCACTCTGACCACAGCCAGGGGCCACATCCCACTGCCTGCCCAGCATCCATCCATGGATGTGGCTACTGTGTCCCCAGCTTCCCCCTGTCCCACTGAAGGAGATGATCTGTGTGTGATCGATGTCACCACCGTGGCCATACACACTGTGACACTGCTCATCTCCCTCTGTCGGCTGGTTGGGAATGGGGCTGTGCTCTGCCTCCTCGATGTCCGCTTCACCACCGACTTCATCTTCACCTGGCTGTAACCGTCTTCCTCTTCCTCCACTTCATGCTCCTGTCCACAGTGGTCCTCCTTGTAAAGGCTGTGTCCTGCTCTGCTATTGTGCCCCTGGGGTATTGGGCTCCCTTTTCCAGCTGTCACTCTTGTGCTCCAGCGTGGGGCTGCTCCCATGAATATCACAGGGTTGGGCTCTGTAGCCTTGAATTTGTTGTGCTGCTGCTGCTCCTTTTACAAACTCCTGCCCTGTGTTGTGATGAGTGCCCTGCAGTGGGACTCCCTTGCTGTTGTCCCTCTCCATCCAGCAGTGGCTCCCTGAGCCAGTTTCATGAAGAGCACTGCCAGGTGCCTCTCATCTCTGTGCACACCCTCCACCTCCTGCTCTCTGCTCCCTTCGTGCTCATTTCCAGAGTGTTCTTCTGCATTCACGACGCATGTTGCTCAGAGAAGTGCAAGCCCAGCAGGCTCCACGTTGTTGTTTCCCTGTCTCCTCCCTCAGCCTCTGGAATTTCCTGCAGCAGCTGGGCTACACCATTCTGCCATCCCGGGCTGGTTTCCTGCTTGCCTGCATCAACAGCACTATCAAACCCTTCATCTACTTCTTGGTAGGGAGAGACTGGAAAAATTGTTCCATGGGGCCCTTCAGGGAATCTCTCCAGAGGCTCTTTGGGGAGCAAGAAGAAAACAGAGCCAGCAGCAATGACTCCACCAGGGACACGACAGTCTGAGCCTGTTGTTCCCTTCCTCTGCTCTCATGTAGCACACTGGGACACTGGCTTAGGGATTCCTTAAGGAGGCACCTGATTAACAAATATCCACCAGATCATGCTCCCACCTTTATTCCCGCAGGAGAAGGGAGCAGGGGCATTGCCAAGAGCCATGTGGGAGCAATGCTCTGGGGGGAGCACATTGGAGCATGGCTTTCCCTTCTCCCTCACGCCCCCTAGAACACTATTCCCAAAAGGGATCATGCCCCACGTGGCTGTGATCCCAAAATCCCCCTGGCACCTGGTTCCTCCATCCCACTGTGGTCTGATATCAATAAACAGCTTTGTTAGCACTTCCTGGCCTCCTCTGGCTCCTGCTGCCAACTGGAAGCGTGGATGGAGGGAGGGGACACACCCGTGGCTTGTGCTCCCTGAAGCAACCATGATCCCGAGTGCCCAGAGCTGGGCAGGCACTGGCACATCTGGCACAGACAGGAGGGGCTCAGCATTCCCCCCTGGCTGCTCCGAGAGTGTCACAGCAAGGATGTCCCTGCTCCCGGGTGGGGTGGGGCAGGAAGGCGGCCCCGGGGAGTCTGGGTGTGTCTGAGGGGGCAGGAGGGGTCAGGAAAGGTCAGGATGCTGCCAATCCCAAATGTCCCAAACGGAGAGCAGTGGAGCCCAACGGGCAGTGCTTCAAGCCCACGGGATGGGATGGGATGGGATGGGATGGGATGGGATGGGATGGGATGGGATGGGATGGGATGGGATGGGATGGGATGGGATGGGATGGGATGGGATGGGATGGGATGGGATACTGTGCCATGCCATGCCATGCAGAGTGGGACAGCGATGGGGATGAGGAGTGATACCAAAATCACAGAGAATGAAGTTCGTGTGAAATATTAGGCAGCAGGACACACAGGAGGATCTCTCCTTATTTCCGTTTGTGGCAAGAGTTTACAACAGGGGTTTTATCCATTATAACCACACATAGTCATTAAAAAGTCTTTCTTTTGTAGTACATAAACACCATTTTCCTAGAACTAATTTCCATGCATCCATATCCTACCTGGAGTCCTTTGATGCTCCTGGAGGATCATTCAGAGGAGTCTCTGGTGGTTGTATTCACTGAGTGCTGGGATGTTAAAGGTGGCCTTGTGTAGGTGCTGACAGTAGTCAAAGAGAAGATTTAGGCATCAGGCAGCAGCAGAACCTGTGAAAGGAAGTCAGATAGACTTTCCCATGCATTGCTCTGGAGGAAGACATTCCAAACAATTCCTAATCTCTGCACCTGCTCTTATTGCAATTTCTTTACTTACAGGGATGTTTTTGAAGAGGTGTTGTTGTGAATGACCAATCGCGTTTCATTGTGTCAGAACACTGTATAAAAAGGATGTGCCTTTTAATAAACATTGCTTTTATGCTCTCCAAGGAAATGGAATTTTATATTGTTATTTCAGCTGTCCCGAATACTGTAACAATAACCTTGCCTTGAACTTTTGCTTTGGGCGTGAGCTGTTGCTTCTTGTTAGAGAACTTGCCCCAAAACCACTGGAGGCCTCTTAATTTGTTTCTGCACTGGCTGCAGCCACGTTTATCATCCTGTGTGCCTGTCTTTACACCCTTTTATCTTTTTTGCCACTTGGTCTTTGAGCGACTTCAGGAGAGCTGAATTTGTTTATTCTCTGTGTTCTTTATCAACACCCTGCCAAACAGCCCAACCCTCCCACCTCCCTCTCCCACCCCACCATTTCCACTGCCCTCCTCCCCTCACATCTCACTTCTCCCCTCTGAATCCTTCCCACTGCAGGGAGCTGCAGAGGAGCCGCATGCTCCATCCCGGCATTCTCCAAGCACTGACTCCCCATCCACTCTGACCACAGTCAGGGGCCACATCCCACTGCCTGCCCAGCGTCCATCCATGGAGGTGAGCACCGTGCCCCCTCTTTTCACCTCACCCACCGATGAACCTGATCCGTGTGGGATCAATGTCAGCAGCTTGGCCATACAGGTTGTGACGCTGCTCATCTCAGCAAAATCACAGAGAATGAAGTTCGTGTGAAATATTAGGCAGCAGGACACACAGGAGGATCTCTCCTTATTTCCGTTTGTGGCAAGAGTTTACAACAGGGGTTTTATCCATTATAACCACACATAGTCATTAAAAAGTCTTTCTTTTGTAGTACATAAACACCATTTTCCTAGAACTAATTTCCATGCATCCATATCCTACCTGGAGTCCTTTGATGCTCCTGGAGGATCATTCAGAGGAGTCTCTGGTGGTTGTATTCACTGAGTGCTGGGATGTTAAAGGTGGCCTTGTGTAGGTGCTGACAGTAGTCAAAGAGAAGATTTAGGCATCAGGCAGCAGCAGAACCTGTGAAAGGAAGTCAGATAGACTTTCCCATGCATTGCTCTGGAGGAAGACATTCCAAACAATTCCTAATCTCTGCACCTGCTCTTATTGCAATTTCTTTACTTACAGGGATGTTTTTGAAGAGGTGTTGTTGTGAATGACCAATCGCGTTTCATTGTGTCAGAACACTGTATAAAAAGGATGTGCCTTTTAATAAACATTGCTTTTATGCTCTCCAAGGAAATGGAATTTTATATTGTTATTTCAGCTGTCCCGAATACTGTAACAATAACCTTGCCTTGAACTTTTGCTTTGGGCGTGAGCTGTTGCTTCTTGTTAGAGAACTTGCCCCAAAACCACTGGAGGCCTCTTAATTTGTTTCTGCACTGGCTGCAGCCACGTTTATCATCCTGTGTGCCTGTCTTTACACCCTTTTATCTTTTTTGCCACTTGGTCTTTGAGCGACTTCAGGAGAGCTGAATTTGTTTATTCTCTGTGTTCTTTATCAACACCCTGCCAAACAGCCCAACCCTCCCACCTCCCTCTCCCACCCCACCATTTCCACTGCCCTCCTCCCCTCACATCTCACTTCTCCCCTCTGAATCCTTCCCACTGCAGGGAGCTGCAGAGGAGCCGCATGCTCCATCCCGGCATTCTCCAAGCACTGACTCCCCATCCACTCTGACCACAGTCAGGGGCCACATCCCACTGCCTGCCCAGCGTCCATCCATGGAGGTGAGCACCGTGCCCCCTCTTTTCACCTCACCCACCGATGAACCTGATCCGTGTGGGATCAATGTCAGCAGCTTGGCCATACAGGTTGTGACGCTGCTCATCTCCCTCTGCGGGCTGGCTGGGAACGGCGCTGTCCTCTGGCTCCTCCACATCAATCCCATCTCCGACTTCATCTTCAACCAGGCTATCACCGACTTCCTCTTCCTCATCTTCATGGTCCCCTCCAGCCTGCTCTTCCTGCTGGAGGACATGTCCTGCTCTGCTATAATGCCCCTGATGTATTTGAGCTTGCTTTTCCAGCTCTCGCTGTTCTCCTACAACATGGGGCTCTACCGGCTGACCTTCATCAGCATCGAGAGGTGCAGGTCCGTCCTCTGCCTGTTTTTCTGCGGTTTGCAGCTTTCCGAGCGCCTGCTGTGGGTGCTGATGCACGTCCTGTTCTGGGCCTTCCTCTTCGTTGTCATCGCTGTCAATCCCATGGTGACTTCCCTGTGCCAGTCGCACGAGCAGGAGCACTGCCGCGTGGCTCTGCTCTCCATGTACGCCCTCAGCCTCTTCCTGTTTGCCGTGCCCATGGTCATTTCCAGCACAGTCCTCTTCATTCATTTCAAGCCTGGCTCCCAGCAGCAGCAGCAGCAGCAGCAGCAGAGGCTTGACATGGTTGTTTTCCTCGCTGCACTCTGCAATCTGCCCCTCAGTCTCTGGTATTTCCTGCAGCAGCTCGGCTACACCGTGGTGTCCTCCCAGGTGGTTTTCCTGCTCACCTGCATCAACAGCAGCATCAAACCCTTCATCTACTTCTTGGTGGGGAGCTGGGAGAGAGATTATTCCCTGGGGAGATGCTGGGGACAGTGCTCCATAGAGAGCTGCAGGAGTCACTCCTCCATGGAGTCCCTAAGGAACGCCCTCCAGAGGGTCTTTGAGGGGCAGGAAGAAAACACCGCCCACAGCAGTGATGCCACCACGGACACAGGGGTCTGAGCCTGTGGATCCCTTCCCCTGCACTGCTGAAGGACCTCTGGACAGTGGCTGAGAGGTTCCTGGAGCCACCTGATGGATAAATACCCACAGGATCACCCTCCTGTGCTGGTGCGCACTGGGGCCTGAGGAAGGCCTTGTGAGGCCTCAGCGCTGAGGAGCAGCCCCTGGCGCTGGTCACAAACACCCTCTGCTCCAGGAGCTGCTGCTGTCCAGACACCTCTGGGGTGTATGAACAGCCTTGGAGATTGGTTTAATTCCCTGAATCCCTGTTCTCACCCTCCCAAAGCGAGGTGCTGCCCGAAGCGTGGCCAGGGTGAAACATTGCTGTGGCTGAGGGCCGTGGCCTGGGGCTGTGACCAGCGGTGCCAAAGGAGACCCTTGGGGCTCTGCTGGGCCCAGCAGCGCTGACCAGAACCTCCCTCGGAGCGGGGCCTCTCCCAGCTGGATCTCTCCTGTTTATTTGGAGAAACCTGAACTAAGATCCTGGGCAGATCCCCCACTGCTCAAAGCTCCACCCTTTGCCTGGTGAGGAGATGCAAAGGCGCCTGGAGTGAGCATTGCTCTGCCTTCAAGGGGAATCTCTCACAGGGACCTTGCACTGTCCCTGTGTCTGTGTCCATAAACGTGTCATATTTCTAGTTTGATTGGCTGGGTTTGTTGTTGTTTTGTGGTTTTGGGGGGTTATTTTGTGGGTTTTCGGTTTGTGGGGGGTTTATTGTTTTGGTTTTGGTTTTGTTTTAGTTTGTTTATGTGGGGTTTTTTCCTCGCTGTGCCTATCTGGTCAGTATCAGAGTGACCCCGGCCAATGAACTCCATTGTGCTGTCACTTAGCATCAAACGTGGTTTATACTGATTCCCCTTGGTGGTGATTTTTTCACATAATCCCTTGGAGCATTCTCGCGGTGTAATCCCGCAGGAGAAGGGAGCAGCAGCTCGTGGGAGGGTTGCTCTGAGGGGAGCACACGGGAGCGGGGATTTCCTTCTTTCTCCTGGAACACTCTGGCCAGGAGGAGCAGGGACACTGCCAGGGTGGGGCGGAGAAGGAGCGGGGATGTCGCGGTGGAAGCTGGCCCGGGGCGGGTCAGGGGGGTCCGAGGAGGTCAGGAAGGGTCAGGAGGGGGTCTGGATCCCGGCAAAGCCGACTGTCCCCACTGGAGGGCAGCGGAGCCCGGCGGAGCGCGCTCGGAGCCGCGGAGCCGCTGCCGGGACGGGAGAGGATGGGGTGAGGATGGAGAGCGCGGAGGGGGAGCACGGATGAGGATGGCGTAGGCAGAGGCAGCAGGAAAGGGAGCCGGGATGAGGATGGGATTGGGGTACAGAGAGGAAGCTCAGCTGAGCGTCCTTGGGGCCAGCTGGGGTTATGGCAATTGATCTCGGAGCTCTTCACAGAATGCGAAATGCTTCTGAGAAGCATCCAGCTCCTTCATCCGTACCGCCAGCGCTGCCAGCATTCCAGTGCCGGCAGCATTCCTCTGCTGCTGGAGTGACGATGACCCCAACAGGGAAGGGAAACGAGGAATGGTAGAGGCCTGTCGAGAGACTGAAGGCCGTTGGAGAATGGGACATTCTGCAGGGAAGGCATGTTTCTAATCAGGAAGAAATGAGCAGCCAGTTGCAAAATTCCATATGTGGAGCATCTGGCCAAAGTCATTTCCTTAGTTTACAAAAATCAAAAAAAATCATGACAAATGACTCTGTAGAATTGGAGCTCTGACGTTGCCATGATGCAATTTCCAACACCCCTGTGACTCCACCAAGCCTTGGGAAGCAGCACCAGGACAGGGCAAGAGAGGAGCCAGCGGGACGGGAGTGGGGAGCTCCTGGTGATCTGGGCACTTTCTCCTTTATGTGACTGACCTGAGAGGAGCCGCTTTAGGAGATTGATCCCAAAGGAGCACGGGGTACCAGGAAGCGCCGCTGATCTGCACAGACCCCTTGGCCTGCTGCTGCCCCACTGGGAACAGGTCAGTGCAAGGTTTGCCCTCCTCCCTACCCCACCTCCCTCTCCTCCAGCAGCTGCTCTGCTCCTGCCACCCTCTCTGGTGACCGCAGGGCCCTCCCCAGCTCCCCCCTCCTCTGCCCTGCCCTTCCCTTCCGCATCCCCTGCTGAACATCCCAACCCTGCCACCTCCCTCTCCCACCCCACCATTTCCACTGCCCTCCTCCCCTCACATCTCACTTCTCCCCTCTGAATCCTTCCCACTGCAGGGAGCTGCAGAGGAGCCGCATGCTCCATCCCGGCATTCTCCAAGCACTGACTCCCCATCCACTCTGACCACAGCCAGGGGCCACATCCCACTGCCTGCCCAGCGTCCATCCATGGAGGTGACCACCGTGTACCCATCTCCCGCCTCACCCACTGAAGGGGACGATCTCTGTGACATAGATGTCACCCACGTGGCCATACACAGTGTGACCCTGCTCATCAGCCCCTGTGGGCTGGCTGGGAATGGGGCTTTCCTCTGCCTCCTTGGCCTGAAAGAGCGTGACATTGGGGTCTTTATCGTGGATCTTCTTGGCTTCCTCTTCCTGCTCTTTACAGTCCCCTCTGTCCTCCTCTTCCTGGTGGAGGACGTGTCCTGCTCTCCTATCATGCCCCTGCCGTACTTGAGTTTCCTTCTCCAGTTCTCAGTCGTCTCCTGCTACTGGGTGCAGTTCCAGCTGATTTTGCTTGGCAATATAATCAATATGGAAAAGTTCTGCAAGCTCTGCCCCTGCGACCTTCCTGAGCGCTTCTTGTGGTTGGGGGTCAGTGTCGTATTCTGTGCCTTCTTTGCTCTCTTCACTGTCATTCCTGCAGTGACATACCTGTGCTCATCACACCAGCAGGAGCACTGCAGGGCAGCTCTCATCTCTGTGCATGCCCTCATCCTGCTCCTCTTTGCTGCACCCATGGTCATTTCCCACACAATCGACTTCATTAAGGCCATGTGGGGCTCTAAGAAGCTGAAACCAAAGAGGCACAACATTGTTCTCTTCCTCATAGTGCTCTTCATTCTCGGTCTCAGCCCCTGCAATTTCCTGCAGCACCTTGGCTACACTGTTGAGTCTTCCCAAGTTCTTTTCCTGCTCAACTGCATCCCCAGCAGCATCAAACCCTTCATCCGCTACTTGGTGAGCACGTGCTGGGAGATCTCCTCCCTGAAAAACGTCCTGCTCTCCCTCCAGAGGGCCATTGATGAGCTGGAAGAAGAAGATGCCCACAGCAATGAGGACACCGTGGACACAGGGGTCTGAGCCTGGTGATCCCTTCCACTGCTCTACTGAAGGACCCTGGCAGAGTGGCTCAGGGTTTCCTTGAGCCACCTGATCAAGAAATACCCACAGGATGCCCCTCCCTGTGGTGCTGTATTCCTGCAGGAGAAGGCAGCAGGGGCAGTGCCTTGGGTGATTTTTAAGGGATGCTCTGCAGGGAGCTCATTGGAGCATGGCTTTCCTCCTCCCTCCTGGATGCACATGGCTCCAGGCAGAGCAGCTGGGCTCAGTTCTGTTCCCCAGCTCTATTCCCCAGGGAAAGATCCTCCTTGCCTCAGCCCCAGAGAATGAACTCCATCTCTTCTGGCTACACACAGCAGTTTCCTGGTGTTTTCAGGGATCTCTTGCCTGCAAAGAATGTGACACCTTAAGGCCTGGGGACACACCCAGCACGGGGTGCTGCTCATTTCCCAAATCCCTGCAGGGCTGGTGCCTCTGGATGGCAGGAGAGGGGCTGGGATCACAGGGAGCATCCTTCCCCTTCTGTCTGGCAGAGCCAGCCCTGCAATCCCAGCGGATGGGGAGAGACACCAGGAAGGGCTGCAGAGCTGGGCAGGGACAGCAACATTCCCTCCTTCTTTCAGGGGTATTTGTCACATTCTTGAATTCCAGAATTCAGTCGTTCTGAGTACAGGGCAGGGTCGATGGTGAACTCCACTGAACCCTTGTGCCTGAGACCAAAAGGAATATGGAACATGGAAACTCCCATCCCCAGATGCTTGGACCATTGAATTTCACAGGAATTAGGGGGTTCTGCTGCTGTTCTGCAGAACAAGGCCATCCTCTGGTTCCCAGCATCCAAGTCCAAGGAAGGCCTGGAGCACCTCCATCCTCAACCTGGCCACCCTTGGGAGGAGCTGCACAGAGACTTTGCACAGCAGCTTCAGCCAAAATCCATCCTGAACTTATCTCTGTCATTTTGTAACCACTCTTGAATTGAGTTTGTATTTATGTCTCTTGTTTGTTTCCAATGTGATAACTCCAAACCCAACATTTCTTGAATAAACAACATCCGGGCTTTGCTACAGAGCCTGTCCCTGGTGAACAGTGTCAAAAAATGGCTCATTTCTCACTTCTCACAATATTTATAGCTTTTAATACCCTGTGGATGTCTATTAACTGAAAAGGGCATGACCAGGTTCTACCCAGTGAGGGGGCTCTGATGAAGTGGAAGGAGAAGAGTCTGACCTTGCTTCCTCTCACAGCCTGGAGAACTTCCCCACACTGCACTCCCATCACCCCACACACCCCAGCTGCTGTCCCTGGGTCAGGATCTTCAGGAGTTCCCTGCAGTGGTCACTTGGGAAAGGGCAGCAAAGCCCCTGGGCTGAGCCCCAGCAGCGTCCGCAGCGGCTCTGTCCCAGCTCCTGCCACAGCCCCTGTTCTCCTGCTGGCTCCTCTTCTGCAGGGCTCTCACCAACAGGGAACCATTGCACAGCCTCTGCTGGGATCAGGGCTCTGCTGCTGATCTGCTCTTGGCTTTCCCCACGAAAGGAGGAACAGGAGAGAGCCTCAGCAAGGAGACCGATGGCAAAGGGAGTTTGTCCCCATGTCAGCTTCCTCTTCCATTTTTAAAGCAACCCCAATCCCAAAATCTTCTCATTTGAACTGCCTGAACTTGCCCCCTCTCTTTCCTGGGGTGGATCCTTAGGACCCTGCACTACAAATGTGCTGCTAAACTTTGATTTCTGGTTCAAATCTAATTTTGCCACTTGCATACCACAATTGCAGTGGTACTTCACCTTCACCGCCCAGTTCCTAATAGAATCCATGGAATAATAAATTCTGTGCAGGAGCTGGAGCACAGGCACACAGCAGAGGGATGATTTAGGATTCCAGCAATGCCATTTCTTCTGTGAAGAGGTGAATCAATGCTGCTCTCTTGGCTTTAAGCCTTAGAAAGTCAGAGGTTTCATCTGAGTCATCTTCTACACTCCCTTGGGAGTCCCACAGCAGCCTGCAGTGAATTCCAAGCAATTCCTAGACAGCTGAGGTGAGATGATTCCTACCCAGGCTGACATGGCTCAGGGATCTGGGATGCTCCTGCTGGAAAGTGGCCCGTGTGGTGGCCCTGGGAGCAGAACTGTCACCTCTCTGCCCTGCTGACACCACGTGTGTGTCCCCAGCTATGGAATCTCACATCCCCTCCCCAGGGCAATCCTTTCAAGGGCAAACACTTCATGATCCGTGCACTGACGGGGCTCCAGGAGATGGGGAGAGGGACTTTGGACAAGGGGAATGCCTTCCCACTGAGAGAGGGTGGGTTCAGATGGGATGTTGGGAAGAAATCTTTCTCTGTGAGGCTGGAGAGGCCCTGGCACAGGTTCCCAGAGATGCTCTGCCTGGCCCATCCCTGGAAGTGTTCCAGGCCAGGTTGGATGGGGTTTGAAGGAACCTGGTCTAGTGGACAGGTTGGTAATCTGTCCCTGCTTGCAAAGGGGTGAGATCAGGTAAAAACAACCAGAAGTATTCCCAAGACTGAGGAGGATGAGCTCAGGTGAAGGGCTGCAAAGGGGACCAGAGAACCCCAAAATCTGGTCTCCAATTGCTTTCATTGCATCATCAGGGGTATTGGCAGGAAGGAATGTGGGCTCTAATGCTAATTATGCAAGCTTGTCCTGGTTGGACACTGACCAAAAACCAGGCACCCAAAAAAGCCCTGTGCTCACCTTTTCTTGCTCTCAGCTGGGCAGAGGAGAGGGAAACAAGAATTATCAAGGGCTCGTGAGTTGAGAGGAGGACTGGGAGAAAAAACACACCTAAGTGTAGACCTTGGTTCAAATTCAATGGTCTTAAGTGAATTAATTATTAACAGAGTCAGAGGATGATAATGAGAAGTAAAATGAAACTTTAAAACAGCTTTTCTCCCCCTACCTCCTTCCCGCCAACACTGCAGGGAGACAGGGCATGGGGGTTTTGGTAACTTTGTCACTCCAGATCTTCTTCTGTTTGCTCAGGGAGAGGAGTTTTTTCCTGCTCTGTCATGGGGTCTCTCCCACGGGATTCCATAATCCGTGAGCTTCTCCAGTGGGGCTCTAATCTCAGGAGCAGCACTCCTGCCAGAACTGCTGCAGCCTGAGTCCCTCCCCAGGGCAAACCTTCTTCTCAAAGCTGTTACAGCGTGGGTCACTCTTCCACGGGGTGCAGTCCTCCAAGGATAGGCTGCTCTCGTTTGGAAGCAGGGCTCTCTTTCTCTCTCCAGGAGCAGGAGCCCTCTCTCTGCACTCAGGTCTCCCACTGGATCACTGCTTTCTCTGGCAGGCACCCACTCCAGCTTGAGCACTTCTCCCACAGGCTGCGAGTGGATTTGTGCATCCCCTCTGCACTTCATGGACTGCTGCAGGACAGTTTGTTTCACCACAGTCCTCACTGCAGCCTGCAGAGGAATCCCAGCTGGGACGTTTGGAGCACTTCTTCCCCCTTGTTTCCACTGACCTTGGTGCCACCATGTTGTGTCCCCTCACACGTCCTCACCCTCCCTCTCTTCTCTGACTCCAGGAAAAACTGCTGCCCATGGGTGCCACTGCCAACAAATTGTCCCAGCTCAAAGATTCTTCCAGAATTCCGCAGTGCCCAGGGCTTGATCTCGCCCAGGTTCCAGGCTGGGAAATCGCTCGCCGTGTTTTCCCCACTGGCCAGACGACCCCGTGGAGGCAGCGCAGGCTGCTTTGATTTTCTGCTTAAATGTGTCCTCACCGAGGCGTTACCAACCTCTCCAGTGGTGCCAGCAGCGTGTCCATCTTCAGAGCCAGCACAGATTGGCTCTGGCAGACGTGCTGGAAGCTTCCAGCAGCTTCTCACAGAAGCCACTTCCTGTGGCCCTGCACCGCTACCAAAAACCAGACTGTGCCAAATCAGCACAAAGCACCTGATTGCTGCCCTTCCCTTGGGCTGGGGGAGCCTGCATCAGAATGAAAAAATGGGAATTGTTGGCTCAGTTGTGCTTCCTTGGGCCCAGGGCAGGTTTTGGCAGTGATCCCGGAGCTCTTCCCAGAAAGGGAGGTGTTTGTGACAAGCACCAAGAGGCTTCAGCAGCACTGCCAGAATTCCAGTGCCACCAGCAGCACCAGCAGCCCTCTGCTGCTCGAGGGACGATGACTCCTCATGAAACCAAAATGAGAGATGGCAGAAACAACTCTTTCTAATCAGCAGGAAAAGAGGAGCAATTCAATTCTTCAAGTGGAGTTTTGACAAAACTCACTTCCTTTGTAGGAAGGAAAAAAAAAAAAAAAACCACGCAAAAACCCCCATCAAACCTAGCGAAGTGAGACTGTGATGTACCCAAAGACACCATTTCCTGCTCCACCATGATCCCACCAACAACCAACAGCAGGACGGGGCATGGAGAGGAGCCAGCGGGACGGGAGTGGGGAGCTCCTGGTGATCTGGGCACTTTCTCCTTTCTCTGACTGAGCTGGGAGGAGCCGCTGTAGGAGACTGATCCCAAAGGAGCACGGGGTACCAGGAAGCGCCGCTGATCTGCACAGACCCCTTGGCCTGCTGCTGCCCCACTGGGAACAGGTCAGTGCAAGGTTTGCCCTCCTCCCTACCCCACCTCCCTCTCCTCCAGCAGCTGCTCTGCTCCTGCCACCCTCTCTGGTGACCGCAGGGCCCTCCCCAGCTCCCCCCTCCTTGCCCTGTCCATCCCATCTCTATCTTGACATGGAAATTGGCCAAAAGAAACTTTCTGTCACAATGGGAAGCATTGGAAGCAGCAATTCTTTACCTGCACAGGGCACACAGAAGGATCTCCCCTAGATCTGTGTGTGCTGATACTTTCCAACGAGAATTTTATCCATTGTAACCACACACAATCATTCATATGTGTTTCTTATCTAGTACACAACCATCCCTTTCCTGGAACTCTTTTCCATGTGTCCTGCTCCTGCTGGAAGCCCTGTTCTGATCCTGGAGGATCATTCAGAGGGGTCTCCAGGGGTCCCATTCCCTGAGTGCTGCGATATCAAAGGTGACCTTGCCTTGAACTTTTGCTTTGGCCATGCCCTGTTGCTCCTTGTTACAGAACTTGCCCCAAACCACTGCAGATCTCCTCATTTGTTTCTCCACTGGCTCCAGCCACGTTTATCATCCTGTGTGCTCCAGAGGAGCCCATTGGAGCTGGGCTTCCCTCCTCCCTCCTGGGTCCTAGAACACTCTGGGCAGGAGGAGCAGAGACACTGCCCGGGTCCCGTGTGGAGTGGGGCTGTCAGGGGAGAAAAAGCAGCCCTGGGTGGGTTCTGGGGTGTCAGAGCAGTCTGGAAGGTTCAGGAGAGGGTCCGAGGGGGTTGCAGTGGGTCTGGATGGCGGCAAACGCAGAGGACAGCAGAGCCTGACAGAGCACACTCAGAGTGGGGGAGCAGCTGCTGTGTGGGAAACCTGTGGGATGGGATAGGATGGGGTGGGAATGGAAGTGGGGTGGGAATGGAGGGCAGAGATGGGATAGGACAGGACAGAACAGGGCAGGACACGACAGAACAGGACAGGACAGTGCAGGGAGCATCTCAGCTGTGCTGACTTAGGGCGAGGGCACCTTTTGGCAATGATCCCAGAGCTCTTCCCGCAATAGGAGTTACTCCTGAGAATCACCCGGCTGCTTTATCACCACTGCCGGCACTGCCGGTGCCACCAGCGCCACCAGCAGCCCTCTGCTGCTGGGGGGACCATGATCTCTGAGGGGAGAGAAAGGAGGAATGGTAGAAGCCTGTCAGGAGAGGGAAGGCAGTCAGAGAATGGGACATTCTGCAGGGAAGGCATGTTTCTAATTAGGAGGAAATGAGCAGCCATTTGCAAAATAGTTCGTTTGGAGCTTTTGACAAAAGTCACTTTCTCTGTAGAAAAAAAATCCCTGAAGACAAATAACTCTGAGAAAGTGAAATTCTTATGTAGCCAAAGATGCAATTTCCAACTCCCCTGTGACTGCACTGAGTGTTGGGAAGCAGCACCAGGACAGGGCACAGAGAGGGGAGCCAGGGGGACGGGAGTGGGGAGCTCCTGGGGATCTGGTGTCTTGGTTTGGGAAGACAGGGAGAAACTGACAGAACTGAGCTTACCTTGGAATGGAGAATGTAAAAACCCTTTCCTTCCAAATTATTACAATTTTGCAATTAGGAGCTTTCAGGCAAAAAATGTGGGAGTAGCAATAACAGTTGTTTACTAGGACTATTAAAAAACCCACAAATGCAATAGTACAAAAAACAAACAAGCAAACAAACAAAAGTCTTAGAAAACCCTGACAGTCAGAGATACAACTCGACACCCTGCTGCTTGGGTGTTGGAAGTCCAAATAAATCTTCCCAGAGTTAAAGATGTTGTTCTGTGGAGATGGTCTTGTAGAAAACAAAAAGTGGTCCAGTGCTGGCGAGATGAGTTTGGTCTTCTTCCAAGGAGTCAGTGGAAAACCAGCTGCAGTAGTGTTTGGGACTCCTGGTTTTATCCTGGTGGAAAGGCTTTGGCTGCTCCCACTGAGTGGAGCATCTCACAATGGGATAAAGGAATGTTGTCAGTCATGTGAGAGGCCTTGAATGGCCCTTCCACAGGTGCTGTCCCTCGGAGGAGGATGGGTACAGGAGGACAGAAGAACAATATCTCCCAACAGGTTTCAACAGATGAAAATAGAATACACATTTTTGGTTACATTTTCCAATCCAAGACATCTGGGAACTTTCTCCTTCATGGGACTGACCTGGGAGGAGCCGCTTTAGGAGATTGATCCCAAAGGAGCACGGGGTACCAGGAAGCGCCGCTGATCTGCACAGACCCCTTGGCCTGCTGCTGCCCCACTGGGAACAGGTCAGTGCAAGGTTTGCCCTCCTCCCTACCCCACCTCCCTCTCCTCCAGCAGCTGCTCTGCTCCTGCCACCCTCTCTGGTGACCGCAGGGCCCTCCCCAGCTCCCCCCTCCTTGCCCTGTCCATCCCATCTCTATCTTGACATGGAAATTGGCCAAAAGAAACTTTCTGTCACAATGGGAAGCATTGGAAGCAGCAATTCTTTACCTGCACAGGGCACACAGAAGGATCTCCCCTAGATCTGTGTGTGCTGATACTTTCCAACGAGAATTTTATCCATTGTAACCACACACAATCATTCATATGTGTTTCTTATCTAGTACACAACCATCCCTTTCCTGGAACTCTTTTCCATGTGTCCTGCTCCTGCTGGAAGCCCTGTTCTGATCCTGGAGGATCATTCAGAGGGGTCTCCAGGGGTCCCATTCCCTGAGTGCTGCGATATCAAAGGTGACCTTGCCTTGAACTTTTGCTTTGGCCATGCCCTGTTGCTCCTTGTTACAGAACTTGCCCCAAACCACTGCAGATCTCCTCATTTGTTTCTCCACTGGCTCCAGCCACGTTTATCATCCTGTGTGCTCCAGAGGAGCCCATTGGAGCTGGGCTTCCCTCCTCCCTCCTGGGTCCTAGAACACTCTGGGCAGGAGGAGCAGAGACACTGCCCGGGTCCCGTGTGGAGTGGGGCTGTCAGGGGAGAAAAAGCAGCCCTGGGTGGGTTCTGGGGTGTCAGAGCAGTCTGGAAGGTTCAGGAGAGGGTCCGAGGGGGTTGCAGTGGGTCTGGATGGCGGCAAACGCAGAGGACAGCAGAGCCTGACAGAGCACACTCAGAGTGGGGGAGCAGCTGCTGTGTGGGAAACCTGTGGGATGGGATAGGATGGGGTGGGAATGGAAGTGGGGTGGGAATGGAGGGCAGAGATGGGATAGGACAGGACAGAACAGGGCAGGACACGACAGAACAGGACAGGACAGTGCAGGGAGCATCTCAGCTGTGCTGACTTAGGGCGAGGGCACCTTTTGGCAATGATCCCAGAGCTCTTCCCGCAATAGGAGTTACTCCTGAGAATCACCCGGCTGCTTTATCACCACTGCCGGCACTGCCGGTGCCACCAGCGCCACCAGCAGCCCTCTGCTGCTGGGGGGACCATGATCTCTGAGGGGAGAGAAAGGAGGAATGGTAGAAGCCTGTCAGGAGAGGGAAGGCAGTCAGAGAATGGGACATTCTGCAGGGAAGGCATGTTTCTAATTAGGAGGAAATGAGCAGCCATTTGCAAAATAGTTCGTTTGGAGCTTTTGACAAAAGTCACTTTCTCTGTAGAAAAAAAATCCCTGAAGACAAATAACTCTGAGAAAGTGAAATTCTTATGTAGCCAAAGATGCAATTTCCAACTCCCCTGTGACTGCACTGAGTGTTGGGAAGCAGCACCAGGACAGGGCACAGAGAGGGGAGCCAGGGGGACGGGAGTGGGGAGCTCCTGGGGATCTGGTGTCTTGGTTTGGGAAGACAGGGAGAAACTGACAGAACTGAGCTTACCTTGGAATGGAGAATGTAAAAACCCTTTCCTTCCAAATTATTACAATTTTGCAATTAGGAGCTTTCAGGCAAAAAATGTGGGAGTAGCAATAACAGTTGTTTACTAGGACTATTAAAAAACCCACAAATGCAATAGTACAAAAAACAAACAAGCAAACAAACAAAAGTCTTAGAAAACCCTGACAGTCAGAGATACAACTCGACACCCTGCTGCTTGGGTGTTGGAAGTCCAAATAAATCTTCCCAGAGTTAAAGATGTTGTTCTGTGGAGATGGTCTTGTAGAAAACAAAAAGTGGTCCAGTGCTGGCGAGATGAGTTTGGTCTTCTTCCAAGGAGTCAGTGGAAAACCAGCTGCAGTAGTGTTTGGGACTCCTGGTTTTATCCTGGTGGAAAGGCTTTGGCTGCTCCCACTGAGTGGAGCATCTCACAATGGGATAAAGGAATGTTGTCAGTCATGTGAGAGGCCTTGAATGGCCCTTCCACAGGTGCTGTCCCTCGGAGGAGGATGGGTACAGGAGGACAGAAGAACAATATCTCCCAACAGGTTTCAACAGATGAAAATAGAATACACATTTTTGGTTACATTTTCCAATCCAAGACATCTGGGAACTTTCTCCTTCATGGGACTGACCTGGGAGGAGCCGCTTTAGGAGATTGATCCCAAAGGAGCACGGGGTACCAGGAAGCGCCGCTGATCTGCACAGACCCCTTGGCCTGCTGCTGCCCCACTGGGAACAGGTCAGTGCAAGGTTTGCCCTCCTCCCTACCCCACCTCCCTCTCCTCCAGCAGCTGCTCTGCTCCTGCCACCCTCTCTGGTGACCGCAGGGCCCTCCCCAGCTCCCCCCTCCTCTGCCCTGCCCTTCCCTTCCGCATCCCCTGCTGAACATCCCAACCCTGCCACCTCCCTCTCCCACCCCACCATTTCCACTGCCCTCCTCCCCTCACATCTCACTTCTCTCCTCTGAATCCTTCTCACTGCAGGGAGCTGCAGAGGAGCCGCATGCTCCATCCCGGCATTCTCCAAGCACTGACTGCCCATCCACTCTGACCACAGCCAGGGGCCACATCCCACTGCCTGCCCAGCGTCCATCCATGGAGGTGACCACCGTGTCCCCATCTCCCGCCGCACCCACTGAAGGGGACGATCTCTGTGACACTGATGTCACCGACGTGGCCATACACAGTGTGACACTGCTCATCAGCCTCTGTGGGCTGGTTGGGAATGGGGCTTTCCTCTACCTCCTCGGCCTGAAATGGCGTAACATTGGCATCCTTTTCCTAGATCTTCTTGACTTCCTCTTCCTGCTCTTCACAGTCCCCTCTGCCATCCTCTTCCTGGTGGAGGACGTGTCCTGCTCTCCTGTCATGTCCCTGCCGTATGTGAATTTCCTTTTCCAGCTCTCAATGTTCTCCTGCTACTCGGCGCTGTTACGGCTGATTATCTTTGGCAGTATCCTGGATATGGAAAAGTTCTGCAAGCTCGTCCCCTGCGACCATCCTGAGCGCCTGTGGTTGTCAGGGGTCACTGTCGTATTCTGTGCCTTCTTTACTCTCTTCACTGTCATTCCTGCAGCGACAAACCTGTGCCCATCACACCAGCAGGGACACTGCAGGGCAGCTCTCATCTCCATGTACGTCATCATCCAGCTCATCTTTGCTGCTCCCATGCTCATTTCCCGTGCAAACGACTTCATTAAGGCCACGTGGGGCTCCAAGAAGCTGAAACCAAAGAGGCACGACATTGTTCTCTTCCTCATTGTGCTCTTCATTCTCAGTCTCAGCCTTTGCAATTTCCTGCGGCAGCTTGGCTACACCGTTGTGCCTTCCCAGATTGTTTTCCTGCTCAACTTCATCCACAGCAGCATCAAACCCTTCATCCGCTACTTGGTAGGGAGGTGCTGGGAGATCTCCTCCCTGAAAAACGTCCTGCTCTCCATCCGGAGGGCCATTGATGAGCTGGTAGAAAAAAGCTGCCAACAGTAATGACACTCCCAAGGACACAGTGGTCTGAGCCTGGTGATCCCTCCAACTGCTCTGCTGAAGCCACTCCTGCCAGAGTGGCTCAGGGTTTCCTTGAGCCACCTGATCAAGAAATACCCACAGGATGCCCCTCCCTGTGGTGCTGTATTCCTGCAGGAGAAGGCAGCAGGGGCAGTGCCGTGGGTGATTTTGGAGGGATGCTCTGCAGGGAGCTCATTGGAGCATGGCTTTCCTCCTCCCTCCTGGATGCACATGGCTCCAGGCAGAGCAGCTGGGCTCAGTTCTGTTCCCCAGCTCTATTCCCCAGGGAAAGATCCTCCTTGCCTCAGCCCCAGGGAATGAACTCCATCTCCTCTGCCTACACACTGCAGTTTCCTGGTGTTTTCAGGGATCTCCTGCCTGCAAAGAATGTGACACCTTAAGGCCTGGGGACACACCCAGCACGGGGTGCTGGTCATTTCCCAAATCCCTGCGGGGCTGGTGCCTCTGGATGGCAGGAGAGGGGCTGGGATCACAGGGAGCATCCTTCCCCTTCTGTCTGGCAGAGCCGGCCCTGCATTCCCAGCTGATGGGGAGAGACACCAGGAAGGGCTGCAGAGCTGGGCAGGGACAGCAACATTCCCTTCTTCTTTCAGGGGGCATTTGTCACATTCTTGAATTCCAGAATTCAGTCGTTCTGAGTAAAGGGCAGGGTGGATGGTGAACTCCACTGAACCCTTGTGCCTGTGACTAAAAGGAATATGGAACATGGACATTCCCATCCCCACATGCTTGGACCATTGAATTTCACAGGAATGAGGGGGTTCTGCTGCTGTTCTGCAGAATGGGGCCATCCTGTTGTTCCCAGCATCCAAGTCCAAGGAAGCCCTGGAGCACCTCCATCCTCAACCTGGCCACCCTCGGGAGGAGCTGAACAGCGACTCCGCACAGCAGCTTCAGCCAAAATCCATCTTCTTCTGATCTGTGTAGTTTTGTAACCACTCCTGAATTGAGTTTGCATTTATGTCTCTTCTTTGTTTCCAGTGTGATACATCCAAAACCAACATTTCTTGAATAAACATCCGGGCTTTGCTACAGAGCCTGTCCCTGGTGAACAGTGTCAAAAAATGGCTCATTTCTCACTTCCCACAATATTTATAGCTTTTAATTCCCTGTGGATGTCTCTAGACTGAAAAAAGGCATGACCAGGTTCTACCCAGTGAGGGGGCTCTGATCAAGTGGAAGGAGAAGAGTCTGACCTTGTTTCCTCTCACAGCCTGGAGAACTTCCCCACACTGTACTCCCATCACCCCACACACCCCAGCTGCTGTCCCTGGGTCAGGATCTTCAGGAGTTCCCTGCAGTGGTCACTTGGGAAAGGGCAGCAAAGCCCCTGGGCTGAGCCCCAGCAGCGTCCGCAGCGGCTCTGTCCCAGCTCCTGCCACAGCCCCTGTTCTCCTGCTGGCTCCTCTTCTGCAGGGCTCTCACCAACAGGGAACCATTGCACAGCCTCTGCTGGGATCAGGGCTCTGCTGCTGATCTGCTCTTGGCTTTCCCCACGAAAGGAGGAACAGGAGAGAGCCTCAGCAAGGAGATCGATGGGAAAGGGAGTTTGTCCCCATGTCAGCCTCGTCTTCCATTTTTAAAGCAACCCCAATCCCAAAATCTTCTCATTTGAACTGCCTGAACTTGCCCCCTCTCTTTCCTGGGGTGGATCCTTTGGACCCTGCACTACAAATGTGCTGCTAAACTTTGATTTCTGGTTCAAATGTAAATTTGCCACTTGCATACCACAATTGCAGTGGTACTTCACATTCACCACCCAGTTCCTAAGAGGATCCATGGAATAATAAATTCTGTGCAGGAGCTGGAGCACAGGCACACAGCAGAGGGATGATTTAGGATTCCAGCAATGCCATTTCTTCTGTGAAGAGGTGAATCAGTGCTGCTGTCTTGGCTTTAAGCCTTAGAAAGTCAGAGGTTTCATCTGAGTCATCTTTTACACTCCCTTGGCAGTCCCACAGCAGCCTGCAGTGAATTCCAAGGAATTCCTAGACAGCTGAGGTGAGATGATTCCTACCCAGGCTGACATGCCTCAGGCATCTGAGATGCTCCTGCTGGAAAGTGGCACATGTGGTGGCCCTGGGAGCAGAACTGTCACCTCTCTGCCCTGCTGACACCACGTTTGTGTCCCCAGCTATGGAATCTCACATCCCCTCCCCAGGGCAATCCTTTCAAGGGCAAACACTTCATGATCCGTGCGCTGACGGGGCTCCAGGAGAGGGGGAGAGGGACCTTGGACAAGGGGAACGGAATCCCACTGAGAGAGGGTGGGTTCAGATGGGATGTTGGGAAGAAATCCTTCCCTGTGAGGGTGGGGAGGACCTGGCACAGGTTCCCAGAGTTGCTCAGGCCACCCCATCTCTGGAATTGTTCCAGGCCAGGTTGGATGGGGTTTGAAGGAACCTGGTCTAGTGGACAGGTTGGTAATCTGTCCCTGCTTGCAAAGGGGTGAGATCAGGCAAAAACAACCACAAATACTCCCAAGACATATGAGGATGAGCTCTGATGAAGGGCTGGAAAGGGGACTACAGAACCCCAAAATCTGGTCTCCAATTGCTTTCATTGCATCATCAGGGGTATTGGCAGGAAGGAATGTGGGCTCTAATGCTGATTATGCAAGCATGTCCTGGTTGGACACTGGCCAAATGCCAGGCACCCAAAAAAGCCCTGTGCTCACCTTCTCTTGCTCTCAGCTGAGCACAGGAGAGGGAAACAAGAAGTAACAAAGGGCTCGTGAGTAGAGATGAGGACTGGGAGAAAACCACCCTAAGTGTAAAACTTGGTTAAAATTTAACGCTAATAAGTAAATTTATTATTAACAGAGTCAGAGGATGATAATGAGAAGTAAAATGAAACTTTAAAACTCCTTTTCTCCCCCTCCCTCTGTCCCACCAACACTGCAGGGAGACAGGGCATGGGGGTTTTGGTCACTTTGTCACTCCAGATCTTCTTCTGTTTGCTCAGGGAGAGGAGTTTTTTCCTGCTCTGTCATGGGGTCTCTCCCACGGGATTCAGTTCTCCATGAGCTTCTCCAGTGGGGCTCTAATCTCAGGAGCAGCACTCCTGCCAGAACTGCTGCAACCTGAGTCCCTCCCCAGGGCAAACCTTCTTCTCAAAGCTGTTACAGCGTGGGTCACTCTTCCACGGGGTGCAGCCTCCAAGGACAGGCTGCTCTCGTTTGGAAGCAGGGCTCTCTTTCTCTCTCCAGGAGCAGGAGCCCTCTCTCTGCACTCAGGTCTCCCACGGGATCACAGCTTTCTCTGGCAGGCACCCACTCCAGCTTGAGCACTTCTCCCACAGGCTGCGAGTGGATTTGTGCATCCCCTCTGCACTTCATGGACTGCTGCAGGACAGTTTGTTTCATCACAGTCCTCACTGCAGCCTGCAGAGGAATCCCAGCTGGGACGTTTGGAGCACTTCTTCCCCCTTGTTTCCATTGCCCGTGGTGCCACCATGTTGTGTCCCCTCACATGTCCTCACCCTCCCTCTCTTCTCTGACTCCAGGAAAAACTGCTGCCCATGGGTGCCACTGCCAACAAATTGTCCCAGTTCAAAGATTCTTCCAGAATTCCGCAGTGCCCAGAGCTTGATCTCGCCCGGATTCCAGGCTGGGAAATCGCTCGCCGTGTTTTCCCCACGGGCCAGACGACCCCGTGGAGGCAGTGCAGGCTGCTTTGATTTTCTGCTTAAATGTGTCCTCACCGAGGCATCACCAACCTCTCCAGTGGTGCCAGCAGCGTGTCCATCTTCAGAGCCAGCACAGATTGGCTCTGGCAGACGTGGTGGAAGCTTCCAGCAGCTTCTCACAGAAGCCTCTTCCTGTGGCCCTGCACCGCTACCAAAAACCAGGCTGTGCCAAATCAGCACAAAGCACCTGATTGCTGTCCTTCCCTTGGGCTGGGGGAGCCTGCATCAGAATGAAAAAATGGGAATTGTTGGCTCAGTTGTGCTTCCTTGGGCCCAGGGCAGGTTTTGGCAGGGATCCCAGAGCTCTTCCCAGAAAGGGAGGTGTTTCTGACAAGCACCAAGGGACTTCACCAGCACTGCCAGAATTCCAGTGCCACCAGCAGCACCAGCAGCCCTCTGCTGCTCGAGGGACCATGACCCCTCATGAAACCAAAGTGAGAAATGGCAGAAAGAAATATTTGTAATCAGCAAGAAAAGAGGAGCCATTCAATTCTTCAAGTGGAGTTTTGACACAACTTGCTTCCATTATAGAAAAAAAAAAAAAAAAGAACCAACGTAAAAAACCCAATCAAACCAAAGGTAGTGAGACTCTGATGCAGGCAATGATGAAATTTCCTACTCCACCATGATCCCACCAACAAACGACAGTTAGACAGGGCATGGGAGGAGCCAGCAGGACGGGAGTGGGGAGCTCCTGGTGAACTCTGCACTTTGTCCTACATGTGCCTGACTGGGAGGAGCCGCTTTAGGAGATTGATCCCAAAGGAGCACGGGGTACCAGGAAGCGCCGCTGATCTGCACAGACCCCCTTGCCTGCTGCTGCCCCACTGGGAACAGGTCAGTGCAAGGTTTGCCCTCCTCCCTACCCCACCTCCCTCTCCTCCAGCAGCTGCTCTGCTCCTGCCACCCTCTCTGGTGACCGCAGGGCCCTCCCCAGCTCCCCCCTCCTCTGCCCTGCCCTTCCCTTCCACATCCCCTGCTGAACATCCCAACCCTGCCACCTCCCTCTCCCACCCCACCATTTCCACTGCCCTCCTCCCCTCACATCTCACTTCTCCCCTCTGAATCCTTCCCACTGCAGGGAGCTGCAGAGGAGCCGCATGCTCCATCCCGGCATTCTCCAAGCACTGACTGCCCATCCACTCTGACCACAGCCAGGGGCCACATCCCACTGCCTGCCCAGCGTCCATCCATGGAGGTGACCACCGTGTCCCCATCTCCCGCCTCACCCACCGAAGGGGACAATCTCTGTGACACAGATGTCACCAGCGTGGCCATACACAGTGTGACACTGCTCATCAGCCTCTGTGGGCTGGCTGGGAATGGAGCTGTGCTCTCACTCCTCAGCCTGAAAGGGCATAACTCTGGCATCTTTGAGCTGGCTTTTTTTGACTTCCTCCTCCTCCTCTTCACAGTCCCCTCTGTCCTCCTCTTCTTGGTGGAGGACATGTCCTGCTCTCCAATCGTGCCACTGCCGTACTTGAGTTTTGTTTTCCAGCTCTCTGTGGTCTCCTACTACTGGGCGCTGTTCCGGCTAACACGCATCAACAATGTGCTGAATATTTTCAAGCTCTGCTGCCACTGCGAGTTTCCCGAGCGCCTGGTGTGGTTGGTGTTCATTGTCAACTACTGGGCCGCTTTTGCTCTCTTCACTGCCATTCCAGTGACATACACATGCCCATCAAACCAGCAGGAGCACTGCAGGGCAGCTCTCATCTCCGTGTACACCTTCATCCTGCTCCTCTTTGCTGCACCCACGGTCATTTTTCACACGATCGACTTCACTAAGGCCAAGTGGGGCACCAAGAAACAGCAACCCCAGAGGCGTGACATCATTATCTACCTCATTGTGCTCTTCATTCTCCTTCTCAGCCTCTGCAATTTCCTGCAGCAGCTCGGCTACACCGTTGTGTCTTCCCAGGTTGTTTTCCTGCTCAACTGCATCCACAGCAGCATCAAACCCTTCATCTACTTCTTGGCAGGAGGTTTCCAAAGGCCCTGCTCCCTGAAATCCCTCCGGCTCTCCCTCCAGAGGGCCTTTGATGAGCAGGAAGAAGAAACTGCCCACAGCAATGAGGACACCACGGACACAGGTGTCTGAGCCTGGTGATCCCTTCCCCTGCTCTGCTGAAGGACCCTGGCAGAGTGGCTCAGGATTTCCTTGAGCCACCTGATCAAGAAATACCCACAGGATGCCCCTCCCTGTGGTGCTGGATTCCTGCAGGAGAAGGCAGCAGGGGCAGTGCCTTGGGTGATTTTTGACCGATGCTCTGCAGGGAGCTCATTGAAGCATGGATTTGCTCCCATGAGCCCAGGGCAGGTTTTGGCAACGATTCTGGAGCTCTTCCCAGAATGGGAGTTGTTTCTGACAAGCAGCCAGGAGCTTCACCAGCACTGCCAGCACTGCCAGCATTGCAGGGCCACCAGCAGCACCAGCAGCCCTCTGCTGCTGGAGGGACAATGACCCCTCAGGGAAGGGAGACAGCGAATGGCAGAGACCTGACAGGAGATGGAAGGAAGTTGAAGAATGGGACACTCCCCTGGGAAGGAGCGTTTCTATTTAGGGGTAAATCAGGAGCCATTCAAAACTATTATAAATATGTGAAATTGGAGATTGGCTCTCGCAAATGTTGAACGGATATTATGTGTGTTGTAATGTTAAAAGAAGCTCTGTGAAGATTTGGAGTGTTCCTAATGTGAGTATTGTGTTCGTGCTGAAAGCTGCAATGCTGGTCTGGGACCACAGCGGGGAGTGGAAGGCAGAGGGAGGGCACAAGCTCCGGGAAGGCGGGAGGAAGGAGGAGCAGTGTGGGAAGAGTGGGATATGGATGAGTGTGGGGTTGGCTCAGCAAGGGGATCTAAGGGATTGTTGCTGTTGTGGGTGGGCTGCGTCTGGCCGTGCCTCCGCCTGCGGCTGAGGGCCCAGCAGAGTTTCTTTTACCTTACTTTGTCCCTTGTTGTAATTTAATAAACTTCTTAAATTTTTAAGAAGCTAGGCATTGTTTCTCACAACAATGAAAAAGACCACTTGATTTGTGGGGGAAAATAATAAAAATCATTCTCAATAACCCCGAGGCGTGGTGTATCCCGGGATTCTCCAAGCACTGACTCCCCATCCACTCTGACCACAGCCAGGGGCCACATCCCACTGCCTGCCCAGCATCCATCCATGGATGTGGCTACTGTGTCCCCAGCTTCCCCCTGTCCCACTGAAGGAGATGATCTGTGTGTGATCGATGTCACCACCGTGGCCATACACACTGTGACACTGCTCATCTCCCTCTGTCGGCTGGTTGGGAATGGGGCTGTGCTCTGCCTCCTCGATGTCCGCTTCACCACCGACTTCATCTTCAGCCCGGCTGTAACCGTCTTCCTCTTCCTCCACTTCATGCTCCTGTCCACAGTGGTCCTCCTTGTAAAGGCTGTGTCCTGCTCTGCTATTGTGTCCCTGGGGTATTGGGCTCCCTTTTCCAGCTGTCACTGTGGTGCCCCCTTTTCCAGCTGTCGCTCTTGTGCTCCAGCGTGGGGCTGCACCCATGAATATCACAGGGTTGGGCTCTGTAGCCTTGAATTTGTTGTGCTGCTGCTGCTCCTTTTACAAACTCCTGCCCTGTGTTGTGATGAGTGCCCTGCAGTGGGACTCCCTTGCTGTTGTCCCTCTCCATCCAGCAGTGGCTCCCTGAGCCAGTTTCATGAAGAGCACTGCCAGGTGCCTCTCATCTCTGTGCACACCCTCCACCTCCTGCTCTCTGCTCCCTTCGTGCTCATTTCCAGAGTGTTCTTCTGCATTCAGGACGCATGTTGCTCAGAGAAGTGCAAGCTCAACAGGCTGCACGTTGTTGTTTTCCTGTCTCCTTCCTCAGCCTCTGCAATTTCCTGCAGCAGCTGGGCTACACCATTCTGCCATCCCGGGCTGGTTTCCTGCTTGCCTGCATCAACAGCACCATCAAACCATTCTTGGTAGGGAGAGACTGGAAAAATTGTTCCATGGGGCCCTTCGGGGAATCTCTCCAGAGGCTCTTTGGGGAGCAAGAAGAAAACAGAGCCAGCAGCAATGACTCCACCAGGGACACGACAGTCTGAGCCTGTTGTTCCCTTCCTCTGCTCTCATGTAGCACACTGGGACACTGGCTTAGGGATTCCTTAAGGAGGCACCTGATTAACAAATATCCACCAGATCATGCTCCCACCTTTATTCCTGCAGGAGAAGGGAGCAGGGGCATTGCCAAGGGCCATGTGGGAGCAATGCTCTGCGGGGAGCACATTGGAGCATGGCTTTCCCTTCTCCCTCACGCCTCCTAGAACACTATTCCCAAAAGGGATCATGCCCCACGTGGCTGTGATCCCAAAATCCCCCTGGCACCTGGTTCCTCCATCCCACTGTGGTCTGATATCAATAAACAGCTTTGTTAGCACTTCCTGGCCTCCTCTGGCTCCTGCTGCCAGCCGGGAATGTGGCTGGAGGGAGGGGACACACCCATGGCTTGTGCTCCCTGGAGCAACCGTGATCCCGAGTGCCCAGAGCTGGGCAGGCACTGGCACAGCTGGCACAGACAGGAGGGGCTCAGCATTCCCCCCTGGCTGCTCCAAGAGTGTCACAGCAAGGATGTCCCTGCTCCCGGGTGGGGTGGGGCAGGAAGGCGGCCCCGGGGAGTCTGGGTGTGTCTGAGGGGGCAGGAGGGGTCAGGAAAGGTCAGGATGCTGCCAATCCCAAATGTCCCAAACGGAGAGCAGTGGAGCCCAACGGGCAGTGCTTCAAGCCCACGGGATGGGATGGGATGGGATGGGATGGGATGGGATGGGATGGGATGGGATGGGATGGGATGGGATGGGATGGGATGGGATACTGTGCCATGCCATGCCATGCAGAGTGGGACAGCGATGGGGATGAGGAGTGATACCAAAGTCACAGAGAATGAAGTTCGTGTGAAATATTAGGCAGCAGGACACACAGGAGGATCTCTCCTTATTTCTGTTTGTGGCAAGAGTTTACAACAGGGGTTTTATCCATTATAACCACACATAGTCATTAAAAAGTCTTTCTTTTGTAGTACATAAACACCATTTTCCTAGAACTAATTTCCATGCATAAATTTCCTACCTGGAGTCCTTTGATACTCCTGGAGGATCATTCAGAGGGGTCTCTGGTGGTTGTATTCACTGAGTGCTGGGATGTTAAAGGTGGCCTTGTGTAGGTGCTGACAGTAGTCAAAGAGAAGTTTTTAGGCATCAGGCAGCAGCAGAACCTGTGAAAGGAAGTCAGATAGACTTTCCCATGCATTGCTCTGGAGGAAGACATTCCAAACAATTCCTAATCTCTGCACCTGCTCTTATTGCAATTTCTTTACTTACAGGGATGTTTTTGAAGAGGTGTTGTTCTGAATGACCAATCACGTTTCATTGTGTCAGAACACTGTATAAAAAGGATGTGCCTTTTAATAAACATTGCTTTTATGCTCTCCAAGGAAATGGAATTTTATATTGTTATTTCAGCTGTCCTGAATACTGTAACAATAACCTTGCCTTGAACTTTTGCTTTGGCTCTGTGCTGTTGCTTCTTGTTACAGAACTTGCCCCAAAACCACTGGAGGCCTCTTAATTTGTTTCTGCACTGGCTGAAGCCACGTTTATCATCCTGTGTGCCTGTCTTTACACCCTTTTATCTTTTTTGCCACTTGGTCTTTGAGCGACTTCAGGAGAGCTGAATTTGTTTATTCTCTGTGTTCTTTATCAACACCCTGCCAAACAGCCCAACCCTCCCACCTCCCTCTCCCACCCCACCATTTCCACTGCCCTCCTCCCCTCACATCTCACTTCTCCCCTCTGAATCCTTCCCACTGCAGAGAGCTGCAGAGGAGCCGCATGCTCCATCCCGGCATTCTCCAAGCACTGACTCCCCATCCACTCTGACCACAGCCAGGGGCCACATCCCACTGCCTGCCCAGCGTCCATCCATGGAGGTGAGCACCGTGCCCCCTCCTTTCACCTCACCCACCGATGAACCTGATCCGTGTGGGATCAATGTCAGCAGCATGGCCATACAGGTTGTGACGCTGCTCATCTCCCTCTGCGGGCTGGCTGGGAACGGCGCTGTCCTCTGGCTCCTCCACATCAATCCCATCTCCGACTTCATCTTCAACCAGGCTATCACCGACTTCCTCTTCCTCATCTTCATGGTCCCCTCCAGCCTGCTCTTCCTGCTGGAGGACATGTCCTGCTCTGCTATAATGCCCCTGATGTATTTGAGCTTGCTTTTCCAGCTCTCGCTGTTCTCCTACAACATGGGGCTCTATCGGCTGACCTTCATCAGCATCGAGAGGTGCAGGTCCGTCCTCTGCCTGTTTTTCTGCGGTTTGCAGCTTTCCGAGCGCCTGCTGTGGGTGCTGATGCACGTCCTGTTCTGGGCCTTCCTCTTCGTTGTCATCGCTGTCAATCCCATGGTGACTTCCCTGTGCCAGTCGCACGAGCAGGAGCACTGCCGCGTGGCTCTGCTCTCCATGTACGCCCTCAGCCTCTTCCTGTTTGCCGTGCCCATGGTCATTTCCAGCACAGTCCTCTTCATTCATTTCCAGCCTGGCTCCCAGCAGCAGCAGCAGCAGCAGCAGCAGCAGAGGCTTGACATGGTTGTTTTCCTCGCTGCACTCTGCAGTCTGCCCCTCAGTCTCTGGTATTTCCTGCAGCAGCTCGGCTACACCGTGGTGTCCTCCCAGGTGGTTTTCCTGCTCACCTGCATCAACAGCAGCATCAAACCCTTCATCTACTTCTTGGTGGGGAGCTGGGAGAGAGATTACTCCTTGGGGAGATGCTGGGGACAGTGCTCCATAGAGAGCTGCAGGAGTCACTCCTCCATGGAGTCCCTAAGGAAGGCTCTCCAGAGGGTCTTTGAGGGGCAGGAAGGAAACAGCGCCCACAGCAGTGATGCCACCATGGACACAGGGGTCTGAGCCTGCGGATCCCTTCCCCTGCACTGCTGAAGGACCTCTGGACAGTGGCTGAGAGGTTCCTGGAGCCACCTGATGGATAAATACCCACAGGATCACCCTCCTGTGCTGGTGCGCACTGGGGCCTGAGGAAGGCCTTGTGAGGCCTCAGCGCTGAGGAGCAGCCCCTGGCGCTGGTCACAAACACCCTCTGCTCCAGGAGCTGCTGCTGTCCAGCCTCCTCTGGGGTGTATGAACAGCCTTGGAGATTGGTTTAATTCCCTGAATCCCTGTTCTCACCCTCCCAAAGCGAGGTGCTGCCCGAAGCGTGGCCAGGGTGAAACATTGCTGTGGCTGAGGGCCGTGGCCTGGGGCTGTGACCAGCGGTGCCAAAGGAGACCCTTGGGGCTCTGCTGGGCCCAGCAGCGCTGACCAGAACCTCCCTCGGAGCGGGGCCTCTCCCAGCTGGATCTCTCCTGTTTATTTGGAGAAACCTGAACTAAGATCCTGGGCAGATCCCCCACTGCTCAAAGCTCCACCCTTTGCCTGGTGAGGAGATGCAAAGGCTCCTGGAGTGAGCATTGCTCTGCCTTCAAGGGGAATCTCTCACAGGGACCTTGCACTGTCTCTGTGTCTGTTTCCATAAACGTGTCATATTTCTAGTTTGATTGGCTGGGTTTGTTGTTGTTTTGTGGTTTTTGGTGGTTATTTTGTGGGTTTTCAGTTTGTGGGGGGTTTATTGTTTTGGTTTTGGTTTTGGTTTTGGTTTGTTTGCGTGGGGTTTTTTCCTCGCTGTGCCTATCTGGTCAGTATCAGAGTGACCCCGGCCAATGAAGTCCATTGTGCTGTCACTTAGCATCAAACGTGGTTTATACTGATTCCCCTTGGTGGTGATTTTTTCACATAATCCCTTGGAGCATTCTCGCGGTGTAATCCCGCAGGAGAAGGGAGCAGCAGCTCGTGGGAGGGATGCTCTGAGGGGAGCACACGGGAGCGGGGATTTCCTTCTTTCTCCTGGAACACTCTGGCCAGGAGGAGCAGGGACACTGCCAGGGTGGGGCGGGGCAGGAGCGGGGATGTCGGGCCCGGGGCGGGTCAGGGGGGTCCGAGGAGGTCAGGAAGGGTCAGGAGGGGGTCTGGATCCCGGCAAAGCCGACTGTCCCCACTGGAGGGCAGCGGAGCCCGGCGGAGCGCGCTCGGAGCCGCGGAGCCGCTGCCGGGACGGGAGAGGATGGGGTGAGGATGGAGAGCGCGGAGGGGGAGCACGGATGAGGATGGCGTAGGCACAGGCAGCAGGAAAGGGGAGCCGGGATGAGGATGGGATTGGGATACAGAGAGGAAGCTCAGCTGAGCGTCCTTGGGCCCAGCTGGGGTTTTGGCAATTGATCTCGGAGCTCTTCACAGAATGCGAAATGCTTCTGAGAAGCATCCAGCTCCTTCATCCGTACCGCCAGCGCTGCCAGCATTCCAGTGCCGGCAGCATTCCTCTGCTGCTGGAGTGACGATGACCCCAACAGGGAAGGGAAACGAGGAATGGTAGAGGCCTGTCGAGAGACTGAAGGCCGTTGGAGAATGGGACATTCTGCAGGGAAGGCATGTTTCTAATCAGGAAGAAATGAGCAGCCAGTTGCAAAATTCCATATGTGGGGCATCTGGCCAAAGTCATTTCCTTAGTTTACAAAAATCAAAAAAAATCATGACAAATGACTCTGTAGAATTGGAGCTCTGACGTTGCCATGATGCAATTTCCAACACCCCAGTGACTCCACCAAGCCTTGGGGAGGAGCACCAGGACAGGGCAAGAGAGGAGCCAGCGGGACGGGAGTGGGGAGCTCCTGGTGGTCTGGGCACTTTCTCCTTCCTGTGACTGACCTGAGAGGAGCCAATTTAGGAGACTGATCCCAAAGGAGCACGGGGTACCAGGAAGCGCCGCTGATCTGCACAGACCCCTTGGCCTGCTGCTGCCCCACTGGGAACAGGTCAGTGCAAGGTTTGCCCTCCTCCCTACCCCACCTCCCTCTCCTCCAGCAGCTGCTCTGCTCCTGCCACCCTCTCTGGTGACCGCAGGGCCCTCCCCAGCTCCCCCCTCCTCTGCCCTGCCCTTCCCTTCCGCATCCCCTGCTGAACATCCCAACCCTGCCACCTCCCTCTCCCACCCCACCATTTCCACTGCCCTCCTCCCCTCACATCTCACTTCTCCCCTCTGAATCCTTCCCACTGCAGGGAGCTGCAGAGGAGCCGCATGCTCCATCCCGGCATTCTCCAAGCACTGACTCCCCATCCACTCTCACCACAGCCAGGGGCCACATCCCACTGCCTGCCCAGCATCCATCCATGGAGGTGACCGCCGTGTCCCCATCTCCCGCCGCACCCACTGAAGGGGACGATCTCTGTGACATAGATGTCACCAGTGTGGCCATACACAGTGTGACCCTGCTCATCAGCCTCTGTGGGCTGGCTGGGAATGGGACTGTGCTCTGCCTCCTCAGCCTGAACGTGCGTAACTCTGGCATTTTTGACCTGGCTTTTGCTGACTTCCTCTTCCTGCTCTTCACAGTCGCCACCACCCTCCTCTTCCTGGTGGAGGACATGTCCTGCGCTCCTATCATGCCCCTGCCATACTTGAGCTTCCTTTTCCAGCTGACAGGAGTTTCCTACAACTGGGCGCTGTTGCGGCTGATGTTCATCACAAATAATTTGAATCTGTACAAGCTCTGCATGCTCTGCTACCGCTGCGACCGTCCCAAGCGCCTGTGGTGGTTGGTGTACAGTGTCCAATACTGGGCCTTTCTTGCTCTCTTCACTGTCATTCTTGCAGTGACAAACCTGTGCCCATCACACCGGCAGGAGCACTGCAGGGGAGCTGTCAACTCCATGTACGCCCTCATCCTGCTCATCTTTGCTGCACCCTTGGTCATTTCCGTCACAATGAACTTCATTAAGGCCAAGAGGGGCTCCCATCGGCAGCAAGCCAAGAGGCACAACATTGTTATCTTCCTCATTGTGCTCCTCATTGTCCTTCTCATCCTCTACAATTTCCTGCAGCAGCTTGGCTACACCCTTGTGTCTTCCCAGGTTGTTTTCCTGCTCAACTGCATCCACAGCAGTATCAAACCCTTCATCTACTTCTTGGTAGGGAGATGCTGGAGGCCCTGCTCCCTGAAATCCCTCCGGCTCTCCCTCCAGAGGGTCTTTGATGAGGAGGAAGGAGAAACTGCCCACAGCAATGATGGCTCCACGGACACAGGGGTCTGAGCCTGGTGATCCCTTCCCCTGCTCTGCTGAAGGACCCTGGCAGAGTGGCTCAGGCTTTCCTTGAGCCACCTGATCAAGAAATACCCACAGGATGCCCCTCCCTGTGGTGCTGTATTCCTGCAGGAGAAGGCAGCAGGGGCAGTGCCTTGGGTGATTTCTGAGGGATGCTCTGCAGGGAGCTCATTGGAGCATGGCTTTCCTCCTCCCTCCTGGATGCACATGGCTCCAGGCAGAGCAGCTGGGCTCAGTTCTGTTCCCCAGCTCTATTCCCCAGGGAAAGATCCTCCTTGCCTCAGCCCCAGGGAATGAACTCCATCTCCTCTGGCTACACACAGCAGTTTCCTGGTGTTTTCAGGGGTCTCTTGCCTGCAAAGAATGTGACACCTTAAGGCCTGGGGACACACCCAGCACGGGGTGCTGCTCATTTCCCAAATCCCTGCAGGGCTGGTGCCTCTCGATGGCAGGAGAGGTGCTGGGATCACAGGGAGCATCCTTCCCCTTCTGTCTGGCAGAGCCGGCCCTGCATTCCCAGCTGATGGGGAGAGACACCAGGAAGGGCTGCAGAGCTGGGCAGGGACAGCAACATTCCCTTCTTCTTTCAGGGGGCATTTGTCACATTCTTGAATTCCAGAATTCAGTCGTTCTGAGTACAGGGCAGGGTCGATGTTGAACTCTTTGGAATCCTTGTGCCTGTGACCAGCAAGAATATGGAACATGGAAATTCCCATGCCCAGATGCTTGGACCACTGAATTTCACAGGAATGAGGGGGTTCTGCTGCTGTTCTGCAGAATGGGGCCATCCTGTGGTTCCCAGCATCCAAGTCCAAGGAAGCCCTGGAGCACCTCCATCCTCACCTGGCCACCCTCGGGAGGAGCTGCAAAGAGATTCTGCACAGCAGCTTCAGCCAAACTCCATCTTGTTCTGATCTGTGTTGTTTTGTAACCACTCCTGAATTGAGTTTGCATTTATGTCTCTTGTTTGTTTCCAATGTGATAACTCCAAACCCAACATTTGTTGAATAAACAACATCCAGGCTTTGCTACAGAGCCAGTCCCTGGTGAACAGTGTCAAAAAATGGCTCATTTCTCACTTCTCACCTCTTCAGGAGGTTCCCTGCAGTGGTCACTTGGGAAAGGGCAGCAAAGCCCCTGGGCTGAGCCCCAGCAGCGTCCGCAGCAGCTCTGTCCCAGCTCCTGCCACAGCCCCTGTTCTCCTGCTGGCTCCTCTTCTGCAGGGCTCTCACCAACAGGGAACCATTGCACAGCCTCTGCTGGGATCAGGGCTCTGCTGCTGATCTGCTCTTGGCTTTCCCCAGGAAAGGAGCAACAGGAGAGAGCCTCAGCAAGGAGATCGATGGGAAAGGGAGTTTGTCCCCATGTCAGCTTCTGATTCCATTTTTAAAGTGACCCCAATCCCAAAATCTTCTCATTTGAACTGCCTGAACTTGCTCCCTCTCTTTCCTGGGGTGGATCCTTGGGACGCTGCACTACAAATGTGCTGCTAAAATTGTTATAAACGCCAGGACAAATTTATTGCCAAATTCAATAGTTTGGTTTATTAACATCCAAATTACAAAATTTAGAATCAAATTATAACAATTTCAAACAATAAAAACAAAACAATACGAACCCCACGAACAGCGAAACTTACTTGACAGAAGTTCTCCCGGGAAAAGCAGAGTCAAGGGTGACCCCAGAGACACCGGACCTGGCAGCCAGTGTACTCTAGCTGGGTTCACAAATCTGCCCACCTAAAGGCCCAACTTAAATACCCTTAACTTTCCCTTCGGCAATCTTCCTCCCATTGTTTCTTTAATCATCGGACATTAACTTTATTTACATTAAATCCCGAAAGGGTCCCCAGGCATATTCAAATGCTAATGTCCAGAGTTAGTCCTTGCTTTGAGTAGGTGTGTGATGACCGGTGTGAGTCCTTGCTGGCACGTCTTTGCTGGCACGTAGCGTTTGACCGTTGCAAATCCCGATGAGTTTTCCTGCACGTAGGCAGGGGCAAGTCCTCAGCGCCTCGTGTTCTCACCTTCTATTTTTGGAACCCGGAAGATCAGGGAGGTGCTTTACAGAAATTCGTGAAATGTGCGAGTTGAGCAGACACACACATACCTTCATACAATATATATCACAGTTCCCAATCTATAATTATTTATAAAACATGAATTAAATAACCATATTTCCCACAACTCCCCCATTTCTTTTCTTTTGTCAATAATTTTAATTCATGTTTTGTATTTAACCTAATTGTTTTCCTCTATTTTTGTTTATTCACATGTATTTCAAACCTTTTTAAAACCTGAGCCGCCCTTTTTCGTTGATTTTTCTTTGTATTCTTACTTCTAAAAGGCCCCATTCCCATGGTAAATCTGGAATTTACCAGGATCCATACCATTCCCATAGCACATAATCCTATTATCCCTCCTCCCCCTTTTATTATCCACCTCCACATTTGAAAACAGGTGTCCGGATTCTTTAGCTTGCTTAACCTTTTTTCTTCTTCCCCTTTTATAAGACAGTCCACCCTTTTTGACTGCACATTTGTCCAATTTTCTATTTCGGTCCAAATTAAATTGGTCTTACTTTTCTGCGGGTTGCCTCCCACCAGCCCCATTAATCTCTGCAGTCTTTTTAATTCAACTTGTATACTGATTAGAAATTCGTGGACCGCTCCCTCCAAGGATCCCTCTGAGGGGGTACTCTTGAAAGAAGAGGGTATTTCTGGCCACAAATCTTCAGACAAGGTCTGTGGGCTGGAATTTAGTTTAATCAATTTTTTTCCCGTATCCAGATTTCCCTTTTGAGGGTGCTCCATTTTGGACATTATGTCAACTTTAAGACCGTCCTTTCTAGGAATTCCCAGGCTGAGCCCAGTTTCATTGTAATAACCCTTTGTAGGTATTACAGTTAAGCTTATGATCAGTAGGGAAGTCCACAAACGAGTTCCTCTGTATAGACCAAAGCCCATTGGGTTGCGACCAACGGCTGGTTTCTGGGTGCTTCTCACAGCAGGAACAGGTTGCTTGGACCCCCTTCCTGATCCTTCCTTCATTTTCTGCTGGGTTGTTTTCCCTGGACGGCTTGAGTTGCCCTTTTCGTCACAATAGGAGCTTCACTGGATCAATCGCTTCACTTCTATGCTTTTTGCACTCTATCCCCCCCTGCCGGCCGAATTTCAGGTATTTGCCAGATTAACCCACTCTACTCCCAGCAGACCGTGAGTTCTAAGATTGTATGACCAAGGAGAAATACCTTCTTTCAGGTTACCCTTCCCTCTTTTGGTTCTCCTTTTCGAGTGGTTACAAAGTTTCTTTTGAGGCTCCTTTAGGATGCTGCTTAATGTTCCTCAGGGTGGTTGCGTCCTTGATACAGCCGGGACATCAGATCTCTGGGGGAAGAGATGACATTCCACTCGGGGTTTTCCCTCGGGGCTGGCTGTTAATTTCTTAGCTCTGGAGGCGTGTGCCCAATCTCTTTCAGCTGCTGTATCTGCAATTAAAGGACAAGAAAGGGTCCCTCCCAATGAGGGGTTAATGACACCGCTTTCCAAGCTCTTATCAGTATTTTATCTCCTGGTTGTATATCATGAATATACATCGAAATCCTGCAACTTTCTCAGATTGAATTTACCTAATACAAAATTCCAAACCAGCCCAATACTTACAGGAATATTGTACAGAGAGAATCCCTGTCATGTCCAGAAAATCTGAATATTAGAACAAGTTATCTAATAGTACATTCACACCTTTACCATAAAAACAATTTTGTCCCTGGATCACTATGATTCTCACCTCACTGTTTACCCAATGTACCATACAATCCAGAATTTTCCCCTTTTTTGTACTGTTACAGGAAAAATTAAAATTAACAGAAAGAGAATTTTACTTCTTATTAAACGAAGTTTATACTGAAACATACAAACAATTCTTTTTACATCCTACCAATACTTCTGACAATGTCCACTGGATATATAGCGAGCAAACAATAAACACTAAGACTACTCCAAATCCCATAGTATTAACACAGGTTTTAGCCTTTTAAAGAAAAATTCAGTTTAAAAAAATCATAGATGAGCACAAACAATTTGGGCTTATTTCAGGAATCAACTCAGCACATTCAGAGTGATTTGGCATACAGACAAACATTCATAAAACCCAGTATCCTACAATGCTCGGTGACAACAGCAGTTTCCAGGACAATCAGCTGTTAAAGTTACACACATCCTCACTCAGTTTCTACAGTCTCAGTGTACTACTGCTAATTAACTGAACTACAAATTTATATTCCAGACCCCTACTCAGCACATTCTCAGATACACACAGCCAAAAGAAGGACGCAACTTGAGTGAGACAATGGGACCACCTTGTCCCTATTTTCGATGTGCATCCTGCCATGGCCATTCTCACTCAGCCTCCAAGAAGCATCTGCCTTCACAACTGCTTCTCACCCTTGCTTCAGCCACCCCTAATGATCAGCAAAATTAACACAATTCCAGAAGCACTATCGGACCTTTCAGCTCTGCTGTTAGCTTGATGGCGACACTTCTTATTTTGGTTTGTAATTCCACTGCCTCGTAGCAATTGTGACTACACTCCTCAGATCCTCCCCAGGACCGAAACTGGGCGGGGTTTCGAGCAGCAGCAGTACGGAGTTCTAACTCTGGGGAATTTACCAGAATTGCCTCATATTTCAATAGCCGAGATTCAGTAAGCCATTTAAAACATACCCCACCGGTTTCCTGGCTCCCGCCCACTCCTGTGTAAGAACTCCATACGCCGTGTGATTGCTAACATCCACGAAAAGCTGGAACTCCCGGTCAATATACCGGGGCAGTTCCCGTCAACTACTCGTGCAGATCCGTCTACAAACCATTTCTCACAGACAGGATCAGCTGCAGACCCCTATTTCAGCGTGGCAAGATACAATCCTGCAGCAGTAGCTGAAGTGACTTCTTCACTTCATCAGAGAGCCAATTCAAACAATCAGTGAGCAGTAAGCAAAATTTGTACAAATTAAGAGAAAAACTTAAGACCTCACCCATAATCCTGGGGGAGTATTTTAACAAGACAGAAAAAAAACAAAGCACACCAAATAGAAGAAACTATTACAAAGAGCAGAACTTACTCTGTAATAAACCATACATTACTTAAATTCGGAACTTAAAACCCAGAAAAGTTTTCCAAAGCCAGGAGTCACTGTAAACATCAGGCCCCGGTAATCAGACAGCTTTATCTAGTACAATTATCAGAACATTAACACTACTGCTTTTTACTTCAGTCCAAAAAAAACTTCACAAACTTAGCCTTTCTTAACAAACAAACTCGAGATAACTTGTGCCTAATTCCCAAAGTAAAGCTCCTGTATTTGCTATCCATTCTTGCGTATTATTAAACTTAAATACACAAGCAAACACCGACCAAACTTAACACCGGTGACAAAATGCTGCCTCTCATACATCACTTACTCTCCACCCCTGAAAACACAGGCACCAGGGCAACCTCAAGGTTCACATCCTCCAAATTGAGGAGCAAGTAAGAAGACATAATATCAAAGGGACAACACAAACCATCTCCTTCTAAGGAGTCAATAATTAAAATTAAGAATCCCGGTTCCCAACTAGATAAAATACATACAGAATAGGAACTGCAAAGAATAAAGAAAAATCCTGTAACTACCAACACAGAGAATTATACCACTTTCCCAACTTAATACCAGAATCCTGACTCCAATTACCATTCCAACACTATCTCGACAGAAAGATTTAGTTTCCTGCCTCTCAACAGCCACTTTAATTTTGGCTTCACCTGCCACATGCTTCAACCTTTTGAAAGAAAAACTGAAACACACAAAACCCTTGCAGTACACTGTCTGCCAACACAAATGCCATATTCCTGCTCAAGCTAACAATCCGAATTCAAAATGTAGCAATAGACGAGCTACATCCACCATACTATCAACCTTTTGATTTGCACAAAATCCTCACATGCAGCAGACAGACAACTAAAAGGAAGATATATTTTCAGCTTTTCAAGAACAAACACCTAGGTATTTCCTACGCATAAGTATAGCTCTCATTCTTGGTCTCTTCTCTCAATACTTTTATCCATTTTTGCTTCCTATTTCGCCTTACAGGGCGGTTTTCTGCCCCGGGCAGCCTCGTCTAATCACTTTAAAACTGCCGCTTTCCTTCGTCTCCCGGCAACCATGGACTGACTCGCCCTGCCGCTTGCGGGAAGGGGCGGGTTTCGTTCCATTCCCACGTTAGTGAAAAAAAGAAAAAAACAACTCAGCCGATCTCGTCCAGGAGAAAAAAACTCTTAAAGCAAAATACACAACTCTAGGGAGTCTCCAAAATGTATTCAGCCTGAAGTAAAAGATCTACCACCACCAAGGAAAAGAGTAGGCAAGATTCCTTTTAATCCCTTTTCAATCTTTTTCTCCTTTTGCAGACTCACATGAACTCTCGCATTTCTAATTTGCACGCTTCCCAACACCACTAGTTATTCTCTAATGCATTCCAATTCACCTTTGGTAATTTCTGTTTTGCTCTAATGTCAAATTTCTTACGAGAATGCTTCTTTTCCCCCATTTTTCCTCCCGGGCCATTCTTGCTCTCACACCAACTGTCCCACCCCGAATCCCTCCCGGGCTCTTCAAGATCTCCTTCGGGGATCCTGGTTTTAGCCAGGGCTCTAACTGGTGTATACCTGTCTGGTTTATTCTTCCACCCTTCGTTTTCCTTACCCTTCTTCTCTTTCTCTCCATATTTTAGCGTCGGTGGCCGAGGTGCGGGGTCAGGACCAGAAACGGGGGCAGGATTCCCTCTCGGGAATCTCCTTGAATGGGAGGGAGGTTTCTGGAGTGGCCGCTGAGCTCGGGGCTCCGCATGGGTCTCGGATGGCAGTGCTAACTCTGCCCCTGAGAAGGCCGGGGAGGAGGAAGTGGTAGGGGTAGGGGCTGGCAGGACGGGGGCCACCGAGCCGTGAGAGAAGTTTATCCCGTAGTCCAGTTCATTCCGTGTTTCCCTTTCCTCAGAACACAGCTTTACTCGTACCTCATACCATAACAGAACGTATGCCAATTCCTCAAATTCTCTCCTTTTCTTCTTTGCTACATGTTCCCACAGAGCTTCCCACGCCCATTCGTCAAAAGTACCAAACACAGGCCATATAATATTAGGTCCTATCTCCTTTCCTCCCCAAACATTCATACACAAATAAATCATCCGATCTTTAGATGCTCCTCTCCTAATTGGGCATTCTTGCCAACCTTGCAACAACTTTCCTAATGGACTTTTCCGAGGAATTTCAAGAGCAGCCCTCGCTGAGGTTTCCCTTAAGGAATCCTCCCGATCTCTGCTGAGATCTGATCCCATACTCCCCGTGGCACAGAAGTTATGGGATACCAAAAATTAAATCCCGAGTTTCCGAACTCGATGCCGTTAACTTAATGATCCAACGGATGACCGTTCCGTGGATGTTCGGTTAACGGCGGGGCTCTGTAACCGCCACCGAAAAAATTAAGCGACCCCCCTGGTCGCGGTCAAGAAGGCTTACTCGTCCCCGAACTCAAAAAGGGACGTCCTCTTTCCTTCAGGACCCCCTGGTGACCTCCCCCACCCCGTCGGGTAACACTCACACACGAAGCGAAATATCACACGTTCCAATCGCTTCCCCGTCGGTCGGCCGTGTCCCTTGCGGGAGCAGCGGAAACGCGACCTTAAGGTCCGCTCTCGCTTCGTGATAAATCACGTCTCATTCACACACACACTCACACGCACATACACGTTCTCAAGCACTTGGTCACCCCCACTCAACCACGCTATACTTACGGTCCTTTTCCTGCGTGGATTCTTCGTGCACTTAGATTTTTACGAGTGAAACAATACCGCGGTTCCAGGGGAAAACCCCTGCTGAGTTCCCGAGCCCCCCCAAGCTAGCTTGTCCTAATGCCTAATCCCTTCGCTGTCGTGGGTTCTGGGTTCGTAAAGCCAGTTCGTTCTTCCGGACTTACCCGTTCTGCCAGGCCGCTTTTTACGGCGGGGCGCCCCCCGGTCAGAAGCAGGGATCCGTAGAATATTCAAAACTGGCCCCACGTTGGGCGCCAAAATTGTTATAAACGCCAGGACAAATTTATTGCCAAATTCAATAGTTTGGTTTATTAACATCCAAATTACAAAATTTAGAATCAAATTATAACAATTTCAAACAATAAAAACAAAACAATACGAACCCCACGAACAGCGAAACTTACTTGACAGAAGTTCTCCCGGGAAAAGCAGAGTCAAGGGTGACCCCAGAGACACCGGACCTGGCAGCCAGTGTACTCTAGCTGGGTTCACAAATCTGCCCACCTAAAGGCCCAACTTAAATACCCTTAACTTTCCCTTCGGCAATCTTCCTCCCATTGTTTCTTTAATCATCGGACATTAACTTTATTTACATTAAATCCCGAAAGGGTCCCCAGGCATATTCAAATGCTAATGTCCAGAGTTAGTCCTTGCTTTGAGTAGGTGTGTGATGACCGGTGTGAGTCCTTGCTGGCACGTCTTTGCTGGCACGTAGCGTTTGACCGTTGCAAATCCCGATGAGTTTTCCTGCACGTAGGCAGGGGCAAGTCCTCAGCGCCTCGTGTTCTCACCTTCTATTTTTGGAACCCGGAAGATCAGGGAGGTGCTTTACAGAAATTCGTGAAATGTGCGAGTTGAGCAGACACACACATACCTTCATACAATATATATCACAGTTCCCAATCTATAATTATTTATAAAACATGAATTAAATAACCATATTTCCCACACTTTGATTTCTGGTTCAAATCTAATTTTGCCACTTGTATACCACAATTGCAGTGGTACTTCACCTTCACCTCCCAGTTCCTAATAGAATCCATGGAATAATAAATTCTGTGCAGGAGCTGGAGCACAGGCACACAGCAGAGGGATGATTTAGGATTCCAGCAATGCCATTTCTTCTGTGAAGAGGTGAATCAGTGCTGCTCTCTTGGCTTTAATCCTTAGAAAGTCAAAGGTTCCATCTGAGTCATCTTCTGCACTCCCTTGGGAGTCCCACAGCAGCCTGCAGTGAATTCCAAGCAATTCCTAGACAGCTGAGGTGAGATGATTCCTACCCAGGCTGACATGGCTCAGGGATCTGGTATGTTCCTGCTGGAAAGTGGCCCGTGTGGTGGCCCTGGGAGCAGAACTGTCACCTCTCTGCCCTGCTGACACCACGTTTGTGTCCCCAGCTATGGAATCTCACATCCCCTCCCCAGGCAATCCTTTCAAGGGCAAACACTTCATGATCCGTGTGCTGACGGGGCTCCAGGAGAGGGGGAGAGGGACTTTGGACAAGGGGAATGGCTTCCCACTGAGAGTGGGTGGATTCAGGTGGGATGTTGGGAAGAAACCCTTCCCTGTGAGGGTGGGGAGGACCTGGCACAGGTTCCCAGAGAAGCTGTGGCTGCCCCATGCCTGGAAGTGTTCCAGGCCAGGTTGGATGGGGTTTGAAGGAACCTGGTCTAGTGGACAGGTTGGTAATCTGTCCCTGCTTGCAAAGGGGTGAGATCAGGCAAAAACAACCACAAGTATTCCCAAGACTGAGGAGGATGAGCTCTGGTGAAGGGCTGCAAATGGAACCACAGAACCCCAAAATCTGGTCTCCAATTGCTTTCATTGCATCATCAGGGGTATTGGCAGGAAGGAATGTGGGCTCTAATGCTGATTATGCAAGCATGTCCTGGTTGGACACTGACCAAAAACCAGGCACCCAAAAAAGCCCTGTGCTCACCTTCTCTTGCTCTCCGCTGGGCAGAGGAGAGGGAAACAAGAATTAAAAAAGGGCTCATGACTAGAGATGAGGACTGGGAGAGAAAACACGCTAAGTGTAAACCTTGGTTAAAATTTACCCCTAATAAGTAGATTTATTATTAACAGAGTCAGAGGATGATAATGAGAAGTAAAATGAAACTTTAAAACACCTTTTCTCCCCCTCCCTCCTTCCCACTGACAGTGCAGTGAGACAGGGCATGGGGGTTTTGGTCACTTTGTCACTCCAGATCTTCTTCTGTTTGCTCAGGGAGAGGAGTTTTTTCCTGCTCTGTCATGGGGTCTCTCCCACGGGATTCCGTTCTCCATGAGCTTCTCCAGGGGGGCTCTAATCTCAGGAGCAGCACTCCTGCCAGAACTGCTGCAACCTGAGTCCCTCCCCAGGGCAAACCTTCTTCTCAAAACTGGTACAGCGTGGGTCACTCTTCCACGGGGTGCAGCCTCCAAGGACAGGCTGCTCTCGTTTGGAAGCAGGGCTCTCTTTCTCTCTCCAGGAGCAGGAGTCTTCTCTCTGCACTCAGGTCTCCCACTGGATCACTGCTTTCTCTGCCACGCACCCACTTCAGCTTGAGCACTTCTCCCACAGGCTGCGAGTGGATTTGTGCATCCCCTCTGCACTTCATGGACTGCTGCAGGACAGTTTGTTTCATCACAGTCCTCACTGCAGCCTGCAGAGGAATCCCAGCTGGGACGTTTGGAGCACTTCTTCCCCCTTGTTTCCACTGACCTTGGTGCCACCACGTTGTGTCCCCTCACATGTCCTCACCCTCCCTCTCATCTCTGACTCCAGGAAAAACTGCTGCCCATGGGTGCCACTGCCAACAAATTGTCCCAGCTCAAAGATTCTTCCAGAATTCCGCAGTGCCCAGGGGTTGATCTCGCAGGGGTTCCAGGCTGGGAAATCGCTCGCCGTGTTTTCCCCACGGGCCAGACGACCCCGTGGAGGCAGTGCAGGCTGCTTTGATTTTCTGCTTAAATGTGTCCTCACCGAGGCGTTACCAACCTCTCCAGTGGTGCCAGCAGCGTGTCCATCTTCAGAGCCAGCACAGATTGGCTCTGGCAGACGTGGTGGAAGCTTCCAGCAGCTTCTCACAGAAGCCTCTTCCTGTGGCCCTGCACCGCTACCAAAAACCAGGCTGTGCCAAATCAGCACAGAGCACCTGATTGCTGTCCTTCCCTTGGGCTGGGGAGCCTGCATCAGAATGAAAAAATGGGAATTGTTGGCTCAGTTGTGCTTCCTTGGGCCCAGGGCAGGTTTTGGCAGTGATCCCAGAGCTCTTCCCAGAAAGGGAGGTGTTTCTGACAAGCACCAAGAGGCTTCACCAGCACTGCCAGAATTCCAGTGCCACCAGCAGCACCAGCAGCCCTCTGCTGCTCGAGGGACCATGACCCCTCATGAAACCAAAATGAGAAATGGCAGAAAGAAGTGTTTCTAATGAGGAGGAAAAGAGGATCCATTCTATTCTCAAGCAGAGTTTTGACACGACTCATTCCTCTGTAGCAAAACAAAAAAAGCACCAACGAAAAAAACCAATCAAACCAAATGTATTGAGACACTGATCCAGGCAATGATGCAATTTTCTACTGCACCGTGATCACACCAACAAACAACACCAGGACAGGCCATGGGAGGAGCCAGCAGGACGAGAGTGGGGAGCTCCTGGTGAACTCTGCACTTTGTCCTACATGTGCCTGAGCTGGGAGGAGCCGCTGTAGGAGATTGATCCCAAAGGAGCACGGGGTACCAGGAAGCGCCGCTGATCTGCACAGACCCCTTGGCCTGCTGCTGCCCCACTGGGAACAGGTCAGTGCAAGGTTTGCCCTCCTCCCTACCCCACCTCCCTCTCCTCCAGCAGCTGCTCTGCTCCTGCCACCCTCTCTGGTGACCGCAGGGCCCTCCCCAGCTCCCCCCTCCTCTGCCCTGCCCTTCCCTTCCGCATCCCCTGCTGAACATCCCAACCCTCCCACCTTCCTCTCCCACCCCACCATTTCCACTGCCCTCCTCCCCTCACATCTCACTTCTCCCCTCTGAATCCTTCCCACTGCAGGGAGCTGCAGAGGAGCCGCATGCTCCATCCCGGCATTCTCCAAGCACTGACTCCCCATCCACTCTCACCACAGCCAGGGGCCACATCCCACTGCCTGCCCAGCGTCCATCCATGGAGGTGACCGCCGTGTCCCCATCTCCCGCCTCAGCCACTGAAGGGGACGATCTCTGTGACATAGATGTCACCAACGTGGCCATACACAGTGTGACCCTGCTCATCAGCCTCTGTGGGCTGGCTGGGAATGGGGCTGTGCTCTACCTCCTCAGCCTGAAAGACCGTAATATTTGCATCTTTGCCCTGGCCTTTGCTGACTTCCTCCTCCTGCTCTTCACAGTCCCCTCTGTCCTCCTTTTCCTGGTGGAGGATGTGTCCTGCTCTCCTATCATGCCCCTGCTGTACTTGAGTTTCCTTTTCCAGCTCTCAGTGGTCTCCTACTACTGGGCGCTGTTCCAGCTGACAGACATCAGCAATGTGGTGAATATTTTCAAGCTCTGCTGCCGCTGTGAATTTCCCGAGCGCCTGGTGTGGTTGCTGTTCAGTGTCCAGTACTGGGTCTTCATTGCTCTCTTCACTGTCATTCCTGCAGTGACAAACCTGTGCCCATCAAACCAGCAGGAGCACTGCATGGCAGCCCTCATCTCTGTGTACACCCTCATCCTACTCCTCTTGGCTGCACCCACGGTCATTTCCACCACAATCTACTTCATTAAGGCCAAGTGGGGCTCCAAGAAGAAGCAACTCCAGAGGCGTGACATCCTTATGTACCTCATTGGGCTCTTCATTGTCTTTCTCAGCCTCTTCAATTTCCTGCAGCAGCTTGGCTACACCATTGTATCTTCCGAGGTGGTTTTCCTGCTCAACTGCATCCACAGCAGCATCAAACCCTTCATCTACTTCTTAGCAGGAGGTTTCCGGAGGCCCTGCTCCCTGAAATCCCTCCAGCTCTCCCTCCAGAGGGTCTTGGATGAGCAGGAAGGAGAACCTGCCCACAGCAATGAGGACTCCAAGGACACAATGATCTGAGCCTGGTGATCCCTTCCCCTGCTCTCCTGAAGGACCCTGGCAGAGTGGCTCAGGGTTTCCTTGAGCCACCTGATCAAGAAATACCCACAGGATGCCCCTCCCTGTGGTGCTGGATTCCTGCAGGAGAAGGCAGCAGGGGCAGTGCCTTGGGTGATTTCTGAGGGATGCTCTGCAGGGAGCTCATTGGAGCATGGCTTTTCTCCTCCCTCCTGGATGCACATGGCTCCAGGCAGAGCAGCTGGGCTCAGTTCTGTTCCCCAGCTCTATTCCCCAGGGAAAGATCCTCCTTGCCTCAGCCCCCAGGGAATGAACTCCATCTCCTCTGGCTACACACAGCAGTTTCCTGGTGTTTTCAGGGATCTCTTGCCTGCAAAGAATGTGACACCTTAAGGCCTGGGGACACACCCAGCACGGGGTGCTGGTCATTTCCCAAATCCCTGCAGGGCTGGTGCCTCTGGATGGCAGGAGAGGGACTGGGATCACAGGGAGCATCCTTCCCCTTCTGTCTGGCAGAGCCGGCCCTGCATTCCCAGCTGATGGGGAGAGACACCAGGAAGGGCTGCAGAGCTGGGCAGGGACAGCAACATTCCCTTCTTCTTTCAGGGGGCATTTGTCATATTCTTGAATTCCAGAATTCAGTCATTCTGAGTAAAGGGCAGGGTCGATAGTGAACTCCACTGAACCCTTGTGCCTGAGACCAAAAGGAATATGGAACATGGAAATTCCCATGCCCAGATGCTTGGACCACTGAATTTCACAGGAATGAGGGGGTTCTGCTGCTGTTCTGCAGAATGGGGCCATCCTGTGGTTCCCAGCATCCAAGTCCAAGGAAGCCCTGGAGCACCTCCATCCTCACCTGGCCACCCTCGGGAGGAGCTGCACAGCGACTCTGCACAGCAGCTTCAGCCAAAATCCATCTTGAACTCATCTTTGTCCTCAGGAATTAGGGTGGGCTCTAAGTGCTTACAAACTGCTGCAAGCACCTGATTGCTGTCCTTGCCTTGGGCTGGGGGAGCCTGCACTGGAATGATGGAAATGGGAGTCCATGGTCCAGGGGTGCTGCCATGAGCCCCGGGCAGGTTTTGGCAACGATTCTGGAGCTCTTCCCAGAATGGGAGTTGTTTCTGACAAGCAGCCAGGAGCTACACCAGCGCTGCCAGCACTGCCAGCATTGCAGGGCCAGCAGCAGCACCAGCAGCCCTCTGCTGCTGGAGGGACAATGACCCCTCAGGGAAGGGAAACAGGGAATGGCAGAGACCTGACAGGAGAGGGAAGGCAATTGAAGAATGGGACACTCTCCTGGGAAGGAGCGTTTCTATTTAGGGGTAAATCAGGAGCCATTCAAAACTATTATAAACGTGTGTTATGGAAATTTGCTCTCGCAAACGTTGAACGGATATGATGTGTGTTGTAATGTTAAAAGAAGCTCTGTGAAGATTTGGAGTGTTCCTAATGTGAGTATTGTGTTCCTGCTGAAAGCTGCAATGCTGGTCTGGGACCACAGCGGGGAGTGGAAGGCAGAGGGAGGGCACAAGCTCCGGGAAGGCGGGAGGAAGGAGGAGCAGTGTGGGAAGAGTGGGATATGGATGAGTGTGGGGTTGGCTCAGCAAGGGGATCTAAGGGATTGTTCCCGTTGTGGGCGGGCTGCGTCTGACCGTGCTTGTGGATCTTGTTTTTTCATGGTCGTAGTTTAATAAACATTTTTAAAAATATAAGGAGTGAGGCGTCATTTCTCACAACAAAGAAAAAGACCACTTGATGATTTGTAGGGGGAAGAAAGAAAGATTCAAGCTCAATATCCCCGAGGCTGTGGAACTCCGACTGCCCCGTGACTGCACCGAGACTTTGGAAACAACAGCGGGACCGGGCACGGGAGGAGCCAGCGGGACGGGAGTGGGGAGCTCCTGGTGGTCTGGGCACTTTCTCCTTCCTGTGACTGACCTGAGAGGAGCCAATTTAGGAGATTGATCCCAAAGGAGCACGGGGTACCAGGAAGCGCCGCTGATCTGCACAGACCCCTTGGCCTGCTGCTGCCCCACTGGGAACAGGTCAGTGCAAGGTTTGCCCTCCTCCCTACCCCACCTCCCTCTCCTCCAGCAGCTGCTCTGCTCCTGCCACCCTCTCTGGTGACCGCAGGGCCCTCCCCAGCTCCCCCCTCCTCTGCCCTGCCCTTCCCTTCCGCATCCCCTGCTGAACATCCCAACCCTGCCACCTCCCTCTCCCACCCCACCATTTCCACTGCCCTCCTCCCCTCACATCTCACTTCTCCCCTCTGAATCCTTCCCACTGCAGGGAGCTGCAGAGGAGCCGCATGCTCCATCCCGGCATTCTCCAAGCACTGACTGCCCATCCACTCTGACCACAGCCAGGGGACACATCCCACTGCCTGCCCAGCGTCCATCCATGGAGGTGACCACCGTGTCCCCATCTCCCGCCTCAGCCACTGAAGGGGACGATCTCTGTGACATAGATGTCACCAGTGTGGCCATACACAGTGTGACCCTGCTCATCAGCCTCTGTGGGCTGGCTGGGAATGGGGCTGTGCTCTCCCTCCTCAGCCTAGAACTCCCTAACTGGCATTTTTGACCTGGCTCTTCTTGACTTCCTCTTTCTGCTCTTCACAGTCCCCTCCACCATCCTCTTCCTGGTGGAGGACATGTCCTGCTTTGCTATCATGCCCTTGCCATACTTGAGTTTCCTTTTCCAGCTGTCAGTGGTCTCCTGCTACTGGGCGCTGGTTCAGCTCATGTTCAGCTTCATGAATCTGAATATCCACAAGCCCTGCATGCTTTGCTGCCACCACAAGCTTCCCAAGCGCCTGTGCTGGTTGGTGTTCAGTGTCCAGTACTGGGCCTTCTTTGCTCTCTTTACTGTCATTCCTGCAGTGACAAACCTGTGCCCATCACACCAGCAGGAGCACTGCAGGATGGCAGCCAACTACGTGTTCATTGTCATCGTGCTCCTCTTTCCTGCAACCGTAGTAATTTCTAAGATAATTGACCGCATTAGGGGCAAGCGGGGCTCCAAGAAGAAGCAACCCCTGAAGCGAAAAATCGTTCTCTTCCTCATTGTGAACATTGTTCTTCTCCTTCTCATCCTCTGCAGTTTACTGACGATTTTTGGCTACACAGTTGTTTCTTCCCTGGTCCTTTTCCTGCTCAACTGCATCCACAGCAGTATCAAACCCTTCATCTACTTCTTGGCAGGAGGTTTCCAAAGGCCCTGCTCCCTGAAATCCCTCCAGCTCTCCCTCCACAGAGTCTTTGATGAGCAGAAAAAAAAAGCTGCCCGCAGAAATGTGGACTCCACGGACACAGGGGTCTGAGCCTGGTGATCCCTTCCCCTGCTCTGCTGAAGGACCCTGGCAGAGTGGCTCAGGCTTTCCTTGAGCCGCCTGATCAAGAAATACTCACAGGATGCCCCTCCCTGTGGTGCTGGATTCCTGCAGGAGAAGGCAGCAGGGGCAGTGCCGTGGGTGATTTTGGAGGGATGCTCTGCAGGGAGCTCATTGGAGCATGGCTTTCCTCCTCCCTCCTGGATGCACATGGCTCCAGGCAGAGCAGCTGGGCTCAGTTCTGTTCCCCAGTTCTATTCCCCAGGGAAAGATCCTCCTTGCCTCAGCCCCAGGGAATGAACTCCATCTCCTCTGGCTACACACAGCAGTTTCCTGGTGTTTTCAGGGGTCTCTTGCCTGCAAAGAATGTGACACCTTAAGGCCTGGGGACACACCCAGCACGGGGTGCTGCTCATTTCCCAAATCCCTGCAGGGCTGGTGCCTCTGGATGGCAGGAGAGGGGCTGGGATCACAGGGAGCATCCTTCCCCTTCTGTCTGGCAGAGCCGGCCCTGCATTCCCAGCTGATGGGGAGAGACACCAGGAAGTGCTGCAGAGCTGGGCAGCGACAGCAACATTCCCTTCTTCTTTCAGGGGAGATTTGTCACATTCTTGAATTCCAGAATTCAATGGTTCTGAGTAAAGGGCAGGGTCGATGGTAAACTCCACTGAACCCTTGTGCCTGAGACCAAAAGGAATATGGAACATGGAAACTCCTATCCCCAGATGCTTGGACCATTGAATTTCACAGGAATGAGGGGGTTCTGCTGCTGTTCTGCAGAATGGGGCCATGCTGTGGTTCCCAGCATCCAAGTCCAAGGAAGCCCTGGAGCACCTCTATCCTCAACCTGGCCACCCTCGGGAGGAGCTGCACAGCGACTCTGCACAGCAGCTTCAGCCAAAATCCATCTTGAACTCATCTTTGTCCTCAGGAATTAGGGTGGGCTCTGAGTGCTGACAAGCTGCTGCAAGCACCTGATTGCTGTCCTTGCCTTGGGCTGGGGGAGCCTGCACAGGAATGATGGAAATGGGAGTCCATGGTCCAGGGGTGCTGCCATGAGCCCCGGGCAGGTTTTGGCAACGATTCTGGAGCTCTTCCCAGAATGGGAGTTGTTTCTGACAAGCAGCCAGGAGCTTCACCAGCGCTGCCGGCACTGCCAGCATTGCAGTGCCGGCAGCAGCACCAGCAGCCCTCTGCTGCTGGAGGGACAATGACCCCTCAGGGAAGGGAAACAGGGAATGGCAGAGACCTGACAGGAGAGGGAAGGCAGTTGAAGAATGGGACCCTCTCCTGGGAAGGAGTGTTTCTATTTAGGGGCAAATCAGGAGCCATTCAAAACTATTATAAACGTGTGTTATGGAAATTTGCACTTGCAAACGTTGAACGGATATGATGTGTGTTGTAATGTTAAAAGAAGCTCTGTGAAGATTTGGAGTGTTCCTAATGTGAGTATTGTGTTCCTGCTGAAAGCTGCAATGCTGGTCTGGGACCACAGCGGGGAGTGGAAGGCAGAGGGAGGACACAAGCCCCGGGAAGGCGGAGGAAGGAGGAGCAGTGTGGGAAGAGCGGGATATGGATGAGTGTGGGGTTGGCTCAGCAAGGGGATCTAAGGGATTGTTCCTGTTGTGGGCGGGCTGCGTCTGACCGTGCTTGTGGATCTTGTTTTTTCATGGTCGTAGTTTAATAAACATTTTTAAAAATATAAGGAGTGAGGCGTCATTTCTCACAACAAAGAAAAAGACCACTTGATGATTTGTAGGGGGAAAAAAGAAAGATTCAAGCTCAATATCCCCGAGGCTGTGGAACTCCGACTGCCCCGTGACTGCACCGAGACTTTGGAAACAACAGCGGGACCGGGCACGGGAGGAGCCAGCGGGACGGGAGTGGGGAGCTCCTGGTGATCTGGGCACTTTCTCCTTCATGTGCCTGACCTGGGAGGAGCCGCTTTAGGAGATTGATCCCAAAGGAGCACGGAGTACCAGGAAGCGCCGCTGATCTGCACAGACCCCTTTGCCTGCTGCTGCCCCACTGGGAACAGGTCAGTGCAAGGTTTGCCCTCCTCCCTACCCCACCTCCCTCTCCTCCAGCAGCTGCTCTGCTCCTGCCACCCTCTCTGGTGACCGCAGGGCCCTCCCCAGCTCCCCACTCCTCTGCCCTGCCCTTCCCTTCCGCATCCCCTGCTGAACATCCCAACCCTCCCACCTCCCTCTCCCACCCCACCATTTCCACTGCCCTCCTCCCCTCACATCTCACTTCTCCCCTCTGAATTCTTCCCACTGCAGGGAGCTGCAGAGGAGCCGCATGCTCCATCCCGGCATTCTCCAAGCACTGACTGCCCATCCACTCTGACCACAGCCAGGGGCCACATCCCACTGCCTGCCCAGCGTCCATCCATGGAGGTGACCACCGTGTCCCCATCTCCCGCCTCAGCCACTGAAGGGGACGATCACTGTGACATAGATGTCACCAACGTGGCCATACACAGTGTGACACTGCTCATCAGCCTCTGTGGGCTGGTTGGGATTGTGGCTTTCCTCTGCCTCCTTGGCCTGAAATGGCGTAACATTGGCATCTTTTTCCTGGCTCTTCTTGACTTCCTCTTCCTGCTCTTCACAGTCCCCTCTGCCCTCCTCTTCCTTGTGGAGGACCTGTCCTGCTCTCTTATCCTGCCCCTGCTGTACTTGAGTTTCCTTCTCTAGCTGCCATGGTCCTTCTGCTACTGGGCGCTGTTCTGGCTGATGTTAATCAGCCATAATCGGAACATGTACAAGCCCTGGATGCTCTGCTGCTGCTGCAGCCTTCCTGAGTGCCTCTTGTGCTTGATGGACACTGTCCACTACTGCATGTTTCTTGCTCTCTTCATTGTCATTTGTGTAATGCCATACCTGTGCCAATCACACCAGCAGGGGCACTGCAGGGCAGCTCTCATCTCCATGCACACCCTCATCCTGCTCCTCTTTGCTGCACCCATACTCATTTTTCACACAATCAACTTCATTAAGACCAAGAGGGGCTCCAATCAGCAGAAAAGCAAGAGGCAAGACACGGTTATCTCCCTCATTGTGCTCTTCATTGTCCTTCTCAGCCTCTGCAATTTCCTGCTGCAGCTTGGCTACACTGTTGTGTCTTCTCAAGTTCTTTTCCTGCTCAACTGCATCCTCAGCAGCATCAAACCCTTCATCTACTTCTTGGCAGGGAGGTGCTGGAGGCCCTGCTCCCTGAAATCCCTCCGGCTCTCCCTCCAGAGGGCCTTTGAGGAGCCACAAGAAAGCGCTGCCCACAGCAATGACCCTGCCTTGGACACTGTGCCCTGAGCCTGCTGATTCCTCCTGCTGCGCTCCTGAGGGCCCCTGGGACCGTGGCTGAGGGATTCCTTAAGTCCCCTGAAGAATAAATATCCAAAGTGTCACCGTCCCTGTGCTGGTGCATCCCCTCTCCCTTTCCAGGCCGTGCTGGGATCTCAGGAAGGCTCCGCAGGCCTCAGCGCTGAGGAGCAGCCCCTGGCCTGGTCACAAACACCCTCTGCTCCAGGAGCTGCTGCTGTCCAGCCTCCTCTGGGGTGTATGAACAGCCTTGGAGATTGGTTTAATTCCCTGAATCCCTGTTCTCACCCTCCCAAAGCGAGGTGCTGCCCGAAGCGTGGCCAGAGTGAAGCCTTGTTGTGGCTGAGGGCCGTGGCCTGGGGCTGTGACCAGCGGTGCCAAAGGAGACCCTTGGGGCTCTGCTGGGCCCAGCAGCGCTGACCAGAACCTCCCTCGGAGCGGGGCCTCTCCCGGCTGGATCTCTCCTGTTCCCTGCCCTCAGGGATGCCCAAACACCCACAGATCCTAAACCCATCCCCACTGCTCGAGGCTCAGCCCTTGGCCCACTGAGGAGATGCAAACAGATCCGGAGTGAGCATTTCCCTGCCTCCAAGGGGAATTTCTCACAGGGACCTTGCACTGCCTCTGTCTCTGTGTGCACACACGTGTGCATCTGCTGTGGCACATGTGGGAGAAATGCTGCTCCCTCAGGTGTTGAAGGACCTGAGACATCTGAGTACCTCAGGCCTGGAAGGAAGTATAGGGCATAAATGAGGTTAAAGGCTGTTGAGGGTTCTTCCTCTATTGAATTGCTCAATTTAAGGTGGAACTGAAGTACTGTGAAGTGTGAGTGCAGGAAAGCTTCAAGGCCATTTTCCTTTTTATCCTTACCCTCACTGTTCTTTTGTCACACACACAAACACACACACAAACACACACACACTTTGCTGTGCTGTTGCTCCAGATTAATCCTGGTTTTACTGATATCCTTGCTGGTGATTTTGTGCCTTCAGAAATTCTCCCTCTGCCCTGGCTTTGGCCTCTCCCTCAGCAGGCTCGGATGGTGCAGCTGCAAGGGAAGGGGGAGTCTGTGGTGCTCAGCACAGGCACCCCCTTCCAGGAGCAGGGTGACATCTGTGTCTGTCACCACGGGCTCCACGGGGCATCAACCCCCTCCCTGTGGCTTTGCTGAGGGCACTGAGCTGGGGGTGTTCAGCCTGGAGAGGGGAAGGTTTGGGGAGATTTTAGAGCCCCTTCCAGAGCCGGTAGAGGCTCCAAGAGCTGGAGAGGCACTTTGGACAAAGGCCTGAAGTGACAGGACAAGGGGCAATAGTTTCCCACTGCTAGAGAGCAGGGTTAGGTGGAATATTGGGAAGAAATCCTTCCCTGTGAGGCTGGAGAGGCCCTGGCACAGGTTCCCAGAGATGCTCTGGCCACCCCATGCCTGGAAGTGTTCCAGGCCAGGATGGATGGGGTTTGAAGGAACCTGGTCTAGTGGACAGGTTGGTAATCTGTCCCTGCTTGCAAAGGGGTGAGATCAGGCAAAAACAGCCACAAGTATTCCCAGGACTGCAGAGGATGAGCTCTGGTGAAGGGCTGCAAAGGGGACCACAGAACCCCAAAATCTGGTCTCCAATTGCTTTCATTGCATCATCAGGGGTATTGGCAGGAAGGAATGTGGGCTCTAATGCTGATTATGCAAGCATGTCCTGGTTGGACACTGACCAAACACCAGGCAACCAAAAAAGCCCTGTGCTCACCTTCTCTTGCTCTCCGCTGAGCAGAGGAGAGGGAAACAAGAATTAACAAAGGGCTCATTAGTTGAGAGGAGGACTGGGAGAAAAAAAACCCCTAAGTGTAATACTTGGTTAAAATTTAACACTAATAAGTAGTTTTATTATTAACAGAGTCAGAGGATGATAATGAGAAGTAAAATGAAACTTTAAAACACCTTTTCTCCCCCTCCCTCCTTCCCACCAACACTGCAGGGAGACAGGGCATGGGGGTTTTGGTCACTTTGTCACTCCAGATCTTCTTCTGTTTGCTCAGGGAGAGGAGTTTTTTCCTGCTCTGTCATGGGGTCTCTCCCACGGGATTCAGTTCTCCATGAGCTTCTCCAGTGGGGCTCTAATCTCAGGAGCAGCACTCCTGCCAGAACTGCTGCAACCTGAGTCCCTCCCAAGGGCAAACCTTCTTCTCAAAGCTGTCACAGCGTGGGTCACTCTTCCACAGGGTGCAGTCCTCCAAGGACAGACTGCTCTCGTTTGGAAGCACGGGATCTCTTTCTCTCTCCAGGAGCAGGAGCCCTCTCTCTGCACTCAGGTCTCCCACTGGATCACAGCTTTCTCTGGCAGGCACCCACTCCAGCTTGAGCACTTCTCCCACAGGCTGCGAGTGGATTTGTGCATCCCCTCTGCACTTCATGGACTGCTGCAGGACAGTTTGTTTCATCACAGTCCTCACTGCAGCCTGCAGAGGAATCCCAGCTGTGACGTTTGGAGCACTTCTTCCCCCTTGTTTCCATCGACCTTGGTGCCACCATGTTGTGTTCCCTCACATGTCTTCACCCTCCCTCTCTTCTCTGACTCCAGGAAAAACTGCTGCCCATGGGTGCCACTGCCAACAAATTGTCCCAGTTCAAAGATTCTTCCAGAATTCCGCAGTGCCCAGAGCTTGATCTCGCCCGGGTTCCAGGCTGGGAAATCGCTCGCCGTGTTTTCCCCACGGGCCAGACGACCCCATGGAGGCAGTGCAGGCTGCTTTGATTTTCTGCTTAAATGTGTCCTCACCGAGGCGTTACCAACCTCTCCAGTGGTGCCAGCAGCGTGTCCATCTTCAGAGCCAGCACAGATTGGCTCTGGCAGACGTGCTGGAAGCTTCCAGCAGCTTCTCACAGAAGCCTCTTCCTGTGGCCCTGCACCGCTACCAAAAACCAGGCTGTGCCAAATCAGCACAAAGCACCTGATTGCTGTCCTTCCCTTGGGCTGGGGGAGCCTGCATCAGAATGAAAAAATGGGAACTGTTGGCTCAGTTGGGCTTCCTTGGGCCCAGGGCAGGTTTTGGTAGTGATCCCAGAGCTCTTCCCAGAAAGGGAGGTGTTTGTGACAAGCACCAAGAGGCTTCAGCAGCACTGCCAGAATTCCAGTGCCACCAGCAGCACCAGCAGCCCTCTGCTGCTCGAGGGACCATGACCCCTCATGAAACCAAAATGAGAAATGGCAGAAAGAAGTGTTTCTAATGAGGAGGAAAAGAGGACCCATTCTATTCTCAAGCAGAGTTTTGACACGACTCATTCCTCTGTAGCAAAAAAAAAAAAAAGCAGCAACGAAAAAAACCAATCAAACCAAATGTATTGAGACACTGATCCAGGCAATGATGCAATTTTCTACTGCACCATGATCCCACCAACAAACAACACCAGGACAGGGCATGGGAGGAGCCAGCAGGACAGGAGTGGGGAGCTCCTGGTGAACTCTGCACTTTTTCCTTTATGTGCCTGACCTGGGAGGAGCCGCTTTAGGAGATTGATCCCAAAGGAGCACGGGGTACCAGGAAGCGCCGCTGATCTGCACAGACCCCTTGGCCTGCTGCTGCCCCACTGGGAACAGGTCAGTGCAAGGTTTGCCCTCCTCCCTACCCCACCTCCCTCTCCTCCAGCAGCTGCTCTGCTCCTGCCATCCTCTCTGGTGACTGCAGGGCCCTCCCCAGCTCCCCCCTCCTCTGCCCTGCCCTTCCCTTCCGCTTCCCCTGCTGAACATCCCAACCCTGCCCTCCTCCCCTCACATCTCACTTCTCCCCACTGCAGGGAGCTGCAGAGGAGCCGCATGCTCCATCCCGGCATTCTCCAAGCACTGACTGCCCATCCACTCTGACCACAGCCAGGGGCCACATCCCACTGCCTGCCCAGCGTCCATCCATGGAGGTGACCACCATGTCCCCATCTCCCGCCTCACCCACTGAAGGGGACGATCTCTGTGACATAGATGTCACCAACGTGGCCATACACAGTGTGACACTGCTCATCAGCCTCTGTGGGCTGGCTGGGAATGGGGCTGTGCTCTCCCTCCTCAGCCTGAAAATCCATAACATTGGCATCTTTGACCTGGCTTTTGCTGACTTCCTCCTCCTGCTCTTCACAGTCCCCTCTGTCCTCCTCTTCCTGGTGGAGGACGTGTCCTGCTCTCCTATCATGCCCCTGCTGTACTTGGGTTTCCTTTTCCAGCTCTCAGTGGTCTCCTACTACTGGGCGCTGTTCCGGCTGACAGACACCAGCATTGCTGATTTTGTGGAGAAGCTCTGCGAGCTCTGCTGTGGCTGCAAACTTCCTCTGCGCCTGTGCAGATTGGTGGACAGTGTTGAATACTGGGCCTTCTTTGCTCTCTTCACTGTCATTCCTGCAGTGACAAACCTGTGCCCATCACACCAGCAGGAGCACTGCAGGGCAGCTCTCATCTCTGTGCATGCCCTCATCCTGCTCTTCTTGGCTGCACCCGTGGTCATTTTCAGCACAATCGACTTCATTAAGGCCATGTGCAGCTCCAAGAAGCAGCAAAGCAAGAGGCGCGACATCGTTATCTTCCTTATCCTACTCTTCATTGTCCTTCTCAGCCTCTTCAATTTTCTGCAGCAGCTCGGCTACACCTTTGTGTCTTCCCAGGTTGTTTTCCTGCTCAGCTGCATCCACAGCAGCATCAAACCCTTCATCTACTTCTTGGCAGGGGGTTTAAAGGGCCCCTGCTCCCTGAAATCCCTCCAGCTCTCCCTGCAGAGGGCCTTTGATGAGCAGAAAAAAAAAGTAGCCCACAGAAATGATGGCTGCATGGACACAGTGATCTGAGCCTGGTGATCCCTTCCCCTGCTCTGCTGAAGGACCCTGGCAGAGTGGCTCAGGCTTTCCTTGAGCCACCTGATCAAGAAATACCCACAGGATGCCCCCCCCTGTGGTGCTGGATTCCTGCAGGAGAAGGCAGCAGGGGCAGTGCCGTGGGTGATTTTGGAGGGATGCTCTGCAGGGAGCTCATTGGAGCATGGCTTTCCTCCTCCCTCCTGGATGCACATGGCTCCAGGCAGAGCAGCTGGGCTCAGTTCTGTTCCCCAGTTCTATTCCCCAGGGAAAGATCCTCTTTGCCTCAGCCCCAGGGAATGAACTCCATCTCCTCTGGCTACACACTGCAGTTTCCTGGTGTTTTCAGGGATCTCTTGCCTGCAAAGAATGTGACACCTTAAGGCCTGGGGACACACCCAGCACGGGGTGCTGCTCATTTCCCAAATCCCTGCAGGGCTGGTGCCTCTGGATGGCAGGAGAGGGACTGGGATCACAGGGAGCATCCTTCCCCTTCTGTCTGGCAGAGCCGGCCCTGCATTCCCAGCTGATGGGGAGAGACACCAGGAAGGGCTGCAGAGCTGGGCAGGGACAGCAACATTCCCTTCTTCTTTCAGGGGGCATTTGTCATATTCTTGAATTCCAGAATTCAATCGTTCTGAGTAAAGGGCAGGGTCGATGGTGAACTCCTCTGAAACCTTGTGCCTGAGACCAAAAGGAATATGGAATATGGAAATTCCCATCCCCAGATGCTTGGACCACTGAATTTCACAGGAATTAGGGGGTTCTGCTGCTGTTCTGCAGAATGGGGCCATCCTGTGGTTCCCAGCATCCAAGTCCAAGGAAGCCCTGGAGCACCTCCATCCTCACCTGGCCACCCTCGGGAGGAGCTGCACAGAGACTCTGCACAGCAGCTTCAGCCAAAATCCATCTTGAACTCATCTTTGTCCTCAGGAATTAGGGTGGGCTCTGAGTGCTGACAAGCTGCTGCAAGCACCTGATTGCTGTCCTTGCCTTGGGCTGGGGCAGCCTGCACTGCAATGATGGAAATGGGAGTCCATGGCCCAGGGGTGCTGCCATGAGCCCCGGGCAGGTTTTGGCAAGGATTCTGGAGCTCTTCCCAGAATGGGAGTTGTTTCTGACAAGCAGCCAGGAGCTTCACCAGCGCTGCCAGCACTGCCAGCATTGCAGGGCCAGCAGCAGCACCAGCAGCCCTCTGCTGCTGGAGGGACAATGACCCCTCAGGGAAGGGAAACAGGGAATGGCAGAGACCTGACAGGAGAGGGAAGGCAGTTGAAGAATGGGACCCTCTCCTGGGAAGGAGCGTTTCTATTTAGGGGCAAATCAGGAGCCATTCACAAATGTTATACAGAGGTGGTAATGGAGATAGGCTCTCGCAAATGTTGAACGGATATTATGTGTGTTGTAATGTTAAAAGAAGCTCTGTGAAGATTTGGAGTGTTCCTAATGTGAGTATTGTGTTCATGCTGAAAGCTGCAATGCTGGTCTGGGACCACAGCGGGGAGTGGAAGGCAGAGGGAGGGCACAAGCCCCGGGAAGGCGGGAGGAAGGAGGAGCAGTGTGGGAAGAGTGGGATATGAATGAGTGTGGGGTTGGCTCAGCAAGGGGATCTAAGGGATTGTTCCTGTTGTGGGCGGGCTGCGTCTGGCCTTGCCTCTAGACCTTGTTTTTGCCAGGTCGTAGTTTAATAAACAGATTAAAATTTTAAGAAATGAGGCGTCGTTTCTCATAAAAATGCACAAGACGACTTGATTTTTAGGGTAAAAAGAAAGAATCAAGATTGTCATAAATGCCAATAACTCGCTTTTTGAAATTTATGAAAATTTAATAAAGAATAAAAATTGGTTACAAAAAACTTAATACAATAATAAAAGTTCAAAAAGTTTTCAGAGACAGGACAAATAATGAGGCAATAAGAGCAAAGAAGGTAGCCCGGGCCTACCGTCCCCTCTCCTTTCCAGAGAAAGGCTCACAAGGAGAAGGGCCCCGTTAGGGAGAAACCTCTCTATTTTTGAGGACAAACTTTAATGATTATGCATACTTTATCTAAGAAAAACCCGTTTGTCAAGAGCCTTCTGCTAAACCCTTGGCGTCATGGAGTCTGGCTTGACCAGGTGGCTTCTGTGGATTCAAGGAGATCTGCATCTTTGCCTCTGAAAAATCCAAGAGGGGTTTTAGTCTGGTGTAATTGTTCTCTCTGTGCAGAAACCTCCGGGTTATCTTCTCTTTTCTCTTGAGCTAAGGAAAATACCTTACACACAATTTTTACTTAGATTCAATGTTAAAAACTACATTTACTATATTATTAAAATGTTAATACTGCATAACTTTTCTACCTAGCATATTACATATAGTAAATGTCTGCGTAGAGCCACACACACAATATGCCTTTTTCACAAAGATCAATATCCCCGAGGCTGTGGAACTCCGACTGCCCCGTGACTGCACCGAGACTTTGGAAATAAACAGCGGGACCGGGCACGGGAGGAGCCAGCGGGACGGGAGTGGGGAGCTCCTGGTGATCTGGGCACTTTCTCCTTCATGGGACTGAGCTGGGAGGAGCCGCTTTAGGAGATTGATCCCAAAGGAGCACGGGGTACCAGGAAGCGCCGCTGATCTGCACAGACCCCTTTGCCTGCTGCTGCCCCACTGGGAACAGGTCAGTGCAAGGTTTGCCCTCCTCCCTACCCCACCTCCCTCTCCTCCAGCAGCTGCTCTGTTCCTGCTGTTATGAACGAATTCTCAGTGAGTGTGGATGCTCCAAAGGCTGCCCCTGTGTAGGTGCTGTAGCCCGGGATGTGGTGGGGTTATGTCTCCAGAACTCCTGAGACTGATGTCGCAGCCCCTCTCCGCGGGAAAGGGGCGGCCCCGCCGGCCGGCCGGGAGCTGTGGCTGATGTCGCACACCCTGAGAGGTGTCGGAGTGCCTAGCGTGGTTCTGTGGAGCTCTGGAGGGGGCAATGGGAGGCGCCGGTGCCCTGGCGCCTCAGAGACAGGCGACCCCCATCCCTGGCAGGTCTGGACAGCCATCCTGCCGGTCCTGCATTCCTACATTAGCATGTTAAAGCAAGGTGATTGTCCTAGCTGTGCCTACCCAAGGTGATTGTCCTAGCTGTGCCTACCGTAATGGGAGCGCACCTAGTTCCCCTCCATGCTGCCTACTTGAGCAGGGCGTATGCAAATAAGACGAACACACAGCACGCTGGGAGAGAGTTCTTTGGGGATGAAAGGCACTCCAAAATGGAAGACTGGACACAGTGAAAAGATCCAGGTGGTGCTCTGGCCGAGGAAGGAGTGGATGCACCCCCCTGGCCTGATTCAAAGACTCGCCAAAACCTAGTAAGTGTCTGAATGGAATGGGAGTGGACCAGCTCTAGGGACTAGGACAGAGACTGGGAAACTGTAGGGCTCTTTCTCAGAGAGAGAAGAGCTGCTATCTGCTACTCTGCATTTCAGTGATAGACTTTAGCTTCTCTGCCTTTTCATAGTTGACCAGAGAGAGCTTCTACCTGTTCCCATGGGGACAAGGATTTGCCATCTACTTCTGCCAGCTGAGTGATGAACTGCAAAAGCACTTGCTCTTTCGGATTACTACAGCAGTGTGAAAAACTCTTGCTAAGCCTTACCATCCAGCTGATCACGATTACAAAGAGCTGATCACTTTAATAAAAACTGAATATTAATAAATGCATATGCCCTGTTCTTTTCACTGCCATCCTCTCTGGTGATCGCAGGGCCCTCCCCAGTTCCCCTCTCCTCTGCCCTGCCCTTCCCTTCTGCATCCAGTGATGAACTGCACAACCCTCCGATTGCTTGCATTGCTCCGTCAGGGGTATTGGCAGGAAGGAATGTGGGCTCTAATGCTGATTATTCAAGCATGTCGTAGTTGGATACTGGCCAAATGCCCAGAACCCAAAAAAGCCCATTGCTCACCTTCTCTTGCTCTCAGCTGAGCAGAGGAGAGGGAAACAAGAATTAAAAAAGGGCTCATGAGTTGAGAGGACGACTGGGAGAGAAAACACCCTAAGACAGAAAAAAACTTGGTGCAAATTTAATGGTATTAAATAAATTTATTATTAACAGAGTCAGAGGATGATAATGTGAACTAAAACGAAACGTTGAAACACCTTTTTTCCCCCTACCTCCTTCCCACCAACACTGCAGGGAGACAGGGCATGGGGGTTTTGGTCCCTTTGTCACTCGAGATCTTCTTCTGTTTGCTCAGGGAGAGGAGTTTTTTCCTGCTCTGTCATGGGGTCTCTGCCATGGGATTCCGTTCTCCGTGAGCTTCTCCAGTGGGGCTCTAATCTCAGGAGCAGCACTCCTGCCAGAACTGCTGCAACCTGAGTCCCTCCCCAGGGCAAACCTTCTTCTCAAAGCTGTTACAGTGTGGGTCACTCTTCCACGGGGTGCAGTCCTCCAAGGACAGGCTGCTCTCCTTTGGAAGCAGGGCTCTCTTTCTCTCTCCAGGAGCAGGAGCCCTCTCTCTGCACTCATGTCTCCCACTGGATCACAGCTTTCTCTGGCAGGCACCCACTCCAGCTTGAGCACTTCTCCCACAGGCTGCGAGTGGATTTGTGCATCCCCTCTGCACTTCATGGACTGCTGCAGGACAGTTTGTTTCACCACAGTCCTCACTGCAGCCTGCAGAGGAATCCCAGCTGGGACGTTTGGAGCACTTCTTCCCCCTTGTTTCCACTGACCTTGGTGCCACCACATTGTGTCCCCACATATGTCCTCACCCTCCCTCTCTTCTCTGACTCCAGGAAAAACTGCTGCCCATGGGTGCCACTGCCAACAAATTGTCCCAGCTCAAAGATTCTTCCAGAATTCCGCAGTGCCCAGAGCTTGATCTCGCCCGGGTTCCAGACTGGGAAATCGCTTGCCGTGTTTTCCCCACCGGCCAGACGACCCCGTGGGGGCAGTGCAGGCTGCTTTGATTTTCTGCTTAAATGTGTCCTCACCGAGGCGTTACCAACCTCTCCAGTGGTGCCAGCAGCGTGTCCATCTTCAGAGCCAGCACAGATTGGCTCTGGCAGACGTGCTGGAAGCTTCCAGCAGCTTCTCACAGAAGCCTCTTCCTGTGGCCCTGCACCGCTACCAAAAACCAGGCTGTGCCAAATCAGCACAGAGCACCTGATTGCTATCCTTCCCTTGGGCTGGGGGAGCCTGCATCAGAATGAAAAAATGGGAATTGTTGGCTCAGTTGGGCTTCCTTGGGCCCAGGGCAGGTTTTGGCAGTGATCCCGGAGCTCTTCCCAGAAAGGGAGGTGTTTCTGACAAGCACCGAGAGGCTTCAGCAGCACTGCCAGAATTCCAGTGCCACCAGCAGCACCAGCAGCCCTCTGCTGCTCGACGGACGATGACCCCTCATGAAACCAAAATGAGAAATGGCAGAAAGAAATGTTTCTAATGAGGAGGAAAAGAGGAGCCGTTGTATTCTTCAAGCGGAGTTTGACAAAACTCACTTCCTTTGTAGCAAAAGAACCCACGCAAAATCCGATCAAATCATGAGAATTGAAAGTCTTATGTACTCAAGGACAGAATTTCCTACTGCACCATGATCCCACCAAGAAACAACAGCGGGACCGGGCACAGAGAGGAGCCAGCAGGACAGGAGTGGGGAGCTCCTGGTGAACTCCGCACTTTGTCCTACATGTGCCTGAGCTGGGAGGAGCCGGAGCCGCTTTAGGAGATTGATCCCAAAGGAGCACAGGGTACCAGGAAGCGCCGCTGATCTGCACAGACCCCTTGGCCTGCTGCTGCCCCACTGGGAACAGGTCAGTGCAAGGTTTGCCCTCCTCCCTACCCCACCTCCCTCTCCTCCAGCAGCTGCTCTGCTCCTGCCACCCTCTCTGGTGACCGCAGGGCCCTCCCCAGCTCCCCCCTCCTCTGCCCTGCCCTTCCCTTCCGCATCCCCTGCTGAACATCCCAACCCTGCCACCTCCCTCTCCCACCCCACCATTTCCACTGCCCTCCTCCCCTCACATCTCACTTCTCTCCTCTGAATCCTTCCCACTGCAGGGAGCTGCAGAGGAGCCGCATGCTCCATCCCGGCATTCTCCAAGCACTGACTCCCCATCCACTCTCACCACAGCCAGGGGCCACATCTCACTGCCTGCCCAGCGTCCATCCATGGAGGTGACCACCGTGTCCCCATCTCCCTCCGCACCCACTGAAGGGGATGATCTCTGTGACACAGATGTCACCAGCGTGGCCATACACAGTGTGACACTGCTCATCAGCTTCTGTGGGCTGGCTGGGAATGGGGCTGTGCTCTACCTCCTCAGCCTGAAAGAGCGTAACACTGGCATCTTTGACCTGGCTCTTCTTGACTTCCTCTTCCTGCTCTTCATAGTCCCTTCTGCCCTCCTCTTCCTGGTGGAGGACGTGTCCTGCTCTCCTATCGTGCCCCTGCCGTACTTGAATTTCCTTTTCCAGCTCTCAGTGGTCTCCTACTACTGGGCGCTGTTCCGGCTGACAGACACCAGCATTGCTGATTTTGTGGAAAAGCTCTGCGAGCTCTGCTGCGGATGCAAACTTCCTCTGCGCCTGTGCTGGTTGTTGGAAAGTCTCAATTACTGGTCCTTCTTTGCTCTCTTCACTGTTATTCCTGCAATGACAAACCTGTGCCCATCACACCAGCAGGAGCACTGCAGGGCAGCTCTCATCTCCATGTACGCCCTCGTCCTGCTCCTCTTTGCTGCACCTACGGTCATTGTTCAAACAATCTACTTCCTTAGGGCCAAGTGGGGTTCCAAGAAGAAGAAACCCCAGAGACGCAAAATCGTTATCTTCCTCATTGTGCTCCTCATTGTCCTTCTCATCCTCTGCAATTTCCTGCAGCAGCTTGGCTACACCCTTGTGTCTTCCCAAGGTTTTTTCCTGCTCAACTGCATCCACAGCAGCATCAAACCCTTCATCTACTTCTTGGCAGGGAGGTGCTGGAGGCCCTGCTCCCTGAAATCCCTCCGGCTCTCCCTCCAGAGAGTCTTTGACCAACAGAAAAAAAAACCCGCCACCAGAAATGATTCCTCCATGGACACAGGGGTCTGAGCCTGGTGATCCCTTCCCCTGCTCTGCTGAAGGACCCTGCCAGAGTGGCTCAGGCTTTCCTTGAGCCACCTGATCAAGAAATACCCACAGGATGCCCCTCCCTGTGGTGCTGGATTCCTGCAGGAGAAGGCAGCAGGGGCAGTGCCTTGGGTGATTTCTGAGGGATGCTCTGCAGGGAGCTCATTGCAGCATGGCTTTCCTCCTCCCTCCTGGATGCACATGGCTCCAAGCAGAGCAGCTGAGCTCAGTTCTGTTCCCCAGCTCTATTCCCAAGGGAAAGATCCTCCTTGCCTCAGCCCCAGGGAATGAACTCCAACTCCTCTGCCTACACACAGCAGTTTCCTGGTGTTTTCAGGGATCTCCTGCCTGCAAAGAATGTGACACCTTAAACCCTGGGGACACACCCAGCACGGGGTGCTGCTCATTTCCCAAATCCCTGCAGGGCTGGTGCCTCTGGATGGCAGGAGAGGGACTGGGATCACAGGGAGCATCCTTCCCCTTCTGTCTGGCAGAGCCGGCCCTGCATTCCCAGCTGATGGGGAGAGACACCAGGAAGGGCTGCAGAGCTGGGCAGGGACAGCAACATTCCCTTCTTCTTTCAGGGGAATTTGTCACATTCTTGAATTCCAGAATTCAGTCGTTCTGAGTAAAGGGCAGGGTCGATGGTGAGCTCCACTGAACCCTTGTGCCTGTGAACAAATGAATATGGAATATGGAAATTCCCATCCCCAGATGCTTGGACCACTGAATTTCACAGGAATGAGGGGCTTCTGCTGCTGTTCTGCAGAATGGGGCCATCCTGTGGTTCCCAGCATCCAAGTCCAAGGAAGCCCTGGAGCACCTCCATCCTCACCTGGCCACCCTCGGGAGGAGCTGCACAGCAACTGTGCACAGCAGCCTCAGCCAAAATCCATCTTGTTCTGATCTGTGTCGTTTTGTAACCACTCCTGAATTGAGTTTGCATTTATATCTGTTGTTTGTTTCCAATTCAATAACTCCAATCCCAACATTTCTTGAATAAACAACATCCGGGCTTTGCTACAGAGCCTGACCCTGTTGAACAATGTCAAAAAATTGCTCATTTCTCATTTCCCACAATGTTGTAAGCTTTTAATACCCTCTGCATGTCTCTAGACTGAAAAAAGGCATGACCAGGTTCTACCCAGTGAGGGGGCTCTGATCCAGTAGAAGGAGAAGAGTCTGACCTTGTTTCCTCTCACAGCCTGGAGAACTTCCCCACACTGCACTCCCATCACCCCACACACCCCAGCTGCTGTCCCTGGGTCAGGATCTTCAGGAGTTCCCTGCAGTGGTCACTTGGGAAAGGGCAGCAAAGCCCCTGGGCTGAGCCCCAGCAGCGTCCGCAGCGGCTCTGTCCCAGCTCCTGCCACAGCCCCTGTTCTCCTGCTGGCTCCTCTTCTGCAGGGCTCTCACCAACAGGGAACCATTGCACAGCCTCTGCTGGGATCAGGGCTCTGCTGCTGATCTGCTCTTGGCTTTCTCCAGGAAAGGAGGAACAGGAGAGAGCCTCAGCAAGGAGACCGATGGCAAAGGGAGTTTGTCCCCATGTCAGCTTCCTTTTCCATTTTTAAAGCAACCCCAATCCCAAAATCTTCTCATTTGAACTGCCTGAACTTGCCCCCTCTCTCTCCTGGGGTGGATCCTTAGGACCCTGCACTACAAATGTGCTGCTAAACTTTGATTTCTGGTTCAAATCTAATTTTGCCACTTGCATACCCCAATGGCAGTGGTACTTCACCTTCACCGCCCGGTTTCCAAGAGAATCCATGGAATAATAAATTCTGTGTGTGAGCTGGAGCACAGGCACAGAGCAGAGGGATGATTTAGGATTCCAGCAATGCCATTTCTTCTGTGAAGAGGTGAATCAGTGCTGCTGTCTTGGCTTTAAGCCTTAGAAAGTCAGAGGTTTCATCTGAGTCATCTTCTACACTCCCTTGGCAGTCCCACAGCAGCCTGCAGTGAATTCCAAGGAATTCCTAGACAGCTGAGGTGAGATGATTCCTACCCAGGCTGACATGGCTCAGGGATCTGGGATGCTCCTGCTGGAAAGTGACACGTGTGGTGGCCCTGGGAGCAGAACTGTCACCTCTCTTCCCTGCTGACACCACGTTTGTGTCCCCAGCTATGGGATGTCACATCCCCTCCCCAGGGCAATCCTTTCAAGGGCAAACACTTCATGATCCGTGCGCTGACGGGGCTCCAGGAGACGGGGAGAGGGACTTTGGACAAGGGGAATGGAATCCCATTGAGAGAGGGTGGGTTCAGATGGGATGTTGGGAAGAAATCCTTCCCTGTGAGGGTGGGGAGGACCTGGAACAGGTGCCCAGAGAAGCTGTCGCTGCCCCATCCCTGGAAGTGTTCCAGGCCAGGATGGATGGGGTTTGGAGCAACCCGGCATACTGGAAGGTGTCCCGGCTGGCAGAGGGACAGGATGGGATCAGGTACAAACATCCACAAGTGCTCCCAGGACTGAGGAGGAGGAGGAGGAGCTCTGCTGAAGTGCTGGCAGGGGGTTCACAGCACCCTGGTCTCTGACAGCTTCCATTGCATCATCCAGGGGATTGGCAGGAATTAGGGTGGGCTCTAAGTGCTGACAAGCTGCTGCAAGCACCTGATTGCTGTCCTTGCCTTGGGCTGGGGCAGCCTGCACTGGAATGATAGAAATGGGAGTCCATGGCCCAGGGGTGCTGCCATGAGCCCCGGGCAGGTTTTGGCAACGATTCTGGGGCTCTTCCCAGAATGGGAGTTGTTTCTGACAAGAGCCAGGAGCTTCACCAGCGCTGCCAGCACTGCCAGCATTGCAGGGCCAGCAGCAGAACCAGCAGCCCTCTGCTGCTGGAGGGACAATGACCCCTCAGGGAAGGGAAACAGGGAATGGTAGAGACCTGACAGGACACAGGGCAGAGAGAGGAGCCAGCAGGACCGGAGTGGGGAGCTCCTGGTGATCTGGGCACTTTCTCCTTCATGTGCCTGACCTGGGAGGAGCCGCTTGAGGAGATTGATCCCAAAGGAGCACGGGGTACCAGGAAGCGCCGCTGATCTGCACAGACCCCTTTGCCTGCTGCTGCCCCACTGGGAACAGGTCAGTGCAAGGTTTGCCCTCCTCCCTACCCCACCTCCCTCTCCTCCAGCCGCTGCTCTGCTCCTGCCACCCTCTCTGGTGACTGCAGGGCCCTCCCCAGCTCCCCCCTCCGCTTCCCTGTCCATCCCGTCTCTATCTTGACATGGAAATCGGCCAAAATAAACTTTCTGTCACAATGGGAAGCATTTGAAGCAGCAATTCTTTACCTGCACAGGGCACACTGAAGGATCTCTCAGAGATCTGTGTGTGCTGAGACTTTCCAACAGGGGTTTTATCCATTATAACCACACATAATCATTTATATGTGTTTCTTATCTGATACACAACCATCCCTTTCCTGGAACTCTTTTCCATGTGTCCTGCTCCTGCTGGAAGCCCTGTTCTGATCCTGGAGGATCATTCAGAGGGGTCTCTGGGGGTCCCATTCCCTGAGTGCTGCGATATGAAAGGTGACCTTGCCTTGAACTTTTGCTTTGGCCATGCCCTGTTGCTCCTTGTTACAGAACTTGCCCCAAACCACTGCAGCTCTCCTTATTTGTTTCTCCACTGGCTCCAGCCACATTTATCATCCTGTGTGTTCCTGAGGAGCCCATTGGAGCTGGGCTTCCCTCCTCCCTCCTGGGTCCTAGAACACTCTGGGCAGGAGGAGCAGAGACACTGCCCGGGTCCCGTGTGGAGTGGGGCTGTCAGGGGAGAAAAAGCAGCCCTGGGTGGGTTCTGGGGTGTCAGAGCAGTCTGGAAGGTTCAGGAGAGGGTCAGAGGGGGTTTGAGTGGGTCTGGATGCAGCAAACGCAGAGGACTGCAGAGCCTGACAGGGCACACTCAGAGTGGGGGAGCGGCTGCTGTGTGGGAAACCTGTGGGATGGGATGGGATTGGAGAGTGGGGTGGGAATGGAGTGCAGAGATGGGATGGGAATAGGACAGGACAGGACAGGACACGACAGGACAGGACAGTGCAGGGAGCAGCCCAGCTGTGCTTCCTTAGGGCGAGGGCGGGTTTTGGCAATGATCCCAGAGCCCTTCCCGGAATGGGAGTAACTTCTGAGAAGCACCCGGCTGCTTTATCACCACTGCCGGCACTGCCGGTGCCACCAGCGCCACCAGCAGCCCTCTGCTGCTGGAGGGACCATGATCTCTGAGGGAAGAGAAAAGAGGAATGGTAGAAACCTGTCAGGAGAGGGAAGGCAGTCAGAGAATGGGACATTGTGCACAGCAGTCACGTTTCAAATCAGGAGGAAATGAGCATCCATTTGCAAAATATTTCGTTTGGAGCTCTTGATAAAAGTCGTTTTCTCTGTAGAAATAAACCCCAAAGATGAATAACTCTGAGGAAGTGAAATTCTGACGCAGCCAAAGATGCAATTTCCGACTCCCCTGTGACTGCACCAAGCCTTGGGAAGCAGCACCAGGACAGGGCACGGAGAGGAGCCAGCAGGACGGGAGTGGGGAGCTCCTGGTGATCTGGGCACTTTCTCCTTCCTCTGACTGACCTGGGAGGAGCCGCTTTAGGAGATTGATCCCAAAGGAGCACGGGGTACCAGGAAGCGCCGCTGATCTGCACAGACCCCTTTGCCTGCTGCTGCCCCACTGGGAACAGGTCAGTGCAAGGTTTGCCCTCCTCCCTACCCCACCTCCCTCTCCTCCAGCAGCTGCTCTGCTCCTGCCACCCTCTCTGGTGACCGCAGGGCCCTCCCCAGCTCCCCCCTCCTCTGCCCTGCCCTTCCCTTCCGCATCCCCCGCTGAACATCCCAACCCTCCCTCCTCCCTCTCCCACCCCACCATTTCCACTGCCCTCCTCCCCTCACATCTCACTTCTCCCCTCTGAATCCTTCCCACTGCAGGGAGCTGCAGAGGAGCCGCATGCTCCATCCCGGCATTCTCCAAGCACTGACTCCCCATCCACTCTGACCACAGCCAGGAGCCACATCCCACTGCCTGCCCAGCGTCCATCCATGGAGGTGACCACCGTGTCCCCATCTCCCGCCTCACCCACTGAAGGGGACGATCTCTGTGACACAGATGTCACCAGCGTGGCCATACACAGTGTGACACTGCTCATCTGCCTCTGTGGGCTGGTTGGGAATGGGGCTGTGCTCTCCCTCCTCAGCCTGAAAATTCGTAACGCTCGCATCTTTGACCTGGCATTTTTTGACTTCCTCATCCTGCTCTTCACATTCCCCTCTGCCCTCCTTTTCCTAGTGGAGGACGTGTCCTGCTCTCCTATCATGCCCGTGTTGTACTTGAGTTTCCTTTTCCAGCTGTCAGTGGTCTCCACCTACTGGGTGCTGTACTGGCTGACAGACGTCAGCATTGCTGGTTTTGTGAAAAAGCTCTGCAAGCTCTGCTGCAGCTGCAACCTTCCTCTGCGCCTGTTTTGGTTGCTGGACAGTGTCCAGTACTGTGCCTTCTTTACTCTCTTCACTGTCATTCCTGCAGTGACATACCTGTGCCCATCACACCAGCAGGAGCACTGCAGGGCAGCTTCAATCTCCATGCACGCCCTCATCCTGCTCCTCTTTCCTGCACCCACGGTCATTTCCAGCACAATTGACTTCATTAAGGCCAAGTGGGGCTCCAAGAAGCTGAAACCAAAGAGGCGCGACGTCGTTGTCTCCCTCATTGTGCTCTTCATTGTCCTTCTCAGCCTCTGCAATTTCCTGCAGCAGCTTGGCTACATCGTTGTGTCTTCCGAGGTTGTTTTCCTGCTCAACTGCATCCTCAGCAGCATCAAACCCTTCATCTACTTCTTGGCTGGGAGGTGCTGGAGGCCCTGCTCCCTGAAATCCCTCCAGCTCTCCCTCCAGAGGGTCTTTGATGAGCAGAAGAAAAAAGCTGCCAACAGTAATGACGCCAACAAGGACACAGTGGTCTGAGCCTGGTGATCCCTTCCCCTGCTCTGCTGAAGGACCTGGCAGAGTGGCTCAGGCTTTCCTTGAGCCACCTGATCAAGAAATACCCACAGGATGCCCCTCCCTGTGGTGCTGTATTCCTGCAGGAGAAGGCAGCAGGGGCAGTGCCGTGGGTGATTTTGGAGGGATGCTCTGCAGGGAGCTCATTGGAGCATGGCTTTCCTCCTCCCTGCTGGATGCACATGGCTCCAGGCAGAGCAGCTGGGCTCAGTTCTGTTCCCCAGCTCTATTCCCCAGGGAAAGATCCTCCTTGCCTCAGCCCCAGGGAATGAACTCCATCTCCTCTGGCTACACACAGCAGTTTCCTGGTGTTTTCAGGGATCTCCTGCCTGCAAAGAATGTGACACCTTAAGGCCTGGGGACACACCCAGCACGGGGTGCTGCTCATTTCCCAAATCCCTGCGGGGCTGGTGCCTCTGGATGGCAGGAGAGGGGCTGGGATCACAGGGAGCATCCTTCCCCTTGTGTCTGGCAGAGCCGGCCCTGCATTCCCAGCTGATGGGGAGAGACACCAGGAAGGGCTGCAGAGCTGGGCAGGGACAGCAACATTCCCTTCTTCTTTCAGGGGGCATTTGTCACATTCTTGAATTCCAGAATTCAGTCATTCTGAGTAAAGGGCAGGGTGGATGGTGAACTCCACTAAACCCTTGTGCCTGTGAACATATGGAATATGGAATATGGAAATTCCCATCCCCAGATGCTTGGATCGCAGAATTTCACAGGAATTAGGGGGTTCTGCTGCTGTTCTGCAGAATGGAGCCATCCTGTGGTTCCCAGCATCCAAGTCCAAGGAAGCCCTGGAGCACCTCCATCCTCAACCTGGCCACCCTCGGGAGGAGCTGCACAGCGACTCTGCACAGCAGCTTCAGCCAAAATCCATCTTGTTCTCATGTTTGTCAACTTGGATCTTCTACTAAATTGAGTGTGTATTTATGTCTGTTGTTTGTTTCCAATGTGATATTTCCAAACCCAACATTTCTTGAATAAACAACATCCGGGCTTTGCTACAGAGCCTGTCCCTGGTGAACAGTGTCAAAAAATGGCTCATTTCTTACTTCTCGTAATATTTATAGCTTTTAATACCCTCTGGATGTCTCTTAACTGAAAAAAGGCATGACCAGGTTCTACCCAGTGAGGGGGCTCTGATCAAGTAGAAGGAGAAGAGTCTGACCTTGTTTCCTCTCACAGCCTGCAGAACTTCCCCACACTGCACTCCCATCACCCCACACACCCCAGCTGCTGTCCCTGGGTCAGGATCTTCAGGAGTTCCCTGCAGTGGTCACTTGGGAAAGGGCAGCAAAGCCCCTGGGCTGAGCCCCAGCAGCGTCCGCAGCGGCTCTGTCCCAGCTCCTGCCACAGCCCCTGTTCTCCTGCTGGCTCCTCTTCTGCAGGGCTCTCACCAACAGGGAACCATTGCACAGCCTCTGCTGGGATCAGGGCTCTGCTGCTGATCTGCTCTTGGCTTTCCCCAGGAAAGGAGCAACAGGAGAGAGCCTCAGCAAGGAGACCGATGGCAAAGGGAGTTTGTCCCCATGTCAGCCTCCTCTTCCATTTTGAAAGCAACCCCAATCCCAAAATCTTCTCATTTGAACTGCCTGAACTTGCCCCCTCTCTCTCCTGGGGTGGATCCTTAGGACCCTGCACTACAAATGTGCTGCTGAACTTTGATTTCTGGTTCAAATCTAATTTTGCCACTTGCATACCACAATTGCAGTGGTACTTCACCTTCACCGCCCGGTTTCCAAGAGGATCCAAGGAATAATAAATTCTGTGTGTGAGCTGGAGCACAGGCACAGAGCAGAGGGATGATTTAGGATTCCAGCAATGCCATTTCTTCTGTGAAGAGGTGAATCAGTGCTGCTGTCTTGGCTTTAAGCCTTTGAAAGTCAGAGGTTTCATCTGAGTCATCTTCTACACTCCCTTGGCAGTCCCACAGCAGCCTGCAGGGAATTCCACGGAATTCCTAGACAGCTGAGGTGAGATGATTCCTACCCAGGCTGACATGGCTCAGGGATCTGGGATGCTCCTGCTGGAAAGTGGCACGTGTGGTGGCCCTGGGAGCAGAACTGTCACCTCTCTTCTCTGCTGACACCACGTTGGTGTCCCCAGCTATGGAATCTCACATCCCCTCCCCAGGGCAATCCTTTCAAGGGCAAACACTTCATGATCCGTGCGCTGACGGGGCTCCAGGAGAGGGGGAGAGGGACTTTGGACAAGGGGAATGGAATCCCACTGAGAGAGGGTGGGTTCAGATGGGATGTTGGGAAGAAATCCTTCCCTGTGAGGCTGGAGACGCCCTGGCACAGGTTCCCAGAGTTGCTCTGGCCAACCCATCACTTGAAGTGTTCCAGACCAGGTTGGATGGGGTTTGAAGGAACCTGGTCTAGTGGACAGGTTGGTAAACTGCCCCTGCTTGCAAAGGGGTGAGATCAGGCAAAAGCAACCACAATTATTCCCAAGACTGAGGAGGAGGAGGATGAGTTCTGGTGAAGGGCTTCAAAGGGGAGCACAGAACCCCAAAATCTTGTCTCCAGTTGCTTTTATTGAAACATCAAGGGTATTGGCAGTAAGGAATGTGCGCTCTAATGCTGATTATGCACGGATGTCGTAGCTGGACACTGACCAAACACCAGGTACCCAAAAAAGCCCTGTGCTCACCTTCTCTTGCTCTCAGCTGAGCAAAGGAGAGAGAAACAAGAATTAACAATGGACTCATGAGATGAGAGAAGGACTAGGAGAAAAAACACACTAAGTGTAAAACTTGGTTCAAATTTAATAGTATTAAGTAAATTTATTATTAACAGAGTCAGGAGATGATAATGAGGACTAAAATGAAACTTTAAAACAACTTCCCACCCTGCCCCCCCCCCGCTCCATCTGACAGTGCAGGGAGACAGGGCTTGGGGGTTTTGGTCACTTTGGCACTCCAGATCTTCTTCTGTTGGCTCAGGGACAGGAGTTTTTTCCTGCTCTGTCATGGGGTCTCTCCCACGGGATTCAGTTCTCTGTGAGCTTCTCCAGTGGGGCTCTGATCTCAGGAGCAGCACTCCTGCCAGAACTGCTGCAGCCTGAGTCCCTCCCAAGGGCAAACCTTCTTCTCAAAGTTGTTACAGCATGGGTCACTCTTCCACGGGGTGCAGTCCTCCAAGGACAGGCTGCTCTCGTTTGGAAGCAGGGCTCTCTTTCTCTCCCCAGGAGCAGGAGCCCTCTCTCTGCACTCAGGTCTCCCACTGGATCACAGCTTTCTCTGGCAGGCACCCACTCCAGCTTGAGCACTTCTCCCACAGGCTGCGAGTGGATTTGTGCATCCCCTCTGCACTTCATGGACTGCTGCAGGACAGTTTGTTTCATCACAGTCCTCACTGCAGCCTGCAGAGGAGTCCCAGCTGTGACGTTTGGAGCACTTCGTCCCCCTTGTTTCCATTCTCCTTGGTGCCAGCATGTTGTGTCCCCTCACATGTCCTCACCCTCCCTCTCTTCTCTGACTCCAGGAAAAACTGCTGCCCATGGGTGCCACTGCCAACAAATTGTCCTAGTTCAAAGATTCTTCCAGAATTCCGCAGTGCCCAGGGGTTGATCTCGCCCGGGTTCCAGGCTGGGAAATCGCTCACCGTGTTTTCCCCACCGGCCAGACGACCCCGTGGGGGCAGTGCAGGCTGCTTTGATTTTCTGCTTAAATGTGTCCTCACCGAGGCGTTTCCAACCTCTCCAGTGGTGCCAGCAGCGTGTCCATCTTCAGAGCCAGCACAGATTGGCTCTGGCAGGCGTGGTGGAAGCTTCCAGCAGCTTCTCACAGAAGCCTCCTCCTGTGGACCTGCACCACTACCAAAAACCAGGCTGTGCCAAATCAGCACAGAGCACCTGATTGCTGTCCTTCCCTTGGGCTGGGGGAGCCTGCATCAGAATGAAAACATGGGAATTGTTGGCTCAGTTGTGCTTCCTTGGGCCCAGGGCAGGTTTTGGCAGGGATCCCGGAGCTCTTCCCAGAAAGGGAGGTGTTTGTGACAAGCACCAAGAGGCTTCAGCAGCACTGCCAGAATTCCAGTGCCACCAGCAGCACCAGCAGCCCTCTGCTGCTCGAGGGACCATGACCCCTCATGAAACCAAAATGAGAAATGGCAGAAAGAAATGTTTCTAATCAGGAGGAAAAGAGGAGCTATTCTATTCTTCAAGTGGAGTTTTGACAAAACTCACTTCCTTTGTATCATAAAAACGCCATCAAACCAAGCGAAGTCAGACTCTGATGTACCCAAAGAGAGAATTTTCTACTCCACCATGATCCCACCAACAAACTACACCAGGACAGGGCATGGGAGGAGCCAGCGGGACGGGAGTGGGGAGCTCCTGGTGAACTCTGCACTTTGTCCTTCATGTGCCTGAGCTGGGAGGAGCCGCTGTAGGAGATTGATCCCAAAGGAGCACGGGGTACCAGGAAGCGCCGCTGATCTGCACAGACCCCTTGGCCTGCTGCTGCCCCACTGGGAACAGGTCAGTGCAAGGTTTGCCCTCCTCCCTACCCCACCTCCCTCTCCTCCAGCAGCTGCTCTGCTCCTGCCACCCTCTCTGGTGACCGCAGGGCCCTCCCCAGCTCCCCCCTCCTCTGCCCTGCGCTTCCCTTCCACATCCCCTGCTGAACATCCCAACCCTCCCACCTCCCTCTCCCACCCCACCATTTCTACTGCCCTCCTCCCCTCACATCTCACTTCTCCCCTCTGAATCCTTCCCACTGCAGGGAGCTGCAGAGGAGCTGCATGGTCCATCCCGGCATTCTCCAAGCACTGACTCCCCATCCACTCTGACCCCAGCCAGGAGCCACATCCCACTGCCTGCCCAGCGTCCATCCATGGAGGTGACCACCGTGTCCCCATCTCCCGCCTCACCCACTGAAGGGGACGATCTCTGTGACATAGATGTCACCAACGTGGCCATACACAGTGTGACACTGCTCATCAGCCTCTGTGGGCTGGCTGGGAATGGGGCTGTGCTCTACCTCCTCAGCCTGAAAGACCGTAATATTTGCATCTTTGCCCTGGCCTTTGCTGACTTCCTCCTCCTGCTCTTCACAGTCCCCTCTGTCCTCCTCTTCCTGGTGGAAGACGTGTCCTGCTCTCCTATCATGCCCCTGCTGTACTTGAGTTTCCTTTTCCAGCTCTCAGTGGTCTCCTACTACTGGGCGCTGTTCCAGCTGACAGACATCAGCAATGTGGTGAATATTTTCAAGCTCTGCTGCCGCTGTGAATTTCCCGAGCGCCTGGTGTGGTTGCTGTTCAGTGTCCAGTACTGGGTCTTCATTGCTCTCTTCACTGTCATTCCTGCAGTGACAAACCTGTGCCCATCAAACCAGCAGGAGCACTGCATGGCAGCTCTCATCTCTGTGTACACCCTCATCCTGCTCCTCTTGGCTGCACCCACGGTCATTTCCACCACAATCTACTTCATTAAGGCCAAGTGGGGCTCCAAGAAGAAGCAACTCCAGAGGCGTGACATCCTTATGTACCTCACTGGGCTCTTCATTGTCTTTCTCAGCCTCTTCAATTTCCTGCAGCAGCTTGGCTACACCATTGTATCTTCCGAGGTGGTTTTCCTGCTCAACTGCATCCACAGCAGCATCAAACCCTTCATCTACTTCTTGGCAGGAGGTTTCCAGAGGCCGTGCTCCCTGAAATCCCTCCGGCTCTCCCTCCAGAGGGTCTTGGATGAGCAGGAAGGAGAACCTGCCCACAGCAATGAGGACTCCAAGGACACAATTATCTGAGCCTGGTGATCCCTTCCCCTGCTCTGCTGAAGGATCCTGGCAGAGTGGCTCAGGCTTTCCTTGAGCCACCTGATCAAGAAATACCCACAGGATGCCCCTCCCTGTGGTGCTGTATTCCTGCAGGAGAAGGCAGCAGGGGCAGTGCCGTGGGTGATTTTGGAGGGATGCTCTGCAGGGAGCTCATTGGAGCATGGCTTTCCTCCTCCCTGCTGGATGCACATGGCTCCAGGCAGAGCAGCTGGGCTCAGTTCTGTTCCCCAGCTCTATTCCCCAGGGAAAGATCCTCCTTGCCTCAGCCCCAGGGAATGAACTCCATCTCCTCTGGCTACACACAGCAGTTTCCTGGTGTTTTCAGGGATCTCTTGCCTGCAAAGAATGTGACACCTTAAGGCCTGGGGACACACCCAGCACGGGGTGCTGGTCATTTCCCAAATCCCTGCAGGGCTGGTGCCTCTGGATGGCAGGAGAGGGGCTGGGATCACAGGGAGCATCCTTCCCCTTGTGTCTGGCAGAGCCGGCCCTGCATTCCCAGCTGATGGGGAGAGACACCAGGAAGGGCTGCAGAGCTGGGCAGGGACAGCAACATTCCCTTCTTCTTTCAGGGGGAATTTGTCACATTCTTGAATTCCAGAATTCAATGGTTCTGAGTAAAGGGCAGGGTCGATGGTGAACTCCACTGAACCCTTGTGCCTGTGACCAACAAGAATATGGAACATGGAAATTCCCATCCCCAGATGCTTGGACCACTGAATTTCACAGGAATTAGGGGGTTCTGCTGCTGTTCTGCAGAATGGGGCCATCCTGTGGTTCCTAGCATCCAAGTCCAAGGAAGCCCTGGAGCACCTCCATCCTCACCTGGCCACCCTCGGGAGGAGCTGCACAGAGACTCTGCACAGCAGCTTCAGCCAAAACCCATCTTGAACTCATCTTTGTCCTCAGGAATTAGGTTGGGCTCTAAGTGCTGACAAGCTGCTGCAAGCACCTGATTGCTGTCCTTGCCTTGGTCTGGGGCAGCCTGCACTGGAATGATGGAAATGGGAGTCCATGGCCCAGGGGTGCTGCCATGAGCCCTGGGCAGGTTTTGGCAACGATTCTGGAGCTCTTCCCAGAATGGGAGTTGTTTCTGACAAGCAGCCAGGAGCTTCACCAGCGCTGCCAGCACTGCCAGCATTGCAGGGCCAGCAGCAGCACCAGCAGCCCTCTGCTGCTGGAGGGACAATGACCCCTCAGGGAAGGGAAACAGGGAATGGCAGAGACCTGACAGGAGAGGGAAGGCAGTTGAAGAATGGGACCCTCTCCTGGGAAGGAGCGTTTCTATTTAGGGGCAAATCAGGAGCCATTCAAAACTATTATAAACGTGTGTTATGGAAATTTGCTCTTGCAAACGTCGAACGGATATTATGTGTGTTGTAATGTTAAAAGGAGCTGTGTGAAGATTTGGAGTGTTCCTAATGTGAGTATTGTGTTCATGCTGAAAGCTGCAATGCCGGTCTGGGACCACAGCGGGGAGTGGAAGGCAGAGGGAGGGCACAAGCTCCGGGAAGGCGGGAGGAAGGAGGAGCAGTGTGGGAAGAGTGGGATATGGATGAGTGTGGGGTTGGCTCAGCAAGGGGATCGAAGGGACTGTTCCTGTTGTGGGCGGGCTGCGTCTGACCGTGCTTGTGGATCTTGTTTTTTCATGGTCGTAGTTTAATAAACATTTTTTAAAATATAAGGAGTGAGGCGTCATTTCTCACAACAGAGAAAAAGACCACTTGATGATTTGTAGGGGGAAAAAAGAAAGATTCAAGCTCAATAACCCCGAGGCTGTGGAACTCCGACTGCCCCGTGACTGCACCGAGACTTTGGAAACAACAGCGGGACCGGGCACGGGAGGAGCCAGCGGGACGGGAGTGGGGAGCTCCTGGTGATCTCTGCACTTTGTCCTTCATGTGCCTGACCTGGGAGGAGCCGCTTGAGGAGATTGATCCCAAAGGAGCACGGGGTACCAGGAAGCGCCGCTGATCTGCACAGACCCCTTTGCCTGCTGCTGCCCCACTGGGAACAGGTCAGTGCAAGGTTTTCCCTCCTCCCTACCCCACCTCCCTCTCCTCCAGCAGCTGCTCTGCTCCTGCCACCCTCTCTGGTGACCGCAGGGCCCTCCCCAGCTCCCCCCTCCTCTGCCCGGAGCATCCCGTCTCTATCTTGACACTTAAATCGGCCGAAATAAACTTTCTGTCACAATGGGAAGCATTTGAAGCAGCAATTCTTTACCTGCACAGGGCACACAGAAGGATCTCTCCTAGATCTGTGTGTGCTGAGATTTTTCCAACAGGGGTTTTATCCATTATAACCACACACAATCATTCATATGTGTTTCTTATCTAATACACAAACATCCCTTTCCTGGAGCTCTTTTCCATGTGTCCTGCTCCTGCTGGAAGCCCTGTTCTGATCCTGGAGGATCATTCAGAGGGGTCTCTGATGGTCACATTCCCTGAGTGCTGCGATATCAAAGGTGACCTTGCCTTGAACTTTTGCTTTGGCCATGCCCTGTTGCTCCTTGTTGCAGAACTTGCCCCAAACCACTGCAGCTCTCCTTATTTGTTTCTCCACTGGCTCCAGCCACGTTTATCTTCCTGTGTGCTCCTGAGGAGCCCATTGGAGCTGGGCTTCCCTCCTCCACCCTGGGTCCTAGAACACTCTGGGCAGGAGGAGCAGAGATACTGCCCGGGTCCCGTGTGGAGTGGTGCTGTCAGGGGAGAAAAAGCAGCCCTGGGTGGGTTCTGGGGTGTCAGAGCAGTCTGGAAGGTTCAGGAGAGGGTCCGAGGGGGTTGCAGTGGGTCTGGATGCCGGCAAACACAGAGGACAGCAGAGCCTGACAGGGCACACTCAGAGTGGGGGAGCGGCTGCTGTGTGGGAAACCTGTGGGATGGGATAGGATGGGGTGGGAATGGAGAGTGGGGTGGGAATGGAGTGCAGAGATGGGATAGGACAGGACAGAACAGGACAGGACAGTGCAGGGAGCATCTCAGCTGTGCGGACTTAGGGTGAGAGCAGCTTTTGGCAATGATCCCAGAGCTCTTCCCGCAATAGGAGTTACTCCTGAGAAGCACCTGGCTGCTTTATCCCCACTGCCGGCACTGCCGGTGCCACCAGCGCCACCAGCAGCCCTCTGCTGCTGGAGGGACCATGACCCCTCAGGGAAGAGAAAGGAGGAATGGTAGAAACCTGTCAGGAGAAGGAAGGCAGTCGGAGAATGGGACATTCTGCAGGGAAGGCATGTTTCTAATTAGGAGGAAATGAGCAGCCATTTCCAAAATATTTCGTTTGGAGCTTTTGACAAAAGTCACTTTCTCTGTAGAAAAAAAATCCCTGAAGACAAATAACTCTGAGAAAGTGAAGTTCTTATGTAGCCAAAGATGCAATTTCCAACTCCCCTGTGACTGCACCGAGCCTTGGGAAGCAGCACCAGGACAGGGCACAGAGAGGGGAGCCAGGGGGACGGGAGTGGAGAGCTCCTGGTGATCTGGTGTCTTGGTTTGGGAAGACAGGGAAAAACTGACAGAACTGAGTTTCCCTTGCAATGGAGAATGTAAAAAACCCTTCTTTCCAAATTATTACAATTTTGCAATTAGGAGCTTTCAGGCAAAAAATGTGGGAATAGCAATAACAGTTGTTTACTAGGACTATTAAAAAAACCACAAATGCTGTAGTACAAAAAACAAACAAGCAAACAAACAAAAGTCTTAGAAAACCCTGACAGTCAGAGATACAACTTGACACCCTGCTGCTTGGGTGTTGGAAGTCCAAATAAATCTTCCCAGAGTTACAGATGTTGTTCTGTGGAGATGATCTTGTAGAAAACAAAAAGGGGTCCAGTGCTGGCGAGATGAGTTCGGTCTTCTTCCAAGGATTCAGTGGAAAACCGGCTGCATTAGTGTTTGGGACGGCTGGTTTTATCCTGGTGGAAAGGCTTTGGCTCCTCCCACTGAGTGGAGCTTCGCACAATAGGATGAAGGAATGCAATCACTCATGTGAGAGGCCTTGAATGGTTCATTCTCAGGCGCTGTCCCTTGGAGGAGGATGGGTGCAGGAGGAGAGAAGAACAATATCTCCCAACAGGTTTCAACACATGAAAATAGAATACACATTTTTGGTTACATTTTCCAACCCAAGACATCTGGGAACTTTCTCCTTCATGTGCCTGACCTGGGAGGAGCCGCTTTGGAGATTGATCCCAAAGGAGCACGGGGTACCACGGGGTACCAGGAAGGGCCGCTGATCTGCACAGACCCCTTTGCCTGCTGCTGCCCCACTGGGAACAGGTCAGTGCAAGGTTTGCCCACCTCCCTACTCCACCTCCCTCTCCTCCAGCAGCTGCTCTGCTCCTGCCACCCTCTCTGGTGACCGCAGGGCCCTCCCCAGCTCCCCCCTCCTCTGCCCTGCCCTTCCCTTCCGCATCCCCTGCTGAACATCCCAACCCTGCCACCTCCCTCTCCCAGCCCACCATTTCCACTGCCCTCCTCCCCTCACATCTCACTTCTCCCCTCTGAATCCTTCCCACTGCAGGGAGCTGCAGAGGAGCTGCATGCTCCATCCCGGCATTCTCCAAGCACTGACTCCCCATCCACTCTGACCACAGCCAGGGGCCACATCCCACTGCCTGCCCAGCGTCCACCCATGGAGGTGACCACCGTGTCCCCATCTCCCGCCTCACCCACTGAAGGGGACGATCTCTGTGACATAGATGCCACCGACGTGGCCATACACAGTGTGACACTGCTCATCAGCCTCTGTGGGCTGGTTGGGAATGGGGCTGTGCTCTCCCTCCTCAGCCTGAAATGGCGTAACATTGGCATCTTTTTCCTGGCTCTTCTTGACTTCCTCTTCCTGCTCTTCACAGTCCCCTCTGCCCTCCTCTTCCTTGTGGAGGACCTGTCCTGCTCTCTTATCCTGCCCCTGCTGTACTTGAGTTTCCTTCTCCAGCTGCCATGGTCCTTCTGCTACTGGGCACTGTTCTGGCTGATGTTAATCAGCCATAATCGGAACATGTACAAGCCCTGGATGCTCTGCTGCTGCTGCAACCTTCCTGAGTGCCTCTTGTGCTTGATGGACACTGTCCACTACTGCATGTTTCTTGCTCTCTTCATTGTCATTTGTGAATGCCATACCTGTGCCAATCACACCAGCAGGGGCACTGCAGGGCAGCTCTCATCTCCATGCACACCCTCATCCTGCTCCTCTTTGCTGCACCCATACTCATTTTTCACACAATCAACTTCATTAAGACCAAGAGGGGCTCCAATCAGCAGAAAACCAAGAGGCAAGACACGGTTATCTCCCTCATTGTGCTCTTCATTGTCCTTCTCAGCCTCTGCAATTTCCTGCTGCAGCTTGGCTACACCTTTGTGTCTTCTCAAGTTCTTTTCCTGCTCAGCTGCATCCTCAGCAGCATCAAACCCTTCATCTACTTCTTGGCAGGGAGGTGCTGGAGGCCCTGCTCCCTGAAATCCCTCCGGCTCTCCCTCCAGAGGGCCTTTGAGGAGCCACAAGAAAGTGCTGCCCACAGCAGTGACCCTGCCTTGGACACTGTGCCCTGAGCCTGCTGATTCCTCCTGCTGCACTCCTGAGGGCCCCTGGGACAGTGGCTGAGGGATTCCTTAAGTCCCCTGAAGAATAAATATCCAAAGTGTCACTGTCCCTGTGCTGGTGCATCCCCTCTCCCTTTCCAGGCCGTGCTGGTATCTCAGGAAGGCTCCGCAGGCCTCAGCGCTGAGGAGCAGCCCCTGGCCTGGTCACAAACACCCTCTGCTCCAGGAGCTGCTGCTGTCCAGCCTCCTCTGGGGTGTATGAACAGCCTTGGAGATTGGTTTAATTCCCTGAATCCCTGTTCTCACCCTCCCAAAGCGAGGTGCTGCCCGAAGCGTGGCCAGGGTGAAACATTGCTGTGGCTGAGGGCCGTGGCCTGGGGCTGTGACCAGCGGTGCCAAAGGAGACCCTTGGGGCTCTGCTGGGCCCCGCAGCGCTGACCAGAACCTCCCTCGGAGCGGGGCCTCTCCTGGCTGGATCTCTCCTGTTCCCTGCCCTCAGGGATGCCCAAACACCCACAGATCCTAAACCCATCCCCACTGCTCGAGGCTCAGCCCTTGGCCCACTGAGGAGATGCAAACAGATCCGGAGTGAGCATTTCCCTGCCTCCAAGAAGAATTTCTCACAGGGACCTTGCACTGCCTCTGTCTCTGTGTGCACACACGTGTGCATCTGCTGTGGCACATGTGGGAGAAATGCTGCTCCCTCAGGTGTTGAAGGACCTGAGACATCTGGGTACCTCAGGCCTGGAAGGAAGTATAGGGCATAAATGAGGTTAAATGCTGTTGAGGGTTCTTCCTCTATTGAATTGCTCAGTTTAAGGTGGAACTGAAGTACTGTGAAGTGTGAGTGCAGGAAAGCTTTTAGGCCATTTTCCTTTTTATCCTTACCCTCACTGTCGTTTTCTCACACACACAAACACACACACAAACACATACACACTTTGCTGTGCTGTTGCTTCAGATTAATCCTGGTTTTACTGATATCATTGCTGGTGATTTTGGCCTCCAGAAATTCTCCCTCTGCCCTGGTTTTGGCCTCTCCCTCAGCAGGCTTGGATGGTGCAGCTGCAAGGGAAGGGGAGTCCGTGGTGCTCAGCACAGGCATCCCCTTCCAGGAGCAGGGTGACATCTGTGTTTGTCACCACGGGCTCCACAGGGCATCACCCACCTCCCTGTGGCTTTGAGGAGGGCCATGGGAAATTAAACTCACCTGGCCATGTTCCTGATGTCAGATTGTGGGAGACATTTGGCACTCGAAAAACAGCCCGAGTTCCAAAATGTGGCATCTTGCATCTGGGAGAAATCTTGAATGCCACGGCATTTTTGCAGTCCGAAGCCGGTGTGACCGGATGAGGGTGGTGGACACGAACGGTGGCCCTTTTCCATGGGAAACTAAACTCACCTGGCCATGTTCCTGGTGTCAGATTGTGGGAGACATTTGGCACTCCAAAAGCAGCCCAAGTTCCAAAATGTGGCATCTTGCATCTAGGAGAAATCTTGAATGCCATGGCATTTTTGCAGGCAAAAGCCGATGCTGCAGAATGAGGCAAGATGAGGGTGGTGGACATGAACAGTGGCCCTTTTCCATGGGAAACTAAACTCACCTGGCCATGTTCCTGATGTCAGATTGTGGGAGACATTTGGCACTGGAAAAACAGCCCGAGTTCCAAAATGTGGCATCTTGCATCTGGGAGAAATCTTGAATGCCACGGCATTTTTGCAGGCAGAAGCCGATAGGGCAGGATGGGGCAGGATGAGGGTGGTGGACTCGAACGGTGGCCCTTTTCCATGGGAAACTAAACTCACCTGGCCATGTTCCTGATGTCAGATTGTGGGAGACATTTGGCACTCCAAAAGTAGCCCGAGTTCCAAAATGTGGCATCTTGCATCTAGGAGAAATCTTGAATGCCACGGCATTTTTGCAGGCAAAAGCCGATGGTGCAGAATGAGGCAAGATGAGGGTGGTGAACACGAACGGTGGCCCTTTTCCATGGGAAACTAAACTCACTTCGCCATGTTCCTGATGTCAGATTGTGGGAGACATTTGGCACTCCAAAAGCAGCCCGAGTTCCAAAATGTGGCATCTTGCATCTGGGACAAAACTTGAATGCCACGGCATTTTTGCAGGCCGAAGCCGATGTGGCCGGATGAGGGTGGTGGACACGAACGGTGGCCCTTTTCCATGGGAAAATAAACTCACCTGGCCATGATCCTGGTGTCAGATTGTGGGAGACATTTGGCACTCCAAAAGTAGCCCGAGTTCCAAAATGTGGCATCTTGCATCTGGGAGAAATCTTGAATGCCACGGCATTTTTGCAGGCAGAAGCCGGTGTGACCAGATGAGGGTGGTGGACACGAACGGTGGCCCTTTTCCATGGGAAACTAAACTCACCAGGCCATGTTCCTGGTGTCAGATTGTGGGAGACATTTGGCACTCCAAAAGCAGCCCAAGTTCCAAAATGTGGCATCTTGCATCTAGGAGAAATCTTGAATGCCACGGCATTTTTGCAGGCAAAAGCCGATGGTGCAGAATGAGGCAAGATGAGGGTGGTGGACATGAACGGTGGCCCTTTTCCATGGGAAACTAAACTCACCTGGCCATGTTCCTGATGTCAGATTGTGGGAGACATTTGGCACTCCGAAAGCAGCCCGAGTTCCAAAATGTGCCATCTTGCATCTGGGAGAAATCTTGAATGCCACGGCATTTTTGCAGGCAGAAGCCGATAGGGCAGGATGGGGCAGGATGAGGGTGGTGGACTCAAACGGTGGCCCTTTTCCATGGGAAACTAAACTCACCTGGCCATGTTCCTGGTGTCAGATTGTGGGAGACATTTGGCACTCCAAAAGTAGCCCGAGTTCCAAAATGTGGCATCTTGCATCTGGGAGAAATCTTGAATGCCACGGCATTTTTGCAGGCAAAAGCCGATGGTGCAGAATGAGGCAGAATGAGGGTGGTGAACACGAACGGTGGCCCTTTTCCATGGGAAACTAAACTCACTTGGCCATGTTCCTGATGTCAGATTGTGGGAGACATTTGGCACTCCAAAAGCAGCCCGAGTTCCAAAATGTGGCATCTTGCATCTGGGAGAAAACTTGAATGCCACGGCATTTTTGCAGTCCGAAGCCGATGTGGCCGGATGAGGGTGGTGGACACGAACGGTGGCCCTTTTCCATGGGAAACTAAACTCACCTGGCCATGTTCCTGGTGTCAGATTGTGGGAGACATTTGGCACTCCAAAAGTAGCTCGAGTTCCAAAATGTGGCATCTTGCATCTGGGAGAAATCTTGAATGCCACGGCATTTTTGCAGGCAGAAGCCGGTGTGGCCGGATGAGGGTGGTGGACTCGAACGGTGGCCCTTTTCCATGGGAAACTAAACTCACTTGGCCATGTTCCTGATGTCAGATTGTGGGAGACATTTGGCACTCCAAAAGCAGCTCGAGTTCCAAAATGTGGCATCTTGCATCTGGGAGAAATCTTGAATGCCACGGCATTTTTGCAGGCAAAAGCCGATGGTGCAGAATGAGGCAGGATGAAGGGGTTGGCCACGAACGGTGGCCCTTTTCCATGGGAAACTAAACTCACCAGGCCATGTTCCTGATGTCAGATTGTGGGAGACATTTGGCACTCCAAAAGCAGCCCAAATTCCAAAATGTGGCATCTTGCATCTGGGAGAAATCTTGAATGACACGGCATTTTTGCAGGCCGAAGCTGATGTGGCCGGATGAGGGTGGTGGACATGAACGGTGGCCCTTTTCCATGGGAAATTAAACTCACCTGGCCATGTTCCTGGTGTCAGATTGTGGGAGACATTTGGCACTCCAAAAGCAGCCCGAGTGCCAAAATGTGGCATCTTGCATCTGGGAGAAATCTTGAATGCCACGGCATTTTTGCAGGCAGAAGCCAATAGGGCAGGATGGGGCAGGATGAAGGTGGTGGACATGAACAGTGGCCCTTTTTCCATGGGAAACTAAACTCACCTGGCCATGTTCCTGGTATCAGATTGTGGGAGACATTTGGCACTCCAAAAGTAGCCCACATTCCAAAATGTGGCATCTTGCATCTGGGAGAAATCTTGAATGCCATGGCATTTTTGCAGGCAGAAGCCGGTGTGGCCGGATGTGGGTGGTGGACTCGAACGGTGGCCCTTTTCCATGGGAAACTAAACTCACCTGGCCATGTTCCTGATGTCAGATTGTGGGAGACATTTGGCACTCCAAAAGCAGCCCGAGTTCCAAAATGTGGCATCTTGCATGTGGGAGAAATCTTGAATGCCACGACATTTTTGCAGGCAGAAGCCGATAGGGCAGGATGGGGCAGGATGAGGGTGGTGGACTCGAACGGTGGCCCTTTTCCATGGGAAACTAAACTCACCTGGTCATGTTCCTGATGTCAGATTGTGGGAGACATTTGGCACTCCAAAAGCAGCCCAAGTTCCAAAATGTGGCATCTTGCATGTGGGAGAAATCTTGAATGCCACGGCATTTTTGCAGGCCGAAGCCGATGTGGCCGGATGAGGGTGGTGGACACGAACGGTGGCCCTTTTCCATGGGAAACTAAACTCACCTGGCCATGTTCCTGGTGTCAGATTGTGGGAGACATTTGGCACTCCAAAAGTAGCCCGAGTTCCAAAATGTGGCATCTTGCATGTGGGAGAAATCTTGAATGCCACGGCATTTTTGCAGGCAAAAGCCGATGGTGCAGAATGAGGCAGAATGAGGGTGGTGAACACGAACGGTGGCCCTTTTCCATGGGAAACTAAACTCACTTCGCCATGTTCCTGATGTCAGATTGTGGGAGACATTTGGCACTCCAAAAGCAGCCCGAGTTCCAAAATGTGGCATCTTGCATCTGGGACAAAACTTGAATGCCACGGCATTTTTGCAGGCCGAAGCCGATGTGGCCGGATGAGGGTGGTGGACACGAACGGTGGCCCTTTTCCATGGGAAACTAAACTCACCTGGCCATGTTCCTGGTGTCAGATTGTGGGAGACATTTGGCACTCCAAAAGTAGCCCGAGTTCCAAAATGTGGCATCTTGCATCTGGGAGAAATCTTGAATGCCACGGCATTTTTGCAGGCAGAAGCCGGTGTGGCCGGATGAGGGTGGTGGACTCGAACGGTGGCCCTTTTCCATGGGAAACTAAACTCACTTGGCCATGTTCCTGATGTCAGATTGTGGGAGACATTTGGCACTCCAAAAGCAGCTCGAGTTCCAAAATGTGGCATCTTGCATCTGGGAGAAATCTTGAATGCCACGGCATTTTTGCAGGCAAAAGCCGATGGTGCAGAATGAGGCAGGATGAGGGTGGTGGACACGAACGGTGGCCCTTTTCCATGGGAAACTAAACTCACCAGGCCATGTTCCTGATGTCAGATTGTGGGAGACATTTGGCACTCCAAAAGCAGCCCGAGTTCCAAAATGTGGCATCTTGCATGTGGGAGAAATCTTGAATGCCATGGCATTTTTGCAGGCAGAAGCCGATTGGGCAGGGTGGGGCAGGATGAGGGTGGTGGACACGAACGGTGGCCCTTTTCCATGGGAAAATAAACTCACCAGGCCATGTTCCTGGTGTCAGATTGTGGGAGACATTTGGCACTCCAAAAGCAGCCCGAGTTCCAAAATGTGGCATCTTGCATCTAGGAGAAATCTTGAATGCCACGGCATTTTTGCAGGCAAAAGCCGATGGTGCAGAATGAGGCAGGATGAGGGTGGTGGACACGAACGGTGGCCCTTTTCCATGGGAAACTAAACTCACCTGGCCATGTTCCTGGTGTCAGATTGTGGGAGACATCTGGCACTCCAAAAGCAGCCCGAATTCCAAAATGTGGCATCTTGCATCTAGGAGAAATCTTGAATGCCACGGCATTTTTGCAGGCCGAAGCCGATGTGGCCGGATGAGGGTGGTGGACTCGAACGGTGGCCCTTTTCCATGGGAAACTAAACTCACCTGGCCATGTTCCTGGTGTCAGATTGTGGGAGACATTTGGCACTGGAAAAACAGCCCGAGTTCCAAAATGTGGCATCTTGCATCTGGGAGAAATCTTGAATGCCACGACATTTTTGCAGGCAGAAGCCAATAGGGCAGGATGGGGCAGGATGAGGGTGGTGGACTCGAACAGTGGCCCTTTTCCATGGGAAACTAAACTCACCTGGCCATGTTCCTGATGTCAGATTGTGGGAGACATTTGGCACTCCAAAAGTAGCCCGAGTTCCAAAATGTGGCATCTTGCATCTGGGAGAAATCTTGAATGCCACGGCATTTTTGCAGGCAAAAGCCGATGGTGCAGAATGAGGCAAGATGAGGGTGGTGAACACGAACGGTGGCCCTTTTCCATGGGAAACTAAACTCACTTCGCCATGTTCCTGATGTCAGATTGTGGGAGGCATTTGGCACTCCAAAAGCAGCCCGAGTTCCAAAATGTGGCATCTTGCATCTGGGAGAAAACTTGAATGCCACGGCATTTTTGCAGGCCGAAGCCGATGTGGCCGGATGAGGGTGGTGGACACGAACGGTGGCCCTTTTCCATGGGAAACTAAACTCACCTGGCCATGTTCCTGGTGTCAGATTGTGGGAGACATTTGGCACTCCAAAAGTAGCCCGAGTTCCAAAATGTGGCATCTTGCATCTGGGAGAAATCTTGAATGCCACGGCATTTTTGCAGGCAGAAGCCGGTGTGGCCGGATGAGGTTTGTGGACTCGAACGGTGGCCCTTTTCCATGGGAAACTAAACTCACCAGGCCATGTTCCTGATGTCAGATTGTGGGAGACATTTGGCACTCCAAAAGCAGCTCGAGTTCCAAAATGTGGCATCTTGCATGTGGGAGAAATCTTGAATGCCACGGCATTTTTGCAGGCAAAAGCCGATGGTGCAGAATGAGGCAGGATGAGGGTGGTGGACACGAACGGTGGCCCTTTTCCATGGGAAACTAAACTCACTTGGCCATGTTCCTGATGTCAGATTGTGGGAGACATTTGGCACTCCAAAAGCAGCCCGAGTTCCAAAATGTGGCATCTTGCATCTGGGAGAAATCTTGAATGCCACGGCATTTTTGCAGGCAGAAGCCGATTGGGCAGGGTGGGGCAGGATGAGGGTGGTGGACACGAACGGTGGCCCTTTTCCATGGGAAACTAAACTCACCTGGCCATGTTCCTGGTGTCAGATTGTGGGAGACATTTGGCACTCCAAAAGCAGCCCAAGTTCCAAAATGTGGCATCTTGCATGTGGGAGAAATCTTGAATGCCACGGAATTTTTGCAGGCAAAAGCCGATGGTGCAGAATGAGGCAGGATGAGGGTGGTGGACACGAACGGTGGCCCTTTTCCATGGGAAACTAAACTCACCTGGCCATGTTCCTGGTGTCAGATTGTGGGAGACATTTGGCGCTCCAAAAGCAGCCAGAGTTCCAAAATGTGGCATCTTGCATCTGGGAGAAATCTTGAATGCCACGGCATTTTTGCAGGCCGAAGCCGAAGTGGCCGGATGAGGGTGGTGGACACGAACGGTGGCCCTTTTCCATGGGAAACTAAACACTTGGCCATGTTCCTGATGTCAGATTGTGGGAGACATTTGGCACTCTAAAAGCAGCCCGAGTTCCAAAATGTGGCATCTTGCATGTGGGAGAAATCTTGAATGCCACGGCATTTTTGCAGGCAGAAGCCGATAGGGCAGGATTGGGCAGGATGAGGGTGGTGGACATGAACGGTGGCCCTTTTCCATGGGAAACTAAACTCACCTGGCCATGTTCCTGATATCAGATTGTGGGAGACATTTGGCGCTCCAAAAGCAGCCCGAGTTCCAAAATGTTGCATCTTGCATGTGGGAGAAATCTTGAATGCCACGGCATTTTTGCAGGCCGAAGCCGAGGTGGCCGGATGAGGGTGGTGGACACGAACGGTGGCCCTTTTCCATGGGAAACTAAACTCACCTGGCCATGTTCCTGATGTCAGATTGTGGGAGACATTTGGCACTCCAAAAGCAGCCAGAGTTCCAAAATGTGGCATCTTGCATCTAGGAGAAATCTTGAATGCCACGGCATTTGTGCAGGCCGAAGCCGAAGTGGCCGGATGAGGGTGGTGGACACGAACGGTGGCCCTTTTCCATGGGAAACTAAACTCACCTGGCCATGTTCCTGATGTCAGATTGTGGGAGACATTTGGCGCTCCAAAAGCAGGCCGAGTTCCAAAATGTGCCATCTTGCATGTAGGAGAAAGCTTGAATGCCACGGCATTTCTGCAGGCAGGCGCCCAGGTGGCCAGATGAGGGTGGTGGACACGAACGGTGGCCCTTTTCCATGGGAAACTAAACTCACCTGGCCATGTTCCTGGTGTCAGATTGTGGGAGACATTTGGCACTCCAAAAGCAGCCAGAGTTCCAAAATGTGGCATCCTGCATGTGAGAGAAATCTTGAATGCCACGGCATTTGTGCAGGCCGAAGCTGAAGTGGCCGGATGAGGGTGGTGGACATGAACGGTGGCCCTTTTCCATGGGAAACTAAACTCACCTGGCCATGTTCCTGGTGTCAGATTGTGGGAGACATTTGGCACTCCAAAAGCAGCCCGAGTTCCAAAATGTGGCATCTTGCATCTGGAAGAAATCTTGAATGCCACGGCATTTTTGCAGGCCGAAGCCAAGGTGGCCGGATGAGGGTAGTGGACACGAACGGTGGCCCTTTTCCATGGGAAACTAAACTCACCTAGACATGTTCCTGGTGTCAGATTGTGGGAGACATTTGGCACTCCAGAAGCAGCCCGAGTTCCAAAATGTGGCATCTTGCATCTGGGAGAAAGCTTGAATGCCACGGCATTTATGCAGGCAGAAGCCGATAGTGCAGGATTAGGGAGGATGAGGGTGGTGGACACGAACGGTGGCCCTTTTCCATGGGAAAATAAACTCACCTGGCCATGTTCCTGGTGTCAGATTGTGGGAGACATTTGGCACTCCAGAAGCCGCATGAGTTCCAAAATGTGGCATCTTGAATCTGGGAGAAAGCTTGAATGCCACGGCATTTTTGCAGGCAGAAGCCGAAGTGGCCGGATGAGGGTGGTGGACATGAACGGTTGCCCTTTTCCATGGGAAACTAAACTCACCTGGCCATGTTCCTGGTGTCAGATTGTGGGAGACATTTGGCGCTCCAAAAGCAGCCAGAGTTCCAAAATGTGGCATCTTGCATCTGGGAGAAATCTTGAATGCCACGGCATTTTTGCAGGCCGAAGCCGAAGTGGCCGGATGAGGGTGGTGGACACGAACGGTGGCCCTTTTCCATGGGAAACTAAACACTTGGCCATGTTCCTGATGTCAGATTGTGGGAGACATTTGGCACTCTAAAAGCAGCCCGAGTTCCAAAATGTGGCATCTTGCATGTGGGAGAAATCTTGAATGCCACGGCATTTTTGCAGGCAGAAGCCGATAGGGCAGGATTGGGCAGGATGAGGGTGGTGGACATGAACGGTGGCCCTTTTCCATGGGAAACTAAACTCACCTGGCCATGTTCCTGATATCAGATTGTGGGAGACATTTGGCGCTCCAAAAGCAGCCCGAGTTCCAAAATGTTGCATCTTGCATGTGGGAGAAATCTTGAATGCCACGGCATTTTTGCAGGCCGAAGCCGAGGTGGCCGGATGAGGGTGGTGGACACGAACGGTGGCCCTTTTCCATGGGAAACTAAACTCACCTGGCCATGTTCCTGATGTCAGATTGTGGGAGACATTTGGCACTCCAAAAGCAGCCAGAGTTCCAAAATGTGGCATCTTGCATCTAGGAGAAATCTTGAATGCCACGGCATTTGTGCAGGCCGAAGCCGAAGTGGCCGGATGAGGGTGGTGGACACGAACGGTGGCCCTTTTCCATGGGAAACTAAACTCACCTGGCCATGTTCCTGATGTCAGATTGTGGGAGACATTTGGCGCTCCAAAAGCAGGCCGAGTTCCAAAATGTGCCATCTTGCATGTAGGAGAAAGCTTGAATGCCACGGCATTTCTGCAGGCAGGCGCCCAGGTGGCCAGATGAGGGTGGTGGACACGAACGGTGGCCCTTTTCCATGGGAAACTAAACTCACCTGGCCATGTTCCTGGTGTCAGATTGTGGGAGACATTTGGCACTCCAAAAGCAGCCAGAGTTCCAAAATGTGGCATCCTGCATGTGAGAGAAATCTTGAATGCCACGGCATTTGTGCAGGCCGAAGCTGAAGTGGCCGGATGAGGGTGGTGGACATGAACGGTGGCCCTTTTCCATGGGAAACTAAACTCACCTGGACATGTTCCTGGTGTCAGATTGTGGGAGACATTTGGCACTCCAAAAGCAGCCCGAGTTCCAAAATGTGGCATCTTGCATCTGGAAGAAATCTTGAATGCCACGGCATTTTTGCAGGCCGAAGCCAAGGTGGCCGGATGAGGGTAGTGGACACGAACGGTGGCCCTTTTCCATGGGAAACTAAACTCACCTAGACATGTTCCTGGTGTCAGATTGTGGGAGACATTTGGCACTCCAGAAGCAGCCCGAGTTCCAAAATGTGGCATCTTGCATCTGGGAGAAAGCTTGAATGCCACGGCATTTATGCAGGCAGAAGCCGATAGTGCAGGATTAGGGAGGATGAGGGTGGTGGACACGAACGGTGGCCCTTTTCCATGGGAAAATAAACTCACCTGGCCATGTTCCTGGTGTCAGATTGTGGGAGACATTTGGCACTCCAGAAGCCGCATGAGTTCCAAAATGTGGCATCTTGAATCTGGGAGAAAGCTTGAATGCCACGGCATTTTTGCAGGCAGAAGCCGAAGTGGCCAGATGAGGTTGGTGGACATGAACGGTTGCCCTTTTCCATGGGAAACTAAACTCACCTGGCCATGTTCCTGATATCAGATTGTGGGAGACATTTGGCGCTCCAAAAGCAGCCCGAGTTCCAAAATGTGGCATCTTGCATGTGGGAGAAATCTTGAATGCCACGGCATTTTTGCAGGCCGAAGCCCAGGTGGCCAGATGAGGGTGGTGGACATGAACGGTGGCCATTATCCTTGGGAAACTAAACTCACTTGGCCATGTCCCTGGTGTCAGATTGTGGGAGACATTTGGCGCTCCCAAAGCAGCCCGAGTTCCAAAATGTGGCATCTTGCATGTGAGAGAAATCTTGAATGCCACGGCATTTTTGCAGGCCAAAGCCGAAGTGGCCGGATGAGGGTGGTGGACACGAACGGTGGCCCTTTTCCATGGGAAACTAAACTCACCTGGCCATGTTCCTGGTGTCAGATTGTGGGAGACATTTGGCACTCCAAAAGTAGCCCGAGTTCCAAAATGTGGCATCTTGCATCTGGGAGAAATCTTGAATGCCACGGCATTTTTGCAGGCAAAAGCCGATGGTGCAGAATGAGGCAGAATGAGGGTGGTGAACACGAACGGTGGCCCTTTTCCATGGGAAACTAAACTCACCTGGCCATGTTCCTGATATCAGATTGTGGGAGACATTTGGCGCTCCAAAAGCAGCCCGAGTTCCAAAATGTTGCATCTTGCATCTGGGACAAAACTTGAATGCCACGGCATTTTTGCAGGCCGAAGCCGATGTGGCCGGATGAGGGTGGTGGACACGAACGGTGGCCCTTTTCCATGGGAAACTAAACTCACCTGGCCATGTTCCTGGTGTCAGATTGTGGGAGACATTTGGCACTCCAAAAGTAGCCCGAGTTCCAAAATGTGGCATCTTGCATCTGGGAGAAATCTTGAATGCCACGGCATTTTTGCAGGCAAAAGCCGATGGTGCAGAATGAGGCAGGATGAGGGTGGTGGACACGAACGGTGGCCCTTTTCCATGGGAAACTAAACTCACCTGGCCATGTTCCTGGTGTCAGATTGTGGGAGACATTTGGCACTCCAAAAGGAGCCTGAGTTCCAAAATGTGGCATCTTGCATGTGGGAGAAATCTTGAATGCCACGGCATTTTTGCAGTCCGAAGCCGATTGGGCAGGGTGGGGCAGGATGAGGGTGGTGGACACGAACGGTGGCCCTTTTCCATGGGAAAATAAACTCACCTGGCCATGTTCCTGGTGTCAGATTGTGGGAGACATTTGGCACTCCAAAAGTAGCCCGAGTTCCAAAATGTGGCATCTTGCATCTGGGAGAAATCTTGAATGCCACGGCATTTTTGCAGGCAGAAGCCGGTGTGACCAGATGAGGGTGGTGGACACGAACGGTGGCCCTTTTCCATGGGAAACTAAACTCACCAGGCCATGTTCCTGGTGTCAGATTGTGGGAGACATTTGGCACTCCAAAAGCAGCCCAAGTTCCAAAATGTGGCATCTTGCATCTAGGAGAAATCTTGAATGCCACGGCATTTTTGCAGGCAAAAGCCGATGGTGCAGAATGAGGCAAGATGAGGGTGGTGGACATGAACGGTGGCCCTTTTCCATGGGAAACTAAACTCACCTGGCCATGTTCCTGATGTCAGATTGTGGGAGACATTTGGCACTCCGAAAGCAGCCCGAGTTCCAAAATGTGCCATCTTGCATCTGGGAGAAATCTTGAATGCCACGGCATTTTTGCAGGCAGAAGCCGATAGGGCAGGATGGGGCAGGATGAGGGTGGTGGACTCAAACGGTGGCCCTTTTCCATGGGAAACTAAACTCACCTGGCCATGTTCCTGGTGTCAGATTGTGGGAGACATTTGGCACTCCAAAAGTAGCCCGAGTTCCAAAATGTGGCATCTTGCATCTGGGAGAAATCTTGAATGCCACGGCATTTTTGCAGGCAAAAGCCGATGGTGCAGAATGAGGCAGGATGAGGGTGGTGAACACGAACGGTGGCCCTTTTCCATGGGAAACTAAACTCACTTGGCCATGTTCCTGATGTCAGATTGTGGGAGACATTTGGCACTCCAAAAGCAGCCCGAGTTCCAAAATGTGGCATCTTGCATCTGGGAGAAAACTTGAATGCCACGGCATTTTTGCAGTCCGAAGCCGATGTGGCCGGATGAGGGTGGTGGACACGAACGGTGGCCCTTTTCCATGGGAAACTAAACTCACCTGGCCATGTTCCTGGTGTCAGATTGTGGGAGACATTTGGCACTCCAAAAGTAGCTCGAGTTCCAAAATGTGGCATCTTGCATCTGGGAGAAATCTTGAATGCCACGGCATTTTTGCAGGCAGAAGCCGGTGTGGCCGGATGAGGGTGGTGGACTCGAACGGTGGCCCTTTTCCATGGGAAACTAAACTCACTTGGCCATGTTCCTGATGTCAGATTGTGGGAGACATTTGGCACTCCAAAAGCAGCTCGAGTTCCAAAATGTGGCATCTTGCATCTGGGAGAAATCTTGAATGCCACGGCATTTTTGCAGGCAAAAGCCGATGGTGCAGAATGAGGCAGGATGAAGGGGTTGGCCACGAACGGTGGCCCTTTTCCATGGGAAACTAAACTCACTTGGCCATGTTCCTGATGTCAGATTGTGGGAGACATTTGGCACTCCAAAAGCAGCCCAAATTCCAAAATGTGGCATCTTGCATCTGGGAGAAATCTTGAATGACACGGCATTTTTGCAGGCCGAAGCTGATGTGGCCGGATGAGGGTAATGGACATGAACGGTGGCCCTTTTCCATGGGAAATTAAACTCACCTGGCCATGTTCCTGGTGTCAGATTGTGGGAGACATTTGGCACTCCAAAAGCAGCCCGAGTGCCAAAATGTGGCATCTTGCATCTGGGAGAAATCTTGAATGCCACGGCATTTTTGCAGGCAGAAGCCAATAGGGCAGGATGGGGCAGGATGAAGGTGGTGGACATGAACAGTGGCCCTTTTCCATGGGAAACTAAACTCACCTGGCCATGTTCCTGGTATCAGATTGTGGGAGACATTTGGCACTCCAAAAGTAGCCCACATTCCAAAATGTGGCATCTTGCATCTGGGAGAAATCTTGAATGCCATGGCATTTTTGCAGGCAGAAGCCGGTGTGGCCGGATGTGGGTGGTGGACTCGAACGGTGGCCCTTTTCCATGGGAAACTAAACTCACCTGGCCATGTTCCTGATGTCAGATTGTGGGAGACATTTGGCACTCCAAAAGCAGCCCGAGTTCCAAAATGTGGCATCTTGCATGTGGGAGAAATCTTGAATGCCACGACATTTTTGCAGGCAGAAGCCGATAGGGCAGGATGGGGCAGGATGAGGGTGGTGGACTCGAACGGTGGCCCTTTTCCATGGGAAACTAAACTCACCTGGTCATGTTCCTGATGTCAGATTGTGGGAGACATTTGGCACTCCAAAAGCAGCCCAAGTTCCAAAATGTGGCATCTTGCATGTGGGAGAAATCTTGAATGCCACGGCATTTTTGCAGGCCGAAGCCGATGTGGCCGGATGAGGGTGGTGGACACGAACGGTGGCCCTTTTCCATGGGAAACTAAACTCACCTGGCCATGTTCCTGGTGTCAGATTGTGGGAGACATTTGGCACTCCAAAAGTAGCCCGAGTTCCAAAATGTGGCATCTTGCATGTGGGAGAAATCTTGAATGCCACGGCATTTTTGCAGGCAAAAGCCGATGGTGCAGAATGAGGCAGAATGAGGGTGGTGAACACGAACGGTGGCCCTTTTCCATGGGAAACTAAACTCACTTCGCCATGTTCCTGATGTCAGATTGTGGGAGACATTTGGCACTCCAAAAGCAGCCCGAGTTCCAAAATGTGGCATCTTGCATCTGGGACAAAACTTGAATGCCACGGCATTTTTGCAGGCCGAAGCCGATGTGGCCGGATGAGGGTGGTGGACACGAACGGTGGCCCTTTTCCATGGGAAACTAAACTCACCTGGCCATGTTCCTGGTGTCAGATTGTGGGAGACATTTGGCACTCCAAAAGTAGCCCGAGTTCCAAAATGTGGCATCTTGCATCTGGGAGAAATCTTGAATGCCACGGCATTTTTGCAGGCAGAAGCCGGTGTGGCCGGATGAGGGTGGTGGACTCGAACGGTGGCCCTTTTCCATGGGAAACTAAACTCACTTGGCCATGTTCCTGATGTCAGATTGTGGGAGACATTTGGCACTCCAAAAGCAGCTCGAGTTCCAAAATGTGGCATCTTGCATCTGGGAGAAATCTTGAATGCCACGGCATTTTTGCAGGCAAAAGCCGATGGTGCAGAATGAGGCAGGATGAGGGTGGTGGACACGAACGGTGGCCCTTTTCCATGGGAAACTAAACTCACCAGGCCATGTTCCTGATGTCAGATTGTGGGAGACATTTGGCACTCCAAAAGCAGCCCGAGTTCCAAAATGTGGCATCTTGCATGTGGGAGAAATCTTGAATGCCATGGCATTTTTGCAGGCAGAAGCCGATTGGGCAGGGTGGGGCAGGATGAGGGTGGTGGACACGAACGGTGGCCCTTTTCCATGGGAAAATAAACTCACCAGGCCATGTTCCTGGTGTCAGATTGTGGGAGACATTTGGCACTCCAAAAGCAGCCCGAGTTCCAAAATGTGGCATCTTGCATCTAGGAGAAATCTTGAATGCCACGGCATTTTTGCAGGCAAAAGCCGATGGTGCAGAATGAGGCAGGATGAGGGTGGTGGACACGAACGGTGGCCCTTTTCCATGGGAAACTAAACTCACCTGGCCATGTTCCTGGTGTCAGATTGTGGGAGACATCTGGCACTCCAAAAGCAGCCCGAGTTCCAAAATGTGGCATCTTGCATCTGGGAGAAATCTTGAATGCCACGGCATTTTTGCAGGCAGAAGCCGATTGGGCAGGGTGGGGCAGGATGAGGGTGGTGGACACGAACGGTGGCCCTTTTCCATGGGAAACTAAACTCACCTGGCCATGTTCCTGGTGTCAGATTGTGGGAGACATTTGGCACTCCAAAAGTAGCCCGAGTTCCAAAATGTGGCATCTTGCATCTGGGAGAAATCTTGAATGCCACGGCATTTTTGCAGGCAAAAGCCGATGGTGCAGAATGAGGCAGGATGAGGGTGGTGAACACGAACGGTGGCCCTTTTCCATGGGAAACTAAACTCACTTGGCCATGTTCCTGATGTCAGATTGTGGGAGACATTTGGCACTCCAAAAGCAGCCCGAGTTCCAAAATGTGGCATCTTGCATCTGGGAGAAAACTTGAATGCCACGGCATTTTTGCAGTCCGAAGCCGATGTGGCCGGATGAGGGTGGTGGACACGAACGGTGGCCCTTTTCCATGGGAAACTAAACTCACCTGGCCATGTTCCTGGTGTCAGATTGTGGGAGACATTTGGCACTCCAAAAGTAGCTCGAGTTCCAAAATGTGGCATCTTGCATCTGGGAGAAATCTTGAATGCCACGGCATTTTTGCAGGCAGAAGCCGGTGTGGCCGGATGAGGGTGGTGGACTCGAACGGTGGCCCTTTTCCATGGGAAACTAAACTCACTTGGCCATGTTCCTGATGTCAGATTGTGGGAGACATTTGGCACTCCAAAAGCAGCTCGAGTTCCAAAATGTGGCATCTTGCATCTGGGAGAAATCTTGAATGCCACGGCATTTTTGCAGGCAAAAGCCGATGGTGCAGAATGAGGCAGGATGAAGGGGTTGGCCACGAACGGTGGCCCTTTTCCATGGGAAACTAAACTCACTTGGCCATGTTCCTGATGTCAGATTGTGGGAGACATTTGGCACTCCAAAAGCAGCCCAAATTCCAAAATGTGGCATCTTGCATCTGGGAGAAATCTTGAATGACACGGCATTTTTGCAGGCCGAAGCTGATGTGGCCGGATGAGGGTAATGGACATGAACGGTGGCCCTTTTCCATGGGAAATTAAACTCACCTGGCCATGTTCCTGGTGTCAGATTGTGGGAGACATTTGGCACTCCAAAAGCAGCCCGAGTGCCAAAATGTGGCATCTTGCATCTGGGAGAAATCTTGAATGCCACGGCATTTTTGCAGGCAGAAGCCAATAGGGCAGGATGGGGCAGGATGAAGGTGGTGGACATGAACAGTGGCCCTTTTTCCATGGGAAACTAAACTCACCTGGCCATGTTCCTGGTATCAGATTGTGGGAGACATTTGGCACTCCAAAAGTAGCCCACATTCCAAAATGTGGCATCTTGCATCTGGGAGAAATCTTGAATGCCATGGCATTTTTGCAGGCAGAAGCCGGTGTGGCCGGATGTGGGTGGTGGACTCGAACGGTGGCCCTTTTCCATGGGAAACTAAACTCACCTGGCCATGTTCCTGATGTCAGATTGTGGGAGACATTTGGCACTCCAAAAGCAGCCCGAGTTCCAAAATGTGGCATCTTGCATGTGGGAGAAATCTTGAATGCCACGACATTTTTGCAGGCAGAAGCCGATAGGGCAGGATGGGGCAGGATGAGGGTGGTGGACTCGAACGGTGGCCCTTTTCCATGGGAAACTAAACTCACCTGGTCATGTTCCTGATGTCAGATTGTGGGAGACATTTGGCACTCCAAAAGCAGCCCAAGTTCCAAAATGTGGCATCTTGCATGTGGGAGAAATCTTGAATGCCACGGCATTTTTGCAGGCCGAAGCCGATGTGGCCGGATGAGGGTGGTGGACACGAACGGTGGCCCTTTTCCATGGGAAACTAAACTCACCTGGCCATGTTCCTGGTGTCAGATTGTGGGAGACATTTGGCACTCCAAAAGTAGCCCGAGTTCCAAAATGTGGCATCTTGCATGTGGGAGAAATCTTGAATGCCACGGCATTTTTGCAGGCAAAAGCCGATGGTGCAGAATGAGGCAGAATGAGGGTGGTGAACACGAACGGTGGCCCTTTTCCATGGGAAACTAAACTCACTTCGCCATGTTCCTGATGTCAGATTGTGGGAGACATTTGGCACTCCAAAAGCAGCCCGAGTTCCAAAATGTGGCATCTTGCATCTGGGACAAAACTTGAATGCCACGGCATTTTTGCAGGCCGAAGCCGATGTGGCCGGATGAGGGTGGTGGACACGAACGGTGGCCCTTTTCCATGGGAAACTAAACTCACCTGGCCATGTTCCTGGTGTCAGATTGTGGGAGACATTTGGCACTCCAAAAGTAGCCCGAGTTCCAAAATGTGGCATCTTGCATCTGGGAGAAATCTTGAATGCCACGGCATTTTTGCAGGCAGAAGCCGGTGTGGCCGGATGAGGGTGGTGGACTCGAACGGTGGCCCTTTTCCATGGGAAACTAAACTCACTTGGCCATGTTCCTGATGTCAGATTGTGGGAGACATTTGGCACTCCAAAAGCAGCTCGAGTTCCAAAATGTGGCATCTTGCATCTGGGAGAAATCTTGAATGCCACGGCATTTTTGCAGGCAAAAGCCGATGGTGCAGAATGAGGCAGGATGAGGGTGGTGGACACGAACGGTGGCCCTTTTCCATGGGAAACTAAACTCACCAGGCCATGTTCCTGATGTCAGATTGTGGGAGACATTTGGCACTCCAAAAGCAGCCCGAGTTCCAAAATGTGGCATCTTGCATGTGGGAGAAATCTTGAATGCCATGGCATTTTTGCAGGCAGAAGCCGATTGGGCAGGGTGGGGCAGGATGAGGGTGGTGGACACGAACGGTGGCCCTTTTCCATGGGAAAATAAACTCACCAGGCCATGTTCCTGGTGTCAGATTGTGGGAGACATTTGGCACTCCAAAAGCAGCCCGAGTTCCAAAATGTGGCATCTTGCATCTAGGAGAAATCTTGAATGCCACGGCATTTTTGCAGGCAAAAGCCGATGGTGCAGAATGAGGCAGGATGAGGGTGGTGGACACGAACGGTGGCCCTTTTCCATGGGAAACTAAACTCACCTGGCCATGTTCCTGGTGTCAGATTGTGGGAGACATCTGGCACTCCAAAAGCAGCCCGAATTCCAAAATGTGGCATCTTGCATCTAGGAGAAATCTTGAATGCCACGGCATTTTTGCAGGCCGAAGCCGATGTGGCCGGATGAGGGTGGTGGACTCGAACGGTGGCCCTTTTCCATGGGAAACTAAACTCACCTGGCCATGTTCCTGGTGTCAGATTGTGGGAGACATTTGGCACTGGAAAAGCAGCCCGAGTTCCAAAATGTGGCATCTTGCATCTGGGAGAAATCTTGAATGCCACGGCATTTTTGCAGGCAGAAGCCAATAGGGCAGGATGGGGCAGGATGAGGGTGGTGGACTCGAACAGTGGCCCTTTTCCATGGGAAACTAAACTCACCTGGCCATGTTCCTGATGTCAGATTGTGGGAGACATTTGGCACTCCAAAAGTAGCCCGAGTTCCAAAATGTGGCATCTTGCATCTGGGAGAAATCTTGAATGCCACGGCATTTTTGCAGGCAAAAGCCGATGGTGCAGAATGAGGCAAGATGAGGGTGGTGAACACGAACGGTGGCCCTTTTCCATGGGAAACTAAACTCACTTCGCCATGTTCCTGATGTCAGATTGTGGGAGGCATTTGGCACTCCAAAAGCAGCCCGAGTTCCAAAATGTGGCATCTTGCATCTGGGAGAAAACTTGAATGCCACGGCATTTTTGCAGGCCGAAGCCGATGTGGCCGGATGAGGGTGGTGGACACGAACGGTGGCCCTTTTCCATGGGAAACTAAACTCACCTGGCCATGTTCCTGGTGTCAGATTGTGGGAGACATTTGGCACTCCAAAAGTAGCCCGAGTTCCAAAATGTGGCATCTTGCATCTGGGAGAAATCTTGAATGCCACGGCATTTTTGCAGGCAGAAGCCGGTGTGGCCGGATGAGGTTTGTGGACTCGAACGGTGGCCCTTTTCCATGGGAAACTAAACTCACCAGGCCATGTTCCTGATGTCAGATTGTGGGAGACATTTGGCACTCCAAAAGTAGCTCGAGTTCCAAAATGTGGCATCTTGCATGTGGGAGAAATCTTGAATGCCACGGCATTTTTGCAGGCAAAAGCCGATGGTGCAGAATGAGGCAGGATGAGGGTGGTGGACACGAACGGTGGCCCTTTTCCATGGGAAACTAAACTCACTTGGCCATGTTCCTGATGTCAGATTGTGGGAGACATTTGGCACTCCAAAAGCAGCCCGAGTTCCAAAATGTGGCATCTTGCATCTGGGAGAAATCTTGAATGCCACGGCATTTTTGCAGGCAGAAGCCGATTGGGCAGGGTGGGGCAGGATGAGGGTGGTGGACACGAACGGTGGCCCTTTTCCATGGGAAACTAAACTCACCTGGCCATGTTCCTGGTGTCAGATTGTGGGAGACATTTGGCACTCCAAAAGCAGCCCAAGTTCCAAAATGTGGCATCTTGCATGTGGGAGAAATCTTGAATGCCACGGAATTTTTGCAGGCAAAAGCCGATGGTGCAGAATGAGGCAGGATGAGGGTGGTGGACACGAACGGTGGCCCTTTTCCATGGGAAACTAAACTCACCTGGCCATGTTCCTGGTGTCAGATTGTGGGAGACATTTGGCACTCCAAAAGCAGCCAGAGTTCCAAAATGTGGCATCTTGCATCTGGGAGAAATCTTGAATGCCACGGCATTTTTGCAGGCCGAAGCCGAAGTGGCCGGATGAGGGTGGTGGACACGAACGGTGGCCCTTTTCCATGGGAAACTAAACACTTGGCCATGTTCCTGATGTCAGATTGTGGGAGACATTTGGCACTCTAAAAGCAGCCCGAGTTCCAAAATGTGGCATCTTGCATGTGGGAGAAATCTTGAATGCCACGGCATTTTTGCAGGCAGAAGCCGATAGGGCAGGATTGGGCAGGATGAGGGTGGTGGACATGAACGGTGGCCCTTTTCCATGGGAAACTAAACTCACCTGGCCATGTTCCTGATATCAGATTGTGGGAGACATTTGGCGCTCCAAAAGCAGCCCGAGTTCCAAAATGTTGCATCTTGCATGTGGGAGAAATCTTGAATGCCACGGCATTTTTGCAGGCCGAAGCCGAGGTGGCCGGATGAGGGTGGTGGACACGAACGGTGGCCCTTTTCCATGGGAAACTAAACTCACCTGGCCATGTTCCTGATGTCAGATTGTGGGAGACATTTGGCACTCCAAAAGCAGCCAGAGTTCCAAAATGTGGCATCTTGCATCTAGGAGAAATCTTGAATGCCACGGCATTTGTGCAGGCCGAAGCCGAAGTGGCCGGATGAGGGTGGTGGACACGAACGGTGGCCCTTTTCCATGGGAAACTAAACTCACCTGGCCATGTTCCTGATGTCAGATTGTGGGAGACATTTGGCGCTCCAAAAGCAGGCCGAGTTCCAAAATGTTCCATCTTGCATGTAGGAGAAAGCTTGAATGCCACGGCATTTCTGCAGGCAGGCGCCCAGGTGGCCAGATGAGGGTGGTGGACACGAACGGTGGCCCTTTTCCATGGGAAACTAAACTCACCTGGCCATGTTCCTGGTGTCAGATTGTGGGAGACATTTGGCACTCCAAAAGCAGCCAGAGTTCCAAAATGTGGCATCCTGCATGTGAGAGAAATCTTGAATGCCACGGCATTTGTGCAGGCCGAAGCTGAAGTGGCCGGATGAGGGTGGTGGACATGAACGGTGGCCCTTTTCCATGGGAAACTAAACTCACCTGGCCATGTTCCTGGTGTCAGATTGTGGGAGACATTTGGCACTCCAAAAGCAGCCCGAGTTCCAAAATGTGGCATCTTGCATCTGGAAGAAATCTTGAATGCCACGGCATTTTTGCAGGCCGAAGCCAAGGTGGCCGGATGAGGGTAGTGGACACGAACGGTGGCCCTTTTCCATGGGAAACTAAACTCACCTAGACATGTTCCTGGTGTCAGATTGTGGGAGACATTTGGCACTCCAGAAGCAGCCCGAGTTCCAAAATGTGGCATCTTGCATCTGGGAGAAAGCTTGAATGCCACGGCATTTATGCAGGCAGAAGCCGATAGTGCAGGATTAGGGAGGATGAGGGTGGTGGACACGAACGGTGGCCCTTTTCCATGGGAAAATAAACTCACCTGGCCATGTTCCTGGTGTCAGATTGTGGGAGACATTTGGCACTCCAGAAGCCGCATGAGTTCCAAAATGTGGCATCTTGAATCTGGGAGAAAGCTTGAATGCCACGGCATTTTTGCAGGCAGAAGCCGAAGTGGCCAGATGAGGTTGGTGGACATGAACGGTTGCCCTTTTCCATGGGAAACTAAACTCACCTGGCCATGTTCCTGATATCAGATTGTGGGAGACATTTGGCGCTCCAAAAGCAGCCCGAGTTCCAAAATGTGGCATCTTGCATGTGGGAGAAATCTTGAATGCCACGGCATTTTTGCAGGCCGAAGCCCAGGTGGCCAGATGAGGGTGGTGGACATGAACGGTGGCCATTTTCCTTGGGAAACTAAACTCACTTGGCCATGTCCCTGGTGTCAGATTGTGGGAGACATTTGGCGCTCCCAAAGCAGCCCGAGTTCCAAAATGTGGCATCTTGCATGTGAGAGAAATCTTGAATGCCACGGCATTTTTGCAGGCCAAAGCCGAAGTGGCCGGATGAGGGTGGTGGACACGAACGGTGGCCCTTTTCCATGGGAAACTAAACTCACCTGGCCATGTTCCTGGTGTCAGATTGTGGGAGACATTTGGCACTCCAAAAGTAGCCCGAGTTCCAAAATGTGGCATCTTGCATCTGGGAGAAATCTTGAATGCCACGGCATTTTTGCAGGCAAAAGCCGATGGTGCAGAATGAGGCAGAATGAGGGTGGTGAACACGAACGGTGGCCCTTTTCCATGGGAAACTAAACTCACCTGGCCATGTTCCTGATATCAGATTGTGGGAGACATTTGGCGCTCCAAAAGCAGCCCGAGTTCCAAAATGTTGCATCTTGCATCTGGGACAAAACTTGAATGCCACGGCATTTTTGCAGGCCGAAGCCGATGTGGCCGGATGAGGGTGGTGGACACGAACGGTGGCCCTTTTCCATGGGAAACTAAACTCACCTGGCCATGTTCCTGGTGTCAGATTGTGGGAGACATTTGGCACTCCAAAAGTAGCCCGAGTTCCAAAATGTGGCATCTTGCATCTGGGAGAAATCTTGAATGCCACGGCATTTTTGCAGGCAGAAGCCGGTGTGGCCGGATGAGGGTGGTGGACTCGAACGGTGGCCCTTTTCCATGGGAAACTAAACTCACTTGGCCATGTTCCTGATGTCAGATTGTGGGAGACATTTGGCACTCCAAAAGCAGCTCGAGTTCCAAAATGTGGCATCTTGCATCTGGGAGAAATCTTGAATGCCACGGCATTTTTGCAGGCAAAAGCCGATGGTGCAGAATGAGGCAGGATGAAGGGGTTGGCCACGAACGGTGGCCCTTTTCCATGGGAAACTAAACTCACTTGGCCATGTTCCTGATGTCAGATTGTGGGAGACATTTGGCACTCCAAAAGCAGCCCAAATTCCAAAATGTGGCATCTTGCATCTGGGAGAAATCTTGAATGACACGGCATTTTTGCAGGCCGAAGCTGATGTGGCCGGATGAGGGTAATGGACATGAACGGTGGCCCTTTTCCATGGGAAATTAAACTCACCTGGCCATGTTCCTGGTGTCAGATTGTGGGAGACATTTGGCACTCCAAAAGCAGCCCGAGTGCCAAAATGTGGCATCTTGCATCTGGGAGAAATCTTGAATGCCACGGCATTTTTGCAGGCAGAAGCCAATAGGGCAGGATGGGGCAGGATGAAGGTGGTGGACATGAACAGTGGCCCTTTTTCCATGGGAAACTAAACTCACCTGGCCATGTTCCTGGTATCAGATTGTGGGAGACATTTGGCACTCCAAAAGTAGCCCACATTCCAAAATGTGGCATCTTGCATCTGGGAGAAATCTTGAATGCCATGGCATTTTTGCAGGCAGAAGCCGGTGTGGCCGGATGTGGGTGGTGGACTCGAACGGTGGCCCTTTTCCATGGGAAACTAAACTCACCTGGCCATGTTCCTGATGTCAGATTGTGGGAGACATTTGGCACTCCAAAAGCAGCCCGAGTTCCAAAATGTGGCATCTTGCATGTGGGAGAAATCTTGAATGCCACGACATTTTTGCAGGCAGAAGCCGATAGGGCAGGATGGGGCAGGATGAGGGTGGTGGACTCGAACGGTGGCCCTTTTCCATGGGAAACTAAACTCACCTGGTCATGTTCCTGATGTCAGATTGTGGGAGACATTTGGCACTCCAAAAGCAGCCCAAGTTCCAAAATGTGGCATCTTGCATGTGGGAGAAATCTTGAATGCCACGGCATTTTTGCAGGCCGAAGCCGATGTGGCCGGATGAGGGTGGTGGACACGAACGGTGGCCCTTTTCCATGGGAAACTAAACTCACCTGGCCATGTTCCTGGTGTCAGATTGTGGGAGACATTTGGCACTCCAAAAGTAGCCCGAGTTCCAAAATGTGGCATCTTGCATGTGGGAGAAATCTTGAATGCCACGGCATTTTTGCAGGCAAAAGCCGATGGTGCAGAATGAGGCAGAATGAGGGTGGTGAACACGAACGGTGGCCCTTTTCCATGGGAAACTAAACTCACTTCGCCATGTTCCTGATGTCAGATTGTGGGAGACATTTGGCACTCCAAAAGCAGCCCGAGTTCCAAAATGTGGCATCTTGCATCTGGGACAAAACTTGAATGCCACGGCATTTTTGCAGGCCGAAGCCGATGTGGCCGGATGAGGGTGGTGGACACGAACGGTGGCCCTTTTCCATGGGAAACTAAACTCACCTGGCCATGTTCCTGGTGTCAGATTGTGGGAGACATTTGGCACTCCAAAAGTAGCCCGAGTTCCAAAATGTGGCATCTTGCATCTGGGAGAAATCTTGAATGCCACGGCATTTTTGCAGGCAGAAGCCGGTGTGGCCGGATGAGGGTGGTGGACTCGAACGGTGGCCCTTTTCCATGGGAAACTAAACTCACTTGGCCATGTTCCTGATGTCAGATTGTGGGAGACATTTGGCACTCCAAAAGCAGCTCGAGTTCCAAAATGTGGCATCTTGCATCTGGGAGAAATCTTGAATGCCACGGCATTTTTGCAGGCAAAAGCCGATGGTGCAGAATGAGGCAGGATGAGGGTGGTGGACACGAACGGTGGCCCTTTTCCATGGGAAACTAAACTCACCAGGCCATGTTCCTGATGTCAGATTGTGGGAGACATTTGGCACTCCAAAAGCAGCCCGAGTTCCAAAATGTGGCATCTTGCATGTGGGAGAAATCTTGAATGCCATGGCATTTTTGCAGGCAGAAGCCGATTGGGCAGGGTGGGGCAGGATGAGGGTGGTGGACACGAACGGTGGCCCTTTTCCATGGGAAAATAAACTCACCAGGCCATGTTCCTGGTGTCAGATTGTGGGAGACATTTGGCACTCCAAAAGCAGCCCGAGTTCCAAAATGTGGCATCTTGCATCTAGGAGAAATCTTGAATGCCACGGCATTTTTGCAGGCAAAAGCCGATGGTGCAGAATGAGGCAGGATGAGGGTGGTGGACACGAACGGTGGCCCTTTTCCATGGGAAACTAAACTCACCTGGCCATGTTCCTGGTGTCAGATTGTGGGAGACATCTGGCACTCCAAAAGCAGCCCGAATTCCAAAATGTGGCATCTTGCATCTAGGAGAAATCTTGAATGCCACGGCATTTTTGCAGGCCGAAGCCGATGTGGCCGGATGAGGGTGGTGGACTCGAACGGTGGCCCTTTTCCATGGGAAACTAAACTCACCTGGCCATGTTCCTGGTGTCAGATTGTGGGAGACATTTGGCACTGGAAAAGCAGCCCGAGTTCCAAAATGTGGCATCTTGCATCTGGGAGAAATCTTGAATGCCACGGCATTTTTGCAGGCAGAAGCCAATAGGGCAGGATGGGGCAGGATGAGGGTGGTGGACTCGAACAGTGGCCCTTTTCCATGGGAAACTAAACTCACCTGGCCATGTTCCTGATGTCAGATTGTGGGAGACATTTGGCACTCCAAAAGTAGCCCGAGTTCCAAAATGTGGCATCTTGCATCTGGGAGAAATCTTGAATGCCACGGCATTTTTGCAGGCAAAAGCCGATGGTGCAGAATGAGGCAAGATGAGGGTGGTGAACACGAACGGTGGCCCTTTTCCATGGGAAACTAAACTCACTTCGCCATGTTCCTGATGTCAGATTGTGGGAGGCATTTGGCACTCCAAAAGCAGCCCGAGTTCCAAAATGTGGCATCTTGCATCTGGGAGAAAACTTGAATGCCACGGCATTTTTGCAGGCCGAAGCCGATGTGGCCGGATGAGGGTGGTGGACACGAACGGTGGCCCTTTTCCATGGGAAACTAAACTCACCTGGCCATGTTCCTGGTGTCAGATTGTGGGAGACATTTGGCACTCCAAAAGTAGCCCGAGTTCCAAAATGTGGCATCTTGCATCTGGGAGAAATCTTGAATGCCACGGCATTTTTGCAGGCAGAAGCCGGTGTGGCCGGATGAGGTTTGTGGACTCGAACGGTGGCCCTTTTCCATGGGAAACTAAACTCACCAGGCCATGTTCCTGATGTCAGATTGTGGGAGACATTTGGCACTCCAAAAGTAGCTCGAGTTCCAAAATGTGGCATCTTGCATGTGGGAGAAATCTTGAATGCCACGGCATTTTTGCAGGCAAAAGCCGATGGTGCAGAATGAGGCAGGATGAGGGTGGTGGACACGAACGGTGGCCCTTTTCCATGGGAAACTAAACTCACTTGGCCATGTTCCTGATGTCAGATTGTGGGAGACATTTGGCACTCCAAAAGCAGCCCGAGTTCCAAAATGTGGCATCTTGCATCTGGGAGAAATCTTGAATGCCACGGCATTTTTGCAGGCAGAAGCCGATTGGGCAGGGTGGGGCAGGATGAGGGTGGTGGACACGAACGGTGGCCCTTTTCCATGGGAAACTAAACTCACCTGGCCATGTTCCTGGTGTCAGATTGTGGGAGACATTTGGCACTCCAAAAGCAGCCCAAGTTCCAAAATGTGGCATCTTGCATGTGGGAGAAATCTTGAATGCCACGGAATTTTTGCAGGCAAAAGCCGATGGTGCAGAATGAGGCAGGATGAGGGTGGTGGACACGAACGGTGGCCCTTTTCCATGGGAAACTAAACTCACCTGGCCATGTTCCTGGTGTCAGATTGTGGGAGACATTTGGCACTCCAAAAGCAGCCAGAGTTCCAAAATGTGGCATCTTGCATCTGGGAGAAATCTTGAATGCCACGGCATTTTTGCAGGCCGAAGCCGAAGTGGCCGGATGAGGGTGGTGGACACGAACGGTGGCCCTTTTCCATGGGAAACTAAACACTTGGCCATGTTCCTGATGTCAGATTGTGGGAGACATTTGGCACTCTAAAAGCAGCCCGAGTTCCAAAATGTGGCATCTTGCATGTGGGAGAAATCTTGAATGCCACGGCATTTTTGCAGGCAGAAGCCGATAGGGCAGGATTGGGCAGGATGAGGGTGGTGGACATGAACGGTGGCCCTTTTCCATGGGAAACTAAACTCACCTGGCCATGTTCCTGATATCAGATTGTGGGAGACATTTGGCGCTCCAAAAGCAGCCCGAGTTCCAAAATGTTGCATCTTGCATGTGGGAGAAATCTTGAATGCCACGGCATTTTTGCAGGCCGAAGCCGAGGTGGCCGGATGAGGGTGGTGGACACGAACGGTGGCCCTTTTCCATGGGAAACTAAACTCACCTGGCCATGTTCCTGATGTCAGATTGTGGGAGACATTTGGCACTCCAAAAGCAGCCAGAGTTCCAAAATGTGGCATCTTGCATCTAGGAGAAATCTTGAATGCCACGGCATTTGTGCAGGCCGAAGCCGAAGTGGCCGGATGAGGGTGGTGGACACGAACGGTGGCCCTTTTCCATGGGAAACTAAACTCACCTGGCCATGTTCCTGATGTCAGATTGTGGGAGACATTTGGCGCTCCAAAAGCAGGCCGAGTTCCAAAATGTTCCATCTTGCATGTAGGAGAAAGCTTGAATGCCACGGCATTTCTGCAGGCAGGCGCCCAGGTGGCCAGATGAGGGTGGTGGACACGAACGGTGGCCCTTTTCCATGGGAAACTAAACTCACCTGGCCATGTTCCTGGTGTCAGATTGTGGGAGACATTTGGCACTCCAAAAGCAGCCAGAGTTCCAAAATGTGGCATCCTGCATGTGAGAGAAATCTTGAATGCCACGGCATTTGTGCAGGCCGAAGCTGAAGTGGCCGGATGAGGGTGGTGGACATGAACGGTGGCCCTTTTCCATGGGAAACTAAACTCACCTGGCCATGTTCCTGGTGTCAGATTGTGGGAGACATTTGGCACTCCAAAAGCAGCCCGAGTTCCAAAATGTGGCATCTTGCATCTGGAAGAAATCTTGAATGCCACGGCATTTTTGCAGGCCGAAGCCAAGGTGGCCGGATGAGGGTAGTGGACACGAACGGTGGCCCTTTTCCATGGGAAACTAAACTCACCTAGACATGTTCCTGGTGTCAGATTGTGGGAGACATTTGGCACTCCAGAAGCAGCCCGAGTTCCAAAATGTGGCATCTTGCATCTGGGAGAAAGCTTGAATGCCACGGCATTTATGCAGGCAGAAGCCGATAGTGCAGGATTAGGGAGGATGAGGGTGGTGGACACGAACGGTGGCCCTTTTCCATGGGAAAATAAACTCACCTGGCCATGTTCCTGGTGTCAGATTGTGGGAGACATTTGGCACTCCAGAAGCCGCATGAGTTCCAAAATGTGGCATCTTGAATCTGGGAGAAAGCTTGAATGCCACGGCATTTTTGCAGGCAGAAGCCGAAGTGGCCAGATGAGGTTGGTGGACATGAACGGTTGCCCTTTTCCATGGGAAACTAAACTCACCTGGCCATGTTCCTGATATCAGATTGTGGGAGACATTTGGCGCTCCAAAAGCAGCCCGAGTTCCAAAATGTGGCATCTTGCATGTGGGAGAAATCTTGAATGCCACGGCATTTTTGCAGGCCGAAGCCCAGGTGGCCAGATGAGGGTGGTGGACATGAACGGTGGCCATTTTCCTTGGGAAACTAAACTCACTTGGCCATGTCCCTGGTGTCAGATTGTGGGAGACATTTGGCGCTCCCAAAGCAGCCCGAGTTCCAAAATGTGGCATCTTGCATGTGAGAGAAATCTTGAATGCCACGGCATTTTTGCAGGCCAAAGCCGAAGTGGCCGGATGAGGGTGGTGGACACGAACGGTGGCCCTTTTCCATGGGAAACTAAACTCACCTGGCCATGTTCCTGGTGTCAGATTGTGGGAGACATTTGGCACTCCAAAAGTAGCCCGAGTTCCAAAATGTGGCATCTTGCATCTGGGAGAAATCTTGAATGCCACGGCATTTTTGCAGGCAAAAGCCGATGGTGCAGAATGAGGCAGAATGAGGGTGGTGAACACGAACGGTGGCCCTTTTCCATGGGAAACTAAACTCACCTGGCCATGTTCCTGATATCAGATTGTGGGAGACATTTGGCGCTCCAAAAGCAGCCCGAGTTCCAAAATGTTGCATCTTGCATCTGGGACAAAACTTGAATGCCACGGCATTTTTGCAGGCCGAAGCCGATGTGGCCGGATGAGGGTGGTGGACACGAACGGTGGCCCTTTTCCATGGGAAACTAAACTCACCTGGCCATGTTCCTGGTGTCAGATTGTGGGAGACATTTGGCACTCCAAAAGTAGCCCGAGTTCCAAAATGTGGCATCTTGCATCTGGGAGAAATCTTGAATGCCACGGCATTTTTGCAGGCAAAAGCCGATGGTGCAGAATGAGGCAGGATGAGGGTGGTGGACACGAACGGTGGCCCTTTTCCATGGGAAACTAAACTCACCTGGCCATGTTCCTGGTGTCAGATTGTGGGAGACATTTGGCACTCCAAAAGGAGCCTGAGTTCCAAAATGTGGCATCTTGCATGTGGGAGAAATCTTGAATGCCACGGCATTTTTGCAGGCAGAAGCCGATTGGGCAGGGTGGGGCAGGATGAGGGTGGTGGACACGAACGGTGGCCCTTTTCCATGGGAAAATAAACTCACCTGGCCATGTTCCTGGTGTCAGATTGTGGGAGACATTTGGCACTCCAAAAGCAGCCCGAGTTCCAAAATGTGCCATCTTGCATGTAGGAGAAAGCTTGAATGCCACGGCATTTCTGCAGGCAGGCGCCCAGGTGGCCAGATGAGGGTGGTGGACACGAACGGTGGCCCTTTTCCATGGGAAACTAAACTCACCTGGCCATGTTCCTGGTGTCAGATTGTGGGAGACATTTGGCACTCCAAAAGCAGCCAGAGTTCCAAAATGTGGCATCCTGCATGTGAGAGAAATCTTGAATGCCACGGCATTTGTGCAGGCCGAAGCTGAAGTGGCCGGATGAGGGTGGTGGACATGAACGGTGGCCCTTTTCCATGGGAAACTAAACTCACCTGGCCATGTTCCTGGTGTCAGATTGTGGGAGACATTTGGCACTCCAAAAGCAGCCCGAGTTCCAAAATGTGGCATCTTGCATCTGGAAGAAATCTTGAATGCCACGGCATTTTTGCAGGCCGAAGCCAAGGTGGCCGGATGAGGGTAGTGGACACGAACGGTGGCCCTTTTCCATGGGAAACTAAACTCACCTAGACATGTTCCTGGTGTCAGATTGTGGGAGACATTTGGCACTCCAGAAGCAGCCCGAGTTCCAAAATGTGGCATCTTGCATCTGGGAGAAAGCTTGAATGCCACGGCATTTATGCAGGCAGAAGCCGATAGTGCAGGATTAGGGAGGATGAGGGTGGTGGACACGAACGGTGGCCCTTTTCCATGGGAAAATAAACTCACCTGGCCATGTTCCTGGTGTCAGATTGTGGGAGACATTTGGCACTCCAGAAGCCGCATGAGTTCCAAAATGTGGCATCTTGAATCTGGGAGAAAGCTTGAATGCCACGGCATTTTTGCAGGCAGAAGCCGAAGTGGCCAGATGAGGTTGGTGGACATGAACGGTTGCCCTTTTCCATGGGAAACTAAACTCACCTGGCCATGTTCCTGATATCAGATTGTGGGAGACATTTGGCGCTCCAAAAGCAGCCCGAGTTCCAAAATGTGGCATCTTGCATGTGGGAGAAATCTTGAATGCCACGGCATTTTTGCAGGCCGAAGCCCAGGTGGCCAGATGAGGGTGGTGGACATGAACGGTGGCCATTTTCCTTGGGAAACTAAACTCACTTGGCCATGTCCCTGGTGTCAGATTGTGGGAGACATTTGGCGCTCCCAAAGCAGCCCGAGTTCCAAAATGTGGCATCTTGCATGTGAGAGAAATCTTGAATGCCACGGCATTTTTGCAGGCCAAAGCCGAAGTGGCCGGATGAGGGTGGTGGACACGAACGGTGGCCCTTTTCCATGGGAAACTAAACTCACCTGGCCATGTTCCTGGTGTCAGATTGTGGGAGACATTTGGCACTCCAAAAGTAGCCCGAGTTCCAAAATGTGGCATCTTGCATCTGGGAGAAATCTTGAATGCCACGGCATTTTTGCAGGCAAAAGCCGATGGTGCAGAATGAGGCAGAATGAGGGTGGTGAACACGAACGGTGGCCCTTTTCCATGGGAAACTAAACTCACCTGGCCATGTTCCTGATATCAGATTGTGGGAGACATTTGGCGCTCCAAAAGCAGCCCGAGTTCCAAAATGTTGCATCTTGCATCTGGGACAAAACTTGAATGCCACGGCATTTTTGCAGGCCGAAGCCGATGTGGCCGGATGAGGGTGGTGGACACGAACGGTGGCCCTTTTCCATGGGAAACTAAACTCACCTGGCCATGTTCCTGGTGTCAGATTGTGGGAGACATTTGGCACTCCAAAAGTAGCCCGAGTTCCAAAATGTGGCATCTTGCATCTGGGAGAAATCTTGAATGCCACGGCATTTTTGCAGGCAGAAGCCGGTGTGGCCGGATGAGGTTTGTGGACTCGAACGGTGGCCCTTTTCCATGGGAAACTAAACTCACCAGGCCATGTTCCTGATGTCAGATTGTGGGAGACATTTGGCACTCCAAAAGCAGCTCGAGTTCCAAAATGTGGCATCTTGCATGTGGGAGAAATCTTGAATGCCACGGCATTTTTGCAGGCAAAAGCCGATGGTGCAGAATGAGGCAGGATGAGGGTGGTGGACACGAACGGTGGCCCTTTTCCATGGGAAACTAAACTCACTTGGCCATGTTCCTGATGTCAGATTGTGGGAGACATTTGGCACTCCAAAAGCAGCCCGAGTTCCAAAATGTGGCATCTTGCATCTGGGAGAAATCTTGAATGCCACGGCATTTTTGCAGGCAAAAGCCGATGGTGCAGAATGAGGCAGGATGAGGGTGGTGGACACGAACGGTGGCCCTTTTCCATGGGAAACTAAACTCACCTGGCCATGTTCCTGGTGTCAGATTGTGGGAGACATTTGGCACTCCAAAAGCAGCCAGAGTTCCAAAATGTGGCATCTTGCATCTGGGAGAAAGCTTGAATGCCACGGCATTTTTGCAGGCCGAAGCCGAAGTGGCCGGATGAGGGTGGTGGACACGAACGGTGGCCCTTTTCCATGGGAAACTAAACTCACCTGGCCATGTTCCTGATGTCAGATTGTGGGAGACATTTGGCACTCTAAAAGCAGCCCGAGTTCCAAAATGTGGCATCTTGCATGTGGGAGAAATCTTGAATGCCACGGCATTTTTGCAGGCAGAAGCCGATAGGGCAGGATTGGGCAGGATGAGGGTGGTGGACATGAACGGTGGCCCTTTTCCATGGGAAACTAAACTCACCTGGCCATGTTCCTGATATCAGATTGTGGGAGACATTTGGCGCTCCAAAAGCAGCCCGAGTTCCAAAATGTTGCATCTTGCATGTGGGAGAAATCTTGAATGCCACGGCATTTTTGCAGGCAAAAGCCGATGGTGCAGAATGAGGGAGAATGAGGGTGGTGAACACGAACGGTGGCCCTTTTCCATGGGAAACTAAACTCACCTGGCCATGTTCCTGATATCAGATTGTGGGAGATATTTGGCGCTCCAAAAGCAGCCCGAGTTCCAAAATGTTGCATCTTGCATCTGGGACAAAACTTGAATGCCACGGCATTTTTGCAGGCCGAAGCCGATGTGGCCGGATGAGGGTGGTGGACACGAACGGTGGCCCTTTTCCATGGGAAACTAAACTCACCTGGCCATGTTCCTGGTGTCAGATTGTGGGAGACATTTGGCACTCCAAAAGTAGCCCGAGTTCCAAAATGTGGCATCTTGCATCTGGGAGAAATCTTGAATGCCACGGCATTTTTGCAGGCAAAAGCCGATGGTGCAGAATGAGGCAGGATAAGGGTGGTGGACACGAACGGTGGCCCTTTTCCATGGGAAACTAAACTCACCTGGCCATGTTCCTGGTGTCAGATTGTGGGAGACATTTGGCACTCCAAAAGGAGCCTGAGTTCCAAAATGTGGCATCTTGCATGTGGGAGAAATCTTGAATGCCACGGCATTTTTGCAGGCAGAAGCCGATTGGGCAGGGTGGGGCAGGATGAGGGTGGTGGACACGAACGGTGGCCCTTTTCCATGGGAAAATAAACTCACCTGGCCATGTTCCTGGTGTCAGATTGTGGGAGACATTTGGCACTCCAAAAGCAGCCCGAGTTCCAAAATGTGGCATCTTGCATCTAGGAGAAATCTTGAATGCCACGGCATTTTTGCAGGCAAAAGCCGATGGTGCAGAATGAGGCAGGATGAGGGTGGTGGACACGAACGGTGGCCCTTTTCCATGGGAAACTAAACTCACCTGGCCATGTTCCTGGTGTCAGATTGTGGGAGACATCTGGCACTCCAAAAGCAGCCCGAATTCCAAAATGTGGCATCTTGCATCTAGGAGAAATCTTGAATGCCACGGCATTTTTGCAGGCCGAAGCCGATGTGGCCGGATGAGGGTGGTGGACTCGAACGGTGGCCCTTTTCCATGGGAAACTAAACTCACCTGGCCATGTTCCTGGTGTCAGATTGTGGGAGACATTTGGCACTGGAAAAACAGCCCGAGTTCCAAAATGTGGCATCTTGCATCTGGGAGAAATCTTGAATGCCACGGCATTTTTGCAGGCAGAAGCCAATAGGGCAGGATGGGGCAGGATGAGGGTGGTGGACTCGAACAGTGGCCCTTTTCCATGGGAAACTAAACTCACCTGGCCATGTTCCTGATGTCAGATTGTGGGAGACATTTGGCACTCCAAAAGTAGCCCGAGTTCCAAAATGTGGCATCTTGCATCTGGGAGAAATCTTGAATGCCACGGCATTTTTGCAGGCAAAAGCCGATGGTACAGAATGAGGCAAGATGAGGGTGGTGAACACGAACGGTGGCCCTTTTCCATGGGAAACTAAACTCACTTCGCCATGTTCCTGATGTCAGATTGTGGGAGGCATTTGGCACTCCAAAAGCAGCCCGAGTTCCAAAATGTGGCATCTTGCATCTGGGAGAAAACTTGAATGCCACGGCATTTTTGCAGGCCGAAGCCGATGTGGCCGGATGAGGGTGGTGGACACGAACGGTGGCCCTTTTCCATGGGAAACTAAACTCACCTGGCCATGTTCCTGGTGTCAGATTGTGGGAGACATTTGGCACTCCAAAAGTAGCCCGAGTTCCAAAATGTGGCATCTTGCATCTGGGAGAAATCTTGAATGCCACGGCATTTTTGCAGGCAGAAGCCGGTGTGGCCGGATGAGGTTTGTGGACTCGAACGGTGGCCCTTTTCCATGGGAAACTAAACTCACCAGGCCATGTTCCTGATGTCAGATTGTGGGAGACATTTGGCACTCCAAAAGCAGCTCGAGTTCCAAAATGTGGCATCTTGCATGTGGGAGAAATCTTGAATGCCACGGCATTTTTGCAGGCAAAAGCCGATGGTGCAGAATGAGGCAGGATGAGGGTGGTGGACACGAACGGTGGCCCTTTTCCATGGGAAACTAAACTCACTTGGCCATGTTCCTGATGTCAGATTGTGGGAGACATTTGGCACTCCAAAAGCAGCCCGAGTTCCAAAATGTGGCATCTTGCATCTGGGAGAAATCTTGAATGCCACGGCATTTTTGCAGGCAGAAGCCGATTGGGCAGGGTGGGGCAGGATGAGGGTGGTGGACACGAACGGTGGCCCTTTTCCATGGGAAACTAAACTCACCTGGCCATGTTCCTGGTGTCAGATTGTGGGAGACATTTGGCACTCTAAAAGCAGCCCAAGTTCCAAAATGTGGCATCTTGCATGTGGGAGAAATCTTGAATGCCACGGAATTTTTGCAGGCAGAAGCCGATAGGGCAGGATTGGGCAGGATGAGGGTGGTGGACACGAACGGTGGCCCTTTTCCTTGGGAAACTTAACTCACCTGGCCATGTTCCTGGTGTCAGATTGTGGGAGACATTTGGCGCTCCAAAAGCAGCCCGAGTTCCAAAATGTGGCATCTTGCATGTGGGAGAAATCTTGAATGCCACGGCATTTTTGCAGGCAGAAGCCGAGGTGGCCGGATGAGGGCTGTGGACACGAACGGTGGCCCTTTTCCATGGGAAACTAAACTCACCTGGCCATGTTCCTGGTGTCAGATTGTGGGAGACATTTGGCACTCCAAAAGCAGCCAGAGTTCCAAAATGTGGCATCTTGCATGTGGGAGAAATCTTGAATGCCACGGCATTTGTGCAGGCCGAATCCGAAGTGGCCGGATGAGGGTGGTGGACATGAACGGTGGCCCTTTTCCATGGGAAACTAAACTCACCTGGCCATGTTCCTGGTGTCAGATTGTGGGAGACATTTGGCACTCCAAAAGCAGTCCGAGTTCCAAAATGTGGCATCTTGCATCTGGGAGAAATCTTGAATGCCACGGCATTTTTGCAGGCAGAAGCCGATAGTGCAGGATTAGGGAGGATGAGGGTGGTGGACACGAACGGTGGCCCTTTTCCATGGGAAACTAAACTCACCTGGCCATGTTCCTGATGTCAGATTGTGGGAGACATTTGGCGCTCTAAAAGCAGCCCGAGTTCCAAAATGTGGCATCTTGCATCTGGGAGAAATCTTGAATGCCACGGCATTTTTGCAGGCCGAAGCCGAAGTGGCCGGATGAGGGTGGTGGACACGAACGGTGGCCCTTTTCCATGGGAAACTAAACTCACCTGGCCATGTTCCTGATGTCAGATTGTGGGAGACATTTGGCGCTCCAAAAGCAGCCCGAGTTCCAAAATGTGCCATCTTGCATGTAGGAGAAAGCTTGAATGCCACGGCATTTTTGCAGGCAGGCGCCCAGGTTGCCAGATGAGGGTGGTGGACACGAACGGTGGCCCTTTTCCATGGGAAACTAAACTCACCTGGCCATGTTCCTGGTGTCAGATTGTGGGAGACATTTGGCACTCCAAAAGCAGCCAGAGTTCCAAAATGTGGCATCTTGCATGTGAGAGAAATCTTGAATGCCACGGCATTTGTGCCGTCCGAAGCTGAAGTGGCCGGATGAGGGTGGTGGACATGAACGGTGGCCCTTTTCCATGGGAAACTAAACTCACCTGGCCATGTTCCTGGTGTCAGATTGTGGGAGACATTTGGCACTCCAAAAGCAGCCCGAGTTCCAAAATGTGGCATCTTGCATCTGGAAGAAATCTTGAATGCCACGGCATTTTTGCAGGCCGAAGACAAGGTGGCCGGATGAGGGTAGTGGACACGAACGGTGGCCCTTTTCCATGGGAAACTAAACTCACCTGGCCATGTTCCTGATGTCAGATTGTGGGAGACATTTGGCGCTCCAAAAGCAGCCCGAGTTCCAAAATGTGCCATCTTGCATGTAGGAGAAAACTTGAATGCCACGGCATTTTTGCAGGCCGAAGCCGATGTGGCCGGATGAGGGTGGTGGACACGAACGGTGGCCCTTTTCCATGGGAAACTAAACTCACCTGGCCATGTTCCTGGTGTCAGATTGTGGGAGACATTTGGCACTCCAAAAGTAGCCCGAGTTCCAAAATGTGGCATCTTGCATCTGGGAGAAATCTTGAATGCCACGGCATTTTTGCAGGCAGAAGCCGGTGTGGCCGGATGAGGTTTGTGGACTCGAACGGTGGCCTTTTCCATGGGAAACTAAACTCACCAGGCCATGTTCCTGATGTCAGATTGTGGGAGACATTTGGCACTCCAAAAGCAGCTCGAGTTCCAAAATGTGGCATCTTGCATGTGGGAGAAATCTTGAATGCCACGGCATTTTTGCAGGCAAAAGCCGATGGTGCAGAATGAGGCAGGATGAGGGTGGTGGACACGAACGGTGGCCCTTCTCCATGGGAAACTAAACTCACTTGGCCATGTTCCTGATGTCAGATTGTGGGAGACATTTGGCACTCCAAAAGCAGCCCGAGTTCCAAAATGTGGCATCTTGCATCTGGGAGAAATCTTGAATGCCACGGCATTTTTGCAGGCAGAAGCCGATTGGGCAGGGTGGGGCAGGATGAGGGTGGTGGACACGAACGGTGGCCCTTTTCCATGGGAAACTAAACTCACCTGGCCATGTTCCTGGTGTCAGATTGTGGGAGACATTTGGCACTCCAAAAGCAGCCCAAGTTCCAAAATGTGGCATCTTGCATGTGGGAGAAATCTTGAATGCCACGGAATTTTTGCAGGCAAAAGCCGATGGTGCAGAATGAGGCAGGATGAGGGTGGTGGACACGAACGGTGGCCCTTTTCCATGGGAAACTAAACTCACCTGGCCATGTTCCTGGTGTCAGATTGTGGGAGACATTTGGCACTCCAAAAGCAGCCAGAGTTCCAAAATGTGGCATCTTGCATCTGGGAGAAATCTTGAATGCCACGGCATTTTTGCAGGCCGAAGCCGAAGTGGCCGGATGAGGGTGGTGGACACGAACGGTGGCCCTTTTCCATGGGAAACTAAACTCACCTGGCCATGTTCCTGATGTCAGATTGTGGGAGACATTTGGCACTCTAAAAGCAGCCCGAGTTCCAAAATGTGGCATCTTGCATGTGGGAGAAATCTTGAATGCCACGGCATTTTTGCAGGCAGAAGCCGATAGGGCAGGATTGGGCAGAATGAGGGTGGTGGACATGAACGGTGGCCCTTTTCCATGGGAAACTAAACTCACCTGGCCATGTTCCTGATATCAGATTGTGGGAGACATTTGGCGCTCCAAAAGAAGCCCGAGTTCCAAAATGTTGCATCTTGCATGTGGGAGAAATCTTGAATGCCACGGCATTTTTGCAGGCAGAAGCCGAGGTGGCCGGATGAGGGTGGTGGACACGAACGGTGGCCCTTTTCCATGGGAAACTAAACTCACCTGGCCATGTTCCTGATGTCAAATTGTGGGAGACATTTGGCACTCCAAAAGCAGCCAGAGTTCCAAAATGTGGCATCTTGCATCTAGGAGAAATCTTGAATGCCACGGCATTTGTGCAGGCCGAAGCCGAAGTGGCCGGATGAGGGTGGTGGACACGAACGGTGGCCCTTTTCCATGGGAAACTAAACTCACCTGGCCATGTTCCTGGTGTCAGATTGTGGGAGACATTTGGCGCTCCAAAAGCAGGCCGAGTTCCAAAATGTGCCATCTTGCATGTAGGAGAAAGCTTGAATGCCACGGCATTTTTGCAGGCAGGCGCCCAGGTGGCCAGATGAGGGTGGTGGACACGAACGGTGGCCCTTTTCCATGGGAAACTAAACTCACCTGGCCATGTTCCTGGTGTCAGATTGTGGGAGACATTTGGCACTCCAAAAGCAGCCAGAGTTCCAAAATGTGGCATCCTGCATGTGAGAGAAATCTTGAATGCCACGGCATTTGTGCAGGCCGAAGCTGAAGTGGCCGGATGAGGGTGGTGGACATGAACGGTGGCCCTTTTCCATGGGAAACTAAACTCACCTGGCCATGTTCCTGGTGTCAGATTGTGGGAGACATTTGGCACTCCAAAAGCAGCCCGAGTTCCAAAATGTGGCATCTTGCATCTGGAAGAAATCTTGAATGCCACGGCATTTTTGCAGGCCGAAGCCAAGGTGGCCGGATGAGGGTAGTGGACACGAACGGTGGCCCTTTTCCATGGGAAACTAAACTCACCTAGACATGTTCCTGGTGTCAGATTGTGGGAGACATTTGGCACTCCAAAAGTAGCCCGAGTTCCAAAATGTGGCATCTTGCATCTGGGAGAAAGCTTGAATGCCACGGCATTTATGCAGGCAGAAGCCGATAGTGCAGGATTAGGGAGGATGAGGGTGGTGGACACGAACGGTGGCCCTTTTCCATGGGAAAATAAACTCACCTGGCCATGTTCCTGGTGTCAGATTGTGGGAGACATTTGGCACTCCAGAAGCCGCATGAGTTCCAAAATGTGGCATCTTGAATCTGGGAGAAAGCTTGAATGCCACGGCATTTTTGCAGGCAGAAGCCGAAGTGGCCAGATGAGGTTGGTGGACATGAACGGTTGCCCTTTTCCATGGGAAACTAAACTCACCTGGCCATGTTCCTGATATCAGATTGTGGGAGACATTTGGCGCTCCAAAAGCAGCCCGAGTTCCAAAATGTGGCATCTTGCATGTGGGAGAAATCTTGAATGCCACGGCATTTTTGCAGGCCGAAGCCCAGGTGGCCAGATGAGGGTGGTGGACATGAACGGTGGCCATTTTCCTTGGGAAACTAAACTCACTTGGCCATGTCCCTGGTGTCAGATTGTGGGAGACATTTGGCGCTCCCAAAGCAGCCCGAGTTCCAAAATGTGGCATCTTGCATGTGGGAGAAATCTTGAATGCCACGGCATTTTTGCAGGCCAAAGCCGAAGTGGCCGGATGAGGGTGGTGGACACGAACGGTGGCCCTTTTCCATGGGAAACTAAACTCACCTGGCCATGTTCCTGGTGTCAGATTGTGGGAGACATTTGGCACTCCAAAAGCAGCCCGAGTTCCAAAATGTGGCATCTTGCATGTGGGAGAAATCTTGAATGCCACGGCATTTTTGCAGGCAGAAGCCGATAGGGCAGGATTGGGCAGGATGAGGGTGGTGGACATGAACGGTGGCCCTTTTCCATGGGAAACTAAACTCACCTGGCCATGTTCCTGATATCAGATTGTGGGAGACATTTGGCGCTCCAAAAGCAGCCCGAGTTCCAAAATGTTGCATCTTGCATGTGGGAGAAATCTTGAATGCCACGGCATTTTTGCAGGCCGAAGCCGAGGTGGCCGGATGAGGGTGGTGGACACGAACGGTGGCCCTTTTCCATGGGAAACTAAACTCACCTGGCCATGTTCCTGGTGTCAGATTGTGGGAGACATTTGGCACTCCAAAAGCAGCCCGAGTTCCAAAATGTGGCATCTTGCATCTGGGAGAAATCTTGAATGCCACGGCATTTTTGCAGGCAGAGCCGAAGTTGCCGGATGAGGGTGGTGGACACGAACGGTGGCCCTTTTCCATGGGAAAATAAACTCACCTGGCCATGTTCCTGGTGTCAGATTGTGGGAGACATTTGGCACTCCAAAAGCAGCCCGAGTGCCAAAATGTGGCATCTTGCATGTGAGAGAAATCTTGAATGCCACGGCACTTTTGCAGGCCGAAGCCAAAGTGGCCCGAAGAGGGTGGTGGACACGAACGGTGGCCCTTTTCCATGGGAAACTAAACTCACCTGGCCATGTTCCTGGTGTCAGATTGTGGGAGACATTTGGCACTCCAAAAGGAGCCTGAGTTCCAAAATGTGGCATCTTGCATGTGGGAGGAATCTTGAATGCCACGGCATTTTTGCAGGCAGAAGCCAAGGTGGCCGAATGAGGGTGGTGGACATGAACGGTGGCCCTTTTCCATGGGAAACTAAACTCACCTTGCCATGTTCTTAGTCTCAGATTATGGGAGACATTTGGCACTCCAAAAGCAGCCCGAGTTCCAAAATGTGGCATCTTGCATGTGTGAGAAATCTTGAATGCCACGGCATTTTTGCAGGCCGAAGCCGAGGTGGCCGGATGAGGGTGGTGGACACGAACGGTGGCCCTTTTCCATGGGAAACTAAACTCACCTGGCCATGTTCCTGGTGTCAGATTGTGGGAGATATTTGGCACTCTAAAAGCAGCCCGAGTTCGAAAATGTGGCATCTTGCATCTGGGAGAAATCTTGAATGCCACGGCATTTTTGCAGGCAGAAGCCGAGGTGGCCGGATGAGGGTGGTGGACACGAACGGTGGCCCTTTTCCATGGGAAACTAAACTCACCTGGACATGTTCCTGGTGTCAGATTGTGGGAGACATTTGGCACTCCAGAAGCAGCCCGAGTTCCAAAATGTGGCATCTTGCATCTGGGAGAAAGCTTGAATGCCACGGCATTTTTGCAGGCAGAAGCCGAAGTGGCCGGATGAGGGTGGTGGACACGAACGGTGGCCCTTTTCCTTGGGAAACTAAACTCACCTGGCCATGTTCCTGGTGTCAGATTGTGGGAGACATTTGGCGCTCCAAAAGCAGCCCGAGTTCCAAAATGTGGCATCTTGCATCTGGGAGAAATCTTGAATGCCACGGCATTTTTACAGGCAGAAGCCGATAGGGCAGGATTGGGCAGGATGAGGGTGGTGGACACGAACGGTGGCCCTTTTCCTTGGGAAACTAAACTCACCTGGCCATGTTCCTGGTGTCAGATTGTGGGAGACATTTGGCGCTCCAAAAGCAGCCCGAGTTCCAAAATGTGGCATCTTGCATCTGGGAGAAATCTTGAATGCCACGGCATTTTTGCAGGCAGAAGCCGAGGTGGCCGGATGAGGGCTGTGGACACGAACGGTGGCCCTTTTCCATGGGAAACTAAACTCACCTGGCCATGTTCCTGGTGTCAGATTGTGGGAGACATTTGGCACTCCAAAAGCAGCCAGAGTTCCAAAATGTGGCATCTTGCATGTGGGAGAAATCTTGAATGCCACGGCATTTGTGCAGGCCGAATCCGAAGTGGCCGGATGAGGGTGGTGGACATGAACGGTGGCCCTTTTCCATGGGAAACTAAACTCACCTGGCCATGTTCCTGGTGTCAGATTGTGGGAGACATTTGGCACTCCAAAAGCAGTCCGAGTTCCAAAATGTGGCATCTTGCATCTGGGAGAAATCTTGAATGCCACGGCATTTTTTTAGGCAGAAGCCGATAGTGCAGGATTAGGGAGGATGAGGGTGGTGGACACGAACGGTGGCCCTTTTCCATGGGAAACTAAACTCACCTGGCCATGTTCCTGATGTCAGATTGTGGGAGACATTTGGCGCTCTAAAAGCAGCCCGAGTTCCAAAATGTGGCATCTTGCATCTGGGAGAAATCTTGAATGCCACGGCATTTTTGCAGGCCGAAGCCGAAGTGGCCGGATGAGGGTGGTGGACACGAACGGTGGCCCTTTTCCATGGGAAACTAAACTCACCTGGCCATGTTCCTGATGTCAGATTGTGGGAGACATTTGGCGCTCCAAAAGCAGCCCGAGTTCCAAAATGTGCCATCTTGCATGTAGGAGAAAGCTTGAATGCCACGGCATTTTTGCAGGCAGGCGCCCAGGTTGCCAGATGAGGGTGGTGGACACGAACGGTGGCCCTTTTCCATGGGAAACTAAACTCACCTGGCCATGTTCCTGGTGTCAGATTGTGGGAGACATTTGGCACTCCAAAAGCAGCCAGAGTTCCAAAATGTGGCATCTTGCATGTGAGAGAAATCTTGAATGCCACGGCATTTGTGCCGTCCGAAGCTGAAGTGGCCGGATGAGGGTGGTGGACATGAACGGTGGCCCTTTTCCATGGGAAACTAAACTCACCTGGCCATGTTCCTGGTGTCAGATTGTGGGAGACATTTGGCACTCCAAAAGCAGCCAGAGTTCCAAAATGTGGCATCTTGCATCTAGGAGAAATCTTGAATGCCACGACATTTGTGCAGGCCGAAGCTGAAGTGGCCGGATGAGGGTGGTGGACATGAACGGTGGCCCTTTTCCATGGGAAACTAAACTCACCTGGCCATGTTCCTGGTGTCAGATTGTGGGAGACATTTGGCACTCCAAAAGCAGCCCGAGTTCCAAAATGTGGCATCTTGCATCTGGAAGAAATCTTGAATGCCACGGCATTTATGCAGGCAGAAGCCGATAGTGCAGGATTAGGGAGGATGAGGGTGGTGGACACGAACGGTGGCCCTTTTCCATGGGAAACTAAACTCACCTGGCCATGTTCCTGATGTCAGATTGTGGGAGACATTTGGCGCTCCAAAAGCAGCCCGAGTTCCAAAATGTGCCATCTTGCATGTAGGAGAAAGCTTGAATGCCACGGCATTTTTGCAGGCAGGCGCCCAGGTGGCCAGATGAGGGTGGTGGACACGAACGGTGGCCCTTTTCCATGGGAAACTAAACTCACCTGGCCATGTTCCTGGTGTCAGATTGTGGGAGACATTTGGCACTCCAAAAGCAGCCAGAGTTCCAAAATGTGGCATCCTGCATGTGAGAGAAATCTTGAATGCCACGGCATTTGTGCAGGCCGAAGCTGAAGTGGCCGGATGAGGGTGGTGGACATGAACGGTGGCCCTTTTCCATGGGAAACTAAACTCACCTGGCCATGTTCCTGGTGTCAGATTGTGGGAGACATTTGGCACTCCAAAAGCAGCCCGAGTTCCAAAATGTGGCATCTTGCATCTGGAAGAAATCTTGAATGCCACGGCATTTTTGCAGGCCGAAGCCAAGGTGGCCGGATGAGGGTAGTGGACACGAACGGTGGCCCTTTTCCATGGGAAACTAAACTCACCTAGACATGTTCCTGGTGTCAGATTGTGGGAGACATTTGGCACTCCAGAAGCAGCCCGAGTTCCAAAATGTGGCATCTTGCATCTGGGAGAAAGCTTGAATGCCACGGCATTTATGCAGGCAGAAGCCGATAGTGCAGGATTAGGGAGGATGAGGGTGGTGGACACGAACGGTGGCCCTTTTCCATGGGAAAATAAACTCACCTGGCCATGTTCCTGGTGTCAGATTGTGGGAGACATTTGGCACTCCAGAAGCCGCATGAGTTCCAAAATGTGGCATCTTGAATCTGGGAGAAAGCTTGAATGCCACGGCATTTTTGCAGGCAGACGCCCAGGTGGCCAGATGAGGTTGGTGGACATGAACGGTTGCCCTTTTCCATGGGAAACTAAACTCACCTGGCCATGTTCCTGATATCAGATTGTGGGAGACATTTGGCGCTCCAAAAGCAGCCCGAGTTCCAAAATGTGGCATCTTGCATCTGGGAGAAATCTTGAATGCCACGGCATTTTTGCAGGCCGAAGCCCAGGTGGCCAGATGAGGGTGGTGGACATGAACGGTGGCCATTTTCCTTGGGAAACTAAACTCACTTGGCCATGTCCCTGGTGTCAGATTGTGGGAGACATTTGGCGCTCCCAAAGCAGCCCGAGTTCCAAAATGTGGCATCTTGCATGTGGGAGAAATCTTGAATGCCACGGCATTTTTGCAGGCCAAAGCCAAGGTGGCCGGATGAGGGTGGTGGACACGAACGGTGGCCCTTTTCCATGGGAAACTAAACTCACCTGGACATGTTCCTGGTGTCAGATTGTGGGAGACATTTGGCACTCCAAAAGCAGCCCGAGTTCCAAAATGTGGCATCTTGCATGTGGGAGAAATCTTGAATGCCACGGCATTTTTGCAGGCAGAAGCCGATAGGGCAGGATTGGGCAGGATGAGGGTGGTGGACATGAACGGTGGCCCTTTTCCATGGGAAACTAAACTCACCTGGCCATGTTCCTGATATCAGATTGTGGGAGACATTTGGCGCTCCAAAAGCAGCCCAAGTTCCAAAATGTTGCATCTTGCATGTGGGAGAAATCTTGAATGCCACGGCATTTTTGCAGGCCGAAGCCGAGGTGGCCGGATGAGGGTGGTGGACACGAACGTGTGGCCCTTTTTCCATGGGAAACTAAACTCACCTGGCCATGTTCCTGGTGTCAGATTGTGGGAGACATTTGGCACTCCAAAAGCAGCCCGAGTTCCAAAATGTGGCATCTTGCATCTGGGAGAAATCTTGAATGCCACGGCATTTTTGCAGGCAGAGCCGAAGTTGCCGGATGAGGGTGGTGGACACGAACGGTGGCCCTTTTCCATGGGAAAATAAACTCACCTGGCCATGTTCCTGGGTGTCAGATTGTGGGAGACATTTGGCACTCCAAAAGCAGCCCGAGTGCCAAAATGTGGCATCTTGCATGTGAGAGAAATCTTGAATGCCACGGGCACTTTTGCAGGCCGAAGCCGAAGTGGCCCGAAGAGGGTGGTGGACACGAACGGTGGCCCTTTTCCATGGGAAACTAAACTCACCTGGCCATGTTCCTGGGTGTCAGATTGTGGGAGACATTTGGCACTCCAAAAGGAGCCTGAGTTCCAAAATGTGGCATCTTGCATGTGGGAGAAATCTTGAATGCCACGGCATTTTTGCAGGCAGAAGCCAAGGTGGCCGAATGAGGTGGTGGTGGACATGAACGGTGGCCCTTTTCCATGGGAAACTAAACTCACCTTGCCATGTTCTTAGTCTCAGATTATGGGAGACATTTGGCACTCCAAAAGCAGTTCGAGTTCCAAAATGTGGCATCTTGCATGTGTGAGAAATCGTGAATGCCACGGCATTTTTGCAGGCCGAAGCCGAAGTGGCCGGATGAGGGTGGTGGACACGAACGGTGGCCCTTTTCCATGGGAAACTAAACTCACCTGGCCATGTTCCTGGTGTCAGATTGTGGGAGATATTTGGCACTCTAAAAGCAGCCCGAGTTTGAAAATGTGGCATCTTGCATCTGGGAGAAATCTTGAATGCCACGGCATTTTTGCAGGCAGAAGCCGAGGTGGCCGGATGAGGGTGGTGGACACGAACGGTGGCCCTTTTCCATGGGAAACTAAACTCACCTGGACATGTTCCTGGTGTCAGATTGTGGGAGACATTTGGCACTCCAGAAGCAGCCCGAGTTCCAAAATGTGGCATCTTGCATCTGGGGGAAAGCTTGAATGCCACGGCATTTTTGCAGGCAGAAGCCGAAGTGGCCGGATGAGGGTGGTGGACACGAACGGTGGCCCTTTTCCTTGGGAAACTAAACTCACCTGGCCATGTTCCTGATATCAGATTGTGGGGAGACATTTGGCGCTCCAAAAGCAGCCCGAGTTCCAAAATGTGGCATCTTGCATCTGGGAGAAATCTTGAATGCCACGGCATTTTTACAGGCAGAAGCCGATAGGGCAGGATTGGGCAGGATGAGGGTGGTGGACACGAACGGTGGCCCTTTTCCATAGGAAACTAAACTCACCTGGCCATGTTCCTGATGTCAGATTGTGGGAGACATTTGGCACTCCAGAAGCAGCCAGAGTTCCAAAAGTGGCATCTTGCATGTGGGAGAAATCTTGAATGCCACGGCATTTTTGCAGGCAGAAGCCGAGGGTGGCAACATGAGGGTGGTGGACATGAACGGTGGCCCTTTTCCATGGGAAACTAAACTCACCTGGCCATGTTCTTGGTGTCAGAATTGTGGGAGACATTTGGCACTCTAAAAGCAGCCCGAGTTCCAAAATGTGGCATCTTGCATCTGGGAGAAATCTTGAATGCCACGGCATTTTGCAGGCAGAAGCCGATAGGGCAGGATTGGGCAGGATGAGGGTGGTGGACATGAACGGTGGCCCTTTTCCATGGGAAACTAAACTCACCTGGCCATGTTCCTGATATCAGATTGTGGGAGACATTTGGCGCTCCAAAAGCAGCCCGAGTTCCAAAATGTGGCATCCTGCATGTGAGAGAAATCTTGAATGCCACGGCATTTGTGCAGGCCGAAGCTGAAGTGGCCGGATGAGGGTGGTGGACATGAACGGTGGCCCTTTTCCATGGGAAACTAAACTCACCTGGCCATGTTCCTGGTGTCAGATTGTGGGAGACATTTGGCACTCCAAAAGCAGCCCGAGTTCCAAAATGTGGCATCTTGCATCTGGAAGAAATCTTGAATGCCACGGCATTTTTGCAGGCCGAAGCCAAGGTGGCCGGATGAGGGTAGTGGACACGAACGGTGGCCCTTTTCCATGGGAAACTAAACTCACCTAGACATGTTCCTGGTGTCAGATTGTGGGAGACATTTGGCACTCCAAAAGCAGCCCGAGTTCCAAAATGTGGCATCTTGCATCTGGAAGAAATCTTGAATGCCACGGCATTTTTGCAGGCCGAAGCCAAGGTGGCCCGGATGAGGGTAGTGGACACGAACGGTGGCCCTTTTCCATGGGAAACTAAACTCACCTGGCCATGTTCCTGATATCAGATTGTGGGAGACATTTGGCGCTCCAAAAGCAGCCCGAGTTCCAAAATGTGGCATCTTGCATCTGGAGAGAAATCTTGAATGCCACGGCATTTTTGCAGGCCGAAGCCCAGGTGGCCAGATGAGGGTGGTGGACATGAACGGTGGCCATTTTCCTTGGGAAACTAAACTCACTTGGCCATGTCCCTGGTGTCAGATTGTGGGAGACATTTGGCGCTCCCAAAGCAGCCCGAGTTCCAAAATGTGGCATCTTGCATGTGGGAGAAATCTTGAATGCCACGGCATTTTTGCAGGCCAAAGCCGAAGTGGCCGGGATGAGGGTGGTGGACACGAACGGTGGCCCTTTTCCATGGGAAACTAAACTCACCTGGCCATGTTCCTGGTGTCAGATTGTGTGGAGACATTTGGCACTCCAAAAAGCAGCCCGAGTTCCAAAATGTGGCATCTTGCATGTGGGAGAAATCTTGAATGCCACGGCATTTTTTGCAGCAGAAGCCGATAGGGCGCAGGATTGGGCAGGATGAGGGTGGTGGGACATGAACGGTGGCCCTTTTCCATGGGAAACTAAACTCACCTGGCCATGTTCCTGATATCAGATTGTGGGGAGACATTTGGCGCTCCAAAAGCAGCCCGAGTTCCAAAATGTGCCATCTTGCATGTGGGAGAAATCTTGAATGCCACGGCATTTTTGCAGGCCGAAGCCGATGTGGGCCGGATGAGGGTGGTGGACACGAACGGTGGCCCTTTTCCATGGGAAACTAAACTCACCTGGCCATGTTCCTGGTGTCAGATTGTGGGAGACATTTGGCACTCCAAAAGCAGCCCGAGTTCCAAAATGTGGCATCTTGCATCTGGGAGAAATCTTGAATGCCACGGCATTTTTGCAGGCAGAGCCGAAGTTGCCGGATGAGGGTGGTGGACACGAACGGTGGCCCTTTTCCATGGGAAAATAAACTCACCTGGCCATGTTCCTGGTGTCAGATTGTGGGAGACATTTGGCACTCCAAAAGCAGCCAGAGTGCCAAAATGTGGCATCTTGCATGTGGGAGAAATCTTGAATGCCACGGCATTTTTGCAGGCAGAAGCCAAGGTGGCCCGAATGAGGGTGATGGACATGAACGGTGGCCCTTTTCCATGGGAAACTAAACTCACCTTGCCATGTTCTTAGTCTCAGATTATGGGAGACATTTGGCACTCCCAAAAGCAGCCCGAGTTCCAAAATGTGGCATCTTGCATGTGTGAGAAATCTTGAATGCCACGGCATTTTTGCAGGCAGAAGCCGAGGTGGCCGGATGAGGGTGGTGGACACGAACGGTGGCCCTTTTCCATGGGAAACTAAACTCACCTGGCCATGTTCCTGATGTCAGATTGTGGGAGACATTTGGCACTCCAGATGCAGCCCGAGTTCCAAAATGTGGCATCTTGCATCTGGGAGAAAGCTTGAATGCCACGGCATTTTTGCAGGCAGAAGCCGAAGTGGCCGGATGAGGGTGGTGGACACGAACGGTGGCCCTTTTCCTTGGGAAACTAAACTCACCTGGCCATGTTCCTGGTGTCAGATTGTGGGAGACATTTGGCGCTCCCAAAAGCAGCCCGAGTTCCAAAATGTGGCATCTTGCATCTGGGAGAAATCTTGAATGCCACGGCATTTTTACAGGCAGAAGCCGATAGGGCAGGATTGGGCAGGATGAGGGTGGTGGACACGAACGGTGGCCCTTTTTCCATAGGAAACTAAACTCACCTGGCCATGTTCCTGATGTCAGATTGTGGGAGACATTTGGCACTCCAGAAGCAGCTAGAGTTCCAAAAGTGGCATCTTGCATGTGGGAGAAATCTTGAATGCCACGGCATTTTTGCAGGCAGAAGCCGAGGTGGCCACATGAGGGTGGTGGACATGAACGGTGGCCCTTTTCCATGGGAAACTAAACTCACCTGGCCATGTTCTTGGTGTCAGATTGTGGGAGACATTTGGCGCTCCAAAAGCAGCCCGAGTTGGGAGAAATCTTGAATGCCACGGCATTTTTGCAGGCAGAAGCCGAGGTGGCCGGATGAGGGCTGTGGACACGAACGGTGGCCCTTTTCCATGGGAAACTAAACTCACCTGGCCATGTTCCTGGTGTCAGATTGTGGGAGACATTTGGCACTCCAAAAGCAGCCAGAGTTCCAAAATGTGGCATCTTGCATCTGGGAGAAATCTTGAATGCCACGGCATTTGTGCAGGCCGAATCCGAAGTGGCCGGATGAGGGTGGTGGACATGAACGGTGGCCCTTTTCCATGGGAAACTAAACTCACCTGGCCATGTTCCTGGTGTCAGATTGTGGGAGACATTTGGCACTCCAAAAGCAGCCCGAGTTCCAAAATGTGGCATCTTGCATCTGGGAGAAATCTTGAATGCCACGGCATTTTTGCAGGCAGAAGCCGATAGTGCAGGATTAGGGAGGATAAGGGTGGTGGACACGAACGGTGGCCCTTTTCCATGGGAAACTAAACTCACCTGGCCATGTTCCTGATGTCAGATTGTGGGAGACATTTGGCGCTCTAAAAGCAGCCCGAGTTCCAAAATGTGGCATCTTGCATCTGGGAGAAATCTTGAATGCCACGGCATTTTTGCAGGCCGAAGCCGAAGTGGCCGGATGAGGGTGGTGAACACGAACGGTGGCCCTTTTCCATGGGAAACTAAACTCACCTGGCCATGTTCCTGATGTCAGATTGTGGGAGACATTTGGCGCTCCAAAAGGAGCCTGAGTTCCAAAATGTGCCATCTTGCATGTAGGAGAAAGCTTGAATGCCACGGCATTTTTGCAGGCAGGCGCCCAGGTTGCCAGATGAGGGTGGTGGACACGAACGGTGGCCCTTTTCCATGGGAAACTAAACTCACCTGGCCATGTTCCTGGTGTCAGATTGTGGGAGACATTTGGCACTCCAAAAGCAGCCAGAGTTCCAAAATGTGGCATCTTGCATGTGAGAGAAATCTTGAATGCCACGGCATTTGTGCAGTCCGAAGCTGAAGTGGCCGGATGAGGGTGGTGGACATGAACGGTGGCCCTTTTCCATGGGAAACTAAACTCACCTGGCCATGTTCCTGGTGTCAGATTGTGGGAGACATTTGGCACTCCAAAAGCAGCCCGAGTTCCAAAATGTGGCATCTTGCATCTGGAAGAAATCTTGAATGCCACGGCATTTTTGCAGGCCGAAGCCAAGGTGGCCGGATGAGGGTAGTGGACACGAACGGTGGCCCTTTTCCATGGGAAACTAAACTCACCTGGCCATGTTCCTGATGTCAGATTGTGGGAGACATTTGGCACTCCAAAAGCAGCTCGAGTTCCAAAATGTGGCATCTTGCATCTGGGAGAAATCTTGAATGCCACGGCATTTTTGCAGGCAAAAGCCGATGGTGCAGAATGAGGCAGGATGAGGGTGGTGGACACGAACGGTGGCCCTTTTCCATGGGAAACTAAACTCACTTGGCCATGTTCCTGATGTCAGATTGTGGGAGACATTTGGCACTCCAAAAGCAGCCCAAATTCCAAAATGTGGCATCTTGCATCTGGGAGAAATCTTGAATGACACGGCATTTTTGCAGGCCGAAGCTGATGTGGCCGGATGAGGGTGGTGGACATGAACGGTGGCCCTTTTCCATGGGAAATTAAACTCACCTGGCCATGTTCCTGGTGTCAGATTGTGGGAGACATTTGGCACTCCAAAAGCAGCCCGAGTGCCAATATGTGGCATCTTGCATCTGGGAGAAATCTTGAATGCCACGGCATTTTTGCAGGCAGAAGCCAATAGGGCAGGATGGGGCAGGATGAAGGTGGTGGACATGAACAGTGGCCCTTTTTCCATGGGAAACTAAACTCACCTGGCCATGTTCCTGGTATCAGATTGTGGGAGACATTTGGCACTCCAAAAGTAGCCCACATTCCAAAATGTGGCATCTTGCATCTGGGAGAAATCTTGAATGCCACGACATTTTTGCAGGCAGAAGCCGATAGGGCAGGATGGGGCAGCATGAGGGTGGTGGACTCGAACGGTGGCCCTTTTCCATGGGAAACTAAACTCACCTGGCCATGTTCCTGATGTCAGATTGTGGGAGACATTTGGCACTCCAAAAGCAGCCCGAGTTCCAAAATGTGGCATCTTGCATGTGGGAGAAATCTTGAATGCCACGACATTTTTGCAGGCAGAAGCCGATAGGGCAGGATGGGGCAGGATGAGGGTGGTGGACTCGAACGGTGGCCCTTTTCCATGGGAAACTAAACTCACCTGGTCATGTTCCTGATGTCAGATTGTGGGAGACATTTGGCACTCCAAAAGCAGCCCAAGTTCCAAAATGTGGCATCTTGCATGTGGGAGAAATCTTGAATGCCACGGCATTTTTGCAGGCCGAAGCCGATGTGGCCGGATGAGGGTGGTGGACACGAACGGTGGCCCTTTTCCATGGGAAACTAAACTCACCTGGCCATGTTCCTGGTGTCAGATTGTGGGAGACATTTGGCACTCCAAAAGTAGCCCGAGTTCCAAAATGTGGCATCTTGCATGTGGGAGAAATCTTGAATGCCACGGCATTTTTGCAGGCAAAAGCCGATGGTGCAGAATGAGGCAGAATGAGGGTGGTGAACACGAACGGTGGCCCTTTTCCATGGGAAACTAAACTCACTTCGCCATGTTCCTGATGTCAGATTGTGGGAGACATTTGGCACTCCAAAAGCAGCCCGAGTTCCAAAATGTGGCATCTTGCATCTGGGACAAAACTTGAATGCCACGGCATTTTTGCAGGCCGAAGCCGATGTGGCCGGATGAGGGTGGTGGACACGAACGGTGGCCCTTTTCCATGGGAAACTAAACTCACCTGGCCATGTTCCTGGTGTCAGATTGTGGGAGACATTTGGCACTCCAAAAGTAGCCCGAGTTCCAAAATGTGGCATCTTGCATCTGGGAGAAATCTTGAATGCCACGGCATTTTTGCAGGCAGAAGCCGGTGTGGCCGGATGAGGGTGGTGGACTCGAACGGTGGCCCTTTTCCATGGGAAACTAAACTCACCTAGACATGTTCCTGGTGTCAGATTGTGGGAGACATTTGGCACTCCAGAAGCAGCCCGAGTTCCAAAATGTGGCATCTTGCATCTGGGAGAAAGCTTGAATGCCACGGCATTTATGCAGGCAGAAGCCGATAGTGCAGGATTAGGGAGGATGAGGGTGGTGGACACGAACGGTGGCCCTTTTCCATGGGAAACTAAACTCACCTGGCCATGTTCCTGGTGTCAGATTGTGGGAGACATTTGGCACTCCAAAAGCAGCCCGAGTTCCAAAATGTGGCATCTTGCATCTGGGAGAAATCTTGAATGCCACGGCATTTTTGCAGGCAGAGCCGAAGTTGCCGGATGAGGGTGGTGGACACGAACGGTGGCCCTTTTCCATGGGAAAATAAACTCACCTGGCCATGTTCCTGGTGTCAGATTGTGGGAGACATTTGGCACTCCAAAAGCAGCCCAAATTCCAAAATGTGGCATCTTGCATGTGAGAGAAATCTTGAATGCCACGGCACTTTTGCAGGCAAAAGCCGAAGTGGCCCGAAGAGGGTGGTGGACACGAACGGTGGCCCCTTTTCCATGGGAAACTAAACTCACCTGGCCATGTTCCTGGTGTCAGATTGTGGGAGACATTTGGCACTCCAAAAGGAGCCTGAGTTCCAAAATGTGGCATCTTGCATGTGGGAGAAATCTTGAATGCCACGGCATTTTTGCAGGCAGAAGCCAAGGTGGCCGAATGAGGGTGATGGACATGAACGGTGGCCCTTTTCCATGGGAAACTAAACTCACCTTGCCATGTTCTTAGTCTCAGATTATGGGAGATATTTGGCACTCCAAAAGCAGCCCGAGTTCCAAAATGTGGCATCTTGCATGTGGGAGAAATCTTGAATGCCACGGCATTTTTGCAGGCAGAAGCCGAGGTGGCCGGATGAGGGTGGTGGACACGAACGGTGGCCCTTTTCCATGGGAAACTAAACTCACCTGGCCATGTTCCTGATGTCAGATTGTGGGAGACATTTGGCACTCCAGATGCAGCCCGAGTTCCAAAATGTGGCATCTTGCATCTGGGAGAAAGCTTGAATGCCACGGCATTTTTGCAGGCAGAAGCCGAAGTGGCCGGATGAGGGTGGTGGACACGAACGGTGGCCCTTTTCCTTGGGAAACTAAACTCACCTGGCCATGTTCCTGGTGTCAGATTGTGGGAGACATTTGGCGCTCCAAAAGCAGCCCGAGTTCCAAAATGTGGCATCTTGCATCTGGGAGAAATCTTGAATGCCACGGCATTTTTACAGGCAGAAGCCGATAGGGCAGGATTGGGCAGGATGAGGGTGGTGGACACGAACGGTGGCCCTTTTCCATAGGAAACTAAACTCACCTGGCCATGTTCCTGATGTCAGATTGTGGGAGACATTTGGCACTCCAGAAGCAGCCAGAGTTCCAAAAGTGGCATCTTGCATGTGGGAGAAATCTTGAATGCCACGGCATTTTTGCAGGCAGAAGCCGAGGTGGCCACATGAGGGTGGTGGACATGAACGGTGGCCCTTTTCCATGGGAAACTAAACTCACCTGGCCATGTTCTTGGTGTCAGATTGTGGGAGACATTTGGCGCTCCAAAAGCAGCCCGAGTTCCAAAATGTGGCATCTTGCATGTGGGAGAAATCTTGAATGCCACGGCATTTTTGCAGGCAGAAGCCGAGGTGGCCGGATGAGGGCTGTGGACACGAACGGTGGCCCTTTTCCATGGGAAACTAAACTCACCTGGCCATGTTCCTGGTGTCAGATTGTGGGAGACATTTGGCACTCCAAAAGCAGCCAGAGTTCCAAAATGTGGCATCTTGCATCTGGGAGAAATCTTGAATGCCACGGCATTTGTGCAGGCCGAATCCGAAGTGGCCGGATGAGGGTGGTGGACATGAACGGTGGCCCTTTTCCATGGGAAACTAAACTCACCTGCCATGTTCCTGGTGTCAGATTGTGGGAGACATTTGGCACTCCAAAAGCAGCCCGAGTTCCAAAATGTGGCATCTTGCATCTGGGAGAAATCTTGAATGCCACGGCATTTTTGCAGGCAGAAGCCGATAGTGCAGGATTAGGGAGGATAAGGGTGGTGGACACGAACGGTGGCCCTTTTCCATGGGAAACTAAACTCACCTGGCCATGTTCCTGATGTCAGATTGTGGGAGACATTTGGCACTCCAAAAGCAGCCCGAGTTCCAAAATGTGGCATCTTGCATCTGGGAGAAATCTTGAATGCCACGGCATTTTTGCAGGCCGAAGCCGAAGTGGCCGGATGAGGGTGGTGGACACGAACGGTGGCCCTTTTCCATGGGAAACTAAACTCACCTGGCCATGTTCCTGATGTCAGATTGTGGGAGACATTTGGCGCTCCAAAAGGAGCCTGAGTTCCAAAATGTGCCATCTTGCATGTAGGAGAAAGCTTGAATGCCACGGCATTTTTGCAGGCAGGCGCCCAGGTTGCCAGATGAGGGTGGTGGACACGAACGGTGGCCCTTTTCCATGGGAAACTAAACTCACCTGGCCATGTTCCTGGTGTCAGATTGTGGGAGACATTTGGCACTCCAAAAGCAGCCAGAGTTCCAAAATGTGGCATCTTGCATGTGAGAGAAATCTTGAATGCCACGGCATTTGTGCAGTCCGAAGCTGAAGTGGCCGGATGAGGGTGGTGGACATGAACGGTGGCCCTTTTCCATGGGAAACTAAACTCACCTGGCCATGTTCCTGGTGTCAGATTGTGGGAGACATTTGGCACTCCAAAAGCAGCCCGAGTTCCAAAATGTGGCATCTTGCATCTGGAAGAAATCTTGAATGCCACGGCATTTTTGCAGGCCGAAGCCAAGGTGGCCGGATGAGGGTAGTGGACACGAACGGTGGCCCTTTTCCATGGGAAACTAAACTCACCTGGCCATGTTCCTGATGTCAGATTGTGGGAGACATTTGGCACTCCAAAAGCAGCTCGAGTTCCAAAATGTGGCATCTTGCATCTGGGAGAAATCTTGAATGCCACGGCATTTTTGCAGGCAAAAGCCGATGGTGCAGAATGAGGCAGGATGAGGGTGGTGGACACGAACGGTGGCCCTTTTCCATGGGAAACTAAACTCACTTGGCCATGTTCCTGATGTCAGATTGTGGGAGACATTTGGCACTCCAAAAGCAGCCCAAATTCCAAAATGTGGCATCTTGCATCTGGGAGAAATCTTGAATGACACGGCATTTTTGCAGGCCGAAGCTGATGTGGCCGGATGAGGGTGGTGGACATGAACGGTGGCCCTTTTCCATGGGAAATTAAACTCACCTGGCCATGTTCCTGGTGTCAGATTGTGGGAGACATTTGGCACTCCAAAAGCAGCCCGAGTGCCAAAATGTGGCATCTTGCATCTGGGAGAAATCTTGAATGCCACGGCATTTTTGCAGGCAGAAGCCAATAGGGCAGGATGGGGCAGGATGAAGGTGGTGGACATGAACAGTGGCCCTTTTTCCATGGGAAACTAAACTCACCTGGCCATGTTCCTGGTATCAGATTGTGGGAGACATTTGGCACTCCAAAAGTAGCCCACATTCCAAAATGTGGCATCTTGCATCTGGGAGAAATCTTGAATGCCACGACATTTTTGCAGGCAGAAGCCGATAGGGCAGGATGGGGGCAGCATGAGGGTGGTGGACTCGAACGGTGGCCCTTTTCCATGGGAAACTAAACTCACCTGGCCATGTTCTGATGTCAGATTGTGGGAGACATTTGGCACTCCAAAAGCAGCCCGAGTTCCAAAATGTGGCATCTTGCATGTGGGAGAAATCTTGAATGCCACGACATTTTTGCAGGCAGAAGCCGATAGGGCAGGATGGGGCAGGATGAGGGTGGTGGACTCGAACGGTGGCCCTTTTCCATGGGAAACTAAACTCACCTGGTCATGTTCCTGATGTCAGATTGTGGGAGACATTTGGCACTCCAAAAGCAGCCCAAGTTCCAAAATGTGGCATCTTGCATGTGGGAGAAATCTTGAATGCCACGGCATTTTTGCAGGCCGAAGCCGATGTGGCCGGATGAGGGTGGTGGACACGAACGGTGGCCCTTTTCCATGGGAAACTAAACTCACCTGGCCATGTTCCTGGTGTCAGATTGTGGGAGACATTTGGCACTCCAAAAGTAGCCCGAGTTCCAAAATGTGGCATCTTGCATGTGGGAGAAATCTTGAATGCCACGGCATTTTTGCAGGCAAAAGCCGATGGTGCAGAATGAGGCAGAATGAGGGTGGTGAACACGAACGGTGCCCTTTTCCATGGGAAACTAAACTCACTTCGCCATGTTCCTGATGTCAGATTGTGGGAGACATTTGGCACTCCAAAAGCAGCCCGAGTTCCAAAATGTGGCATCTTGCATCTGGGACAAAACTTGAATGCCACGGCATTTTTTGCAGGCCGAAGCCGATGTGGCCGGATGAGGGTGGTGGACACGAACGGTGGCCCTTTTCCATGGGAAACTAAACTCACCTGGTCATGTTCCTGATGTCAGATTGTGGGAGACATTTGGCACTCCAAAAGCAGCCCAAGTTCCAAAATGTGGCATCTTGCATGTGGGAGAAATCTTGAATGCCACGGCATTTTTGCAGGCCGAAGCCGATGTGGCCGGATGAGGGTGGTGGACACGAACGGTGGCCCTTTTCCATGGGAAACTAAACTCACCTGGCCATGTTCCTGGTGTCAGATTGTGGGAGACATTTGGCACTCCAAAAGCAGCCCGAGTTCCAAAATGTGGCATCTTGCATGTGGGAGAAATCTTGAATGCACGACATTTTTGCAGGCAGAAGCCGATAGGGCAGGATGGGGCAGGATGAGGGTGGTGGACTCGAACGGTGGCCCTTTTCCATGGGAAACTAAACTCACCTGGTCATGTTCCTGATGTCAGATTGTGGGAGACATTTGGCACTCCAAAAGCAGCCCAAGTTCCAAAATGTGGCATCTTGCATGTGGGAGAAATCTTGAATGCCACGGCATTTTTGCAGGCCGAAGCCGATTGTGGCCGGGATGAGGGTGGGTGGACACGAACGGTGGCCCTTTTCCATGGGAAACTAAACTCACCTGGCCATGTTCCTGGTGTCAGATTGTGGGAGACATTTGGCACTCCAAAAGTAGCCCGAGTTCCAAAATGTGGCATCTTGCATGTGGGAGAAATCTTGAATGCCACGGCATTTTTGCAGGCAAAAGCCGATGGTGCAGAATGAGGCAGAATGAGGGTGGTGAACACGAACGGTGGCCCTTTTCCATGGGAAACTAAACTCACCTGGCCATGTTCCTGATGTCAGATTGTGGGAGACATTTGGCACTCCAAAAGCAGCCCGAGTTCCAAAATGTGGCATCTTGCATCTGGACAAAGCTTGAATGCCACGGCATTTTTGCAGGCCGAAGCCGATGTGGCCGGATGAGGGTGGTGGACACGAACGGTGGCCCTTTTCCATGGGAAACTAAACTCACTTCGCCATGTTCCTGATGTCAGATTGTGGGAGACATTTGGCACTCCAAAAGCAGCCCGAGTTCCAAATGTGGCATCTTGCATCTGGGACAAAACTTGAATGCCACGGCATTTTTGCAGGCCGAAGCCGATGTGGCCGGATGAGGGTGGTGGACACGAACGGTGGCCCCTTTTCCATGGGAAACTAAACTCACCTGGCCATGTTCCTGGTGTCAGATTGTGGGAGACATTTGGCACTCCAAAAGTAGCCCGAGTTCCAAAATGTGGCATCTTGCATCTGGGAGAAATCTTGAATGCCACGGCATTTTGCAGGCAAAAGCCGATGGTGCAGAATGAGGCAGGATGAGGGTGGTGGACACGAACGGTGGCCCTTTTCCATGGGAAACTAAACTCACCAGGCCATGTTCCTGATGTCAGATTGTGGGAGACATTTGGCACTCCAAAAGCAGCCCGAGTTCCAAAATGTGGCATCTTGCATGTGGGAGAAATCTTGAATGCCATGGCATTTTTGCAGGCAGAAGCCGATTGGGCAGGGTGGGGCAGGATGAGGGTGGTGGACACGAACGGTGGCCCTTTTCCATGGGAAAATAAACTCACCAGGCCATGTTCCTGGTGTCAGATTGTGGGAGACATTTGGCACTCCAAAAGCAGCCCGAGTTCCAAAATGTGGCATCTTGCATCTAGGAGAAATCTTGAATGCCACGGCATTTTTTCAGGCAAAAGCCGATGGTGCAGAATGAGGCAGGATGAGGGTGGTGGACACGAACGGTGGCCCTTTTCCATGGGAAACTAAACTCACCTGGCCATGTTCCTGGTGTCAGATTGTGGGAGACATCTGGCACTCCAAAAGCAGCCCGAATTCCAAAATGTGGCATCTTGCATCTAGGAGAAATCTTGAATGCCACGGCATTTTTGCAGGCCGAAGCCGATGTGGCCGGATGAGGGTGGTGGACAAGAACGGTGGCCCTTTTTCCATGGGAAACTAAACTCACCTGGCCATGTTCCTGGTGTCAGATTGTGGGAGACATTTGGCACTGGAAAAACAGCCCGAGTTCCAAAATGTGGCATCTTGCATCTGGGAGAAATCTTGAATGCCACGGCATTTTTGCAGGCAGAAGCCAATAGGGCAGGATGGGGCAGGATGAGGGTGGTGGACTCGAACAATGGCCCTTTTCCATGGGAAACTAAACTCACCTGGCCATGTTCCTGATGTCAGATTGTGGGAGACATTTGGCACTCCAAAAGTAGCCCGAGTTCCAAAATGTGGCATCTTGCATCTGGGAGAAATCTTGAATGCCACGGCATTTTTGCAGGCAAAAGCCGATGGTGCAGAATGAGGCAAGATGAGGGTGGTGAACACGAACGGTGGCCCTTTTCCATGGGAAACTAAACTCACTTCGCCATGTTCCTGATGTCAGATTGTGGGAGGCATTTGGCACTCCAAAGCAGCCCGAGTTCCAAAATGTGGCATCTTGCATCTGGGAGAAAACTTGAATGCCACGGCATTTTTGCAGGCCGAAGCCGATGTGGCCGGATGAGGGTGGTGGACACGAACGGTGGCCCTTTTCCATGGGAAACTAAACTCACCTGCCATGTTCCTGGTGTCAGATTGTGGGAGACATTTGGCACTCCAAAAGTAGCCCGAGTTCCAAAATGTGGCATCTTGCATGTGGAGAAATCTTGAATGCCACGGCATTTTTGCAGGCAGAAGCCGGTGTGGCCGGATGAGGTTTGTGGACTCGAACGGTGGCCCTTTTCCATGGGAAACTAAACTCACCAGGCCATGTTCCTGATGTCAGATTGTGGGAGACATTTGGCACTCCAAAAGCAGCTCGAGTTCCAAAATGTGGCATCTTGCATGTGGGAGAAATCTTGAATGCCACGGCATTTTTGCAGGCAAAAGCCGATGGTGCAGAATGAGGCAGGATGAGGGTGGTGGACACGAACGGTGGCCCTTTTCCATGGGAAACTAAACTCACTTGGCCATGTTCCTGATGTCAGATTGTGGGAGACATTTGGCACTCCAAAAGCAGCCCGAGTTCCAAAATGTGGCATCTTGCATGTGGGAGAAATCTTGAATGCCACGGCATTTTTGCAGGCAGAAGCCGATTGGGCAGGGTGGGGCAGGATGAGGGTGGTGGACACGAACGGTGGCCCTTTTCCATGGGAAACTAAACTCACCTGGCCATGTTCCTGGTGTCAGATTGTGGGAGACATTTGGCACTCCAAAAGCAGCCCAAGTTCCAAAATGTGGCATCTTGCATGTGGGAGAAATCTTGAATGCCACGGCATTTTTGCAGGCAAAAGCCGATGGTGCAGAATGAGGCAGGATGAGGGTGGTGGACACGAACGGTGGCCCTTTTCCATGGGAAACTAAACTCACCTGGCCATGTTCCTGGTGTCAGATTGTGGGAGACATTTGGCACTCCAAAAGCAGCCAGAGTTCCAAAATGTGGCATCTTGCATCTGGGAGAAATCTTCAATGCCACGGCATTTTTGCAGGCCGAAGCCGAAGTGGCCGGATGAGGGTGGTGGACACGAACGGTGGCCCTTTTCCATGGGAAACTAAACTCACCTGGCCATGTTCCTGGTGTCAGATTGTGGGAGACATTTGGCACTGTAAAAGCAGCCCGAGTTCCAAAATGTGGCATCTTGCATCTGGGAGAAATCTTGAATGCCACGGCATTTTTGCAGGCAGAAGCCGATAGGGCAGGATTGGGCAGGATGAGGGTGGTGGACATGAACGGTGGCCCTTTTCCATGGGAAACTAAACTCACCTGGCCATGTTCCTGATATCAGATTGTGGGAGACATTTGGCGCTCCAAAAGCAGCCCGAGTTCCAAAATGTTGCATCTTGCATGTGGGAGAAATCTTGAATGCCACGGCATTTTTGCAGGCAGAAGCCGAGGTGGCCGGATGAGGGTGGTGGACACGAACGGTGGCCCTTTTCCATGGGAAACTAAACTCACCTGGCCATGTTCCTGATGTCAGATTGTGGGAGACATTTGGCACTCCAAAAGCAGCCCGAGTTCCAAAATGTGGCATCTTGCATCTAGGAGAAATCTTGAATGCCACGGCATTTGTGCAGGCCGAAGCCGAAGTGGCCGGATGAGGGTGGTGGACACGAACGGTGGCCCTTTTCCATGGGAAACTAAACTCACCTGGCCATGTTCCTGATGTCAGATTGTGGGAGACATTTGGCGCTCCAAAAGCAGCCCGAGTTCCAAAATGTGCCATCTTGCATGTAGGAGAAATCTTGAATGCCACGGCATTTTTGCAGGCAGGCGCCCAGGTGGCCAGATGAGGGTGGTGGACACGAACGGTGGCCCTTTTCCATGGGAAACTAAACTCACCTGGCCATGTTCCTGGTGTCAGATTGTGGGAGACATTTGGCACTCCAAAAGCAGCCAGAGTTCCAAAATGTGGCATCCTGCATGTGAGAGAAATCTTGAATGCCACGGCATTTGTGCAGGCCGAAGCTGAAGTGGCCGGATGAGGGTGGTGGACATGAACGGTGGCCCTTTTCCATGGGAAACTAAACTCACCTGGCCATGTTCCTGATGTCAGATTGTGGGAGACATTTGGCACTGTAAAAGCAGCCCGAGTTCCAAAATGTGGCATCTTGCATCTGGGAGAAATCTTGAATGCCACGGCATTTTTGCAGGCAGAAGCCGATAGGGCAGGATTGGGCAGGATGAGGGTGGTGGACATGAACGGTGGCCCTTTTCCATGGGAAACTAAACTCACCTGGCCATGTTCCTGGTGTCAGATTGTGGGAGACATTTGGCACTCCAAAAGCAGCCAGAGTTCCAAAATGTGGCATCTTGCATCTGGGAGAAATCTTCAATGCCACGGCATTTTTGCAGGCCGAAGCCGAAGTGGCCGGATGAGGGTGGTGGACACGAACGGTGGCCCTTTTCCATGGGAAACTAAACTCACCTGGCCATGTTCCTGGTGTCAGATTGTGGGAGACATTTGGCACTCTAAAAGCAGCCCGAGTTCCAAAATGTGGCATCTTGCATCTGGGAGAAATCTTGAATGCCACGGCATTTTTGCAGGCAGAAGCCGATAGGGCAGGATTGGGCAGGATGAGGGTGGTGGACATGAACGGTGGCCCTTTTCCATGGGAAACTAAACTCACCTGGCCATGTTCCTGATATCAGATTGTGGGAGACATTTGGCGCTCCAAAAGCAGCCCGAGTTCCAAAATGTTGCATCTTGCATGTGGGAGAAATCTTGAATGCCACGGCATTTTTGCAGGCAGAAGCCGAGGTGGCCGGATGAGGGTGGTGGACACGAACGGTGGCCCTTTTCCATGGGAAACTAAACTCACCTGGCCATGTTCCTGATGTCAGATTGTGGGAGACATTTGGCACTCCAAAAGCAGCCCGAGTTCCAAAATGTGGCATCTTGCATCTAGGAGAAATCTTGAATGCCACGGCATTTGTGCAGGCCGAAGCCGAAGTGGCCGGATGAGGGTGGTGGACACGAACGGTGGCCCTTTTCCATGGGAAACTAAACTCACCTGGCCATGTTCCTGATGTCAGATTGTGGGAGACATTTGGCGCTCCAAAAGCAGCCCGAGTTCCAAAATGTGCCATCTTGCATGTAGGAGAAAGCTTGAATGCCACGGCATTTTTGCAGGCAGGCGCCCAGGTGGCCAGATGAGGGTGGTGGACACGAACGGTGGCCCTTTTCCATGGGAAACTAAACTCACCTGGCCATGTTCCTGGTGTCAGATTGTGGGAGACATTTGGCACTCCAAAAGCAGCTAGAGTTCCAAAATGTGGCATCCTGCATGTGAGAGAAATCTTGAATGCCACGGCATTTGTGCAGGCCGAAGCTGAAGTGGCCGGATGAGGGTGGTGGACATGAACGGTGGCCCTTTTCCATGGGAAACTAAACTCACCTGGCCATGTTCCTGATGTCAGATTGTGGGAGACATTTGGCACTGTAAAAGCAGCCCGAGTTCCAAAATGTGGCATCTTGCATCTGGGAGAAATCTTGAATGCCACGGCATTTTTGCAGGCAGAAGCCGATAGGGCAGGATTGGGCAGGATGAGGGTGGTGGACATGAACGGTGGCCCTTTTCCATGGGAAACTAAACTCACCTGGCCATGTTCCTGATATCAGATTGTGGGAGACATTTGGCGCTCCAAAAGCAGCCCGAGTTCCAAAATGTTGCATCTTGCATGTGGGAGAAATCTTGAATGCCACGGCATTTTTGCAGGCAGAAGCCGAGGTGGCCGGATGAGGGTGGTGGACACGAACGGTGGCCCTTTTCCATGGGAAACTAAACTCACCTGGCCATGTTCCTGATGTCAGATTGTGGGAGACATTTGGCACTCCAAAAGCAGCCCGAGTTCCAAAATGTGGCATCTTGCATGTGGGAGAAATCTTGAATGCCACGGCATTTGTGCAGGCCGAAGCCGAAGTGGCCGGATGAGGGTGGTGGACACGAACGGTGGCCCTTTTCCATGGGAAACTAAACTCACCTGGCCATGTTCCTGGTGTCAGATTGTGGGAGACATTTGGCACTCCAAAAGCAGCCAGAGTTCCAAAATGTGGCATCTTGCATCTGGGAGAAATCTTCAATGCCACGGCATTTTTGCAGGCAGAAGCCGATAGGGCAGGATTGGGCAGGATGAGGGTGGTGGACATGAACGGTGGCCCTTTTCCATGGGAAACTAAACTCACCTGGCCATGTTCCTGATATCAGATTGTGGGAGACATTTGGCGCTCCAAAAGCAGCCCGAGTTCCAAAATGTTGCATCTTGCATGTGGGAGAAATCTTGAATGCCACGGCATTTTTGCAGGCAGAAGCCGAGGTGGCCGGATGAGGGTGGTGGACACGAACGGTGGCCCTTTTCCATGGGAAACTAAACTCACCTGGCCATGTTCCTGATGTCAGATTGTGGGAGACATTTGGCACTCCAAAAGCAGCCCGAGTTCCAAAATGTGGCATCTTGCATCTAGGAGAAATCTTGAATGCCACGGCATTTGTGCAGGCCGAAGCCGAAGTGGCCGGATGAGGGTGGTGGACACGAACGGTGGCCCTTTTCCATGGGAAACTAAACTCACCTGGCCATGTTCCTGATGTCAGATTGTGGGAGACATTTGGCGCTCCAAAAGCAGCCCGAGTTCCAAAATGTGCCATCTTGCATGTAGGAGAAAGCTTGAATGCCACGGCATTTTTGCAGGCAGGCGCCCAGGTGGCCAGATGAGGGTGGTGGACACGAACGGTGGCCCTTTTCCATGGGAAACTAAACTCACCTGGCCATGTTCCTGGTGTCAGATTGTGGGAGACATTTGGCACTCCAAAAGCAGCCAGAGTTCCAAAATGTGGCATCCTGCATGTGAGAGAAATCTTGAATGCCACGGCATTTGTGCAGGCCGAAGCTGAAGTGGCCGGATGAGGGTGGTGGACATGAACGGTGGCCCTTTTCCATGGGAAACTAAACTCACCTGGCCATGTTCCTGATGTCAGATTGTGGGAGACATTTGGCACTGTAAAAGCAGCCCGAGTTCCAAAATGTGGCATCTTGCATCTGGGAGAAATCTTGAATGCCACGGCATTTTTGCAGGCAGAAGCCGATAGGGCAGGATTGGGCAGGATGAGGGTGGTGGACATGAACGGTGGCCCTTTTCCATGGGAAACTAAACTCACCTGGCCATGTTCCTGATATCAGATTGTGGGAGACATTTGGCGCTCCAAAAGCAGCCCGAGTTCCAAAATGTTGCATCTTGCATGTGGGAGAAATCTTGAATGCCACGGCATTTTTGCAGGCCGAAGCCGAGGTGGCCGGATGAGGGTGGTGGACACGAACGGTGGCCCTTTTCCATGGGAAACTAAACTCACCTGGCCATGTTCCTGATGTCAGATTGTGGGAGACATTTGGCACTCCAAAAGCAGCCAGAGTTCCAAAATGTGGCATCTTGCATCTAGGAGAAATCTTGAATGCCACGGCATTTGTGCAGGCCGAAGCTGAAGTGGCCGGATGAGGGTGGTGGACACGAACGGTGGCCCTTTTCCATGGGAAACTAAACTCACCTGGCCATGTTCCTGATGTCAGATTGTGGGAGACATTTGGCGCTCCAAAAGCAGCCCGAGTTCCAAAATGTGCCATCTTGCATGTAGGAGAAAGCTTGAATGCCACGGCATTTTTGCAGGCAGGCGCCCAGGTGGCCAGATGAGGGTGGTGGACACGAACGGTGGCCCTTTTCCATGGGAAACTAAACTCACCTGGCCATGTTCCTGGTGTCAGATTGTGGGAGACATTTGGCACTCCAAAAGCAGCCAGAGTTCCAAAATGTGGCATCTTGCATCTGGAAGAAATCTTGAATGCCACGGCATTTTTGCAGGCCGAAGCCAAGGTGGCCGGATGAGGGTAGTGGACACGAACGGTGGCCCTTTTCCATGGGAAACTAAACTCACCTAGACATGTTCCTGGTGTCAGATTGTGGGAGACATTTGGCACTCCAGAAGCAGCCCGAGTTCCAAAATGTGGCATCTTGCATCTGGGAGAAAGCTTGAATGCCACGGCATTTATGCAGGCAGAAGCCGATAGTGAGGAATTAGGGAGGATGAGGGTGGTGGACACGAACGGTGGCCCTTTTCCATGGGAAAATATACTCACCTGGCCATGTTCCTGGTGTCAGATTGTGGGAGACATTTGGCACTCCAGAAGCCGCATGAGTTCCAAAATGTGGCATCTTGAATCTGGGAGAAAGCTTGAATGCCACGGCATTTTTGCAGGCAGACGCCCAGGTGGCCAGATGAGGTTGGAGGACATGAACGGTTGCCCTTTTCCATGGGAAACTAAACTCACCTGGCCATGTTCCTGATATCAGATTGTGGGAGACATTTGGCGCTCCAAAAGCAGCCCGAATTCCAAAATGTGGCATCTTGCATGTGGGAGAAATCTTGAATGCCACGGCATTTTTGCAGGCCGAAGCCCAGGTGGCCAGATGAGGGTGGTGGACATGAACGGTGGCCATTTTCCTTGGGAAACTAAACTCACTTGGCCATGTCCCTGGTGTCAGATTGTGGGAGACATTTGGCGCTCCAAAAGCAGCCCGAGTTCCAAAATGTGGCATCTTGCATGTGGGAGAAATCTTGAATGCCACGGCATTTTTGCAGGCCAAAGCCGAAGTGGCCGGATGAGGGTGGTGGACACGAACGGTGGCCCTTTTCCATGGGAAACTAAACTCACCTGGCCATGTTCCTGGTGTCAGATTGTGGGAGACATTTGGCACTCCAAAAGCAGCCCGAGTTCCAAAATGTGGCATCTTGCATGTGGGAGAAATCTTGAATGCCACGGCATTTTTGCAGGCAGAAGCCGATAGGGCAGGATTGGGCAGGATGAGGGTGGTGGACATGAACGGTGGCCCTTTTCCATGGGAAACTAAACTCACCTGGCCATGTTCCTGGTGTCAGATTGTGGGAGACATTTGGCGCTCCAAAAGCAGCCCGAGTTCCAAAATGTTGCATCTTGCATGTGGGAGAAATCTTGAATGCCACGGCATTTTTGCAGGCCGAAGCCCAGGTGGCCGGATGAGGGTGGTGGACACGAACGGTGGCCCTTTTCCATGGGAAACTAAACTCACCTGGCCATGTTCCTGGTGTCAGATTGTGGGAGACATTTGGCACTCCAAAAGCAGCCCGAGTTCCAAAATGTGGCATCTTGCATCTGCGAGAAATCTTGAATGCCACGGCATTTTTGCAGGCAGAGCCGAAGTTGCCGGATGAGGGTGGTGGACACGAACGGTGGCCCTTTTCCATGGGAAAATAAACTCACCTGGCCATGTTCCTGGTGTCAGATTGTGGGAGACATTTGGCACTCCAAAAGCAGCCCGAGTGCCAAAATGTGGCATCTTGCATGTGAGAGAAATCTTGAATGCCACGGCACTTTTGCAGGCCGAAGCCGAAGTGGCCCGAAGAGGGTGGTGGACACGAACGGTGGCCCTTTTCCATGGGAAACTAAACTCACCTGGCCATGTTCCTGGTGTCAGATTGTGGGAGACATTTGGCACTCCAAAAGGAGCCTGAGTTCCAAAATGTGGCATCTTGCATGTGGGAGAAATCTTGAATGCCACGGCATTTTTGCAGGCAGAAGCCAAGGTGGCCGAATGAGGGTGGTGGACATGAACGGTGGCCCTTTTCCATGGGAAACTAAACTCACCTTGCCATGTTCTTAGTCTCAGATTATGGGAGACATTTGGCACTCCAAAAGCAGCCCGAGTTCCAAAATGTGGCATCTTGCATGTGTGAGAAATCTTGAATGCCACGGCATTTTTGCAGGCCGAAGCCGAAGTGGCCGGATGAGGGTGGTGGACACGAACGGTGGCCCTTTTCCATGGGAAACTAAACTCACCTGGCCATGTTCCTGGTGTCAGATTGTGGGAGATATTTGGCACTCTAAAAGCAGCCCGAGTTCGAAAATGTGGCATCTTGCATCTGGGAGAAATCTTGAATGCCACGGCATTTTTGCAGGCAGAAGCCGAGGTGGCCGGATGAGGGTGGTGGACACGAACGGTGGCCCTTTTCCATGGGAAACTAAACTCACCTGGCCATGTTCCTGGTGTCAGATTGTGGGAGACATTTGGCACTCCAGAAGCAGCCCGAGTTCCAAAATGTGGCATCTTGCATCTGGGAGAAAGCTTGAATGCCACGGCATTTTTGCAGGCAGAAGCCGAAGTGGCCGGATGAGGGTGGTGGACACGAACGGTGGCCCTTTTCCTTGGGAAACTAAACTCACCTGGCCATGTTCCTGATGTCAGATTGTGGGAGACATTTGGCGCTCCAAAAGCAGCCCGAGTTCCAAAATGTGGCATCTTGCATCTGGGAGAAATCTTGAATGCCACGGCATTTTTACAGGCAGAAGCCGATAGGGCAGGATTGGGCAGGATGAGGGTGGTGGACACGAACGGTGGCCCTTTTCCATAGGAAACTAAACTCACCTGGCCATGTTCCTGATGTCAGATTGTGGGAGACATTTGGCACTCCAGAAGCAGCCAGAGTTCCAAAAGTGGCATCTTGCATGTGGGAGAAATCTTGAATGCCACGGCATTTTTGCAGGCAGAAGCCGAGGTGGCCACATGAGGGTGGTGGACATGAACGGTGGCCCTTTTCCATGGGAAACTAAACTCACCTGGCCATCTTCTTGGTGTCAGATTGTGGGAGACATTTGGCGCTCCAAAAGCAGCCCGAGTTCCAAAATGTGGCATCTTGCATGTGGGAGAAATCTTGAATGCCACGGCATTTTTGCAGGCAGAAGCCGAGGTGGCCGGATGAGGGCTGTGGACACGAACGGTGGCCCTTTTCCATGGGAAACTAAACTCACCTGGCCATGTTCCTGGTGTCAGATTGTGGGAGACATTTGGCACTCCAAAAGCAGCCAGAGTTCCAAAATGTGGCATCTTGCATGTGGGAGAAATCTTGAATGCCACGGCATTTGTGCAGGCCGAATCCGAAGTGGCCGGATGAGGGTGGTGGACATGAACGGTGGCCCTTTTCCATGGGAAACTAAACTCACCTGGCCATGTTCCTGGTGTCAGATTGTGGGAGACATTTGGCACTCCAAAAGCAGCCAGAGTTCCAAAATGTGGCATCTTGCATCTGGGAGAAATCTTGAATGCCACGGCATTTTTGCAGGCAGAAGCCGATAGTGCAGGATTAGGGAGGATGAGGGTGGTGGACACGAACGGTGGCCCTTTTCCATGGGAAACTAAACTCACCTGGCCATGTTCCTGATGTCAGATTGTGGGAGACATTTGGCGCTCTAAAAGCAGCCCGAGTTCCAAAATGTGGCATCTTGCATCTGGGAGAAATCTTGAATGCCACGGCATTTTTGCAGGCCGAAGCCGAAGTGGCCGGATGAGGGTGGTGGACACGAACGGTGGCCCTTTTCCATGGGAAACTAAACTCACCTGGACATGTTCCTGGTGTCAGATTGTGGGAGACATTTGGCACTCCAAAAGCAGCCCGAGTTCCAAAATGTGGCATCTTATATCTGGGAGAAATCTTGAATGCCACGGCATTTTTGCAGGCCGAAGCCGAAGTGGCCGGATGAGGGTGGTGGACACGAACGGTGGCCCTTTTCCATGGGAAACTAAACTCACCTGGCCATGTTCCTGGTGTCAGATTGTGGGAGATATTTGGCACTCTAAAAGCAGCCCGAGTTCGAAAATGTGGCATCTTGCATCTGGGAGAAATCTTGAATGCCACGGCATTTTTGCAGGCAGAAGCCGAGGTGGCCGGATGAGGGTGGTGGACACGAACGGTGGCCCTTTTCCATGGGAAACTAAACTCACCTGGACATGTTCCTGGTGTCAGATTGTGGGAGACATTTGGCACTCCAGAAGCAGCCCGAGTTCCAAAATGTGGCATCTTGCATCTGGGAGAAAGCTTGAATGCCACGGCATTTTTGCAGGCAGAAGCCGAAGTGGCCGGATGAGGGTGGTGGACACGAACGGTGGCCCTTTTCCTTGGGAAACTAAACTCACCTGGCCATGTTCCTGGTGTCAGATTGTGGGAGACATTTGGCGCTCCAAAAGCAGCCCGAGTTCCAAAATGTGGCATCTTGCATCTGGGAGAAATCTTGAATGCCACGGCATTTTTACAGGCAGAAGCCGATAGGGCAGGATTGGGCAGGATGAGGGTGGTGGACACGAACGGTGGCCCTTTTCCATAGGAAACTAAACTCACCTGGCCATGTTCCTGATGTCAGATTGTGGGAGACATTTGGCACTCCAGAAGCAGCCAGAGTTCCAAAAGTGGCATCTTGCATGTGGGAGAAATCTTGAATGCCACGGCATTTTTGCAGGCAGAAGCCGAGGTGGCCACATGAGGGTGGTGGACATGAACGGTGGCCCTTTTCCATGGGAAACTAAACTCACCTGGCCATCTTCTTGGTGTCAGATTGTGGGAGACATTTGGCGCTCCAAAAGCAGCCCGAGTTCCAAAATGTGGCATCTTGCATGTGGGAGAAATCTTGAATGCCACGGCATTTTTGCAGGCAGAAGCCGAGGTGGCCGGATGAGGGCTGTGGACACGAACGGTGGCCCTTTTCCATGGGAAACTAAACTCACCTGGCCATGTTCCTGGTGTCAGATTGTGGGAGACATTTGGCACTCCAAAAGCAGCCAGAGTTCCAAAATGTGGCATCTTGCATGTGGGAGAAATCTTGAATGCCACGGCATTTGTGCAGGCCGAATCCGAAGTGGCCGGATGAGGGTGGTGGACATGAACGGTGGCCCTTTTCCATGGGAAACTAAACTCACCTGGCCATGTTCCTGGTGTCAGATTGTGGGAGACATTTGGCACTCCAAAAGCAGTCCGAGTTCCAAAATGTGGCATCTTGCATCTGGGAGAAATCTTGAATGCCACGGCATTTTTGCAGGCAGAAGCCGATAGTGCAGGATTAGGGAGGATGAGGGTGGTGGACACGAACGGTGGCCCTTTTCCATGGGAAACTAAACTCACCTGGCCATGTTCCTGATGTCAGATTGTGGGAGACATTTGGCGCTCTAAAAGCAGCCCGAGTTCCAAAATGTGGCATCTTGCATCTGGGAGAAATCTTGAATGCCACGGCATTTTTGCAGGCCGAAGCCGAAGTGGCCGGATGAGGGTGGTGGACACGAACGGTGGCCCTTTTCCATGGGAAACTAAACTCACCTGGACATGTTCCTGGTGTCAGATTGTGGGAGACATTTGGCACTCCAAAAGCAGCCAGAGTTCCAAAATGTGGCATCTTGCATGTGAGAGAAATCTTGAATGCCACGGCATTTGTGCAGTCCGAAGCTGAAGTGGCCGGATGAGGGTGGTGGACATGAACGGTGGCCCTTTTCCATGGGAAACTAAACTCACCTGGCCATGTTCCTGGTGTCAGATTGTGGGAGACATTTGGCACTCCAGAAGCAGCCCGAGTTCCAAAATGTGGCATCTTGCATCTGGGAGAAATCTTGAATGCCACGGCATTTTTGCAGGCCGAAGCCAAGGTGGCCGGATGAGGGTAGTGGACACGAACGGTGGCCCTTTTCCATGGGAAACTAAACTCACCTGGCCATGTTCCTGATGTCAGATTGTGGGAGACATTTGGCGCTCCAAAAGCAGCCCGAGTTCCAAAATGTGCCATCTTGCATGTAGGAGAAAGCTTGAATGCCACGGCATTTTTGCAGGCAGACGCCCAGGTGGCCAGATGAGGGTGGTGGACATGAACGGTGGCCCTTTTCCATGGGAAACTAAACTCACCTGGCCATGTTCCTGGTGTCAGATTGTGGGAGACATTTGGCACTCCAAAAGCAGCCAGAGTTCCAAAATGTGGCATCTTGCATCTAGGAGAAATCTTGAATGCCACGGCATTTGTGCAGGCCGAAGCTGAAGTGGCCGGATGAGGGTGGTGGACATGAACGGTGGCCCTTTTCCATGGGAAACTAAACTCACCTGGCCATGTTCCTGGTGTCAGATTGTGGGAGACATTTGGCACTCCAAAAGCAGCCCGAGTTCCAAAATGTGGCATCTTGCATCTGGAAGAAATCTTGAATGCCACGGCATTTTTGCAGGCCGAAGCCAAGGTGGCCGGATGAGGGTAGTAGACACGAACGGTGGCCCTTTTCCATGGGAAACTAAACTCACCTAGACATGTTCCTGGTGTCAGATTGTGGGAGACATTTGGCACTCCAGAAGCAGCCCGAGTTCCAAAATGTGGCATCTTGCATCTGGGAGAAAGCTTGAATGCCACGGCATTTATGCAGGCAGAAGCCGATAGTGCAGAATTAGGGAGGATGAGGGTGGTGGACACGAACGGTGGCCCTTTTCCATGGGAAAATAAACTCACCTGGCCATGTTCCTGATGTCAGATTGTGGGAGACATTTGGCACTCCAGAAGCCGCATGAGTTCCAAAATGTGGCATCTTGAATCTGGGAGAAAGCTTGAATGCCACGGCATTTTTACAGGCAGACGCCCAGGTGGCCAGATGAGGTTGGTGGACATGAACGGTTGCCCTTTTCCATGGGAAACTAAACTCACCTGGCCATGTTCCTGATATCAGATTGTGGGAGACATTTGGCGCTCCAAAAGCAGCCCGAGTTCCAAAATGTGGCATCTTGCATCTGGGAGAAATCTTGAATGCCACGGCATTTTTGCAGGCCGAAGCCCAGGTGGCCAGATGAGGGTGGTGGACATGAACGGTGGCCATTTTCTTTGGGAAACTAAACTCACTTGGCCATGTCCCTGGTGTCAGATTGTGGGAGACATTTGGCGCTCCCAAAGCAGCCCGAGTTCCAAAATGTGGCATCTTGCATGTGGGAGAAATCTTGAATGCCACGGCATTTTTGCAGGCAGAAGCCGAAGTGGCCGGATGAGGGTGGTGGACACGAACGGTGGCCCTTTTCCATGGGAAACTAAACTCACCTGGCCATGTTCCTGGTGTCAGATTGTGGGAGACATTTGGCACTCCAAAAGCAGCCAGAGTTCCAAAATGTGGCATCTTGCATGTGGGAGAAATCTTGAATGCCACGGCATTTTTGCAGGCAGAAGCCGATAGGGCAGGATTGGGCAGGATGAGGGTGGTGGACATGAACGGTGGCCCTTTTCCATGGGAAACTAAACTCACCTGGCCATGTTCCTGATATCAGATTGTGGGAGACATTTGGCGCTCCAAAAGCAGCCCGAGTTCCAAAATGTTGCATCTTGCATGTGGGAGAAATCTTGAATGCCACGGCATTTTTGCAGGCCGAAGCCGAGGTGGCCGGATGAGGGTGGTGGACACGAACAGTGGCCCTTTTCCATGGGAAACTAAACTCACCTGGCCATGTTCCTGGTGTCAGATTGTGGGAGACATTTGGCACTCCAAAAGCAGCCAGAGTTCCAAAATGTGGCATCTTGCATCTGGGAGAAATCTTGAATGCCACGGCATTTTTGCAGGCAGAGCCGAAGTTGCCGGATGAGGGTGGTGGACACGAACGGTGGCCCTTTTCCATGGGAAAATAAACTCACCTGGCCATGTTCCTGGTGTCAGATTGTGGGAGACATTTGGCACTCCAAAAGCAGCCCGAGTGCCAAAATGTGGCATCTTGCATGTGAGAGAAATCTTGAATGCCACGGCACTTTTGCAGGCCGAAGCCGAAGTGGCCCGAAGAGGGTGGTGGACACGAACGGTGGCCCTTTTCCATGGGAAACTAAACTCACCTGGCCATGTTCCTGGTGTCAGATTGTGGGAGACATTTGGCACTCCAAAAGGAGCCTGAGTTCCAAAATGTGGCATCTTGCATGTGGGAGAAATCTTGAATGCCACGGCATTTTTGCAGGCAGAAGCCAAGGTGGCCGAATGAGGGTGGTGGACATGAACGGTGGCCCTTTTCCATGGGAAACTAAACTCACCTTGCCATGTTCTTAGTCTCAGATTATGGGAGACATTTGGCACTCCAAAAGCAGCCCGAGTTCCAAAATGTGGCATCTTGCATGTGTGAGAAATCTTGAATGCCACGGCATTTTTGCAGGCCGAAGCCGAAGTGGCCGGATGAGGGTGGTGGACACGAACGGTGGCCCTTTTCCATGGGAAACTAAACTCACCTGGCCATGTTCCTGGTGTCAGATTGTGGGAGATATTTGGCACTCTAAAAGCAGCCCGAGTTCGAAAATGTGGCATCTTGCATCTGGGAGAAATCTTGAATGCCACGGCATTTTTGCAGGCCGAAGCCGAGGTGGCCGGATGAGGGTGGTGGACACGAACGGTGGCCCTTTTCCATGGGAAACTAAACTCACCTGGACATGTTCCTGGTGTCAGATTGTGGGAGACATTTGGCACTCCAGAAGCAGCCCGAGTTCCAAAATGTGGCATCTTGCATCTGGGAGAAAGCTTGAATGCCACGGCATTTTTGCAGGCAGAAGCCGAAGTGGCCTGATGAGGGTGGTGGACACGAACGGTGGCCCTTTTCCTTGGGAAACTAAACTCACCTGGCCATGTTCCTGGTGTCAGATTGTGGGAGACATTTGGCGCTCCAAAAGCAGCCCGAGTTCCAAAATGTGGCATCTTGCATCTGGGAGAAATCTTGAATGCCACGGCATTTTTGCAGGCAGAAGCCGAGGTGGCCACATGAGGGTGGTGGACACGAACGGTGGCCCTTTTCCATGGGAAACTAAACTCACCTGGCCATGTTCCTGGTGTCAGATTGTGGGAGACATTTGGCACTCCAGAAGCAGCCAGAGTTCCAAAATGTGGCATCTTGCATCTGGGAGAAATCTTGAATGCCACGGCATTTGTGCAGGTCGAATCTGAGGTGGCCGGATGAGGGTGGTGGACACGAACGGTGGCCCTTTTCCTTGGGAAACTAAACTCACCTGGCCATGTTCCTGGTGTCAGATTGTGGGAGACATTTGGCACTCCAAAAGCAGCTCGAGTTCCAAAATGTGGCATCTTGCATCTGGGAGAAAGCTTGAATGCCACGGCATTTATGCAGGCAGAAGCCGATATTGCAGGATTAGGGAGGATGAGGGTGGTGGACACGAACGGTGGCCCTTTTCCATGGGAAACTAAACTCACCTGGCCATGTTCCTGATGTCAGATTGTGGGAGACATTTGGCGCTCTAAAAGCAGCCAGAGTTCCAAAATGTGGCATCTTGCATCTGGGAGAAATCTTGAATGCCACGGCATTTTTGCAGGCAGACGCCCAGGTGGCCAGATGAGGGTGGTGGACATGAACGGTTGCCCTTTTCCATGGGAAACTAAACTCACCTGGCCATGTTCCTGGTGTCAGATTGTGGGAGACATTTGGCGCTCCAAAAGCAGCCCGAGTTCCAAAATGTGCCATCTTGCATGTAGGAGAAAGCTTGAATGCCACGGCATTTTTTCAGGGAGACGCCCAGGTGGCCAGATGAGGGTGGTGGACATGAACGGTGGCCCTTTTCCATGGGAAACTAAACTCACCTGGCCATGTTCCTGGTGTCAGATTGTGGGAGACATTTGGCACTCCAAAAGCAGCCAGAGTTCCAAAATGTGGCATCTTGCATGTGAGAGAAATCTTGAATGCCACGGCATTTGTGCAGTCCGAAGCTGAAGTGGCCGGATGAGGGTGGTGGACATGAACGGTGGCCCTTTTCCATGGGAAACTAAACTCACCTGGCCATGTTCCTGGTGTCAGATTGTGGGAGACATTTGGCACTCCAAAAGCAGCCAGAGTTCCAAAATGTGGTATCTTGCATCTGGGAGAAATCTTGAATGCCACGGCATTTTTGCAGGCAGAAGCCGAGGTGGCCACATGAGGGTGGTGGACATGAACGGTGGCCCTTTTCCATGGGAAACTAAACTCACCTGGCCATGTTCCTGGTGTCAGATTGTGGGAGACATTTGGCACTCCAAAAGCAGCCAGAGTTCCAAAATGTGGCATCTTGCATCTGGGAGAAAGCTTGAATGCCACGGCATTTTTGCAGGCAGAAGCCCAGGTGGCCAGATGAGGGTGGTGGACATGAACGGTGGCCCTTTTCCATGGGAAACTAAACTCACCTGGCCATGTTCCTGGTTTCAGATTGTAGGAGACATTTGGCGCTCCCAACGCAGCCCGAGTTCCAAAATGTGGCATCTTGCATGTGGGAGAAATCTTGAATGCCACGGCATTTTTGCAGGCCGAAGCTGAGGTGGCCGGATGAGGGTGGTGGACACGAACGGTGGCCCTTTTCTATGGGAAACTAAACTCACCTGGCCATGTTCCTGGTGTCAGATTGTGGGAGACATTTGGCACTCCAAAAGCAGCCAGAGTTCCAAAATGTGGCATCTTGCATCTGGGAGAAATCTTGAATGCCACGGCATTTTTGCAGGCCGAAGCCGAAGTGGCCGGATGAGGGCAGTGGACACGAACGGTGGCCCTTTTCCTTGGGAAACTAAACTCACCTGGCCATGTTCCTGGTGTCAGATTGTGGGAGACATTTGGCGCTCCAAAAGCAGCCCGAGTTATAAAATGTGGCATCTTGCATGTGGGAGAAATCTTGAATGCCACCGCATTTTTGCAGGCAGAAGCCCAGGTGGCCGGAAGAGGGTGGTGGACACGAACGGTGGCCCATTTCCATGGGAAACTAAACTCACCTGGCCATGTTCCTGATGTCAGATTGTGGGAGACATTTGGCACTCCCAAAGCAGCCCGAGTTCCAAAATGTGGCATCTTGCATCTGGGAGAAATCTTGAATGCCACGGCATTTTTGCAGGTCGAAGCCAAGGTGGCCGGATGAGGGTGGTGGACACGAACGGTGGCCCTTTTCCATGGGAAACTAAACTCACCTGGCCATGTTCCTGATGTCAGATTGTGGGAGACATTTGGCACTCCAAAAGCAGCCAGAGTTCCAAAATGTGGCATCTTGCATGTGGGAGAAATCTTGAATGCCACGGCATTTTTGCAGGCAGAAGCCGATAGGGCAGGATTGGGCAGGATGAGGGTGGTGGACACGAACGGTGGCCCTTTTCCATGGGAAACTAAACTCACCTGGCCATGTTCCTGGTGTCAGATTGTGGGAGACATTTGGCACTCCAGAAGCAGCCAGAGTTATAAAATGTGGCATCTTGCATGTGGGAGAAATCATGAATGCCACGGCATTTTTGCAGACCGAAGCCGAAGTGGCCGGATGAGGGTGATGGACACGAACGGTGGCCCTTATCCTTGGGAAACTAAACTCACCTGGCCATGTTCCTGGTGTCAGATTGTGGGAGACATTTGGCACTCTAAAAGGAGCCTGAGTTCCAAAATGTGGCATCTTGCATCTGGGAGAAATCTTGAATGCCACGGCATTTTTGCATGCCGAAGCCGAAGTGGCCGGATGAGGGTGGTGGACATGAACGGTGGCCCTTTTCCATGGGAAACTAAACTCACCTGGCCATGTTCCTGATGTCAGATTGTGGGAGACATTTGGCACTCCAAAAGCAGCCCGAATTCCAAAATGTGGCATCTTGCATGTGGGAGAAATCTTGAATGCCACGGCATTTTTGCAGGCCGAAGCCGAAGTGGCCGGATGAGGGTGGTGGACATGAACGGTGGCCCTTTTCCATGGGAAACTAAACTCACCTGGCCATGTTCCTGATGTCAGATTGTGGGAGACATTTGGCACTCCAGAAGCAGCCAGAGTTCCAAAATGTGGCATCTTGCATGTGGGAGAAATCTTGAATGCCACGGCATTTTAACAGGCGGAAGCCGATAGGGCAGGATTGGGCAGGATGAGGGTGGTGGACACGAACGGTGGCCCTTTTCCATGGGAAACTAAACTCACCTGGCCATGTTCCTGATGTCAGATTGTGGGAGACATTTGGCACTCCAAAAGCAGCCCGAGTTCCAAAATGTGGCATCTTGCATGTGGGAGAAATCTTGAATGCCACGGCATTTTTGCAGGCCGAAGCCGAAGTGGCCGGATGAGGGTGGTGGACACTCAAGATACCTTGAGTATCTCCAAGCATTTATGAGCCTCACTGAGTGTCAATGCAAAGCTCTCAAGGGACTGGTTAAGGCAGATAATTGGAGGCCATGATTGTACACACCTCTCAAAGACTCAGGGGCACAAAAAAAAAAAAAAAGTTATTTTATAAACCTTGAGTACCCTGAAATAATATTGAGCCACACTGAGGGTTTTTACTGACTAAGAATCCCAAGGGACTAATTAAAGCAGATAATTGGAGGCCATGATTGCAGAAACGTCTCAGAGACTTTAAGGCAAAAGTTAAACCCAAAGTCCTTGGAAGAACCTGCAGTCCCTGGGAGCATTAAGGAGCTCCCCAGATCCATTCCTGACCAAGGCTCCCCAGGGACTCCTTCCAGCAGATCCTTGAGGCCACTGGGATGGGAGGGGGATGCTGAGGGCAGGACAAGGGGCTGACAGTGCCCAGTCTTGCTGGGGCTGTGCCAGGAGGCCCCAGGGCCTCAGGACAAGGTGTCTCCTGGCAGCCCTTGGTGGCACAGAGGCTGCTGTGCCCCAGGGCACCAAGACTTGGCTTCTCTTTGTGCTGCCTGTCATCACTGCCTGCAGTTCTCTGCTCTGGCTGGGGCCTGGGGACACTTTCTCTGTCGTGTCCCTCAGTGGGACCCATTAAAACTTCAAGAAACATTGGAGCTGGATTCTGGAGTTCTGGAGAGGTTTCTTCAGCTCCCTCTCAGGGACTGATGTTCAGGGCCTCAGCACAAGCTCCAAGAGGGTCATCCAAGTCCTTGTGCTGTGTCTGTGCTGCTGAGCTGGGCCAGGCTCCTGGCACAGAGGCAACTCCTGGCAAGGGCAGTGCTGCAGAGAGACAGCTCTGCCCAGGAGCAGCTCCTGTGCACAGCCCAGCAGGGCTGGGGCACTGCCAGGGCATCTCAGGGACACCAGCAGGACACAGACAGAGCTCACAGGGGCTCAGCACGGGCAGGGGCTGTGAGATGTCCCAGAGGGGGCTGTGTCACAGCAGCACCTCTGTGGTTGTGTCATAGAGCCAAAGGGCAGCTGTGATGTCAGAGAGAAGCTGTGTGACAGCACAGAGTGGGTTGTGTGAGGTCACAGATTGGGCTATGACATCACAGAGTTTGCTGTGTGAGGTAACTGAGCAGCTACAGCATCATAGAGGGGAGTGTGTGGCATTGCAGAGCAGGCTGTGACATCATACTGTGGCTTTATGACATCATAGAGTGGGCTGTGAGTTCATAGAGTGTGCTGTGATATTAAAGAGTGGCTGTATGACATCACAGAGTGGGCTGTGTGACATCACTGAATTAGTTGTGACATCACAGAGCTAGCTGTGACTTCATAGAAGTTGGGTCTGTGACATCAGAAAGTGGGTTGTGACATCACAAAGGCGTCCATGACATCACAGAGCAGGCTGTGTGACATCAAAAAAAGGGCCTGTATGACATCACAGAGGCCTATGTGACATCACAGGGATTGTGTGACATCACAACAGCCTGTATGACATCACAGGGGCTTTGTGACATCATGGGTGGTTTGTTACATCACAGGGGCTGTGTGAGGTCATAGGAGACTGTGTGGCATCACAGGTCTTGTGTGACATTACAGGGACCTGTATGACATCACAGAGGGTGTGTGACATCACAGGGGCTCTATGACATCACAGGGACCTGTATGGCATCACAGAAGCTGTGTGACATCACAGGGGCTGTGTGACATCACAGGGGCTGTGTGAGGTCACTGGGGAGGTCACTCCACCCCAGCCCCCCCTCTCAGTCCCCCCAGAGGAGTCCAATGCTGCTCGTGCACAGTGGGGTCCCCTGTCCCCCCAGGTCCCCCCGTCACCGCAGCCTCCCCCAGAGGATGTTCCACGAGATCGACCCCAGAGCCTGACACGGGGACGGGGGGACGGGACCCTGAGGGGTGGGACAGGGGGACAGGGATTCCCTGGCAGCATCCCCGTGTCCCCCAGGGCCAGAGCATGGGCCAGGGCTCCTTCACTCTGTTACGAACGAGGGGCTGAGAGCTCTTAAAAAATCCCCGGCAAGGGATCAGCAAAACCCAGATTTAATATTAAGGGACAGCATCACAAAGTTCCTTGGCAAGAGTCACTCTGCTCCTGACTGGACACTTCAGGCACACCAGGGAAACAGAGCAGCAAAAAAACCAAACAAAATCCAGGCAATCAAACCAGAAATGAACCGAGAACTGTCCCTGTGTGTGTGTGTGAGAAAAGGACAGTGAGAGCAAGGATAAAAGGAATACCGCCATAGAAGATTAACAGAGCCCAAACTGAACAGGACTTAACTTCTACCTTAACCTTCCCTGATACCATAATCTTGACAATAGAGTAAAGAACAGACCTTAACATTATTTAACCTAAATTATAACCTATGGCCTAATAATTTAACAGTGGAATAATCCTTAACATTATTTATCTTATCTATTAACCTATTTTAAAAGTATATACTTAGCAAAAGAAAAACTCTAAGCAGCATTTCACTTAGTTTACACCTCATGACTTAACCTTACTTCCAGGCCTGACTGACTCAGATCTCCAAGGCCCTCACAGCCCTCAGGGAGCAGCATTTCTGCCCCATTCTCCAGGGCACAGGCACTGGTGTGTGCACACAGACAGAAAGAGGCAGTGCAAGGGAGCTGTGAGAAATTCCCCTGCAGGGCAGGGAAACGCTCCCTGCGGATGCTTTGGCATCTCCCCAGCGGGCCGAGGGTTGAGCCTGGAGGAGTGGGGGGCTCGGCCCCGGCCCCGTCGCTGTTCGGGGATCCCTGAGTGCAGCCCACGGGAGAGTTCCCGGCTGGCAGAGGCCCCGCTCAGAGGGAGGGCGCTGGCCCAGGAGAGCTCCAAGGGCTCCTTCTGGAGCTGTTCCTGGCCCAAGAGAGGGGCTTTAGTCACAGCAGTATTTCATCCTGGCCGCACTCGGGATCAGCAGCTTTCCTTGCAAGTGTGAGAACAGGGATGTTGAGCCCCTGAGGGAACAGAAACAGTTCCCAGGGCTGCTCCTAAAGAAACCAGGAGCTCCTTGGGCAGCAGCAGTGCCTGGGAGCACACAGAGTTTGTGATGAGCTGCAGAGGAGCTGAGCCCAGGGGCTGTTGGCCAAGGTGAGGCTGAAGGAGCATTTCTCAGGTCACAGGGTGGGCTGAAAAGGGGAGGGGGGAATGCACCAGCACAGGGCCCCATGGAACCATTGTGACACCATGGCATCCCATGGAACCATGTAGAACATTCTGACACTGTGAGGCACCATGGAAACAAGGATCCATTGTGACACCGTGGGGCCACATGGAACCAAGGGGACCATGGTGACACTGGGAGGCTCCATGGGACCAAGGGAACACAGAACAGGTTTGGCTGGTTTGGTCTCCCAGGGGCTGCCTGGCTTGTCCAGCTGGCCTTGGAATGTTAAGGGTCTCTTCTCATCTGCTACTGCAGCAATGGGGCTCCCTGCTTTCCTTCCTGTAGGAAAGAAATGTCCTTCTCCAGGCACCCATGGCCAGAACTGGGATTTCACCACTAAATTTCCTTACATCCATGGGATTGTTCTCATAGGAGTGTTGCCAGGACAAGACTGGCTGGCAGTGGTTTCATGAGGGTCACCTCCCATCTATACCCAAAACCCTGGGGAAGGCTCCTCCCTACAGGAAAGCACTGTTCTGCTTCTCCACGTGTCCATGGCCAGAATTGGGATTCCACCTCCAACATTGCCTCTTGGGAGAGACTGGAGGAGATTGTTGGCTGGAAACATTTTGTGTGCGGGGGAGGAAGGGGCAGGTCCAGCCTTGCCCTGCCCTGAAACCCCAGCACTGCCCTGCCCTGTAACCCCAATCCCCCCAGAGCCTCCATCCCAGCCCAGCAGTGTCTGCCAATCCCTGGCACACCAAAGGCAATGCTCCACAGCCACCTCTGCAGCCCCCAGCCCAGCCCCTGAGTGACCAAATGACCCAAAGTCCCACCTGGGGGAAGGGCCCAGGAAGAGCAAGGGGTATTTAAGGCTGACCACAAGGCAAGCACACATCTTGACCCCACCTCCTCTTGGAATTTCTGTCTGAACACTGCTGGAATCCAGGAGTTGGTAGCTGTGTGGGTGCTTCTCTAAATCTTTTTGATCTTTCACTCTTTCTCTGTATTTTCCTTTTAAATGCCCTCTTCTTGCTAATTTTGATTAACTTCAAATTGAGCGGGCTTAGAGTTTGTGAAGTTGAATGGGCCAAGTTAATGCTTTGAGAATTGTGATTTTTGGTGATTGAATGTAATATTAAACCTTCTGCTGAAGTTTCTCTGATTTTCTAAAGTTGCCATAAAGGCTGTTTTGTTGTTTTAAGCTTCTGAGAATCTCTTGTTGGTATTTCTACAGTGTTTCCAACTCTGAGTGCACAAACACTTGTAATTCCTTTAAAATGTCTAATTGAGAGAGTTGTTTCGGGGATGGGGGTCAGGGCTTGTCTGTCCTGCTGGGCACAGCCCAGGCAGGGCTTTCACAGCCACACTGCACACTCCATTTCCCACCTGGAGCTGCTGGTGCCTCTGAGTTCTGCTTGCCCAGCCCCAGGGACACTCTCCTTGTCTGCCCATTCCCCCACGGTCTCTGGGCAGGGATGGCCTCAGTGGGGCTGTGACATCCTCAGGCACTTGGAGGCTGCTGCTGGATTTGACTTCTGCAGAGGCTTGTTCAGCCTGCAGCTCTTCAGTTCAGGAATTCAGTGTCCCAGGGCTCATTAACATTCAGAACACCTTAACAAGCCAAGCTTCTGGGAATAATTTGATTTAGTTTCAAAAAAATTTGTGGTTAATTAAGAAAATTTCAGAAGGGTATTAAAAGTGAAAATAAAATATTTGAAAAGATGGCGAGACAACAATTTTTACGTCCTGTTTACGTATTTTTCTTGTTAATACATTGATATGTTCAATCTCCAATTGACACTGAATCCAAGAATCTCCTCATGCAGTTTGAATAGATATGAAAATCAAGACCCTTCATGGCTGACAATCAATCAGACTCTGTCCCTACCCTCACCCCACCATTTCCCCATCCCAGCCCTGGCACTCAGAGCAGCTTTGTGCAAATCTGAGCTGCCTCCACCCCAGGCTGGACCTGCAGCTTTCAGCTCCTTGGCTCCAACTCCCACCTGCTTTCCTTGCAGAAGGAGCTGCCCCAGACACAGAGGGATGTTCATTTCTTGTCAGCCAACAAAGCCAAGGGAAGGCACAGCTCCATCAAATGCAAAAGTCATTCTGCTTCCTGGCTCTGCCCTGCACCTGATCCCCACAGCCTGTCCTGTTTCCTTCATCCCTGCACTGCCAGGGACTTTCTGGGACAAGGGAGCTCTGCTCTGGCTGTGGAGGGAGGTCCAAGTGCAGCCACTGGAGTGGGAACCACCTCTCATCAGGTTTGTGTCCTTTGAGGGACCAGGAACTGCTGAGACTTGGAGGCACAGAAAAGTTTCTCTTCATGGCCAACATAGAAAATGTGAACACGGCAAAATTTAATACAGATCGAAACACTTCCGTCAGCTTCTTGTGATATCCCAGCAACATCTGGTATGTCCACCCACAAGGGATTTCCATACAGGAAGAATTTTAGCCAAAGACATAAGAAGAGGTGATATAAAAGATAAAAATACATCTGAGTTTCTGACTTAGGTGCTACTTAAACTTCTGAAAGATTGGGCAACTCCCCGAAGATCAAAGCTTGAAGCCCGTCAAGGGATACATATTGGAATGACCAGAGAACAGCTGCAGGAGGAAACCTGGGAGAACAGGAAGGACATAGATCCAGCAGCTGTGCATGGAGATGTCCTTAGACATGGCCATTTAAACAGAAGAACTGGAAACATCTGAAGGTAGAGCAAGAGGAAATAATAAACAGAATATTGATGACACAAGTCGATAGGAATGAGTATTTCTCCTTTGGATATCAGTACACTTATTGGAAATTCCTGATCAGGGTGGGAAAACTTTGCCATTTCATTCAAGTTCTCTAATGACCCAGATAGTAAAAATGTGCTTGTATATTAGGAAATGTACAAGTATTAAAACCTGTACCCCTTTCCAAGCAGATATCAGTTGTGTCCCCATGAACAGGCGGTGCCACTTGTGCCCTGAGGTGCCCAGCTGGGATTGGCATCAGAGAGGAGCTGAGCGAGAGCAGAGCACTTTGTACACTGCAGGTCCCTGAGAGTCCTGCAGGGCTCCTGTCCCATAAACATCTGCACTGCTCCAGTCTGGAACAGGGACCAGCATGGTGCTGGGATCATCAGAGAACTGAGGTGTGTGCTGGAATTCAATGCCCTCCCCATCCCACAGCAGCCCTGCCTTTCCCTCCTCCGGCCTTGGTCTCCAGCACAGCCATGGAGGCTCTTTGGGCTCTGGACTTTTCCTGCAGCCCCCCAGGGCAGCGGAGCTGTTCCTTTGGCACAGCCAGCCCTGCCCAGGGCAAGCAATGCCCAGCAATTCCCTGTCTGTGCCTGGCCTTGCTGTCAGCCCCAGCAGCAGCTGCGGGGCCCCTTTGTGCCGCGCTGGCCCAGCCGTGGTGCCACAGCCCCTGTGCAGGCCCAGGGCAGGACAGGAGCCCTGCGGGTGGGAACAGCCCCTGTGCCGGGGTGCCCACAGCAGCCCTGGGGCTCTGTGCCCCACGGCCTCCCTGCTGGGCAGCCTCTGCCAGCTCCTGCACAGCCCGCGGCACCTGTGGGCCTGCACACACAGCCCTGCCCTGGGCTCTGCCGGGCTCTGGGCCAGCAGAGAGGCCGGGCAGGACTGGCCATGGCCGGGAACAGGCCCTGAGCCCCGCAGGACGATGGAGCTGGGCCACAGCCAAAGTGCCCCGCAAACCTGGGCTCAGCAGCCAGGGCTGCCAACACCTGGGGACACAGGCTGGCCATGACAAATGTTCTGGGCCTCCTCCCTGCTCTGTCCGTGCCACCAAGGGCACAGAGCAGCCTCCTCTCTCGGCCGCTTGCCTGTTTTCAATGCCTCCCACAGGCGCTGGCCCTGCCTGAAGTGACTGAACCTTAGATTAAACCGGTTGTGTTAAAATGTTACTTAGTAGTTATAATTCTAAAAATGTATTAAACTGTCAGCATAAGAGTTGTAACTTTAAGTCTGTGCTAAGTTGTTAACATAGTAGAGTTCAGAGCCTATGTTAAGATGGTAGCATTTCCAAGTTGTAACTCCCAGTTTGTAACTCCAGTGATTCACCTGCACTAAGAACTGTGTTAAGCTGTTTTGCAGCATTGTATCCCTGACCCCAATAGTCCAATCGTCCCTTCCTGCGCTGCCTCCGCTGCTCCCCAACCCCGAAGGCCTCATTGTTCCTCCTCTGCTCCACACCAGAAGCCAAAGACTCTACCTTCGCTGCTGCCACTCCGTCACCATAGTCACAGACCCCGCCTTCACTGCTGTCACCCTGTCGCCATAGCTACCCTTCCCAGCCTGTCATGCAGCTGCCAGCTCCACCCTTAATGTAAAGACCTCACAGCTCCCAGGAGACATTGCCCTACCCTGAAGCCCAGTAGAGGTGAATAGACCTCCTGGGCAGCTAACCAGAGCAAAATAAGAGCCTGCAAGGAGCACCACCGAGCTGAGGAAACTACCCAGCTGCCAACGAGAGCCACTTCCTGCCTTGCCCTCACTTGCAACGCACTAGATGACCAAGACACCCCTAGACTAAACCAGCCACGGGGAGCTTCTTCGCGCTCTCACGAGGACAAGAGCCCCCGACTCCGCAGCAGTGATTGGCAGCAGCGGGTTCAACGGATCCTCCTCCGCACCGCAGACTCTGAGGGAACAGCAGAGGCGTGCGCAGCCCCCGAGCCTCCTTCCCTCTAATCCTTAAATAAAGGCCCTCAAGAAAGGAGCAGAAGGTCTCCTGGCCCTTATTTCCAACAAAATGGGGACTTGTCTGGGATCGCCACGCCCACAGAAGGCTGACGGAGGGACGGCCGCCCACCTCGGATCTTCGAGGGACAGCTCGGCGACGCGGACCAAAAGGACGCCGGAGACCGGCGCGCCAAAGAAGATCGGCACCAAGGGCAGAGGGAAGAGTCAGCGCAGCGGAGCGCCGGGAAGGGTAAGATTCCCCGGTGGCGGGAATGGAGGCGAGCGAGTGGTGGATGAGTGAGAGGGGGGGCTGGCAGCCAGACTCCCCAAGCGAGTGTGGACCCACCAGTAGCGCGTTTCTGGACTCCCGCGAGGGGGCCGGCCGCGACCGTGAGGAAGCGAGAGTAAGCTGAGAGAATGAGGTGCCTCCAAGGGGATAGTAGATTCCCCCCTCTGGGCGTGTAGAGGGCATGATAAGGGAGAGAGACACGTCAGAGAGTGAATGAGAGATAGTCTGCCCAACGTTAAGATCATAAGAGTTAGGCAATTAGGGATTAACTTTCAGCACTTGGTTGAGCAGACTGAGACAGAATTTCCAACAGTATTCAAGTGTAGATCCAGACAGTATTGAAGGACAAACATTGTTGAAGATACAGTTTGTGACAAAGTCTTGGCCAGACATTAGGAGGAAACTGGAGAAGATAGAAGAATGGCAGGAAAGGGATATAAATGAGTTGCTGAAAGAGGCTTTAAGGGTTTACTTGTGAAGGGATGAGGAGAAGGCAAAGGGAAAAGCGAAGGTCATGGTGGCAGTGGCCAGAGAAAGTGCGAAAGGCGATCCGAAGACGCAGAGTGGAGTTGGTCCTTCTGGGAAAGGGAAAAGGGAAGATCTAGCTCCATGGGAAACCCGTAGAAGGCCTGGTGAGAACAGGAGATGTTTTTATTGTGGAGAAATAGGACACTTGAGAAGGGAGTGTAATAGGGAATCAGTTGATGTGGCGATTGCCCGGGAACAAGACTTATTAGAGAAGATATTGAAAGGGGAAGATGGAGATACTGACTAGGGGTGTCATGGGCTCTATCCGCTGAAGGACCCCGATTACCATCAGAAAGAACCCATTGTAAAGTTGGAAGTGGGTCCTTATAGGGAGGAAATGGAATTTCTAGTTGATACTGGAGCCGATAAATCAAGTCTGAGCGTACTCCCAAGGGGAGTAAGTGTGGGAAAAGAGTTGTGCAGCATCCTAGTCGCTGAAGGAGAACCTTTTTTAGCCCCTATGTTGAAAGATGTAGAAATAAGAGGAAATGCTAGGGAATTATTAAGTGAGTTTGTATTTTTACCTAAGTTAGAAGGGAATTTGTTGGGAAGGGATTTGCAAGTTAAATTTAGAATAGGTATTATACCCGAGGATGGACAGATGGTTGTAAAAATGATGAAGCTGACTGAGGAAGACCTGATGGAAATTAATCCAGATGTATGGGCAACTGAGGGGAGTTATGGTTGTTTGAATATTCCACCTATAAAGATTGAAATGCAGGAAATGGTCTCCCCAATCCGAGTAAAGCAATATGCACTATCCATGGAGGCTAAGAAGGGGCTCAAGGTGATAACAGGACAATTGTTAGAAGGAAAAATTTTAGAGCCATGTATGTCCCCCTATAATACTCCAATCTTAGCAGTAAAGAAACCCAGAGGGAAGTACCGGTTAGTGCAGGATTTACGAGAAGTGAATAAGAAGATAGTTTCCCGATACCCAGTAGTCCCCAATCCCTACACATTATTACTATTATTATTAAGCAAGATCCCTCCTCACCACACATGGTTTACTGTTATTGATTTAAAGGATGCCTTCTGGGCCTGCCCACTGGCAGAATCTAGCAGAGATTATGTTGCCTTTGAGTGGGAAAGTCCTGAAACACGAAGAAAACAACAATTGCGATGGACTCGGTTGCCCCAAGGATTCACAGAATCACCAAACTTATTCGGACAGACTTTAGAGGAGTTGCTAAAGCAGTTTGAGGGGAAAGAGGGTATACAGATATTACAGTATGTGGACGATTTGATGGTATCTGGTGAGGAAAAAGAAAGTGTGCGAGAAGTAAGTGTGAGCCTGTTGAACTTCTTGGGAGAGAAAGGATTAAAGGCTTCAAGATCTAAAGTTCAGTTTGTAGAAACACAGGTTAAATACTTAGGGCACTTAATAGGGGAAGGATATAAAAAGTTGCATCCGGAGCGGATAGCGGAAATTTTAGCCATACAAGCCCCGAAGATGAAACGAGATGTAAGGAAATTGTTAGGATTAGTTGGGTACTGCAGAATGTGGATAGAAGGATATTCTCAATCAGTGAAATTTTTATATGACAAACTGGTCTCGAATAAGCCAGTGGAATGGTCAGAACAAGATGAGGTGCAATTAGAAAGCCTGAAAAAGAAGTTGTCTGAAGCACCCGTGTTAAGTTTACCAGACCTCAAAAAGGAGTTTGACCTCTTTGTAAATGTGGAAGATGGAATTGCATATGGTGTAGTGACTCAGATGTGGGGGTAAAGAGGAAACCAGTGGCTTATTTATCCAAATTCTTAGATCCAGTGGCTAGGGGGTGGCCAAGATGTGTGCAAATTATAGCGGCAGCAGCGACCCTGATAGAAGAAACTCAGAAATTGACATTGCAAGGGAAGATCATACTGCACACTCCACACGATCTAAAGACGATATTGTCACAGAAAGCCCCCCAGTGGTTAACTGACTCCTGGATACTGAAATATGAGATTGTCTTTATGAATAAAGACATTGAACTAGTCACTTCCCATGTCATAAATCCAGCTCAGTTTCTCTCAGGAGAACCAGTGTCTGAGCTAGAACATGATTGCGTAGAACTCATAAGTTTACAAACTAAGATGAGAGAGGATCTAGAAGATACTCCTCTTCCCTATGGAAGAGTGATCTTCACAGATGGATCGTCAAGAGTAGTGGAGGGAAAAAGAGTGTCTGCGTATGCAGTAATAGAATATGTAAAAGAAGATGAGTTCAAAGTTATAGAAAAAGGGAAGTTACCTACGAATTGGTCAGCGCAATGCTGTGAAATACAAGCTTTGAAACGGGGCCTGGATCTGTTAGAACGAGAAGTAGGAACTGTGTATGTAGACTCGCGTTATGATTATGGCATTGTATACACCTTCGGGAAAATATGGGAAGAAAGAGGGTATATCACTTCAAAGGGGAAAGATTTGGTGCACCAGAAAGTAGTTAAATCAGTCCTTGAATCACTCATGAAACCTAAAGAAATTGCAGTTGTACACGTAAAAGGACATCAGAAAGGACTGTCATGGGAAGCCAAAGGAAACAAGAAGGCAGATCAAATAGCGAAAGAAGTAGCTATAGACTCCATTGAAACTGTGAAGGTGTTAAATATTAGAAGTGTACCTGAAAAAGTAAAACAACCAATATATTCAAAGGAAGAGCAGGTAGTCATCAAAAACCTACAGCTGGAACAGGGCACACATGGGGAATGGTGCACCCCAGATGGGCGAGTATTTTTGAACAAAGCAATAGCCCGAAAGGTGTTAGAAGAACTGCATGAACTAACACATTGGGGAGTGCGAGGACTATGTGATCACTTTTTAAGAGAATATTTATGTATAGGTGTGTACGAAGTAGCTAAAGGAATAACGAAAGGGTGTTCAATATGTCAACGGGTAAATCAGAAAGAAATGAGGAAGCACGTACATGGAGGATGAGAGTTAGCCCTGAGACCATTTCAAAATGTGCAAATAGATTTTACAGAAATGCCATCTGTACAAGGGTACAAACATGTTTTAGTTATTGTAGATCACCTCACCCACTGGGTAGAAGCGTTCCCCAGGAAGAAAGAGGCTGCTCAGACTGTTGTGAAAATATTGTTAGAAAACATTGTTCCCCGATATGGACTAATCAATAATATAGATTCAGACAGAGGTCCCCATTTTACTTCACAAGTCCTGCAAGATGTAGTCAAGACCCTAGGGATTAAATGGAGACTTCATACCCCATGGCATCCACAAAGCTCGGGGAGAGTGGAGAGGGCGAATAAAACCTTGAAAAACATTCTTACAAAATTGATAGAAGAGACCGGGATGAATTGGCTAAGATGTTTGCCCCTAGCCCTATTACGGATGAGAACCAAACTCCGGTCAGACATAGGAGCTTCTCCATATGAAATGCTGTTTGGGCTCCCCTTCCTGTTAACTCCCTGGAGTACTGGGGATTACCTCAAAGGGGAAGCAGAAGTCAAAAGTTATTTGAAGACAATTGGCAGTACATTAACAGAATTAAGAAAGAAGGGGTATCTCCCTCAAACCTCTCCCCTAGATGCTGATATACACCAAATACAGCTAGGAGATTGGGTATTAATAAAATCCTGGAACAGTGTACCACTTACACTAAAGTATGAAGGACCGTACCAAGTCCTGTTGACCACTCACACAGCAATGAGGACGCTAGAAAAAGGGTGGACCCATGTGACAAGGGTAAAAGGGCCGGTGCTGCCTCCCAGTAATACCTCCTCTGACAACTTATCAAACTGGACAGTTACTCCTAGTCCAGATTCACTAAAAGTGACTTTCAAAAAGAAGCAACCCACATCACCAGTAAGTTAATTGATAAGAATGTTTCTTAACCCTTATAGGAGGCCAGTTAGAACGAACTTCCATAATCGACACCGTTGGACACAAAGAAAGACTATGAAGGGTATTAAAGATTGGATGAGAAAATATATTTTAGTCCTGATGATAGTATCAGCAACTTTAGGGACATGTCCGAAATGTTATCAACCAGTATATGATGGGGAAAAACTACAATCTTTAATAAGAGTACATACCCATGTAAAGCATCAATGCTTAAACTTAGTTCACCTGACCGCATGTCAAGAGGAGGGAAACCAGTACTGGGTAGTAAAAAACTCTGGAAATTATAAACAGCGGATGACGGGAGAATGTCCTATGGAAGACTGGCTTTCCCTAGAAACATTAGAAGGTTCTGAAGAGTCTGTGGACCTAGTAAAAGAAAAAACCTTAAGACAGGGAAAAGAATCTAGGAGTGGAATATATAACAGAAATTTGTTTATAAATCTTGTAGAACAAATAAGTCGTGAACTAAATGTTACCAATTGTTGGATATGTGGGAGTACACAAATGACAGATATGTGGCCATGGGAGGGGACAAGCCTAAGTGCTGTAGACATTCTTAGATGGAAGCAGACAAACCAGAGCTGAAAATAGAAAACCAACGGGGAAATGAAAATTGGGAGCTAAAATCAAAAATAATAGGGGAAGAGTGTATTAAGAGAATAGGTGAAAGGTTTAAAACGTATGTTGGAGATATGATTTGTAAGTGGTATCTAGTAATAAGAGAGCAACAGCAAAAGTGGATACCTAGTGAGCCATCGACCTATTGGACAGCTAGTAAAGAAAAGCAAGGATGTATTTATCATGAGGGGTATAACCTGTACCAATGTGCAAGTCAAGGGAAGAATCCTTTCTGGGGAGTACGAGAGATATCAAAATATTGGGAAGGCCCCTTCTATACACATACCTCTCTTTGGGAGGCCCCAAGTTATTTATTTTGGATATGTGGAAATAAAGCGTACACCCGTTTACCAGGAGATTGGGCTGGGACCTGCACGATTGGGATAATTAAACCTGCATTCTTTATGTTGCCCAAAAATTTTGAGAACTAATTAGGAGTTCCTTTATATGACCATCTAAAACCTGCCAGTAGGAAGCGAAGAACCATCATCGATTTAGGAAGTTCTCAAAAATAGAAAGATCAGATTTGGACCCCAGAAAGGATAATAGAGACATATGGGCCAGCTACCTGGGCGCAAGATGGGTCGTGGGGTTACAGGACGCCCACATACATGTTAAATAGAATAATAAGGTTACAAGCCGTATTAGAAATTATTTCAAACAGAACAGCAATGGCCCTAGATCATGTGAGTCATCAGTTATCCCAGACCAGGTCCACTATCTACCAGATAAGGTTAGCCGTCGACTATCTACTGGCCGATGAAGGGGGAATTTGCGGAAAATTCAACACATCTGAATGTTGCCTAGAAATAGACAATACGAGTGAAGTTATTAGAAATATTTCAAAAGAAATTAGAAAAATAGCTTATGTAGGTAATCAAGAATGGCAGCCCCTAGCTAGCACAGACTGGTGGGATGGTTTCTGGAGTTGGAAAGGAGATTGGTGGAAAAAGATAGGATTTGTCATGTTGTGTGCATTGACCAGTGTCATCTTCTTCCCTTGTGTAATCCCACTCTTAATTCGTGTAATTACTTCTACTTTAAAAGCCAGCTTCCAAGTCCCCGAACTGACTGATTTGAAAACCACAAAATTACTAAGAGTAGAAATACAGGACGAGAATCTAAAAGAAGTAACAGAGATCTTAGATCAGTATCAAAAAATAAGGGAAACCTGTTCAGAGAAGTAATAACAAAATTGATGCAAGCGTAGACGCTTGATCAAAAGGGAAAGGGAGGATTGAAGTGAAGGAACTTCAGATTAAACCGGTTGTGTTAAAATGTTACTTAGTAGTTATAATTCTAAAAATGTATTAAACTGTCAGCATAAGAGTTGTAACTTTAAGTCTGTGCTAAGTTGTTAATGTTAATAGTCAGAATTCAGAGCCTATGTTAAGATGGTAGCATTTCCAAGTTGTAACTCCCAGTTTGTAACTCCAGTGATTCACCTGCACTAAGAACTGTGTTAAGCTGTTTTGCAGCATTGTATCCCTGACCCCAATAGTCCAATCGTCCCTTCCCGCGCTGACTCCGCTGCTCCCCAACCCCGAAGGCCTCATTGTTCCTCCTCTGCTCCACACCAGAAGCCAAAGACTCTACCTCCGCTGCTGCCACTCCGTCACCATAGTCACAGACCCCGCCTTCACTGCTGTCACCCTGTCGCCATAGCTACCCTTCCCAGCCTGTCATGCAGCTGCCAGCTCCACCCTTAATGTAAAGACCTCACAGCTCCCAGGAGACATTGCCCTACCCTGAAGCCCAGTAGAGGTGAATAGACCTCCTGGGCAGCTAACCAGAGCAAAATAAGAGCCTGCAAGGAGCACCACCGAGCTGAGGAAACTACCCAGCTGCCAACGAGAGCCACTTCCTGCCTTGCCCTCACTTGCAACGCACTAGATGACCAAGACACCCCTAGACTAAACCAGCCACGGGGAGCTTCTTCGCGCTCTTGCGAGGACAGGAGCCCCCGACTCCGCAGCAGTGATCGGCAGCAGCGGGTTCGACGGATCCTCCTCCGCACCGCAGACTCCGAGGGAACAGCAGCGGCGTGCGCAGCCCCCAAGCCCTCATCCCTCTAATCCTTAAATTAAGGCCCTCAAGAAAGGAGCAGAAGGTCTCCTGGCCCTTATTTCCAACACTTCCTGTGGGAGAGAACTGTCCTTCTCCTCCAGGGACCTATGGCCAAAACTGGGATTCCTCCTCCAAGTTTGCTTCTATGCAAAGATTGTTCCCAGATGCAATCTGCCAGGAGAGACAGATCTGGCTACCTTGGCCACCCGGGGGCCACCTCTCATCTGCCTTTGAGACACTGGGACCATGTGCTTTTCTGTATTATGAGAAAAAAACATCTATTTCAATCAGGCACTCATGGTCAAATTTGGGAATCTGCCTCCAGAATTCCGTGTCCAAGGAGAGCCCATAGACCAATGGTACCAGGAGAGACAGGTCTGGCTGGCTTTGCCTTTGGGACCTTACTATGACCTGCTTTCAAAACACTGTGGCTCAGTGCTTTCCTTCCAATGGAAAAGAGCCATCCTTCTCAAGGTGTACGTGGTCAATATTGTGATTCCTCCTCCCAGATTCCATACATCCAAGGATTCCTCCATGACAAAAGCTGCCAGGACAAACAGCTCTTCCCAGGAGCCACCTCTCTCGTCTTCTGCCTTTGAAACACTTGGGCTCTGTGCTTTTGTTTCTGTGGAAAAAACTGGCCTTCACATCTTCACAGAAATGGCCCAAATTGGGATTCCACCTCAAAAATTCCCTATATCCAAGGGGTTTTTTCAGACAAAAGCTACCAGGACAGAGAGGTCTGGCTGGCCTTGGCCTCTGATGGCCCTTTCATCTTACCCTGAGACAGAAGTGTTCAGTGCTTTCCTTCCTGTGGAAAAGTGTTGGAGTCCATGTTCCCATGGATCCTCTGCAGAAAATGAAAAATAGAGGAATTGAACTAAAACCTTTGGAAAAATTAAAATATATAAAGCCACACACACATGAAGTAGAAATTTAAGCTTTAAACCTTCTCAAAGTGCCTAATTGCTAGGGTAGAGGTAAAAAAGCTTCAGGCCTTGCGATAGAGTATAGACATAACAAAAATAGGGTAGAGTGCTGTTTGTAATTTGTATGAACTTTATGTAGGGAAGACAGAGTATTTCATATATGCTAAGATAGAAGGTTTTTACACAACAAGACAGAACTTTATGCTAGGAAGATAGAGTTTTGTGTTAATAGATATGCTATGTGCATAGGTTTTGATACTGTTTTTCGTAGTTTTTACGAACTTTAAAATTGTACTTAGATTGGCTAGTGTGTAGATAAAAAATATGAATATGCATTTTGCAATTTGGTATAAAAAGCCTCTGGGTTGGAGGTGGAGGCATCGACTGGATGATCCATTCGATCCATCGATCCAACCTCCATTTTCTGCAACCCGAGGAACGATTCTTGACAGGGAGCCGAAATTGGATTTTAAGGTATTATACCTCACGGTCCCTGTTCCAAGGGATCTGGGCCCCGGGGTTCCCCCCTTTCTCCCCCTGCAGCACTTGCCGCCGGAGCGCTGGTCGGGACAGCCGAGAACTCTGCATGGGGAGGGACCCCGGGGCCCCCACTGCCAACGCGATCCCCGCGGACGGGAACCCTGTGCGGCTCGGGGCCCCTCAATTGCCCTCGCGATCCTGCGGACGGGAATTCTGTGTGGATCGGGATTTCCCATTGTATTCACGTCCCCACGGACGAGGGCTCTGTGTGGGTTTGGAATTTCGGGGCCCTTTTTGTTGTTGTGATCCCCACAGCCGAGATCCCTATCTGAAAGTTGTGATCGATTCCTCTCTGCTATTGTGACCCCAGCAGCTGGAAACGCTGATTAGGGTCAGAAAATAGGAGGTTGATTTACCCTGAGGCTGTAAATTTTATGCTTTGCTTGCAGTTTTATTAGGGTTTAGTTTGTTAAGATTTCTATGTTTTGGTTATTGTTTTATTTAGACATTGCTTGCTTAGGTTTATAATTGGTTGTATAATAAGGCCACTCTTAGAACTCTTGTTCCTTCAGATATGTGCTTTTCTATAAATAAATTACTCTACTTAGATACTAAGATGTTGTAAGACCTTTACAGACTTTATACCCGTACAACGACCTCGGCAGAAAAGAACCGTCCTTCTCCTCTGGGTGTCCATGTCTGAAATTGGGATTCCACCTCCAAAATTCTGGATATCCCACAGCTGCTCCAAGGCAAAATCTGCCAGCACTGTCAAGCCTGGCTGGCCTTGGCCTCTGGTGACTGCCCCTGCCACCCTGGGGCTCAGTTCTTCCCTTCCTGTGGAGATCACAGGGACACTGTGGGGACCTCATGGAACCAAGGGGATCCTTGTGGCACCCCTGGAGCCCATGAAACCAAGGGGCCACGGTGACACAGCGGGGCTCCATGGAACCCAGAGACCATTGTGACTCTGGGGGGCCTCATGGAACCATGGAGACCATTCAGAGCCTTCAGGGCCCCGTGTAACCAAGGGGGCATTATGGCACCTCAGGGCCTCATGGAAGCAAGGGACCATTGGGACACTGTGGGGCCCCTGGAACCGAGGGAACATGGAACAAGTCTGGCTGGCTTGGCCTCCCAGGGGCCACCTGACAGGGCTGTCTGATCTTGGAATGTCAAGGGCAGCCTCTCCTCAGCTCCTGGAGCACTGGGGCTCTGTGCTTTCCTTGCTGTGGAAAAGATCTGTCCCTCTTTTCCGATGTCCAATGTCAAAATTGGTACTTCCCCTACAAAATTTTATACATGCAAGGATATCTCCCAGAAAAAAACCCACCCCCCTCAGCTGGCCTTGGCCTTTGGTGGTCACCTTGCATCTTCCTGGGAAGAACTGGGGCTCTGTTCTTTCCTTCCTTCCTATGGAAAAGAACCAGCCTTCCTGTCCAGGAACCATAGCCAAAATTTGAATTTGGCCTCCCAAATTCCATATATCCAATGATTACTTCCAGAAAAAAGAAGCCAGGAAAGAGATGTCAAGCTTGCCCTGCCCTCTAGGGATTTCTCTCACACTATGAGCAGAATGTTTTCAATTGCAAACACCTTGCAGAGGGCCCAGGGATCTCCCAAGGCAGGGTTTGGAGGCCTCAGGCACATGAGCACTAGACAGGGACAAAGGAGCTCTGTGCTCTGTGGGATGGTGACTGAGGACAGTGGAGGTGAGCCATGAGAGTGTTTAAAAAGTGGTTTCAGAGATGGTGGATCCTCTTCACCTAGTGGAAAACAGCCAGAGAAAGAAAGAATTAATGCCAGGTGCAGCTGGGGAGGCCCAGACTGGACACCAGGAGAAAGGAATTTCCCTCCAAGGGCAGGGCTGTGGTGCAACACATCCCCCAGAAGGAGTCTGGAGCAGCCCAAGGCTCTGTGTGCCCAGGCAGAGGCAGGCAGGACGCAGAGCTGTCAGCAAAGGAAGGGGCCAGCCAGGTGGGGCAGCTGGGGGATGAGGACAGCCTGCAGGGACAGAGGCACAGGGCAAAGCCCTGACGCTGGGGCCCTCCAGAGCTGCTCCTGCTGCAGGCCCAGGGCCCATCCCAAAGCTGGGGCAGCCACAAAGCTCTGCCCATTTCTGTTCATTCCTTCTCAGATGAGGATGGATCCTCAGGCCCCTGGAGGTTTCTGATGAATTTCACTACTTCAGAGGCCACTTCTTTCTTGAGCTCTTCAGTTCAGGAATTCAGTGAGAAAACCTGTTTCAAAAAACCTGAACAAGAAAAGTCTCCTGGGATAATTTAAGTTTTCATTTTTTCTGTGATGAATTAGAAAGATTTCAGAAGTGTATTCAAAGGGAATATATTGTATTTATAACAATGCAGAGAGAACTGTTTTATCCTGTTAAATTTTCTTTAGCTGTTTATAGATTGATATCAGCAATGTCCAATTGATATTGACCCCGAGCACCTTCTAATGCAGTCTGGAGAGATGAAAATCAGACCCTTCATGGCTGACAATCAGTGACACTTTGTCCCGACCCCCTCCCCACCATTTCCCTCATCCCACCCCTGGCACTCCCATGGATCAGGAACAGTGTGGGCAGCAGGAGCAGGGCAGTGATTCTTCCCCTGTGCTGGGCAATGCTTGGGCAGCACCTCGAGTGCTGTGTCCAGTTCTGGGCCCCCAATTTAGGAAGGACATGGAGAGGCTGGAGTGTGTCTAGAGAAGGGAAACAGGGCGGGTGAGGGGTCTGGAACACAAGGGCTGTGGGGAGCAGCTGAGGGAGCTGGGGTTGTTTATCCTGGAGAAGAGGAGGCAAAGGAGAGACAAGGTAGTGTCAGGGCACAGCTTGGACTTGATGATGTCCAAGGTCTTTGCCAGCCTTGCTGATTCTGGGATTCTCTGAAACCACCCTTGCAGCAGTAGCAGGATGAGCCCTGGGCCTCCTCTTCAAAAGATCCCTCAGTAGCCCAGGTTCCTCAGCTTCTCCTCACGGCCCCAAAGCCCATGCTGTCAGTCCTTCAGAGCCTCCGCAGCCCCTCCTCATTGCCCAGAGCAGGGAGCCCCACAGCCAGACACAGCAGGCCAGATGTGCCCCCCTGGCCTGTGGTGCCTCTGGCAAGGGAGCAGCAGGAGGCCCTGCAGGAGTCTGCAGACAATTCCTGCAGCACTTGGAGGATGATCCTGCTCCCCAAGGGATGTTCCCATGGTGCCAGCTTAAGGAACTGAAATTGGGAATGGGGCCAGAGAGGAAAGGGCAACCAGGGAGTCTTGGTTTTGGAAGAAAGGTGTCTGCCAGGGAAAGCTGGAGTTTCCCTTGGAATGGAGAATGTAAACTCGCCTCCCTTCAAATTATTATAATTCTGCAACTAAAGGCTTTCAGGCTATGATTTGGGAATAGGAATAACAGTTCTTTACTAAGAATATGAAAAATACCAATGTAGTTGTACAAAAAAACAAGCAAAGAAGCAAAAATCCAAGAAAACCCTGAAAGGGTAAGAAGACAAGCAGACAACCTGTTCATCAGGATGTTGGGAGAAGTCCAAATAAATCCTCCTAGAGAAACAAATGCGGTTCTGTTGGAGTAGAGATGATCCTGTAGAAAGGGTCCAGTGGAGGTGAGATGGTCCAGTCTTCCTCTGGAATCCAGTGGAAAACAGGATACCTGCTGTTCCTGAATCTCAGGGTTTTTTAGGTAGGAAAGGTTTGCTCTCCCCTCTGGGTGAAGCATCTCACAGTGGGATGATGTAATGGTTTCAGTCATGTGGTGAGCCTTAATTGCCCATTAGCAGAAGATATTCCCCTGGAGGGAGGACAGGTTGTGGAAGAGATAAGGAACATTGTTCCACCTGATTTTAACAGCTGGCCCATTATCAGAAGGCATCCGCCCCCTCCCCCCTGGAGTTATGAGGCATGGGTCATACAAGAGATAAAGAAAACATCTCCCCAAGCAGTTTCAACAGATGGAAAAAAAGAATAAACATTGTTGCATAACCCAGGACAAAGGAATGGGCTGTTTAGAAGGGAGGGAACAGAGGTGGGCAACAGGAAGAAATTTGTAGCAGGAAGAGGAAAGAAAGCCAATGTGAAGCCAAGGAAATGCTCAGGGCAGTTTAGGGGTGGCTGCCAGGCAGCGCTGGCTCTGAGCAACAACGTCTGCAGGGGCACAGGAAACTCCCAGCTGATGGGAACAAACTTTGTGGCTGACTGCAGAGGCCACCACAAACCTGAGTGGTTTCCCTGCTGTCCCACAGCCCTTGCTGGCCCCAGGGGCTGATGGCATTTGGGCTCTCTCAGGTTCATCTGCCCACACCATCACCATGGGGGTGCTGACGCCTGCTCTGTGCAGTGCAAACAGGGGCTCCTGAGGCAGTGCTGCCTTGGCTGTGCCTGCAAGGATGCGGCACCTGTGTGAGCTGGGGGAGAGGCCAGGGCTGCAGAGGGGGGATGTTGTTTGGCAGGTGCATGAGGCCACTGTGGGACGCTGCCCTGGGGTGTCCAGCGCAGTGGGGATGGATCAGCCCCTGCTCTGCTGCTCCTTCCCGTCTCCCCCAGGGACCTTGCAGAGGCCCAGCTATGCTGTTTGCCCCCAGCCTGCCCACGGCCAGCCTGGGGCTGCTGACGGGGCTTTTCTGTGCTGAGCATTGGCCTGGGCGTGTTCTGGAGAGAGCCTGGGCAAGGAGCCTGCAGCCCTCAGGCCCTGGCCTGAGGCGTAAGCACTGCCCCAGCAGTGCCCATGGCCTGTCCCTGCTGCAGCCCCGGCACTGCCACCCCCAGCCCTGTGCCCGGCCCCGAGAGCACTCAGGCCCTACAGCAACAGCAGGGCCAGGAGGGCAGCGGGGCAGGGCCACGGCAGCAGCACTGGCAACACCAAGGGCTGCTGCTGCTGGGCACAGCTGCTGTGCCAGCACTGATCTGCCCCTAGCTCTGCACACAGACATTGGTGCTGCAGCTGCAGAGAAGGGAACCAAAGGGGCATCTCTGCAGAAAACGTAGCTGGGAGATCCTTGAGTTCTTTTAAAGCCACCAAGAGCACAGCCCCTCATTGACACAGTCTGTGGCGACAGTGAAGGTGAAGAGAAACAAAATGAGGAATGGAACAAACAATGACATTATTTGTAGTCAAGATAAAAAATATAAAACACTGGAAAAAACCTCAGAACCAAACTATCAAGTACTATCAACAATGACATTTATTACAAGTGATTTGCAGAAATTGTCCAGCAGTTTAATGTTCCCAAAACCATCCAGTCATCAGTCTCCACACTGCAGCCTTGAGCTCCTGGTTCCTCAGGCTGTAGATGAGGGGGTTCAGGGCTGGAGACACCACCGACTATAGAACTGACAGGGCCAGATCCAGGGATAGGGAGGAGATAGAGGGGAGCTTCAGGTGAGAAAATATTATAGTGCTGACAAACAGGGAGACCTCAGCTAGGTGGGGGAGGCAGGTGGAAAAGGCTTTGTGCCGTCCCTGCTCAGAGGGGATCCTCAGCACAGCCCTGAAGATCTGCACATAGGAGAAGTCATTGAACACAAAACACCCAAGTGTGAAACAGGCACTAACAGCAAGAGCCCAAGTTCCCTGAGGTAGGAGTGTGAGCAGGAGAGCTTGAGCATCTGTGGGATTTCACAGAAGAACTGGCCCAGGGCATTGCCCTGGCACAGGGGCAGGGAAAATGTGTTGGCCGTGTGCATGAGAGCAGTGAGAAAGGCACTGGCCCAGGCAGCTGGTGCCATGTGGGCACAAGCTCTGCTGCCCAGGAGGGTGCCGTAGTGCAGGGGTTTGCAGATGGACACGTAGCGGTCATAGCACAGGATGGTCAGCAGGAAATGATCTGCTGAGATGAAGAACAGAAAGAAAAAGACTTGGGCAGCACATCCTGTGTAGGAGATGGTGCTGGTGTCCCAGAGGGAATTGTGCATGGCTTTGGGGACAGTGGTGCAGATGGAGCCCAGGTCGCTGAGGGCCAGGTTGAGCAGGAAGAAGAACATGGGGCTGTGCAGGAGGTGGCCGCAAGCTACGGCGCTGATGATGAGGCTGTTGGCCAGGAGGGCAGCCAGGGAGATGCCCAGGAAGAGGCAGAAGTGCAGGAGCTGCAGCTGCCGCGTGTCTGCCAATGGCAGCAGGAGGAAGTGGCTGATGCAGCTGCAGTTGGACATTTGCTGTGGCTGACCGTGGGGACCTGTTCATGGAGAATGGACTGTGAAAAGTCAGGAGAGGCTATTTTCAGCCAAACCCCTGCCATTCCCTGTAGACTGTCCTGCTGGGACTCACCGACCCTTGTTCCTGCTCTGAGAAAACCTTCCCCCAGGTTCCTGCCTGAGCTCCAGCTGTGCTGAGGTTGCCAGGAGCAGCCAGGCCTGTGTGTGGTGGTTCTGGAGGAGCCATCCCTGCCCTGCTGCCCTGGGTTTGTGGCCATGTGGCAGAGGGACAAGGCTGGATATTCAGCATTTGTCAGGGGAATCACTCCTAATGCAGAGAAACCTTGTTTCCAGCTGCACTCCCACTTCTAAAGGACATGGGAGCAGGAAGGAATTTAGCCATTATTTTCCTGCCCATACATCATTCCTGCTTCTCTGAGGTCAGAAATCCCCAGCATTTCTGCTGCACCCAGAGTTTGCCACTGAGAGATGAGAGGCAAAGGATTCCCTGTGGCTTGGGGAAGGTGAGGGGCTGGATGGGCTTGTTCCCAGCTGCCCTGGGTTTGCAGCTTGGGCTGCAATCAGAGCACAATCACAATCCCGTGTCACCCTGGGATAAACCAGACCCTGCCCAGAGCAGAGGGATCCCTGAATGTCTCACCCTCTCCAGAGGGCTCTGGGCAAGGTCTCAGCACCCCCTTCTGCCAAGGACACTCACGGATCCCTTGGCAAATCCAAGTGTTTCAGCAGCGTTTCCTCAGCTCTACCATCTCTGCACTTCCCCTGGGATATTCAGGGAACTCCTAGAGGCTCTGGCACAGATTTGCAGCCAGGAGGGCAGCTCAGAGCTTGGAAGGACACAGCAAGGAGACCCCCGGGTGTGCCCATGATGGGATCTCAGGGAGGGGGCTCAGCTCATTCCCCTTTCTCCTGGACTGCTTTGCCCACAGCCCCACAGGTCACAGGGAATCTTGGACACCCCATTCCCATGGACACAGCTGCCTGGCAGGAATCCCAAGGGCAGTGCCTGACTCAGCTGCTGCAAATGCCAGAGCCTCCCTGAGAGCCCCAGAAAACAGGGACAATATCAGGCCAGTGCAGAAACAAGAGAAGATGTGGTGCTGTGCCTGGCAGCGCAGGGCAGAGACAGCCAGGCACTCAGGACAGTGCTCCCATCCCCAGCTGTGCACAGCACCTCCCACACAAGAACAGTGCCCTCCTGCCCCCAGCACTGCTCTGTTCAGCCCCCTCTCCTTCCCTGAGCACCTCCCTGGGCCTGGACATTTCCCTCCTGAGAGAAGCCTTGTTCCTGCCAGCGCTCACAGAGCCCATCCCAGCCTCTGTGCACTGCCCCGGCCCTACAGAAACCTGCCTGCCTGCAGGGCCCTGGCTGGGGCAGGGTCTGTCTGCAGGTGGGCCAGGGCAGCTCAGGAGAGCCCTGCTGGGCCCTGCCAAAGGGATGCTGCTGCTGTCCCGGGCTCAGGGGTGGCTGAAGGTCCTTAAGGAGCCTCCCAGCAGAGAGACTGACCACCCAAAGTTACAGTTCTGGAGTCTCTGTAAATGTTGAAACATTACTTGGATGATCCTGTGTGTCCCTTTCAACTCAGAATGTTGTTGAGTCTGTGAGTCTCTGATTACAATTCCTGTTCTGCTTCTCTCATCCTCCTGTTGCCTGTATTCAAAAGAGAAAAAAACCCTTGCAACAGTATTAGAATAGTAAAGTAACAACCAGACCTTTATTGGAAGCTTCCAGGTGTCCCAGTGAGGATTGGGCACACCTGGCCCCTGATTTCAAAAATTTATTAAGGTTGATTAATTAGGATATTTACAGGAAGATCCAACAGGAGATCCAGTTGCCCCAGTTACACACCCCTGGGTCAGCCCATTGGAGTAGGTCCAAGGGCTTCTTTGCTTCACTTTCTTTTATGACTGCTCACACTCTGGTTAAAAACCAAAATGATCTTTTTGTAGGTCCTCTTAGTGATCAGACTATACAGTATTTCAGGCATGTATTTAGAAGCTTATTGTTCTAAAATCTAAGAAAAAGGGTAGGAAACATACTAGAGTTAATGAAGGGTTATTGTTATTTAAGTATGTAATAGTAGTTGAATAAAGTTAATTAAGGATTATAGTTTTATATTTTTATTGTAATAAATGAGCATGGTTCGTGCTAAATTGTAACATAGGTTAGTATTGCAACTTTATATTTAATCAGTATTAGCAGAATTAGGAAAACTAACTGTAGATAAAGGCGTAGTGTTAGAAGAGGCCCCACCCCCCTTTTTCCTTGGCAAAATACCATGAGAAAATGGGACATTAGACCAAGAACAGGTAGTAAGGGAGTAGTGTCCTTGAAGATGCTAAAAAGGGCTTGAAAAGAGTCCAGGAAAATTAAGATACGGCCAGATGTCACTTTTTGGCTGTATCTAATAGAACTTAACTATTTAGTTGTATAACATTAGCTTGGCACATATGTATAACTTGCAAGGTCAAACAAAGGACATACAAGGAAGAGGAGTAGCCTTCATCCCAGCGACCACCATAAGGAGTCAGAAGACCCTCAAATAACAACTGGAGCACGCGCGATGAAGAAGGTGACGCAAACTTCCAGAATCGAAACTGGGAGGAGACAACTGAAGATGGGAAGAGATGGGGTGTTGGCTACAGTATAAAAGTATAAATGAAAGAGCTTTGATAGGTACATGGGGTGGAGTCTTAAACCTTGCACGTGTGCCTGGGCACCTGCCTTTTGCTCATGCTTTATTGGACCAGGTCCATTCACTGCTAAATTATTATTTTTAAAAATAGAATACATTTTTATTTGAATGTATGCATTTACTTCATTATACTCATCGCAATAAAAATTTGGCTGCTAAATTTAAACTTGGATGTTTTAGAACTTTTCATTTGTAAGACAAGGGAAACACCTTTCCCCATAGCTCTGTGGCCACTGCCTCAGCCTGTCCCCAGCCCAGCACACGCAGCTGAGAGCTGCCCGGGGGCTGCTGCTCCTTCCCAGCCCCGGTGCTGGGTCAGCTCCCACCTGGGCCTCGGTGGAGCAGGGACAGCATCCCAGGAAAGGCCTGCGGCTGGCCAGCTCCGGCCTGCAGATCAGCCAAAGCTTCCTCCTCTGCAGGGGCTTTGGCCACTCACCACGCTCCCCAAGGAGTGCTCACAGCCCCAAGGCTGCCGCAGCTCCAGGAGCCTTTGCACACTGCTCCCAGGGATGCCCAGCCTGCCACTGCCTGCACTCCATCCTCCCTCTGCCTCCCTGCCAGCCAAGCCCCTTGTGCACTTCTCACCCTTGGCCTCAGCCTTTGTGTCCACTGCAGGTGCTGACAGAGCTGTCGGCGACGGCGCAGCAGCAGGGCAGCCCCAGCCTTCCGCTCTCTGTGACACCACAGCCATGGAAGGCCCAGCCTTTCCTCCCTGGAGACGCCCCAAGGCCAGCGGCCACAGCTGCGGCCCGGCCCCACAACGCAGCGGCCCAGCTCTGGCCTCCTGTGCATTCCTGTGCACACAGCTCCGGGAAGGTCCCTTTGGCCACCTCCACAGTGCCACGGGCAATGATGGAGAGCAGCTGGGGGAGCTCATTGCCCAGCTCCCTCATCCCCCTAGGGTGGATCCCATCTGATCCCATACACCTGTGGGCATCTGAGTGGCTCAGCAGGTGACCAGCTGCTTCCTCCTGGATGACAGGGGGCTGTTCTGCTCTGTGACCCCATCCACCAGCTCAGGAGGACTTTTGTCCTGAGGACAACCTGTCTTCATGTTGAAAACTAAGGAAATGAGTGTTTTCATGACGTTAGCTTTATCCTCATCTTTAGCTACTGTATTCCCACTTGCATTCAATAAAGAGTGCAGGTTGTCCTTGCCCCATCTTTCTCCATTTATGTATTTTTAAAAACATTTTTATTACCCTTCACAGAAGTGTCTAGGTTAAGTTCTAATTGGGCTTTCACATCTCAAATTTTCATTCTCATGACCTAATGACATCCTTAAACATTTTGTGAGCCCCTTTCTCCTCTTTCCGAAGGTGATGCACCCTCTTTTATGCCCTGAGTTCCTGCTAAAGCTCCCTGCCTGTCCAGGCCAGTCGTTCTCTTTGCCAGCTCACCTTTTGGCACAGAGGCACAGCCTTGTATCTTCAAGACTTTCTTTCTTGAAGTATATCAGTCCTTCCTGGAACCCTTTGTTTAAGGGCTCCTTCCCTTAAAAAAATCATTACCTAATTCAGTAGTCTCCAAATCAACATCCTGAACAGGCCCAAGTCTGCCCTCTGGGAGTCCAGTGCAGAGGTTTTGTTGATGGCCCCTCGTTGTTTAAATGAATATTGCAAACTCGATTATTTCATGGTCACTGTACCCCCAATGGCCTGCGAGCACCACATTCCCCCAGCAGCCCTTCTCTGTGTGTGAACAGCAGGAAACAGTTTTATTGGGAGTGGCAAGAGAAGGAAAGCTCCCCAAAGTATGGCTTGGAAGAGTCAGCCTGGAGGGGAGGAGAAAAAAAAGTCCCTGCCAGGGTAGAATGTTGGTGCAGGAGGTGTCCCAGCGTGAGCCTGGGCCATGGCCTGGCTGTGTGTGCCAGGAGCCGGCAGCGCTGGGTGCAGGGAGCCCAGGGAGGGCCCAGAAATGCTGGGCTGAGAAATGCTGGGGGCACAGCGAGATGGGCGAGTGCAGCCGGCCAGGGCACAGGAGCAGCACGCACAGGGGCACATCTCTCCTAGATGGCCCAGGGCTGGGCAGGGCTGGCAGGGCCACAGGCACCCAGGCCTTTGTCCCCTGGGCTCTGGCAGCGCCTCTGCAGCCCCACAGAAGGAACTTTCCTTTCAGGGCCTGCACTTTGGTCCTCCCTGGCCCCTGCCTGAGGAGGCTGGCAGGGGTTGCAGTTCTGTGACATTTGTCCTTGCTGCCCCTGCCATCCCAGTGCCCCACAAAGAGCCCCGAGGCAGCCGTGAGGGACAGGCCCTGCTGTCCCAGGCTTGGGCTCAGGGCTTGGCCTTTCTGCCTCCTCCAGCCAAGCCAGGCCTTGCTCAGCATTGCAGCTCCTGCTGCTGTGCCCCAAGCTCGCTCGGCCGGCGTTGGAAAGAGACTTGAGGGACCTCAGTCCCCTTGGGCGGCGCATGGGAGAAAACAACAAACTCCTCAGGAGGGTGGAGAACAAACTTTTAGTTGCAGAGAATGAGGTACGTGGGAATCTTAAATGAAAATGGAACTTCATTAAATCACTGCACAAAGTACTGACTGAGTAAACTCTAACCTGTCCAAGTTCTCCAGATTTTGAGAAGAGGAAGTCAGGAGAAGAGAGAGAGGCAGAGAGAGATCCACAGTCGCACTTGGATCCAGCACCATCTCAGCTGCTCTGAGCACTAGGGCCATGGGATATGTCAGTGTCACAGCCGTGTCACAGCCTCACCTGCTCTGGTCCCTCTCACAGGTGGGGTTTTTGGGGTGCCAGGGGCTTGGCAGCCACTTTGGGGCTGGCCCAGAGGCTGCAGTGGCTGGGTCACTTCCACAATTGGGGCAGTGACCGCTCCAGCTATCTACACAGAACTTGCCCTGGCCCCCAAACACACCCTGGAGATGTCTGGGGCCATTCATCATTTCTCTGCTCTCCAGCACCGAGGCAATGGACTCTGGCTGCAGCTCTGTGCTCATGCCCAAGGCAACCACCCCAGGCCATGGGGCTCCATGGAGCTGCTCTCAGGAACATCCGCCAAGAGTTGGGGAGTGCCCCAAAACCGCCTCAGAAATGTGAGATACCCAAAATCTCTACAAGAACTTGGAATATCAAAACCTCCCTCAGTAATGGGCTCCCCCTCCCTTCATCATCCTGAAGCTTTGGCTGTCTCATTTCAGACCCCACCCCACCTCCCCAGTCCCAACCCCAACCCATCCCTCCCCGATGCTGGACATCAAGACCCACTTCTCCAGCCCTATTTCCCCAATTTCACACCTCCCAATCCCCATCCCACCCCATGCAATGCCTACCTCAGCCCTCCTGATTTGCAATCCACTTCACCAATCCCCTTCCAACCCCATCCCACCCTGACAGGCTGTGGAATCAAGCAATTTTGGGGTAGGATTGAGTAGTTTTCAGTGGCATTGAGTGGTTTTGAGGTGACAGATCAAACCCTCTTGTCTCTTTGAGAGCCAAGACATGGAGACAACTGCACCAAATATCCCCAAAACCCCGAGTCCTCCAAAGTATCTCCCTGAATAATACATGTCCTTGAAACACTAATAAAAAGTAGGGCTTTAAAAACCTTTGATGAAATTGTGGATTTTCCCCCCCATTTTCTCTCTTATAAAGGGAGGAAGATGAATCAAAAGAATATTTGGGACCACCAAACCAAAAGCCCACCAGCCCACTGTCTTCTCAAGGCACATCTCTGGGAATGTGGGTCACCAGGTTGCTGCCCAGTGTGGGTCCTCTGAAGCTGGATGAAGTTGGAGCAGTGCAGGAAGCTCTTCCTGCAGTCAGGGCACTCACAGGGGTTCCCTTTGTGGTGGCTTTGTTTGTGTCTGTTAAAGTGAGAGCTCCTGCAGAAGCTCATCCCACCAATGGGACACTCGTCTGTCTGTTCCTTGGTGTGGATCCTCTGGTGGCAGATCAGGTGGCAGCTCCTGCAGAAGCTCATCCCACAATTGGGACACTGGTTGGGCTGTTCCTTGGTGTGGATCCTCTGGTGGCAGATCAGGTGGGAGCTCATGCGGAAGCTCATCCCATAACTGGGACGCTGGTTGGACTGTTCCTTGGTGTAGATCCTCTGGCAGATCAGGTGGGAGCTCCTCCAGAAGCTCATCCCAATGGGACTCTTGTTGGGCTTTTCCTTGGTGTGGATCCTCTGGTGGCAGATCAGGTGGGAGCTCCTGCAGAAGCTCATCCCACAATTGGGACACTGGTTGGGCTGTTCCTTGGTGTGGATCCTCTGGTGGCAGATCAGGTGGGAGCTCCTCCAGAAGCTCATCCCACCAATGGGACTCTCGTTGGGCTTTTCCTTGATGTGGATCCTCTAGTGGCAGATCAGGTGGGAGCTCCTGAAGAAGCTCATCCCAGAATTGGGACGCTGGTTGGGCTGTTCCTTGGTGTGGATCCTCTGGTGGCAGATCAGGTGGGAGCTCTTGCGGAAGCTCATCCCACAACTGGGACGCTGGTTGGGCTGTTCCTTGTTGTAGATCCTCTGGTGGCAGATCAGGTGGGAGCTCCTCCAGAAGATCATCCCACCAATGGGACTCTCGTTGGGCTTTTCCTTGGTGTGGATCCTCTGGTGGCAGATCAGGTGGGAGCTCCTGAAGAAGCTCATCCCAGAATTGGGACACTGGTTGGGCTGTTCCTTGGTGTGGATCCTCTGGTGGCAGATCAGGTGGGAGCTCCTGCTGAAGCCCATCCCACATTCCCCACACTGGTAGGGCCTCTCCCCATTGTTCATGCACTGGTGGGTGATGAGGTGGGAGTTGTGCTTGAAGCCCTTCCTGCAGTTGGGGCAGTGGGAAGGGGCTCTCCTCTGTGTGAATCCGCTGGTGTTCAAGGAGATCTGAGTTGGTCTGAAACCTTTTCCCACACTCGGGACACTCACAGAGCCCATCCCTGGTGTGGATGCGCTGGTGGGTGATCAGTTGGGACCTCTGGTTGAAGCCCTTCCCACATTCCCCACACTTGTAGGGCCTCTCCCCAGTGTGGGTCCTCTGGTGGCAGATCAGGTTGGAGCTCCTGCTGAAGCTCATTCCACATTCCCCACACTGGTAGGGCCTCTCCCCAGTGTGGATGCGCTGGTGCACGCGGAGATCTGAGCTGGTCCAAAACCTCTTCCCACACTGGGGACACTCGTATGGCCTCTCCCCAGTGTGAGTCCTTTGGTGGATGATCAGGTTGGACCTCTGGATGAAGCCCTTCCCACATTCCCCACACTTGTATGGCCTTTCCTTAGCATGGATATTCTGGTGCCAGTTCAAGTGGTTGCGTCGGGTGAAGCTCTTCCCACATTCCCCACACTTGTATGGCCTTTTCTCAGCGTGGATATTCTGGTGGCGGATGAAGTTGCAGCGTCGGCTGAAGCTCTTCCCACATTCCCCACATTGGTAGGGCCTCTCCCCAGTGTGGATGCGCTGGTGCACACGGAGATCTGAGCTGGTCCAAAACCTCTTCCCACACTGGGGACACTCGTAGGGCCTCTCCCCAGTGTGAGTCCTTTGGTGGTGGATCAAGTGGTAGCGCCAGCTGAAGCTCTTCCCACATTCCAAACATTTGTATGGCTTCTCCCCATCATTAAGCTCCTTATGGACCACCAGGTCTGACCTCTGGCTGAAGCTCTGTCCTCCTTCCTGGCACAGGGTGGGTCTTTCCTCCTCAGAGGACCCTGGGATGAGTCTGCAGCCCCTGCTCCTGCGGGATCTCCGGGTCTTTTCCTCCCCATTGGATTCCTGTGCTGTGGATCCACTCAAAAAGGCCTCTTCCACGATGTTCTGCTGCAGGGATTTGTCCTCCCTGGTCTCCATCCTCAGCTCTTTGTCTGGAGAAGGAAGGACAAGGAGAGGATGGGATTTGCCTCCGTGACAGAGGGAAGGGGAAGGAGATCCCCCCAGTGCAGCCCCGGCAGGACGGCGTCAGCAGCAGGGTTGTCCTGCTGCCAGGGGCCATGCTGGGCTGGGAGATGGAGCAGAGGAGAGGGGGAAAGGGGCAGTGACTTCTTCCTTACTTGTCTGGCTGTCCTGGGACATCTTCCTCTTCATGGCAGCCTTAATTATAAAATTAAAAATAAATTTAAAATGTGGGACCAAAAAAACCGAAAAAACCTGCAGAGTCAGAATACAACCTGACACCCGGTGTTGGAATCAGTCCAATCAAATCGTGGCTGCAGTCCTCCTGGAGTCACAGCTATGGTTTTGATCTTGTAGAAGGGAATAAGTTTCCTCTGAAGGTCCAGTGGTGGTGTAGATGGGTCTGGTCTTCCTCTGGGAATCCAGTGGAAACAGGCTGCTTTTAGTGTTTCCCATCTTAGATTATATCCAGGTAGGAATGCTTGGCTCCTCCCTCTGGGTGGAGCATCTCACAATGGGATGATGTAATTTTATCAGTCATGCAGGAAGACTCAATGGCCCATTAACAGAAGATATCTCCCTGAAGGGAGGATGGGTCATGGAAGAGATAAAGAAAACTGCCCTGCCTGGTTTTAACAATTGGCCCATTAAATGAAGATAACCCCCTGGAGTTATGAGGGAGTGGTTATGGAAGAGATAAAGAACACTGCCCCTGGTTTTAACAGATGGTAATAGAATAGATATTTTAGTTCCATCTTACATTGCAGCCTAAGACAGGACCCCAGGCTCCTTGCCCAGGCTCTCTCCAGATCACGCCCAGGCCAATGCTCAGCACAGAAAAGCCCTCTCTCTAGGCAGCAACTGACAGAATAAGAGGACCCAGCCTTAAGCTGTGCCAAGGGAAATACAGGATGGATATTGGGTAGAGTTTTTCACAGAAAGAATAATAAAGTACTGGAATGGCCTGCCTGGGGAGGTGGTGGAGTCACCATCCCTGGATGTGTTTGCAAAAAGACTGGATGTGGCACTCGGTGCCGTGGTTTAGTTGAGGCATTTGGACGTGGGTTGGGCTCAACGACCTTGAAGGTCTCTTCCAACCCAGTGATTCTGTGATTGTGTGACACCACAGGGGTGGCAGCCCCAGCATTCCCTCCATGGAAACGCTCCAAGGGAAGTGTCCAGAGCCACGTCCACTGGACAGAGCTGACCGGCCACTGACCACCCCGGCCCGGGCTGATGTGGGTTCCTCTGCAGAGAGCTCAGGGAAGGTCCTCTTGGCCACCTCCACAGTGCCACAGCCGAGTGTCAGATGCACTTATAGAGATCTGCCCAGAGCTGCCAGGGGAGTTAATTAAAGAAAAAAAAAACAAACCAAAACCAAAAAACCACCTGCAACAACAAAACCCATACCAAAACAAAAATCCCCAACTATTATTAAAAAATCCCAAAAAATTCCCCCCAAAACAAGAAAAAACCCAAAACCCAAGTAGAAAACCATAACCAACCAACCAACCAAAGAAAAAACCCAAAAAGAAAAACAAGGAAAAGATCTTCCCCCTAGCACAGCTGTACCATCCTTTAGTTCTCACACCTGTGTGCAGACAAGACCTGGGGCTGCAAAAAATGAGCATTCATTGGGCACATTTGCAGGAAAAGCTGGTTTAGGCAGGAGTTCAGTAGAACTGTTCTCAGCGGAGTGAAAAATGCCCCTTTGGCAGCTGCAGGGCCTTTGGAAGTGCAGACCCTCAATACCCAGGGGAGAAAAGGGCTCTGAATTCCCCTGCCCTGACACACAAGCCCTGTTCTCAGGCTGCTTCACACACAGGATCCTTCTGGAGGACTGCGCAAAGCTGAGAGTCAGCTCTGCCTTCTGCATATTCCACGTCCTAAAGCTGCCTGGGAGAAGAAATTTCGGGTCAGCTCTGGTGGCACAATCCCTGCTGGCCCAGAGCAAAGTGCCAGGAAGGTCTTTGTGTGCCCAGCCTTTGCTGCAGCCAAGGAAATCTCCTGGCTCAGGAGCAGGCTGCAGCCTTTCCTGCTCTGCCAGACCCGCCAGTGCCCCAGCAGCAGCAGAGAATGGCAGCATTGCCACGGGCTGGAGCAGGGGGAGATTTCCCCCTGGAGAGGGGCTCATGTTGCAGTTTTTGCCTTCAGGCAGCTCCAGATCCCTCAGCTTTGGTTGCACAGCAGCTGGAAATGCACGGGCAGGAGCTGTGTTCATGCCCAGCCACAGGAGGGGACAGCAAGGCCAGGGCCTGGCAGTGTGACATTTGTAGGCAGCTCCTTCAGCAAAAGCTGAGGGCTGGAACTCTGTGCAAAAAACACCCCAGGGGGTCTCTGCACCGAGGCCAAAAGAACAAAGTTTGGGTTCTTTCCTGGCTAGGGAGCACCAAAATGGTTCCTTTTCAGGCCAAGGTTCCATTGCCAGCTGTTCTCCGAGCCCCAGAGGAGAGCCCAGGGGGCCAAGGAACTGCGAGCGGGGACTCTGCAGGAGCCGGGACAGCGAGAGAGCCCGGGCTGAAGATCAGCCCCGGGGCGGGCAGGGACTGGGAGTGGGCACAGCCCGGGGGTCCCGCAGAGCCTCCCTGCTGCAAAGGCCCGGCTGGGACAGCGGGGCAGCTGCCGGGAGCCGTGTGCCAGGGCCGGGCCGCCGGTGGGTGTTCAAAGTGCCTCCAGTGGAGCAGCTTTTGTCCCGATCCGGGGGCATTCCCGCGGGGTTGGGGTCCCTGGGAAGGCACAGGAGGACAGGGTGGAAGTGGTTGGTTTGTGGGTTTGGTTTTTGGATTATTTTTTGTGGTGAGGTGATGGCTGGTTGGGATTTTAGTGTTTTGGGGGTGGATACGGGCAATGTTTTTTATGTGAAATGTGCCCAGCAGGGCGACTCCAGTCAGGCTGTGGGAGGCGGGAGCGGCCGCCCGGGCCCGGAGCCGCCGCCTTGGGCCGGGAGCCCCCCGGGCAGAGCTCTGTGCTCGGGGCCAGGCCTGGGCGGCCCGGGGAGCGCTCGGCGGCCCGTGGGCCCCTGGCTCAGGCGGGTCTGTGTGGCCGGGCTGCGAGGGGATCATCCAGGCTATGGCCGGGCTGGGCCGGGCAAAGGCTGAGGGAGAGCGGGGGAAGCGTTGGCACAGAGGCCCCGGGCTCCCCGTGCCCCCCTGGCCACGCAGCCGGGCTCGGGGGCCGCCTCGCTCAGAGCCAGCCGCGGCTGCGGGGGTCCCCGGGGGCCCTGGGGAGCGGGCGGCGGGGGCTGCCGGAGCTCTGTGCCCGGGGCTGGGCGCGGCTGCCCAGGGAGCGGAGGATGGAGGGTACCCCCGTGGTGGGGCTTACTCTGCCTGGCTCAGGGGCTGCACTGTCAGCCCAGAGGCACCTGGGGATCACCTGGTACCAGCAGGGCTGGCAGGGAAATCTGGGAATGGGGGGAGCAGAAACGGGCAGTGCGAGAGCTGGGGCTGTTCCAGAAGCCTGGACATGTTGGGAGCATGGACAAGGGGGACCCATGGATACCCCAGGACCCTGAAACAGGGACCCCAGACAGTGCTGACCCCTGGGACACCTGTGATGCCAAAGTGGTGAGCCCAGAGAAGGGGACCCTCCTTGATTCCCTGGAGCCACAGCAGCCCAGAGAGGGAGAACACCAATAGAAAGTTGATCTGCAGCAACTCTGACAGGGGGTGGCATTCAGGATGCCGAATTCCACACACCAGAGAGGGGAAACTGATGGTTGGTTGTTTTTGCTCAAGCTTGGTCCTTTGTGTATTTTGGGGGAATGAATTTTTTTGTTTTGGAGGTTTATGTGGGCACCAGAAGCCCAGTGACTTCTAGAGATGGACTTGAGCAGGAGGAAGCCCCTAACCCAATGTGCTCATACATTGTATTTTTGCCCAAAGCAGGATTTCTCATTCCCAAACCTTGGCCAGATGGAGAACAAGGCTGTGAGGAAGAGGAAGCTGTCCCGGGACAGCCAGGCAGGTGAGGAGGAAGTCACTGTTCCTTTTCCCCTCTCCCCTGCTCCATCTCCCAGCCCAGCCTGGCCCCCGGCTGCAGGACAACCCCGCTGCCGATGCCATCCTGGAGGGGATGCACTGGGGGGATCTCCTTCCCCTTCGCTCTGGCACAGAGGCAAATCCCATTCTCTCCTTGTCCTTTCTTCCCCAGAAAAGGAGCTGAGGATGGAGACCAGGGAGGACAAATCCCTGCAGCAGAACCACATGGAAGAGGCCAGCTTACGCAGGTCCACGGCGCAGGATTCCAATGGGGAAGAAAAGCCCCAGAGACCCCACAGGAGGAGGGGCTCCAAACCCATCCCAGGGTGCTCCAAGGAGGAAAGACCCACCCTGTGCAGGGAAGGTGGACAGAGCTTCAGCCAGGGCTCTGGGCTGGTGGTCCATGAGGAGCTTCACAATGGGGAGAAGCCCTACAAGTGCTTGGAGTGTGGGAAGGGCTTCAGCCAGAGCAGCAAAGTGATCCAGCACCAGAGGATCCACACTGGGAAACGGCCCTACCAGTGTGAGCAATGTGGGAAGGGCTTCAGCTGCAGCTCCAACCTGATCCGCCACCAGAGGATCCACACCAGGGAACGGCCCTATGAGTGTGGGGAATGTGGGAAGAGCTTCAGCTGGTGCTCCAGCCTCATCCGCCATGAGAATATCCACGCTGAGGAAAGGCCACACAAGTGTGGGGAATGTGGGAAGGGCTTCAACCAGAGGTCCCAACTGATCATCCACCAAATGATCCACACTGGGGAGAGGCCTTACGAGTGTCCCCAGTGTGGGAAGAGCTTCTCAGACAGGTCTAACTTGAGCCAGCACCAACGCAGACACCAGTAAAGGAAGCCCTGTGAATGCCCCGACTCTGGGAAGAGTTTCATGTGCTGAATCTGCCCACCCGCCATCAGAGGACCCACATTGGGAAGAGCCCTGCTGACCCACATTTCCTGTGATCCATGGCTGCTCTTGCAAGAGCCTTGGGAGTGGGTCCCTGGCTGGGACTGTGGGAGCCTCTTCCCTCTGGTGCCCAGGGACAGGAGTGTAGGAATGGCTGGAGCTGAGTCGGGGCAGGTTTGGCTTGGATGTGAGGAAAAGGTTTTTCCCCCAGAGGCTGCTGGGCACTGAACAGGCTCCCAGGGAAGGGTCCCAGCTCCAGGGCTCTCTGAGCTCCAGCAGCGTTTGGACAGCGCTGCCAGGCCCAGGCTGGGATTGTTGGGGTGTCCTGAGCAGGGCCAGGAGTGGGACTGGAGGATCCTGATGGGAACTCAGCCAATTCTGTGGTTCTGGGATCCCATGGCCATGGGAGTAGGATGGCAAATTGTTAGCATATGTTGATATCATTTTTGGATGGCATGGAATAACAGCATGACTCTCGATATGGTGGTGAAAATGAGAGGAATCATTATTCCTCTACATTGAGTTTTTGTAGAGTACTTTGGCACAAAGAATATGATTGGTCTTTAGAGACTACAACCTTTTTGTAAACACCTTTCCCAGTAAACATGTTGGAAAAAACACCACCTGTTGATGGTTTCTCAATGCCCAAGGTTTTGTTTGAATTCCTCCTTAAAATTTTCCTAAGCCAGAATGAGAAAGTTGCTCGCTTTTCTTTTCACACAGACACTGGCAGAGCCTGAAGCGTCAATTCAGACCAATTGTCTGCACCCACAGGCAGAGAAAGAGACTCTGGCTGCAGGGCTGAGCTGGTGTCCATGGCAACCACCCCTGGCATGGGGTCTGCATGGGGCTGCCAAGGGACTGAGCATGGCAACAGGGGCTGGTGGTGGTTGCCATGGAAACTGACCATGGCAACAGGGGCTGGTGGTGGTTGCCATGGACACTGACCATGGCAACACAGGCTGGTGGTGGTTGCCATGGACACTGACCACAGCAATGGGCCCTGGTGATGTTTCTTGCTCAGGACCGAGTTGTCACAGCCCCTCAGAGCGGTTCCAGGGGGACTTTCCAGGAGTCTCCAGGCTGTCCAAGAGTTGGAATGTCACAGGCACAGACAGGGGCTCCATGCAGACCTCCCAGGGCTTTCTGGGCATGGTAAAGAGCCCTGTGGTCACAGGCAGTCACAGCCGTTCCATGGGGACATCCCAGGGCACCTGGGGCTGCAAAGGCCCCCATCTGTCACAGGCACTCATGGGGGCTCCACGGTGACATCCCAGGGGTCCCCAGACTGCCAAAAAGCCAGGATGTCCCAGACACTCACAGGGCTTCCTGTCATGGGCACAGTGAGAGCTTCAGGCAAAAGCTTTATTTCTTCAATGGAGAAACTCCTGCTGAGCCATGAGGTGGAGAAATTAAACCCAAGATCAAACACGGATCTTCAAGCACTTCCAGGATGAGCAGACTTTTAAAATTCCATCTGAGAGAGGAGATTGGGAGTGGCTGGATCCAATTCTAACTATAAAAGTATAAGAATATAGTGCTCTAGGAAGCAATTTTTAATTAAAGAGAGATGTGTTGCAGTTGTTTGAGCCCATTGCAGGCAAGGCTTCCTGTTCCAGCAGGAACTGCCTTTCCTGTGCCAGGACCAGGGCAGATCCCGGTGCAGGAAAAGCCCCAGGCCAGCCCCAAGACAGTGAAGGGCTCGGGCACAGGGGCAGAGTGCCGTGCTGGGAGCTGTGCCAGGGAGAGCCTGAGGCACCAAAGGCTCCTTGGCAGCAGCAGCTGCTTCCAGGCCATGGCCAGAAGCCTCCCTTGGCAGACGGGCCTGGTGGCCACCACTGCAGAGCTGCTGGCTCAGGGCTCATTTCTGCCTGGGCTCTGCCCCAGCCCACAGGGTGTGACCTCAGCCCTGACTCTGGCACAGCCGCTGTGCCTGAGCCCTGCCAAGCCTCAAGGTCACCTGTGCCAGCCTGGCTCTGTCAGCCCCTGGGGCAGGGCAGGAAAGGCCAGAGAAGGGGCTGGGTTTGGCTGCTGCATGTGGGGTCCAGCAGAGACAAGGAGGAGTCAAGGCAGTGGATGGAGTGCACTGAGCAGCCCCTTCTCCCCATGCAGTCCTGGAATGGTTTGGGTGGGAAGAGCTCTGCAGTGCTCATCTCATCTCATCCAAACCCTTGCCATGAGCAGGGACATCTTTCACCAGGTCAGGTTGTTCAGAGCCCTGTCCCAGCTGGACTTGAATGTCTTCAGGTATCTTGATTTGGAAAGACGTGTCTGCTGGGGAAAACGGGAGTTTCCCTTGGAATGGAGTTTTTAAACCCACCTCCCTCCAAATTATTATAATTTGGCAATTGAGGACTTTTCAGATAAAATTTGGGAAAAGGAATAATAGTTCTTTACTAGAAATATTAAAAATACAAATGTAGTAGTAAAAAAAAAGAAGCAAACAAACAAACAAAAATCCTAGAAATCCTGACAGAGTCAGGAATATGACCTGACACCCTCTTGGTCAGAGTGTTGGAAGCAGTCCAAATAAATCCTCCTGGAGGAAGAGATGTGGTTCTGTTCGAGTAGAGATGATCCTGTAGAAAAGGGTCCAGTGGTGGAAGAGATGGGTCCGGTCCTCCTCTGGGAATCTAGTGGAAAACAGGTTACCTGGTATTTCTACGTCTCAGTTTTTATCTTGGTGGGAACGGTTGGCTCCCCTCGCACTGGGTGGAGCATCTCACAATGGGATGATGTAATGTTTTCAATCATGTGGTGAGCCTTAGTTGCCCATTACCAGAAGATATCCCCCCCCAGAGGGTGGATGGTGGTAAAAGAGATAAGAAACACTGCCCCACCTGGTTTTAACAGCTGGCTTGTTATCAGAAGGCATCCTCCTCCTTCCCCCGTGGAGTTACAAAAGATAAACATCTCCCCAGCTGCTTTAAAGAAATTAAATACAATACACTTTTTTTTGGTTGCATAACCGAAGACACCGAGACACAGAGGGATGTTCATTTCTTGTCAGTCAACAAACCCAAGGGAAGGCACAGCTCCATCAAGTGCAAAAGTCATTCCTCTGCTGGATATGAAATCCACTTTCTACAGCAGACAGTCTCAGACCAATGGAAAACACCTTCTGATCCCAGCACACATCCCAAGGTCTTCCCAAACCATCCCTGCCCTGATTCTACCCAGATTTGCTCTCTGCACACACAAGTCACACACTGAAGTCACGAGCTCCCTCCATGCCCAGAGGGAGGAAAAGAGAGAAATGGGATGAAGAGCTCTCCTGTGCAGAGCCAAGGTCCAGGTGCCACTGGAGTGGGAACCACAACTCATCAGGTTTGTCTCCTTTGGGGCTCAGGGTCTGCCGAGACTCAGAGGCACAGAATGGGGTTTTGCCAACAAACAGAAGTTGAAGATGATACAGCTTAAGAACCATCAGAGCTCTTCCCCCAGCTCTCTGTGATGTCCCAGCAGCATCTGACACACCCACCATCCCCAAGGGATTTCCATACAGGAACAGGTTTAGACTAAGACATAAGAAAAAGTAATTCTGTGATAAACACACTAGAAATGTTAATAAATAAGATGTTTATTTGAACTTGAGAAAGACTGAGAACTCCCTCAAGCTCAAAGTAAGAAACCAGTCAGTTGAGAGGCACATGAATGACCATAGAGCATCTTGAGGAGGAAATCTGAAAGCAGCAGGAAGGACATACATCCAGCTGATCTAGTGAAGAGATGTCCTTAGAAATGGCCGTTTAAACAGGACAGCTGGAAACACCTTATCAAAGAGGCAGAGGAAATAATAAACAGAATATTGGTGACAAAAGTAAAAAGGAAGATTGGCATTTTTTCTCCTGCCATCAGTGCACTTCCAGGAAATTCCTGTTAGTGGTGGGAGAACTTTGCCATTTCTTAAAAGTATTCAAATGACCCAGATAATAAAAATGTGCTTGTATATTATCAAATGTACAAGCATTAAAACCTGTGCCCCTTTCCAGGCAGACATCACTTGTGTGCCCAAGAACAGGCGGTGCCACTTGTGCCCTGAGGTGCCCAGCTGGGATTGGCATCTCTCAGAGAGGAGCTGAACGAGAGCAGAGCACCCTGCAAGCTGCAGGTCCCTGACAGCCCTGCAGGGCTCCTGTCCCATAAACATCTGCTCTGCTCCAGTCTGGAACAGGGACCAGCATGGTGCTGGGATCATCAGAGAACTGAGATGTGTGCTGGAATTCAATGCCCGCCCCATCCCGTAGCAGCCCTGCCTTTCCCTCCTCCAGCCTTGGTCTCCAGCACAGCCATGGAGGCTCTTGGGGCTCTGGACTTTTCCTGCAGCCCCCCAGGGCAGCGGAGCTGTTCCTTTGGCACAGCCAGCCCTGCCCAGCGCAGGTAATGCCCAGCAATTCCCTGTCTGTGCCTGGCCTTGCTGCCAGCCCTGGCAGCGGCTATGGGGCCCCTTTGTGCCGCACTGGCCCAGCCGTGGTGCCACAGCCCCTGTGCAGGCCCAGGGCAGGACAGGAGCCCTGCGGGTGGGAACGGCCCCTGTGCCGGGGTGCCCACAGCAGCCCTGGGGCTCTGTGCCCCACGGCCTCCCTGCTGGGCAGCCTCTGCCAGCTCCTCCACAGCCCACGGCACCTGTGGGCCTGCACACACAGCCCTGCCCTGGGCTCTGCCGGGCTCTGGGCCAGCAGAGAGGCCGGGCAGGACTGCCCATGGCCGGGAACAGGCCCTGAGCCCTGCAGGACGATGGAGCTGGGCCACAGCCAAAGTGCCCCGCAAACCTGGGCTCAGCAGCCAAGGCTGCCAACACCTGGGGACACAGGCTGGCCATGACAAATGACCTGGTGTTAGAAATGAGACACTTGACACGGCCAATATATGAAGCAGCAATTCAATTTAATGATTAATTAGTTAACACGTAAAGTGTGAGCAAAGACAGCGTGCTGGGTACAGTGGAAAGATTTTCCCTTCTGACTGCACACCGATTGCTAGTATTTTATTGGTTATATTCACACATACTCATAAGCTTTTCTCAGCAGTTTCTGTTTCCAATATTTAATGTCATTATTCAATCCCTATTGTGGTCTATTTTAAATTTCAATATTCCAGGATGTACTTCCAGGATATGTATTCCAGGTGGTGGGGTCCAGCTTCCAGATGTGGGGTCCAGCTTCTATTTTCCAGGTCTCTCTATCTTTGATAGTGATGTTCAGTTTTCCTTTTTCAGGAACCATAAATCAGCAAGCTGAAGTATTTTGTTCTGTATCCAGAATGGGTTTTTTTTTACCTGTCTGCGAGAAAGTCTTTTTACATTCTAAAACTACAGTTTAAAATTCTTTAATACAAAATAAGCTTCCAAAGTTATAATTCAAAGACTCTTCTTACAGAATAGCTTGAAATTTATAATAGGTAATTACAAGCAAAGTTTCTTCAAAAAAACCTTCCATGCTTTTCTCAGTTGTTTATAAGAACTCATTTTTGTAACTGTCCCATGGCCGTGTTCTACAATTACAATTACACAGATTCTTTTTATTTCCCTGACATGAAACACAACTTTGTATTTCACACTGGGCCCCCTCCCTGCTCTGTCTGTGCCACCAAGGGCACAGAGCAGCCTCCTCTCTTGGCCACTTGCCTGTTTTCAATGCCTCCCACAGGCGCTGGCCCTGCCCCACAAGCCCAGGACTGAGTGCTGTCCCTGCACACTCACACGGGCTGAGATGGACACTGATGGTTTCTCTGGCAGGCTCTCTCAGCCCAGCCCAGCTCCCTGCAAGCTCTGCCAGCTGCCCTGAGCTCTGGGCAGCACCAAGGGCCTCTCCCCAGCACAGCCCAGCCGGCTCTGGCCCCACAGGTCTGCTCAGGCCAGGCTGCTCTGGGCAGGGGCCCCACGGCCTCAGCCCCTCGCAAGGGCACAGCAGCAGCTGCAGCTCAGACAGGACTCAGCCCCAGCCATGGGCAAGGGGCTGGCCCAAGGCCAAAGGAGGCTCCCTGTGTGCCCTGCTCCCCTGTCCCTGAGGTGCTGAGAGCTCTGCAGCCCCTCCTGCCATCCCATCTGCCCAGGCCAGCACAACAGCCCCGGCCTTGGGGCCCTCCAGAGCTGCTCCTGCTGCAGGCCCAGAGCCCATCCCAAAGCTGGGGCAGCCACAAAGCTGTGCCCATTTCTGTTCATTGCTGCTCTGATGGGGATGGATCCTCAGGCTGTTGGAGGTCGCTGACAAATTTCACTACTCCAGAGGCCTCTTCCTTCTTGAGCTTTTCAGTTCAGGAATTCAGTGTGAAACAATCATAAATATTTGTTCAAAACACCTGAACAAGAAAATCCTCTGGGAATAATTTCAGTTTTCAGATCTTCTGTGAGCAATTTGACGGATTTCAGAAGTGTGTTTAAAGTGAATATACGATATTGAAAACAATGCCTCATGGAACTGTGGGGACACCAAGTTGGCTGGGAGAGTTGATCTGCTGGAGGGCAGGGGGGATCTGCACAGGGACCTGGACAGGCTGGATCCAGGGCCCAAATCCAACAATGTGAGGTTTAACAAGTCCAAGTGCCAGGTCCTGCACTTTGGCCACAACAAACCCTGCAGCACTACAGGCTGGGGACACAGTGTCTGGACAGCAGCCCAGGCAGAAAGGGACCTGCAGGGACAGATGGATAGCAGGCTGGACATGAGCCAGCAGTGTGCCCAGGTGGCCAAGAGGGCCAATGGCTCCTGGCCTGGATCGGGAAGAGTGTGGCCAGCAGGAGCAGGGCAGAGATTCTTCCCCTGTGCTGGGCAATGCTTGGGCAGCACCTCGAGTGCTGTGTCCAGTTCTGGGCCCCCAGTTTAGGAAGGACAGGGACGAGTTGGAGCATGTCTAGATAGGGCTGGAGAGGTCCTGGAACACAAGTGCTGTGAGGAGCAGCTGAGGGAGCTGGGGTTGTTTATCCTGGAGAAGAGGAGGCTCAGAGGAGACAAGGCGGTGTCAGGGCACAGCTTGGACTTGATGATGTCCAAGGTCTTTGAAAACCTTGCTGATTCTGGGATTCCCTGAGACCACCCTTGCAGCAGCTGCAGGATGAGCCCTGGGCCTCCTCTTCAGAAGGTGCACCAGCCCAGGTTCCTCAGCTTCTCCTCACAGCCCATCCTCTCAGTCATGCAGAGCCTCTGCAGCCCCTCCTCACTGCCCAGTGCAGGGAGCGCCACAGCCAGACACAGCAGGCCAGATGTGCCCCCCTGGCCTGTGGTGCCTCTGGCAAGGGAGCAGCAGGAGGCCCTGCAGGAGTCTGCAGACAATTCCTGCAGCACTTGGAGGATGATCCTGCTCCCCAAGGGACGTTCCCATGGTGCCAAATCAGGAACTGAAATGGGGATTGGGGCCAGAGAGGAAAGGGCAACCAGGGTGTCTTGGTTTTGGAAGAGAGGTGTCTGCCAGGGAAAGCTGGAGTTTCCCTTCGACTGGAGAATGTAACCCCCTCCCTTCAAATTATTATAATTTTGCAATTAAGGGCTTTCAGGCAATGATTTGGGAATAGCAATAACAGTTCTTACTAGGAATATTAAAAATACAAATGTAGTAGTACAAAACAACAAGCAAAGAAGCAAAAATCCAAGAAAACCTGAAAGGGTCAGAAATACGACCAGACACCTTGTTGGTCAGGGTGTTGGGGGAAGTCCAAATAAATCCTCCTAGAGAAACAAATGTGGTTCTGTTGGAGTAGAGATGATCCTGTAGAAAGGGTCCAGTGGAGGTGAGATGGGCCCAGTCTTCCTCTGGAATCCAGTGGAAAACAGGATATCCTGCTGTTCCTGAATCTCAGGGTTTTTTAGGGTAGGAAATGTTTGCTCTCCCCTCTGGGTGAAGCATCTCACAATGGGATGATGTAATGATTTCAATCATGTGGTGAGCCTTAATTGCCCATTACCAGAAGATATTACCCCTGGAGGGAGGACAGGTTGTGGAAGAGATAAGGAACATTGTTCCACCTGATTTTAACAGCTGGCCCATTATCAGAAGGCATCCGCCCCCTCCCCCCTGGAGTTATGAGGAATGGGTCATACAAGAGATAAAGAAAACATCTCCCCAAGCAGTTTCAACAGATGGAAAAAAAGAATAAACATTGTTGCATAACCCAGGACACAGGAATGGGCTGTTTAGAAGGGAGGGAACAGAGGTGAGCAACAGGAAGAAATTTGTAGCAGGAAGAGGAAAGAAAGCCAAAGTGAAGCCAAGGAAATGCTCAGGGCAGTTTAGGGGTGGCTGCCAGGCAGCGCTGGCTCTGAGCAACAACGTCTGCAGGGGCACAGGAAACTCCCAGCTGATGGGAACAAACTTTGTGGCTGACTGCAGAGGCCACCACAAACCTGAGTGGTTTCCCTGGTGTTCCCCAGCCCTTGCTGGCCCCAGGGGCTGATGGCATTTGTGCTCCCTCAGGTTCATCTCCCCACACCAACACCATGGGGGTGCTGACGCCTGCTGTGTGCAGTGCAAACAGGGGCTCCTGAGGCAGTGCTGCCTTGGCTGTGCCTGCAAGGATGCGGCACCTGTGTGAGCTGGGGGAGAGGCCAGGGCTGCAGAGGGGGGATGTTGTTGGCAGGTGCATGAGGCCACTGTGGGACGCTGCCTTGGGGTGTCCAGCACAGTGGGGATGGATCAGCCCCTGCTCTGCTGCTCCTTCCCGTCTCCCCCAGGGACCTTGCAGAGCCCCAGCCATGCTGTTTGCCCCCAGCCTGCCCACGGCCAGCCTGGGGATGCTGACGGGGCTTTTGTGTACTAAGCATTGGCCTGGGCGTGTTCTGGAGAGAGCATGGGCAAGGAGCCAGGGGTCCTGTCTTAGTTTGCAATGTAAGATGGAACTAAAATATGTATCCTATTACCATCTGTTAAAACCAGGAGCAGTGTTTGTTATTTCTTCCATGACCCCTCCCTCATAACTCCAGGGGGTTATCTTCGTTTAATGGGCCAATTGTTAACACCAGGCAGGGCAGTTTTCTTTATCTCGTCCATGACCCATCCTCCCTTCAGGGGGATATCTTCTGTTAATGGGCCATTGAGTCTCCCTGCATGACTGATAAAATTACATCATCCCATTGTGAGATGCTCCACCCAGAGGGAGGAGCCAGGCATTCCTACTTGGATATAATCTAAGATGGGAAACACCAAAAGCAGCCTGTTTCCACTGGATTCCCAGAGCAAGACAAGACCCATCTACGTGATCAAAACCACATCTGTGACTCCACGAGGACTGCAGCCACGATTTGATTAAACTGCTACAACACCGGGTGTCAGGTTGTATTCTGACTCTGCAGGTTTTTTCGGTTTTTTTGGTCCCACTATTTTAGTTTAATTTTTTATTTTTTAGTTTAGGTGTCCAGGAAGAGGAAGATGTCCCAGAATAGCCAGACAAGTAAGGAAGAAGTCACTGCCCCTTTCCCCCTCTCCTCTGCTCCATCTCCCAGCCCAGCATGGCCCCTTGCTGCAGGACAACCCCGCTGCCGACGCCGTCCTGCTGGGGATACACTGGGGGGATCTCCTTCCCCTTTCCTCTGGCATGGAGGCAAATCCCATCCTCTCCTTGTCCTTCCTTCTCCAGACAAAGAGCTGAGGATGGAGACCAGGGAGGACAAATCCCTGCAGCAGAACATTGTGGAAGAGGCCTTTTTGAGTGGATCCACAGCACAGGAATCCAACGGGGAGGAAAAGCCTTGGAGATCCCGCAGGAGCAGGGGCTCCAGACCCATCCAATGGTCCTCTGAGGAGGAAAGACCCACCCTGTGCCAGGAAGGAGGACAGAGCTTCAGCCAGAGGTCAGAGCTGGTGGTCCATAAGGAGCTTCATGATGGGGAGAAGCCGTACAAACGTTTGGCGTGTGGCAAGAGCTTCAGCTGGCGCTACCACTTGATCCGCCACCAGAACATCCATGCTGAGGAAAGGCCATACAAGTGTGGGGAATGTGGGAAGGGCTTCAACCAAAGGTCCAAAATGATCCACACTGGGGAGAGGCCCTACAAGTGTCCCCAGTGTGGGAAGAGGTTTTGGACCAGCTCAGATCTCTGTGTGCACCAGCGCATCCACACTGGGGAGAGGCCCTACCAATGTGGGGAATGTGGGAAGAGCTTCAGACAGAGTTCCCACGTGATCGGCCACAAGAGGACCCACACTGGGGAACGGCCCTACAAGTGTGGGGAATGTGGGAAGCGCTTCAACCAGAGATCCAACATGATTACCCACCAACGCATCCACACCAGGGACGGGCTCTGTGAGTGTCCCGAGTGTGGGAAAAGGTTTCAGACCAAATCAGATCTCTGTGAACACCAGCGGATTCACACAGAGGAGAGCCCCTTCCCACAGCCCCAACTGCAGGAAGGGCTTCAAGCACAATTTCAACCTTGTCACCCACCAGTGCATTATCATAGGGGAGAGGACCTACCAGTGTGGGGAATGTGGGATGGGCTTCAGCAGGAGCTCCCACCTGATCTGCCACCAGAGGATCCACACCAAGGAACAGACAGACGACTGTCCCAATTTTTTGATGAGCTTGTCCAGGAGCTTTCACTTTAACAGACACAAACAAAGCCACCACAAAGGGAACCCCTGTGAGTGCCCTGACTGCAGGAAGAGCTTCCTGCACTGCTCCAACTTCATCCAGCTTCAGAGGACCCACACTGGGCAGCAACCTGGTGACCTACATTCCAGAGATGTGCCTTGAGAAGACAGGGGGCTGGTGGGCTTTTGGTTTGGTGGTCCCAAATATTCTTTTGATTCATCTTCCTCCCTTTATAAGAGAGAAAACGGGGGGGGAAATCCACAATTTCATCAAAGGTTTTTAAAGCCCTACTTTTTATTAGTGTTTCAAGGACATGTATTATTCAGGGAGATACTTTGCAGGACTTAGGGGGTTTTGGGGGTATTTAGTGCAGTTGTCTCCATGACTTGGCTCTCAAAGAGAGAAGAGGATTTGATCTATCATCTCAAAACCACTCAATGCCACTGAAAACTACTCAATCCTACCCCAAAATTGCTTGATTCCACAGCCTGTCAGGGTGGGATGGGGTTGGAAGGGGATTGGGTGAAGTGGGGTGCAAATCAGGAGGGCTGAGGTAGGCATTGCATGGGGTGGGATGGGGATTGGGAGGTGTGAAATTGGGGAAATAGGGCTGGAGAAGTGGGTCTTGATGTCCAGCATTGGGGGGGGATGGGTTGGGGTTGGGACTGGGGAGGTGGGGTGGGGTCTGAAATGAGACAGCCAAAGCTTCAGGATGATGAAGGGAGGGGGAGCCCATTACTGAGGGAGGTTTTGATATTCCAAGTTCTTGTAGAGATTTTGGGTATCTCACATTTCTGAGGCGGTTTTGGGGCACTCCCCAACTCTTGGCGGATGTTCCTGAGAGCAGCTCCATGGAGCCCCATGGCCAGGGGTGGTTGCCTTGGGCATGAGCACAGAGCTGCAGCCAGAGTCCATTGCCTCGGTGCTGGAGAGCAGAGAAATGATGAATGGCCCCAGACATCTCCAGGGTGTGTTTGGGGGCCAGGGCAAGTTCTGTGTAGATAGCTGGAGTGGTCACTGCCCCAGCCCCAGCTACTGCAGCCTCTGGGCCAGCCCCAAAGTGGCTGCCAAGCCCCTGCCTGGCACCCCAAAAACCCCCACCTGTGAGAGGGACCAGAGCAGGTGAGGCTGTGACACGGCTGTGACACTGACACATCCCACAGCCCCAGTGCTCACAGCAGCTGAGATGGTGCTAGATCCAAGGGCAACTGTGGATCTCTCTCTGCCTCTCTCTCTTCTCCTGACTTCCTCTTCTCAAAATCTGGAGAACTTGGACAGGTTAGAGTTTACTCAGTCAGTACTTTGTGCAGTGATTTAATGAAGTTCCATTTTCATTTAAGATTTCCCACGTACCTCATTCTCTGAAGTTTGCAACTAAAAGTTTGTTCTCCACCCTCCTGAGGAGTTTGTTTTTCTCTCCCATGCACCGCCCAAGGGGACCGAGGTCCCTCAAGTCTCTTTCCAACGCCGGCCAAGCGAGCTTGGGGCACAGCAGCAGGAGCTGCAATGCTGAGCAAGGCCTGGCTTGGCTGGAGGAGGCAGAAAGGCCAAGCCCTGAGCCCAAGCCTGGGACAGCAGGGCCTGTCCCTCACGGCTGCCTCGGGGCTCTTTGTGGGGCACTGGGATGGCAGGGGCAGCAAGGACAAATGTCACAGAACTGCAACCCCTGCCAGCCTCCTCAGGCAGGGGCCAGGGAGGACCAAAGTGCAGGCCCTGAAAGGAAAGTTCCTTCTGTGGGGCTGCAGAGGCGCTGCCAGAGCCCAGGGGACAAAGGCCTGGGTGCCTGTGGCCCTGCCAGCCCTGCCCAGCCCTGGGCCATCTCTCCTGCAGGCTGTGCCCCTGTGCGTGCTGCTCCTGTGCCCTGGCCGGCTGCACTCGCCCATCTCGCTGTGCCCCCAGCATTTCTCAGCCCAGCATTTCTGGGCCCTCCCTGGGCTCCCTGCACCCAGCGCTGCCGGCTCCTGGCACACACAGCCAGGCCATGGCCCAGGCTCACGCTGGGACACCTCCTGCACCAACATTCTACCCTGGCAGGGACTTTTCTTTCTCCTCCCCTCCAGGCTGACTCTTCCAAGCTGCACTTTGGGGAGCTTTCCTTCTCTTGCCACTCCCAAGAAAACTCTGTCTCCTGCTGTTCACACACAGAGAAGGGCTGCTGGGGGATGTGGTGCTCGCAGGCTGCCTGGGGTACAGTGACCATGAAATAATCGAGTTTGCAATATTCACTTAAACAACGAGGGGCCATCAACAAAACTTCTGCACTGGACTCCCAGAGGGCAGACTTTGGCCTGTTCAGGGTGTTGATTTGGAGACTACTGAATTAGGTACTGATTTTTTTTTAGGTAAAGAGGCCTTAAACAAAGGGGTCCAAGAAGAACTGATGTACATCTAGAAAAAAATCTTGAAGACACAAGACTGTACCTGTGAGCCAAAAGGTGAGCTGGCAAGGAGAAAGACTGGCCTGGACAGGCGGGGAGCTTTAGCAGGAACTCAGGGTGAAAACGAGCGTGCATCACCTTTGGAAAGAGGACAAGGCTGCTCAGGAAATGTTTCAGGATGTCATTAGGTCATGAGAATGAAAATTTGAGATGTGAAATCTTAAGAAGAACTTAACCTAGCCACTTCTGTGAAGGCAAATAAAAATGTTTTTAAACATACAGGAATGGAGAAAGGTGGGGCAAGGACAACCTGCACTCTTTATTGAATGCAAGTGGGAATACAGTAGCTAAAGATGAGGATAAAGCTGAGGTCATGAGCCCTTTCTTTGCCTCAGTTTTCAACACTAAGACAGGTTGTCCTCAGGACAAATGTCCTCCTGAGCTGGTGGATGGGGTCACAGAGCAGAACAGCCCCCTGTCATCCAGGAGGAAGCAGCTGGTCACCTGCTGAGCCACTCAGATGCCCACAGGTGTATGGGATCAGATGGGATCCACCCTAGGGGGATGAGGGAGCTGGGCAATGAGCTCCCCCAGCTGCTCTCCATCATTGCCCGTGGCACTGTGGAGGTGGCCAAAGGGACCTTCCCGGAGCTGTGTGCACAGGAATGCACAGGAGGCCAGAGCTGGGCCGCTGTGTTGTGGTGCTGGGCTGCAGTTGTGGCCGCTGGCCTTGGGGCGTCTCCAGGGAGGGAAGGCTGGGCCTTCCATGGCTGTGGTGTCACAGAGAGCGGAAGGCTGGGGCTGCCCTGCTGCTGCGCCGTCGCCGACAGCTCTGTCAGCACCTGCAGTGGACACAAAGGCTGAGGCCAAGGGTGAGAAGTGCACAAGGGGCTTGGCTGGCAGGGAGGCAGAGGGAGGATGGAGTGCAGGCAGTGGCAGGCTGGGCATCCCTGGGAGCAGTGTGCAAAGGCTCCTGGAGCTGCGGCAGCCTTGGGGCTGTGAGCACTCCTTGGGGAGCGTGGTGAGTGGCCGAAGCCCCTGCAGAGGAGGAAGCTTTTGCTGACCTGCAGGCCGGAGCTGGCCAGCCCCAGGCCTTTCCTGGGGTGCTGTCGTTGTTCCTGCGAGGCCTGGTTCAAGGAAAAAAGGAGGTGTGGGGTGGGACAGCTCCCGCAGCTGTTCCTAACAGGGCTTGTGTTCCAAGCCTTTACCAGCCTCCTTGCCTTCTCTGGATGCGCTCAAGAATCCAACAGTTGAGGTTCCTAAACTTTCTGGTCCTTCCTAAACTGAGGGGCCAGAGCTGGACACAGCACTCGAGGTGTGGCCTCACCAGTGCCGAGTACAGGGAGAGAATGACCTCCGTGCTCCTGCTGCCCACACCATTCCTGATCCAGCCCAGGAGCCATTGGCCTTCCTGGCTACCAGGGAACACTGCTGGCTCATGTTCAGTCGCTGTCACCAGTGCCCCCAGGCCACTTTCTGCCTGGCCACTGTCCAGCCACACCATCCCCAGCCTGGAGTGCTGCAGGGGGTTATTGTGGCTAAAATGCAGGACTTGGCACTTGGAGTTGATAAACTTCATCCCATTGGACTCTGCCCATCCCTCCAACTATTCCAGGTCTCTCCCCAGAGCCCTCTTCCCTTCCAAGAGATTCACACATGCTCCCAGCTTAGTGTCATCTGCAAATTTACCAATCAAAGACTCGATCCCCTCATCCATGTCATTATAAAAATATTGAACAGAGCTGGCCCCAGCACAGACCCCTGAGGAACACCACTGCTCACTGGCCACCAGCTGCATGCAGCACCATCACCACCACTCTCTGGGCCCGGCCATGCAGCCAGTTCCTACCCCAGCAAAGAGTGCTCCTGTCCAAGCCGTGGGCTGCCAGCTTTTCAGGAGTGTGCTGAGGGACACAGGGCCAAAGGCCTTGCTCAAGTGCAAACAGACAACATCCACAGCCTTTCCTGCATCCACCAGGCGGGTCACCTGCTCATCAAAGGAGAGCAGGTTGGTCAAACACGACCGACTCCCTTTACCCCTCCTAAACCCATGCTGGCTGGGTCTGACAGCCTGGCCATCCTGTAGGTGCTGCATGATGACACTCAGTATAAACTGCTCAATTTCCTTACTGGGTACTGAGGTCAGGCTCACTGGCCTATAATTACCAGGATCCTCCTTCCCACCCTTCTTGTGAATGGGAGTCACATTGGCCAGCTTCCAGTCCTCTGGACCTTCACCAGTGAGACAGGACTGTTGGTGGATGATGGAGAGAGGCTTCACAAGCTCATCCGAGAGCTCCCTCATCACCCTAGGGTGGATCCCATCTGGGCCCAGAGATTTATGAACATGCAAGGGGCTCAGCAGTTCTCTGAGTGCCTCCTCCTGGGTAACAGAGGGACCATCCTGCTCCCTGATACCATCAACCAACCCTAGAGGACAGTTGTCCTGAAGGCAAGTTTTCTTTTCACTAAAATCTGAGACAAAGGAGGTGTTAAGCACTCCCCCCTCTCCCCATCTGCAGTTACTAAGTTCCCACCCTCATCCAATAAGGAGAAAAGGTTGGTCTTACCCTTCCTTCTACCATTAATGTAGTTGTAAAAACATTTTTGATTTTCCTTTACAAAAATCACCAATTTCAAATTCAAACTGAGCTTTGGCCTTCGTAGTTTTTTCCTACATGCCCTAGCAGTCCCCGTAAATACTCCCTGAGACACCTGACATTCCTTCCAAAGATGAAAGATTCTTTTTATTCCTAAGTTCCTCCCAAATCTCATCACACATCCAGGCTGGATGTTTGCCTCATTTACTTGCCTTTCGGCCACAAGGACAGTCTGTTCCTGTGCCCTCAAGATCTCTGTTTTGAAGCTCGCCCACCTTTCCTGAACTCCTTTGTTTTTAAGGGCTGCTTCCCAAGGAATTCTCTGAATAAGTCTCCTAAACAGGCCAAAGTCTATTGCTTGTGGAAGTCCAGTGTAAAAGATCACGCGGAGAATGCTCTCAGGTCTTCTCTGAACAGACTAATAAAAAAATACTCACTTGATTACAAAAAAGTAAATGAGGACAAAAAGTAATGAGGTTCACTTTGAAATCTTCCTCCTTAAAGGAGCTCAAAACTTACTCCAACCTGCTGCACAGCCCTGGAGACCTGAAAACAATTGAAGCAAGACAAAGAGCCCATGAAGGATTTCTGTACTTTAAGGTGCCCCGCTGTGGATTTGGGGCTGAGTCCAGGACCCTCAGGCACTGAGAGAAGGTTGGAGAAGCTGCTCAAGGAGTCAGAAGCCAAACTCCAAGTCCCTTGGAGCATCCCTGGGCCCCACTGAGGGCAGGGACTGCCCAAGGCTCCCCAGGGACTGCTGAGAGCAGATCCTTGAGGCCAGGAGTGCAGGGAGCCAAAGGCTGTGAGCAGGGAACTGCAATGCTGAGCAAGGCCTGGGCTGGCTAGAGGGAGCAGCAAGGCCAAGCCCTGAGCCCAGGCTGGGACAGCAGGGCCTGTCCCTCACGGCTGCCTCGGGGCTCTTTGTGGGGCACTGGGATGGCAGGGGCAGCAAGGACAAATGCCATCAACCTGTGGGACACTGCAGATCCTGCTGGAACCAAGGGGCCAGGGTGACTCTGTGGGGCCTCATGGAAACAAGAGGCCACTGTGAGCCTGCAGGGCTGGAACACCCCAGAACACTGAAATGCTGGGGCAACCAAAGGTTCCTTTACTTGACTTTGGGGCTCAGGAGAAACACCAACCAGATATTCTCAACATGGACAGAGGCAGAGAATATTCTTGGCAGGAAGGGCCCCACAAGGATCATCAAGTGCAGCTCTAAAGTGAATGGCCCACACAGGGATTGAACCCACAGCCTCGGTGATACCAGCACCGTGCTGTAACCAACGGAGCTAAGAGGGCACAATGACACAACATTTTACTGGCAAAATACACACGATCAAGGAACTTGGGCAAAGGGTTTAACACAACATGCAATTCAACTTAAAACTCTTATCATAGCATTAACTTCATACACTTCATTGAATATAAAAACCTTTTAACCCTTCAGATGACAAGGGCTAAAACAAAATTGTTCCCGGTAAGGTAAGTAGGATTAGAAGAAGAAGAAATAGAGAACAACACAAAGACAGCAGATCAATAGAAGGACACACATACAGGTACCAGCTGCTCGGGTTCCAGCATCGCTCACACAGGAACCCAAGGAGAAGGCAGGAGGCACACCATGGGCTGGCCTCGTGCTCCGGCTTTTAAGGCTATGGGCCTCCATGGGCCCGCCCCTTGGGTGGGACTTCCAGTGTCTTGTCCAATCAGAGCCAGGGTAGGAAGCAACAGCTGTCAGTGTGTGATTGATTGACAACACACCAATCAGAGCTCAGATCATTCTTCCCTTGAGGTAGGATTGACTGACAGCTCATCCAATCACAGCTGGGTTTGCACTGTCTCTTCTGTGATTTATTGACAGCTCAGCCAATCACAGCTGGGCTAGCACTGCCCTGGCAGTGTGATTGATTGACTGCTCGGCCAATCATAGCTGGGTTACCACACCGGCTGTGCACTGTGGTGCCCCATGGACTCAAGGAGACCATTGTGAAACTCGGGGTTCCCCAGGAACCAAGGGTCCCTGGGGACCTTGTGCAGCCCATGGTGTCACGGAGGAGCCGTTGTGACACAGCGAGGGCGCGTGGAGCCGAGGGGCCATTGTGACACATCAGGGCTCTGTGGAACCACAAAGCCCTTGTGACACTGCAAGGCCTCATGGAAGCGCGGGGCCATTGTGACACTGCAGAAGCCAAAGGGAACATTGTGACCCTCCAGGGCCTCCTGGAACCAAGGAGAGCATTGTGACCCTGTGGGGTCCCACCAAACCAAGGGAAGATGGAACAGCTCTGGCTGGCTGGGCCTGCTGGGGCCCACCTGACAGGTGCGGCTGCCCTGGGCATGTCGAGGGCTGCTTCTCCTCTGGCCCTGGAGCACTGGGGCTCTGGGCTTTCCTTCCTGTGGGAGAGAACTGTCCTTCTCCTCCAGGGGCCCATGGCCAACACTGGGAATCCTCCTCCAAATTTTCTTCGATGCAAAGATTGTTCCCAGATGCAATCTGCCAGGAGAGTCAGATGTGGCTGTGTTGGCCACCCAGGGGCTGCCCCTCCTCTGCCTTTGAGACACTGGGACCATGTGCTTTTCTTTCTTATGGGAAAAAACCATCTATTTCAACCAGGCATTCATGGTCAAATTTGGGAATCTGCCTCCAGAATTCCCTATGGCCAAGGATAACTTTCCAAAAAATGCTGGCAGGACTGTCAAGTCTGGCTGGTCTTGGTTTCCTGAGGGCTGGCACTCCTGTGCTTGTGAAACACTGGGGTTCTGTGCTTTCCTTCCTAATGAAGAGAACTCTTCTTCCTGTCCAGGCGCCCCAAGCCAGAACTGACATTCCACCTCCAAAATGCCCTCTGTCCAAAAATAGCCCCTAGATGAAAGATGCCAGGAGTGACAGGTCTGGCTGGCTTTGCCTTTGGGAGCTTCCTCTCACCTGCTTTCAAAACACTGCGGCTCAGTACTTGCCTTCCTATAGAAGTGTCCTTCTCGAGGTGTACATGGTCAAAATTGAGATTCCTCTTCCCAAATTTCATGTATCCAAGGATTCCTCCATGACAAAAGCTGCCAGGACAAACAGGCCTGGCTGGCTTGGCCTCCCAGGAGACACCTCTCTCCTCCTCTGCTTTTAAAACACTTGGGCTCTCTGCTTTTATTCCTATGGCAAAGAACTGTCCTTCTTATCAATGCAAAAATTACCAAATATGTGACTCCACGTCCAAAATTCCCTGTATCTAAGGGTTGCTTTCAGACAAAAGCTACCAGGACAGACAGCTGTGGCTGGCCTTGGCCTCTGATGGCTGCTATCCATCTGGCCCTGAAACACCAGTGTACCGCGCTTTCCTTCCTGTGGAAAAGAACCGTCCTTTCCCTCCAGGTGTCCATGTCTGAAATTGGGATTCCACCTCCAAAATTCTGGATATCCCAGGGCTGCCCCCAGGCAAAATCTGCCAGTACTGTCAGGTCTGGCTGTCCTTGGCCTCTGGTGACTGCCCCTGCCACCCTGGGGCTCAGTTCTTCCCTTCCTGTGGAGATCACAGGGACACTGTGGGAACCTCATGGAACCAAGGCGATCCTTGTGGCACCCCTGGAGCCCATGAAACCAAGGGGCCACGGTGACACAGCGGGGCTCCATGGAACCCAGAGACCATTGTGACTCTGGGGGGCCTTGTGGAACCATGGAGACCATTCAGAGCCTTCAGGGCCCTGTGTAACCAAGGGGACATTATGGCACCTCAGTCACCTCTACTGAACTTCCGGGTAGAGCAATGTCTTCTGGGAGCTGTGAGGTCTTTACATTCAAGGTGGAGCCAGCAACTGTATGACAAGTTATGAAGGGTAACCATGGTGACGAAGTATCCACCGAAGTAGCAGCAGCAAAGGCAGGGCCTGTAACTATGGAGACGGAGTGGCAGCAACGAAGGTGGAGTCTCTGGCCTCTGGTGGGGAGCAGCGGAGGCAACGCAGGAAGGGGACGGCAGGGGAACAGGAATTAGGGTTTGGGGGTTGTAAAATAACTTGAAACTGGTAAGGTAACAAGGGCTGGGGTTACAGAACTGTACAACAATTGCAACAACTGTCTTTTAATTAATGCAACAAGAAAATTATAACCTTTGGGTCTTCCATTCTTAGAGGAGTGTTTACTTCAATCCCTCCCCTTCCCTTTTGATCAAGCTCTTAAGCTTGCATCACTGACTGTATTTCTGACAAACATGTATCTTTCAGTTTTTGGTACTGCTCTAAGACTTCTTTTGCATCCTCTAAACTCTCTTCTTGTATTTCTACTTTCATTAGTTTAGTGGTTTTTAGGTCAGTCAGTTCTGGTATTTTTGGACTAGTTTTTATGGCTGAAGTAACTATTCGAATTAAAAGAGGAACTATACATGGGACGAAAATTACACTTGTGATGGAGCATAAAGCTATGAACCCTATTTTCTTCCACCATCCTCCTTTGAGGTTCCAGAAACCATCCCACCAGTCAGAGTTAACTAGAGGTTGCCACTCTTGTGTTCCTACGTATGCAATTTTTCTTATTTCTTTTGAGATGTTACGAATTACATCACTTTTGTCATCTATTTCAAGGCAACACTCAGAAGTATTGAACTTACCACATATTCCTCCTTCATCTGCAAGTAAATAATCTACTGCAAGTCTTATTTGATATACAGTGGATCTGGTTTGGGACAGTTGATAACTGATGTGGTCCAGGGCCACAGCAGTCTTATTGGAAATAACTTCAAGGACTGCTTGTAGCCTTATAATTTGATTTAACATGTATATAGGGGTTCTATATCCCCATGACCCGTCTTGGGTCCAAGTGGCTGGCCCATAGGTCTTTATTATTTTTCAGGGGTCCATATTTTTTCTTTCCAGGTTTGTGAGCTTCCCATGTCAATTATTGTTCTCCTTCTCCTATTTGCTGACCTTAGATGGTCGTATAACGGAATTCCCAGCTTACTTTCGAAGTCCCGGGGTAATAAGAAAAATGCGGGCTTAATAACCCCTAAGGTGCAACTACCTGCCCAGTTTCCGGGCAAATGAGTGTACGCTTGATCTCCACAAATCCAAAATAGGTATTCAGGAGCTGTCCAAAAAGTACTATCTGTACTTATGGGGCTTTCCCAATATTTAGAAATCTCGTAGATTTCCCAGAAGGGATTTTTACCCTCACCCACACATTGGTACAAATTGTATCCTTCATGATAGATACATTTCTGTTCTTTTTTATATGTCACCCAGTATATTGATGGTTCTTCTGGTACCCATTCCTGCTGATACTCTCTCACTATCAAATACCTTTTACATGCCATTTCACCCACAAATACTTTATACCTTTCTCCTATTCTCTTAATGCATTCTTCTCCTACAACTTTCATCTTCAATTTCCACTTCTCATTCCCCCTCTTATTCTTTATTCCTGGTTTCTGTCTCAGTTGTTTCCATCTTAAAATATCTATTGCACTCAGACTGGTCCCCTCCCAGGGCCACATGTCTGCCATTTGTGTGCTTCCACAAATCCAGCAATTGCTTACATTTAGCTCATGGCTAATTCTTTCAACCAGGTCTATGAACAGATTTTTACCATAAATTTCATCTTCTGTCTCTTTCTCTGACCTCAGTGGTTTTTCTTTCACTAAATCCATTACCCCTTCAGAACTCTCTAGTTTCTCGATACACAACCAGTCTTCCATTGGGCACTCACCCACCATTCGCTGTTTATAACTACCAACATTCCTTACTACCCAATATTGGGCTTTCTCCTCTTGACATTTAGTTAAGTGGGTGATATCAAAACATTTGGGTCTTACATGTGTGTGTACTCTTAGCAGTGGTTGTAACTTTTCTCCATCATATACTGGATGATAACATTTTGGACATGCCCCACTTGTCATTCCTACCATTAGTAACACTAAATACCATTTCTCCACCCATCTTTCTGAAATTTCCATATTCCTTTCTCAGTCTCTAATTTTCAGTTCTCTGAATCCAGGACTGACAGGCGTCAGAGTTCACTTTTGTGGATTCCTATAAGGGATCAATCAATAACTACACTAATCAGTTAATTGAGTCTTTCTTATCTTTCTTCTTGAATATCACTTTCAGAGGTTCTACATTTGGGGTTACAGACCATTCTGAAGAATCTTTAGGAGCACAGTCAGTTGGGGGAGGTACTGGTCCTTTTACTCTTGTGATATGGGTCCACCCTTTCTCTTGGGTCCTGATAGCTGTGTGTGTTAATAATACCAAAAACGGCCCTTCCCACTTAGGTGTTAATGGCGACTCATTCCATGATCTTACTAGTACCCCATCTCCGGATTGTATCTTGTGTACATCCTCATCTAGGGGAGAGGATTGAGGGAGATACCCTCTTCGTCTTAATTGTGCCAATGTTTTTCCAATTACTTTTAGATAATTTCGCACATCTGCCTCTCCTTCCTGATAGTCCCCGGTGCTCCAAGGAGTTATCAGGAAGGGGAGCCCAAACATCATCTCATAAGGTGACACCCCTAGATCTGACCGGGGCTGTGTTCGAATTCTTAAAAGAGCTAGGGGTAAACACTTCAGCCAATTCATACCGGTCTCCATTACTAATTTTGTCAACATGTTTTTCAGGGATTTATTCGCCCTTTCTACTCTCACCGAACTCTGAGGATGCCATGGAGTGTGAAGTCACCATTTTACACCAAGGGCTTTTATAACTTCTTGTAGTATATGTGAGGTAAAATGGGGTCCCCTATCCGAATCTATATGATTTACTAATCCGTATCTAGGTATTATATTTTCTAATAACACTTTTATGACTGTTTGGGCAGTTTCCTTTTTGGTGGGGAAAGCTTCTACCCAGTGTGTTAAATGATGAACAATTACTAACACATGCTTATAACCTTGCACTGGGGGTAATTCTGTAAAATCTATTTGTATGTTCTGAAATGGCCTTAGTGCTAATTCCCGCCCTCCAGGTGGGTACTTCTTCATGGCTTTTTGATTTACCTTCTGGCACACCATACACCCATTAGTCACTGATTTAGCTATACTATACACTCCTACACATAAATATGTTCTCAAAAAGTGGTCACACAGGCCTTGCACTCCCCAGTGGGTTAAGTCATGTAACTCAGATATTACTTTCTGAGCCATTGCTTTATTTAAAAATGCCTGGCCATCTCTCGTTTTCCATTCCCCATGAGTTCCCTGCTGTAATTGTAATTCTTCAATACTTTTTGCTCTTCTCTCGTGTACATTGGTGTCTTTGTACTTTCTGGTGTACTTTCAGTAATTAATATTTTTACTGGTTCGGTCGTATCAACAGCGGCTTCCTTTGCTGTATAATCCGCAATGCGGTTTCCCTGTACCTCCCAAGATTCTCCTTTCTGGTGCCCCCTAATGTGTACAACAGCAATCTCGGTTGGTTTCATTATCGACTCCAGGACTAATTTTACTACCTCTTGGTGTACTAGGTCCTTTCCCTTCGAGTTTATATAGCCTCTCTCTTCCCTGATCTTTCCAAATATATGTACCACCCCAAATGCATAACACGAATCTGTGAAAATAGTCCCTTCTTGCCGTTCTAAAGAGTCCAGTCCTCTTTTTAATGCATAAATTTCACAGCACTGAGCTGACCATTTTGCTGGTAATTTACCCTTTTCCACAACTTCATACTTATCCTTTCCCAAATACTCTATTACAGCATAACCAGATGATCTCTTCCCATTTACTACTCTAGAGGACCCATCCACAAATAATTTTCTTCCAATCCCAAGGGGAACGTCTCTAAGGTCTTCTCTCACTCTAGTCTGCAAACTGATGACGTCCATGCAGTCATGTTCTAATTCTGGTGCTGGTTCTCCAGATAAGAATTGTGCAGGATTCAAGGTTTTTGAGGTCACTAGTTCTAAGTCTTTGTTTAAAAACACAATTTCATATTTCAAAATCCAAGAGTCTGTTAGCCATTGAGGAGCTCTCTGCGATAAAACAGTTTTTAAATCGTGTGGTGTGTGCAATATGATTTTTCCTTGCAGTGTCAGTTTCTGGGCCTCTTCTATCAGTGTGGCAGCTGCCCCAACAATCTGTATACAATTAGGCCATCCTCGGGCCACTGGGTCCAAGATTTTAGACAGATAGGCCACAGGCTTTCTTTTGTCTCCCCAAGTCTGTGTCAAGACTCCATATGCAATTCCTTCTTGAGTGTTTACAAACAGTTCGAACTCCTTTGTGAGGTCTGGTAAGCTTAATACAGGAGCACTTGACAATTTCTCTTTTAAATGTTCTAATTGGAGTTCATCTCCTTTTGACCATTCCAGAGGCTCAGCTGAAACTAACTTGTCATATAAAAACTTCACCACTCGAGTATAGTCTTCTATCCATAGTCTACAGTATCCCACTAGTCCCAATAATCTTCTTATATCTTGCTTTGTTCTTAGTGCCTGGATAGCTAAGATTCCCGCTATTCTTTCTGGGCTAAGCTTTTTATATCCCTCTCCAATCAAATGGCCTAAATACTTCACTTGTCTCTCCACAAATTGAACTTTTGATTGTGACGCTTTTAAACCCTTTTCCCCACAGAAATTCAATAACTTTATGCTGGTCTTTCTCACATTTTCTTCTTCTTCTCCTGATATTAATAAATCATCAACATATTGCAACACTTGCACCCCCTTTTCACATTCAAATTTTTCTAACAACTCCTCAAGAGCTTGCCCAAAAAGATTAGGGGAATCTGTGAATCCCTGGGGGAGGTGAGTCCATCTTAACTGTCCCTTTCTTCCTGTATTCGGGCACTCCCATTCAAAAGCAAACCAGTCCCTACTCTCCTCCGCCAGGGGGCACGTCCAAAAAGCATCCTTAAGGTCTATCACAGTGAACCAGGCATGATGGTGGGGAATTTTACTTAACAAGGTGTAAGGATTAGTTACAGTCGGATATTGTGATATGGTCTTCTTATTTACCTCTCTTAAATCTTGTACCAAACAGTGTTTTCCCCCAGCTTTCTTAACTGCTAAAATTGGGGTATTGTGAGGAGATTGGCAGGGTTCCAAAATTTTGCCTGCTAACAGTTGTTCTATTACTTCTGCTAACCCCTTCCTAGCTTCTGCTGACAACGGATACTGTTTCACACGTATTGGAGATGTTACTTCTTGCATCCTTACTTTAATAGGTTGAATCTCTACCTGCCCATAGCTCCCCTCTGTAGCCCAGACTTCTGGATTTATCTCAATCAAGTCTCTCTCAGTAAGTGTCATTAATCTCACTACCATTCTCCCATCTTCTGGGATGATTCCTTTTCTTAGTCTAACTTGAAGATCTCTTCCTAATAGATTCCCTTCCAGCTTTGGTAAATACACAAACTCATTGAATAACTCTCTGCTGTTACCCCTTATTTCCACATTCTTTAAGACTGGAGCTAGGAATGGCTCACCTTCCGCACCTAAGACACTGCACAATTCCTTTCCGACCTTGACTCCCGTGGGTAGGACACACAAACTAGACTTGTCAGCTCCCGTATCAACCAAGAATTCCAATTCTTCCCTCTAAGGACCCACTTCTAGTTTTACAATGGGCTCTTTCTGATGGTAATTGGGGTCCTTTAATGGAAAGAGCCTGTGACACTCCTAATCGATGTCCCCATCCTCCCCTTTCAATATCTTCTCTAGCAAATCCTGTTCTTTTGATATCGCTGCGTCAAACGACTCTTTATTGCAGTCTTTCCTTAAATGTCCTACTTCTCCACAGTAGTAACCCTTCCTTCTCCAGGTTTTTGTGGGGTCTCCCATGGAGCTAAATCTTTCCTCTGTCCCGTTTTTCTCAGACCTCCCCCACTCGGCTTCTTTTGTACTCCCTGATCTCCCCTTGTACTTTCTCTTGCCACTGCTACCATTACCTTAGCCTTACTCTTCGCTTTTTCTTCATCTCTTCTCAAATAAACTTTTAGAGCCTCCTTCAACAATTCATTTATCTCTCTCTCCTGGCAGTCTTCTAATTTCTCTAGTTTTCTCCGGATGTCTGGCCAGGATTTTGTCACAAACTGCACCTTAAGCAAGGTTTGTCCCTCTAAACTATCAGGATCTAAACTTGAGTATTGCTGGAAATTCTGTCTAAGCTGACTTAACCATGCAGAGGGGGTCTCTCCCTTTTCTTTTGCCCCATCGAAGGCCAACTTTGTGTTACTACTTCAGGGAACTGATTCTTTAATACCTCGAATAATCAATGTCCGGTAGTCGTCCATCTCCCTCCGGTCTCTGTCATCATTGGGGTCCCACCCTGGATTAGTCAGGGGCAATGTGTGGTCCCCAGGAGGTCCAGTCCGATTGTCTCTTTCCCAAATCTTTATGCCACTCATCCTGATTAATCTGACTTCTGGGTCGAATAATATACCTAGAATGGAATTAATTTCTTCCCAGGTATATGTATTCGGCCCCAGGAATTGATCTACTTGTTTTGCTACTCCTATAGGGTCCTCCACTAAACTCTTAAGTTCTTTCTTGAAACTCCTAACTTCGGAAGCCATCAGTGGGGCGTTCACAAAACCTACACCTCCTGCCATCCCGCTCATTGGGACCTCTTGTAGCGGGAAAAGTCTAACTTTCGATCTCGTATGCCCCGCTGGCCCTCCTACTAAACCCTCGGTCAGTGAAGGGAAAGCCTGAACCCTTTTCAGCTGATCCTGTGAGCACAAATTCAAATTGACTCCCTGTTCTACCCCCCAATGTGAAGGTGGTGATGGTATGGCCGAGGGGATAGGGGTCTCCAGTAAAGTCTTGTTTAACTCTACAGAGTTGAAAGGGTTGCTATCTGAAAACTCTGTCAGTCGTTGAGGTGTACTTGAGTTACTCTGGGTTACAGGGGATAAAGTTGGAGGGGATTCTGGATTAGCTACTGATGACTGTGGTAAGGGGGAGGTGGGTTGGACCAGTCAGTGGCGATGAGGTAGGTATGGGCTGGGTTAAAATTGGGGGTGAGGTGGTAAGTTGGATCTGGGGTGAGGGAGTAGGTTGGGTCAGGGGTGAGGGGGTAAGTTGGGCCGGGGGTGAGGGAGCAGGTTGGGCTCCAGTCAGTGGTAATGGGGTAGATAGGGACTGGGCTGGTGTGGGCAGAGGTATTTGGGATGAGTTTTGGGTAGGGAAATGCTGAGATACAGGATTCGATTGGATTACAGGGGTAAAGGATGAGAGTTGGACTTGCGTTGATGGGATTTGATCCTGGGGGGTGATAGGGTAATCAGGAGGGGGTAAGTAATCGAGGGGGTCCCATCTTCTTTCTCTCGGTCTCTGTTTCCTATCTGTTTCTGCTTCATCAACCTCCTTCAATCTACACACTCTAATGTTCTTCTCTCTTATTATCCTCTTCCAGCACATAACATACTTCAATTGTTCATCATCTACATACTTTTGCATCTTTAGATACCCTTCTAGCTGTTCCAACATCCATTCATCGGTCGTGCCACACCAGGGCCATCTTACTACTAAATCTAGGGTCGGCCATACTTCCATACAGTAATTCACTAGTTTCTTCTGTTCTAACCCTCTCGCAACATCACAGTTCTCCCAATTATCTAACACCTGCCCCAACAGGCTTCCTGGAGGAATGCTCTTCTTTTCTTGTGGTGAATTCTCCCCGCGACTCCTCTTCTTGCTCATGCACGACCCCATTTCCTCGTGTCTAGAATTAAAATCAAATATACCTGCCTTCACTTCAGGCCAACTGAAACCTTAACTCTAAAACCTTTCTATCAACTGAAACCTTAAGCCAACTGACACTTAACTCTCTCTCTCAACTTAAGTGTATGGTGCCTCTACTCAAAAGGAAATTAATGACAGGCAACTAAAATGTAAAACTTCACTCTTCTATCAGCATTAAAAGTAGTCTCTTGGATTACAACCTCACCACACCTAATCTCCTTAGGAATGGTCTATCGGCTTAAACCTCACTCCTATTAATGCCTATTCACTCCGGCGTCCACTCAACACCTTCGGCACTTAGGCAAGAGTCTGCTGTCTCCCTGTGAGACTCACCTCTCCCTCTCGTGCTTTCTCTCTCATCCCTGCATTACACCCGCCCCGTTCTTCAGCGTCCACGGTTCCCTAGGCACTCAGGAAAAACCACGCTGTTTGGCCAGCGGCCTATGTAATGTAATGAGCAGCACTACGCACTCAGTCCCTATCACTATCGGTCCCCTGCTCTTAGAACCCTCTCACTCACTCGCGCAAAGACCAAGAGCCGCGGGCCCCTGTGCACGCCCTTGCGTCTTCGCCTCTTTCAACTGGACACTCTAGACTCTACCTCACACACTCCGCAGTTCTTCCTCAACTGCCGATGTCCACAAGACACCCTGAGCCCCTCTAAGTTGTCTCTCGATCGCTTCCTCTCACCCACAGCCTTCCCTTGTGTGTCAGTCCTTTCCCTCAGGACTGCACTCACTCACTCCACAGTATACCGCCTACTCATTCCTCGGCACAGTCTCACCTTGACTGTACCTCACTCACTCCTAGTCTCACCACCTCCTTCGGTGGTCTGTTGACTTGCACCTTGCATTCACTCACTCACAGCGAACCCTCTCGCTTTGCGGTATACTGTCTCTATCGGTCTCAATGGCCCATAGAATTTTTATTGGTTGGGCCACTCGCTCTCATTTGACTCACTCGCTTTGTAGGTCTAAACCAATGTCCCCCTTTTACTCCCTGTTACCGGCCAGCCGGCTCTAGGCAGTCCTATCCCCCAGGACCCCTATACACAGCTGCTGGTACAGTGCACACGTCACTCCCTCGCTGTCAGGTACCCCGTGTGCCTGAAGTTACCCTAGCTCCTCTACAATCACTCTTTGGCGTGTCTCCCTCTCTTACTGTGCCCTCTACACGCCCAGAGGAGGGAACCTACTATTCCCTGGAGGCGCCTCGTTCACTCTGCCTGCTTTCGCTTCCCCACGGTCGTGGCTGGCCCCCTCGCGGGAGTCCGGAAATGCGCTACTGGTGGGTCCACACTCACTTGGGGAGTCTGGCTGCCAGCCCCCCTCTCATTCATCCACCACTCGCTCACTTCCACTCCCACCACCGGGGGATCTTACCCTCCCCGGTGCTCTGCCGCGTTGACTCTTCTTCCTTCTTCTGCGTCGCACTGGTCTCGGCGCTCCTTGGGTCCCGCGTCGCCTGGATTGCCGACTGGGTCCCCCGGGGATCCGAGGTGGTCGTCCCTTGTCGTTCCTCGGTGGGCGTGGCGATCCCGGATGAGTCCCCAAAATTGTAATAAATAAGGGCCAAGAGACCTAGTGCTCCTCTCTTGAGGGCCTTTATTGAAAAGCAGAAGGGGGGGGGGGGGCTCGAGGGGCTGCGCACGCCGCCGCTGCTCCCGCTGAGTCCACGCCGCAGGAGGATCGGTCGGGTCTGCCGCTGCTGCTGCAGGTCCGGGGCTTCTCTCCTCACGGGAGCGCATAGAAGCTCTCCGTGGCTTGCTTGGTCCAGGGGTGTCTCCGTTGTCGAGCGCGTTGGAAGTGAGGGCGAGGCAGGAAGTGGCTCCCTTCAGCAGCTGGGTGGTTTTCTTAGCTCCGTGGTGCTCCCCGCAAGCTCTCACTTGGCGTTGGTCAGCTGCCCAGGAGGTCTATTCACCTCTACTGGACTTCCGGGTAGAGCAATGTCTTCTGGGAGCTGTGAGGTCTTTACATTCAAGGTGGAGCCAGCAATTGTATGACAAGTTATGAAGGGTAACCATGGTGATGAAGTATCCACCGAAGTAGCAGCAGCAAAGGCAGGGCCTGTAACTATGGAGACGGAGTGGCAGCAATGAAGGTGGAGTCTGTGGCTTCTGGTGGGGAGCAGCGGAGGCAACGCAGGAAGGGGACGGCAGGGGAACAGGAATTAGGGTCTGAGAGCTGTAAAATAACTTAAAACTGGTAAGGTAACAAGGGCTGGGGTTACAGAACTGTACAATAATTGCAACAACTGTCTTTCAATTAATACAACAAGAAAATTGTAACCTTTGATCTTCCATTCCTAGAGGAATGTTTACTTCATTAGGTAACAAAAAAACCCCAAACAAATCCCAAACCCAAAGAAAGGGCTCAAACCTGATCTCAGCAATTCTTTCCATTCGATTCTCTCCTTGCTCCTTTCATCCTGTGAAAGCTCACCTGGCTCTAACATTCACTGTCTACACAGTAACTCTTTCCAGCCTTGGTCAGTGTCAGAGCCACACACTCAGCTTTGGCCGGACAACCTTCAGCTTCCACAGTCCACTTCCTCAGACTGTTCGCTCCCAACTCTTCCTACCTGCAGTCACAAGATTTTAGTAGAGCAAAACATCAACCTGATTTACCATGATTAATTTATGATTAATATTTCAAGATAAAATTACAGCAAAAGCATTAAGTCCATTTCCAAAGGAGGCAGAAGAAACATGGCTAAAAGTTAAATGAAGATCTGGAGAAGTGAATCAGAACTAACTAGAAACAACTTATCAAATTTCTGAGACAGAAATAGGAACCTAATGCTGTGCTTGATAAACAGAAAATGCTAACTACCAAGAAAACTGAAGGAAAAGTTGCTAAAAGTCTTGCAGAGCACAAGACAGCAATTACAGGAAGCAGTCCAGTACATGTTACAATGCACTGAATTGCTCTGGGTGGAATAAGCTGTTCTGCAGAAACTATTGAAGCATATTAAGATTTCTCAGAGGTGATTTCAACAAAGAATGATGTAAGGTTAAATCTCACGCTGTGTGGTACCTCTTGCAAGACAGCTGGACCTTCAAGAGGAAGCGGCTCCTCGTGAATGAGAGCTTGCTTTTCCAGGGTTCCTGGCCTAGAGCTGAGATGCCACAGGTTACATCATGCACTTCCCACTCTGAAGCCAAAAATCCAAACACAGCACTCCTTTAGAACCCTGAGAGACAGCCATGGATTCTGGGGATACAGGATACAGTGAAAAATGGCACCAAGACACCAAGAACAGTGCAGCTGGCTGGCAGAAGCAGCATCCCTTTGCCAGAAAATGCCATTCTGCAGCCAAGTTAGTGCATTAGAGAATTTTACTGCCATGCAATAAAAAAAGTATTATAGCGGTGGAATGAAGAAAACATCTCCAAACCCTGTCCAGAGTACGAGGGTGAATATCCACAGCAATACAGCAAAATAAATGGGAACTTCAGAAAAAAACAGAGACATTAAAACCAGTCCAGATGAACAACCACTGTCTATTAGGACAATGCCTGCACAAAAGGACTCTGGTACAGAGCCTTAATTGAGGATACAGTTTTTAATAACCACTTTGAAGTGCTATAAACCAACTAAACCCAAGCACACTTTCATTTTCTAGACAGATTTTAAGACAGCTGAGTGAGAGTCTCAAGCACATACTCAGTTGTCAGAGTTGCCTTTGCCCATCTTAGCAAGGACAGAGCAGATGTGGCCAGCACAGGTCAGAGCCACCCCAAGTCCTGCCCGAGCCCCTCTGGCCACACTCCCTGCTGATAATGTGGACCCCTAACAGGCTCCAGCCAGGCCTCTTTGGTGCTTGGTTTGTGAACTCTTCTGATCAAATGGGAAGGAACCCTCTAGTGCCCTGGACCTGGTGATATTTTCTGGGCTGGAATGCAACTTCCCACACAAAAGGCAGGCCAGGTTGTTTTGTTTTGGTTCTTTTTCTAGGATGTGCCTTACACAGGTGATGTTCCCTACAACTGAGCACTAGGATGCTAACAGCACCAATACAGAAAACCACCGTGGGACAGAGCAGCAGAAGGAGCTCCCTCCAGCCTTGCCAGAGATGTAACAGGAGCGCTGTTGTTGTTTAAATTTTGGGGGGTCCCCGGGGAGGGTTCCCCGGAGACCCCCGGGTCCTAGGGGTCGTGGGTGTTCCTGTGCTGGCAGGCAAAGAGACTCAGACGCCGGTGGGGTGCTGATGAGATGAGGGTTTATTCAGAGTCCCACTCCAGGCAGGGAGCATGGTCCTGCAGGAGTGGGGGAAGGGAAGGGGAGAGGGAGAAGGGAGATGAGGGAAGGGGAGCGTCCGGAGGCCTCCAGGGGAAGAGGGGCAAAGAGGGCGAGACCCCTTGCCTTAGCATTCTTAACACCGAGGTTCAAAGGGGCGCGGTAACATTCTCCAGCCAATGAGGTTACAGATAACTTGATACTGCAGGGAGGGTACAGACTTGGGATAAACCATACATTTTCCAGGGGTGAGCCAGAGCAAAGCATTGCCATAAAATGCAATTCCACAATTCACCCTTTTTTCTTTAAAATGAGAGAAGAGAAATATGACATATGACAATTAACAATTTAAAAATGAAACAGTAATTACACAGTTTTGCAGCATAAAACCAAATACAATTGCAGTAAGGATTATGTTATACTGTGAACAGTTTATCTGACTGTAATTGCAGTAAACGGGTTATGTGGGTTTATATTGCAAGATTTGAAACAAATTTACAAATTTGTTTGAGCCTTTTCAGCGTGACTGGCCTAATAGTGTCTAGCCTTTTCCAACTGGCTTTTCAGCCCACCACAGCCCCCAGTTTAGGCTGTGGCGCTGACCTTGCTCCCACTCTAGGGACAGGAAAACACGTGGAGTTCCCCGGGCTCCACACACGGCTTCAGATTCTCCAGGTGACCTGCTGCAGTTCCCCCATTGGGGCTGGGCAGGGGCAGTGAGGAATTTAAATCAACACAAGCTGCCACTGATCTGTCACGGAATCCTGTAAGGCCTGAACAGCAAGTCACCAACACTCACGGATCTGAGCCAAATCGCTCCTTTCACTTTCCAACTGGTTCAACCAAAAGGACCTACACTCTGCATGCAATTGTTTACATTCGTCGATATGTACCCATTGGGGATTTTTTTTGTCCATACTTGCACCAGAAGTGTCAGAGACCTAACAAAAGACCCCCAGTTTTAGGTCATCAAAAGAAAAACAAAATAAAAAAACTACAAAAACCATCAAACACTATCTCAGACACCGTATCAGGTTATCAATCACCCTCAAAACTAACTGAGGACAGTATAAACCCAAAAGCGTTACTGATTCAATAGTCTACCACTGAATCGCGCCTTACAAGAAAACAATTCAAAAACTGCTTCCCTTGGATCTACCCTTGTGACCTGAAAAGGCCTCTGCTTTCTAAAATTGAAAGCAGGGGAATCTGCAATATGAACATACACAAAAAATAGAAAGGCATAATTGTAAAACTACTTCATGGGGAAAATAGAATTAATAATTATACAAGGCTGTAAAACTGGTATTACAAATTCACTTTAGCTTTGGGTTTGGTTTCTTAGCGTTTACCTTGTGGTACTTGGAAAGCAGAAGATGGGACTGAAGGCACGTGGCCATGGTGGCCATGCGGTCACAGCACACATGGCACTAGCCATGCCGTGCCGGGTTTAGCAGGAAGGGGTTAACTCTAAGGGGTTTGTTAAGGGAAAGGGGGTTAGGGAGAAGGAGCAGCGAGGGGAGGAAGGGGTAAGGGTAAGGAAGGAGGTTACACAATATACAAAACTGAGTTTTGGAAGGTGCGGGGCTTGGGCACAACTGAAGACTGCTTTTTCCTTCTCTGATGGCTGTCTTGCTGAGTTCTTTTTGCTGCTGTCCAGGGGCGTTGGCTGCTTGGGCTCGATCGACGGTGTGCGGGGCTCTTCTCGCTGCTGCTGCCGGGCGGGGGGAGGGGCACCTGTTCTCTGCGTGGCTTTTCCAGGTGCTGGGGCCTGCGCACGCACTGTGGTGGGGCCGGGGCCACGTGTCGGCTCGCTCCGGGACTGCCCCGCGCCGCGGCGGGGTCCCGCTGGGCCAGGGCCGCTCTGTCGCCAGGGCCGTGCTGGGCCGGGGCCGCGCTGCCGCTTGCCGTCTGCGCCGGAGCCGCTGCGCCGCTGCTTCGCCACCCGCGCCGTGGCCGTCGCGCTGCCGGGGCTTTCGCCGCCCGCGGTGCGTTACCACACCATGCCGCTGCGGGCCAGAGGGGGCCACGCCGCTGCCGCGCAGCCCGCGCTGCCAAGCCGAGGCGGGCCAGGGCCACGCCGCGGGCACGCGCCGCGGCAGCGGTCCCGCCTCGCTGGGGCTCACGCTGGAGCCTCGCCGCGGCAGAGCCGCGCCGTCTACGCCACACCGGCCGGGGGGTCTGCACAGCCCGCGCAGCGCTGAGGCGGGCCAGGGCCCCAAGGGGCCGGGACCCAGGCCCGCGCCGGACTGGTTGGCGGCGGTGGGAGGGCGGCGTGGTGGCTCACGAGGTCTCTGCATGGTTGGGGAGGGGCCGCCCCGGGCCGCGATGGCCCGGAATGGCCACTCCACCAGAGACGGCACCCAAACAGTGTTACCATGGTCCATCCTTGTCTCAGGGTCGTTGGTGCTGTTGCCCAACGTTGGTGCGTCATCTGTTGTTGTTTAAACTTTGGGGGGCTCCCAGGGAGGGTCCCCCGGGAGACCCCCGGGTCCTAGGGGTCGTGGGTGTTCCTGTGCTGGCAGGCAAAGAGACTCAGACGCCGGTGGGGTGCTGATGAGATGAGGGTTTATTCAGAGTCCCACTCCAGGCAGGGAGCATGGTCCTGCAGGAGTGGGGGAAGGGAAGGGGAGAGGGGGAAGGGAGATGAGGGAAGGGGAGCGTCCGGAGGCCTCCAGGGGAAGAGGGGCAAAGAGGGCGAGACCCCTTGCCTTAGCATTCTTAACACCGAGGTTCAAAGGGGCGCGGTAACATTCTCCAGCCAATGAGGTTACAGATAACTTGATACTGCAGGGAGGGTACAGACTTGGGATAAACCATACATTTTCCAGGGGTGAGCCAGAGCAAACCATTTCCATAAAATGCAGTTCCACAGAGCACCCTCAGTGCCATGCCTGGTGAGTGCAGTGGAGCTGGCAGGCTGACCCATAAACATTCTGCACTTACCTTTCAACAGAGTCAGTACAGACGCAGAACAAATCTCTCTTGTAGTCGAGATGCCTTGAGGCGTGCCTGTATCTGCTGCCAAGGGTCCTGGAGCAGCCAGAGCAGAATAGGGTTTCTACCATGCTGCAAGCAAGGAATAACATTTATTCAGAAGAAAATAAAAGGAGGCACTTCTCCCCATCCCTTTTCTTAAAAATAAAAAAAAATCATGCATTAGAATTATTTTAAACTTTCATTCATGCTTTACAGAGTATAAATGATGAGCACTCATCTTTTAGCCTGAATTTGCATCAGCTCCTCAGGCTGGCTGACCTCAGCAAGACCATCAGAATCGCTGAATTGTGGAAGGGGCCTTCAAGCTCACCCCATTCCACCCCCGGCCTTGGGCAGGGACAGCTTCCACTATCCCAGGGTATTCCAAGCCCCGTCCAACCTGGCCTTGGGCACTTCCAGGGACACAGGGGCAGCCACAGCTTCTCTGGGGAACCTGTGCCACGGCCTCACCACCCTCGCAGGGAAAAATTTCTTCCTGACATTAAATCTAAAGCTGCCTCCCTTGTCCATCACTACATGTCCTTGTGAGAAATCCCTCTCCCTTAGGCCATATGCGGCTTGTACAGCCCACCCCAGATAAGTGCTCCAGGGGCTCTCGGGCCACATGAGCGCTCCGGGCCCTTTGCCGGGCTTGTCCCCAGCACCGGGAACCTCCAACTCCCCCAGGACTGTGTCCAGCCAGGCCCGGCCCTCACCATCCGCACTCTCCGGGGAGCTCAGAGCCCTTCCGCCCCGGGTCCGCGGTGACGCTGGCGGCCGCAGCTGCGGCGGGAGGCAGGGAAGGAGGCACGGTGGCAGCGACCGCGGCGACGTGGGGATGGCAGCGCTGGTACTCACTGCGCAGCAGGATGGGGCTGCTGTCCTCGGCACTGAACCCCAGGTGCAGGTGTTGCCCATGGGGCGCCTGCAGCCGGCGCACATGAACACCATGGGCGTGGGGGCCACGTCCACCCGCCGCTCCTGCTGCTGCTGCTGCTCGGCCTGGCCGGCGCCCGGCTGCAGCAGCGACAGCGAGCGCTCCAGCTCCGGGCACAGCGCCATCGCATCCCGGCCGCCCGCCCGCAGAGGGGCCGGCAGCGAGCCCGACAGCGCCTTGGAATCGCCCGCCGAGAAAGCGGCAGTGACAGCAGACACCGCCCTGGGACTGCCCCGGAACTGCTCCCGTTTTTTCTTCCTTTTTTTTTTTTCCTCTTCCTTCTGTCAAACAATGAGGAAAGATGTCTCGAATACACCTGCAGCAGAGCCTTGGTTCGGCTGCAGCTATAGGGTCAAAACCGGGTGACCTCGGCGAGGTTCGGCGAGGCTTGTTCGGTTCGACTCCGTTCCAGTCGGCTAAACACGGCTGGGTTCGGCTGTTATCGGCTGCACTCAGCCATTTTCGGCCGTTCAGCTCAACTCGGCCGATCTCGGGAATGCTCGGCTGTTTTCGGGTGTTCGGAAATCCTCGGGTTTTTTCGGCTCTTCGGCTACACTCGGATCTAATCGTCACAGCTCGGCTATGACCAGATGCAGTCGCTTAGGTTCTGCTCTTCGGGCCAGCTCTGCACTGTCGAACCGCACTCGGTGCTGCTCGCCGCGCTCCCGCAGCTCCGTTCGGCTCCCTGAGGGCGGCGCGGGCCGGGCCGAGGCGCCACACGGGCAAGCGGGGCCAGCTCCCGTTAAACACTCGGTGTTTTCCTGCTGCGGAGTCCCGCGGGTGGCCCGGCCATCGCACGGACACGGCCGGGAGCGCGGAATCGGCCAGGAGCTCCCGGGCAGTGACTGCACTCGGGCACTAAGACCCAGCTCCCAGCCCGGGGCTCCTCGGGGCCAGGTGCGGGGCAGAGCTGCAGCACCGCGCTGTGTCCACAAGGTAGCAGCACTGGGACGGGCCCGGCACAGAGCTGCAGCACCGCGCTGTGTCCACAGGGCGGCAGCACCGCGGCCCGGCCCGGGGCTCCCCGTGCGTAGGGGACAGAACCCCCCGAAAATAAACGCCCCGAAAGACACCCGGCCACCGCTTCAAAGAGAACCCCTGCCACCAAGCAAATGCAAACCAAAAAACCCTGTGTTTTAAGCTCTGTTCCATTATTTCTTTACATTTATTAGTTTTATATTGATCATGACCATGTCTTTTTTCTAGTCATATCTATGGATATAATATATAGACTACTGTAATAATATAAGTAACGAGTAATATTATAGATTTTATTTATGTATATTCATATTATTTTTCATATTTAAATTTCTGTTTTTATTATATATATTCATATTTTTATATTTTTGTACTTAGTTTTTAAAATTCGTGTCTATTGCTGTATGTTTTAAACTCTATTAATTCATTAACCTAACACGACAGCACCACAATTAAGCAGAATTACATTAGCCTGGTTTTCTAAGGGGGAAAGTGGTTTTAAATTAAAATAATATTGGTATATTTTCTCTTTCTCTGTTCTTTTGGGTGGGTTTTTTTTTTAATGTTGTTTGTTTTGTTTTGGATTTCTTTGTTACTAAACAATGAGAGTTACAAAATCAAAAGTCTACTTTGCTTTCTTGCTACCTCTGAAATACACCTCGACTTCAAGTTACTGCTGCTGATCCTGTAAATGGCTACAATGAGAATTGTTAGGGGGTAAAAAGGAAAAAAGAAAAAAAAAAAGAAGGCCCCTTGGTCTTTAGAGCTTTCTCTGTTCAGGATTTCTAATTTAGCAGAAAATACAGAGGTTTCTCTAGCTGCACTCTCAATTCTATCCAGACGTGCAGTGGACATGGATTTCATTTGTCACCTCCTCTGTTCCCAACAGCCAAACTTCCACATATTCGGGCTATAAAGGAGTAGAGAGAAGAGGAAAAAAAAGAAAGAAAAGAAAAAAAAAATGAAATAAAATTTCAAGTAAAACACAAGAAAAAACAGAATTAGAAAGGAAAAAATAGAAAGGAAAAAATAGAAAGGAAAAAATAGAAAGGAAAAATTAAAAAGGAAAAAATAGAAAGAAAAAAATAGAAAGGAAAAAAAAGAAAGGAAAAAATAGAAAGGAAAAAATAGAAAGGAAAAAATAGAAAGGAAAAAATAGAAAGGAAAAATTAAAAAGGAAAAATTAAAAAGGAAAAATTAAAAAGGAAAAATCAGAAGGGAAACATTAGAAGGGAAACATTAGAAGGGAAAAATTAGCCACAATCCCTGGAACAACAAAATTACACTTGGCAAAAATCAGGAAATTTATTTACAAATCCATGGAGGAGGAGGAGGATGACACCAGGAACACACTCCAGCTGAAAGTCACCGTTTATTGGAAAAGGCAGGAAATGAAATGGACACTCTCTGGTTCTGCTCAAGCAATTCTCCGGGAGTCGGAGAGAAAAGTGGGAACCTCGGACCGGGACAGGGCCTTCCAGGGGCTTTGCCTCGCAGGGGCTCTCTCTCCTCTTTTGCCAGCTGCCTGCAAGAGGAAGAACAACAGGAGTCAAGTGTCCAACCTGGCCAGGACGTCCTTGGTTCAGGCAGTTGGAACAGGCCCTCCCACAGAGTGAGTCCAGGCCAAGCAAACTTCCTCCAAATCAAACATTTGAAGTGCCAAAAGCCCTCAAACGTCCAAAATAACTACGACAAAAATGCCCTCTGCTCTCCACGCCACCAATATCACATAAAGCAAATCAATTACCCTCTTCCTCCAGCACTCCCGTACAAAAAATCAAAATCTCCCTAAAATCACAACACAAACAATCACAAATTAGCCAAAAATTAAAAACTTGAATCTCATTACCAAAAACCTTAAAACAAACGCAAACTAAAAAACTCCACAATACAACCAAATACCAGCAAACAAACCACACTACACTCTTTTCACTAACAACTCCTATCATAAAAATGAAACAAATATGAAAAACAACCATAGAGAACCCCACATAACAAATCACAAATAATAGTAAAAAACATAAACCAACTTACTAAAGTCAAAACTGTACAACTGACCCTAAAAATGACTAAAAAGAAATCTCTATCCCTACACTGACTGAAAAAATAATAACCAATACTCTATAAAATTAGCCAAACTAATGAACAACATGAAAAAATCTAGACTACTAAAAAGGAAGCATCACTACCCCCCAAAAAATACAAAAAAAATTTCCACCATATCAATACCCATGTTCCCAAAATTAAAAGTAATAAAAAACCACCAAAACAACAAACAAATCAAACTACAAAAATAAAAATATCACAAATAAACTTAAATTAACAACACCAAAAAAATTTCCTAATGCAATAACCCCATAATGCTTCAAACAAAAATACCACTTATAAATACACACAAAGATAAAAGATCAATTGAACCATAAACAATACCTCCCACATTATCTGAAACTATAGAACATACTGCAATCAAACAAGCCAAATAAACCCCTAATAACACAATAAATTATCATTCAATTAAAAATATTAATGTACGCTAACAAATGAACTACATCTCACTACCTCAAACCCACCAAAACCAACACTACATATGTAGTCGTGCATTTCCGTACCTGAGCAGGTGTTTCTATAGAAGGAAGTTAAACTAGAATTTCCTATAGCTTGCTCACTGCAATTGGTTCAGTACCAGCACAGACACAGTGATAGGGCTTTGGAAGTGCACCTCAAAGCCTGGTGTCCATCTCATTGGGCAAAGAGCCAAATAACCATCGAGTATTAAAGAGCCAGCATAAGGGGTGCATGAGGCTTTTTGGGAATGCCTTAGCCTGTGTAACTGTGCTTGGTACACTGTGCTTGGCTTATCTCTTTTAATTTTGTAATGTTTATTATTTTTGCTGTTATTAAAACCTTTATTTTACAAAGCATATCCTGGGAAGCCGTCTCGCTATTTTATTAAGCCATTACTCTGCTGGCTGGACCCTTGGAGGTATTGAGAGAAATCTTGATATACATACTCACCATAATAAAAGCCACAAGCACCACTAAATCAATAAAAACCTGCCCTCTACCTCATGCTACAGCCCATGACACTAATGTAAATCTTAGAAAACGTATCCTTGAAATATATAACAGCCCACCAAAAAAAAAATCAACAAAACTCCGATCAAACACAACATGATCAATACCTCCATTAAGAAGCATAACATGAAATCAATAGACCACATCCCTTGTCACATCCCATGTCTGTGTGGGTGATAGCTAGGGACAGGCGCTCGGAAGATCACGTGATGTCACGGGAAGATAAGGACCCTCCCCCCGTCCCTTCGGTGGTGGCCCCTCCTAGCCCCATTAGCTTCCCACCAACCACTGACCTTTAGATCCTTTGCCCTCCCACTGACATAGTAGAAGACCCTTTAGACTATTTAACCCCATGTGTAATACAATAAACTGCCATTTGCCGTCCACCACATTGGTGTCAGCGTGTCAGATGGCCTGAGTAGCTCGAGGACGTCGAGCTGCCGTGCTGACTCTTTGAAACCAGGTCGCCATTGCCTCATATCGAAGGCAACATTCTGGTGCCGAAAGCCCGGGAACAAGAAAAACGCTCGGGAGTCGGGATTTTTCGCCTGGACAGGAGCAGCGGCCGGGGCAGGCCAAAGGAACTGACCCTCGGCGGGGGAGACGTCCCCGGACCAGCGAGACTCATGGAGGCAATCGCGAAGGTCGTAAGTGTAATTCACAGACAGTGGGGGATTGAGTGCAAGCCCAGAGATTTACAACTTGCTTTGGCAAGATTACTGGAGCTTGGGGTGATAGAGCGCCCAGTAGAAATCCTCCATTCGGAGGTATGGGGGAGGTGTACACTCGCGCTGGCCGAAGATACGGAATCCACAGGGAGCGGGAAACACCTTAAAGCATGGGGGAGGGTCAAGCAAAGTTTACGGAAAGCGCTGGAAGAACAAGAGACCTGGAGTGCCGCCCGTGTGTGTTTGCTGGCCACTCCTAAGCTGGGAGTGGGGGCCACCACGCAAACGGCGTCTGAAAATGATTTATCCGAGTGCGAGAAGCCGCGGGAGCCAAGCACGCTTCCCCCCTCCCGGAGCCCGAGCCCAAAGCCCCCGGTGCCCTCAGGGAACCCCCCGACCCCCACCCCGAGCCCGTCGGCTTCCCCCCGCCCCCCCGCGGAGCCTTCCCGGGCATCCGGAGGTCCCTCCCCCGTCCCCTTGCCGTCGATCGGTGGTTCGGTACCCGAGGCGCGGCAGCGCGGGCGATTTTTCTGGCAAGGACTGGCCGAGGAGGCCAGAGACGCCGAGCACGTGGCTCAGGAGAGCACGCGGCCGGCACCGCCACCGTACGGGTTTGAAAATGGCGCCGGCGGCAGCGGGGAGGGGCGGGGTCTGAACGTTTGTGGTGGGGAGAGCCCGGAGCCGTGGGTGTGCGCCAGTGCGCATGCGCAGGGGAAAGCCGGGGAAGAGGGAGAGGAATGCGTGCTCGGACGGGAGCCGCAGGCTTCTGCTGGCGCATGCGCGCAGCAGGAGGGGAGGGGGTGCATGTTCGGAGCGGCGCCGCGAGTTCCCACGGGCGCGTGCACACGGGAGAGCGGCGGGGAAAGCGCGCCCAGCCCGGCGCCGTGGGCTTCCGCGGGCGCGTGCGCGCCGGGAGGCGGTGGGGAAAGCACGCTCGGGGAGGCGCCGCCGTTCCCCGCGGACGTGCACACGCGGGAAAGCCGCGGAGAGCGCCCGCGTGGTTCGGAGCCGTGGTTTTCCGCAGACCCGCATGCACGGGACAGCGGCGAGGAGCGCGTGCGCGCCTCGGGGCCGCGGTTTCCCGCAGGCACGCACGTGCGGGAGGGGCGCGAGGAGCACGTGTCCCGTCGGGAGCTGCGTTCAGCACTGCCAGCATTTAGGGGAGAGACCTCGCCCCGCAGGAGGCAGGGCAAGCCCAGGGGGCGGGAGCGGAGCCATCCCCGAGAGGGGGGGCGGGAGTGGAGCCACCCCCGAGAGGAGGGGCGGGGCCGGAGCCGCACTGAACGACACTCAAACCCAGAAGTGAGCTGGCAGTGTGCCTCTGACTCCTTGTCAGACAGTACCGGCGGCAGCAGCTCCGGAGAGCAGACAGACAGTGATTGGGATTCAGAAACAAAGAGAGCAGAACCAACACGATTTAAAATGAAACCTAATAAAGCTTTCAGCCACTCCAAAAAGAGTTTACAACATGAGCCAGCCCAGGTCACTGACTGGGGAAAAATAAAAATAGCCTGTGCTGAGTGGACACCGGCTTCCACAGTGAAAGCTTTCCCAGTAAGGGTTACTGGAATAGGGGACAACCAACAAAAAATACACACGCCAGTAAATCCCAAAGACATACAAACAATTGTAAAAGCGATTTCAGAGAAAGGGATGCACTCTGCCATGGTCTCCACTCTGCTGGATGGCCTTTTTGGTAATTATGATTTACTGCCTTTCGATATCAAGCAGATAGGACGCATGATATTTGATGGGGCGGGATTGATAGTCTTCAAACAAGAATGGAAGGACAATTGTGCAAACTTCCTAGCTCAGTCCTCTGGAGAAGGGCAGCCACTGCACAATTCCAGTTTATCGAGGTTATTAGGTAAACATGATGACCTGATAACCCCTCAGCAGCAAGCCACAGGCATGCGGGCTGAGGAGGTCAGAGCCACCACTCAGGCAGCCAGAGAGGCCATTCGTGCTGCCTCTCGAGTAGTGTCCAAGCCCCCCCATGGGCCACCATAAAACAGGGCGAGAGTGAGAGCTTCACACAGTTTGTGGACCGCCTCCAAGCAGCCATAGAGCAATCTGCCCTGCCCTCAGAGGCAAAGGGTCCGGTAGTAGCCGATTGCCTGCGGCAACAATGTAACTCTGTTACTAAAGACATTCTGCGCTCCTTGCCGGCCGGAGCCAGCCTGGCCGACATGATTAAACATGTAGTAAAGGAGGAGCAATTGACACCTATCCAAGCAGCCGTCCGCACCCTAACCAGTGCCATGGCATGTTTCAAGTGTGGCCAAGCAGGCCACATTGCAATGAGCTGTCCCCAGCCAGCACAGCCATCCCCGGCAATGCCCCCGCTCCAAGCCCGTGCGAGAGGGCCCTGCTGGGGCTGTGGGAAGAGAGGGCACCTTGCCAAAGACTGCAGGTCCCGGCCTCAGGGAAACGGGAGAGGGAGGGGGCGTGCGGGCCGCACCCAGCCTCCTCCCCCTGTGAATGCAAGGCGGCCCATCTATGCCAACCCCCAGTGGGGTGGGGAACCCTCATACCCCATGCCCCCACAGGGGACAGCCGGTTTTGCACCCCCCACAGCGACACAATGGCAAGGTTTCACAACACCGCCAGCGGCGCCCTCGTGCCCACCACCACAGCAAGCCACGCCTGTGCAACAGGGCCAGCAGGGGATGCCCCAGAGCGGAACCCCTGGGTGGCCCTGGCCATGAAAATAGGGAAGGAGCCTCTAATGATTTGGGGGACATGCCGCCTCTATGGCAGTCGGGATCCCCACATCATAGGGCTTCCGTTTTGGGGGGACACGGGGTCTGACTGTTCGATAATCCCGCAAGCACACTGGCCTCGGCATTGGCAATTTAAAGAAGTACCCCCATTGAGAGGAGTGGGAGGGCAGACCCGGGCATGGAGAAGCACTCAGTTGGTGGCTATAACACTCCACACGGAACAAGGACCAGAACAGACAGTGGCAATCTACCCCTACATCCTGCAAAATTCACCACCCTTGATAGGAAGGGACATCCTCTCTATGCTAGGAGTCAGGATCACAAATTTATCCTAAGGGCCACTGCCGTGCACCCACCGCTGCCAATCAAACTGACCTGGAAATCGTCAGAACCTGTATGGATTGAGCAGTGGCCCTTGTCAAAGCCTCGAATGGCAGCCTTGCTAGAACTGGTTGACCGTGAGCTGCAAAAGGGTCACATAGAACCCTCGACCAGTCCATGGAATACCCCCGTGTTCGTAATCCCCAAAAGGTCTGGAGAAGGCTATCGCCTCGTCCACGACCTTAGGGAAGTAAACAAGACAACAAAACCTATGGGTCCTGTTCAGACACTGCTGCCCATGAACTCAGCCATCCCTGAAGGGCAGCCATGCGCAGTGCTGGACATCAAAGACTGTTTCTTTTCAATACCTCTGCACCCTGAGGACAAGGAACGGTTTGCCTTTTCTGTTGTGTTCCCGAATGGCGAGCGACCCAGCCTCCGTTTCCAATGGCGCATGCTACCACAGGGTTTTGTGGACAGCCCCACGGTATGCCAAATCACCGTGGACAGAGCACTGATGCCAGTCCGACATTCCCACCCTGCTGCAACCATCATTCAGTACATGGACGACGTCCTCATCGCCGCACCATCAGCCAGCCAGGTGGATCAGTTAGTGTCCACAATCACAGAGACTCTCCAGGCAAACGGCTTTGAGATTGCGAGCGCAAAGATCAAGAGAGGACCCTGCGTGACCTTCCTGGGAGTGGGGATTACAAACTCCTATGTGACGCCTCCCAAGGTGAAGGTCTGCCGAGACATCAAGACGCTCCATGACATGCAGCGACTCGTAGGATCTCTTCAGTGGCTTCGCAACATCATCCTAATCCCTCCCGAGGTCATGGACCCCCTGTATGACCTCCTGAAAGGAAAGCACCCCTGGGAACCAAAGGAGCTGACGCCACAAGCAGCGAGCTCCCTCGACTTCATCGAACATCAGATGTCTACTGGCACACTCGCCAGGTGGAACCCAGGCGTGCCCCTTGATCTATACGTCCACTTTACACAGAAGGGAGGAGTGGGAGCACTGGCCCAAGGACCCTCTGAGAAGGCCCAGCCGATCCAGTGGGTGGTCCTCGGAAGACCAGCTCGTGCATTTTCCCCGGGAGTCGAATGTGTTGCCAACATCATCATGAAAGGCAGGAAACTCGCCCTGAAGCACCTGGGAACCGAACCGACAAGAATCCACCTTCCCTTCCGCAAGCAACTGACCACAGAATCAACCACCACGTCGGAGCACCTGGCCCTTGCCCTCACTGGCTTCGGAGGAGAAATCTGCTACGCCTCCAGACCACCTTGGACTCAACTATTGACCATTGTTGACATCGACATGCCACCAAAGGTCATGGACCGACCGCTGCCAGGACCGACGGTCTTCACAGACGCCTCTTCCATGACTTCCACAGCAGCGGCAGTGTGGCAGACAGGAGAACAATGGCATTGCGTCAAAGCATGCGACCCCACACTGTCAGTGCAACAACTGGAAGCAGCAGCTGTGGTCTTGGCGTGCGGACTTTTCCAAGACGAACACCTTAACATCGTGACAGACTCTATATTTGTGGCAAGGCTCTGCCTGGCCATGTCAGGGCCAGGTGTGTCAACATCTGCAGCGGCCTCAATGCTTGAAGAAGCACTCTCCTCGCGACAGGGCACCGTGTCTGTCATTCATGTCAACAGCCACAACCCAGTCAAGGGCCTCTTCCAGACCGGCAACGACAAAGCAGACGCCGCAGCAAAGGGAGTGTGGACACTGCAGGAAGCTCGTCATCTGCATGAGTCACTCCACATCGGAGCCAAAGCGTTGGCAAAGAGATGCAGGATCTCGACAGCGGACGCAAAACATGTAGTGGCCACCTGCCCTCATTGTCAGAAGTCACCCCTGTGGACCAGTGGGGTCAACCCAAGAGGTCTCAAGGCCTCTGAAATCTGGCAGTCGGACTTCACCTTATGTCAACTGCTGAAGCCTCGAGCATGGCTGGCAGTGACAGTGGACACTTACAGCGGAATGATTGTAGCCACACAACACCCCAAAACAAACTCTAAGGCCACAATTCAGCACTGGCTGACCGCCATGGCATGGCTTGGTATCCCCAAGCAAATTAAAACCGACAATGGTACAAATTTTACCTCCAAACCTGCGCAAGAATTCGCCTCAAAGTGGGGCATCACTCTAGTGCAGGGCATCCCATACAATTCTACAGGTCAGGCCATAGTGGAGCGAGCAAACCAAACCCTCAAAACCAGAATAGAGGTGCTGGCGAAGTCAGAGGGTTTCACCAATGTCATTCCCCCAGGGGACCAGGCACGGCTGCTAGCAACTGCCCTGCTAGCGCTGAATCAATTCCCCAGGGGAGATGAAGCAAACAGTCCTGCTCAAAAACACTGGGCCACCCAAGCATTAGAGGAGGGCCCGCGGGTTGTGATCAGAAATGAGCTAGGTGAATGGGAACGGGGCTGGAAGTTGGTACTCACGGGGAGAGGGTACGCGGCTGTCAAAAGAGAGGGAAGAATCAGGTGGTGGCCACTTAAGTCAATCAAGCCTGATCTTCAGGATGAGACTAATGAAAACTGTGAGTTTCTGTTTACAGGACATGCTTGCGAGGCACCCCCGTAAAGTGTGCATTCCAGTTCCAGAGAAAAGGAACGAACCGAGAGCACCCAAGTGTCCCACGCCAGTGAGACCCAGGCAACAACGATGCTTTTGTATGATTTTGCTATTGGGGCTGGTTGCCAGAATGCAAGCCAGCCCAGACTATTATCCTCATCAACCATTCAGGTGGGACACTCCCCGCAGAGGAATCACCTTGAGTCAAGTCACGGGTCAGGGAAAATGCTTTGGCAGTGCAACTTTAGCCAAGCAGAAGGGAAATGTTTGCACCGAAGTTGTCAAACCTGACAAGAAGATCAATAAGTGGGTGATCCCAGCTGCATCCGGAATGTGGGTTTGTCAACGGTCTGGGGTGAGTCCTTGTGTGTCCCTGGCCAAATTCAATGACTCTGATGATTTTTGTATCCAAGTTCTGATTGTTCCTAGGGTCTTGTACCGCTCAGACGAGGAGGTGTGTCAACTTTCCGAGGAACCGGGCCGGCTCCACAAGCGAGAAATAATAACAGGGGTAACCATCGCGATGCTGCTCGGACTGGGAGCAGCCGGTACAGCCACAGGTGTCTCAGCCCTCGTGACCCAACACCAAGGACTTTCTCAACTACAAGTGACTATCGACGAGGACTTGCAGAGGATCGAGAAATCCATCTCCTTCCTGGAGAAATCGGTTTCCTCACTTTCAGAAGTCGTCCTGCAGAACAGGCGGGGACTGGACCTCCTGTTCATGCAACAAGGAGGCCTGTGTGCCGCCTTGAAAGAAGAATGTCGCTTTTATGCTGATCATACAGGAGTCGTTAGAGACTCCATGGCAGAACTCCGAGATAGACTGGCTCAGAGAAAGAAAGACAGGGAAGCCCAACAGGGCTGGTTCGAGTCCTGGTTCAATCAATCGCCATGGCTCACCACCCTAATTTCCACATTGATAGGTCCATTGGCAATGTTACTCGTAGCTCTCGCCATTGGACCATGCCTGTTAAACAAGCTGGTCACATTTATTCAAACACGCCTAGAACGGGCCAACATTCTATTTGTAGGACAGCAACAATTGTTGTAAACCAAACTGTGAACACTGCCAGTTGCAAAGTTCTGCCTAGTCAGCTTCGCAGAATTTACTCAAGTTTTCCAAACCCCTTCTTTTTTTTATCAAGTTACTACCTTGTACCCCTTTTCTCCAATGCCTCTAACTACCTCATTTTTTTTGTGAAAAGGGGGGGGGAGATGTGTGGGTGATAGCTAGGGACAGGCGCTCGGAAGATCACGTGATGTCACGGGAAGATAAGGACCCTCCCCCCGTCCCTTCGGTGGTGGCCCCTCCTAGCCCCATTAGCTTCCCACCAACCACTGACCTTTAGATCCTTTGCCCTCCCACTGACATAGTAGAAGACCCTTTAGACTATTTAACCCCATGTGTAATACAATAAACTGCCATTTGCCGTCCACCACATTGGTGTCAGCGTGTCAGATGGCCCGAGTAGCTCGAGGACGTCGAGCTGCCGTGCTGACTCTTTGAAACCAGGTCGCCATTGCCTCATATCGAAGGCAACACATGTCCAAACAAAGTAAAACTACACAGTGAAAGATCAAACCCCACCTTAAAACCACTGAACAGAAAAAGCTTTCAACAATGAAAAACTGCATCTAACAGAACACCCAAAGCTCCACCGGGCAAGCTGGCCTTACCAATCTGAACCCTTACATACAATAAACAAAAACAAAACCCCAATAATACGTTTCAGAAGTCTATTTTAAAAAGCTACTTAATTCTACCTCAAATACAAACAAATCCATCCATTCTGTTATCTTCACTCCAAACCCAAATGACATAAAATAAATACCAAAAAATAAAACTAAACACCATATAACACCAAAGAATTTAATATTCTATTAAAACCACATAGATAACACCACATTCCCGTTCCAGCTCGGCAATTCCCAGGGAATGAATGTGCCGGAAACTCCTAAAGCCCCTGCTGAGGAACCCAGCCCTCCTTGGGACAGCCAATGCAGCAGACATCGAAAAAGGAGGGGAAAGTCAAGCTTGGAGTGGAAACAGACAACATAAATACACCAGCCTGTAAAAAAACCTTCAAATTGCAACAGTGGGAACCAATCACATCTACTCTTTCCTTGATTTGGTGATAACATAAATACAAAGTAGAAACATTAAACACAAGGCAGAGCTAGGATTTGACAGGTCTTCATTTTGGCAATCTGGATGACAAATGTCTCTTCCAGGGCTGCGATGCGCTTCGGGGGCAGGCAGAGAACAGAGGCAAAAATTGCCAGAGAGCCTTTCTATTGCCTTCAGCCCCAGCATCTGTTCTTATGGTTCCAGGCACGTGGTTGTATCATTCCTAGACAAAAACATTATGGCATTATAGTCAAAACTACTCCCCACCTCTGGTCAGAGTTTCCTATGTTCCTGTATCCAATAGAGTGAATAGAGAGAGGGTTTCTTTCCAAAAGAGTTGAGAGATAAATTCCTATTCTTCAGCAATACCTATAAAAAGAAAAAACTTGACAAGTTTTAGTATTCTACACCCGCCCCTCCCTGTGAATTTCCTGGCAGCTTTGGGATCCTCCGGGGGAGGGGACCCAGCATGATCCCTCCTCATTCCCCACTCACCTGCTCCTCCAGGGCAGAGTGGCTCCCTCTCCTGGGGAGCCCCAAATGGAGCCCCAAATGACATTAGAGTCCCTGAGTCTCCACCTCCTCCCCTCAGCCTTTTTTCCTCACCCCCAAAGAAGGCACAGAATGAGTCCAACTGTGCCCTGGAAAGCAGCACGGCACTTTATTCCAGCCCTTTCCAAGTGTAGGTCCCCCCAAAAAGGGACTCTGCAGCAATAAGAAAGGGGGGCAGCCCCCAGAAGGGTTACAGTCCTTCCCCAGCCCCGCTATCAGAGGAGGAGAAAGAGGGAGTGGCAGCAGAGAGGACACAGGAAGAAATGGAAGAAGGGGTGCAGGATGAAATAAGATAAAACCAACCAAAACCTGGGATGGGCAGCATGACAGAGAGGGATTAAAAAAGAACAGGAACAGGAAACGGGACACAAGGATCCCATGAGAAACAACAGCACACAGAAACAGCACAGAGCCACAGAGAATAAAAAAGGAACACGAGTGAGGCATGGAGAAGGATGGAGAAAAAGACAGAGTGCCAAACACACAGCAAGGACAGAGGGATACAGAGACAAAGAGGGAAATTCACTCAAGAGCACCTACCCTGGTTGGGCAGTGGGCAGCTGTGCTCCTTCCCTGAGGAGCAGGGTTGTTCAAGCGCTGCTCTCCAACATTTGGGTGCAGGACACAGGGACACTGCCCTTCCCTGGAACTGCTGCCCTGCACAGCTCTTGGGATGGGGAACAGCTCAGTCTGTGATTTGAGCTGACAGTGTTGTCCAGGTGGCTGCAGCATCAGCCAGGGCGATGTTTGGTGTCAGTGGCTCCGGACCAGCAGGACGGAGAGCACACGGAAGGGAGTGAAGGAAAGCCTCAGGCCCCACTGCTCCAGCGGCAGGTGGCCCCACACAGCCTGGGGGACAAAGCCCGAGGCTGAAGGGACTGATCTCCATCCCCACGCAGCCCCAGCCCTTCTGCACGGACTCACAGTATTTCCTCCTTAAGGGGAGAGAGGTCTGGAGCCAGGTCTGTGCTGCCATGGAGCCGAACCACCACAGCCTCAGGTCTGCCCTTGGCCTCTGGGGGACTTCAGACACATGAGACAGGCACAGCCTCTCCAACACAAGTTGCTGTGCTCAGCTGAGCCTGACCCCCACTCGGTGTGGGTGAAAGAGCAAGCCTTGCCCAACAACAGAACCTCAGCCCCTCTGCCCTCCCCTCCTGTCCCCCAGCACCCGCCTGTTTGACAGCCTCCAGCACGATGGCAGGTGAGCTGACAGAAAAGGCACTGCAGGCTGGGCACAGAGCACAGCTGGCCGGGACCACATGGAGCGGGAAATGCAAGTTGTAGGCTTGCTGAACCACACCGGCCTCCTGGGAGGAACCTGCAGCACAAGAACCTCTCTCTAGTCAGCCTCACTCTGGTGGTGCCCAGAATCTGCCATGGAATCAGGGCACTTGGGTGCCCAAGGCAAGGCAAGGTTAGTGAGCCCAGTGCCCTGGCAGCACCCACTGTCACCCAGAGCAGAGCCAGAGCGCTGTGACAGGACGACTGCTTCCCCTGCTGCCTCGAGGCTGGGCCCTGAAATGGAAGCAAACATGCAGCAGCAAACAGGCAATCCTGCAGGCCTGAAATGCAGCACCCGAGAAAGAAATCAAGGCAACTCTTTGCTCTCAGTTATCTCTTGAGCCTTGCAACAGCAAACAGCCAAAATAAGTGAAGAGCGCTGGTGGGCACGTGTCCCTCTGCTCCCCGCAAACAGCCAGGAGAGCAGGGATGGGCAGCAGGCACACGATGTGCTGCTGCCCTCATGTCACTATTGCCTTATGTCACCCCACTTTTGTAGCTGCTCTTTCTGAAAACAGCATTGCTGCATCTTTTCCTTCTAAAACTTTCCCCCTCAGCCACACAACAGCTTTTTCAGCTTTCAAAGCACGTAAGAAGCATTAAGCATAATATAACATAAACAAACATAAACATGCCCCAAAGGACAAGACAACCCCATTCTTATTGGATCTTCCCTGTTTTCTTTTACCCTCGCTTTGGTTCCCTTGCACTCTTCGAGAAGCGGCACAAGGGGGAGGTTTATTTCTCATTTAGGAATCCACATATTGCCGTGCGTTGTGTGCACAGAAATACCGCTATTGCTTCATCTGAAGTTACTACTTGACTTTGTTACCTTCCTTTTCTTTTTCTTCGCCGAAAGAATTGTTAAGCATTGTAAGGGGCAGCCCAGGGAGGCGGTGGGGTCACTGCCCCCAGACGCGTTTAAGGAAAGGCTGGACACGGCACTCAGTGCCACGATCTGGTTGACACGGTGATGTCCGCTCACAGGTTGGCCTCGGTGATCTCAGAAGTCTTTTCCAACTCCATCAATTCTGTGAAATCAAGAATTTGGCTCCCGGGGCAGCCCGACCCGCCCGGGCTGAAGGCGGAACGGGGCTCCCGGAAGGTGCCCGGGTTCAGCCCCCGCCCTGCCCCGGGAGCCGAGGAGGAGCCGGGAGGCGGGACCGGGAGGCGGGACCGGGAGGCGGGACCGGGAGGCGGGACCGGGAGGCGGGACCGGGAGGCGGGACCGGGAGGCGGGACCGGGAGGCGGGACCGCGGACGGGGCTGAGCAGGCTCGCGGCGCGGCGGGAACTGCAGACAAGAGGCCGCCATGGAGACGCTTGGGGTGAGGGGCCGGGGCCGGGCCGGGGCCGTGCCCTCAGCGCTCCCTGCCCTCAGCGCCTGCCCTTCTCCTCCTCACAGGGAGCGCCTGTGGCCATCGCCGTGGCCGTGGTGGCGGCGTCGGCCGTGCTGCTGCTGCTGCTCCGAGGGTCGGCGCGGAGGCCGAGCGGCCCCGTCACGCTGCAGGACCCGCTGGCCAAGTACCCGCTGCGGCTGCTGGACAAGGAGGTGCCCGGGGCTCGGGGACCATCGCGGGTCCGGGGCAGGCGGTCCGCTGGGCTGCGGGGGCTCTTGGCCGTGGGCTGCCCCGGGGATCGAATCCGCAGAGCCCTTCAGGGATAGCTGTGAGCCCCGCGGCGCCCAGTGATGCTCCCAGGGCAGAGCAGGGTGTCCAGGTTCCTTTGTGCCACGCTGTAGTTTCCCGATGCCTCGCGTGTCCGATCGCCGGCCGTGTTCCTCCCTCGGTTCCTGTCCTGCGTGCACCACGGGAAGCGAGCCCGGCAGCCGGAGCTTCTGCACGCCCGGTGATGCCTGGTGTCTGGCCACAAGCACGGAATGCGCTCACTGTCGTTGGGCATAGGGTTTCCTGGTTTTTTCTGTGTGACGGTGCTGTAGGGATTGTGCAGGCAGGCAGAAGTCACTCCTTGTGGAAGTAAAGAGGAGAAAACTGCTTCTTAAACTCCTGGTCATTTCAGCTTCATTTTTTAAAGCCGTTTCTGTGTCCTTTCCCAGCATTTGGCTTCCATGCTAACAAAGAGCAGGCTTGCTGAAGCACTGTGTGTTGAGTAGTTTCCAGTTCCAAGTAGTCTTGATGCTGACCTCATTCTAACTTTGGTTTTTCAGGAAATCAGTCACGATACTAAGAAATTCAGATTCGGGCTACCCTCAACGAATCATGTATTAGGATTACCTGTAGGTAAGTACTGTAAACACTTAGTTACCTACATTTCTGGTTTCTCAGAGTTCTGGGACTTCTGACTGTGAATTTAAGACTCAGAAAAGCAAGGAGTTGAAAGCCACGTCTGAATGCTGTTGTCTCAGAGAGGAATGTCAGGTTTCCCAGAGGGTTGTATTTTTGATCTTTCCTGTGTGCTTTGTCCAGTTGTGTGGTGTGGAGTTAGAAATGGAGCAGTGAAAGTGAACTGAGCCTGATGGAGTTTGTCACCAGTCAGGATATAAGCCAGAGTGGTATCTTTCAAAGCTTTTTCATATTTCGGATTTGCATTCTACTTCCATCTGGTCCCCTCAGTCTGTTGGCAATTACCCTCATGGTTTTGGCAAATACAGTCACACTTGAAAAGGAGAAAGGGGACAGCTCTGCTGCCTGGGAAGACACTGAAATATTCAGAGCTTTTTCTGTGCATGCACTTATGTTTGAATTACACACATTTCCATGCAACGTAATCTGGAGTTCTGTAGCACAAATTTCAGCCTAGGATTGGCCTTCTCTCCTGTACCCTGGAACACAGATGGCACTGAACCTTGGACCTTGAATCAAGGATAAAAGTCTCCCTCCCTGATCTGCAGATGAGGCTCTGAGCTCTCTGGCAGTTCCCTGTGCTGTATGGCAGCTGTCAGGGTCGTCCCATTCCATGTAAGCATGTCCTTGCACGCTGCTTGTTTTTCTCCAAACTCTCTTCTGGCTTGTATGGGACAGAGTAATGGAACTAACTAGACAAAAGGTAAACCAACTGAGACGTGCTCTGCAGTGCTTGTGTTTACCCAGATTCATTCTTAAGAATTCAGGAATAAGATCCTGAAACTATACTACTTCCTGGGCGGTTCCTGCTCTGTGCTGAAAGAGGAGGAGGAACTGAATGTTTCATTTATATGGCAAAGATTTTCTCTGTCATAGCATGCGTAGCAGGTTACAATACCTGCCTTTCCCTCCTGTCCTCCAGGTATGAAAAAAAATCAGATTATAATCCTTTTTCCCTAGGCCAACATGTTTACCTTTCTGCAAAAATCGATGGGAATCTGGTGATTCGAGCCTATACCCCAGTTTCCAGTGACGAGACAAAAGGTTATGTTGATTTAATTATTAAGGTAAATTTTGTTTTCCTTTAATATAGATAAGTTGCTAATTGGAAGGAGGGCAAGTAGCTCATTTTACTGAAATGGTTTGTTTTAATTTAGTCATCAAATTTTGTCTTTCATTCAAATTTCATTGTTACCGGATCACATCTTTTTCAAATAGGGTGACTGCGTGGCAAACAACTCATTCCACATTGCCCTTGAGTAGTAAGTTGTATCCCGAGTGTCTGCTGTGTGGCACTGAGGGATGGCACAGGAAGAGTAGAGGGAGAGAACCCCTTCCTTGGCCATACTTTAGGAACTTCCTTAACATCTTTTTTTGGCAGTGCACGTGTGGAATTCGAGACGGATGCTGCACTCAGAGTGCCTCATTAAAAGCTTCAGGGGCTCTGAGTATCAGCCCCTCGTTATCTAAAAATGCTCGTACCTTTTCTCTGTAGCAGTCCCATGGGCATCTCCACGCAGCTCTCAGGGTCTGTCTGTCTGTGCCAGTAGCTGGTCTGTAGACTCAATGGCTCACTTTCCTCACACAGGGATGAGGGAAGAATGCCGAGCTCTGTCCGGACTGACCTGGGACCCTGCTGTCCCTGGTGTACAGCTCCAGCTCTTCATCTGCTGCAGTCCCTTCTCTTTTTAACCACTTCCAGCTCGCTCCTTCCCACCCCAGCATGGCCACCTAACCCTGTCCCTCCCTCCTCACAGCACGGGCACCAGACTCCAGCTGCCTCTCACCACCTAACTCACTCTTTTATCACACCAGAGCTGGCAGGGCCAGGCTGTTGCCACTCTTGGGTAATTAACACAGCTGCAAGGTCTCAAAGTCAAGACTGCTCTGGGCACTGTCTCCATGTCTCCCCACAATCTCTCTCCCTCTAGACACCTATGCTGCTGCTATGCTTACAGCAAGCAGCTCTAAACAAGTCAAACAAGGGAAATCCTTTAAGCTAAAGGATGCAGGATTATCTGAGCCCAGGACTTCTAGATTTCCTAATCCTTTTCTATGATAGAGTTTGTCCTTAGGCAAAAATCCAGGCTTTTTTTTTTTTTTTTTTTTCTTCATGTTATAATGGTGGTGAATTGTTGTGAACTGCTTAATGCTTCTTACGTGCTTTGAAAGCTGAAAAAGCTGTTGTGTGGCTGAGGGGGAAAGTTTTAGAAGGAAAAGATGCAGCAATGCTGTTTTCAGAAAGAGCAGCTACAAAAGTGGGGTGACATAAGGCAATAGTGACATGAGGGCAGCAGCACATCGTGTGCCTGCCGCCCATCCCTGCTCTCCTGGCTGTTTGCAGGGAGCAGAGGGACACGTGCCCACCAGCACTCTTCACTTATTTTGGCTGTTTGCTGTTGCAAGGCTCAAGAGATAACTGAGAGCAAAGAGTTGCCTTGATTTCTTTCTCGGGTGCTGCATTTCAGGCCTGCAGGATTGTGTTTTACAGTTCATGACACTGTCTGCAGGAAAGTTAGGGGTTGGTAATGTGCAAATGACTGTTCTTATAGGTCTACCACAAAAATGTGAGCCCCAAGTTTCCAGAAGGTGGGAAGATGTCCCAGTATCTAGATAATATGAAGATTGGAGACACCATTGATTTCAGAGGGCCAAATGGACTCCTGGTCTATAAGGGAACAGGTACTGTGACACAAAGGTAGGAGAGCTAAAGGGAGGTATTGGTTATTGTCAGAGGTGTTTTATAAAATTTGACAACTATAGAGAATGTTCTCTTTTTTTTTTTAAGAGGAAAAGAGGAAAATCACCTTTTTTAGACTTGATCATGAGCCTGTCAGAGCTGATATGATGGGAAAGAGTACTTTGTGTAAAGAGAAGTGACGAGTGTCTCACTCCCAGGACTATAAATCTGAAAAAACTGCTATTGTATTACATGGCTGAAAAGTCTGCACTGGAAATGAAATACCTTAGCTATACATATGGAGGGAGATGCTTCTTAAGCAACTGAGATGGTGACTTACAATGCCCTCTGAGAATCTCAGTGCTGTTACTGAATAACCAGCTGACTGAGGGCCAGCTCCATTTCATCATCAAAACAGGTCTGAGTTGACTGAAATAAGATCAGAGGAGTAATCCTCTTGTAGGATACAAGTGAAAGATTTTGCACTGACCTTGACTGAGAGGAGTTGTGAATTAAGTCTCTCTTCAGAGTGCTCAGCACTTCTCTGGACACTCACCTCCTGTGATCAGCAATTTCCTGATGGATCTATCTCAGCAGAAAGAAGGGATTGCCAGAAGAATTGTCTTTAACTGATAATCTGTAGTAATTTCTTCCCATGTAATCTGTATCCATGTTTATTTGGAAGTTCATGTACCTATAGGCTTGGAATATTTCTTCTAGGTACCTTTCTTATCAAGCCTAATAAGAAGTCTGAAGCAGAGAAAAAGTTTGCAAAGCACCTGGGGATGATAGCTGGAGGAACAGGTAAAACTAATCCCATCATGTGGAGTGTCTAGTGAGTGAAAATGTCTTTGTGCATGTATGTGAGGATTGTCACTGTACTTTAGTAGCAGAGTACTTACGCTTGGATTTCTTTCCATTAATTTCTTTTCACGGTGGCAACACTCAGGCATTCCAGTGGTTTGAGCTCAGTCCTGGGGAGTAGCAGCCTGAAGGTTGGAATCCTCATTTACCTTGTGACCTTAGAGAACTCACTTCATCAGTGACAAAAACTATTTTAAGAGAATGTCTTGAGGGTAAAATTCCGCGATACGGAATCCTAAAGAGAAAAGCTCTGCATCCAAGAATTGTGGGTTTGTGTTGGAACTGTTTGTCATAATAGAAACCCTCAGTCTCTGCACTCCGTGTGGATTAGAAATCCAGAGCTGTGTAGCCCTGTGTAAACTAAGATCCCATTGAAGGCTGAAGGGAGGCAGCCTTAATACTGAAACTGTAGCCATGGAAAGAAATGCCCACTTGATAACCATTTTGGTTTTTAATAGGAATAACTCCCATGTTGCAGCTGATCCGTCAGATCACAAATGATCCTAAGGACTCCACAAAATGTTACCTCCTTTTTGCTAATCAGGTGAGTATTCTGTCCCACCTCTTTGTTCTTCTTTAGCAGCCCACTTGTTTTTGCTGGCTTCTGAGCTTTTTAAGCTGATGGCACATGTTTCGTACTCTTTCACATTTAGTCGTCTCTTCACGGTTTCGCTGGATTCCTACATTAGGAATAAACACTGTGAGCAGATCCTGATCCCTCTGCTCATCTTAGTTCCTTCACTGATTTCAAGGAAACAGGATTTGTTTCCACTAATCTGTTTGTACCGTTAACCTTCACCATGCTGGCCCAGGGACATTTGCTATGGTCAGGGGCAAATCCAGCTCACTGTGATTTTAACCTGGAGTAAAAAGTTGTCATCTTTAGGACTGTGTTTTGGTGGTGGCTAAGTCTCACAGTTTGTTGTTCTTAATCCCAGTTTACAAAAGTCTGTAATGATAATAGCTATCATTGAAGGGGCAAAATACCAAATCACTTTCTTGATTTGCATAATTTCTATCATTGCATTTGTTGTGCATGGCAGATGAGCTCCCATCGGAGGGCTCCTGGGATGGTTTGGAGCTAAACAGCCCTGTCATTTTGCAGACAGAAAAAGATATATTGCTGAGAGCTGAGCTAGAAGACATTGCCAAGAGGCATCCTGAGCAGTTTGTGCTGTGGTACACACTGGACCGACCTCCAAAAGGTAGGGACACGTGGAAATGCCTTTGCTCACCCCTGTGCAGCAGTCAGAGCTTCAACAAACCTTACCCCACACCCTGTTTGAAAAAGGGATCTAAGCCAAGTGGGCCTTAAAAAGTGGGAGCTCATAATTAACCTCATTTGGGTCAGACTTGTTATTTAGTGCATCTCTTCATGTATTTCAGTTGTTGGGAAATTTCATCAAAAGTTCAGCTCTGTTTTGGGCTGTCTCCCAAATCAGGTTATGTTAGCATGTTGTTGGCATTAAATAGTTTAATACCTGTAAGTATTATGTGCACATCTTCATTTTGCAGCAGCTCCAGGTTAGATTCTGGTAAAACAGAGCTGCCATGGGTATGGATTACAGCATCATTTTCCAGCTTGGCTCACCTCAAATGGCAGATGCATACAATAATTCTACTGCTTGAAATAGTTGAGCATTTCTTTCCTCTTTTAATTCGTTTTCTCTTATCAATAAACAGAGCTTTTGTTATCACTGAACTTTGTCACCTCACCGCTCCATCTCAAAAAAAAAAAAAAAAAAAAAAAAAAAAAAAAAAAAAAAAAAGTAGTACAGATCTCCATACCTCTCCCTGCCACTGGAAAAGCTGATTCACTCTTCCTTTTTATTCGTACCTGCTTATTTCTTTTATAATTTATTGTTTTAAGACCTCCATGTCTCCTCAACCAGATCCTTGTTATCTACATCTTTGCTATCTACATCCTTCTTGTCTCTGTGAAAGGGGATGACTAGGTCTGACCTGAGTGAGGAATTTAACCCTCTCCTGTCTTGCAGTGATGGTGCCATAACTTGATGCTTCTTAACGAGGTTTAAAAAGGCTTCACCTGTACAGAGACACAGAGTAACTGAATGAATTTCTTTGTTGCAGACTGGAAGTACAGCTCTGGTTTTGTCACTGCAGAGATGCTGAAAGCCCACCTGCCTGCCCCTGGCAGCGAGACCCTCATCCTCATGTGTGGGCCACCCCCAATGATTCAGTTTGCCTGTCAGCCCAACCTGGACAAGCTCGGCTACCCCAAGAGCAGCACATTCGCTTACTAACACTGATGGCACCTGAGACCTTTTTTGGAAGTACTGAGTATTTTTCTACAGGAACAGTTGATGTGCAACTGTGCAGCATTTGTGTGTGTGTGTTTTAACCCCCTGATGTAATTTCTGTGGTTTATAATTTCATAATTTACCTTGTGTGTTTTCATACTAAGAAGTTGAGAAATCCTCTTGAATTGTGTGGGAGTTAGTCTGACCTCTGAAATTAATATATAACATTAATTCTGAGGAGCAAAAAAAAATAAGATGAGAGGTCATTCACATGAATTGGTGTTAAATCATTCCACAGTCAGCAAGCGAGAGGGGAACATTCAGAATTTATTCATAACAGTCAAAAAATAAGCATTTATACCAGTGTTATGCTAATCAGGATTTCTTACTACCTATATTTAAAAGAAGAATCAATTGTTTTGTGGATTGACTATTCACAGCCAAGTTAGCACAACAACACACTGAGTTGTAAAGACAGCATGAAAAGAAATAGAAAATGTTGTGTTTGGAATGGGAGCAGCCCATTTACAGTGCTGTAATAAGTCTGTTGGCTAATTGACCTGACAAAGGATTTCAAACACCCATGGTACCTGAACTGGTCACTAGCACTGACTGCATTGCCAGACTGGTACATTTAATACTTTTTATTAAACATTAAACAGTACAGTTTGCTGATGCATAGACTTACTTCTCATTCTCCTGAGTTATCCTTTTTTGCAGTTTGCAGTGATGGAAAAGAACCTGCCTCGATTTTCCCACCGTGGACAATCAAATCATGTGTTTGTCTTCTTACACCTGACCATACAGTGCAAGGTCTGTCATGAGGGACCTGTAAAAAGCACCCCAGGTAGTTCTCCAAGAGCCCTAGCTGCATTCTGTGGCCAGCCCTGGAGTTTTCCTCTTTATGTGGGAGGGTTGTGGCTGGCAGTGACCTGCCCTCAGGCTGTATTAGAATCTAAAGCAACACCTGCAGCCAGCAAGGAGGGTGTGATGCAAACCAACCCTGTATAAAGTACTTCTCCTTACAGTTAGGGAGATTTTTTTTCTGGCATTTATGTGTTTACTAAGAGAGCTTCTTAGTAGCTCACTAATACAGGAGATGCACATGTAAACAGATGCCACAAGTAATTGCTGCTGTAAAGGTGATAGCTTCACCCCTAGCCCCTCAGAAAGTGAGAGGCCACATTTCCCTCTGATGCAGTCCTGTCTAGCCCAGTACAACAACAGATTTATTTTGTCAGGTGTTTCAAAGAAATATTTGTGTTATTCTGGTACTTTCCTGGTAGTCTGAGTTACAATTTCCTACTACAGTTCTTTTTGCCTTAGGTAAAGATTTGTGAACATGGCAGCTCATCATCCTAATAAAAGCAAGGGCTTGGTGGACAGTGTTATGTTCCATTCTTCCCATCCTACAGTGCACTGACTTGGATAAAAAAGAGGGCTCTCACCAGCATCCAGCTCAATTCCAGGTAGCTCTGATTAACCCCCACAACACAGTTATGTATTAATGATTCCTGCACTACAATTATAAAAATAAAAAATTACCAAAAGTCTTTCATGTAACAGTACATCAACATAGCATGTAAAGGACAGTGAATAGAAGGACACAATGTTGCCAGTCTTGGCTTTCCCGACTCTGGGTATGAGTCCCACTCCTCTCCCAACACCGTTTCCTATTACATGATGTGGGAAGACAGCACAGAAGAAAGTTACCTGTAAGGTGTGGCTGCACTGACAGGGGGAAATGCTGCGTGGAGGTGGCAGTGGCAGGAAGGAGGGAAAGCTTTCCTGCTGCACAGCATCCAGCTGCTCCTGGCCCCTCCTGTAGGCACGAGGTACAAGTCGTGTTCTTGGTCATGCTGAAGCATCATCTCCAGTCTTCAAAGGTCGGTGTCAAAAACCTGCTGTCATTCAGCATTTCATCCTGGCTCAGCAGCGTCTGAAAGAACAAGAAGGGCAGGACTGAGGGGGTTTGGTGAAGGGCCTGTGCTCCCAGAGACCCAGCTGCAATAACAGCCGGCTCACAACACAGGTGGTGACAGCCACACAATCAAAATTAATTTCTTCAGCTTTAAATAACTTTCTTGCCTGAGGAAATTCTTAGAGATTCTGTGTCTGGCATGCAACTCAACTGTATTTCATAGTTCTTCATTACATGTTCTGGTCGCTTATTTTTATTTCTTAATAAATTAGCTTCTGTGGAACGAAGCAGCAGAACTAAAGTGTTTTGTTTTGCTGAGTTTTACCTCATGTAAATTTTCACAAGTGTGTACCTCATTCCTAGCTGCTGTGCCTGAGGTGGTGGTTACCTGCAAAATCTTGGAAGAATTGTTTTCATTTTGTCAGAGGCAGCGGAGTTCACGAAAACTTAAAACGAAGCTTAATTTCTAGAGCAATTTAAAAGCAGGGTGTTTTTCTGACTGGATGTCCCACCAGGCTGTAAAGAGATACTTGACAAGAGCAGAGACCAACTCACTCTTCATTACCACCAGCAGTGACTGAGTTCAGTGAGTTTTGGCAGAACACATTTATGACTTTGGAACAAGAGAGGAACGAGTACTCACCGTGAGGTGGGTTATGCCTTGGGAAAGAGCCCCTATTTGCATGACTGTGCCTTCTGAGTGTTCCATCTGTAAAAGCAGTCAGCAACTAGTTCAAATCAGACAGCACGTGCCATTTTATTCATTCTACATGCAGTTTTGGGTGGCATCTGTGCCTGGACAAATGAATTTGGTTAAGTTAAAAGGCTCCTTAACAAAAATGCCTCTGTGCTACAAGGTATGTGAAAATGCATTTAATGACAGGAAGAGTGGATCCTGATGAAGAGATATTGATTCCATGAAACTTGGCCTCTATTTCACAGAAGAAAAGGAAAAGCTTAACTGATATTACCAATGAAAAGTCATTTCCAAATGGTCTAACACTATGGTATGCTTCTTTCACAGGCAAGAAGTCCTTGAGACAGTCCTACCTCTTTTTACATAGCAGTGTCACCAGTTCTGGGCACTGGGATGTCCTGCATGGGCCACATGCTCAGAAGTCATGCTTAACAGACAGACCATGCTGCCAGACAGTGCAAAATCCAGTCTTTCTGTCATGCTTGAAGAACTGCACAGTGCAAGTTCTTGGCTCCAAGTTAATGCATCCCCTCACAACTCTTAGCTGAGCACGTGGACATCCACACTCACAGTCAGGCTTTGGTATTCCCCCTGTTTAGGAGCAGTACATTGAAAATGACCACGGTCAGCCAATGAACACAAATGAGATGTTAGAAGCATTCAACCATGCAAATGAAAAAATTACCTTCACAGTTAGTCTTTTCAATGTTGTGACCATTCTCTTATGAGGCTTAAACTGTTTTTGTGTCACTGGAGAAAGGCCAGTTTACTCCAGCTGCCTCTGTGTGGCTCTTGTGTGTTGCCAAAGTTCACACAAGGCTCCAGGAGCGCTCTGTTTTTCAGGGTTTGCATCCCTTTACACAACAGCAAAGTTGAAATAAAATTGGATCATCTTTAGTCTTTATCATATGCTGTCTAGGCAGTTTCATTCACAAGTTCACTACTACATTACAGAAGTGAATTAACTGTTGCTTTATTAATAATTTGTTCGTTGCTGATGCATTGTCTTCACATATAATGTCTAAACAGAACTACTCCCCACTGTACACCATGAAAGAAAAAATTCAGTTGGATTCTCTGATTACTGTCTGTTAAAAAATACAATCCAGTTGTATTTTAATATGACTTGATAGCTTTGTATAAGTTTGTCCAAATGGATTTATTACATCAAAAACCACCCATAAAGATAATGAAAAAATAGTGTGCCATACTAAAATTATGAAAACTAGCATTACAAAAGTTTCATGTTTACTGCAACCACGCCCTTGACTGACAAAATACCTCCATCTTCGGAGTGTAAAGGTGTCATAGTCCTGAAAAAGAGCTTGAGGATGGATGAGTTTATGATGATGTTGATTAAAAAAACCCCCAACATTCTTAGTCTGGAACTCTTTCAAATGTCCACAGCCAATACTTTTCCCAGTGAGTTCATGCGGATGCAGCAAAGAGTTTGTTACAGAGGAACATTGGGTTATTTGCAAGCTTTGGAATGCAGGGAGAGGATGAGATGAGGATGGCATCAGTCTGTCTGTCCCACCTGATCCAGTTCCCTGTCAGTGAGAGGACTGAGTCCTTTGTGGCCGCCGTAGTTTTTCGAAGTACCATTTGCAGCAGCTTGGCTTGTATCCATAGGACAAATGTAGTCTGTCGATTCATCAAACTTCTTTTTCCTCAAGTTTCCAAAATGCGAAAATCCAAGTTTCCTTGGCTAAAATAAGGAGTCAACACAAGCAGTTTTGAGTAAAATAAGTAAGCTTGTTCTTTAAACATTCAAAATCCTCCCCTTTTTCATTTACTGCTATACCCTGGTCACTCAAGTACACAGATACTGAATTAGCTACATTTGTTCTCAATTTGGAGTCACAGTGGACGATGAATGCATTTATTTGATGTCCCTTCTAAGAAAAGATGGAACAGATTGCATGCTTATTTTCAGGACCTGATTGACACAGATAAAAAGTGAAAGGTCTGGTATCTAGAATTAAGGTAGCATCCTAGAATTCACCTCTCTCTGCCCACGTTTGTCCCTTATTTTCTCTGTGATTCAGAGTGGAGCAGTCTGACACTGACAGCTCTCCTTCCTGACAGCAGTGCCTACCCGAACTTTGGCAGTGGTGGTCAGGGGTGTGTATGCTGCTGACTCCACGACTTCTCTTTTTTCCTGCTGTGCCTCTGGCCCAATCAACACGTTAAAATTGGTGGTGAGGTGGCGGCGCAGGAGGGTCTTCTGGGGTGGGATGTTCAGGAGCATGGCCAGCGTGTCGCCATTGAAGCGAGATTCCAGAATCTGGGAAGTGGGCAGGATATTTGTTTTTTATACTAATATTTGCAGTCGTACCCTAGTACAGTGCTCAGCAGAGGATTTCTCACTAGCAACCTGCTCACACAGCTCACTCATGATACTGGGGTTTGAAGGGAAATACCCAAAAGGAGCCAAGAAAAAATGCTGAGCATGATCAGGCAAATATGTGTTTACATTTATCGTCAAGCCATACATCTGGGTTGAGTCTTTCTTTTCAGAATTTTCTGCTCTACTCAGAGTACAAGCTTAATCTTAGTATGATTTCTACCACTGCATTTTTGCAAAAACTCTGCAGCAGTAGAATCAAGGTATTTCAGAACTCTGGCATTACTGAGCTGCAAATAGTTTTGAATGTTTTGAATTAAAACAATGTCATTCCTGACTGCTGTGATTTCAGGGTAGTTATTTAGCATCGCTCAGAGTTCTGGTTAATCGCTCAAACAAACACTCAGTGATGCCTTGTCAAAAGGCAACTTTGGCACAGTGTAGTTCAGGTTTCATTTCATGTGATGCTGTCAAACACTTGTGCACAGCTCAGCTTTGATTACAGAAAGTGTTTTAGTTGGTCCTTTTTTATTTTATTTTCCTGTGTAAAATGGAGATGCGTGGGTCAGATCAAGAGGCTCCTGAGAAGGCCTGACACGCCGTCATATATCACAGGCGTGTTTGTTCCTTTCTGCTGGAGGAACATCAGATCAAAGCCGCTTTACATTACAGCCTGTGACAGGGTCAATCCTTACGATGAGGCCGCCGTGCACTCCGCTGCCTCGGAGGTTGGGAGCGTATTCTGCCAGGTCCACTGATCGGAGCCACTCCATCACCCTGTGGTTGGACCACTGCACCACGTCGGAAGCAGAGATGCTGTTCTGTTGGAGGGAGCACAATGGGGATGGCACCACAGCCTGCACAACTCCCATCTCAGTTCAGATCAAAACAGCCTCCCTCCTCCTCCTCCAAGGGCACTCCCCTGACAGGGGGATTGTTTCTCTTCAAGACCCCTGTCAAGCAGCCCCTGATGAGATGGCAGACCTGGTCTAGTACTGATGAAAGCCCACATGTTGCATTAAGAAGTGCAACAGCAGAGATTACAGGGATAAAAAGGAAACGTTTTGACAACAGGGTTATTAACAGTGTTTAATGCTAAGACAAAGCTATGCTGATCAAGTAAGGCAAAAACCTTACAGATTTTAAAAATTAGGTCAGGCAAAGAGAAATCATTCCAAATTATTCTCCTGGAAGATGAATTAACTTTCTTTCCACTATGCAAATAGCTTCTGAAGAGAAATGCATGAGATTCAACTAATAAGTGGCATAACTACTGCTTTAGGTGCAAGTCCCTAGAAGCAATGATTCTGTTGTATCACTTCTGACTTTCTATTCCCTTTGCTGGGACCAGGGAATTCGTGCTTGCTTAAATAAATTTATTTCAACCTTCTTTTACCTCCTCAACCGGCCTCCTGCGTAGACAGTGGGGGTTGAAGCCATTGATGTGCAGCACGTGAATGGCACATTTAATACTCAGGTGATGCAGCTGACTGGTGACTTTCAGGAAGAGAAGGTCATTCTGTGGAGGAGAGAGACTTTGAGGTGGCACAGAACACACATCAAAACAGATACTCTCCACAGGAACAAAGAGTTTACAATTGCTGTGTAGTTTTATATAAGACTACAGTAACTGATCTAGCAAAGATTAAAGTTGATACTTTAAAGAGGATTTGGGTTTTGTTAAGGTGGAGATTTGGGGGGATTCTGCTGTTGGCTTGTTGGGGTTTTTTTAAATTGTGCCATAGCAAGGCCTGGCTAAAAAAAATGAAGGCAGGAGTGTAGCCTGTTAAGGAAAATCCAGGCTTGGGCAGGAGAATGGGGAGAAAACACGGTGGCTGTGGGTGAGGTCATGGTGTGCTGTGGAATGTGGTCAGAGCTGTACAAATCCCTGGATTTTCTGCTGTTACTTTGCTGAATGCTGTTGCTAACTTGGTGTGGAGAACAATGAGCTCCAGAGCTTACATGTAAAACAGGTAATTTTACTTTTAATTGTGATGAGCTACATGATATTGAAAGAAGGACTTGGCAGAAGCTATCCCTAACATATGACTTATTTAAGGACCTTAAGAACAGATTCCATGCACTAGGCAGCACAAAGGAGTTATTGCTGGCACTATTTCTGTCTCGCAAAAATTCTTGAACTGCTCACATCCAAAGGAAAATTTTAAAAGTTTTTGTGTATTCTGAAGTTAAAATTGGTAAAACTGAGGATAAAGGATTGTACTTACCACAGTTAAGTACTGCAACATCCTCCCATCTACTCTGGATTCATGAAACTGGTCTTTGTACTGAGGTAAGCCAATGTCATCAAGCCACCCTGCACATGTAAGAGCAATGTGAAGGCAAATCCAGCTCAGTGAGAATGAAGCCCCTTCTCCCCTCTTGCCTGGTTTCTTTCGATGCATTCAGGTGGCTCATTCTACCTATTCCCCTCTCCTGGGGACAGCCTCTTGTCAGCAGCCTGGAAGCAATTCCCCCCAGCCAGCTCTGTCCACAGCAGCCCGGTGCTGTTAGACACAGAGCACGTGATGGAGCTCATCCTCACATCCTCTGCAGATAATGGAGCTGTTCCTAGACTGAGCCCCCATTTAACACCCTCCTGTCTGACAGAGCTCCCCATGCAAGAGCATACCCAAGCCGTATGTTTGGTGCCAAGAACAAAATAAAAATCCTCAAAAATCCTTCTATGGTGAAACCTAGTGCTTTTAAAAGATGTCTGGTAGCTACTTAAACACGAATCAGGCTGCCCTTTCATAGAGGTGGGAGAAATTCCTTCCCAAACAATTCTGAGAGTCCAGACACTTACGTGTCACCCAGATATGATCAAGTTGTGCAGACTTCTCGTCTTGTTTTGCATTTATAGCTTTAATGGCCAAAACCAGTTTCTTCCTGTGCAGTGGATGCTTTATTCCCATTTCCTGCAACAAAAACCATCAACAAAGGGTTTGCCCCGCCTCTGGCTCCTTTCCTCACATGAGCTAACTATGAAAATGGATACTGTGGATTTCAGAAAGCAGAGACAATGGTTTGGAGGGACCTGGTTCAGGATCAGCAGGCAGAGAGAAGGAGTGATTACCTTTTCCATGTCCTGAGGTGTTGCAGTTAACAGCGTGTGGCCTGATGTCACCCACTGCCGGGCAAAAATCACGTACTGGCCCAGGCCAAAGTCCTCAAGCCAGTTACAAACCCTTTCGGTGCTCCACTGAGCAAATGGGGCATTGTGGTCACTGAAAAGCACAAGAAACATTGGAAAAGTCTTAGAAGAAAAAAGGAACGTCCACATTGGAAAGCTCATCGTGTGCCAGGGGCAGCACCATGGCAAATCTGTCGGTGTGCTGTTTTCTGGGTGTCCTGGGATTTGGCAGCCCAGCCACAACATTTGGCTGAACAGTTGCAGGGCAGATAAGAATTTCACATTTTCTGTTTGAAAAGAGGGCAAAGGGAATTGCTGAATCCTCATCATGATGCAGATGAGGAGGTAATTATTCTCCTTGTACTTTAACAAAGTGAAATTTTTGACATTCCACCAAGCAGCTGGGGGAGTGCAGGCAGGGGAGATTCTCAGGATAGTTTTTGCTACCAGAGAAATTCTTTCCAGCAGTTGTGGAATTCCAGGGCTTGGGCAAACTCCCCAAGAGGAGGTTTGGCTGTTGGGCACATGCAGCACACCAGGCTGTGCCAGGGAGGGGGGAGCCCTCACCTCTTGTGGCCTTTGGTGTCCTTGGAGCGGGATAAGCGCGGTCCAGCCGTGGCCCGGAGTCCTCCCCTGCGGAACTCTGCCAGGCCCAGGTCGTCTGCAGGGAAGTTACCTGACTGAGTCCTTCGTATTCTTGCAAGACAAGAGTGCCATGACAGGACTGTTAGCTGGGGACAGAGGGTGTTTGTTCTGCATGGAAACTACAGTGACAACTAAACCTCTGCTGACCCCCCTGGAAACTGCAAATGCCACATTCTAGAGGCAGCTGAAGTAGTTCTAGGAAATTCAGTCTGCACCTAACTCTGGAGGGAAAAAAAAGGGCTCTGCAGAGCAGCAGTAAAACTTTGCTCCAATTGCTAATCCAGACTTGGAAAGGGCTGCTGTTGCTGAAGCAGATCAAGTGTACACAGCGCAACCCTGCCCTGCTTTCTGTTCCCTTTTCCCTTTTTTTTTTTACCAGGTGTCTTTTGTAATGAACAACTTGCTACAATGCAATTTTTCATGGCCAATAAAACTGCTGGGATGTTAAATTAATAGCACTAAGATGACAGCAGTGCCTTATTTCTTTCACCAGCATGATGCAGTGAACACTCCCAACAATTTTTCCACCCCACTGTGTACACAAGGACACACCCAGGCAATCCCACAGCTGCTTCTCTGAACCCCAAATTTTAGGTTATTCTTGCTTTAGATAATTGTATATTTTGCTGGATATTGGTTTCATGCTCAGCTGAAATGCTTTCACAGTGAATAAAAAAAAAAAACCTAAAAAAGGCATTACTTTCCCCAGATTTTCTTGATCCCTTTTGGACTCTTTCTGTTTTCTGGAGACCATGGAGACTGTGGACCTGAATCCGTTCCCAAAGAGAGAGGTGAAAGGTCATCCGAGACCAGCGTACCATCCGTATTCTCTGTTTCCCCTGGGTTAAGAACAGTATTACAGTCACATTTTATACTAATTATTGATCAAGTTGTTGTCTGGGAAGCTGATGTTTAAATGCAGAACATGACACAAGAGTACAGATACCTATAAAATTGTTCTTGTGCTAAAAAATAAGCCAAACAACAACACATGCTCAGAAGGTGAAAAAACAGCTGGACATTTGATACAAAGGAAGTAAAATAATAAACCACTGGGTAAAATAATTTTGTTATTTCAGTCTTTTCTATTTAACTACATTATTTGAATTCATTTAAGCTCTTTTTGCCTGCTCTTAATACCTCAACTCCTCCATCAAAATCAGTGGGATTTTTTCTAAATTCAGTGAAAACAGAATGAAACCAGGAGTAAGTGTCATAAAAAGAAACTCCATGTGAATGCCACACAGCAGGAGCTATTACTTCATTTCAGTACTACATGTAAGGAGCTCAGTCTAGAGGGCTCAGCTGGGATTAGTATTTCATGGGGAAAAGGAGGGGAAAGGAAAGAACCAAAGGAAGCAGCAAAAGGAAGGTTCAAATTGCATCTTTTTGGGATACAGTACCTAGCACGGGTGCACTGACACTCCTGACGCGATCTTCAGTCATCCCAAGAAGCAGAAAGCCAGATGGAGAAGCAAAGAAGATACAAAACACCAGCAAAATAAAGTTACAGAAGGGCAAAGTAGTTAAGCTAAGCATTAAAAGCAGAAACAAAAAGAAAAAGAAGCAGTTATGCTCGACATGGAAGTGAATGCACAAGCCCCAAGAACTCTGCACAGATCATCTTAAACGGGTAGGGCTGAAAATGGATCTGTTTGGGCTTTCCTAACTCTTCTTGGAAAGTTTTAGCTCTTTAAGCAGAGACTACAAAGCTCTACGAAGCCTGCAGAGTATCTGAAATGAAGCAATTACATCCAATTGCTCTGAAATACAAATTAGAGGTGGAATGGATTTACTGCACAGGCAAGAAACAAGCCAATCTGCAGAAGAAAGTTCTCTTAACTGAGTGTATTTAAGAAGCCATTGCCTGTTTCTGGAAAAAGAACATTTTCCTTTACAAGCTCACCCACCCTTGGATAATCCTGCAGTTAGTGGAAAACACTACAGCATGGCTTATGCATTGCCTACAAAGTTGCCATCACAAAAAAGCTCTTTCAAAACCCCTACACAACCACAGCCTATTGCAACCTTGAAACTGCAATGTGCTAGAAGCTTTAGGGACCAGAAGGCCTTCAAATAAACCAGCTCCCACCAGAGGAAAAAAAACTACAGCCAAAGCAAAAAAGACTTAAGAATCACAAGGGATACTCTTGTGCCCGAGCTCCCAAGCTCACCAGTCCTAAAAAAAATACCTGGTCCTGTGCCTCACTCTTAACAGCTTTTTGTAAACAAATATGTGCTTAAGGTGCCACTGAAAAGAAATTAATCCAGGCTTCCACAGGAAGAGCAGAAATGCTACAGAAATTAATACAGGGCTGTGGTATGGAAATATATTTGCAGTTCCAAAATCCATGGATGTTTTTCTGCTTGTAGTAAATTAAATTTTCACTAGCGAGTCCCCCACAGCTAAGCAACCAACAGTGCTGATAGAGGGATCTTTACCCAAAATGTTCATGGAATTGGTAGTCGTACCATAAAGTTTCAAATGGTATTGTCAGATGCAACAGAAAGAAAAGAACTCCTCCAACTTAAACTCTTCCTTCACTCTGCCATGAGGTATGGGAGTATTTCTGGTATTTGTTAAAAAAAAAAAAAAAAAAAGAAAAACAAGAATAAAAAGTAGTAGGCCATTGCCTAAGTGAACCATGTGAACATCACATTGTTCCAGCACAGGAGATTCCATCCCACGCCATGTCCCAACCCCCAAACCCTTTGGATTTTCCCCTGGAACAGCACAGGTACGTACTCAGGCCCGGGACGCCGCTGTCACCGCTGTCACTCGCGCCACCTCCATCTGGGGACCTGGACACGCCCTGCTCCCCGTTCTGCAGGGGCCGGGGCAGCTTCCCTGGCAGCGTTTGGTACTTGCTGCTTTTCCCCATTGCCTTACTCTGCTGTTTTTGAGAGAGAGAAAGATAAAATAAACACAAAATCAAATAGCTCCCAGCCTCTGCAATCCGGTACACAACGCTCTTAAGGCTGAGGAACAAGTGTGACCCCACTCCCTGCACGCTTGTGCTTGTAGACAACTCAATCCAAACCCATTCACCAGCTGACAGCTTCCCAGCTAAGACACAGCCTTGCTTTCCCAAATCTGCTCCTCCACTTCATGCTCTCTGCACTACTTTAAAACATATGTTAAATATTATGTGATTTTGCCACAAGAATTGTCTGTCTTTCCTCCAGGACAGTGTGCTCTATTCAGTAACCCCATTCCAACAAAATTATTTCAAAACCTTGTCTGTGACAGGATGATACAGTACAAAATTCAATGAGAGAACCACTGCTTTATCTGTTCTTATTCCAAGGCCTAAAGGAGCCTTTGGATGCTCCAACTGCAGGCCAGATTGCTCAGTTCCTCAGCTCCTGCTCCATTTTTGTCAACTGCAGGAGGACATCCTGACTTGTACCAAAAATATTGTCAGAGCAGCGAAATTGTGTCTTACATCAGCCTTGTGTATTCTGAGACTGACTGACCTCAGCTTCATGTAACAAACTTCTGGATAAAAAGTTAAAAAACCCTAAAGATTTCCCTCTCAAATCTTCCCTCTCCATCTCAGACCCTGTGTTTTGTTTGTCAGCACTGGAACTATGCAAACATTTTGAAGAGAAAATGAATATAAAATGCAAACCAGCCACACCATCACAGCACATCACATCACACCACACCAGAGAATTGTTAGGGAAGGTTGCAGTTAATATACCTCTTGTTCTACAACAGGCTGTGCTGGTTTTCCATCTACATACTATGCAGTTTCAGGGAGGGCAATTTCAAAGGTTTATGGAAAAAAGCAACAGACAAATGTTAGTATTAACATACATACATGGAACATCAAATATAGTCTTATTGCTATAGAGATGGTGCTTAATGCATGGACAATATATTACAACGACTGTTACCTCTATTTCATCTCAATCCAATATCTAATACTAGTTGTGTTTGCTCATTCCCCACTCTACAAAATTCCCGTTTAAGTTCTGTTGTGATCAAAGGAATTTTGCTATTTTCATGTTCCTGGGAGGTCCCTTCAGACTCTGAGCAGGGAACATAACAGCTGTTTAACAGATCAATATGAAAACCACTGACATAAAATAACACACACAACCCAGAATGGGTCCAGCTGAAACCATAAAGAGCTCTGATAGAAACTGAGGGATAAAAATTCCACCATGGTTAGGTCAGGGACACCGATGTGGTTTATTATTTTAATATTATTTTTGCTGGAAGCCATGAGAATTGGAGCTTTGAGCAAGGCAGAATAACTCCAGCACCAATGTGTAGGCCCAGCCTTATGACAGCATATTGCAGAGACAACTTCAGATTTCTGACTTAGGACAAGAAAAGAGCCAAGTAATGATGAGAAAACCATCAGTTCTTCATGGAACCAAATGTCAGTTCTGATTTGTCACATGTGTGTGACTACAATCAAACAAATGCAGCACCCACTTCACACATTCTACTTGGTCACTATCACCTCCAGCAATTCAAGAAAAATAATAACATATTTAAGATTTTAAAGGTTTAAGAATTGGAGCAGTCATATTACTGGTATCTGGATGAAATGACATTACTGGGTGTAGGTAAATGACATTACTGGGTGTAGGTAACCTGGTATTAAGCCTAATTTGAGTAAAGAAAACAACAACAGTCTCACAAAGCAGAACTACAAAAGTGTAGAAAAATGTCAGTGTACATAATGACAAAACAAGACTGTGGACCACATTGTAACAAGACTTTGCAGAGTGGGAAATTTTATACTGGGATGGAATGGTGTGTCAACCAGACCATTGGAAATGAGCTGTTTTAAAGCTCTTTCCCCACATACAGAGTTAGTGGTGGTTAAAGTTACTGTATGTATAACAAAAAGAATATTTATACTTGATCTTTGTCTTTTAGCTGTGACCCTAAACACCAGAAGCTGTGATTACAAATAAAATAAACCAACCTTTTCCAAGCATTCGCTCTGCAAGTCTTCTAAACTGCTTGACTTTTTTTTCTGTGGAACCCTTAAAAAAGGCACAGGTAAAAAAGCAGCAGTCAGTACAAGGTGGTTTGTTTGCATATCACCAGTGTCTCATGCACAACAGCTGTAAAAGTCACATAATGTCTGCATGAAACATAGCTCAGAATTAAGATACTCATTTATTTTATTGTGTTTTTAGTCTGAAAATCACGGCATTGACAACTGCAATAGATGAAGGCAGACACAGCATCCTCTGACCAGCAGTGAAAGGCAGCCAGGCCCAGTGGGCAGCTTTGGCCTTGTATCTGTAGATGATTTTAGAAGCTCTTAACAAGCACAGTAATAACTCTCTGTGAGCAATGTGCAACATGGAGGGATTTTAGAAAGGAAAATTGTTTTGCATTTCAATCAAAGTTACTCATTCTTACCTATTTGTGATTTCCAAAGATTCTTCCTGCTGAGAGGTTAAATTGCTTGAAAGTACTGGAATGCTTCCACTGTAAGTAGAAAGAAATTTTATGGTTTTAAGGACAGCAGTGCATACATCTCCTGATATATAAAAATGCTGATTTATTCCTTTAATTTAAACCTTAAACATCTCAGCACTGCAAACCTCCATGACAAGCACAGGTTTCACAAGCGCCCAAAACTGCAGCAAAGCCAAGAACAGCCAAGACAAGACAGCAGCAGTCAAACAGTCTATATAATACAATTTAGCATCACCCACACGAAACAGGAGAAAGAAAGGTCTTGCCTGACTTCCACGGCTTTGTGTGGCACTGGAGGGAGCACAGCTGCTGACAGTTCTCCTGCAGAGGCCTGGGTAAGACACAAGAGTTTCAAGCCTGTGACTCTGGTGTCTGCTGCTGAATCTACGCTGCCCATACCAACAAATACAAAAATTTGACCAGGGCTGAAGCCTCATCTACTGTTACTACAGAGAAACCAACTGCAAAAAATCATCTAAACAGCCAAACCTGCTTCTAGAACATCTGTACCTCTGTTTTCAGTAATTCTCCTGGAGTGCTGTTCAAAAAATTCCACTTCCTTAAAGCTGCCTCAAGTTCCTCCTCACTGCCACCAGCGACAGAAGAGCCTGAAAGCATTGGAGAGGAGAAATACAAAAGGAGAGAAACAGGCGAAGTTTGCTCTCTGCAGTATCAGCTCAGTAATCCAGAGCATAATGGCTTGTTACCTGCTTTTTTTGTTTATTTACTTCATAAACATTCAGAGAAAGATTTACTCTCATTCCCTGTTTTTTGTGCTAAATACATTTACTCTCATTCTGTATTTTTGTGCGTTAAACACAACTTTCCACTCTGCCATGCAAGGCCTCAAAATATTGTTATTTCTTGTTCAAGTGATGGTGTGCATGGAACAAAACTGTCCTTTCAGAAGGTCAACTTTCCCAGATTAAATTCAGGGCTCAAAGTTACGGTGGCAGCTTAAAATGAGACGGTCCTAAAACCCACTTCACTTCCTACAGTGTAAATGAGAAAGGGGACACAGATATATTTCTTCCCCCAGATTTCCAAGTCAAATACACAGAACTGTGTGCAGCAAAGCAACATGAGTTTTCAGTAGTTCCTTCCCAATAAAACTTGTCTAGTCAGCTGTCAGGGTTTTCCTTAGTGGAAGGGAAATGAGTTCCCCTGGAATCATTTAATGCTGTAAAACATGGCTGAAGGTCACAGGTCATAATGATCACAGGAAACTCCACATAAACTTAAAATAACACCAGGAAATAATTCACAAGACATTTTACCATGAGCTGCAACCATGATGTCCTTGACCCTCCTGTACTGGCTTAGCAGCAGTGTCAGCTCCTCTATCCGACGGTCCTGTGGAAAACATTAAATAAATAGCAATACATTTAAAATCCTTCATTTTTAACTGCAGAAACACTGCACTGCATCTGTGTGATTTTCATAAAAACAGGCTCAGTCTCTCACATGCCTTGTAAGGAATGTTATTTGCCTTTGTACACAGTATTTACTGGACAATGTGAAATTAGAGATGTAAGGAAACCACAGGAGTTTGACATTAGGGCTATGTGGAGAGATACATGTTATGATCCGCATTAATGTTCTCCAGAACTCATGGTGCCCTGTCTGGATTCCCCACTTGCTAAAGGAAGTTTTAAGGGATGCACAGCATTGTCCATGTGATCATATATGAGTGTACAACCTCCAGGAAAATCCCATGGCTTGATTTATTACCACAAATATTACTGCCTCCTGAAGAATGAATCCCTATTCTCATTCAGTCCTTACAGAAAGTGTGCTGTTCGAAACATTTCAGAAATTCAAACCCATAATTTAATTCTTAATATGTAGAATAAGGATTATTTTCTCACCTTTTCTTCATTTGCAGCCAGTAACGTCTCCATTCCTATCTTCAACCGCTGAACTTCTTGGTCTAAAAATGTTTTTAAATGTTGTAAGAGAAATAAGACTTGCCATGTTTACTGTAAATAAATGTTTTGTGGTACTCTCCCTATGTTCTTACTAATAACCAAAACCATGTCAGTGGCATGACCAGTGCCCTACTAAACTACATTTTAATGTAGATTTTTTCAGAAGCTGAACTATTCAAAGTATTGCACAACACCAACATCCTGGTTTTGCTTACAAAAGACTGCATAACACTATTTTAAACTTGTAAAGTCAAGCAATGGAAAAGAAAAGAAACACTGAAGCTCATTTTGCAAAAGATGAGAGTGTGTTTGCTGTTATATACTTAAGGAAATAATTTAAAGTAGGATTGAAAATATATTCCATCTGAGAAGTAATTAAAGTACATCCATGAACATGGGAATGAAAAACAAAAACCAAGGAAAATCTGTAAAATGTCATGTACTTAAATGCTTTAGTAAGAGCAACTTGGTTAAAATCTGCATCATGAGCTAATGGAGAATTTCCTCACACACAATTTAGGGACAGAGGTTATCCAGTAATGTTATAGTCAAGTCAATTAAAACACACTCTCAAAATGTATGAGGTTGTTGCTCATGTCCTAACTTTGCTGAACCAACTCTCTCACTTTTCTCTGCCCAATCATCCCAGCAAGTCCTCCTGACTAAACCAAGCGTGATGGAGACAGAACCCAGAATGGTTCCTCTGCTGTAAGGACCATTGGAGGTGTTCAGGCTTTGACATTAAACCAGACACAGCAGTTCCCAAAAACCCTTGAAAACAGAGATGGCAGCAGGCACAAGGGGAGAGAGGGGAAAGAAAATCAACACTGCCAAAGAGAGCTGTGAAAAAAGGTTTTACCACTGAATGTTGAACACACAGTGTCAGAGCTGATCTTTTGAAAAAGCTGTAATTAGTTCTTATTGCAGGGATTCTGCAAAGTGCACACCTTGCAATTATTAAGTTTTAAAACATGTATATGAACCTCACAGGCATTTTCTCAAAGAAGAGATGCAGGACATGCAGAGGTACAGCCAAATCAAAAACTAAAGCCAACAGGCAGTGGGCAAGCGAGACTTTCTAAAAAATCACAGTCCTACTGATTTCTCTTTATGAATATTACACTTCAAAAAGGACCGGTGTCAAGGTAGATTTAAGCACAGTAAAGCAAATTTTACTTACAATATTCATTAACATCATCAAGTAGGGGGACATTTATTCAGAGTTCAATCAAATTTAATACAGCAATTTACAAAAATAAAAAAAAGCCTAAATCTTCCCCTCTGAAGAGAAAGGCTTTCAATTAAAGCTTTCTTTCACAATATTAAATTGGGTTTACATACGTGCAAGTAAAAGGGGTGTAATTGTTAAGTTTTGCTCTGTTAACCTTGACAACGTCCCGTTGAAGTCCACCAATTTGATTTGTGAACCTCTGACCTTTATTTCTGCAGTGAAATCTCACTGAACAGGGCAAGGAGCTGTCTGCTTTTAGCCAAATCTAAACAAACATGGAATTACTGCTGCAGAATGCATCTGAGTTAACATTGGTGTGAAAGGAGCAGTGAGATAAAGCCAAAAGGGAATTCAAGGCTTACGTTTTTCTTTTAGCCTTCTCCTATAAACTTCCTCTACGATGGTAAGTGGTGAGAGTCAAATAAAGTATGCAGAAAAAGCACATATTAGATCAATATTGCAATTTAATTAGGATATGTATTCTAGCATACTACAAGTACACTGACATAATTTTTCAGCTTTATTTGAGAAGACCACCTGAAATGCTGATAAATCAGTGATTTTTTTTTTTCAGAAGAATTGTTGCTGTTTCCATTCAAATTCAGTCTAAGTGCCTTCCTTGAATGCAGCCCATGGATTCTGTAGAGGGTTTGGTTCTTCTGCCACTGGAATCAAGGACAGTTTCACCACACTTGCAGAAGCTCTAGATTTACTGTCCTACCCCTATCTTTCCTTTGAAACACCATCCATTATTTGGGAATCTCACAGAAAACACAGAATTCTATTAGTAGAAGGGTTCCACTGCCAAGCACTGCTGTCAGACAAACAATTTTCTGGTTAGACATGCAGCTGTCTCCATGCACAAGCTCTGCAGCTGAGTGAGGTCAGCACAAGGAGGGGTTCAGTCACTGCTGGAATGAACCACAGGAGGTTTTTGGGGTGCCCTGTAAAGGAGGGAGCCCAGCACAGAAATTCACCCCAGCCAGAGCAGCCTGGGGAAGCCTCAGTGAACGCCCACAGAAGCTGTGAGAGCAGCAAAGCTGTGCCCTGGGGTAACCTGCACACAAACACTCCTGCATGGATCAGTGTCAGTGCTGCACAGGAAAAAGGGCCCTAATTCCATATTCTCCTGGCCCAGCAATTGGCAGGAACCCAGAGAATATCTCACACAACTGTGGCACCACTGACTGAGACCAAAGGCTGAACAAACTGGTTTGTTTGACCTGGGTCAACAGTGCAGGCTTAAAACAGAAACCTGCAATACCAGAGAACCCTAAACCAGGCTGGCAGGGACACTGAAAGTCCATCTGGTGCAAATTTTCATGGGACAGGGAGCCTGAATGAGACACAGCCATGAAGAAAGGAAACAACGCCTCTCTTTTAGGACGTTTGCACCTTGAACCACCCGGCTTAGCTACTACCATGACCTTTTTTCCCCTTAAAAACCAGAAACTGCCAAGACTTTTCCAAGAAATTTTCAAGATATACCTGAAAAATGATTTCCTATTGAACTACAAGAGTCCTTACAAGTATAAATAAAACCCCAGCAGAAGTTTCAGGGCCTTGAGGATACTTACTTCAACTTGTGCTGCCTCTGGATTAGAACACAATTTCACACATTAAAAGCCTCTACTCTACCAGAACACAGAATTAACTGACAGCACTTTTCTCCCCAAAATAAATATGAAGTCCATTCTGGTATTTCTTTGTGCCCCTTTGCAACCCAAAACACACTTAAGGTAAGGTTTTGAATTTTTAATTTTGTTTCCCCTCCTCTTACCTCTTTCTGCCACTTCAGTGTAGGAGGAGGTCCTGGAGAGCTGGCTTTGCAAGCGTTCTATCTCTGCATCTTTGAGAGCCAGTTGCTCCTGGAGCTGGGCTATCTCTGCCTGAAAAAGAGCACGGCAGAGTCAGAATAAACATTCCCTACCCACTGTCTGGGAGTTTTTCCCAGGAACTGTAAGATGTCTGAGTGCAACACGGTGGGTGAGGTCAGTTACCAATACAGGATATTTCACAAACACTAGAACAACTAGTATACATACTAGTATATACATATAGTATATATGTATATACTATACATACAAGTATACTAGAATATACATATTTATGCTGCTATTGCTCTTAGAGAAGCTCATTTTTCCCAATGTAATCAGCCCCTGGAGAAGACAGATGCAGAGAAAGGTAACATTTTCAAGGATTTATGTAGGTAAGGAAACTCTGGAAAGTTCTCAATGCTACAAAGTTCGTCATATAATAATAATTGTTCTAGGCAACTCAAACTTTGCATGAAGATCTCTAAAAGAGATCAGAGGAGTTTAAAACAGATAATGGTTATTTTTAATCCTAGTTACTACTTATTAGTATAACTGAGAATCTATTAATGCTGAACCTTCTCAGCCAGACAACAAAACTGTTCTTTCTCACAACAGCAAATAGGATAGAAGGAAAGCACAGCCTGGAAAACAATGGCACACATGCAAAAAAATACCAGTGTTCATTTATATTTACTGGAAATTTAGGGCTGCCACTGGAGTTGGATAAAAAATCCCACATGAAAGAGCTCTACAAGACAGCAAGAGAAGAATTCTCATTGTTCAGCTCGAAATGCAGTGATTCTAATCTGGATTTTGCATTGATGAGAAAAACAGCTAACAGCATATTTTAGTAAAACAGCAGTTTGATAAGATTTTCTTGAGAGGTCTCAAAACCTCTGTGTGTCAACATTCTGCATTTCCCCTGTAAAACCACAGCAAGCTTCCTTGCAGATAAAGGACCAAAACCAACCAACCAACAACCCCAAAGAAAAATAAAAACAAACAAAACCTAAACAAACAAAAAAGGAGAAAAAAAGGAAGGAAAGAACCAAAGAAAAAGGACAGAAAAACCATGAATATGACCAGTTTCTCAAAATACTAAAACAAAGCAGGAAAGATGCAAAACACCAAACACTATTATCCAAATAGGGAGAAACTCAGGTTTAATTAACACACAAACTCATTTTCACTGGGAAGCAGCGGTTGGATTGCAGGATAACGTCACTGCTCTGCCTAAAATTCCATGTGGAATAGAAGAATCTGCCTCATTGCCTCTCTGAAGGGCTCCTGCACTTTCCACTGGCTAACATGCTTTTTATATCCAGCCATGGATATTTTCCAATTTCTCATCTAAGACGCTGGAACAACAGGAAGACCAAAGCTTGCAGACCTCCTAATACCAGATCTGGATTTGCCTCCCTGGTCTACCAGATCTCAGAGCTCTTTTAAAAGCTCTCTTTTCCCCTCATGTCTAGTTCCTGTAATCTCTGATTATTTTTCTGCTTCCTCTCTCTTTCCTTGTACTTTTCTTCCTTTCTAGTCCTACATCTTTTCTCCCTCCGTGGGTTTTATGATTCTTCTTTCCTATTTTCCTTCTGCTCCTACATTTTCCATAATTTCTCTCTATCTTGGCAGCTGGCCACGTGCCGCTTGAGAAAATATTTTCAAAGACTGCTCATCTCCATCACGTCAGAGAAAACATGGATTGAAGAACTATTATCTTAACAAGAAAAAAGACATGACAGCAACCTTCTGTTATTCATCCAAGAATTCTCAAAAGAAAGAAATGCTAATACAAATAATAGCTGTTTGTCATAACTGGATCAAGCTATCAAGCATGAAATAGAAAATTCAGTCTAATAATTTGAAATGTTTTTCCACAATTCAACCACAACTCAAGAGTCAGCCATTCATATAAGAGGGATTATTACACAAATGAAAGAGATATGATTACAGCACTCGTTTTTAATCGAGGGGAAAAAGGCTAAAAATTCAAACTAGAAATAACAGTGAGCATGTTCCACTAGAAAAATGAATTACTGGGGAAAATGATGAAATGTTTCACATGTCAAGTTCCTCCAGATTATGATCCAACACCTTAGCAGGACTGAAGGTCAACAGAGGTGTAAGGCAGTGTGATACACACAAAGTCAAAGCAGATGATCTCATGGTGTACTTTGGGCTTAATGTCTATGAAAACAAATCCAATAGTAAGAAAACACCCAACCAATTTTGCATGTCTCTTCAGGCTTTTGGAAAGTATACCCCACAGAGGCTGGTCACCATCACACAGATCAAGGGCAGGAAGCCTTCAAAGAGGCCTTCACTCTGAGCAGCTCTTTGCAAGCCAAAATGCCTTTTGTGGTTTCCTAAAATAAGAATTGCAAGAAGTACCAGACTGAAAACTGCATGGAGGAAGCAAAAGGCACAAAGAAAGATACACCACCTTCCAACCAAGATATTTATTCCAAAGATAGTCAAAGAAAACTCGACTTCACAGCTCCCCTGCCACAAGGTAAATGTCAGAAAAGTAAACATGGACAAGAAGGGGAACACATCCCTTCCCAGTTGATAGAAGCCTGTCGTTAGAAAATGCCAAGGATTCTGCTTACTTTAGTTGCTTTCAATTTCCACTCGTACTGATTTCTTTCATTTTCCAGTTCTTCCACTTTAATTTTGAGGTGTCTGAGTTCCTGTAACAAGCCCTGCAGAGGAAGAAGGAAGTTAAAGCTAAGGTCTTTCTTGCAGTTACTCATTTTTCACAGTCCTGAGTTACAGATCATGCACGAACCACACAGTATTCAGCACTGAACTGCTACACTAAAAACTGTGACCTACTCTAAGAAGCTGTCCCTTAAAAGTCCCTTCTCCCATTCCTTGACAGAATTGTATCTTGCTCATTCTGAAGGGCAATATTACTAAAACCTCGATGGAGCTCTGACAAGACAAAATGTCTTAAAATGAACTGAGGAAAAGAGAAGTTTGGAGGAGGCTCCCAATTTTGGACTCCTGTGCAGTATATTCAACTAACACCAGCATCTTTGATTACCTTAAGATTTATTTAGAATGACTCCCAGATTTGACTCTCAGATTATTTCTCCAACCTATAGCTTGTTGTTCTAATAGTCCATTAAGCTGTTCTGCATGAACACAAGTCCAGAAACAGCAGCTCTATTCTTAAAACAGGTGTAACACACAGAATAGTTATTTTTATAGTATATACCAGTGAAAGAAATTACTGAAAACCTCCCTCACAATACAAGCAGATTACTCATGAGTTCTGGGCATGCAAATTTTAACCAAAGAGATGTGGCAACAACCTGATTTGAGATCAAGTATTAAAATGGTTTGATCTAGGCGTACAGGTATCATTCCACCTTCAGTGAAATGAAGCCATTTTTGCAAAGTAGCTTTTGTTCTGCCACGTGACATTTTTCATCAAATACAACCAGGATCTCTTATGTAAATTCAATGCCAATGTCAGGGAATAAACAAAACCATGTTGGATTTGCTATTTTAAAAGTACCAGCAGATTACTCATATTGTGGCTCTTTTCATTAGAAAAAGAAAGGGTCCTTGTCAGAGAGTCCTAGCTGAGATTATTTTACACCTGAGTTAAGCTTTTAAGATCTCCAACAATCAATAATCTGTGTTCAGAGAACTGGTCAGGACACATGGTCAAGCACAGCTAGGGTGGCATCACCATGAGGAAAAGCTGCAAACATCAACCATGCCAGCATGCTGCACATCAGACAAATCTCAACCGCAAATTCACAAACCCCACCAGCACTGCAGACTTACAGGTGAAATGGAAACTGGGAAAAATCTGAAAGGGTGATTGGGTTTTACAGATTTCTGTGCTTTAGGCCATCAGTGGTGACCAAATGTGTCCCAGTAACTGGGGTGCAGAGCCTGGGGTGGGAATTTTTTTTTCCTTTTCCTGGTCATTTTTTATGGCACTCTCACACTTTGCTAATGAAAGCCACAAAGATTAATCCAAAAACATTCCCAAGGCAGCTCTGGTTAGTGGAATTTAGTTTCTGCAAGAGAGAGGAGAGGCAATACAGATGCTTCTGCCTTGGGGTGCTTCTCATACTTCACACTGAGAACAATTCTTCTGGCCCAGAGGCTCTACTGATCTTGCACCAGCTTGCAGACCATTAGGGGTCAAGTCTGGCTTCCTATCTTGAGACTTTCTTTCTTGGATCCTACTATTAATTTCCAGCTGCAGTCTACACATCTGCTCCTGTAGGTCACTGATCAGGTTCACTACTGACTGAAAGCACGGGAGGAAAGAGAAAAAAGACAAAAAAAATAGGTAAGAAAAAAATGATGCAAAGAATATATGTCTCTAGTTGCAGCACAAAGAACTACGTGAAGCACATAAAAGGCAAACTAAAAAAAGACAGATTATGCGTTTCCTTTTGGATAAAGTAGATGTAAAGGAGTATAAACCTGGAATATTGCACAAAGCCAAGTTTACATGGAACAGAAACAACACTCCAAACTCACTCATGATTCTAACTCTGAAGCTAAGATCAGAAAACCTTTTTGGAAAGCTTTGCAGTCATGTGAGGAATAATTTGGAACGTATTTTAATAACCTGGCTCAGAGGCACATTTTGCATTCAATGAGACTTGATTGCATTCATCTGCCCTTCCAAATCATCCAGAAGGAAGAAACTGCAAAGTGCTCAGCCGAGGCCACAGCCTACTCTTCCATGATTTATACACAGAATTCACTAGTAATGTAATCCTGTTTCCAGATCTAGACTGGGGCACAAAAATAACTCCATTACCTCTCTCTCTACCTGGGCAGGACCTTGATGAGGAGGAGGAGTTCATCAACAGATGCAGGAGAAATCAGGAGGATAACACAAAAGAAAAAAGTAATTACATTAAAATGCACCAGTTTGCTGGCCATCTTCTTGGATTTGTGTGTATCAGTGATACACACACACACAAAATCCAGCTTAGAAAGCAACCCAAAGTCAAATATGAAAATATCTATGTATTTCACCTCAATTCCCCAACTCTGGAGCAAATAGCACTGAGTATTTTTTCAGGTATCACAAGTTTGAAGTGCCTTTCTCTTAGCTTTCATGCACATTAATAACATAAGTTTTGTGGTTTCTCCATCTTCTCAAGTGGAACAAATTTGAGGAGCTTAATCCATCTTCCAAAGGAGAGAAAAAGATTACAGTGGACAGAACAACAGATGACATGGCAAATACTTTTTTTATTATTTTCCCCACTGGAGTTTCCAACAATCCTCCTGTAATCTCGACTCTGCAGTAAAATCAGGAGCCTCAGAGCTAAGGAACAGCCAGGACAGGGCAGTCCCTGAGCTAAGGAACAGCATCCACAGTCAATTTAAGGCCTGCACGAATGTTCACCTGACTTGTACAAGAGTTTCACACATTTGAGTATTTTCTAGCTCCCTGTGCTGAAGATGAAATTCAGAAAAGCCATTACATCCATTTTACTTTATACATACTCTGCTCAATCAGGATCACCATGCCTGATGCTCATCCTGTCACCCAACCAACCTTTAAGGACAGAAATGAGGATTAGGTTTGTTTTTTACATCCTCTCCACCATCAGGCAGCTCCCAGAGCGGCACAGCTGGGGTGGAGCTGACAGGACACACATCCATCTCCATCTCCCTCTGTGAAGCACCAGGGCTTGGTCTGTGCCCCTCTTGGGCCAGAGCTCTGTGAGCCCACACGAGGGGCTGGAGAAGGGCAGCTCCAACAGGACGCACAGATCTCTGAGCACCAAACAGCAGCTGCCCCACTCTGGTAACGTGGGGGAACCCAGAAACACCTCTGCTGCTGCCTTGCCATTCTCTCTTTTGCCTTGCCATTAAAAAAGAGAAAAGGGAAGCACTCTGCAGCCACAGACTCTCCACAGGGCCAACCTTACAGTGCAGAAATGGCAGAAGCCCTTATCCCAGTGGAACTGCAGCTGCTGCCTTGGCAATTGTTCCCAGTTTCAAGGTGGAAGAGGCCTTTTTGAGGTTCTTTCACAGCAGAACATTTACTAACGCTGACTACAACACCTTGATTCAGATGAGACAGGACCCCAGGCTCCCCAGAGGGAGTCAGTGCTCACTGACTCAGGTTTCTTTGGAATTGCAAGCAGCTTTGCACTAGATATTTAATTCAGAAGTTACAAGAGCCACAGAATACTTGCCAGCAGCTTACAGCCAAAACCACAGACTGAGCCCATGCCACAAAAGGAAGAGGTAGGACAGACAGAAAGTCTCTTTGTCCACGTTCAGGTAGAGCAGACATCTGGGCAGCCGTAAATCTTTTGACAATGCTGCTTCCTCATACCTTGCTACATCAAGAAAAACACATTTCCAAAATTTCTGAGGCTTCTCAGGTAAGAGAAAAGCTACACAACCCCCTCAGGTGAGACTCCAGAAACCTTGACAGCATTACTGTGTCAAAAGTAGGACATTATTGCACAGAAAAGGAATTAAAATGACAGAGCCAGGAGTGAGATAGCCCATGTACATGCAGCTCTTCTCCTGGCCCATCTGTAATATATAAAAATAAATGGCACTTTATATTTAGTATGTGCTTTTGAAGAGCCAGAGACAAGTGGCATTCAGTGTGAAATCAATACCTTTGAGAGGAGGTTGGAGATGCTTGATGAACTCTGCTGCTAACTAAAACCAAACCCAAATGACAGCTGCACAAGATAAAGTGAAACCAACCTCATACATTAAAACTTGCTCATATTTAGAAGGATGTCTTAATTTGCTTTCTTTCCTCCCAGCCCAACCAGAAAAATAATTCCACAGATAAATTCTAAGTGACTGGAAACAGCTGCTGTGAAATAAGCCGGCACAAAATTAGAATAGAGAGACAACATGCTTGAGCTGAGTGATCCTGCAATACCACATTTCATTTTAAACTTTTTAAGCTCCATTATTATATTTAGAAATAGCACAGTCAGCCATGAAGTACCACCAATAAGCTGTTTAAAAGGGTTTAACTATTGGATGCCCAAACCAAGACCCAACTCCAGGTAGACTGTTTTTGTCAAAGTGGTTTCTTCCTTAGAAAGAAGTAGTTGGGCAGTGGAGGCAACAAATTCAGGAAAACACTCAAAATACTACCAAGCTTAAGCAGCTGTAGTCTGATTGAGTAAAGAAAATTAATTAATAAATTTCATTCTGATGTTTGAAATTGTGTCTGTGTAAAAAAATCAATATAATTTACAGGAAAAGGAGCAGAAATAGGGTTAAAGCATTAGAATTCAACTAAGCATCCGATTTGATTGAAAGCAACTCCTGATAAACGGGATTAATGCTTATTCAGGAGCATCTGAAATAAATGCACACATAACTCAACAAGCAAACCAAAAATGCTGTTTGTGTCCCACACCCCTCCTTACAACACCCATTCTCCTTGCTTTGCACACGGAAGGTTTGCAGCTTCCAACATGCCAGAAACCTAATCACACCTTGGGGTAGTTTAATAATTCAGCACACACTGAACACAACCATTCTCAGCTTTTCCATCAGATTAGAATCCTTTTCCATCTCAGCAGGAACGTGTCCCATCACTCAGCAATGCCTCAAAGGCATCCAGGCCGTGAAAACTCAACTTTTCCACCCAAGGGGGCACACACCTCGCTGCAGCAGCAGCAGAATTTCACAGCTCACAGGGCCAGACCTCCCAGGCACTCCCAAGTCCTGTCCATAAAAATGCACCCCAAATCCCAGCTGCTTTCCAGGAGCCGTCTGTGCATGCCCTGCAATAACTGAGGCATCCTCATCCCTGCATTTCACACGTCATGGGAAGCACTGGCAGCAGGCTGCCTTCTGCAGCTGCTCAGACCTGTTCAGGTTTTCAGGTCGCTTCAGAGTGCTCTGTACACAAGGCACTGGCAATTATGCCTGGAAGAGCACAAGAAGGGCCACAGGTGGTAAAAACAACAGCTGCTGCCTCTCTGGCTTGCAAGCTCTGCCAGAAATTGCTCTCTTCATGTTATCTCTGAATCTCTAAAGAAAACTTCAGAGAATAAAGAAGTTGAAAGCAAACACACCCCAAATGAGCTACGTCACTGCAGGCCAACTGCTGATGCACACTTATCACCTATTCCACTAGCAGAGCTATGGAGAGCACACAGTTCCTAATGCTGCCTGGATTTCAAATTCTCCTAGGTCAACATAGAACAAAGTCTGGGATTTTTTGGTTTTTTTTCTTTTTCAGTCAGCAATGTCTAAATCTCAGACCCAGTAATCCTTCCTTCCTTTCAGGCAGCCCTCTCCTGGTAGCTGCCCCCTTACAGGACCACTGAGTAGGGTAAGGTATGGCAATTTGTATGAATTTCTCTCCCACCATTGCTTTCCTTCCCAGCTCCCACCTGCTGCTCACCACCATGATATGGATGTTGCTCAGATGAATTCCCTGTTTCTTCCTCTCTTTCTTAACCAACATAGCAAAACCCAGAGCTCCTCTGGTGTCCAGAACTCTCCACATCTGAAAGGGAGTAAGGGCTGGAAGTGCTTCCAGCCCAGGCTATTTTTTTGCACTATTTATTATGTAGCCACAAGGGGACAGACACATTTGAAGCAAATGCCCTCCCAAGTGCCACCAATACATTAAAACCCCTGGTCTCAGTGCTTGTGGCACCCCTGACACCACTGAGCTGAGAGCCATTCCTGCCACAAGAATGAGGGAAGGGCTCTGGTAAGTCTGGCACAGCCATGCCCGTCCAGCTCTCAGGGGAAGGAAAGGGTTAAGTGAACACCCACTGGAATAAAAGCTTCTGGAAGGGACTCTGCCTTGAGGAAAGCCAAATAGCAAGCTCTGAAGTATAATGAGAGAGAGGAAAAGAAACCGCATCCCGAAAATGCATAATCATACTCCTCACTGAATTCATGGGATCAGTGATACAGGCTGTGCTGCCAGCATGGAAAATCCTATTCCGTGCTGGTTTCAGCCCAAAAGTTCAGGTGTGTGACAACACACCACAGACACGTGATGGGAAAACAACACAAGCTACTGAAAAAGCTCACCTCAGCTTTGTTCTGTTTCTCTTCATATTCACTGTGCTCCTTCTCCATACCAACCAGCTTGATCTTCAGGTCTGAAACTTCAGCCATCAGATCCAATTTCTGCGTCTCGAGCGAGGTGCGACTCAGCAGCTCCTGAAAGCAGAGCAGAACATTTTCCCTGGTTATTCATGTGAGCACTGACAGACTGCCGTGTATTTTACTGGCAGGCCCATGTTAAACCCTCCGCTTGAACCTCAGCGTGTTTCTCAAGTGCTGCAGTTATTTTCATCTAAAGGTGCTCTGTCAATCACCAAACCACCGTGTCCCACTCCTTATTTCGAGCAAATGTGTGGCAAAGTTAATCGCTGGGCTAGACGTGAAATCAAAACCAATACTGAGGCTGGACAGGCACAAGCCTTCATAATGGCACATTACAAAAGAGCTGGCATCTCCTAAAACATTCATCAGCCAAAGTTATGTTTTAGGATTACCTTGTGGACTTTCTTGTCACGTGTTATCCCATGAAGGATGTACTGCAGAGTGAGCACCTTTACCCAAACTGAGCAGCAGGCAAGCAACACCCCTGCAGCCACACCAACAAATAGTAACTTACTCCATGGAGTACCTGATGGCTTTTGATGGAGGGAACTGCAGGGGATGAAATGTCCCGGGTGGAGCCTAAAAGGTAATGCCTAAACTAAGAAACTCTGTAAAGGAGAAACAACTGGTGGCAGCTTCTGCTTGTGAGCCCCAAGTTTGTTTTCCAGATCACAGAACAGACGTGCTTTGGATGGAGTCACATCTGTGTGTCTGGGGAACGGTCCCCCAACATTCACACCCACACTGAACATTTCATGTTTCAGGAAAACCAAGGCAAGAAACCATCCAAAATTTAACAGAGTGTATCACATCCATCAAATGCCTCTGTCAACTCCCTTTCCAAAAAGAAAACATCCCATCAGGAGTTTAAGCCTTACTGAAAAATTTATACTTTGTTTTCAAGCGCCAAATCAATTTTTAACAAAAGAATGTAGGCTTCCAAATGGTTAAAAGATTTTATGATAATTCACAAATCCCATTAGTGTGTTGATCATATGAATCACACTGAGGAACCCCAGCAGACTGTGCTTTGAGTTACATGGCAGTGATTTAATTCAAGTAGCCATAGTTAATCCTGATCTCCGCTGATGTTACTGAGGGATCAGACATCACCACGTCCAGCAGCCTTTTGTCATCTCCTCCTCTGCCCCAAACTGTGCAGTACATTGTGGACCATGGCTTGGAGCAGCCACAAAGGTTATTGCAAAGATTACAGAGTTAAAGCTTATTTCAAAATCTGCTCTACGTGTAAGTTATTTTAGTCTGGTGGGGAATATTGCACAAATTTAAAATGGTACTAAACTTGCATCTGCATTGCAACACCAATTATCCAAGCCACCCACTGTTCCCAATGCCACGCCTATTCCTGCTGACATTGGCAATGGCATTTGTGGATGGATGGGAAAACAAACAGCAATGTGGCCTCATGGTTTCGGCTTTTTTCTTTTTTTTTCTTCTCCGAATGAAATAAATCAAGCACTAATCAGGAAAAGATATTGCACTGACTTCTTCAATTGAGAAACTCTAAGAGGCAGTCACTTAATGAAATCCCTGGAGGAGCTGCTTTCTATACAGGTGATTATAAATTACAATGATAATTACAAATAATCCTCTGTCTTCCAGAAAAACACTAATTTGCAGGCGTTTCGGAGGCACATCCCAGTCCAGACTGGAACAGGCTCTGCTCAGCTGTTAGTTAACACAGCAGGTTGCTGCAGATTAAGACAGAGTTAAAAATGAGAACTTTGAAATGAAATAAGGCCACTGAACATCAGAAAGAAGAGCAGGATGAGGCAACTCTGGCCCCATGGACAGACTGTATTCACTCTTGAGCTAAAACAACATTTAGAATTTTTTTTGGACACTGACATAGTGTTCTATGATATGGGAGGAAGATTTCTTAATAAGGCAAGGAGCCACAGCACCCCTCTAGGGATCTTAAACAAAAGATCCATCTTTTGAGTGCCCCATCTGGCACGACTCCTTATTTTTCCTACAGACCCCTGAATTACCCTTACTGGTGCAGTGGAGAGCAATTCACATTCCCTCCTCTCATCCCAAGTTCGGGAGCTCTGTGTGAACGTGCAGCCATTATCTGGTCCAAGTGAGTATGAAGGCAGCTGTTTGGGTTTGTTTCATTTTTAATCAGCTCAAACAAAACTTTACATTTTGCTCTGAAGCTGGGAAATCAGATTCTCAGCTGGAGTAAACTGGCATAAACCTATTGACTTAAAATAGGCACAACAGCCAACTAGCCCTGGTTTGTTTTCAATGGAGCTGCACTGATGTAAAACAGCTGACAATCCCTCTTGCATCCAGAGGACCCAACTTTGCTTTGAAAGCAAGTGCCCTTTAAAGTCAATGTCTCCTCTTGAAACAGGAACATCTGGAAGCAATTATTTTCATCTTCTTGCAGATGCTCACAGTGAACAGCTCATTAAGAATGTGAACCATTTTGTTACAGAGAAATTACAGTGTGTTTCAGTAGTATGATGCAACTTGAATCCAGCCAGAATAAATATGTAATTGTAAGAAAAGAAAATACAGATTTATGTTATTGGTTTGAAAAAAGAAAAAAAGAAAAAAGGACAGGCAGAATAGTAATTTAGGCTGCAGCAGCTTTAGGAAGATCTTAGCTGAAAAATAGAACAAATGTAGAACATATCCTAGGGAGTCTTCTTTAGAATACAAGATATTGTTTTTAACATGTACTATACATTATACTATGCAAGTGTAATTTACCTTCTTAAAGCTCCTTTCCCAAATTCAACTTGTAACTTCAAGAACTGAGGAGGCGTGCAGAAGTGATGATATACATGCACCAGACAGATCAAAGAACAGCAAACTATTTCCAAACACAACACACGTTTTAAAACTCACACTGTCTATTTCTAAAATACTTAATCAACTTTTCCAGTATTCCCAATAAAGCTGTAGCACATGCAGGATATCTCACACTCACATTTAGTTGTCTTGGAAATATATAATTCTTATTAAACAGCTTATAAAATCTAACCTGACAAAAACAGCTTGAAAAGAAGATACCATAGCCTTTCAGGCTCCCAGCTGCAAGCACAGAAAATTCCAGGACGTTTAGCTCTCCACAAAAGAGAAGAAACAATCATGCCATACACTGATTCAGAGACTATTAAGTAAGATTATAGTCAAGTGAGGAGGGGAAAAAAACAACCCCAAAGATCCCATTTTGCACTTGTGCACTCTACAAAACACAACATTTGAAAAATTCCTCACTTTTCACCCGTATGAAAAGCCTTGAGAGAGACAAGACAGACCAAGCCACCTACCTGGGAAGCAAAATCCAGCCAGAAGCACCCCTAATGAGGACTGCACTCCTCAAGTGCTGTGTGTCAGCTGTGGCAGAAATAAGATATTTGCTTAGCTGGAAGCACAGCTGAGAGCGATGTACGTGTGCAATCACCATGAAATGGTGCAAGGCAGTGGCAGGCAGGGAATTACAGCCCTCCAATCCATCATTTGCCCACTACATGGTTAAGGCAGAGAAAGGACAGAGCTTCCCACAGCCCTGCCAGCTTGACCAGCCCTTGGATCTGCCTGAGGAGCAGATTCCTGCCCATGTTCACTGCAAAAGAGCAGAGCACTGGAATGCTCACCTGGAGAGATAAAGCTGCACAGCTTGAGAGCAGCTCTAAAAACCTTAGAGCTCAACCAGAGCAGCACAGAGCACACTTCCAAATCTGAAACACTATTCCAGCTGCTGGCAAGAAGCTCTTGCACGCTGTAAACGAGTGCTGAAATTCATCTAAGATCAGATAACTCAGACAACTGAAAGTTGAAGGAATGGCCTTTGCCAGCCAGCAAAGTTCCTGAGGAGCAAACAGATACACACCAGATTTATACCCTGCAACCAAGACAGGATTCTGGCTCCCCTAAGCATGAGACAACTGCAAAACCAGAGCAGGTACACTCTGAACAGTGTTGGATTCTAGTCAGATACAGCTCCTCTCTGCATTCTTTGAATCCAGTTTTGTAAAAGGCTTTCCACTGTCTGGCACAGCTTCCTCTGGCCCTTGCACCCAGAGAGAAGTGGGCCATAAACTGACACGAGAGCAGAGATCCACTCCTGCTTGCACCCAAACATTTCAGAGCTTATGTGTATTTTTTTAAGACACCAAGAATCCTGAAATCAAGTCCTTAATACTTTTCAAAAGCATTCACTTGATTGAAGACACAACTGTGTCCACACAACAAAACTATCCAACAGGAGTCCCCCAGATTGTGTCAGAAATTATTTGGAAGGCACAAAGACATGGTCAGACCACATCTAGGATTTGGCTCAGGTCAGGTACAGCCAAGACCCTGCCACCCAGACCAGAAATGTCCTTGGCAAAGCAAACTGCTGTCCCTTATGCCAGAGAGCTTCAGTGGAAATCACTGTCTGTTAAATAAATAAAATGCAGCTCTGGGATCTTAGAGGTAACAAACTGGAAATACTCATGATAACTACCAAGAAATGCATGTAAAGGAACCGTGGAGGTGAAATCTGTATTTGCAGAAGGTTCACTTTCCAGATGGACACGACACAGCTGTCAGGCCTGGCAGCACAGATTCCACAGCACTGATGTGTTTACATCAGGCATGGCTGGTACTCTATGTTATAGAACAGTTTAGGCAACTTTATAGAGCAAAAATTACTTCTGCTTTCAAATTCCACAGCACATTGATAGGAGATTCCCCCAAGGCCCTCTCTCCTCTCAAAAAAAAATCTTCCTTAAAATTGACTGGAAGAAAGAGCTTAGTAATGCCACAAAGTAACTTAGAACAAGACATAAACACAAACACATCATTCGTCTCTAAAATTGGCTGTAACTTTACGATTTAAAGGTGTTGATATACTGGAAATGGACTGTCACAGCATAAGTTGTTTGCCTAGGATAATTCTAGGAGGTTTTTTTGATTGTACTTCCAGCCATCTCTATTACAATGTGCCAAGGGAAAGGCAGGTAGCTATTCACATGGGTCAGCCTTTCCATATCCTTTACACAGTCAACAGCAGGAGACACCCCACTGCAAGGTAATTCCATGAGATGAAACTTCTGTCTGCTCCCTGCCACGTTCCAGAAATTTGCTGTTACCATTTACTGTGAAGGATGGCCTTGTTTCTTGGTCCAAACCTGAATTGCACTTCAGGACTGAATTCGAGTTTTGCCATTGACTTCCATGAGCTTTGAAAAGGCCGGCTTCGTTTTCCTGAAGGAAGAAAATGCAGGCACCTTCAAGGTGGAAAAATACTTCTCTTTGTGACAACCTGCAGTGGAAAAAGTGTCCTTACAAAATTAAACCATGGAGTTTGATGCTGTAAGCATCCCATGATCTGTCACTGTGCACACCAGGCCATCTCTGCTCTCTCACATGGGATCCTCCCATGGCTCAAACGCTGCTGAGCTCTGTTTTCCTTGGCTGGGCTCCCATCAACAGTGAGGTCCAAGCACATCTCTCCCCTGCCCTTCTGCCATCCCTTGACCTTTCCTGTGGCTGTTTGACTCAGCCACCACAAAAACAGCCCCTCCTTCCAAAGCCCAGGTTGGTTTTCTCGCAGTCATTGGGGAGGTTTGCTGAGCATGAGAGTCTCAAAGCAGCTGCAGAAGAAACATGGTGAGGGAGAAAGAGAAGGATGAAAGGAGAACGAGGCCTTCTCCTCTGTTGCTGTTACTCCACATTCAAGATGCCCACCCAAAATGCTCAACAGCCACTTTAGGTTATTTGCACAACTTTTATTTCAGTTAATGTTTCAGAAGTGGCTCCATGATCACTTTGTAGCAGGATTCAAAACAACTGTGCATAAATCATAAGCCAGAAGGATTTTTTGCCAGTAACCCCACCCTGACAAGTCTCTGCTAGCACAGATTCAGCAAAAACTACTTTGCAGGGTAGCATTAGGTACCCTTTCTGCTGTGGAACTTCCAGATACCATCATTAGGTTATCCTAAAGTTTATGATTTTTTTAATTGAAGCATTTTTTTGCACAGAATTATTCATGAGTCACTCTTCTTATAGCTCTTGAAAGTAAAAAAACAGGACTTTATGGTTCCATTTTCCACTTAGAGGAAGCAGCTGCCTTCAGTTCACAAAGGCAAAAATCAAAGGAGTTGAATATATTGTAAATAAGGAGGCAGAACCACAAAATAAACCTGAATTTACACTACATCCCCTCCTAAGAGGGTAACAGAAGTCATTCTGAAAAGCAGGACACCAGCAGCAGCTGCTGGGTGAGAAGATCTGAACCCAAATCTCCCCCAAACCTGACTGATGCATCTGTTGAACCCCCTGAAGCCACACACTCACTCTACTTTGGACAAAGTATCTGCAGGACAGTCCCCTGGCCAGGTATCTCACATGAATGTCACCATCACGACATGATCAGGTCATTCTCTTCTGCCCAAACCTCAACTCATCCCCCAGAGAGGATCAGCTTTTCAACAAGATGAACTGAGAAGAGACCCTTCAAAAGAAATGGTATTAAATAGGATCCTCTGCTGAGACAATAAATGTACAACTTCTCTGCTGACAGATCTAACTTGGGTTTCCCATATCCCACTGTCTACTGGCAGAAACAACAACTACAGCTGTTCAGAGTTATCCCAAAATTTAGATTTAAGGTTTATTTTAGACACATCTGGAGATTCCCTGACTTCCTTAGCTTTGGTACAGCCTTTTGTAGCTTATCACTTTAGGATCAGCTTTGTAAGCAATTCGTGCACGTGCCAGACGAGCAGATGCAAACATTTTCACTGAAATGGCAATGTTCATGCAACATTATATTCTATTTCTAGATGCCTCAGTGTTCTGGTAAATAAGGCTTAAAGTTCACAGTCTCCCCAGAAGACTATCTGGGCAAAAACTTTAAGTCAGAGAAAGAATAAACAGTTTTAACAGAAGTCACAGAACAGCTACCTAGCTTTAGAGTGGAACAGAAAGCTTCTGCACTCTGTTGTGAAGGACTTCCTGCAGTCTGAAAACAGATTTAACTAATCCCTTTGAGTTTCACTTCAGAGCTCACTGGAAAACTACCTGCACTCACTGTTTGCCTTTTTGAAGACATCCCCTCAGAATACAACCTTTCCCAGCTGGAAGGTTCTGGACTGTGTCAGATGGAAGGGTTTTTTTCAAAAGCCTCTGAGAATCATAATTTAAAATATTTAGGATACAATTTTATCTTATAGAAACTGCTGCTGTTTACATACATATGCACAAGGATCCTTATCATAATTTAAAGTTTGGATCAGTTCATAAAAAGGCTTGTGCATCTCACATGGACTAAAACAGCAAATATATAACACAAAGTATTTGTGTGGGGAGAAGAACTAAGCTCATCAAGAACAGTACCTATCCTAAAAATTTCTGGCATAGATTTTTGGAACTGATTTACAGTTTCAAATCTATTTTGGTATCTATGTGCTGCATTAACAGTGCATGATCTGCATCTGTAACAACAGAAAATTGCACAGGGAAAGAACTTTGCCATCAACAGACCTGCAAGTTCTGTGTGGTTTTTAATTCATCATCTGCTCTGCTCCCTCAACACAGAACACAAAAGAACAAAAAATGAATCACATAGTCTGAATCTGTAGATTGAAATAAAGAAAAATGTCTTTATATACTAATTTTCTCGTATCAAATTAAGGGGAAGCGCCGAAGTTAAGCAAAAATGGTTCTAGAACAGAACTTCATACAGTAATGAATTTCAAATTGCTGCTTGTTCAACTTCCAAGCCATATAAGAACAGAAGGCATTTAAATAAAACTGCTTAATTCTATAACTCCTACATGTATTAGATACATTTAACCTGTCTAACCAGTTACTCAGCCATGTCCAAGTAAGCACAGCTCAAATAAGACACAATAGTTTCATTTTACAGGCTGCCACGTACAGCATTATGCAACCAGCCAGTAAAACTTTTCTGCAACAGAGACACAAAGAAACATTTACTGGGGGGGGTGGGGGGGGGGGGTAGTGCAAAGCAGTAGGAGAACAATAAAAGAAGATTTTTTTTTTCCTCCCTGTTTTATCCTGCTGCCAAAGGCAGTCACACATGCAGACAAGCTGGCCATGTGTGCTCACCCCACTGCTGGAGAAGGTCAGCAGGCAGCTCTGGAATCCAGATTTTTACCTGTTGGAGCATTTCCTCTGTAGCATTCAGCTTCAACTGATGCCCCTCCAGACAGATTTCCAAGTCCCGGATTTTCTCTCCTTGAGCCTCCACCTGATCCGTGAGAACACTCACCTGTAATTTGAGAGAAGCACAGTGCTACTGAAGGGACTGGAAATAAGTTTCAATTACCTTATGCATAGAACATCCAAATGCACGTTTTGACAAGAGGATCCCTTTTAAAGCCCTCAAAGCTTTAATGTTCTTGTGCACTGCAGCAACCTGCTCTACCAAGGCTGACAGTTTTGCAGCCTTACCTCTATTTTGCTCCAACCCCGCCCTCTCATCTCCCCTCCCCTGCAACCGTTTTGTTTTGATATAAAAAAAGAAAGGGCATTTCAAGAAGAGGTGCAATGCTACCTATAGATAGCCTGGGTGCCTTCATGCAAAAGTCTGGAAAAGTGGAAAGGAGCAAGCAAGAGCAGAGGATACTGGAAATATATCATGTGGTTTTGGAGCGTGCCTCACCATCTCGGGTCCTGTTGGCATTTCACTCCTGAAAACAGATAAGCAGGAAAACTGCTCCTTCCCAACCCAACCAGCTACTTCACTTCTTACAGGAACAGAACTTTACTGATAGCTTACTTATCAATAAAGAGTTCTGAAGCTATAAGGACTGCAAAGGGCAAAGGCAAGTTTTAGCTGTGGCCAAGTTCTATTCCAACAGGAACTCCCAGGCTTTGGCAAGCCAAAACACGAAAGCAAAAGCAGGAGATAGGGAAAGTGAACCCCAGGAAAAGGAACAAGAAGCAGTCCTGGAAAAGAACTGTGGTACAGAGAAATGAGCGTGTCAGAAAAAAAGCCCAGCAGCTGAACCCAAATCGTGCAAAGCAGAAAAAACGGCACCCACGATAACATTAGAAAGACATGGAAAAAATAGCAGTGATAATTCTTATGTTAAGAAGAAGATACACCCTGGATATTCTTCTTGGCTATTTATTTATATAAAAGCCTTGATTATTCTAGAAAAAGATGTAAAACAAACAAAGGAGCCTAAGGTGTTTAAACTGCATTTTGAAGTAAATGTATTAACAAAATCTCACATATGCTCCCACATTCAACCCTGCAATACCTTCATTAATAAAACAAAATAAAAATGTTCAGTATGTGCAAGTGAAACTCTTAAGATATATCCACTTTTCAGCATGTCTAAAACCCAGTGAACAATTGGGTTCACTTCAGGGAAGTTGCACAGGGAGAGATCTGCATTTCTTTTAACTGCAGATGTAATGCCAAGCATGCCTGGGAAAGAATCACAGAAAAAAATGAAGGGTAAAGGAAAAAGGACTACTTGATTTTTTTTTCCATTAAAGTAGTTGGCTGTAGGTTAGAGTACAGCTGGACTCAAGAGGTGACAGGAAGGAGTGGGTGGAGGCACATGGCAGGGGGACACATCCAAGCTGGGGCAGGAGAACTCCCTGCAAGGAAAGCTGTGGCTTGTCTACTTTGTTTTGTTCCCATTAAATGAGGGATGATACACAAAAAATCCCCACGTGAGTCAGAAGACATCAAGAAACAAATTGAGTTCTCTCCTTCAGTGTGATGCAAGTTCCAGAGAAAGAAAACCAGCTTTATTTAGAGCATCAGGTTAGGTACAGAAACCATTGCAACCTGGAAGGACAACTCTGGATGTTAAATGGGACCTGCAAGGGAATTTAGTGAAAGCCTGGCAGTTTCAGAAGCATGTGTGGAGCGTTCCAGCAGCTGGGCTGAGAGACACATCAGCCACTTGGAGCTCATATTTTCCCCTCTGTCCAGGATCACACCTGCCAGACTCTTCAAGGAACCCACGGGCAGCACCCAGAACAAAATCTCAGGTTGTGCTGCACTGGCAGTTCCACCCTGCCTTAGGAGTGCAACACCTGCAAGGCTCAGCCTGTATGTAACACATGGTCTGTAAAAGTGAGGGGGATTGTGCACTTAGCTAAAAATCCAGTGTGAGAAAGGTTTAAAAGTCTGAGGCCAGAACTGGAGTGCTCCCAGCCCCATATTCCCTCTAGGCTGCAGCCATGGGCCAGCCACTGGTGCCATTCAGCAGGAGAAGAACAGAGGTGCTCAGCTCCCATTCCTTTCTCATCCTTCCTGCCACAGGTCACACTCAGCAGCCGGGTTTGCACCAGCAGAGTCCCTCAGGCCATGGAACCTCAGCTTGGGGCTGGCCTGTGCTCCTCAGGTTGGACTGCCTGCACAGAAGAACCGGGGTAAAGCAGGTCCTAAACCCAGCTCCACATTGGCATCTTGGCTCTTGGTGATGCTCATCTTCCAGACTGAGGTTTTAGTCTATCTTATGTGCCTGGGGTTTTTGCAGTTCCACGGTGATGCTGTGCAGTGGGAAAGGAAAACGCACAAATATTGACCAAGTCTTTGGGTTTGATGAGGGGTGGAAGTGATGGGAGTAAAATGCAAGAGAGAAATATTCTAGTTCTGGTTTTACTCTGTTCCTTCTAAGAAAAACTCTGGGCAGGCCCCAAAACACCTGACAAACCCCTGTGTTTTGTGCATTTGGTTGGCTGCATTCCTGGGTACCTGTCTGTGTGGAGGAAGAAACAGTCACTGACAATCTGCAGGACCAAGAGAGGAACATCACAGGACTTCACAGACAAATATGAGGAACAAAGAGACCCCACAGCCCAAGGCACAGGGGTGCAGTTCCTCAGCTCTGGAGGCACAGATGCATTGGGCCACCCAATTGTGTCTCCACTCAGGAGTGGCTCATGCATGCACGCCGTGAATGTGCAGTGTGAAAAGCTGTTTCTGTTGCTAACAGAACCAAGTTTTTAGCGTTAACAACAACTTGATTAAAGATGCTCTAATAAATATCAGTTGTAAAGGGAATTTGTAGCACACACTGAAATTCCAACCAGAAGATTTTTTTTCAGTCAGGTGGGTTTTTTCCTAAATTTGGTAACAGCAATTCAGTTTAACAGTAATGGAAAAAAAATATCCAAGCAAGCCAAAGCTTGGGTCTCAAAATATTTTTTGTTTATTGAACAACAGCAGTGAGGCTTCTGCTCAGTAAATGAACTCAAGTGTGAGCAGAACATACAGGATAAGACATGTTTACAGAAACCTGTGATGGAAAGCAGAGACAACACCTACCCAACACACTTCAGTTTTGTTTGATATAAATATATGTGCTCATAATATGCATTCGAAAGCATGAAGGGAAAGGATATGCAAAGACTATTTAAATAATCTCTGGCTTCAGTTTTTAAAAAGCGTGGAATGTGCAGTTTTGTACTAGCAAAAACACCCAGAAAAAAATATTCTTTTAAAGTTGTGCAACTGGTGTTTTCTCCAGGAGGAGAACTTAGACAGGACATGGGATCTGTTTGGAAAAGGCTTGGTCAACTGGGAAACAGGAAACCTGGAAGAGTTTAGGCATGCATTTTACTGTCAAATTTTCTCCATCCCTGTTTCCCTCCTCCCTGAGCTTTTTGATGATGTAAACAATTTTGGTAAGGCACATAAACAGGAAAAGCTTTGACTGCTGTTACACCTCTCTCCTCTACCAGGTTACCCTGCCGTGAAACCAGTCACAGAGATTATGCAGATTACAAATTAATTCCTGGTTCAATATCAGTTACATTTGTTTTACAGAAAACACTCTGCCCCTTTTGCTTTTTGCAGTGAACACCAACTGTGCTGACAATACTCTCCTCTCTTTTGGACATACCTGCAGGATGAGCGACTCTTTATCACCCTCTAATCGTGCCAGCCTCTCTTGATAAGTTTCATTATTGGATGGATGATGGTTCACCTGTGACTGAGGAAAAAAGGTGCTGTGAGACGTTTTACAGTTAAAGCTTCAAGCAATAGTTAATAAAAGTTTGGGATATTAAGCAGTACTTACAAGACAAAAAAAAAGGAAAAAAAAGAAAAAAGAAAAAAAGAAAAGTGTGTATAGAGCAGAACAGTTTATTTCAGATATATTAAGCCTTTACTTGATGTACAGTAAATGATACAGTAAAAACTAAAGTACATTACTAATATACCCTTTTAAGTTGTATTTTGAATACTTTCTCATTTCCAGCATTCAAGACTGGTAAGTGAACAGACCAGTATTTTCTGGAAAATTATAATTTCAGTGGAAAATACTATCTTACCACAACAAAACCCATTTAATTTGAAATATCTAGTCTTCACAGTCTTTTGCCAAAGTCAATGAATCTCGTATTTACTTCCAAGTGGTAAAAACTGCTATAGGCGTATTATTCCTAGAAATTAGTGAAAGAAAATTAGAAGGTTTTTTGTTAGCAATTAAAAATTTATTTAAATGATCAATTTCCTATCAGGAGCTACTCTAGCCACCCAATCACTTATGGATTTCTAAACGGCTCTAGCAAGCAAAATCTTCTAAAACACAGCCTGTCCTTAACTATTATGCCCCATTTCCTATGAATTTTAATATTTCATATCCAAACACCACAATTAAAAAAAACCCTGCAGATTTATTTAAGTGCAGAAGAGTCTCCCAGGTCCATCCTGCCCACTGAAACCTTGTTTGCTCAGCTCATCCACAGTAACCTGAGCCCCAGGTTGATTCCCAGCTCCAGGCAGGCGTTTCTGCCAGGGAACGCAGCCAGCACAGCCCAGCCCAGGAGCTCCCTCACTGCAGCTGAGCACTCACTCACTCACAGCTCCTGGCACCATGGCACAGCAGGACCAGAACCCTCCTCAGAACCCTCCTCCCCAGCTGCCCTTTCCTCTCCAATGCAACATTGGTGAACAGAGCTTTTATATTTTTTTAATTAAATATATTTATGGCTTCTTGGTCTATATTGAGGCCTATGGGCCAAAACGTAAAACAGATGCTGAAAACAGACATGGTGCCAATTCACACAAATCAATAAATCAAATTTTTATCCAATCAAAAGATACTTTTCCAGCCACAAATTGCTGAACTAGATCTAAGTGTGACACAAGATAAAAGTGTGGCACCTTTGTAAGCTGAGAGACACCAAACACCCTTGTCTCTGATTATTTTGAAAGAAATTGAGAGAATCACAGTGGCACAAACAAAGAGGCTGAGAGATGTCTAGAGACATCATCTGGTTCCCTATTGTGTCCTAAGGCCAATGAGTATTTGCAATATTCTTGTTTTGTCTTCTGCTAAAGACCTCCAGAGATGGAACTCACAGCTTCTCCATCTACTTCTTACCTACCCATCCTTAGAGCATTTTTCTTAACGCCTAATTGGAATAATCTCTTCAACTTCCCAGTTATCACACCACCATAAATTAAAAATAGGCCCTTCTGTTCACTTCAGAGATTTTTCACGTACTTGAAGATTATCTCTACATCTCTAATTAGCAGGCCCCTCTGCATGCTGTGAAAGAAAATATAAGTTTTTCTGTCTTTTCCTCATAGATTAATTTTTCAAGATCTGTTTTGTTGCTTTCTTTTGGTTCCTCTTCACCAACTATTTCCTAACTTCTTTTGAAATTAAATGCCTAAGAGGAGACACAGGACTCCAACTGAAACTGGCTTGAGTGGTAAAACCTTTTCACAGACTCTCAGGCCATATTTCTTACCATATTAAACATACAGTAAAATTCATATATTTTCAGCCTTTTAAATTTTTCAGATCCTTTAAAAATGCTTTTATTTAGCTACCAACCTGTTCTTCATTCTGCTTTTACTTTTTGTTTCTGCTTAAATGTATAACTTTCAGCAAGTCTGCGCTGACTTGCATTCTATTATTTATACTCTTTTTCTGTGCATCTGGCTGTCCTATTTTAATCGTGTTCTTTAGCATAGCTGCAGGCCCTTAACTAGATTCACCTCTAAATTCATTAATTTTGGTCTTTTGTCCCTGTTTCAGGGGTCAACAGGAACACGGAGAACAGAATGTGCAGGTGCTCACTCCACGCCTCACCTACCAGCACTCATCATCAAAAGATGAACACGCTCACTCCACTCAAAATACACTTCAGACACAAGTTTTTGACCAGTTCATCATAAGGAGAACTAAGGTTCAAGACCTCCCAGAAAGGCCTCCAAATGTGCAGGTGAGGTCAGCCAGAAAGGCCTCAGATAAGCACGTGAAAGCACAGCAGACAGAAGAACGAGCTGCTCAATGAGAGCGTCTGATTGACGCGCTGCAGTTGTTGGAGGCTCGGTAATCCTTTGTGGCATGGCTAAAGACAAGATAAAACAGAGTAACATGAACTGAGGCAGCTGTGGGTGGCTGCAGTGCATTCTGCAGTGGTGAGAGCCAGGACTGAGAAGAGACTGAGCAAGATGTCACACAGACAGCCAGCAACTGAACACAGGCTCTAGAGCACAAAAGACACGAGACCACAGGCGATTGCAGTCGCTCTAAGAACTCACAAACAATAAATAAACACTGGTCATGTGGTTACACAGGTCTGAAAGGCTGAATCTGCAGGATTTCCATAAAGCTCTTATTCCAGAAGATCCAGCGTTAAAGATCAAAAATTGTTACCTGGGCTCAACAAATTCTAAGCCAATCACCTTGTTAGTTTGTTCATCATGTTAACTCTGCCTCTTACAATGAAAGAATGAGAGAGATTGCACAAAACACGTAAAAAAGTTTATGCACAATAACAAAGGAGAAGGAATGATATGCTAAGGCAAGGCAGCTGAAAATATGCTGATGGCAGTACCAGAGCAGATAAAAAATCAACAGCATGCCATTAATACTTTGCCTACAGGAATCATAGAATTCTTAAGACTGAAAAGAGTTTTAAGATCATCGAGGTCAACCAGCACCACCACCATTTTTGCCATTAAACCACATCCTCAAGTACCACATCTACACATTTTTTGCACTCTTCCAGGGATGGTGTCTCCATCATTTCCCTGGGCAGTCTGTTCCCACATTTTACAACTCTTTCTGTGATGAAATTTTTCCTAACATCCAGTCTAAACATCTCATGGCACAACTTTGGCCATTTCTCTTGTCCTGTCACTGTTTCCTGTGAGAAGAGGCCAATCCCCACCTGGCTCCCTCCTCCTGTCAGGCAGTTCTAGAATGAGGAGGTCTCCCCTGAGCCTTCTTTTCTCCAGGCTGAACACCCCCAGCTCCCTCAGCCGCTCCTCAAAGGACTCTCCAGACCCTCCCAGCTCCACTGCCCTTCTCTGGACTCACTGCAGCCCCTCAAGGTCCCTGCTGAACTGAGGGGCCCAGAGCTGGACACATCACTGCAGGCGTGGCCTCAGCAGTGCCCAGGACAGGGGACAGTCACTGCCCTGCTCCTGCTGGCCACACTCTGCTGACACAGGCCAGGGGTCACTGCCCCCCTGGGCACAGCCTGGCTCACATTCAGCCACTCTCAGGTCCTTTTCTCTGGCCACTGTCTGGCTATCCTGTCCCCAGGCTGTGGTGCACCGTGGGGTTGCTGTGACCCAAGGGCAGGATCCAGAACTTGGCCTTGTTGAACCTGACACCACTGGCCTTGGCCCATCCCTCCAGCCTGTCCAGATCCCTCTGCAGAGCCTTCCTCCCTCCAGCAGACCAACACTCCCGCCCAGCCTGGTGTCACCTCTGTACTTGCTGCATGAGCACTCGATGCCCTCATCCAGACCATGAATAAAGACACCAAACTGGAGTCCTCCAGCACTGATCCCTGGGGAGCACCCCTGGGGACGGTGCCCAGCTGGATGTAACTCCATCCCCCACTCCTCTGTGTCAGGACACCCAGCCAGGGTTTACCCACTGAAGAGGGCACCTGTCCAAGCCTTGGGAAGCCAGGAGCTGCAAAGCAATTTCTCGGAGCACCTCCATCACAATCTCCTTAGTGATTTTGGACACAGGTTACTGCCCATCAGCTGGCAAAACCTGTTAACGTAAAACATTTCCTGGAACAATCCAAATCAGCTGTTACTCCCAGTCCCAGAGAAAGACAAGCAAAAGAAAGCTTTCCATTCGTTTTTGTTTGGTTGCGTTTTTTTGTCAAAAAGCATTCCATCACTTGCTTTACCTTCTTCATTTTTATTTTCCAAATCTCTCTTTGGAATATGCTCACTGATTTACCAGGAAAATAATACTGGGAAGTTGCTGGGAAGCTCTAAGTATCACTGGCATGATCCAGTCATTACTGAGTTCTCTTCCAAGAAAAGGGCTTAAATTTTCCTTCTCATGTGACACACACACAAAAATCAGCCTTTGGAGAACAATTCAATGGCTTTGATTTAAAATGGGGATAATCAGCAAAAGTATCAAAGGATATGGCAAGAAAAGTTGGTCAGCTGATGTTCTCCTTGTGTGTGCCTTTTCAGCACCAAGAGCCTCCAACACAGCCAATTTCAATCCAGACCCCACCAGCCTGTGAAGCTGGTCAGCAAGCTGTGACTCAGAAATTGGTCACAAACATCGTGGACCTCACCCTGGGATGTGGAACAGGGAGGAGCTGGGAAAAGAATCCTGGCAGTCAGTTCAAGCGGTGATTTGGGAACTTTTTCACCAAGGCACCCACCTCTTTGAGGAGACAGATGATGTCCTAACCCTTGTCTCTTCCTTAGCCACACGACTCCCCTCCAGTTCCACTGATAACTGGACAGGATGCCCGTGGCAGCGATAATACTTGTATTAACACTTGTATCAATGGGGAACATTAGCAACATGTTGGACGCATTGCCTTTTGTTGCAGTTTAGAAGCTGCAAACAACGAGAATCCAGCCAGTCAGCTTCACCACCAACTACAGCTGCACCCAGACCTCAGCACTGCATTCCAGCACAAGAAAATGTACACCGCACACTATCTCCAGCCTGAGTTGACAAATTCACCAGTGTATGGTCTTTCCACCTCTGCAGTGCTCTTTCTGGTCACTAGAATTATGCTCTGAGTCACAAGGAGTTCTGCTATGATGAGTGATGAGGAAGCAGCTTACACAGTAAACATTTTTATTTGCATCTGAGTATGGGTGCAATACAAATTTCATCTCTTGACATGTTAGTGCTACCTCAGATACACACCCATCTCAATATATGTGCACTCCCTCAGTTACCTGAGGAGGAGAAGGCTGGAACACAATTTCTGGATCTACAATTCTTGCCTTTCATCTAAAGGCAATTAGTAAATCAACAGCAGGATTTTTTATTTACCATGGTTACTGGCCGATTAAAGTGGCAGTCACTTGGAAAACGCTGACAGTGCCTAGTCTGAAACTAAGCAAAGACAGAGCTAGGTAAATTTTGATAGTCCTGAAACCAAATGAATTTTCAACAAATATTTTTACTATATCTGGACAATTTGTCTGAAAACTAATACAGTTTTTTTGCTCCAGGCATTTATATGTCTTAAGAGAAAATATCCTTACAGAAGTCATAAGATTCACCTTTAACATCTTGAATTCCATGGCTACATCATGGGCTTGATCCCTCCACCCCTTGCTGGTACAGGCTAAGCATCTCCTCCAGAAAAAAAGGAAGGCAGAAAACCAATGCACACCAGTTTCAGGCCAGCCATCAGCTCTGAGCTGCACTGTGTGCAGTGAATATTGGCATTTCTATTTATCATTTCTGGCTGTAACTACACATCTAAGTACCAAAATGTAGGTTGTACTGTTTCTATTTGGGATTGTGCCAATCCAATTAAGAGTGGGTAGAACAATAAGAATAAAGCAACAGTATGACACAAAATTGTATGTGAACCCTCTACCCCAAATCCCTTGGGAGAACTAAAGAATATTGGTAATAACGAGACACTTCCAGGTAATGAGGGTATCTCAGGTCCCTTAGTGTGCAAGAAAAACTTGTAACAGATCCACTCTCAGCCCTGTGAAAGAACCCAGTATTAATTACCTGCAAAACACTTCCCCACACTGCCCACCACTGCCTCATGACTGTTCAGCTGGCCAAGCTGGGAGTTTAAAAGCACAAGGTTTATACACAAGGCATTTCCCCTGACCTCCTTCCTTGGCTCTGTCCACGTGCTCTCAGGTCCTGCTGCCCTCTTTGCCCACCCCTCTGGCCACTCTTGGCCAGCATTTCCCCAGGCCATGCTGACACCAGTGAAGTCCAATGGAAAGAACTGAGGCGTGGTGAGACTTTCAGTTTGATCTCAACAGTGCTTTTTCCCCTGCTGCTGTTGAAGGGCCACTGTGCACATTACCTTACAAGATTTCTGCTTAAAACCAGAGCCTCCTTTCTAAGCATCTGAAAACAGCAGCTGTATATCTTGTTTTGCCTGCCTGGATCTCGTGATTTTTGTTTTTGTTTGCTGCCCTAACCCAGTCCAAGCCACAGATACCACACAAATCCAGCCTAGCCAACCCTGCAACATCAAAACCCATCTGGGTCTCTGAAGTGATTTCTGCTAATGATGAAATCTGAGCCAGCTCTGGCATACTTCACCAAGTCTTTATGGAAGTCTGTTGCAGATATTCTCTGTTAAAATGCCACGTGTTACTCTGAAAGCAACTCATAATTTTCTTATCAAGCCAAAGAGCAACAGTTTATGATTGCAGGAACTGAAATCTTTATGTGCTGTAACAGTCAGTGCCAGACGTGAGACACTGGGATTCTTGGGCAGGAGAACTGAACAAGCAACTGAGCTTGTTTCAGCTTTTTTGGTTTCTAAATCACTTGTCAAACGAATCTGGGAGCAGACTGCTTAAGTTCTCCTGGGAACAATGCAAGGTGACTTTCAGTCCTCCTCCCTTCCTTCCCCCACATGCTCACCCCTTTAAAAGGCTTGCAGGGAAAAGCAGCAGTACTGATGTGCTCCTTTTTGTACCTGACATAAAGGGAATTACATGCAACAACAGCAGGAGCTTTATTAATTCCTGTAAAATCCTGTGCTACATTTGAACACCGTATCCCTTCTGAACACAGTCCACAATCTGTTGGCAGCAGACCTCATTAACCTTTTTGTAAGCAAACCTGTCTTTACAGAAATGAAATTTCTGGAAGCAGGAGTGGTAGACAAGGCACATCCATAACCTCATTTAAATAGCAAATTAATATGTGAGCTCTAAATACACTTTTTAAAGGAGGTCATTAGCTTTAACTGCACAGAGCACAGGTTAAACCAATAGTATAATGTTACCAGCCACTACTTCCTGCTGCCTCTTCACTATCTGCTCACTTTCCATTTAATCCCCTCCACAGACACACTCCAGAAATGTGAAACTTTCCAGAATATTTGGTAAATTAACTTCAGGATTCTCAAGCTCTTATTAAAGAATGACACATCATTAATATTTTACACTTTCTCAAGAAACTACCCAAAATAAGTGTTCTTAATCACATTTCACATTGACAGATATTTTATGCTTATACAGCTAGTAAAAACCCAAGCATATGTGTTCATGTGTGTATACATACAGACAGGCAAGAAAGTGCTGGAAAAGCAGACACAGGGTAAAACAGACTTTAAAAGAATAAGGAGAGAAGGTGCTTCCTTCATTACATACAATTAAATTCATATTCTAAATTAAAAAGCAGCCTATTCTGAGGGATCTAGTCACATCTCACTCAAGGATTTTTCTAACACTGAAAAATAAATAAATACATTAAAAATAAATAAAATAATAAATAAATAAAATCTAAAAGCTGAGAAAAACAAAGTGATTTTTTCAAGGTGATGAGAGAACTGCACAAACCTACTTTTTAAAAAAAGGAAGACAAAAACAATTCCATGCAGTTGATCTGTGTCTGGGCAGTTGATCAACAAAATGACCAGCCCTGCCTTTTAAAAAAACCCCATCTTTTTAGCAGAGTAACAGGCACAGCAGAAAACCACCACCATTTTTACCCGAGACAAAGGCATCCCGAAAGCTCTCACACAGTTACCCCGGTGAAGAATCACTTAAGAGCAGAGCTGGTGTAGAAAACTTCTCCCTTTAAAGCACAGCGGGGTAAACAAGAGCCTCTCCTTTCTCTTGCCATACGTTACCGTGCAGGATTTGTTTTGTTGCATTGCAATCCCCGGAAGGCACAAGCACTTGCCAGAATCTATTGCCATTTGCTCAAAGTTTGATTCTAGAGTTTCATTTTTAAAGACAAAGACAGCTGATTTTCTCCCCCCTCCCTGAGCCTCCTCCTCCTACACCAAGGCACGTCTTTAATTCACTTCTCGTGAAGAAACTCACACCATTTAAAGTGAGGCACTGAATGAGTTTCCTTCCGCAAAGCGGAGAATTCTCTCTAAGATTTGGCTAAATGTGCATTTAGAAAGAGAAAACAAAACGCAGCAAATCACTTACCCTCTTTAGCCACGTGAAGTGCTTATAAATATCAATCTCACCATCCATGCTTTGGGCCCATCTCAGCAGTCACATTCCCAGGGTTAAAAGAAACTTTCGGAAGCCAGCGCTCTGCTTTGTTCTACAGGATGTAGCTGTAATTTCTTCTCCTTTCAACCCTCAACTTCTGAAATCTTCAGTGCCTGGTCATATTTTAAGCTGAATCCCCTGCCCCTGTCCCACAGTCTTATCCCAAAGCCTTCTCACAGATGTATATATAACACCCAACTGTATAAACTTCAGGCTCCCCCCAAACATCTGGTTTTTATAAACAGCAGATCGGTTAGCAGCAAGAACAATGCAACCCTAAAAACACTGAAAAGATAGCTTGCGAAAAGATCTCTAAAAAAGAATCTTTCAAGAACAGCATAAATCTGCAGGAACTATTCCCCTTTAATGCTGAATAACAAGCTAAAAATGATTAAGCTGTCACTGAGAAACTATTCTCAAGTAATTCTTTCTCTGGCTTTCTGTTCCAAGAGTGGCTGGAACTCATTACCAAAGACCCCCTATTTCCTGTCTCTGTTCTACTCCCTGTTTATTGTAACACTACTCAGCCTTCTCAATTTATTTCAGGCTCAGACTAAACCTAAAAATAAGTTCTGCTCTTTGAATTACTTGCCTGTCCTCTCAAAAGACATGATAAAAGGGGAGGAATTCAAGCATGATCCTGTGAATAAGATAATGATCCCCTAAATTGCTCTAATGCCAAAGAGGCGATTTTCCAGCCCCACAGAAGATGATGATACCCTTCCAGCTTCCTGCTGGAGCTGACACCTCACAGCACAGCAGCTTTTCAAACTTGCAACACCAAGATAAAGGCACGTGCAATGCTCTGGCCAGAAGGGAAGGTTAAAGTGTTGCTGTTGGCTGCGGTGTCCTCTAGTGCCTGCATACAGCACTCACCCTTCACTTCTGCCTTTCCCAGTGAACTCCAGTGCCCAGGGCTGTCTCTCCCTACAGCTCAGAGTGGCTTTGGCCTGACACCGGCAGCTCATGGTCACACACAGGGACACCTGCTTGGGCCCTGCCTCTCCAGGCCCAAAGACAGCTGCCCCTGGAATCTCTGTGACCACCTCAGAACACAGGCTTATCCCCTGGCTGCCTTCAGATCCTGCAGCCACACCGATCCCTGGGCACAGGAGCACAAAACCAGCAGTCTGGAAGGGCCAGCACCAGAGCTGCCCACGGCCCCAGTGTCACACAAAGGACTCCAAGCCTGAAGCTGTGCAAAGCTTTTCCTACAGGGACCTGCCTCACTCAGGCACCTATCCACACTCCAGACTGGGGAACTCACAGATATGTGACAACATTTCCTCAGGGAGATGTGGGGTTTTAATATTTCAACCATTCTTGGTCCTTTTGACTTGGTGGAGCTCCTTTGAGAGCCTCCCACAACCCCAAGTAAGAGGGAAGGATATAAACCTAAACATTCAGTTCCCTTCATGTATTTATTATCTGTTCTTACCTAAAGTCACATGACAAGAAAAACATGACAATTTTTAGCAAGTCACTCCTACAAGTCTTCTAAAGGTGCTGGCATACCTAAAATCACCAGTCAATGTGAGGAGAAAAGAACTGTCCACTTCTAGAAGTAATGCTACGAGACAGATCTGACTTTGGTTGCCCTGAGCATGGAATATACTTCTTTCATGTGGTCTGAAAGTGGATGAGAGCAGTTATTTCTTGAATAGCTCATACTATCTGGCAAAAAATCTTCATACATTATCAAGAGTGTATGAAATAAAAATAATACTTAATCAAGTACATTCCCCTGTGCATGACAGCCTCCCTCATGGCTGACAAGCTGGAGACTGAATGGGATTGTCTTGATATCAAACATGAATGCCCAACAGTACAAAGCATTTATTTATTATCTAATTATGGAGATTAGCACCTACATTGAGCTTTTTCTCTCAGCATTGCATATCCCATAGTACCACCACCGTGGTGCCATAAGTTTCACATTTCATCCATTTCAAAACAATGGCTCCGAGACTCCCATTTCAGCCTTACTCAGGGAAGAAGGAAATAGCTCTCTTAAAACACTCCACCACACTTTATGAGCTAATGATTGTGCTTTTAATTTAAAAAACGACAGAAAAACTGTGTTACTAAACTTCCTAGTGCCTCAGTGCATCATTTGCATTTCTCCTTTTAAAAGCATTAAAAATGACCACATACCTTACTTCTGCCTTGTCACTTGTGCTGGATTTCATGCAAGGGCGTCCGGATTTCTGTTCGTCATTCTTCCTGATCACAAGGTGAGTGTCTGAGTTTTCTGCATCTTATCAGCCACAATGTTGACAGCTCACATTCCAGACAGTCACATGCTCGCTGGGAGCCTGTCACCTGCACACTGAACTTCACATCCTGCTTGAGCTTTGGCCTGAACCTCTCACAAACCAGCTGAATGCAAATCAATGGCCCCCCATTTGCTTAGAAGGCTCATCCATTTCACTGGTGTGATAAATGCCAATCACTCGTTTTTTTGAAATTTATGAATATTTAATAAAGAATAAAAATTGGTTATAAAAATATTAATACAATAATAAAAGTTTAAAAAAAAGTTTTCAGAGACAGGACAAATAATGAGGCAAATAAGAGCAAAGTAGGTAGCCCGGGTCTACCGTCCCCCCTCCCTCCCAGACAAAGGCTGAGAAGGAGAAGGGCCCCGTTAGAGAGAAGCCTCTCTATTTTTGAGGACCAACTTTAATGAATATGCATACTTTATCTAAGAAAAGCCCGTTTGCCACGAGCCTTTTGCAAAACCCCTGGCGTCCTGGAGTCTGGCTTAACCAGATAGCTTTGTGGATTCAAGGAGATATGCATGGTCTGGCTTGACCAGGGTGGTTTCGAGGAGATATGTATCTTTCCCTCTGAAACATCCAAGAGGGGTTTTTAGTCTGGCTTGTTGTAATTGTTCTCTCTGTGTAGAAACCTCTGGGTTATCTTCTCTTTGCTCTTGAGCTAAGGACAATACCTTACACACACTTCTTACTTAGATTCAATGTTAAAAACTACATTTACTATATTATTTAAAATGTTAATATTGCATAACTTTTCTACCTAGCATATTACATATAGTAAATATCTGCGTAGAGCCACACACACAATATGCCTTTTTCACAATCCCTCCTCTTTCTTTTTATAATAAAATTGGCTCGAGCGGATATTTACTGCTCTCTTGCATCTCTTCTATGTTCATTTTCTTCATAAATCAGTCTAGCTTCCTGGAGGGGGTCTTCTACTCTGTTTTGTTTCCTTAATACTATAATCTTTTGTACCGTTTTTGTTGTATCCATCTTTTAATCCAAGGTTACTAATTGCATACCTTGAACTACACTAGTAATTAATCTGATAAAACAAGGGATCAAACAAGGGGGAAATATTCATAAACTGATCCCCTTCAGGTCTAGGCAAAAAAGAAAAATTCCTGGCTGTATGATTCTCAGAATACAGCTCTCTTTCCACTGAGAGGGAAGTTTTGGATATGCCCTTTTCCCACATATCCAGAACAAACCGTCTGGAGCTTTCCCATAGTCCAATTTTTGCTTATCCATATTCTCCCAAAATTTAGAAATCTCTGGGATGCCAACATAAGGATTTTTTTCTGTATCATTACATTGAAAAAAACCTGATTTTATTATTATTTTCACAATTTCCGTTTTTTTCTTTTTTCTGGGTCCAGTACATGGTAGGTTCTTCTGGGATCCACCATACAGAGGTTCTATTACTAACCTTGTATCTTTTACAAGGGGTTTTTCCTACTTCATGAAGGAACTTTTTTCCTTCACACCAAAGACATTCCTCCCCTATGACTACTGAACTTAAAATCCATCCTCTTGGCCGATTTTCTCCCCCTTATACTTGTTTGGTTCCACTTAAGGAGCTCGATTGGGCCTAAGCTGCTGCCTTTCCATGGCCATTCTTTTAACATCAAAGCCCCTCCACAGACCCAACAATTGGTTACGTTAAGTTCCTTACTTATTCTTTCTCCCAATTCTACAAACAGATTTTTACCCATCCGTGAAATATCTATTTCTTTCTCTAATTGTTGTTCCAATTTCTTATACAAACCGTCAAGTGAAATTGGTACAGGTTTAGGTGGTGGTGTTGGCCTAATTTTTTTTTTTTTTTTTTTTTTTTTTTTTTTTGTCTATCAATTGTTCTTTTACCAAAACATTTGCTTTACTCTCAGTAATGTGGGTGAAACACATCCATTTCTCCCCTTTTGCATATTCACTTCCCCCTAAATTCTCTGCAATCCAATACTTTTCCAATTGTACATGCAGTTTCCTAATCTGGAAGGGTTATAACAGTGACTGTTGATATGAGTGTGAGAAATAAAGAAGGAGCCTCGGTGTCTTTCCATACACAGTTTTAGGTAACACCTGTAGCATGGCCTGGTCGGCATCCCAAAAGGGAAGAGCCAGAAAATGAGTGACAGAACCAGGAGAGGTCCAGTATGGCTTATAGTCCCACCTCCCATGCCTATGGGGTTGCAGCCCACAGCAGGTGTATGTGATCTTCTCAGTGGCGATTATAGAGGCCAATCTGGTCTTGCCCTCTCCTCTATTGTCACTTTCTCTTAGCTAATTTCCAGGCAAATCGTTCTTGACACTCCTTAACCGTGGTCTCCCACTTTTCCTCAGCCACCTCTCGTTCAACAGGCACTAATAATTCCCATCCACACAACAAAGTTATTATTTTAGTTGTTTCAAATTCTTCTTGGATAGGGGGCTCAGGTGACACTCTACACTTCATGCAACGAGAGCGTCGTTTGTGTGAACTACAGTACCAATTTTCCCACAGCTCAAACACATTTACACCAACCAGCATGTCCAGTATTTGGGGGAATCAAACAGGGTATTTGGCTTGGCAATGTATGAGGTTGTAATTCCCCCTCCTCTTTATATAAATCACAGGCTAAGGCAAAAACACAGGGGTTTTCTGTCCGAAACAATCCCGATCCTCCTGTCTGTGGTGGAAGTATTCCTCCCCAGGGAGGGTACCAGAGGTGTCTCAAAGTTTTCCCAGGTGGTATTTGAAACCACTGGTGCAAAATCGGTCTAGCTTCCCAGTCTGGTGTGATCCTGTGTATGTTTCCTGGATCATGTGGATCTCCCCAGTTCATCACCTCTCATTCCCGTTTTAGGGTTAATTTCGTATCACCCGGTTCCGATGATATTGTCCACTCCTTAGGCTTTTCCACAGGTCCTTTGATTCTGCTGGCATGGATCCACCCTCGTTCCCTGGTCCAGATCGCAGCCTCAGTGCCAGCAATACCTGAAAAGGACCTTCTCATTTTGGAGTTAGAGATATTAATCACAACAGTTTTGATATGGTGCAATTTATAATTCCTTTGAATAATATTTTGGCACAACATAATCGATCTGTGTGTGCACCATATAGCCGACAGAAATGGCAGCATATAAAATTGATCATAGGTTTTAACAAAATCTTGGAATACAAGCTGCACAATGTTAAAATGCGGTTATAAGTATATTATAACTAAGTTCTAAATGATAACAAAAAAATGGTCCTGTCTTTGTCTGAAAGACAGGTGTCTGCCAGGGAAGGCTGGAGCCACCCTTGGAATGAAGAATTCCAACTCTCTCCCTCTGAATTATTGTAATTTTGAAAATTAGGGAGCTCTCAGGTGAAGATATGGGACTATAATAATAGTTCCTTTCTGGTGTGTATACACAGGTTAACAAACAACACCAACCTTAGCATTAATAATAAACAGAAGCAGAACTCAGGAACACTTCCCCAAGGACACCCTGGGGCTTCTGGGATTTCCCTCTTGGGGACAAAGACATTCGTTCACTTCTGCTAGGGTTTTCTTACAGAGCCAGAGCTGCTGGGCCTGGGGTCCCCAAAGCTTTGAATTAATTGTTGTAACACTTTTTGGCATAAAATGTGTTCCTCTGCCCAAGTCTTTCTTATTAACCATTCTATACCTTGGACTAATTTTTTTTTTTTTTTCAAAAGGGGTTTTACTTACCACATTAGCAGTAGCCTTGGCAGTGGGAACTGCCTCCACCCAATGAGTTAAATGGTCTGTTATTACTAATATATATTTCCATCGTTGAACTTGAGGAAGTTCTGTAAAATCTACTTGGATACTTTGAAATGGTCTAAGGGCTAATTCCTTACCTTCCAGTGTAGTTCTCTTCATTATCTTTTTATTTTATCTTTTGACAAGTTATACATCTTTCAGTTACCCTTTTTGCTACCCCATAAATCCCAATGCACCCATAGTTCCTTAAGAAATAATCACACAAAGCTTGGGTACCTCAGTGAGTTTTCTGATGCATGTCTTCTAATATTTTTCTAGTAAGTACTTTATTAAGTAATTGCCTTCTATCAAGAAGTTTCCATTTCTTTGATTCATCTGGTTTACCTCCTATCTCTTTCAATTCTTTTTCCTCTGTTTCACTAAATTCTGGAATTTTCAGTTTTCCTTATTTGGTGTTAATATTAACATGACCCTTTTAGCTTCATTCTCTGCTGCACCTTAGCTTCCTGGTCTGCCAAATTATTTCATCTTTTTGGAACCACTCCTATTCCTAATTTCACTTGAAATTCTCGTCTTAACAAATTACTCCTTGTTCCTGGGACTAACAAAACATCTCTTATCTAAATTCTGGTATCTCTCTATATCACCGCATCCCTGATGACAGGCAAAACTCTTTTCTTGCTCCCACCACTCCACTGCATCTTTACTTACACTATGCCTTCCTGAGATATCTACAAAACAAATTCTTCTTGCTATTGCACCTTCCACAAATTCTAACTCTTCCTCCTGTCTGCATCTTCCAAAATATTTTCTACACATCTCATTTTATAGCATAGACTAAGCAAATAATCCAGTGAACACTAATACTTCCCTTTCTTCACTCCTCCTCCTTCCACATCCATTCATCAACTGTAGAAGAGACACTTAAAAAGCACTAAACACTGACTTCACATGGCCAAGCTCTCTCTCACCAAGTGAAAAACGCTTGAAAAATGTTAGCACATCAAGCAGCAGTCATTCAAAAAACACAGCTTCAGACACTGTCTCCTTTCCTCTCAAAAAAACCACAAGTCCTTCCTAAAACATCCCAGAACACGTGTGCACGCTGTCTGAGTTTACAGGCTACTGATTTGAGAGAAACTGAAGGCCAGCGCATGAGAAACACTAAAAAAATCTTTAAAACTTCTAAGACCCGAGTCACTCGGTCATAAGGAAAAGAGCAGCTGCGGGCGCTGATAAGTGAGCTGGAGGAGGGGCGGGCAGGGAGCTGCGCGTCCCACGCGCGGCTCGGCGCCGCCGCCTCCACCGGGCAGCCCCTCTGCCATGGCACGGCTGTGCAGGAATGCGGCGGCCGCCCCTCTCCTCCGCCGCCACCGGGGACGAGAGCCTCGCTCGTCCTCCTACTCCCGGCAGGAGAGGCGCTCGGCCACCGTCCCTCTCTGCCCACTCCCTTTCTTCCTGAGAAGATCTGCATTGACTGCGGTTTCCAAGGGAACGGCTTCCCCAACAGGAAGTGGGGAGCTCTGGAGGACTGATCACTGATTTTTTGGTCCTCCAAGGACGGGGCATGGGCGGGGTCTGCCACCGGAATTCCCGAAGGGGAAGCAATTTCCGGTCTCCTCCATGTGGCCGCGCTCTCCTGCATGGCCCATGCTGGCGGGTCCAGCCGCCTCCGGCAGTCGCCCAGCACCACCGGAGCTGGAATCGCTACTGAGGCAGCTAGGGACCGGACCAACCCGCCACACGCCGACAGCGGAGGAACCGCCGCCGGGAAGGGGGGAAGGGGGGGGGGGGGAGCCCGCTGCCCCGCCGCCGCCGCCGCGAACGGGAGGGGGTGAGGGGGTACCCGCCGCCGCCGCTGGGAGGAAAGGGTGAAGGAACTAGCCGCCCCCCCCCCCGCTCTGCAAGCGGAGGGGGACTCACCACCGCGGCTGGGGGAGGGGAGGGGAACCGGCCGCCGCTGCTGCAGCTGGGGGGCTTTTCCAGGGTCGGCTAAGCCACCACGCGGTCACCCCCCCACGTGGCTCATGGCTACTGTACTCGCCGATTCCAACAAAAAGTAAGGCAGTGGCGGCAACGCTCAGCGCTGCTAAAACAAACTAACAAACAAATACCGGGAATGAGGTTGAAAAAGCCATTGCGGGAAAATAGCGAGAGGGACCGGGGTGGGGGCCGGGTACCGACTGAGCCGCCGCTGCGAACAGCGAGGGGGGGCCGGGGGGAAACCGGCTGGGCTGCCGCTGCGAACAGCGGACTCTTGCCTGGGATGGAAACTGGGGCAGAAACAAGCGACAAGCCAGAACCTGGGGCAAGCACTGGGACTGAGACAGGCACCAACACCGGATCCGGCAGTGCAACTCCCAGGGGACGATCCTAGGGTGGTATCTCTGTCGATGATTTCTCCCCACTGGACTTCTATCCCTTTTCTTTCAAAATTTTCTCTATTCTACCCCTCCCTGTCTCTGTTCACCTTCCCTTTTACCCCACAAAAACTACTTTTCTCCTTTCTCCCACACTATTTCTTAATACAATTTACCTTCTCTGAGGAACTATAATAAAGCTTAAAATAAAATAAAAATCTACACTTTCTATACTTTCATTCGTCCACATTCACTCCACTCTATTTTTCACTTAATCTCACGCACAACAAAACAATCACAACTACAAGGTACCTTTTACTTTCCACACACTTTTACACTCTTTAAGAGTCCCTGGCCAGATAATGTATTTCACAAACCTTCAATCTGGCAATGTTGGGATTTCTCTTCCCAACCCCAGATGTCTTGGGTTTATTTCATAGATTCTGCAGAATTTAACATAACCCTGGATGTCTCAGAATTTCTCTCCAATCCAGCTGGTTATCAACCCTGGGTGCTCTCAGAATTTTCCTCAACCCAGCTAAATTCTGGGTGTTCTTGGAATATTTCTTCAACCCAGCCGATTATTAAAATAACCTGGGTGTTCTTGGAATAATTTTCCTCAACCCAGCAAAAGTTTTTTAGGGTCCCCTTTTTTCACACACTTTACCTTTTCCCTGGGGGGGTTTCTCTCACTCCTTTTTACCATTCACTTTCGTCCCGGTGCTGGCCGCCTCCCTCGCGGGACAACGGAACCGCAGCGTAGGGGACTCCGCACTCGCTTGGAAGGTCCGGGTGTTACCCCAGCCCGCCTCTCAGGCACACACACTTTCAGCCCCCGTTCCGCGCCAAACGCTGCCACCCCCAATCCCAGCAATTCTTACCACTCCGTTGTCCTTGGGTCTTTATTCTTCGTGTACACTTTGATGTTAGGAGCTGGTTACCGCGGTTTTTAGGGAATTCTTTCCCTTCTCTTTGCCTTATTGTCTCCCTTTGTCCTTGGATCTTACCCCTTTCTGGGGTACTCTGCGAGGAACAGAGCCGAGGCCGCCTAATGCAGGCGGGACGCGTCTCCCTGGTCTCTAATCCTCTCACAGTACTCACAGTGGGGGTATTTTAAACCATCCTCTGCTACCAAATTGTGATAAATGCCAATCACTCGTTTTTTTGAAATTTATGAATATTTAATAAAGAATAAAAATTGGTTATAAAAATATTAATACAATAATAAAAGTTTAAAAAAAAGTTTTCAGAGACAGGACAAATAATGAGGCAAATAAGAGCAAAGTAGGTAGCCCGGGTCTACCGTCCCCCCTCCCTCCCAGACAAAGGCTGAGAAGGAGAAGGGCCCCGTTAGAGAGAAGCCTCTCTATTTTTGAGGACCAACTTTAATGAATATGCATACTTTATCTAAGAAAAGCCCGTTTGCCACGAGCCTTTTGCAAAACCCCTGGCGTCCTGGAGTCTGGCTTAACCAGATAGCTTTGTGGATTCAAGGAGATATGCATGGTCTGGCTTGACCAGGGTGGTTTCGAGGAGATATGTATCTTTCCCTCTGAAACATCCAAGAGGGGTTTTTAGTCTGGCTTGTTGTAATTGTTCTCTCTGTGTAGAAACCTCTGGGTTATCTTCTCTTTGCTCTTGAGCTAAGGACAATACCTTACACACACTTCTTACTTAGATTCAATGTTAAAAACTACATTTACTATATTATTTAAAATGTTAATATTGCATAACTTTTCTACCTAGCATATTACATATAGTAAATATCTGCGTAGAGCCACACACACAATATGCCTTTTTCACACTGGGAAAGCAGGTCAGCTTCTCTGGGCAGTGTGAAAATAAGGAAAACACGCTGCAATCTCAGGATTGCTTCATCAGGTTACCATTGTATGTTTTTCTTATTTTCAGGAAATCCATGTCTGAGTGTAGCTCTTCACTGAGAACCAGTTTCTGGTTCAGGGAGAGCTAAAAAACCAAAGAAGCACAAGCCCCCCTTCCACGGCAGAACCACCACTCTCAAGTGCTACCCCAGAGTGAGACTGATACAGCTTTTGCTCTCTTGCCCCCATCAAATCGTCTGCTTTCTCCTGTGCCATCCCCAAAAATAAAATAACACACATTATTATGGTAATACAAACGCAATGTAGGGCAGTAAAAAATTTCAAGTTAGCAATATCTGTATGTTCCATAAGCTGTATGATAAATCATCAGGGTTTATTTGCCAGTTCCATACTTCCACAGAAAACTGCTGACCACTGCCAGACCTGAATGAGCTCCGTTTGCAGAACACCACAAGTGCCAGCCCAAGAACCTCTGTGCTGATACACAACCAACAAAACCCACTCAGCCACGTGAGCCATTCCTTTCAGTCAGCATCTCAAACTTCAAACAAGGCTTGAGGTTTCTTTTAAATAATAAACAAACTGCTGCAAGAGCTTTGAAACTGAAAGCAGCAACGCTTTAAACATTCAGCTACACATCTCATGCCCCTCCAGCTATTCCAGACTATGAAGAGGAAAGAAAACATCCAGAAATCCTCTTAGAACCATTGAGGGAAAGGCACTGTCTGGTGTTCTCCCTCTTCTACCAACACGGAGCTGAAGAAGCACAGAGCTGTTTGCTTCTCCACCACTTGCCCCTCTCTTTCTTTCCAGCTAGGGCCCTATGGACCCAAAAAATTGTATTCATTAGCATTGTTTCAGTAATTTTATTTTCATTTGAGATAAAATACAGGTTTTGGTGCAGCACAAATGCAAATGGTCAATGGTGTTCTTCTATTGCTTCTCAATCCCATGGGAAATTAAGGGGCAAAGGAATAGGAGGACTCAGAGCAGTCCTCCAGGTCTTCCTTTTCATCAATAACTTAGAGATTGTTCTGGTTTCAGATCCCACCAGCCCCTGAAAAGACTAAAGGAAGCTACACTTGCTCTCTTAGGCGAAGAAATCAAGTGTCCAGGTTTGCATCCTCCCAGCCTCATCAGGGGAGCCCAACAAGGACGGACATGCTACAAAAATTCACTCATTCCCAAGAGTTCTTATCAGCTTTTCCTACATCTCCTTCTCTGCATTTTTTCCCCTAATCCTAGCGTCTGGGCTGCTTTGGAAACAAAAGAATTATGACCAGATTTTAAAAGGGAAAATGTTTTCAGCATGCCAATTCACACATGTCATTTTCATGGTGCAGAAAAATCTGAGAGCTTCAGAGTGAAAAAAGAGAGAGAGAGTAGGGGAATACTTGTGTATAAAGAAACCCAGGCCATTTGTGTAGAAGACAATGGAGGAAGAAATCCCTTTTTCAGGGCAAAAAATGCCTTCAGGAATCTAGATGAAGTATTTCCAGCAAGAAAATTTGTCTTAGCATCTTAATTGTGACTGACTGATAATGCCTGTGTCACAGAGAAAGAAGAAAGTCTTGAACAAAATCTAAAAAATACACCACTTTCTGTAGATGAGCATGTTTGCTTTCCCTGTGATAATTTAGAAAAACCCACACAATATCCTGGGAAACAGACAAGAAATGACATTTTGTAGGTGCACAAACAATCCTTTCCCAGCATAAGATGCACTCAATCCTCATGCCTTAACTCTTTGATTAAAATCAAGAATCAGAATTGACTTGGGACTGAAGGACTGGGATGGCCAGCAGCTCCATATGCAGGTTAACCCTCATCCTTATTCCATGGTGATCATTCTGGAGCCATTCCAATGTCAGATGTCCCCAGCACTGCCACGTCCTCTCTGCTCACCCCTCAGGCAATGAGCAGCTCCCTCCCTTTGCTGGCACAAAGAATGTATTGCTGGTTCTGGGATGAAGTTCCTGTCTGTTCACTCATCCACAGACATTTGCACATTCCTGGCAGTTTCACACATTCCTCACCATATGCTGAAACACTTTGTCCAGCCCAAGCTCTACAAGAACTGGGCCTGGTTTTTTTTGCGTGAAACTTATTTAGAAGAGAATGCAAGAAACCCGAGTTCTCTGTTTTCACAAAAAATCTGAAAAATATTTTCCACTGAACAGACTATCAACACCACAGACAACACTTCCCCCAGTTGTATGCAGAGTACAGCGGTACACAATGAAAATAAAGACACTTGTTTCCATCCTACCACACACCACATTACAACGCCAGGTTTAGTTTCCTGTCTCAAATGCTTCAAAACACTGCTGAAACTACTAAACCTGCAACAAATCAGGATATGAGGCATTTGAAACAAGATAATTACCATACATTTGCATACACACCATTACCAGGTAACAGTTCGCCTCTCCTTGCTATGATGTACATCAGATTTTTTCTTTTAAATATCAAAATGGAAAACAGAGTAAAAAACACAACAACAAAAAAACCCCAAAAAAACCAAACAAACAAACAAAAAACAAAAACAAACAAACAAACAAACAAAAAACCCAAAAAAACCAAAAAAACAAAAAAAAACCCAAAAAAACCCACAACCACCAAAACACTACCAAAAACCAAAAAAACCCAAAACCAAAACATAGAGTTAGCTACAGATACACCTTCACACGTCCTTATTTCTGATAAGGATTATACAAATATTCTTTTAATTTTTCTTCTTAAGCATTTCACTACTGAGAAAAATTAAGCCCATTGTTTCCAACTTCCAGAAGAGAACAGAATGCCAACATGTCGAGACACAATGTCCAAATTAAGTGGAGTTTCACCCCATTTTTGAATCGTCACAAAAGCTGAGAGAAGACTTAGTTTTGTTATTAGTTATTAGCATACTAATCCAAAAGATAATGGAATATTTTGTCATGGATACAGTATTGCTATGTCTGTCATAACTAATAAGATTTAGCAAATTTCAATAGGCCAGCCTATCCATCCAAATTCTGTGAAATGTGAATGGGGGTTATATAAAGAAATACTTCCAACTTATGCCCTTCTTCTATTATTCAATCAGTGCCTCCAAATCAATATAGGGGCCTTTTAAAACTAAATTTTGTCTCCAGTTTCTCCATGGAACCTCTATGCCTTTTCTGTCAGCAGTATTGTTTAAGGAAACAATTTTCTCTTGCAACTCTCTCTGGTAATTACTTTATGGAAAACATTTTCCAATGTTTCCTGTAGCTCCAGTTGAAAAATACATTTATGCACTAATGCTTGCTAAATGAATACAGTGTCTAACATCTAAATCAGTGAAAAGCAATGCAGCTGGAAGTTCTAATGAGAGATCAGGTGAGATGGAAAAGGGACTCCATGCACAACATCGGACACAAAAGGACAGATGAACTAATGGGGTATTCAACCACTGATGGCAAAGAAAGGCACTGAAGCCAAGAGCTCAATGAGACCTGTACAAATGAAACTGAATAAATCCTCTCCTTGAAGGACAGCACGCAATTTCTGTATCAAATCATGGCTTCCTACAGAGTATTCCAGTGACAGCATCAAGGTGTGGACAGGCCCCAGGGCTGAGGATTGCACCTGAGGGCAAGCTGCATGTCAGTCAGGAGAGCACCCTGAAATCCTAGAAAGATTCCATAAAACACAGGCCCTGCTGTTCCAGCAGGAACATCACCTGTCTGCCATGAGCACTCCAAGCCTCAGGCCATCACCCAATCCTGGTTAAGCACTTCCAGTCACTGCAGTTTAAGGTGGCTCTGTTAAACATCACTGATCATTACAAAGATCATGAAAGATCATGAAAGCTGAAAGAAAATGACACTTTTAGAAGGAGATCTAAGTCAGTCCTCTCCACTGCAGAATTGTTTTAAACCTGTATCAGTTCTTCACATAATGAAGGAGACCTTACTTCTGAGAGCTGCTCCAGTGAGCGCTCACAGTCAGAGGTGATGGGGTTGGTTCCCAGACAAAGCAAGCGCAGAATTGGGAAAAATCAGGGCTGCTTTAGGAAAGTTCCCTGCAAGCTCTGTGCACCAGCAGTTCCACCGTCCCCAAGGCCTTCTCCAGTACTCATAAATGGCTGAACACATGAAGGGCACATGCCTGCTGGCTCTGGTGTCCTGTAAATTGCTCTCAAACACTTGGGGAGCTCTTGAGAGGAGCAGATTTTGCAGTTCAGGCCTTCCTTGCATCATCAATTCACCAAAAAGGGGCTGGAGCACAGTAGAGGACTGGGATATTCAACTTTGAGCTCTGAGTCCTTCTCAGAAAACAGAACCCATCTAATGTTTAAAGCTGGCAAAAATAAACACCAATGCTTATGGAATGACTCCTTTTCTATGCTGTCCAAGCAGGCTCCGCTGCTCCCTTTTCCCTCTGCCACGTGTTAATACCCCCTTGGCAGAGGGGAGATCAGCTATAAATATCTCCAGCAGGACTCCAGCAGCTGAGTTCCACAGCCAGATCTACCAGCACATAAATACACTGGGTTTAACTGGCGGTGCTCAGACTGCATTCCCTTCCCACTCAGCTGTTGCTGAAAAACGCTCTTGATATTTTTATAAAAGCGTGTTTTCAAGTGGATCGAAGTGCCCTGACCTCAGTAATTTTCTGCCTCTCTTCTGGATGGATAACCCTGTGAAACCCATCTTGGACAAAAGTGAAATAGAGAGGCCAGTGATTAGGTTTCAGCAGAGTACTTTAACACATGCTTACAATAAAACTTTGAAGTGATTTCAGAACTCCACGAGCTCCATCAAGTCACAATCCTGAACTGAGCTTTAATTCAAGTCTTTAGGAAGGTAGTGGGGAAAAATATTCCTTGATTTTAACCCGCAGTGGAAACAATCTTTCTTGAACATTAACTACGAGCAAATAGCAACCAAGACTGTAAGAAATGTATCCTGTTTCTACTAAAACGTCTCTGGTTTTACCACTTAAGAACACATCTTCAAAAGAAACAAAGCACAGTACACATCATAAAGCAAATCACATTCCATTAAAAATTGCCTCTACCACACGTTCCTCTACTATTTCTGCTCTTCTCTCCATTTCCTCAAATTGAGAAAGATTTTCAGGGTCAAGTTTCTAAAACACTTTTGAATAAACAGGAAAATACTACTGAGATTTCAAGAATTGGTATTTTAAAGCTCATTAGATAAAGCTACATGATGGAGTGGTTTGCTTTAAATATAAATGTTTCTCTAGCAGGAAGATCATGGTTTGCAATCCTGAAAATGAGGCTTCAGGTCCACTGTAAGAACATGAGGGTTCCTCTTTACTCCAGGAAGGTTTCCATAAAGGTGGATAGAATAAAACCCAGAATGAACAGTGTGGAAAAGAGTCACTGCAGCAGTTAATTTTTAATGCTGAAAGGACTCCCTGCTTCGTGATAGGTCACGTGGGCACTGGCAGTGCTGAAATATTTAACAAGGAACATTGACACTATCCACAAATTTGCGTTGTATGGACTGTCCCAGATAATCCCTAGGTGTTTGTGTTGTTTTTAGGGCCCAAGAATTTACAATCATAAAGCCATGTAAAACAGTTCTTTTCAAGGGAAAAGTTTTGAATACGATTCAAAAGTAGTTAAAAGTCTATATTTAATCATGTTTTCTTCTGTTTTAGGTTTGCCAAAAGATTTGTGCAACTATGGCAACTATAAAATCCCCATTCTATGTGACACAGAATCTTCCTAAATTCAGAGCTAACATTGTCAGACCTGTTTCATCTGTCTCAAAGCAGGGACAGCACAGCTACTGCATCCAGTTATGCTGTAAACTCAGGAACTGGAATTGTTCATAGATCCCAGACCACAGAAACAAACAAAAAAAAATGGCCTTTTCAAAAAAACCACTTTCAGTCCAACAGATGCTGTGCCTTGATCTTAGAGGAAACACCAAATCACCAATGGTGATTTTCCATAAGAAAACAGAATTAGGTAGCTGCTCCAAAAAGAGTTAATAGGGAAGGTAATATCAGGTATGAAAGATGATTCCTAAAATTTTCCAGTTCTACCCATATCTAAATTTTCCCACATCTTTGGTATTCACACCTAAAGCAGATGGGACAAATAATGTAAAAGTTACCACTGTTAAATAAAAAAAATTAAATTGATCAGAGCACCAAACATCATTTGGTGAGTTTCATGCCTGATAAATTCTCCATATTCTCAGACAGTCTAATATCTGCAGTAGCACAGATGGCACAGATAAATTCTCCAGTATTCTCAGATAGTCTAATACCTGTAGTAGTACAGATGGCACAGATAAATTCTCCAGTATTCTCAGATAGTCTAATACCTGTAGTAGTACAGATGGCACAGATAAATTCTCCAGTATTCTCAGACAGTCTAATATCTGTAGTAGTAGAGATAGCATAGATAAATTCTCCAGTATTATCACCATTGTTTGGTGCTATGGACCTGAAGGAAGGTGAGACCAGCTGTATAATCTATAATCACCACAGAAACTTCCTGATCAGTGACAAACCCGTGGGCCTCAAAGCTGCCCAAAGGCTGAACTCCACACCCTTTATCTCTTTATTTGAAGGTGCAGTTCAGCACATTAGGTGGCAGTTCTCAAAGCTGCGAAGCTACTTGAGTTGTGAGGCCAAGGGGCAATCTTCTGCAGAGATTCCTTTCCCCATGCAGGTACAACTGATCTCTGGTTTCCAGATGTTTCTCCAATAAAAACAGCACCAAGAAGATTCCAGCACTTTCTGTCACCAGAGCTGCAGTCCCAGATGCTGCTGTGTGGCAAACACAGGGCAGGGACACTCACCCTGGGCCTCAGAGAGCTCTCAGGGCTGCAGCAAGTTATGAAAATGGCTAAAGCAGAAGGAACACACCAGACAATCACTGGGACTTTCATCCTGTAATTTGTTTCAACCCAAATGCTGGCAGTCAAATGCTGTTGTTTGATGCTATCCAGCAGGAATGAGCCTCCAGTCTTCCTTCTGACTTTCTTCCTGTGGTTTCCCAGCAAAGCAACATGGGGCAGTGGCAGAACACATTCAAATTATTTCCATTAGGCACATTGTTTGTATTCCTAATTAATCATGGCAGCTGAAATGACTTTTAATATAATTTTCAACCACACACTGAAGTGAAGAAGAACAACACACTTGTCTTGAAAGAAGCATACTTAACTGCTTTTCAAAACATGAAATGGCTTTTTGTATCTTTAGTGTCTCATGTGTGTGCCTAATGAGGATAAGCTGGGAATATTTGCAGTGCCCACTCCAGTAAAATATTAGAAACAGAGCAATTGCCGTAGTCTCTGAAGCTATTCAGTGACATGCTAGAGCAGCTCTCCAGCCTCAAAGGAAGCTGCTTAGACCCCCCAAAAAGCCAGAAGTGGAATTTATCCCCCACAAAAGAAATCTCTCTCCATTTATAGCTGTTATCTGACCTGTAACACTCTAAACACGAACATCTCACAGCAGTCAGCTCACCCTTGGCTGTTTGTCGTGTGCATTTCACACACAACGTTTGCTGCAGTTCAGTTACTGCTGCTGACATTGAACAAGGTTTGATGTAACATTTCAGATGAACACAACAATTATAATGTACTCCAAACCTCTGTGCTCAGTTATCAGCCCACACTTTAGAATGCTTAGAAGAGACATTTGGGAGCACGATTCCACTGGAGAATGTGCTACCTCTGAGTGGTTTTTATAAATAATACTCCAGCATTTCATAGAGTAATGACCACCAAACTGCTGTGGAGGCTTCTAGTGTGAATGGATTCACTGAGCTGCAGAGCTCTCACTCTTCAGAACTCACTGCCTCAGCTCTCCTGATACACGACTCACACTGGGTGGCAAATTTCATAGCTTTGGTCTGGAACGAAGGAAATTCCAGTAGGGGACACAACTATCAAACGCATATTCCATTGAAACAAGCTGAATTTTTATCACATTTCTTGCACAGAAATCGTATGCATGCATACAGATGTTTATTCCCCATCTGTCCCAACAGGAATGTCTTCCCTTCAGAATCAAAGGCTTTGTGCATTTACCCCACTGCCTGGTGTGTGGGATGCTTTGGAGATTTGTAACACTGAAAGCCAAGGAAATGCAGCAAGGAAAAGCAAAGGTGCATCATCCACTCTGGATCTGTCCCTTCAACAGACACATTCTATGCCACTCCATTCTTAACTGGCAGTTTAAAAATCACAAGTTTTGTAAATAGCTATAAATTTTTCATCTCTAGCATTGAAACAAAACAAATTAAATTTAAAAAAAACACACAGAAAAGGCAACTTTTTTTGTCCTTGATTTTTACCTCCTCTTCTCTCCCAAAAGAACAAAATAAGGTCTTACATCAACTTCTTCTACTCCTATATCTGCATTGCTTTAGCAATCAGCACAGCGATATCCTCAGCTATTATTGCTCACCACCCTCAGCAGTTTTTGAAGAATGGAGACTTCAGTTATTTTAAAAATGATTTGAGTATGAAAATACCTGACCAGCCCTGTTTGCAGACAGAATGGACAAGCTCAAAGAGCAGCTCACCAGGTTCTCCTCAAACCACTCCCTCAGACACGCGGCTGTGGCCCCCGGGATTTGGTTCCGCAGCGCTTCCTTCTCCTGAGGGTCCTCCAGCATCTCCAGGGCCATCTTCAGATCCTCCAGGAGGTGCAGAATCTGAAACGTGCCCAGGTACACTGAGGGAGCAGGTGACACAATATCATAACCACCATTGGCATATTCTGTGGCTGACTTGGTGCCTAAAACAAACCAAAGGAGCAGAGACAAGGATGTTATATAATTGCTTTGTAGGTGGCAAATTAATAGGTACTGCACATACAACATTTGGACTTCAGACAGACAACTTCCACTCCAGGCTGAAAACCTTCATTTCAGGCTTCGAATACTTGACTTAGTTTCTAGATAGAACATGAAATCCAGAGAATTAAATCCAAGAGGTGTATACATGCATATCAAAAAATTATTTTGACCTAGATCACAATTGCAAAGTCCAGATTATAAACCCCACATCTTATCTCCAATCACCTGTAATTTTCCACAGTTACCATGAGATGTCACTAACTTCTCAGATACATCACTGCAAGTCCCCACACCGCCACTGCTCAGCAAAGGAGGAAGGACTGATGCAGCTCCTCGACAAGAAACTGCGATCAAAACAGATCCTGTTACCACATCTAGAAAAATGGAAGTGACCATGAGCAGCTTTAGAACTCTCCCATGAGAACAACACCATGAAAGTCAGCAATAAAAATGGCAAATGAAACTTTTCTAGCGCTATAAATCACAAAAAGCTCTCTAAATTGCACGGCTCTCTCCTGCCAGGCATCTAAGACCAATATTACTTTTCTCAACAACAATAGGCACAGAAAACCCATAACCTGCTCATGGAAGAATTATAAACAATACAAATCCTAATAGCTCCAAAACTGCTAGTCTTAGTACCCTGCGTGTTTCAAGGAGATGCACACTAAAATAAGCTCTCTTTTCTCAGTCCTGAATTTCAGACCACGACTTCATTTAATATGCCTTTGTGTCTTTAAGAACCCGTCAGGTAGAAAACTTGCATTTGGTCTACTTCTTAAAGTTTTTATTTACCATTCATTGCCTCGTGTACATAATGGATTGTACACATTCACCTTCTCTCTAGCATAAACAATCACAATTTCCCTTCCTGTTTCACTTCATGGGAGATTTGTTTAGGTTTCTGATCATCCACATTGTACTGACTCCACACGGCATTGTGTATTCACCAGAACACTGCACAGTCAATATACACAAGGGGATTTTAATCATCTCCTTGCTATTTTCCTTTTTACTGCTGTGTTTAACACAGTTTACCTGTCAGTAAAAAAAGGAACACAAACCTTCATAGAGCCTTTGAAAACGATCTGCTAAGTTGATTTCTCTCCCGAGCAGATGTATCTAATGTGATATACAATGTGTGAGGCATTCAGATTTTCCCTTGAACGCACACCGCCTGGCATTAATCAGTGTTAGTTTGCCTGCTGTGGTCATTTATCCACCATGATCTGGGCACTGCAAACCAGGTTTGAACCAGTGTTTGATTTTACCTGTAGCCTGACACACATCTCAGGACGACACCAACACTGCAGGTCCTAGGACACAGAAACAATTTCTGCACCTAAAATAGCCTTTAACCAAACTGCTAATTGATCATTTAATGCTAATATTATTCCCATGTCAAGCAGGTTTTGAACAAAAACAATACTTGGTTTCTCATTTCGTGAATGCTTAATTTTACTCACAGATTTTGGGAAAATGTGAATAATATTAACCAGATTTTCTTCAAAAACTCTTTCAATGACCCAAAGGAGTCTGTCATGTCTTTGGAAAAAATTGTGGGGTTTGAATTCTACCATACAATCCATGTGGGGGTGTTTTCTGACTCTTTTAAATAGTGAAAAGCCCTCCCTAGAAGTTTTGGAAGGCTCTGTAGTAGGACTTTTTTATTTTGGTAAAGCAACAGCCATTTTCACAACTGGAGCATTTCATATTGCCTTAATCTCTTTTGAGACTCAGAATATTCTGTTTGAGCCTGTTGACTTCCGCTGCTTATGGGTTTATTTTAATACCCCAAGTGCAAGATCTCATCTTAATTTCTGGCTAAGACACGTCCAAGATAAAGTTTCCTCAATATCCGGTGCTCCCAAGGCTGCCACAGGAGACAAACTCACCCTGTAAACCAACCCTGGCTTCCGGAATTGCTGCCCTGGGAGGGAGGATCAGCTGACTGCTCTGCAGAACTGGTGCTCTCCAACCACTAAATGATATTTCCTTATGTATTTCTATGCCCTCGGCTACTCAGGCCAGCTTGCTTCTTCATCTCCTAATGCAGATTAATATTAAACTATTAAACTAAAAATAGCAGAGCTCCAAAAATTCCGTCAGGGCCGTTTGGATCATATAACCAATGACGTGTTTTCATTCAGCCACAGAGGCTTATTACACTCTGAGGGATGCACACACAAACTGACACACGACACTGACTTCTCCAGCAGCACTGAGTCCTTGGTTATTGTGCCATTTCTCACTTTCTTTCAGAAAACCCTATGCCAATATTCTCTTTTTGCTTAGCAAGCACTTTTCACTCTAGAAAACCAGACAGGATTCAAAGCTATTTCATCATCGGCTCTGGTGGCTATCCCTTAAATGAACTGGAAATTTAAAATATTTACGGAAGGGGAAAAACTGAAAGGAGCATTCTGCTATAGACTTTTTCACGTTATTTGTATAAATATTTTTCCTTTACAGACAGGTGGAAAAAAACAAACAAAATTCCACACAAGCCAAACAAAACCACACAAATTTACAGGCCCACAACAAATACTTCAGATGAGAAAAAAAGCCAGGCTAAATACAATTTAAAACAACTCTTCAGGAGCTCGGTTAATTGTACTAGGTAGATGGTTTATACAGTAAAATAGGCACCTACATCAAATGTAACTTTCTCCAGGACAGCATTGGTAACATCTTTGTTCACCAGCCCAAGTGACTCACTGGTATCACCTCCTGCCTCAATCCTTGCCTTACCATGACTACAACATCCCTGGCAACATCCACCTTCCCACAGAAAATAATCCCAGGTTATGTAGGAAAATTCAGCGTCAGAGATATTCACACATTTCCTCATGCCTTTATTTGACTGCCTCTACCACCATACCAGGGCAAACAACACACACACACACACGGACTGTTACCTCTAGGAAACTAATTCCAGAAAGGATAACATTTCTGAACTGCTGGAGCACAGGCAGAGCCAGCCAGGAGTTGTGTGATTTCTTGAGGCTGGGCACACTCCTTATGCATCCTTGAGTCAGCTCAGGTTCTTCAACTGACAGTTCAGAGGGGCAGAATTCTCTGCATCCTCGTTCTGCAAAATGCTGAATTCCTTTAAAAATGGTTTGCTATGGATTGCTAACGGGGTACTTTTTATTCTCCTGGCTGCAAGGGAAAATGGAGAACTCCTTTGCAACAAATAATGCACTTTGTACTAGGTGCAGAAATGCAGAAATACCAAGCCCAACTCAGCATTTGAATTCAGAAAACTTCCTGATTTACTGCTAAAATTCAAATGAATCACACCCTTGCTTCTCCCATTTGCTTTCCATATAGTTTCATATTAAGTAGGATTGCACTGCTCACCAAAAGGACAAGAACACACCCTGGAAAACAGAAGTATGTAGGAATACATAATGGTATTTCTTTGCATTACTTTAAACCTTGACATCATCATGCTGCAAAGTACATGAAGTTTTAGCACCAGACAGTAAGAATTTGGATGCCCTTGCAGATTAATAAAAAGAGATGCCATACAACATTATTTGTTACCAGCATTCTCTACCATTAACAGCTCTTTATTACAGATAACTGAAGAGGGGAAGAAGGCAGTTCAAACATCAGAATTTGATCAATATTCAGGAAAAATGAGTGCAGTTTGGAACTCTTGCAAAAGGACTCATTTTTTTTTCTCGAGAAAGTCACAGTCTTCCTGTACCTCCCTTCTTTTTCCCGGGGTAAACCAGACACAGGGGAATCTTTTGTCGTGATGTTTATATAATACCCAACACCATGGTTTCCTAGTGTACTACTGGAACACAATTATTCATCATGAATGTTCACTTTAGAAGAGCAGGAAAGAAAGAAAGAAGAAAGAAAGGGAGAAGAAGTGTTGAAACTAAGACATTCCAAGTAGCTCACTCCTGGCCTCCCCACACAGTCAGTGAAGGAGGTTAAAGGCAGCTGCACATCATACGTAGGCAGAAAGAATAAAATAATTAATAAAACCAGCAAAACAACCTCGAAGTTACACATTTCTTACACCCTGACCGTGCAAGCACATTTTTCTTTCAGAGTTCCTTGCAATTAGCAGAGTGGCTTCAAAGAAACATTCCTTTTGGGCAAATACATCACCTATTCAGAAAATAGCACTGCTGGCAGCTTGCAAAAAATAAGTTACTTAGCACAAGTAAAGAAAGAGGCAAAAGCCCTGCCAGTTTGAAAATCCCTCTCCCAGCTTATGTGGTCTGCATTCACCCATCACACAGCTGGTGTCTCCCTCAGCAGGAGATACTGTGTCTGATCTCTCCCTTGCATCTTCACTTCTGATCCTCTGCATTCATCCTTTCCATCTCCATTTCTTCACTCTCAAACTCAAACTGGCTGAGTTTTGAAAAAAAAATCCAGGTAATGCACAGCTCAACCATCAGTGGCTAAAAAGACATTTTCCTAAGACTGCTGGCTCCTTTGGGTCAGAAACGAGCAAAACGCAACAAAAACCACACGGCAAACACCAAAAACTGTCCATGCTGGGTAAGGATGGCTTTCTCTAAAGCCAAAACATTCAGGAGTAACAGTTCTGACACCTGACCAACAGGGGTTAGAACAAAGTCATAAACATACCTTTTCTCTGGCCTTTCAGGCCAGCATTACACTGCTAGAGAACACATTTTTACCTGAATTTTTACTCAGTGAGCATATAGGTTGTCCAGGTTCTTCCTCTCTCCTTCAAGACTGAACAGGGTAATTTTCTTTGAAGCACAGCTCTCTTTCTCATGAAGACAGTCTTGAAAATGTGAATTGATGTGAACTAGCAGCAAGGGCTGGACAGAACATATTTCAGCCTCCTCGTTCCTAAGCCTCCTGCAAAGTGAGTGGAGAGGGAGCTCACGCAATCCTTTCTTCTCACACTGGGATGCAGAACACATCACAAATGGGGCGTTTTGAATCACAGCTCACATTAACTTCTCCTCAAATCTCTGCTTTTACATCTTTAACTACAGGGAAAAAGGAACTATTAAGCTGGATTAGCAGGAAGCCCTAGGAAAAAATTTCCAAGCCTAGAAACGCTAATGACAGTGTTCAGATGAGAGCTTCACACAGCTCAGATGATTTTCAGCTGAGCTCTGCCTACAATCACATGTGGAATCTTTGAGACAATTTCCAAGAAGTGTCTATAATTTCTTATGCAAATTAGAGGTGTAATTACTCAGGCTTCTTTCCTACATGCTTCTAGACTCTGAGCTGTGATGTGCAGCACTTTTAGGGACTGCACATATAGGTACAACAAGAAAAAGTCTCTCCTATCCAAAAACACAGGCTAAGCAGCCTAGTGAAAAAAGGAAGATGGATTTTGCAGCTGTGATGGAGGTTTGAGGCTGAGTCTCCATTGCACAGGAAAAACAGGACCAACACATTTATTAAAGATTAAAAATACTTGCAAGAATTAGCCTTTTTTTTTCTTTTTTTAATTGCACATAAAAAGGAGTGTATTTAGGGCCAATGAAACCAGTAGTCTAAGTAAAGCAGTGTTTTTAGCACAAAATGTAGAATTGTTTGTAATAAGCAGTATAAGGACATTCAGTTAGTGAGGAAACGAAGCAAACTTGTTTCATTAAGATTACACTGTCTTCATTTAAAAAAACCTCTCCCATCAATTTCATTACCTTAGAGTAATAAGTGGACTAGATATGATTTTGAATTTAATGATATCAAACTTCCTTAAATTTCAGTCTTAGATTTCTGTCCACTTGCCTGTTAAACAACTGACTCACTCATGTTCTGAGGACCAGATCACATCGTACCAACTACAAAAGGACCTCTGTGTCTCAGATTTTCAATCCTGTGGGGTTTTGGCCATCATGGTTCAACTGCCTTTCTTTGCCACATGCTGTATCTGCAGCTATTTAGGATTCTGTTCCTTGCCAGTCCTTCCTCAAAACTCAGCACAAACAGCAATGATGTATGGAGTTTATCTGGCATAAATGCAAGGCATTACTGCAGTCTGGTAAGCTGCTGTAGGTGTCCAGGACACAACAGTATTTTTGCTGTTTTATACTAAAAAAACCCGTCACTTGTCAGAAATAAAGAATTTAAAGTAGCATATTTAAACTGTAAGCATTTTTTCCATTTTGAATTAGTTTTAACTCCCCTTTTCAAGAAAACCTCCAGTTTTGTTGTTTTGCTGGAAAGGCAGAAACCCACGCAAGGGAAGCCAAAGACCAAATTGATCTGTAAATCAGCCTGACTTGGACCTTCAAAGGACCACTCTGCCTTACAGAACACAATTTTAAACCACCAATTTCTTAGATAATCATTAAGGATTTATAGGAAAGCTCTCAATGCTTTCAGCTCTGTAAGTTCTGTAGCCGTGCCCTGTTTGCAGAGGGAATCCATCGGCCCTGCACAAGATTGAGGGTCCCCCCTGCCCGGGCTGTGCTCAGAGCCCCTGGCTTTTAGACAGAGACAATGGGAAGCACCTTGGGGACAGCTGGAGTATCTCTAACTCCTGCCAAGTTCAGCACTCAAAACTGAGGGAATTCCAAAGTTCAGGCTGCTCTGGCAGCCCTGGGGAGGGGATCACCAGCCAGGGCTGCAGTGCACAAATCAGCCTGCAAGGTGCCCTGATCCCCACATGCTTTTAGAACATGGATCAAAACTGCACCTGGACACTTAGGCAAGATCTGCACCTGCAGGCTACAGCTCCTATAAAAGCTTTAATAAACAGCTCTTATAGGTATAGTAACAAATGGCTGGAATGGTCATTCAAGAGGGGACATTTGTTTCAGGTGTTGTTCACAAAATTAAAAGCAAGGCCACTGAGAGCTGACATGAAAAATGATCAACTGAGTAAATAAAAAAACAAATGAACTGCTCTATTTTTAAGTGTTTAAAACATTTTTAACTGTTGTAAATAAGTTATTGTTGCTATCTGAGGAATTAACTCATCAGCTTTTTTGAAGTCAAGTACCTGAAGATAAATGTCAGCACCTTAAACAAATTTTAAGTGCTATAAAATAAAACCCCACAAATTATAAGCCATAAATATTGTGTTAAGCTTTTAGATTTCCTCCTTTAATATCCTGGATGTTTAGAGGTCACACACAATTTTTATCTCTCCTTTCCCCCCAAGCCCTCACCATTCTTGACACATAATTTTCTGGAACTGTTATGACAGGAAGTGATGTATTCCTCTATCAAAGACCTCATTTCAAACAATGTTCAATGTAATTTCCTTCTTTCATATCTCTATTGCTATAAGAGCCATGCATAAACACACTGTAGTTAATGGTTAAAAAAGCTGCAATATTATAAATCTGCAAATGCTCGCCTTACTTAATGAATAGCGGTAACAAGAGAAACAAGTGCTCTAGATGTATCATTTCTTTTGTTCAGAAAAAATAGCCTAAACCATTAATTGACAAATATAAAACATTGAAGACTATAAAGAGGAAATGCACTACTCGTAACTGAAGCATAGCCTTTTAACACAATTATTTAGAAAACACAAGAAACCCACAGGAACTGTTGTTGTCCACTTACTCTGACATACAATGAAAGCAATTAATTAATATTTAAATTTTTCTGTTTTGCTTATCATTGTTTTAACTACAGTCAGCTCTGAAGTGAAATCCTATGAAGATTTCTATTAGAATTATAAGAAGTTTTACACCTCTACTACACAAACTTTGAATCTGAAAATATTGGGAACCTTGAAAAGGATTTAAGTGATAAAAACATAAAACCATCTGAAATGTACAAATTGAAAAGAAAAAACAGAAGCTACTTTCTAGCCCTTCTACACAGTCCCAGCTGAGCCCATGAGCCCATCAGCTGCATCTCACCCTGCATGGCCTTCAGAAGAGACCACAGCACCTCCTCAACGCACACACACAAACATTACACACACAAACACCGCATTGAGAGACCCCCAGCACCTCCCCAACACACACACACACAAACACAGCATGAAGAGACCCCCAGCACCTCCTCAACACACACACACAAACATTACACACACAAACACAGCATTGAGAGACCCCCAGCACCTCCCCAACATACACACACACAAACATTACACACACAAACACAGCATTGAGAGACCCCCAGCACCTCCCCAACACACACACACAAACATTACACACACAGCATTGAGAGACCCCCAGCACCTCCCCAACACACACACACAAACATTACACACACAGCACTGAGAGACCCCCAGCACCTCCCCAACACACACACACAAACACAGCATGAAGAGACCCCCAGCACCTCCCCAACACACACACACAAACACAGCACTGAGAGACCCCCAGCACCTCCCCAACACACACACACAAACACAGCATGAAGAGACCCCCAGCACCTCCCCAACACACACACACACGAACACCGCATTGAGAGACCCCCAGCACCTCCCCAACACACACAAACAAACATTACACACACACAAACACAGCATTGAGAGACCCCCAGCACCTCCCCAACACACACAAAAACATTACACACACAAACACCGCATTGAGAGACCCCCAGCACCTCCCCAACACACACACACAAACACAGCATGAAGAGACCCCCAGCACCTCCCCAACACACACACACACAAACATTACACACACACAGCATTGAGAGACCACAGCACCTCCCCAACACACACACACACACAAACATTACACACACACAGCACTGAGAGACTCCCAGCACCTCCCCAACACACACACACAAACATTACACACACACAGCATTGAGAGACCCCCAGCACCTCCCCAACACACACAAACAAACATTACACACACACAGCATTGAGAGACCCCCAGCACCTCCCCAACACACACACACAAACATTACACATACACAAACACAGCATCAAGGGCTCTCTGCCTGTCTGGACAATCTCAGCCCCTCATGAAGCAGAACAGGGAACTCCATCCTCTTCACTTCAGGTGCTGTGAGACTGAATGAATCCTCCCTGACATGCAGCCATGCAGGGGTGAAGGGTGAGGTCACTAGGAAATATTGTGATTTCCTTTCATTTATCTAGGAACTCAGTGAAAACTTCATTTCACAGTACCTGAAGTCCATCCAGTGGAGTTCAAGTGAGCGTCACAATTCTTTTTTGTTTAGAATCCAAGTTCTAATCACTTATCAGAGGTGATTTAATAATCCCCATAAACAGGTCCTCCTTCAAATTCTGTCTGGTAAATCCCAGGAGGAAAATACATCCAACTTGAACTAAAAGCCTGTTTATCTCTGAAGTACAATTTCCTCTGGAGGCCCCTCTTCCAGCAGGGCTGTGGGAAGTGGTTGGGTTTCCAACACAGCAGCCAAAACCAGGAACTGAACACCAACATTCTGCCAGCTCAGGAGCAAGGAATTCAAACATCAACACTCCTTGGACAACTCTTTGCCCAGCTTCTTAACTGTGTTTACTTGATCATCTTTCTGTGCTAATACTGAGATATTCATCCAGACCCATGTGATAACACATTTAACTTTGTCATTATTTTCCAGTGCGCAATAATTGCAGGAGCTCTGGTTAAAAAGAAACTCAGTAATTACATTCATAACTTGGTGAATTTGAAGAGACTCTAGCTGCAGCAAACCCTGTTGTGATGGGAGTTTATAGACCATACAATTAATGGTCACTAATCACAAAAGGAAAGAACAGATTTACAAACTGACGATGGAGAGAAGCGGTTTGACGTAAAATAATTGTAAAATAAAAACTGTATTAATTTGTTATGATACATGGCAAAGAAAAATAACCAAAATCTACAGTCCTATAAAGAAACATTTTAATAAGTGGGCAAAAGCTGAATAAAAGGAGAAGTAATGACTTGGTTAAACCTCAAAGGGAAGCAATGCCAAAGTCATGCACCTTAAATGAAGAATGAGCAGACAGATTTGATTTCTTGAAAGGAGGCCTCTGTTTGGAGTGCAAGTCACTCCAGCTAATGGGTAAGTGATGTGCACTGACAATCACATTAGCCCTTTTTTGCTATTTCAGTCAAATAAGGCTGAACATTGTGCCTCATTTATCTAGCTCTGAGGGCGGGTTATCAGTACAGATGGACCGAGGCATAAAAGACTTGGGAACACAGACCTATCTGTCCAATTTGATCAAGCCAATGAAATTCAATTTGTTCATCCTGCCTCACAGCCCTCTCCTCGTGCAGTCTGAGCACTAATAGCTTTTGTGTTGCACTGACAAGGAGCACAGGCTGCTGTGGGGCTTCTTGCTTGGATTAATCAGAATCATGCATGAGAGATGAGAATTTCCCCCATTTCCTCTTGGAGCAAGGGGTAGGACGTCTAGAACTGAAAGGCTGAAAGTGCACAACTGTAAATACTTGAAATATATATTGGCTTACACCCAGTTCTTACCCTAAAGGACAAGGCCACAATTCAATATTTTTAATGATAATACAGTGAACAAAAGAAATGAGGGCTGATGAAAGAGAGAGGATGCTGGCTTTGCATGTGTGTATATATATATATATTTATGCTCAAGCTTCAAAAGTTAAGCAGTGTCAGATGGACATTTCTGGACTTCTCAATTCTCTAAATCGGGATTAATGCTAATTCTGTGCCTAACGACAAAGTTTCTGAGGCCAAGAGAAGTGTGTGACTCTCCTGGTACTCACTCAGGCCTCATTGCCAAAGAAAGTATCTTTTTTAATCAGTTGCTTAAGTTTACATCAGTCAGAAATTTAAGCTCAGTCTTTGAATTGTGTCCACAGAATCTGGATACAGTGAACTGAAATAGCACAAGCTCTTAGAAATTGATTTTTTGCTGATTCCTGTCAACTCTAAGAGTGGCTACATTTGTACAGATGATTTTCCCCATATCTGAAGAAATATCAGTCCTGGTTTGTTTCAGTACAGTCTTACAGTCATCCTTTCAAAGGGCTTTTCTATCTTATTTTTTCTCTCACCATAAAGGACAAGAGACCATTCCTGTTTTCCAGTACCTGCCCAAATTGCATACAGAAGCTTACTGGACTGAATTAGGGAGAACCCAATTTGAATAATCGTTGTGTTCCTCAGTTTCTGACAAATTGGGATAATAACTGTATCCCAAGTACAGACTCCAGCAGATCTACTCGGTCCTTCAACTTTGCCAGAATATTCAAGAAATACTCCTGGAACACACGGAACATTGGCTAGAGGAGAATGACAACAGACTTAATCTGCCTTAAAAAGGTTTATTTATTCCTGCAACAGAAAATACTACAGGAAAAAATAAGTTAAGCAACCTTTCCACACAGCTGAGTTTTCACTAAGTATAGGAATAAATCAGTAGGTTTCTTCATTAGTACAGGTAGACATAACCCTGAAATCATGGGAAGCACTCAATTAACACAGATGAGGCTTGACAGATGCACTGCCTGGGAAATATTTTGTTTCTTCTCCCATTAGATATCTCACATAAGCCTGTTTCCAACGCTGTGCTTCCTGTCAGTGGACATTAGACTGAAATACAAGGAATGCAAAGTCCCAAATTCAGCTCTCCTGGAGAGGCTCCCATCCACTCCTGACCACCCCTGCACAGCAGAAACCAACCCCACGTGCCCCTGGCACCCCTGAGCCTCTGTAGTTCAGAGCTTGGTCACCAGCACACACGAGCTGTGCTCAGCTCATTTCCAGGGAATAGTTCTTGCAACATGTGCTTTGCTCCTCTGCATTCCTGTTCTACACCACCAAGACAGCCAAGTGATGGGGTAAAAGATGTCATTGGAAAGCCTGGAAAAATTTAATTTTCTATTCCTTATTTAACAAGATGAAACCCAGAACGGGTATGGCACAAACAATCTGAACAAAGAGCAGGGAAAAGTATATTAAAACCCACTTATCAAAATGAAAGCTATCTTCTGGCCTCATTATTCTGGCACAAAACTCAGAAATGAAATAGGACTTGCTTAGGCTGCCATATATTGCTATTTAATCAGGTATGCCACATAAGAAGAGACTATCTTTCCATACCATGAAAAACACAGAACATTAAACACCTACTGTCACAGCCAGGACTCACCTCCCAACTGATGGCTCCTGGATTACAAAAACTAAGGGTCTAATCTGAAAATCAATTTAAATGGAGTGACTCTTTTTCCATTCTCTTGCTTTTTCTGCAGAGTGGAACCATCAGTGCACCCACTTCAACGTGTGCAGAGCTGCCCATACATCACCACAGAGGAGAGACACAGAGTTCCATCTGTGTGCAGGTGATTTCTGAGCACAGGTTCCACAGCACACCAAAGCTTGCAGTGCCTAGAAAGTATTATTGTTTCCTAGTTCATGAATTATGGTCTGGGACTTGCCTTTCTTATTCTCTCCTTATACATCTGAGGGAAACTCAGTGTTTCCCCATCTATGTCTTGTTAGGTGTGAAAAAAATCAAATCCCAGCTATCTTCCAACAGTCAAAATCTTATTAGAATAAGATTTTGCATTCAGGACAAGGAAATATATGTGTGGTTTTCCCTCTTGGCCTAGAATTTTTTCCATGAGGGTGAAAAGTTATTTCAGTTGTATCTATCCCATATTCATGTTTACAATTCTGTGAGTCTCAGTAGTCTGTTAAAGCTTGCACATTTAGAATAAAGTGAAGACTCGTATGAGGAAGAAACTAAACCCTAGGGGTTTTTTAAACTAAAAATCCTGGATAATGATCCAGCCTGATGGTGACACTTAAAGCCCCATATCAGTCTCTGCACAGAAAGCTTTTCTAGAAGAGCAGTGAGAAGATCAAGGAGCAGCACAACTGCAGCAACAAGAGGCTGATGTCATTGTCTTCATCACCAGGGAGGAAGGCTCAGCTCGCATGTCACAATTGGGATTTACAGAGCTTTCATGAATTCCTTCCCATTGTGCACAAGTGAGATCATGCCCTGCCCTGACACTCCTACAAGGAGCTCCTGCTGCACGGGGTGTGAGCACAAACCCCAAGGCTACCCAGGCACAGAAATTCTCTTCTCTCCTGGCACGCTGGAGTGGTGAGGAGCCATCTGCTACTGCCTTGCCACGAGAGCACCAAGAGCAAGCTCTTGGATCCTGGGCCTTTCTAGTGCACAGCTCCGCCCAACAATTCACAGCTCCTTTTTCTTCTGGATATAACATTCAACAAAACAATGGGCCATGAAGATAATGAACAGGCAAGCTACTTGAAATAAACATATCACAAATAAAAACATAAAAAATATCTATATGATCCAGTGATATACTATCCAGCTAGCCAGAAGACTTAGTGAAAACCTTTTTTGAAGACACATTGAAATAAAAAACTAACATATGAATTATGGAATGTTACAACATGGCTAAGGAAGTGTTTAAGTTACCACAGAGCATCAAAACAAAATAAATCTCTCTTATTTCAGTAGTCACCTGTCTGAGTGGAAATGGTAGGGTTTATTTTACTTCCTTTCCTTTACTTTTCTCCCCACAGCCATTGAACCAGAGCGTTAATAGTGAAATCTGCATGTCAGAGACCTTGATCAGCTGAGAATTATTAAAAAGTAAACCAGACACAGTTAAGTCTCAAGATACTGTGGTGTAAAATAAAGCATTGCTGTACCTGCAATGATGTCATCCATTTGCTCCAAAGCTGCTTCCAGCATGTGACTGGCATCAGAAGCCATCGTCTGGGACTTCTTCAGATCTTGACTCCCTCTGCTGAAAAGACAGAATAAACCATATATATGACACTCAACAGCCCGATGGCAAAACACATTTCACTGTCACATTACACATTAGCCTACAGAAACAAAATCCATGCTACAGCTCAGTAATGCAGCCTAGTGATAGAAAAATACAGCCTAGTAACAAGAAAACCAACAGAAGTGCTCCTATTCTTGAGAGATGACTTAGGAGTTTACTAAAACAATCAAATGCAAATAAAAACCCCCAAAGAATTTCAAATACTGGAAGACTGAGATTCTACTGTTCCTCATCCTTAACAACGGTTTCCTAGATTCCAAGTTCAATGCATTTCAGTCTTTTCCTCCATGAGGAAAACAGAGGATTGACTAAGGTTCAATGAAGGAATGAAGACATGGGGCAAAACTTGTCTAGCCTATAAGCAGAAATCTGTAGCAGCTCTGCTTTTTGATTTTTGCCTTAAGAGTAAAGAAGATTCTGAAACAGTTTTTACTCCTCCCATCTACATCCCCATTTAGCTTTCCACCACCTCCTTCATGACACTGAAAATCCAATTCTTTCTGTTCAGATAACCAAAATGCCCCGGGTAGGAGTTCTCTGAAGTCACTGCTGCCACTTTAAAACAGGCTTAAACACATTCATGTTACCATCTGACATCAGAGGCAACAAAAACAAAGAAACACCTTCCAGAATGAGTCTCTGCCTGTGAGCTGGTGTTGCTGGACTCTAAGGCAAGCAGCAGCTGCGCTGCCAGCAGATGATATTTCAAGGGGGAGAAGAATTTATGCAGTCCATGTCCCTGCAGTGAAAGACCCCTCTGGAATAAAGCCCTTTTGCACATCACTTCATCGCCCAAGCACGAGAGCAGTGCCCACACAGCCAGGAAACAGGGCTGGCTCCTGTGCCTGTGACTCAAGGGCTCTAACACAGCTCAGAGCACTCACACAGCCCACAAGGGGTCACAGCACTTGGATTTCTCCTCCATGAAGGCTGCAATTCAGTCTCTTGGCATTCAGTCTTCTTTTACAGCGAGCTGTAAGAGCTGTGCTTTGAAATGGTTCAATTTTAACAGCTATCACCAAAGACACCTGTCTGACAACAGACAGAGACATCCTTCAAATAACTCAGGCTGTGCTAGGTGTTAAGGCAACGGCCTGTGTTTTATGGTATTCCAATGCTACTGAAATGCCACTAACATGTGTTTATCAGGGGATTAATTGTGCAATGAATTCAAGTAGTTTGAATTGAAATAAATATTAAAGTGAAAATTTGTACCATCAAACCAAAATTATTTTCTTCTCTTGAAAACTAAGAATCCTGAGACATGATGGGTTTTTCTCCATGGTGCCGGTGAACATTACACAAGGAAAGCTCATTTATCAAGAACCTCTTTGTTACCAGCATGCTATGTTGATTCCAGTTAATGTAGATAACCCCAGGATATAGAGAGACTGATGCAGCAATGACTCAGAAAGTGCAAAGTTCATAATTTGAACTCTGCCATTTATAGCTTGTCAGAATGGGTAAGCCACGATGTGACTGCAGATCACATTGATCTGAGGAGCAGTGTGAGAAGGCCTCATCTTCACTGACACCCAAGGCTAAGATTAATGTACATGAAAGGATGGGTTTGGTCCTTGGGTTTTTGTCAAAATCATCTTTTAAATACAAGCAAAGCTAAATTTAACCTAAGTACATGTCACCCCAGTATTTAATTTAAAGGCACTGGAAGTAAATTGTGTCCGGAATAATGTGGAAAGTCATTAAGGCAGCTGATACAAAGCTAAAATTGCTCCCTTTCACACATGAACTTTGCAGACACTCCCCTGATCCTGCTGCTTCCATTTGTTGGGTTTTGGGAGACTTGGAACTCCTGTTGCCACATCTCAGGCCAACACAGACCTCCCAGCTGCAGTGATCTCCTTCCTTGCAGTGTTTGCTCCAGCTCACGGCAGCCACACCACGGGCAATCCTCACCTCAGCACGGGAAATCCACTCCCAGCAAACGGGGCCAGAGAGGCACCGAGGCTCCCTGGTGCCCCCGGGCACTGCCCAGGAATGCAGGGCCAGGCTGTGCTGGGAAATGGGGCAGCACATTGCTGGTCAGAGCCAGAGGGCAGAAAGAGAGGGAAAAACGCTGAATACAGCACAGAGTTTCTATTTCTAGGTGCACTCCACGCTCGTGTTTGTGATGAGAGCTCCTGTTCCTGGGCTGGAGCAGCACACGGCTGTTCAAACAAGAAATGCAGGAGTACATTTCTTGTGAACATCTGATCCAGCATTTCATCATTTGTAGTGACAAGGGGACAGAAAGCACTGATACACAGCATCACAAACTGGAAAATTCACTTATGGAAAAACCTTGGTTTTCCATAAGTGACTTTTACCTTTACCTTTATCAAAGCCTTGGTAAAACCCAGAACGTTTTGCTGAAAACCTCCACCTCAAGTCCATCTTCTACCTCCTCCCTGACTCCATAGCCAGCCTGTTTTCTCACCTGTACCCACAGTGCATTTGCTGCTTAACTGCATTCAGCTAGAGCAAAACCTGCTGATCAAACAACGATTTATGAATAAAAACAATGTTCTTGGCTCTGCAGAGATAATGTAATATTACTGGCTTGACATCTTTTTCTAGACAGACCTGTTGTGTGTGCTCCAGGCAAGTCTCACTTTCCCAGACACTCCCTTCTTACATTTGGCTGCTCTACGCAGTGTTATGAACAGAGCTTGTTGGATCTCCTGGGCTTTTAGCCACCATTTCTGGTCTAACTCTATAGAAATATCTTCAAGTGTGGATTCTCCATGCAGTATTATTAAATAACAAGACACCTGTAACAGTCCCTCAAACAAGATCCATCTATTTGCTGGTATTTTAATTACAAAACTTTTTTTACAGTTTTCATTCCAGAAGGACATCAACAGATGCAGAACACCATGAGTTATCGACTTATGTAAATATATACATATATTTTAAAAAAACCAAGTTTTTTCAGCTTTGCTCAAGACTGAACAAAAGCTGCTTCTCACATTACAGTACAAGCTTCAATATTAGCAAATTCTAACCTTCAGGATTTATTGGAATAATATATATGTCAGCAAAATAAAAGAACCAGGCTACTCACCTTTTCAGGTCTCTAGGAGGAAAAGAACGTATTTTTTGCCTGATCAGTAAAAATTCCTTGATATTAATAGCTAAACTTCTACTGTTAAGCAGACATAAGTCTAAATTATTATCATCCCTTCTAAGCCACACGCTCATACCAATTTAGAGCCCAGCCCACAGAGATATTGCAACCCTGTTTGTTATAACTGCCTAAGTAATGAGATCTTCCAGGAAGTGCAGACAGAGCAAACTGGTCTGAATTCCTGAAATTTATTTTGCTAAGCTAGTTTTACACTATAAGTCCTAATCTGAGATTTGCATTTCAAATAAAATGAAAAATCTCTGGTAGAATTATGGTGCTCAGAGCCAATATCCCTTGCAAATTTCTTAACCCACATTCTCTATGTAAAACTACAACTGTGTCCAAAAGGAACATAATATTTAATGGACATATTCACTAGGAGCAAGATGTTCTTCAGAATTATAAAAAGCCTTAATTAAATTTGAATGTTGCATGGCTGGCTTGAGCAAGCAGCTACCAAGATATAAGAACATGAACTAAATTAATTTAGGCAACTCAGATGTTTTCCCAAGGTTGCTCATAATAATGAGGCTACCAACTTGATCAGGTACAAGAGGTGGGTTTTTTGACACAAACTCCAGAAATCCAGGTGCTGTCTGTGGCCTAGGAATTCCTCTTACATTTAGCAGACACATGTAATAATTAACTACCACTAGCTTTTCTTCCTAGGATGAATAAATCCATGTTTGTAAGGTGTTTGAACACTCAGATTTGAGTATTACACTGCCTTGTACCTAATGGCATAGTGAAATATCCACTGCCTTGGATAAATCTCACAAGTCCCCCAAGCTTTCCTTCAGCTGCAGGATGACTCCTGCCCTGGAATGCAGGAATGTGCCCAACTTTCACCTCTCTCTTTCCCACCTTTCTTTTCCCCCAGCCAGGCTCTGCAGCATCCAGACAGGAGCACAGCCACTGATTCATCCCTCCAGCTCATGGCACCAGCAGTTACCAAAGTTACAAATTCATATTTGGATCCTGGCCCTCCAGAACCTGCTGTAACCCTCTAATTAAATCATCCCTTGGCCTAACCAGCAGTCCAGGGGACAGAATCATTTCTGATGGTCACTGCAGTGACTGCCTAAGGAACGCTCCTCATGCAGGATCCTCCAGGGCTACCCAGGCAGAAATCCTGTTTATCTGACAGCTGAGAGAGCTGGGGTTGCTCAGCCCAGGGGAGAGAAGGCTTCAGGGAGACCTTCCAGCAGTGTTCCAGTGCCTAAAGGGGTCACAAGGGCAGCAATGACACAGGAAGGGCTGAGAGCCTCAAGCAGAAGCATTGATGTCTCCATTCAGTCTCAGGAAGAAATTGTTCCCTGTGAGAGTGATGGGCCCTGGCACAGGGGTCCCAGAGAAGCTGTGGCTGCCCCTGGATCCCTGGAAAGTGCCCAAGGGCAGGCTGGATGGGGCTCTGAGCAGCTTGGCATAGTGGAAGGCATCCCTGCCCATGGCAGAAGGGAGGGAACCAGATTACTTTTGTGGTGCTTTTCAACCCAAACCATTCTGTGATTCTAACTTAAATTTATTTTTCAATACAGACAGTACTTGCTCTGTTTCCCCTTCTTATGCTTCACTGGAATAGACAGAAAGGTAAAAAACCTCTTCTTCCATGGATCACCATTCTGTAATAAGTAAAAGCAGACCCTATTTCAGAGGGTTTTTAAGAATAACTAGAATAGGAATGAAAAAATCAAGTTCATTTTCAGCTGGGAAGCATACAGCACCGACACAAAGGCAGAAGGGGCAGCTCTAAAGAGAAATACAGACTAGCCAAAGTTGAACAGAGACCTGATAGCAAATTCCTTCAGGTAGGTGGCAGAACTGATGAAGTCTCTGTTCAACCTCTTGCTGGGGGTCCTTGTCTGAGGGGATATCCTCAAGTGAAGCACAGGACCTTGGCACTGTAAAACCACCATATTTGTGTGTTACTGATGCAAGTCAGAGCAACAAGCAGAAAGCAATGATGCTTTTAAACATAACATGCTAAATAATCTGATTTACAATACAAAGGGAACAGAATATATCTAAACTTACTGCATTATGAAGTGGCAAAGTCAAAGCCAAACATCTCTTTTCAAAAATAAACCCATTAGGTTTGCTAAAGAGGGTGAAGGAATAAAGAAAGCCTCCTTTAAAAAATGCTAGATCTGACTGATACCTGATACTTTAAAACAGGTATCACCTCATAGCAACTCCTCCACAGGTCTGATGGATATTGAGTTACAGTTCCTATGGTACCATCACCAAATCTCCTGACTCATGTTTGCACAAGGCTCATCCTCACATATAAAAGCTGACGTTGACAGAACGGCATGTGCCAAGTGAGCTCCCTTCAGCTCCTCTCTGTAACACTCCCAGCAGCTGCAGGGAGGCTTCATTGCTCAGTGCTGCTTTAAACTTTGTCCACAGAAGCTTAAAAAAGCTCTTCATAATTTAATTTCATATTGTTATCAGATATAGGAACTTTTCTGAGTTACACACTTCATAAAGGAAAAAGGTTATAGTTTCTGACTTTGCAAATCTTAAAACCAAAATGGCATTAGTTGTTCGTGTATTAAATCCAAAATATCTAATTATTTTAGTACAGTTCTCTGTCATCTAACTAGATCTAGCTGCTAACTAGTTAAAATAACAAAAGAAAAAAAAACCAACACAATGAATAAATAGTTTGGATCTAAACTTCAGCTGAACAAAACACTACCTGATAAAATACACAAGAGGAAAGTTTCTGAGCCAAAATATGAACATTTCTGCTCTTAAAATAAACACATACAAAAGTCAGATTTGGTATTGCAGTTTACATCTAATTCAGAGAGTTTTACAACTAAGAAGAGTTAGATCCTCAGCATTTAAAATAAACATGAAAATCTGAACGTTTAAAATAAACTGTGTTTTTATATTTTCCTTCCAATCTCACTGGTCTCAAGGTTAGAGCTCCGAATTTTCCTCCAGGAAGGTCAACATGTCAATGAGATCTTGGAAGTTAGTTGAACCCAGCTCCAATGTCTGGGAAACTGCTCAGATCACACCTTCCCCCACCCCGTTGTGAAAGTAAATTCATGCTCTGGAAAATTGAAAGGTGAGGAGTTATAGCAAAAGGGAACACAAAATTCACGCACAAATTAACTCTGCCCTAGAGTAAAGCAGAGGACAAACCCTTGACAGAAATGGAGAGAGATCAGGTAGATGTGATAAGCAAAATTCCAAAGCTAGCCTCTGTAAAACTCCTAAAAATTTAGAGAAACTAAACAGTGCTAACACAGGGCCAGAAGATCTCACATCTCAAAGAAATGCATCGAGGTCCAATTTTGAAATCTTCTCTGTTTCCTTCAGTTCCTTGATGCACAAAGAGGGTCATGGTAGAAATCGGCTGCCTTGAGCAAACACTCCTCAGCACACGTGGAGTCCACACATCCCTTGGAACACTGCCAGGATCATCCAAGGCACGGGGTATTCCTGACTGTCAGAAAAATGCCCCAAAAGAATCCCAGGTGAGGGCATGACCATTCCCATGCAGGGTAAAACCACGAATCCTACAGAAACAACTCACTTTGGAGGTTCAGCAGAGTGGAGAGCACCACGAGCTCCCTAACACAGGCACACACTGGAACAGGTGAGGGTCAGGGAGGGGATTGGCACCTGCGGATGTCGAGGTACCCCAGACGTGTTTGTCTGCAGCAGGGCCTCAGAACAAAGGGCAAGGCTGATGGCCTAGAAAATGGATTTACTGCAACCCAGAGGGGCAATTCTCATCCACAAGATAGCTAAGGTAAAAAACCTGAGGTCTGGGCTAGACAGCACAGAGAAACAGTTCAACACAGACAGTAAAGAAAAATATTTCTTATGAATATTTATTATTACAAAACTATCTACTCTTGGGTTAACCTCATCATAAAGTTCTGTCCTGAAACTCCCTCAGTTTGCAAATGCGGCATGAAGGCTCTTGTGAAGTCTAAACTCAGCTTTAGACATAAAGGCTAAAAAACGTACACTAAAGAGTCAACTTCTTGACTTTGCAAAATTCACTTTCATGTGAATATTCTTTCTCCTTTGAAACATTCTGTGCAGCAATTTATAAATAACAGGAAACATAACTGGGATGGTTTAATATCACCCAATCTGCATCTGTGGATCCAAATATGCTGAACTCATACTAACAGGAACTGACATTACCAAGCACTTCTGTATAAATTGAGGCTTCAGTAGCTATTTTGAGGAAAGTGTCTGTGGGAAACAAAGAAAAGAAAAACACACTTCTGCTAGAAACAGCAAATTCAACAAAATTGAATCCACTTGGATTAAAAGCACTCAACTGGGAACAGCAAGTAGATCACTATGAAAAGGACCATACCCCACACTACTCAGCTCATCAACAAAAATATAAATGTTAACAGCTGTTAAGTTTAAGGCCTGTGCTTATAAACAAAACTATAGTTTGCTGCCTGAACATTATTGAAAATATCTTGGGGAAAAAAGCCATCTTTAAGCTTTTCCTCTTTCTCTGCCTTAAGGATTGGTGTAAGCCTTGTCCACAAGTAAATTATTTCAGCTGGTGTGCAAGAGACCAACCCACACACACAGCACAGCTGCACCACTTCTGAGTTGGCTTTGTTACTTTCTTCCTCACCTTGGGAATTCTGCGCCAAATCCCTGTGGCCTGTAAACTCTGCATTCTTTGTGCCCACTATCAGTGGTACATCCTTCTCCTTAAGCCTTGTTAAGTTCTCCTTAAGTCTGAGATCATTGATCATGTCAAGCCCTAAACTTCAACAAGACAATTCTACAAGTAGCTCACCATTCCAACACCTGGACCCCATAACCAAGAGGCAAAAATTCCTCACAGCAAGTAAAACCTTGATTTAAAATGACGTTGATCTGAAATTGATATTTTGTTGGGTTTGCTCCTCCGTTTTGCAGAATGTGGGACATCTTACTCCCTGCAGAACTGGCCAACACTAAGAACATCCCTGTATCCAACCCTGTGCCACAGGTGAGTTTTAAATCCCAGCCTCCTATCACAATTGATTTCCATCAGTTACACTTAATGGAGTAACACAATTTTCTAATTTTGGAAAAAAAAAAGGCATTATACAAACAGTCAATGCTGCAGGACAGAAAAGTAATTGGACATCTAAGAGCAACATTTAATACTTTTAAGACTCACAGAGGTGAGAGAAACATGTAACATCCCCCAGCTGAAGAAACATTATTACAAGTGGCAAGAAGAACACCACACCCTTCATCCTGGTTTTCCCAACGAATCCTGGAAGAAAACTGAACACCAAGATGCCTCCAGACAGACGAGGCATGCACAGAAATCAGAAGCTGACTTTAGAAGGAACATGGAGCAGCCCACAGTGAATGTGACAAAACAGACAGGCCTCCTCCATGCCCTGTGTGCTAAAGGAGCTGTATCTGCTCACAGAAACACATCTTTCACCTAGAGAAGGCTCCCAAGGGATTCATCTCCCTGGAAACCCACTCCAGTGCTCAGCTCTTGTATTTCCTACTCACCTGTGTGCACTGGCACTGGTTTTGACTCTATCACCACAAGTAAAACAAATTAGGTAAAAAGAAGATAATTTCAACAAAAAGTAACTGTATATCCAATTTTTAATATCTGGGAAAATGTTTCATCGGCTTAAAGAGAGTTCTGAAGTGCTGGCTGTGCTGCTCCCACTCGGTGGACACTCCTGAGGCACAGGATACAGTAGAGATCCCGAAATTCCCCTGGAATAGATGGCACCTTTCGTGTGAACTACGGGAGGTGTTCTCGGGTCCTCACCACCCACAGAGCCCATTGTGCACTGCCTGCCAACCACTTCAATAAAGGCATTTATTCTAAGCTCTACACAAGGGTAACATGACTGCATTTCCATGTCAAACCATCTTATCAAGGGTAAGCCAGATCAAGGTAAATCTCTCCTTAGACATCACAAATTATATTAGGGACTAAGAAAGAGACAAGAACAAGCCAAGCTTCAGTTCTGTGCACAGGATCCCTTTTTGAATTTGCAGAACTCTGCAAGTATGTGACATTTCCAGACAAAAACTTACTGCTCAGTAAAACTCACAAGCCTTATGAACTTAGGAGTCTGTGGAGTTTCCATACTCCAGTTCAGTCATTTTGGCTCACGGGTTTGCTAAGACACCTGATGCAGAAAGCTTCTGGAAGTTCTGCAAATGAACTGAAGGCAAGAGCTGAACCTAGGAACAGACCTGTTCACAAACTCAGTGCTCTTCTGGGTTTTATAAACATATGTAGAGCTGAAGTGCAGGATGTGTTCAGCACCATCCATCACTGGCGGATATTTAAAGGATACCTTTTTTCTCTGAATTTCCATTACTCTTAGGGCATGAAAAATCCACAAGTTAAACCATTATAATGAACAGAGAGGATTTCTCTAGATTCCAGATAAGTATTTTGGTAAGTATTTAACTACTTGAACAATGACACAAAAGAATTTGCCAAAAAAATAAACCTGTAGCTAAAATTCTACTGCATGTTACCTCCAGTCCCAAGAACTCTTTCATATGGTTGAAATAAATAGAAAACCTGCAGATGCTAGAGTATAACTGCAGCCAAAACAATATACTGTCATAAATTTAGTCAAATTTTACTGCCTCTGAAATAAATGCACTAGACACCTTTGTACTGCATAGCAGAAAAATGAAAAGAATTCTCACCTGACTTTAGAGGGCCTGAACACCATCACAGCAAGTCCAGAAGTCCTAAAAGGCACTGCCATAACCAGGAATGTCACCTAGGGCCATGCTGATTGTCAGGCTTTCACACAGCCTGGCTGCTCCTGCTCTGTGCAGACCCAGAACAGTTTTTTACATCTATTTCAGTCCTGCTACTCGTGTTTGGTCCGTGAATACACCTATGGAGTTTCCCGAGGTAATCACTTAATCAAGTATTTTAATGCTTGATAACAATGCCTTTATTTGACCTGTTTATTAATACAGCCACAAAATGAAATTATTTCAGGCTAATGACTTGCAAAGCCCTTTAATCCCTCACAGCTACCAGCTGATTTGCATGCATGAAACATTTCTCAGAAGCTTCTTACATTCGGGACCACTTGCATCAAAATCAAAATAAAATATAGACAAGACTGAAGTATTGAAACGACCACCTGTTGGATAACTTTACCTTTTGCTTCTGTTTCAGGAGAGAAAAGGGAATCAGAATTCACTCTCCATGTCTTCAGTTCATTTAATTTTACACAAAATGGATCAAAGTCTGCTTCTGTATCAGTAATTGTGGTCTCTTTGTAAAACTCTTTGTTTAAATTTGCAAAGGAGATTTAGTTCCCTTTGTTCCAGGGGTTTTTAAACCTCCAAGTGGAAATATTCAAGACAGTTTCATTAATTCCAAAATGAGGTAGATCCTGTCCATTCCTACTGGATAAGAAGAACACTGTCACACTGGCAAACACTGAAACACAGTTCTGTCATGAAGCATTATTTTCCTGTATTAGTGTTTATTGATACGAGGTAGTTTTGCTTCAAGACTGTGCTGTAAACATGCACATGTAACAGTTCTGTTTACTCATTAGTTAAGAAAAGCAAATAAAACACCTTTACAGTGAAATTATATTCAGGAACATTCTGCCAGGCAAACTGGGCATTCTGCCTAGCAGGACACTTTTATCATTCTCTACTAATTTGGAAGCTCTTCTTCCAAGAACCCAAATCTGGGTTTCCAGAGGAAGTGAGCAGCTGCTACTCCCATTTGCAATTAGTCCTGGATAATCAGAAGCTTTGATTAAATAAAAGCTACAAATGACTCGTGAATCCCAGCTAAATTTCAGAGTATGAATTCCTTTTATAACAAAACGTTTACTCTGAATACCAACTCCTCTCCCCATGCTAAAAAAAAAAAAAGGTTAAAAAAGCACAGTTTTCTAAAATCAGCCTTTTGCCAGTTAAATGAGAACCAGCTGCACTTCACAATCTGCAGAGGAAACTGAAGATTCTAACAAGTTTTCTAATTAAAGTGGAGAAGGAAATCATGTCAAAACAGATTTGGACCACAAGTCCTGAAATAGTTTTCTAATCCTTAGCCTGATTTACAAATATTATGAAACACAGCACACTCTGGGCATAGTATGGGTGAGGAACTACTGAGGGTTATTCAGTATTTTTACACCAGAGCAGCACCATGCTCTGCAAAGCAGGCCAGAACAGACCTTGTTCTGGCACAAAAACTGGTTAGAACAACTTTCCTTCCTTCAGTGACAAAGGTTCTAATATGATTTTCTTTCTATACATACAAAGTCTACCAGAGCAGACTGAAAATTTTACTTTACTTTGTTACTTCAGGTGAAATTTCTACTTCATACGCATTCAGCTTTCTAACTGAAGAATGTTTTAACTCAAGAAATATTTAACTAATCATTTATAATGCCTGCAACTGAAATTTTCAGGTTTAATATAATTTGTACTAGTACTAAAATGTTTTGTACATATACTTTTATTTACTGTTTACTTTTATTTTATTTACAGATGATGACTTCAAGAAAAGAAAATACTGACTTGACTGATTTAGCTTTTTCTTTTCTTCAGAGGTAATGAACACACTCTTTAAGAGAACAACCTACTTTCATAGGTGCTTTGGGCTTGTTTCCTGCCTAGCCACACAAAAAAAGCTCATCTCCCAAGGTCTCTGTTAGAGATTTTGATTTTTTTTGTCTGCAGTGAAACATTAGAATTCTTCTGTTTGGGAGCTGACTGGATTATGTTCATTAGTTTATGATCAAGAACACACTCATCAATCTTACTGCAATGCCATTAGAATAAGATGTTCTGATTATGCTTTATTAAAGCAGATGCTACCATCTGCACTGTAGAGGAATAAAACTATGATTCGCTATATTCAAGAGACACTTGGCAAGTATCTTCCCCTGTCCAAATAAGATTTCTGAAATAAAGTTTCGGTTGAAAATAATGCAAATGGGAAATAAAATTACTTTTTTTTTGTATGAGCAGTACACACAACAGAAAGGAAGCAGCGCCAGCTAAGTCACCTCTGAATGCAGAGACCAACCAGGCTTGCTTTCAGGAGAGGATCAGGTAAAACTGGAGTTCCCATACTGCAAATGATGGAAATTCAGGTTAGAATGCAACAGCTTAGATTTATCTTAACTAATTACTTTACCTGGCACACAATCTGTTGATGTTCAGTATGAAGCCCTAAGCAGCAGGTGAATCTTTCTCTACGAATATTTATAAACTTTATGTTGCTCTAATGAAAACAACACTCCCAACCAGCACTGGATAAGCCACACTTGTACCAGAGGCGTCCTTTGGACCTGTCTCTTTCTTCACTTGGAGCATTCAGTCTGATTTCACCCTAATGCAAGGTTTCGTTGAAGGAGGACCGGCTGATCTATTCTCTCCAAATTCTCACCTGCTCCCACCACCAATGTACCCCCATTTCCTGGGGTGAGATACCAAAGGCTTCCCATGCAATCACCAGCTCACACTTGCAACTGTTCCCAAGTCAGATCCATTACTGACCATTCCTTGGATGACACTACCTGGTCACATCAGGTGTCTCATCTCTACCCCTCTGTAAAGTGCCCTATCATAACCTGTATTCAATCCTCAACTTTTATTCTCAGTTACTGCAGATTTAACCTGGAAAACTCAACTGAACAGAGAAACACTGGAGATATTTTACATATCACATAAACAGAGTGGAGAAAACCACTAATGGTTCCCCATTTGTTTGTTGATGATCTGAGAGAGAAATAATGCCCTGTCTTAGGCATTTGAAAATACCAAACTTCCCTTTTTGATCGGCATGAAAATATACAGCTCTTTCCCCTCAGCAGGTTTCAGTCACAGGTTTTGCAGAAATACTAGTGAACCACAATAATCATAAAATCTTGCTTTACAGGTTATCAAATTAGAGTTTAAAATCCAGGTCGTGCTTAAAGTCCTCTAAACCACTACACTGGAACTTGTCAGATGCAAATTATAAACACAAATTGACCGAGACTGGCAATAGTGCCATTAGGATTTACTTTTTATGTTTGTTTCAGAAGGAAATGATCCTCATAATTTAAATGCTTTGTTCTCTGCATCAGTGAATTTCCAGATAAAAGTGCTATTGAGAAATGGTTTAATTGCAAATAAACACGTGAAGATGAAAACAAAAGAAGTAACTGTAATGTTACAAGGTCAGAGAGACCTGAAATAAAAATGTCACACTAAAACATACAGGCAGAGGCATCTAGCTACAACAGAAAAGCACCTTTGTTTTGTTGCTTAATGAGCATCTATGTAAAAGAAGAACTAAAATGTTGTCAAGGTGTGACGGAAGGAAATTCAACCTGCCACAGGTTACCAAAGACATCACTCCAAGCCGGTGCTTACACAAAGTTACAGAACAGATGGAGCAAAGATGGGACTCTCCATTTATTCAGCTTCACAGCAACAGCTGAGCTGACAGCACTGAACATACAACAGCAAGCTGGGGAAAAGTTAAAGAACTCAATTTACTGCTCCAACTTTCCAATTCGCAGGGCACTGACAGAAGCAAAGTTATTTCATACACATCTACAGAACTCTGGTTACTGATGAAGTGTCCCTCCAGGGACACCCACTGCTGCTAAACCCTGTTCAGTGACTTAGGAGATTTTCAAGGTTGTACCTAAAGAGGTGGAAGGGATCTCTGGAGATGAGGTGGCAAACAGGAATGATAAACATTTCCAGAGACTGGAATGATGCAACTTCACTGATAGAAAAGGGACTTCTGACTGTCGTAATCTACTGCCCTAATCAATGTCATCTTCTGCTGCAGTGCTATTTCCACACCGTTGGGTATTTCAGGAAAACACAGAAAAGCCTTTCTGTGTACAGCATGTTCAGTGACTTTGCACCTACACTGAGTGACCATTATCATAGAACACATTTCCTTATTCATCATTCTCTGCTTTGATAAACGAAATCATCACATTATAGACTTGTAAAGCAAGGAGGAGGCTTCATCCCATTGCTGTCCATGTCCTTTCTGGGGAAGGGAGCAGGAGGAAGGTGGGTTTTGTGCTCACAAGCAGAGCCCTGTTGAGGCCCTGCTTTACCTGTGTGAGCACAGTCCTTTGCCATTCTGACCAGATCAAGGCTGCCCCAGCTCACACAAATCCTTGGCAGGAGGGAAAACAAACTGAGTTTCTGGGCTGCCTCTGAGCAGCCCAGTGAGAGTGAAAGCAGCGTCTGGGGATGAGGCCTTGAGGGGTTTGTGGAGTTTGTTTGTTTTAAGGAGAGACCAGAAAGAGGCACACAGGAAACAAGTCAGGTGAATGAGGGCTGGAAGCAGAGCTGCACATGGAATCACAAAGAGCTGGCTCCCCGTCTCTTGTTCTGGTTCATTTTCTCATCTTCTGCACCCACAGGACACTGTCCCTTGGCCTTCCCTGCCTTTTTGCTGACACTACCAGCATGTTGAGGGAAGGTGATTATTGAGGTCTCCTCTCTGCTCCTGTCTGTCTGTTCTCTCCCATGCTCCATTCAAACATTCTCTGCCACACAGAGTCACATTTTGCTGGCTCAGAGCCTGTGTGGTCTGTCTGCAGAAACCCCGGCTCAGTGTAACAAGGCTGGCAGGAAAATGGGAGGAGGAATTCAAGAGCCCAGAAAGCTCTTCTGTGCTCTGTGCCTGCCCCAAAAAATTCTCCTTTGTCCGCACACACCCCCACCCACCCTGATCGCTTCTCCACATTGATGGCACCACATGGAGAAAAAGGAAGTGAGATCAGATACAGGATGAGTGAGGCAAGACAGCTCTTATTATCTCATGCTTACCTGTTCCTGCCCTATCTCCTCCCTGTCTCCCCTGCCTCTCCTTACGGGCATGGGGCTGCTGCAGTGAAATCAGGGTGGCGGCAGCAGCGCCCTGTGCCACATCCCTGTGATTGCTCTGCTCCCGGGATGGGAGCTGGCAGCAGCCGGGGACCCTGCGCTCAGGGACAACGCTGCAGCCCCATTGCTGCCAGGGCCCGTCACACACACGGAGCAGTTTCTGTTCCTCCCTTTAATTTGGGCTGTCCCAGGGCAGAGTCCCAGGAATGTGACAGATAAGCTCCTGTATATGTTATCAAGACACTTGATTACTGCCTGGCTTAGGGAAATAAGGCATTTAAATGTTCAGAAGTGATGCTAACATTAGTTCAAAAGAGTTACAGACAAGTGACGTGTCTCCACAACAGAAAAAAACCCTTCAGCAGTCAGTGGTGAGACCAGTCTTGAGTTACATCCCTTATTACTGAGGACTTAAAATTATTATATCTATTATAATTTTTATTATTATTACATATTATTTTTTCCTCATATTCTGGTACCAAACAATACCTGTCCTTAAGACAAAGCTGAGTCCCTTTTGAGCTCTCCCTCAGCTGTAACTTACACTGGGTTTCCTTCTGGTTCAAGAGACCTTTACTTTGTTCTCAATGGGAATCATGAGCAAGTGGATGGAAAACCCATATCAGCTAAAAAACAACAACCTGTATTTGCTTATGTTTGTTCCAGTCTGACCTTTCACTTTCCTGGTATACCGAGTTCTACTCCAAGGATTTCTCTGCTAGAAAGATGAAGAGAAATGTAAAGATTGACTGGTTTTAAACAGGTTCATACAGCAGATACAAGTAAAAATCAGGAACACAAGCAAATGCAATAAACGTGGAATGCTGAATTTCTGCTTCCTTTGCTCTCCCACCTGCCCTTTCCACATTTCCACACAAGTTTCAAAATTAAGTCCTGCGTGCACTTGCTCACATGTTCCTTTAAAAAAAAAAAAAGGCAACAACACAACCCCAGAGAAGTACCCCTCACCAATTCTCCTCCTTCCACAACCTTAAAATTAAAAACCTGAGATTGCAAATGACCTTTTTGGCCACGAAAATACAATGTTTGGCAAACACAAACTTTCAAAAGCACACACTACACTGCACCCGTGCCCAGTCAGACCCCAGCTGCTGACCTGCCAAACTGATATTCAGCATCCTCTTCTGTCCCGTACAAAGCTGAGCAAAGGACGACACACCGCAGAGGGTGGTCCCTTATCCTTCCTGCATATCCTGGGAGGAGGTGTTTTTATCACAGCACCGCGACACCGTGAGTGCCAGCCGATGGCACTGGGGATTACTTGACATCCCCTCGTGCCCTTACCACCCTTACCTCTGTATTGCTCCAAGAGCCAGCTTCATCTTCCAGGGGCCTTTTCCTGAACACCCTTTAAACCATCTCCTTTGCACCACTGTGCCACCCTACATACCGCTTTTTTATCGTTAATGGCTAAAGCCTGGGGAGGGGAGAAGGGGGGCTCCCTCCTCAGAGAGCTCGGCTGCAGCTGGGTGTCATCACTGCCAGCGCTTGCTGAACCCCCTGCCCTACGTCAATAGAGAGCTTAATTTACCGACCTGTCAGTGCAACTCGAGTTTCGGAGCTTTGCTCGCCGCCAGAATAAATATTTACTTTACAGCGTCCGTTTAAAAGCCCTGCTCCCGGCGGGATGGAGAGGCGAGAAGCAACAGGCGCTGTTGCAGCCGCCGCGGCGGGAGCGGCCCCGCCGGAACACCCCGGACCCGTCGAGCCCTCGCTGACCTGATCCTGCCGATCCTCTTCCTGCTCGTGCCCGGCGGTGCCTCCGCGGAGCCGGGACAGCCAGGACCACGCTCCGCAGCCTCCCGCACCCAGGATTCGGGGGCTGCAGCCGGCCCTTCCCACGCAGCCGGTTCCCGGTGTCGTTCCCGGTGCCGCTCCCGGTGCCCGGTCCGGCTTGGGGCCGCCCCCAGTGACGGCGCCCGGCGCCCCGGCCCCCCCGCGCGGGCAGGTGCTCCAGGGAATTCCCTGCACTGCGTTTCCCCTCCTCGCTATGGCTGGAATCAAAACTAAGTTGTTTCAAGCAATGTTACCACGTGGATATTTTTGGTGCGTTTTCCTACACCCCGGGGGCTTTTTCCAGATTTACACTGACATCATGGCATTGACTGAGAAAAACACCAACCACTCCAAAGATTTCAAGATCAGGTGTTTCTCTACTTACAGCGCTTCTTACCCACTTTAATCCTCTTAGTAAAATAACAGCACAGGTCGTTTATATTGTTTATATTGTTATAACTATTTCATATCACCCCATCTTGACTCCTGCTTAAAAATCGCCCTCTAATGCTCTGTTAATGACTGAAAAAAAATCTCTACTGCAGGAAGGCTCCAAGTAAACAAAAACGCACTCACCAAGTGTAGCTTTTGTTCTGTCTCTAGAGATCCCAAGGTCGCTCGCAGAAATATGGAAAGCGCTGCAAGTTTGGTCATTAGGAGCTCCCCGGTCCCTCGGGGCGCTGACTGAGCACAAATCTGACCGCGGGTTTGTGTTGACCAAAGGGATCACCGGGGCTGTGCTGGCACAGCTCTTCCACAGCAGCGCCGAGTGCCTCTGAGGATGTCACTTTTCCATGGAGCTGGCTAAACAAAAGTAACTACTTAGCAGAGAGTGAGATAAAGAGGTTCCAGACACATACACAATGCAATTAACACCCACTCTTCCCTCTTTGTGGTTGGATTTCGACCACCAGTTTGCTGTCTTCCTTCTGGGATGTATGCCTTTCAAATAAATAGTTTAAGCATGTCTAACATACACGTTGTTCTAACATAATTTTGTTACTTACAACACTTGTCCTCAGTTTTAGAATCTCTTTCTGCCTAGAATCATCTTCCAGAGTACTGGGATGTTAAAACTTGTTCCCTGTTACCGGCTGAGCCACTCCATGGCCTTGGGAAGAAGCATATATTATTTCAGTTTTGCTTTAAACTTACACGAAACACCAAGGTTATGAATCACGGACCAGATATTCCAGATAAAAGATTGGACCTCACGTACAGAGCAGACATACCCAAGGTGGGAGAGGGAGAAAACGGGAAGTGAAGTAGAATGCCTTTGAAACATCTCCAAACATGCTAAAGAATAATTTAAACTGGCAAGGATCCACGGGCTGTGTATTAATTTGGCTTTTGAGTGTTTCCTGTCTTTTCTCTCCACTTGGAGGTACTCCTCTTCAATAGGCCACGTAGAGGAGTGGTGAAAATTACACTGGTTGACAGCATTTGCATCTTTCATAATACTGATACCAAAAATTACTGGGCAGCACTGCTTGTTGAGTATTGCTAAACCACTTGGGAGAGAGTCCGTGGAATTCAGAACAATCCGGGCAAAACTCAGGTGAAGGCAGCACAGTTCCCTCTCCTTTTTCCCAGCTCCCTGGAGGTCTAGGACAGATGTCAGGACAACTTCCCGTGCAGTGGAAGCAGCCCCTGGGACCTCGCTGGCTCCGTGCTGCGGGGTTGTCTCCCTGTCCCGCTCATTCCTGAGCTGGAATTGCCAAGGCCCTGTAGGTACAGGCTGTTCTCCAGCGCTCCCCTGGGAGAGGCAGAGTCAGGCAGTGCCTGGGAGGGCGAGCAGGGCCTTGCCCCAGCGCTGTGCAGGGAAGGGCCTGGAATGGGGAGGCCCCGCAATTCCTGCCGCTCCCTTGGGAAGCGTAGGTGGGAGTGCAGGGAGGCCGGGCACAGAGCACGAGTGCCTGTCTGTTCATGGACATTGAATTTTATAGCTCTGTTCAGAATTATTGAATTCTGAGCTCAGAATTTTATAGCTCTGTTTTTCTATTGTTTGGTATAATATTGCTCACCACCAGACAGCAGAGAGAATCTTAGTTCTGGGCTCCCTTTAGTTTGTTGGTCCTGTCTGTCCTGTTGAATATCACAGCAATAAGTGAGTTAATTCTGCCCCTCTCTCAGTGCCCTGGGTTCCAGGAGCACTCCCTCAGCTGTGCTGGCCTCTGGCTAATCGCCATTCCAGAAGTGCCCCTTCAGTGAGAGTGGTTTGTGTCTTTGCTGCAGCGGTGCAGACCCATGACTGTCACAAAGCCAGCACTGTGAGAAGCCTTTGCCTCTCTTGTGTAACAATGGGGTTTATTCAGGGAGAGCAGCATCATCCTTCTCAGAAAAGATCTAGGAGAAAAACAAGTGAGGAGCCCAAAGCAGAGCCCTGCTGGACATGGCTCTGCCAGCCATCTCCATTTCTTCCACCTCAAAAACCAGAGCCATCTGTGAGATCCCACATGTGAGACCCCACAGTTTATCCTAATGGGATTTCATCATCAGGGTTGATTTTTATGCTCTTGAAACCTATTGAGCAGACCTGACCAAGTTTCTCTTCCTCAGCATCACAGTCACATTACGGGTCACTCTGACAGTGCTGAATTTCAGTCCAGGGCAGATTCTTGATCCCACAAGTGTGCACCCAGTGGTTCTTGCCTTGTGCTGCTTGCCCCGTTATTGGATTATGCAGGAAAGTGGGAAAATCCATTGGTCCCTGCAGGGTAAGGGCCAAAGCAGACTGAGATGAAGGCTCTGAAGGGCTCTGCTCCCCAGGTAGAAACTCGTGGTTCTAAGGCAGGAAAAAACCCTTCATCTTTTATTACATCACCTTGCAGTATGTTCCAAATTGCTGCTATATTTGCTGAAAGGTTTTTGTAAAGCTGTAATTTTCCTGTTTATAAAGGAGAGTAAATCAGTTGCAACTAAAGTAGTCTAAATTCACTCCCAGCCACTCGGATATTTCAGGATCAATTTGCTCAAGAATTCTCACCACATCTCACGTCCTTCTTTATGAAACCTTTACTCCAAGACCCCCACACAGGTCAGTCACGGGATGGTTTCACAGCTTCCCCCAAATCACAGCTCTCACAGCCTGCAGGCTGTGAAACACCAGCATTAAACCCACAAATGAACACTCTGATGCAGCACTGTGCAAGCTGCCGTGCTGTGTGATCGCTTGTTTGTGAACAAAAGTGACCCCTGAAGTGCTCAGGGCTTTTCTTTCACGTAAATGGGGATAAATCAGCTGTACACAGGAAGGAATGTGTTGGAAATCCTTCCCCACAGACACCACGCAGCTAATCCACTGTGTGTCACTAGAACCTGCTTCATCTTTAGCAGAGGTTTGTGCCCAGTCATGTCACCAATTTCCTCTGGCACAACCTTCTCCTACCCTCTGAAAACTTTCTTTTTGAAGTGGTTAGGGTATGCCTCTGGTTGTTTTATTTGGTGGAAACAATTTGCAACATTCAAGTTGAGAATTTGAATAAAGGTGTCTTGCCCCACATAAAAGTAGAATTTCTGCATTTAGAAAATAGAATATTGACATTTTGCAGGATAGGTACAGCTACTTGATAGGAAAAGAGAACTTTAATTCTTTTTCCTCTGGGATAATTTAACAGATGATATGGAGGTCTTCTTACTAAGCCAGATATGATACAGTTAAAAAAAAAATCCTGAATATGTAGATAGTTTTGCCAGAGGGAGCTATACTTGTTGAACAGTTTGGGGTTTTTTTCCCAATCTTCTCTTTCTATTCCAGAAGCTTTCAGTGACACATGCAGTCCTTAAAAAAGCCTTTCAGGAACGTGTTGTGCCTTTCGTTCAGCATTTTTAAAAACATTTAAGCTAGCCATTAATGCGGTTGCTTGCTGTAACTGGAATTCCACCTGACACAGGTGGAATTATCCGAATTTAGGCGGTGCTGCTGCAAGGGCTTGGCGCCATCTCGTGTTCAGGCTTGAAATCACTCGCGCTCATCCTGAGGGTTTTTGGGACGGAGCGTTCGCTCTTGGCTCCCCCAGGGGAGCAGCCTCCCCCTGCCGAGGCATTTTATAAATTCCGGGGTTAGCAGGTTGCCTTGGCAATTCAAGAGTGCTGGGGCACTGCTGTTTATAACATCTGCATTTTCTCTCACCGTCGGGGAGACACAGAATTTACACCGTGTGTGCTGCAGGGATTTGTGTACAGAACACAGCCCCGTATAACCTGGTGTTCCACCTCCTTCCAGAGGCAATGCTGAACCACGGGATTTGTTTCAGTCACAGCATCGGGGATTTAACAAACGCCTAAATTCGTTGTAGGAAAAGAAAACACACCAGAAAGTCTGGTGAGCTACATAAAGTGTTATTAAGCTGTTTCTTGACTGAAAAGATCTCTGTTGTCATATTATCTCGTCAGGAAATCTCCCAGCCAGTTTTTTTGTTGTTGTTGTTTTTTGGTTTGGGTTTTTTCAGCTTACCTGCAAGCCTGGAGGCAGGACACAGGCTGGGCCTCTGGGTGCTCTCTCCCTGGTGCTGTCCCTGCCCAGCTCTGTGCCTCAGGGTGGTGGTGGCTCTCCCACAGCCCCTTTTTCTCACAGCTGCAGCAGCTCAGGCCTTCCCTTTGGTTTCCAGGCAGAGCTGGGCAGCTCTGGCTGTGTCCTTGGGTGCTGGGATGGAACAAACACCCTGTGCTGGCTCAGCTGCAGGAAGGAGCTGGGCTGTGACTGGTCCCAGCTCTCAGGCAGGCAGGATTAGCCTCAGCCCCTTTCCTCTAACCCCGGCAGGAGCCAGAGCAGACCAGGTCAGCTCTGGGACTCAGCTGGCACCAGGAGCTCACTCACGTGCCTGAGCTCTGCAGAGCAGGATGAAGATCTTTGGGAACAATCACAGTATCATTACATAATCATTACATGTAGATATTATTCACATAAGCATTAATTGCACTCTGAGATGCTTCAGTGATGTATCAGACTAGTGCAAAAGGCAAGTCAAACAGCCAAGATCCAATCTCTTTCTCTGGCAAACAGACTACATGGGCAAGCATGGATCCTGATGGTAACTTTGCTTCATCTGTACCTGAGTTGTTATACACTGCTTTTGCATATTCTGTCTGAAATACAGCATGGAAAGGAAGTGCTACAAACACTGCCTGTCTTAGACATCTGTGCTCCACTCAGAGTGAAGTATCTGAGCTTCCTTACACTGATCCTTAAACACCCTGAGCCAAAAACAAAGAAAGAAATGCCGGCATTTCCTTCTTGTGCACAGATAACACAGTGCCTGTTTTTCAGAATGAGTTTAAGAATTACTCCGCCTGTGTAAACAAACACCCTATTTCAAGTCATTACTTGCATTTTAATTTCAGTGCTCCCTGCTGCTTCACCATTTATAGCCTTCAGTGAGTGGTGCTGTCCCCATTCTAACACAAGAATTCATCAGACAAAGCTCTCAACTGCATCCCTGTTACAGCCTTGGTTTGTTTGGTTTTTCTTTAGGCCAGAACTCTCCCATGATTTGAGTCACTGGCTACAAATGAAGGACTGTGTTCGAGCCTTAGAGAAGATGGTCAAAGTGGGATTTTTATGTCCAACTGCTCATGTTTGTTTAGGGTCAGCTGTGCTCTGGTGCTCTCTGCTGGTGGCTGAGATGTGGCTTCACAGGGTGAACGGTGCTTTCTGGGGAGATTAAAGTGTGGGCAGCCGCATAACCGAGTGTCTGCTGATCACATCCTAAGTGCCAGTCCCAGAGCAGTCATTAAGGTCCCTTCCAGAGAAAATCTCACTGAAAACATCTCCAAATACGCTAAAGAACACGCCCCAGTCCCCAGCTCAAGGACAAAAACAGCAGCAGGTCCCTGTCACCAGTGCTGGCCTGGACCCAGGAGCTGACACCAACAGGGGTGGAGCAGAGCACGCACGGCCTGGAAATTCTGAGTGATTGACCCTGACTGACAAAGCATGGAACTCCTGCATTTACAGGTTCCCTGGGGACAGGAGACCTGGTTTGGCACAGTACAGGTTTCCTGTCAGAGAACCCTTCAGCCCTTCTCCCACTTCCTTGGTTCCTCTCTCTACCCTCAGAGACAAACTCGGTGTTTTGCTGAGACTTGATTTAGCACCTAAGACCTGTTTTGTTTATCCACGGATTGGAGCTTTTCAGCAGTTTTTCTATCTTAGAGGATTGTTTTTCTGGGTTTTTTTGTTTGTTTGTTTTTAATTCAAAAGAATCTATTCCCTCTGCCCTGCCTTTGAGCTGTAAACATGTTTTGTAGATGACTGTACATATCCTGGTCATTATACTTTCATTACATTTTAGAAGCAACCAGGAAAGTGTCTCCTGATCTATTTTTCCTTTCTTAAAATTAACTAGCTTCGAAATGGGGCTACAGCATGGGCACAGAGGCTGCACAGCCTTGATGCACATTTTAATACCTTGGGGCTGGAGCTGGTGGACACCACGTTAATTCCAGCACCAGCTCTCTCAGAAGGGTTGTTTTCATCTTGATCTCAGTGCTACAGCTGCAGGAGTTCAGATTTACTCAGAAAACCTGTGTGTCACTGCCAGTGATCTCTGAATCCTCTTGTCATTTCATGCTGACTGCAGCTATATAAGCCTCAAAATAAACTTGTCTCTGGAACTGAAAACTGAAACTTTGCCTCTGTGCTTTGCCATGCTTTCTGTTAGTTCAAATAAAAACACGATTAATCAAAGACAAAAGTATTTATGAGCACTGTACAGGTTGACATTTGGGTAATTAGCAAGCCTCTTCAGGTAATTTGCAGCTTAATTTTCTTTACACAGATCCAATCTTAAATTCAAGATGTATTTGTTATTGTGCATAATCATAAGGCATTATTTTATTCTTTACAGCTTCTTAACATACTCTGTTTTGACTTGTAATACTATTAAATAGTTAGGGGGTTCTCTGCTAGCAATCTTTCAGGAGGATGTACTATTATTTAATACCCTAGTGATCAAATCTAACTCACAGAGACAAGAAAAGCTTGATTAAAAGTGTCTGATTTGGCACCTTTCCACACACACCCAGGGTGGCAGTGCCCAGGCTCTGGGTGGCTGGAGGCTGGCATTGGCTGTGGGGGGACCATCCGTCCCTGTGGCTGCATCAAATCATCTTTGTCCCGTGTTCCACCTGAGGTTTCTCTGTCAGACACATTTTCCTACTCAGATTCATTTCTAGGCTGTTAACAAGATACCTCCTTGCCTTTGATCACAGGGCCCTAGAGCTCAAAAAGCCATTTAGAATAGAAAACACACACGAGATAGACAAAAGCACCGAATCTTGGACATGGTACACAAAGCTTCTAGTGCAAAATCATCAGATCTCACAACTGTGGCAAGAAAGGTCCTGCTGGCCAGGAAATTAAATAACCTTTACCCCAGTTCATAAAAACAATCCTACAAGAACACCAAAACCAAACAAACCACCCTCAGCCTTGTCCTGAGTGTATTTGATGTCCATGAGCTTCCCAGACAGATGTCTAAGGGAGGTCTCACACACCATTTCCCGCTTCTCCGACCCTGCGAGTCTCCTCCTCCTCAGGCCCCATCGCTCTGCCCGGGGCTGTGAGGGTTTCGTTCCCGCCGGAGGCAGAGAGAACCCGGCCCCGAGAGATCTCTGCAGGTCGGTGTCAGCCCGCACAGGCACCCCCGCACTCCGGCCCCTGCCCCGGCACCAGCGGGGCCGGGCCGGGTTTCACTGCCGGCATCGCCCGGGCAGCAGCGCGGCCCCGGCCCGGGCTCAGCGGCTCCGGCAGCAGCAGCCCTTCCAAAGGGCATTCACCGCTGCCGCTTTGAACCCTGCCCTCGTCCTCGCACAAAGCTGCGCCTCATGGGGCTCACGGGGCTGAAAACTCATGGCAGACAAGGCCAGAAAAGCCAAGAAAAGTCCTCAGAGAAGCTCAAAGCAAAAGCAGAAACCAAGCAGCAGAGGGAAGCCTGGGCAGCTCCTGTGTCCCACCAACTGCAGGCACCCTCCTCACTTCTGGCAGCCCAGGGACAGCCCTGCCCATCCCTGAAGAACTCATCATCCTCCCTGGTTTGAGACAATCCAGCTCCAGAGAAAGGGATCTGGGACCCCCAGGCACAGAAACCACAAAGCCAACCGGGGCTCAGTGCCTGTGAGCTACAGAGAGCGAAAGAAACACGATAAAGCCTTGGCACTCCACACACCCTAAGGGTATCATCACAAATATCCTTTCACCAGCACTCTCCTGAGCAGGAAATTCCTACATTCCCCAGTGCTGAATCCCACAGGGGCTTTAATAAGCTTTTTTTAAAGGGAAGGAGATTATTGACAACAAGTAAATCCTAGGTCACCTTTTCCACTGCATATCATGATACCAACCCTCTTACCCACTTCTCCTAAAACAGACAGAAAAATTACATTACATTTTCTAAGTACTCTACAAGCAATGAAGGAGCTAAACACAGCAGCCTCTATAGATTTTGAACTACCACAACTGAAGCAATTCCTAACAAACCTTTAACAGAGGGAATTAGTCAGCTGCTAGAGAGGACTGTCTAAGAGAAAAATACTCATCAACCAAACACATAAAACATGGAGCCAGGGGCTGCCTGAGCACCTTGAGGTTAGGAAAGCTTGAGCTACACAAAATCATTGGCATTTCCCAAAAGCTGCCTCTACTTTCCATAATTATTCCTAGGCACTTAACAGTGACTTGCTTGGAAGTTCTACTATTGAATTGTTACAGAAATCAGCAAAGATAAACCACAAAGAATGATTTCTCCCACCATTTTTTTCCAAGGGAAGATTAATGAACAGCTTTGGCATCACACAAAACCCAGCTTTGCCCACATCACAGTGCTCTAACACCTTTTACCTGCAAAGGTTTCACCCTATAACTTCCACCCCTCAGGAGAAGGCTGAAATATCAAAAACACCCTCACAATCCCCCCCAAGCAGACACGCAGGACCAGCAGCAGGTCCTGGAAAGAGCACAGAGCACTGCGGGTCCTGTCTCAAACATTAACGCCAGACAGAGCCACACACAACAAGAGAACTAAGGCTGGGGAAGTTAGGGGAGGAAAACACCTGTGCCTCCCATTCCCAACACAGCCCAAACTCTCCCTGAGAGTATCAGGCTTACTTATACATATAAAAATTCATAGACTCAGCCACGTTTTGTTTTGTAGAAACATTTCCCTAGGTAATTCTCTCTCCCACTAAGAGCAAGACCCTTTTGCCCCATAAGAAGCTGCAGCCAAGGCTAGAAATTGACACAAAATGTGCACAAAGCACTAACGCGGCGCCAAAAAGACCAGAAAAACCATAATTAGAGCAACCTTTACATATTAATCCGATACAAGGAGAACCATTGGCATCCTGAGACAAACCCTGAAAGACCCAGAGACCATCAACCCCTCAGGCCAAGCATAGTTTCACCTAAGGCCACCCAACACTGTCTCTCCAGCACATCACACGTACTTGACTCTTACTACAAACATAACACCTTATAAACAAGCAATGAAAACAGGTTCTTACCTCATCAAAAAAAGCCCAAAGAAGTACATCAACGCATAGCCACAGAGCCGCGGAAACTTCCCGCGCCTGATGCCGGCCCTTATGAACCCCCGTCCGGCTCACGATTGGCGGGTGCGCTGAGGCGCCTGCAACGCTGATTGGACAGCAGTGGCCGAGCTCCGCCCCCGCCCCGCGCACAGGTGCGCGCGAGCGTTCGTAGGCACAGCGAGGCGCGCGAGGCTCTTTTACTCCCGCTGCTGCCGCCGAGCGCAGGGATCGGCCGTGGGGGGACAGGAGGAATCGAGTTCTGGTGACTCTCCCGGCGTGCTCGATCTAATGCCGTGCTCTCACCTCATTCTGGTTTAAACCAGACGGGCGCGGCGGCGCCGGCTCCGGAGCGGCGCGGGCCGGGGCTGGCCCGGGGGCCTCGGGCGGCGGCGGGGCGGTGCTGCAGGGCGGGGACACCTCCCGCCTGGGGGTGGGGCGGGGCCCTGCGCCCACTGCCCAATCAGCGCAACGAGCGCCTCAGCGCCTCGGCCAATCACGAGCCGGGAGGGGGCTTCTAAGGGCTAGAGCCGGCTGATTTCGGTCTATGCAGGTGTTTGTCTCCTCTGGGCTTTTTAGTGGGGTGAGTGCATGTTTTAATTCTGTCGTTTAAGTTGTATGAAATTAACATGATGTTTAAGTCTGTTGTGTGGTACAGGGCAAGTGTTAGGTGGCCCCAGTTGAAGCTGCGTTGGCGCTGAGGGGCTGTTGCTCTCTGGCTCTCCCAGGATGTGCCTCAGACTTAAAAGCTTTTCCTCAATGAGGAGTTAGGAAGCAACAGTTGCTCGAATTTGGCTTTTTCCTGACCTTTTTAGGGCTGAAATAGTGCTTTTTGTATATTGCGCGTCAGTTTCTCCCCTTGGTTCAGGTTTCCTGTGGTTCTGGTAGAATGCAGAGGGTTTTGCTCTCTGCTGGGACAGATAATTGCTTTGGGAAGCTCCTTTAGAAACAAGAATTATGTCAGGTCTCCACGTTTCTACAGTTAAAACCCCGACTCATACTTGCAGTGTAGAATTGGAGCAGGTTGGGCAGGGAAGGGGAGGCACAGAGTTTTTCTGCCTTAATTTCTCCAGCCTGTAAGTTTTTGTTGTGCCTGTGGTTGTGGCCAGGCTCAGGGTTTGGCACAGGAGCTGTGAAGTTTTGTTCCCTTTCCAGGGGGTGTTGCTGTGTCCCTGCTTGGGGCAGGGGCCATGGGGGTGCTTTAGTGAATTCAGGCTCCTCCTGAGGGATGGAAGTTCTGGACTGAAAACCCTGCAGGGAAAGGTGACTGAGAACTGTGAGGTGGCCACACTGTGGGGTGAATAATACAGAAAAGCAGCTGCACTGTATGTGATGCTGTGCCTCTTTATTAGCTTTTAATTTGGAAATACGGCAACAAAAATGACCTTATGAGGTTCTTGTTTGCTGATTTATGTAGTAAGTTTAATGGCAAAACTCCTGTGGAAATCACTGTGAAATGCAGAAAGAGCAGTCAAGGGAAGCAAAGGCAGCTTTTGGGAAATGTGAGTTATTTTGTGCAGCTGAAGTTTTCCTGACTGTCCTGGGTTCCAGCAGGGGCTGTAATTAAAGTGTGTCTTCTCCCCATCTGCGTTGCCTTCTGCTCAGCTGTGCAGGGGCTGCAGCCGTGTTTCTTTATCTCTGCCGTGACTCCAGCCTGGGAACTCTCCCCAGGGGAGCAGCAGCACCGCCCACCCTGAGGGGCCATCTCTGCCCATGGGCTGCCAAGGACTGCCCAGAATAACTCCAGAATGGGATCAGCCCCTGTGGAATTCCCTGTCCTGGGGGAGGCACCAACATTCCTGCCTGGACTGTACAAGGACACCTGTGCCTGGGGTGTGAGCTGGGGCTGGGGACACCCTGATGTCCCTGCTGGATGCACCGAGGACAGGAGCTCTCAGTGACCCCACTGGCCCTCCTGAGAAGGAGCAGAGCTTTGCACAGGTTCCCTGCTTTCCCAAGGCCGCTTCCATCCCTGCCACCATTCCATGGCACTGCCCCTGCCCTGCCCAGCAGCTGTCAGGTCATACCTGGCTGGTTTAAGGCAGTGTTTCTGTGCCATTGCCTTTATTGTCATCTTCCTGCTACATTGTAGCTCTGCCTTGGAATTTCTCACGGTGTGTTTGTGCAGAGTTAATTCCTCCTGCTGGTTTACCTGCACAGCAGCACACTCACCTGGAGGTGTTCAGGCAGCCCCTGGTTCTGTGCTCTGTGTTGGCTTGGTCAGCATTCCTCTACCAGGTGGAGCCCTCCTGCAGTTCAATACTTGCCTGGGTTCAAGGTATGGATGTTCTATTCTGTAGAATAATTTCTTTCAGTTTTCTTTGTTTATTTTCACAGAGCAGGGCTGGGTTTTGTTTTTTCACTTTGCACTTCAGGACACACACTGACTGTCCTGTAGGTTCTCTCTCAGCACACTGTGGGAGTTTGGTGAGCTTGTGTACAGGGACTGTACCTTTAGAATCCCATTCCGCTCCCTGGCAGGGCTCCTTCCCCAGGCTGCACAAGGTGGAGGGTGGATCCATAGATCGGGTTGATCAATCGATACCTTCACTTCCAACCCAGAGGCTTTTTATCCCTACGTTACAAATGCATATTCATATCTTTATCTACACACTACCCAATCTAGGTGCAATTCTCTAAGTTCATAAAACTACGAAAAGCAGCATCAAAAACCTACACATATGGCACATCTCTCAGTGCAAAAACTCCATTTTACTGGCGTAAAAGTTCCATCTTATTGTGCGTAAAAATTCTATCTTGTTATGTGAAAAACTCTGTCTTAACACACGTAAAAAACTTCATCTTATTTGTGCAAAAATCATACCAAAAATTATAAACAGTACTCTACTCTATTTTTGTTGGGTCTAAACTCTATCACTAGGCCTGAAGCTCTGTACTTCTACACTAACAATTCGGCACTTAGGGCATGTGAAGCTGAAAACTGAGGCTTAGATTTCTGCTTTATGCATATATGGCTTTATATATTCTAATTTTCCTCAAGGTTTTAATTCAATCCCCTCACATTTCACTCTCTGGGGAGGATCCATGGAAACATGGACTCCAACAGGGGGACACCTTCAGAACCCCCTGGCTTTGGGCACAGACAGCTCCTCAGGAACACAGCCAGGATCAGGAATGGCCACGGCCACTCCAAACTCTCACTGTGTCCCACGTGGGGGCAAGGTCTAATGGCTCCAGGGTCCAGAGAAGGACACTGCAGGAAGCACAGGACGTGTTCCTGCACCCACAGGGAGAGGTTGCCCCATTCCAGAGGGAGCCAAACAGCTCCATGTGGGGGGAACTCTGACCTGTGGGACAGGAGGGTGTTGGAAAAACAACAGCAGATAAAATGCAGGCAGAGCAGAGGAGGGCAGCGCCTCCAGCCCCAAAGCCAAATGTGAAAAGCCTGTGAAAGGCTGGGCTGGTGCCTTGCTTCTTCCACACCAGCCCCTCCTCATCCACAGGGCACATCCAGGAGTGCCTGGATGTGCCAGGAGGAGCAGGGCCTCAGGCCAGGTGTACTCCATGCTGAGGTGACACCTGCACCTCAGGGGCTCAGGGCATTTAGGCTCAGCCTGGAGGAGAGACTCCCACTGGAGAGTCAGTGAGAGCTGCTGCTGGGTTTCCCTGAGCTGCCTTGTTCCATTTGGGTTCTGTGCAAAAAACAGTGTAAAATGATTTTCTGGCAGAATTTTCCAAGCAAATCCATAACAAAAGCATGACCTTGCTCATCTTGCTGGGAATCCTTTTTCTCACAGTCCCTCTGTGCCTGAGGACTCTGGGGTGTTCCAATGTGACAACAGATGGAAAAACCTGTGATGTGCAAAGCACCCAGGGGGGTTGCCTGGCAGCATTGTGGAAGAAAAAGAAATTGTTCAACTGTTTATTGCACAACACAAAAATAACTAAACCAGCTCTGGGAAACCCAACCACACTCTCTTTAAAACTGCACTGGGAACCTCCTTCAGGCTGAGCCTGAATCACCCACTCCAATTAACCAGTGTGCATTTGGACTGCTTTGTGTGGAAGGGGCAGTGCAATTCCTGTGCCCTCATGTACAGAGGAGGAAACCAAAAACCAGTTCTGCTCCATAAACCAAATAGAAAAAAATTAGAACTGATATCATGCACTAGAAAATATCTGACTGCCTGTGAATGCAGTGTCCCAGAACTTAAATATTCATTAAGAAAAGCAAACACACCTAATATGCACAAAAGCACCAAGCATTAGACAAACCTGTCCACACAAGTGGACATTCTGCAAAATGGTTTCCCCCAGTCTCTTGGCCTCATCCCAAGCCCTTCTCCATCCTCAGGGTCACTGCACTCACTCCAGGGTACCTGGCAAAAAAAGGAGCAAGTGGAGGCTTTGTGGCTTCCCTGGCCTCTTCTCTCTCTGCCAATCCAGGGCAAATCAGAGCCCCCAAGGGAGGCACAGATGCACCTGCAAGGGCAAGGACAGTTCTGTGTGCACAGAGTCCCCATGGCAATATTCAAACCCCAGCAGCATTTCCCAATCCAGGCAGGCAGAACGCAGCATCGACCCACGGTGCCCATTCCCATCACATCCCTGCAGTGCAGCTGTGCTGGCCCCAGAGCAGAGATCCACGTCTGCCATGAACTGCCAGGGATGAGAACACAGCAGCAGGGCTTTTTTACCCAAAGAAAAATAAAGGGAAAATACAAAGATCAGCTGGGTGGGTTTTTTACAGGTGGTTGTTACTCCCCCACAAAGGACAGAGCCATTCAGGTTCTTGTTCACAGATTCCTGGGGGGGACTCTTTTGCCAGTGTTTAAACCAGATACCAAATTCAGCAATTTTGTCATTTACTGGGGCTCAAAGCAACAAGTTACAAAAGGATAAGCTCATCACTGCACCTCACTGCACCTATGAGCAGCAGCTTTTGCTCCAGTCAGAGAGGAGGAGGAAGTGAGAATGTGAAACATGAATGGAAAACAACATGGGGGCACCAAGGCCAATGGAAAAAGGGGGAAGAAGAGCTCTGAACATCACAGCTGAGATTGCTCTGCAAGCTGCAGTGAGGACTGTGGTGAAACAAACTGTGGCCCTGGAATGAATCAAGTCCACGGGGGATGCAGAGATCCACTCACAGCCCATGGGAAAAGGGCTCATGCCAGAGGGAGTGAAAGACAGAGAAAGCTTTGATCCAGTGGGAGACCCAAAGAGAGAGAGAGAGAGAGAGGGCCCTGCTTGCAGAGTTAAGAGAGCCCTTGCTTCCAAACTAGAGCAATCCATCCTTAAACAACTGCACCCTGCAGCCAAGGAACCCATGCCACAACAACTCTGGGAAGACTCAGTATCCATAGGAGGGACCCCATGGCAGAGCAGAGAAAAAACTCCTCTCCCTGAGCAAACAGAACAAAATCTCAAATCATGAACTGGCCAAAATCCCCAGAGCCTGTCTCCCTGCACTGTCAGTAGGAAAGAGGAAGGGGCTGGGGTGAAAGAAAAAAAGGTGCTTTAAAGGCTTCATTTACTTCTCACTACCATTCTCTGATTCTTAGTAATAAATTACCCTTATACCTTTAAATTGGAACCTGTTTTGCCCTTAGAGTGTATTTCTCCCAGTTCTGAACTCGTGAGCTCTTCATTAATTCCCCCCCTCTCCTCTGCCCAACGCTGGCAGCAGAGCGAGTGAACGACTCCTGTGGGTGCTGGGTTTGGCCAACTGCCTGCAGGGACTGAGAGCCAGCCCCAGGGCCCCCCTAAGGCTGCCCCAGCCTGCAGAGCCCCAGCTGGGGAGTCCCTGTCCCAGCCCAGCACTGAGAGCCCTCCCAGAACTGGGAATTCCCACGGGTGCGTCCACCCGCAGGCAAAGAGGCTCCCCCTGGGCTGGGACAGGGCCCAGCTGGCACCCCTGGGTGCCATCCACAGGCTCCCAGCACTGCCAGGGCAGGAACAGCTGGGCTCAGCCCCTCCTGGCTTCCTCCCAGAGCCTGGCCAGGGCTCAGGGAGCAACCCAGGAGCTGCCTTGGACCATGGAGCTCCCAGCAAGAGCAGGGCTCTCATCTCATGGCCTTCTCCAGCTTCCCAACACAGAAAGGTCAATACTTTCCAAATCCATTTGCTGCTTCTCTCTCTGTCAGGGTCCCAACAAGTTCCGCCTCAGCTCCTGTCCTGCCCTTTCAAGTGACTTCCAGAGGAAAAAAGGTGCAATTTTTGCTATTCATTATGGCCACAGACTTTACCTTCTCTACTGGGTTTAGACCTCTGCAAAGAGAAGCAGACAAAGCTCAACCTGCTGGGGCTGATTTGTGCATTCCCTGCTCTGCTCTCACAAACTCTTCAACCACTCTGCCCAGCCTGCAGATCCACAAGAGAGCAGCAGTTCAGCCACAGTCCCTTCTCCTAACACACATTTCCCATTACGGATCCAGAGCAATCCCACTGCTCATTTTACATTTCCCAAGTGTGGCCCCAGTCCCTGTACACAAGCTCACCAAACTCCCACAGTGTGCTGAGAGAGAACCTACAGGACAGTCAGTGTGTGTCCTGAAGGGCAAAGTGAAAGAACAAAACCCAGCCCTGCTCTGTGAAAATAAACAAAGAAAACTGAAAGAAATTATTCCACAGAATAGAATATCCATACCTTGAACCCAGGCAAGTATTGAACTGCAGGAGGGCTCCACCTGGTAGAGGAATGCTGACCAAGCCAACACAGAGCACAGAACCAGGGGCTGCCTGAACACCTCCAGGTGAGTGTGCTGCTGTGCAGGTAAACCAGCAGGAGGAATTAACTCTGCACAAACACACTGTGAGAAATTCCAAGGCAGAGCTACAATGTAACAGGAAGATGACAATAAAGGCAATGGCACAGAAACACTGCCTTAAACCAGCCAGGTACGACCTGACAGCTGCTGGGCAGGGCAGGGGCAGTGCCATGGAATGGTGGCAGGGATGGAAGTGGCCTTGGGAAAGCAGGGAACCTGTGCAAAGCTCTGCTCCTTCTCAGGAGGGCCAGTGGGGTCACTGAGAGCTCCTGTCCTCGGTGCATCCAGCAGGGACATCAGGGTGTCCCCAGCCCCAGCTCACACCCCAGGCACAGGTGTCCTTGTACAGTCCAGGCAGGAATGTTGGTGCCTCCCCCAGGACAGGGAATTCCACAGGGGCTGATCCCATTCTGGAGTTATTCTGGGCAGTCCTTGGCAGCCCATGGGCAGAGATGGCCCCTCAGGGTGGGCGGTGCTGCTGCTCCCCTGGGGAGAGTTCCCAGGCTGGAGTCACGGCAGAGATAAAGAAACACGGCTGCAGCCCCTGCACAGCTGAGCAGAAGGCAACGCAGATGGGGAGAAGACACACTTTAATTACAGCCCCTGCTGGAACCCAGGACAGTCAGGAAAACTTCAGCTGCACAAAATAACTCACATTTCCCAAAAGCTGCCTCTGCTTCCCTTGACTGCTCTTTCTGCATTTCACAGTGATTTCCACTGGAGTTTTGCCATTAAACTTACTACATAAATCAGCAAACAAGAACCTCATAAGGTCATTTTTGTTGCCGTATTTCCAAATTAAAAGCTAATAAAGAGGCACAGCATCACATACAGTGCAGCTGCTTTTCTGTATTATTCACCCCACAGTGTGGCCACCTCACAGTGCTCAGTCACCTTTCCCTGCAGGGTTTTCAGTCCAGAACTTCCATCCCTCAGGAGGAGCCTGAATTCGCTAAAGCACCCCCATGGCCCCTGCCCCAAGCAGGGACACAGCAACACTCCCTGGAAAGGGAACAAAACTTCACAGCTCCTGTGCCAAACCCTGAGCCTGGCCACAACCACAGGCACAACAAAAACTTACAGGCTGGAGAAATTAAGGCAGAAAAACTCTGTGCCTCCCCTTCCCTGCCCAACCTGCTCCAATTCTACACTGCAAGTATGAGTCGGGGTTTTAACTGTAGAAACGTGGAGACCTGACATAATTCTTGTTTCTAAAGGAGCTTCCCAAAGCAATTATCTGTCCCAGCAGAGAGCAAAACCCTCTGCATTCTACCAGAACCACACGAAACCTAAACTAAAGGTAGAAACTGAGGCAAAACATACAAAAAGCCTTATTTCAGGCCTAAAAAGATCAGGAAAAAAAAACAAATTAGAGCAACTGTTGCCCCTTAAGTCCTCCTTGAGGAAGAGCCTGGAAGTCTGAGGCACATTCTGGGAGAGCCAGAGAGGAACAGCCCCTCAGCGCCAACACAGCTTCAACTGGGGCCACCTAACACTCTCTCTTTACCATACCACAGACTTAATCATCATATTAATTTCCATACAGTTTAAACAACTGAATTAAAACACGCACTCACCCCACTAAAAGAGCCCAGAGGAGGCAAACACCAGCACAGCACAAACCCACAGTGCCAAACACTGGCTGCCCTCAGGCTCCAGCCCTTATAACCCCGCCCGGCCCGTGATTGGCCGGTGCGTGAGGCGCTCGCAGCGCTGATTGGGCAGTGGACGCAGGGCCCGCCCCGCCCGAGCTCCTCTGTCCCAGAGCCGGGACTCTGCCCTGGGACAGCCGCGATTAAAGGGAGGAACAGAAACTGCTCCGTGTGTGTGACGGGCCCTGGCAGCAATGGGGCTGCAGCGTTGTCCCTGAGCGCAGGGTCCCCGGCTGCTGCCAGCTCCCATCCCGGGAGCAGAGCAATCACAGGGATGTGGCACAGGGCGCTGCTGCCGCCACCCTGATTTCACTGCAGCAGCCCCATGCCCGTGAGGAGAGGCAGGGGAGACAGGGAGGAGATAGGGCAGGAACAGGTAAGCATGAGATAATAAGAGCTGTCTTGCCTCACTCATCCTGTATCTGATCTCACTTCCTTTTTCTCCATGTGGTGCCATCAGTGTGGAGAAGCGATCAGGGTGGGTGGGGGCGTGTGCGGACAAAGGAGAATTTTTTGGGGCAGACACAGAGCACAGAAGAGCTTTCTGGGCTCTTGAATTCCTCCTCCCATTTTCCTGCCAGCCTTGTTACACTGAGCCGGGGTTTCTGCAGACAGACCACACAGGCTCTGAGCCAGCAAAATGTGACTCTGTGTGGCAAAGAGGGTTTGAATGGAGCATGGGAGAGAACAGACGGACAGGAGCAGAGAGGAGACCTCAATAATCACCTTCCCTCAACATGCTGGTAGTGTCAGCAAAAAGGCAGGAAAGGCCAAGGGACAGTGTCCTGTGGGTGCAGAAGATGAGAAAATGAACCAGAACAAGAGACGGGGAGCCAGCTCTTTGTGATTCCATGTGCAACTCTGCTTCCAGCCCTCATTCACCTGACTTGTTTCCTGTGTGCCTCTTTCTGGTCTCTCCTTAAAACAAACAAACTCCACAAACCCCTCAAGGCCTCATCCCCAGACGCTGCTTTCACTCTCACTGGGCTGCTCAGAGGCAGCCCAGAAACTCAGTTTGTTTTCCCTCCTGCCAAGGATTTGTGTGAGCTGGGGCAGCCTTGATCTGGTCAGAATGGCAAAGGACTGTGCTCACACAGGTAAAGCCTCAATAGGGCTCTGCTTGTGAGCACAAAACCCACCTTCCTCCTGCTCCCTTCCCCAGAAAGGACATGGACAGCAATGGGATGAAGCCTCCTCCTTGCTTTACAAGTCTATAATGTGATGATTTCGTTTATCAAAGCAGAGAATGATGAATAAGGAAATGTGTTTTATGATAATGGTCACTCAGTATAGGTGCAAAGTCACTGAACATGCTGTACAAAGAAATTCCCTTTTTCCATAAGTGAATTTTCCAGTTTGTGATGCGGTGTATCAGTGCTTTCTGTCTCCTTGTCACTACAAATGATGAAATGCTGGATCAGATGTTCACAAGAAATGTACTCCTGCATTTCTTGTTTGAACAGCCGTGTGCTGCTCCAGCCCAGGAGCAGCAGCTCTCATCACAAACACGAGCATGGAGTGCACCTAGAAATAGAAACTCTGTGCTGTATTCAGCGTTTTTCCCTCTCTTTCTGCCCTCTGGCTCTGACCAGCAATGTGCTGCCCCATTTCCCAGCACAGCCTGGCCCTGCATTCCTGGGCAGTGCCCGGGGGCACCAGGGAGCCTCGGTGCCTCTCTGGCCCCGTTTGCTGGGAGTGGATTTCCCGTGCTGAGGTGAGGATTGCCCGTGGTGTGGCTGCCGTGAGCTGGAGCAAACACTGCAAGGAAGGAGATCACTGCAGCTGGGAGGTCTGTGTTGGCCTGAGATGTGGCAACAGGAGTTCCAAGTCTCCCAAAACCCAACAAATGGAAGCAGCAGGATCAGGGGAGTGTCTGCAAAGTTCGTGTGTGAAAGGGAGCAATTTTAGCTTTGTATCAGCTGACTTAATGACTTTCTTATCTTTGAAATAGCTGAGCAGGAACAATTCTTTTCCTTTTGAAGCACAGGTGGAAGGGGACCTGATGAAGCAGCATTGAATACAGTGTGAATCCCTGGAGCAGAACTGGAGCTGTCCATCCCTCACACAGTGCCCTCCCCACGAAGCCGTGCTCTACTCTGTTCTCTTTCCAGTGAATGCTGAGTTCACTGCTACACAACAATCCAAAACCCAGGTCCAGCAGAAGGGCTGACAAGCACTCCCCATGTATACACACCCTGGTGACCACGGGCACCCAAACCTGCCAAGAGGATGGGGCCCATGGGTCTCAGCTCTGCAGGACAGCAAAGAAAGGTGAACATCATTTTTTTCAGTTACAGGCTGTGAGATATAAAGGGAATGGTGAGGTGAAAACTATCTTCCTTCCAAAGGAAAATGACACATCATACTGCATTTTGTCCAGTCTCCCCAGTTCACAAGGCACTTTACCAGCTGGAATCACTTTTGAGATTTAATTACAGGATTACCTAATTATTGGACCTGGACAGTCAGGCCCATTAAACTCACGTTCAGAATTCACTGGTACTTTAGCTTGGTATTGAGACAAGGCTGAGTAGGTCCAAACTCTGGACCAAGAGGGAAAAGAAAGGCACTGAAGGACAATCAGCTACAGCAACTCTCCAAAAGCTAACAGCAGTCAAGGGGCCAGCACCCAGATCCTGACACAGAGAAGGAAAAGCACAAGTTCATAGCATATTTAAGCTCACCAGAAAAACCCAACTAACCAAAACAACCTGTCCTGAAATAAGGAAACTGTATAATAAAAATGCCACAAGCAGTACAGTTTTTAGGTTTCTTAGTAAGTGTTGTCCACCAAAGGAAGGATCTGAAGTGTGGGTTCACTGGTGAATACATTCGGCAAATTCTTGGTTCCAAATTCCACTGGGAACAACACTCATTAGGTGCTGTCCCTTACTGTAGATGGTTATGAAGTATCTTAATAGAGGAAAAATCTATTAAACATTTCCTCTCAATAACACCTACCTGCTGTCTCAATGTCTACAGAAACAGCAGAATTTTCCATGACAAATTTATCTCTCTGAAAAGGAAGAACTGCTACAGATTTTTGGCTGATTTTTTTTTCCCACTTGTCTTTTTTGCCATTTTACTCCATACACTGGAAGCATTTGCTGCTGGAGAGGAAAAACATATTATTTACTGAACCAGAGCAAAGGTTTGTGTAATTTTGTGTCCTGTTCTTGGTGGTAGTCAATATGAGTTACCTGACACAAAAGAGGATAGAAGAGGTACGAGCAATTCTGAATAAAAATTCAGAATAGCAGGGTCAATAAGAAAATACTGGCTTAAGCTCAGGATTAATACCTCCTGAAATATAATGATTTATAATCATTTAAATAGTCTATCCCATTAACATTTGTCAGGTTTTCCAGTTCTAGTTCTGGTAATTGGATAATACTGAACCATTTCAGCTCCTGTATTTCTAAACAATGTCTCACTCCTGGACTGCTTTACACCAGTTCACTAACACGAGTTAAACCAATGGAGAAACAGTCTGCTCTCCATCTGCTGCCAACAAGTGAGATCAAATGCATTCATTAGATCCCCAGCTTTGACAAGGTTTTTAAAATAGTGCTAGGGAACTGTTAACACCATTTTTTCCAGTTAAATTTATTTTGGCTCACGGTCTGGTCTAATATTCCAAACTGCCATATCTAGTGTCCGTGTTGGAAGAGCGGGACATTCTTTGGTTTTCTGGTTTACAGCTGACTGTGTGCTCTGATTAAGATTTCCTGAGCCAGATGCAGCCCCTCACACTGCCCCATCCCTCTTGGTGGCTGTGCTCAGTGAATTTCCCTGTGACCCTCAGGCTCCCTGACCCAGGAATGAAGCAGGGATCTGCAGGGCAAGCAGGAGGTCTCCGTCCTGGCTGGCCCCACACAGGCAGACACACAAATGGCTCAGATGTGCTTTGGACTGGAAAATGAAGTAGCATCATTTGCCTTAATTAATGTAGGAATGGTCCAGGAAAGCCAGTGTCACCCCTCCTATGTGCTGTCACACTGACTCCTCTAAGGCACCCCTGGGGACAGATGGGGCAGGCAATGAGCAAATTCAGAGGCAGAATCAGCCCACAGCACCAGCAAATCTTGGTACTGTAGCTTCTCCAGTAATCCACAGAAGAGCAAAATGACCACTCACTCCTTGTGCAACCGACTGGTTTCAAAAGCCCAGCCCAAAGTGCTGCCTGCTTCATACCAGCTCATTTCTTTGTCCACGCCCAGTTTAAAATTGTGAAGCCCAGGCTATGTCTCTGAGAAGCTGTAGATGATTGTGCTGGAGAACAGTGAGAGAACTGAGGTTTGAGCCAAGAAAATGAAGACTGGACTGAAAGGCCTAGCTTGGGAAAAAACCAACAGGAGTTCTTGAAAACCAGACCTACGGATGTACATGCAGTGCCACGGTTTGTTACCAGATCACACAAATATCACTTTCTCTCCTTTGCAGTACACCGGGCTATCAACAAGTGCCTGTCTGTCCATCTCTGATGTTTGAAGATAAGCCCAGTAATCTCAGGTACACCAACACCAACTATTTTAGCAGACTGACTTACCTGAAGATATAACCCAAAGGAAACCATCCCAAAGTTTAGGGTAAGTCACAAATTCAGCAATCAGGAAAAAATCTTCAGTTAACACAATAAGACTCAAGGATTTCAGAATATAGGAGATTATCCAATTAGTAATTACCATGATATCTTTTTGTCTCTTTTCAGATTTGAACTGGTGTGAAACAGTAGAACTTTTAAAATGAAAGAAACAAAAAATGACAAATGAGACTCTTCCTCATATATTATGCAATTGAATGGATATCCAAGAGAGAACAGTTAGAAATCCCAATTAGTTTGTCCTCTGCTAAACAACACAATTTACAATTCATGAAAAGAACTGTACTATGGACAGTAGCAATGACCTCAAGAAAAGAGATTTTACCCTTATTAGAGATACATAAGCTCCTGTAATGTATTCAGCCAATCGACAGGAAAGGAGAATTAAGATTCCGAGAGGCAGTCACTGAAAAAATATTCAAATGGCAAATTGGCTCTACAGATATTACAAAATTATGTGCTGGACTCTTTGTGTTACGCTTTGGCTTTCCTACCTGGAATCAGAGATAAACAGCAAAAAAAGAAGTTTTATCAATGGCACTGGTAGACCACTTTGAAAGGAGGTGAATCACCTTGCATTTTGAGGGCTTTTAGGTATTCCCCTGACATTTTAAATCTATTTCCCAGCCAATTATCATTTAAATTTAATACTATGTTTTTCTTATTTATTGCTTCTATTCTTTTTCACTCTGTTCCTCAGAGACTCTGCTTTCTTCTGTAATTAGGGTGATTCCCGCAATTACACAGTCAAACAAAGTCTCTAAAAGGTATTAAACAACAAACCACCAGCAAAGGCCATCGTTCCAGTTCAAACAAATGTTACTAACAAAGGATGTCTGAGCAACACTCCTGCTCTGGGCTGCCCTGCCCTCAGCCCCCCTCACGGCACCAACCTGTGCAGGAGTGAGCCCCGCTCCCTCTCAGAGCATCCTCCTGCTCTGGGCTGTCCTGCCCTCAGGACAGGTGAGATGTTAGGTGCCAGCATCCCAATTGTCACAGCAGGAAAGCCTATCACCACCAGAGGGTACTAGACCCTGAGAAACCGAATGGTCTATAAAAGGACAAGGGAAAACGGGGATGTAATCACCAGAACGACACAGGAATTTAGCAAGATGATGCAATTTCTTATCTTAACATTGCAATTTAAAAGCCAGAGCTGATGGAGCGGCCTTTCCCAACCCCACCCGATTCAGTAATCTGTGAGTGTACTTTTATCAGCTCACAATTAAACACTGAGCTTCACTCGTGTTGTTTAGGAGCAGTTTAGCAAAATCCGTGGAACTATGTCCATGGCAACATGACCAGAGCCAAGTATCATGCCTCACACGTCGTTAATGAGCAGATTTGGTACATATTCAACCATCCTTAAGGATCTCTACCAGCTAGAAAGGGATTGATTCTCTCAACTCCCCAAAACACATCAAAGTGGTTTTTTTGGTGTGGTGGGGTTTTTTTGTTTGTTTTTTTGGTGGGTTTTTGTGTGTGTGTGTGTGTGTGGTTTTGGTTGGTTGGTTGGTTGGTTGGGGGTTTTTTTTGGTTTTTTGTTTGGTTTTTTTTTTTAGGGTTGGGGGCATTTTGCTTGTTTTGTTTAGTTTGCTTATTTTTGAATTTTTGTGGGGGGTTGTTTGGTTGTTTTTGTTTGGGTTTTGGTTTGTTATTTTTGTTTGGGTTTTGTTTTTGGGGAGTTTTGTTTGTTTGGGGGTGGGTTTTTGTGTTTGGGGGGTTTGTTTTTGGTTTGGGGGGGTTCTTTTTGCGGGGGTGGTTTTTTTGTTGTTGGGGGGGTTCGGAGGGTTGTTTGGTTTGGGGTTTTCTTGTTGTTGGGGGGGTTTTAAGGCGTAGGGGGTTGGGGTGATGCGGGTTTGGGGTGTGTACGGTGGGGTAGTTTCATTGAATTACCGCTATAAGAAGGCTTCGATGGCAACTGTAAACCGGGCAATGCAGTGAAGGGAGTGTAACTGCGAGATTACAGAACTAGAACATTTCTCTGTTCCTGAAAGGGCATCCAGGCTGCCGGAAAGGTTCCCTGGATGTCCCGCAGCCCCCGCCGAGCTCTGCCGCGGCTCAGCCCGCGCTCCTCCCGCGGCCAGCGCTGCCGGAGGGCCGGACCACGGCCGGACCTGTCTGTCCTTCCCCTGGGGACACTGCACACCCAGAGCCTGGCAGCACTGCCAGGGAACCGGGACCACGGCCGGACCTGTCTGTCCTTCCCCTGGGGACACTGCACACCCAGAGCCTGGCAATGCGGCAGGGTCAGCCCTGCACTCCCAGAGCCTGGCAGGGTGTAGGGTCAGCCTGCACTCCCTGAGCCTGGCAGAGCGGAGGGTCAGCCCTGCACTCCCTGAGCCTGGCAGGGTGTAGGGTCAGCCCTGCACTCCCAGAGCCGGGCAGACCGGAGGGTCAGCCCTGCACTCCCAGAGCCGGGCAGAGCGGAGGGTCAGCCCTGCACACCCAGAGCCGGGCAGTGTGTAGGGTCAGCCCTGCACTCCCAGAGCCTGGCAGGGTGTAGGGTCAGCCCTGCACTCCCAGAGCCTGGCAGGGTGTAGGGTCAGCCCTGCACTCCCAGAGCCTGGCAGGGTGTAGGGTCAGCGCTGCACTCCCAGAGCCTGGCAGGGTGTAGGGTCAGCCCTGCACACCCAGAGCCGGGCAGTGTGAGAGGGTCAGCCCTGCACTCCCAGAGCCTGGCAGGGTGTAGGGTCAGCGCTGCACTCCCAGAGCCTGGCAGTGTGAGAGGGTCAGCCCTGCACACCCAGAGCCGGGCAGCGCGGCTCAGCCCGCTCCTCTCCTGTCCAGCACTGCCGGAGAGCCAGGACCACGCCCGGGCGCTTTCCCTCCCCTGGGGACACTGCAAACCCAGAGCCTGGGTTCACTTCTGCTATTGTCAGCGTGCGCTAACTCTGGCCAAGAAAAACACCTCTCTGTAAAGTCATCTGTTTGTTTAGACGCCGTCGGTGTTTGTGGCTGTCTGCACTGCATTCGGCAATTTCAGCTGACTGAAGTGATGACGTAGGAAAAAACTGCAGTGACTAATGATAAACTTTCTGCATACTTTGTGAAACTTTTTACTTCCTTTGAGAAGCGCTGGCACTCGGCCGTCTCTCACCACAGCTCTGACACTCCCTTTCCATTTCCTGATGGATCTGGGGCTGCGGCAGCAGGCACAGGGGATTAGCTGTCTCTCCACACAGACATGCCCATCAGCAAGCCTTGCTGCATTTCGGAATCCCTGACCTGAGCTGGGTTTCCCTGAGGAGCTGTGCGTAACAGGAAGCGAGAGTCACATCCCAAACACCACTGAGTAATGTGCAGGGAGAGTTTGTGCAGCACAGACTGAAACAGTGACAAGCTGCCAACTCCTTCGGGCTTCCCCTTCCGACAATGACATCCTTTTCTTTGCAGTGGCAAGCTCCCAGGCGAGCACACGGTACCTCCTCCATCCCTGCCTCCTGCCCAGCATGAGGAGGGGCTGAGCGCCTCCACTCATCTCCCACGCTTCAGACCTGTTGAAACTTCCAGATGTTTCTGCCTGGGTGTGTTGGTTTGCACAGCCTGGCTTTTGGTAGCAGGGGGGCACGGAGGTGGCTTTCTGTGAGAAGCTGCTGGAAGCTTCCGCCACATCCAGCCAAGCCAAGGGCTTGGGGCTCTGAAGATGGACATGCTGCTGGCCAAGGCTGGGAAAATTAGAGAGGCTGGTAATATCTCTGTGGTAGCATATTTAAAAAGAAAATCAAAACAAACTGGGGCACGCAGGTTTTTTCTTCTAGCCAGGGAAGAGGAGGAGGTGAGAACTTGTGAGGGAAACGACAGGGAGACACCAAGGGCAGGGCAGGAGGGGAAGAGGAGCTCCAGGTGCCAGAGCCAAGATTCCTCTGCAGATCTTGGTGAGACCATGTTAAAGCAGCTGTGGGGATCCCTGGGGATGCAGAGATCCCCCCACAGCCCCTGGGGATCCCTGGGGATGCAGAGATCCCCCCACAGCCCCTGGGGATCCCTGGGGATGCAGAGATGCACCCACAGACCCTGAGGTGCCCAGGCTCAGCAGGAGATGGCCGGAGCAGGCTGTGGGCAGTGGCAGAGGCAGAGCAGAGAGGTCCCTGCAGGGCTGCATGCCCTGGAAGGAGCCCCTGGGTGCAGCAGTTCTGGGGGCTGTGTGCCCGTGGGGGAATTCACCCAGCAGCAGGAGCAGCAGGATTGCTGCCCATGAGAGCGGAGCCCAGCCGGGGAAGCTCACGGAGAGCTCTGCTGTGGAGGGACCCCCCGGCCTCACAGGGACAGGGCTCCTCTCCCCGGGCAGCAGAGAAAACCTCGGTGCTGGACTGACCCGAACCCCTGCCCTGTCTGCCTGCACTGTTGGTGGGGAGGAGGGAGGGGCTGGGGAAAAAAAGTGATTGTTTTACTTCTCATCATCCTCCTCTGATTGTGTCAGTAATAGAGTCACTTTTTATATCTAACTTGAGGCTGTTTTGCACTTGGAGTGTTTTCTCTTGGTCCTTATCTCTACTCGTGAACCCTTCATTAAATTTTTTTTCTCCTCTGCCCAGCTGTGGCAGGGGAGGGCAAGCGAGTGACTTTTGTGGGTGCCTGGAGTTTGGCCAGTGTCAAACCACGACAGTTTCTTAGTGAACAATGTGGGCATCAATTCTGCTACCTCTCACAAAAAACTCAGGTTGTATTTTCAAAGATGCTTCAGCGCCAAAAGTTTTAGGTAATCGTCTAAGTGGAATTTTTAAAGTTGGCATCTCAGGTTGTATGCTAGAATTTCTTTTGAACACCCTTGGGGTGACTGACCTCAGACAACAACAGGCATTGAGATACCTTTGAAGTCTTGTCCTCCAATCTCACCAATTTTCTGTGGTTAATTTTTTTTTTTAAAGTATGAAGGCCTAGTAATCAGTTGCATGGTTTGGAAAAGGCCAATCAATGGAAAGGAAGACTTTATGAGATATACCTGCTCTCCTTTAGCACAAACAAAGGATTACCCTGTGCCACTGAATATACTGGTTATATTCTCTGCCAGCAATGTTGGTGATGCTTGCTACCTTTACCCACAGCCTTCTAGATATTTTATTATTTTTTGGTTTATGTATGCACTGTATTAGAAATAGTGTTTGAACTACAAAAGCAGAACTATTATGGTGTACCTGGTTACTGTATTAATAGTTTAGAATAAAATAGTTTAGAATAAAATAAATAGTTTTAGAATAAAATAGTTTAGAATAGTTTAGAATAAAATGGTCCTGTCGTTGTGTGGTTCGCTATCTCTTCCTTCATTTTGGCCTTACCTGTTGCTTGAAGGGATTTGTGGAACAGACAGCCCCCCAAAACCCCAAACCAACAACATGATCATTTGTTTTAAAAGGCTGACATAAGTCATGCATCACCTTATCAGCATTCCTTACTCCTATTATTCTTATTGTATAAGAGTGAAACGGGAAGCTGGGAGGGGGAAAAGGTGCGTGCCCTTGGAAGGAAGTGTGGTCCTAGATCACTTGGGCAAACTGTGAAACCCTCAAGTCAGACACGGGCTGGTTCAACTCTGAATATCCAAGAAAATTCAGTGCTGGGTGTCGCACCTCCCCAGATAGGTCATTGTGGAAGAGTATCCTTCTGTCCCATCCCCACCACAGGCTACTGTGTAATTTGCACACAGCCAGTGCCTCAACATGCTATCAGCTGTGCAATTACAGGGGTCATTAAAATCTCCTTTGGTGTTCTGGCTGAGGTTCTTACACAGCTTTAGGTATGGCTGGGCTCCCTGCTGGGTGGAGCTGGGGACAGCGAGCCTGCAATTAGGAGGAAAACTGAGCAACGACCGTGGCAGTTCTTGCTGCTTCTGTGTTGAATAGCAACTCTAATTGCATCTTCTGTGGGCATAAAAGCATTTATCCAAGATATGTAGTGCTAGGAGGAAATGAAAGGCTCAGGAGTACAGAGCCTTGTGACCTGGTGCACTGCATGCAGCCACAAGCTGTTTCAGGGCACCTTTTGTTCTCCAAGCCTACCCTCTTGGTTCCCACCATCCTGCTTTGGGACATTAAAACCCTGACCAAACACTTTAGGCTTTGGAGAGCAGCCAGACACATTTTTAGGTCTTGCTCATGACTAAAAATATACTTCTTGAAGCAGCTATGCTGCACAAATAAAGGCTTAATACTGTATATAGATCTGATAACAAGCCCAGCTACTCAACTGACTGACTTGATTAACTTGTTATTAAGAATTCCATGAATTCTATTGGTCATGAAAGCGCTGTTGTGTTAGAGTTGCCTAAGTAACAAAACTCCCTGTCAGTTCAGTGAGTAAAGTGGGTACTCAGATAGCAGAGGATGAAATACACAAAAGTTAATTTGAAAGAAGACCTGATCTTATATTAATTAGTAAAAAAGATTCTATCTTTGATACATCTAGTGACCAAGGAGTGTCGGGAAGTGTCTCAGATGATTGAAGGAAGCAGTAAGAAGCTAGGGCTGTTAGAGACATGGCAATGGTAGCAGCTCCAGGAGCAGGGACAGCAGCTGCGCACGGAGCCTCACCAGTGAAGGGTTGAATTTCTTCCTAGCAGCTTTTGTGTATCTAAGTTCTGTGTCTGTGGTGAGAACAGTGTTGGTGACAGAGGGCGGGTTTAGGTACCGCTGAGCAAGCAGTGCCTGCGCAGCGTGCGGGTCCGTGCTGCTCCCGCGGGCGTGCCAGCAGCTTGGGAGGGGACACACAGGGGACCCGCTCTGGGGCACACCGTCGGTGTTCGGGGCTGTCCCGTCCAGCCCAGTCCGTATCTCACAGGTCACGGACCCACTCTGAGGGGGTTTGGGGACTGTCCCGCTCAGCTCAGGCCAGGCCAGCCCAGCCCGGCCCGGCCCGGCCCGGCCCCTATCTCACACGTCACGGGCCCGCTCTGAGGGGTTTGAGGCTGCCCGCCCAGCCCGGCCCGGCCCCTATCTCATACGTCAGGGAGCCGCTCTGGAGGGGTTTGGGGCTGCCCCGCCCAGCCCAGCCCGCCGTGGCCGTGCCCCGCTCCGGGCGCGGCCCCGCCCCGCGGGCAGTGCGCATGCATGGGCGGCGCGGTCTGAGTCAGCTCCGCGCAGCGGGACGGGCACCATGAACCGCCTGGGCAGGAGGGCCAACGAGACCCTCATCGAGATGGCTCTGTCGGCCGACGGTAGGAGCGGGTGGGCCGTGTGTGTGCCGCCCTTACCCCGGGGACGGGAGCGCAGGCTGCCCGCGGGGGCTGCGGGCCCCGTGGGAGCGGCGCGGGTGGGAGGCAGCGGGGGCGAGCGGAGTGCGCGGCGCCGGGCGGCTCTGGGTCCGCCCGGGGTCTGCGGGCAGGCGGGTGTGTGAGATGGGGCTGAGCGCGGGTGCGGGGCAGGCGGGCGGTGTCCGGGGCCGGGCGGCTCTGGTTCTTCCCCGGGGTCTGCAGGCAGGCGGGTGTCTGGCATGGGGCTGAGCCCGGCTGAGTCCTGACGCCTCCTGCATCGGGTTTTTAATCCTTCGGCTTCCCCTTGAGAAGAACAAAGCCACTTTTCCGTAAGCGTGATCCGGCTGTGATTAGATAGCCCCCTTATAAGGTAAAAGATACAAGATAAGCTGCCTCCTTATAACCCCCAATTAAACCTTGAAAATGAAGGCTCTCATAGCAGCATCCTGCCAAGAACAAAAAATAGAGAATCCGCTGGATTTTTATCTCAAAAGGCACGGCAGATAGCCACGTCCCTCTGCCGGACGGGAGCTTTCCGGCTCGCCCTGAGCAGCACTGGGCTGGGGCTGGCTCCGGGAGCTGGGGCTGTCCTTCCAGGCGGCAGGGAGCGAGGGGCTCCTCACCTCACCTGGGCAGGTGAGAGCAGCGTCCGCCCCCGGCGCTGGCACCCCTCCGCCTGCAGCCCCTGCGGCACGAGGTGTGCCGCCAGGGCAGTGCCGCCAGGGCTTGGCTGTGCTGCTAGAGCCCTGCTAGTTTCCACTTCGTGTCGGCATGGTATGTCATTACTTATTATAAATGCGGTCCTGTTGGGGTTTTGTAAAATAACGTGACGCAAGTGTGTGTTTATCAGCACTTCACCTGGCAACGTGAATCAACAGTCAAATGTAGGAGAGTATGTTGTTTTCAGAATGGAACTGTGTGGGTTTTTTCTTAAAAAAAGGAAAATGCTGACCTAGAAAAATTTCTTTTTTGGGAATAGTACTTTGCCACCAGTCCTAGAACTGAAAGTCTTAAAGCAGGAAAGAACTTCTAAATCCCTGTGTTGCCTTCTTGGGTTATCTGTTCTCCTTCACAGCTTGAGTACCCTGTCTCTTTTAGAAACACATATATAGTGCCGTTTTAAACATCATCATCACTTTCAAAATATTTGGCGGTCCTGTCAGTATTGCCGTCACACCTCTCACACCTGGGGAGGTGTGATGGCAATACTGACTGTGACATCAGCCAAAAGAAGCTGTGTACAGTGACAGCAGGGAGGGTGCCCAGCTGTGCAGAGCCAGCAGCAGCCTCAGAGGAAGGGTTGCCCTCCCTGGGAGGAGCTGGCAGGCTCGCAGGGAGCCCGAGCAGATGGATATCACAGCCCCTTGGCCAGCCTTCCTGTCCCAAAGGGGATGTGAGAGACCTGAGTCATGGCCCATCCCACTGCCTGGGAGCCGTGAAAAGTGCTAGAGCTGCTCTCTCCACGGGTTGTTCCTCTGAAGTACCTTGAGACTGAAGAACATTTACAGACCACACAAAATATTCCCATTTAGGGAATGGTTCTGTGAAGTCAGATTTGTAAACTGCATGCCATGGTATTCAGTTTTCCCATGAGCCTTATGGGGTTTTTATAGTCATAAACAATGAATATAAGGAGATTCGAGGGGCTTCAGTGTCCAAGGATAGTTAAGGAGGATTTGCCATACAGTAGCACATAACTCTCCATACAAAATCACGTTCTAATTCCGTTCAATTTTGTTAATTAACCACTTTCCTAAAACAGAAACAAATTCAATATGGGGTGAAGTGAGTAGGCTTTTTAAAGTTCACGTTAATTTGCTGCCCGAAAGTCTTCCAAGGTTAAAAAACAGCCCTCCAACTTTGTTAAATTATTGTTTAGAAAAGTTAACGGTATACATATACTGCCAGCTGGACTTCTTATAGATGTAAACATGCTTTGTGCCTTTAAGGAAAAGCCTCCTAAGGCTCTGCGTGTGTAATGTGTACAGGCAAAGCCTGTGTAGGTCAATAGGAACAAGGCAGGACAGAAAACACCTGCTACTTATTTTCTTTAAAGATGTGTGTGTATTTGGATAGCATGTGTGTATTTAATTCTGGTTTACTACTGCTTTTCATTAAACTTGAATACTGGGGAGCAGGCTGAGGGGATGCAAAACTCTACCAGCAGCAGAAAGTTTAATTTGCCTGTGTGGAGCCTGTGTGCCAAAACATTCACCATGAAGGAAGCGTCCTGCTGAATTACATCTATGTGAGGTAAAAAGTTCCATTTTTATGTGTGTTGTTGTGCTTTCTGTTGGAAGGTGTGTGTCATTTACCCCAAATACTGAAGCCTAAGAAAACTGAACTTGCAAAATTGGAATATAAATATCAGAGGAAGAAGACTGCAGTATGTTGCTAGGATCCTTTGTGTCTATGTCCACTTTCAGTAGCTTTTTTCCCCCAGCATGTTAATGCCGCAGGAGCTGTGTTGTGGGATATATCCTGAGCCTCCCAGTTTTCTGGAAGCCTGCTGTTGGCTCTATGCCATGATTTGAAGTATGCTGTGTTTATACACATGGCTCCTCTTCCAGCACTTCCAGGAGCCTGGTTTGTGCTCAGAACGCTCCCAGTGATCTAAATTCAAATGCTTACTTGGCCTGGTTGTCATGTGGCTTGTTTCCGTGTGAGAAAGGTGGGAAAACATGAGGGAAAGCCCATGGTGTGACTCGCAAACAGTGCTTGTGCCAGTGTGTTGGCATCTTGCCATGCCTCAGCATTCAGGGCCAAATCCTGCCCTGCTCTATTATCATTTAGCAAAATGATACTGCCATTTTTTGATCAGAATTCATACCAGTCACGTAAAATGCAGGCCTCTGCTCAGAGCTGCATCTGTCTCTAATTACTGTCACAATGTATGTAGTAATTTCTGATCTATTTGTGGAAACTTTGAATGGGATATCGTGTTCCCACAGGCTGAAACCAAAGGGTTTGTTAAGAGCAAAGCTGTTTGGAAGTTTATTCCTAGGCAATGAAATGAAAGCTCCAAGAAATTTAGATGTGGTTCACAATATAAAAGGCAGGGGAGAAAATACCCGCTTAGCCCAAGCAGTGTCTGGTTTCTGAGGGGAGGTTTTTTAGTGGCTGCCTCGCGTCACTGCGGGGCACAGTGTAAATACAGGCTGGTTATTGCAAGCTAAACCTCTCTGTGACCGAACACCCCTGCTTGTAGTAGGAAAACCTGTGTTTGGGAACTTGTCTCAACAACTTGTGTCCTGTCACTGTGGCTGTGGTGCTTTTAGTGCAAAAATGAGAACATTAAGCCCATTCCACTGCAGCTGTTAAATATGGGTTTTTTGCTAAAGGTTATGGCACTCTAAAAAAAAATTGCCCTTGGACAGCATTTTCATTTTAGGTGAGAACCTTGCATATGAGATGAAACTCGGTGTCTGCAGTTCAATGAGTAGCAGAGGAAGGATTAAGTCCACTGCATGCCATGTAAATCCAGTAGCAATTATGTGGGATGTTCAGGCCACGTTTTGGGAAGCTGGGAAATACAGCTGGATTCATTGAACCGTTAAGGTTGAAAATGACCTGTAAGAGCCTTCAGGTGCACAAGTGAGTGAAGGGCCTGCCATCACGGCTGAAAGCATTTTAGTCTCTGTGTAACAGGGGGCCTGCAATTTCAGCTTCTCACTCAGGATATGAAGGAAAATGCTCTGCAGCTGTCTGTCCTTCACAGCAATTCCTGCAGGAATGGTTTGGCTCAGCTGGGGGCAGAGCTTCTGGATTGTGGATGCCAAATAAACCCCAAGAAAGCCGGGAGATCTCTTCTGGTGTAAGGCAGAGTGATAGTGTCTCAGTGATGCACTCTCCATCAGTTTGCTGCCAAGGCATTGCCTGCTGTGCTGCTCTGAGGTGTTCGCAACAGAAATGAACTGATAAGTGTGTGATAAAATAGAACTGCACTGTAACCTTTATGTACAAAGACTTAATAATTACTGTAATAAAAAGAAACACTAGGATAAGATAAAAGGGCACGGATGAAAATGTCCTTTTAAAATCATGCTTGAGAACTGTAGATTTTTTTACAAATATTATTTGTAAAAACCCCCACACAACTAACAAACGAAGCCACCAAGAAACCAAATACCACTGGCTTCATATTCAGTATCTTTAAAAAAATCAGTGAGTTGCATTTGCACGTGGAGGAGACAAATGATCATCTAACCTAAACATGTCATCAGTAAGGTACAGGTAATGTAAAAACATGATCACATGTTGAGAGGCAAGGTAATAATGCAGTGAACTTTTGCACTAGTTTTTATCGTGTTCTGGGGATTGAACCAAAGAGCAGTCTAATTACCAGGTTGTATTTTCTTATCTAGCAGTAATTTTATTATATTTGGTGATAGCTTTCCACATGCATATGTGTATAAAGGCAGAAGGGGTAAGGAAGGCTCTTGTGTTGTATTGCTAGGGATAGTCCTTGCAATTATAACACAGTTATGGAAGGATTTACAGTTATTTGCTATTGCTAAAGCTGAATAACACGTCAGGAATTATTTCTAGATTAAGCATTGTGTGTCTTGTTACAGATTGTGTATTTTGTTGTAACAACTATAACATTTTGTGTTAGATTAACCACTGTGTGTGGGAGGAGCTGAGTCTATTGGGATCTCTTTACCTGAATTTTACTCTATAGATGTATGTTTTTCATTGAAACCCAAAGCTGTTAAAGCTCTGGTGTTCATGCCTTTGTTCACCAGTAGATGTGGTGAAGTTCCGAACACATTTTTCTAGGAATTGTGTATATCTTTGCATGAATGTTAGTGTTCTAACTGGAAATCCCAAGGGATTCTCCTCTTCTTGACTGGGCTCACAAGGGTAAATGTGAAATTTGAGGCCTTTGGCAAGATGGCAGAACCCCAGCAAACCATGTGGGTGGGACCCACGATCCAGAGGGCTGTCCTTTCATTTTCTGTACTAGCCCGAAATTAGAAAGGGCCCTGTGGTTTGTTATTCAAAGGAGTTGTCTTAACTGTTGGGTAGGAAATCAGAAAGTCTATGTTTGCACAGTTTATAGTATGCTAGAAATACACCATGCCAACAAGTAATGGCTAGTGATGTGGTTTTCAGGCCACTTGGCTCTTCAAACCACTTGGCCTGCTTCAATTCTGTTAATGGACTGGTGCTTTCATAACAAAGTTTAAGCAATGGAAGCCATGGCCCATTGCCCTGATCATTTTCTTGATTGATAGGAACAGTTTCTCTTTGGGATCAGGACAGGAATTCCAAAGTTGTTCCATCGTTTTTAAAGTAATTCGGACAAAAAATGCCAATTCTTGTAAATCTTGCAAATCTTGAATATCTTGCATTTGTTTATAGAATGTCTTTCTGGACTGGTATATATTTATGTTGTGTAACGTGAGAAAGTTAAATACTTGGTGAATACAGTAGCAAAATTTCCAATGGTGCATGTCATTGGAAGCGTAACCAGAAAAGCGTTGAGTGAGGTAGAGCATAAAGAACCAGAAGGAACAAAATTTTGCAGATGAAATTTGCCATCTGAAATTAAATATCTGGATAAGATGTGTGTTACAACACTGTGCTTGTGGTATGTTTTGCTAAACACAGATTTGCACAACTTCTCTTTTTATTTAATGTATTCCCTTTTTTGCTATCCTGGTGGCTTTTTATCAAAAGGGGAGGTGGTTTTGTGGCTCTTTAAAAGGGAGGCAGCTGAGGGTAAATGTCCTGTTCTGTTTAAAATACCCAGTTACTATACTAGAGATTAGAACTAGGGCTGTGTGTTTTTTCCAAATGCTAAATTGGAAAGATTTTCTTACTGTTAGGAACCGGTTTCCAAATATTTATGCCCATGTAAAAAGAGTTATTTTTCTTTTACTTCTCATGTGTTGATAAATGCCTGTTCTCTGGAAGTACTTGTTGAATAATAAAATATATGAAGAAAATTAGTATCTCAGTGAAGCAGCCTATACTTGAATGCAATCTTCTTTTTAAGGCACTAATAAAATTCTTTTAAAATATTCCCTATAGATTTCTTGGATTCACTGGAAATGTTTTCATTGTTAAATAGTTTGAAATTTTTAGCAGCATCTCTGTGTGCTCAGAAATCACCACTTCAGGCATCATGGTAAGCTGGAACCTTTGGCTCAGCAGCAGATTTACTCCTCTTCAGACAGTGCCAGCTGGGGTAATAACCTTATTTTGCTTTCTGGGAAGTCAGCTCGGTGGGTCACCAGTTCCCTGTGGCAGCTCCATCCAGCTGTGGAGGGTATGATCAGAATGTGTGGAAGTTTAGCTGAAAAGTCATTGTGAAGCTGCTTTCCTTAGATATGGAAGCCCTTGCAATAGCTCATGATGGTGCTTACTTGTGGAGTGACTCATTTCTCTTTCCTCTCAGCCAGGCCAGGTGATGGAATCAGGTCAGGGGCTTTATTAGGATGCTAAATTCATGACATGTTGGAATAACATTTTCTTTCATAGCATGTTAAAGATGAATACTGGGTATTTTCTCCATAGTACAAAGTAGCTATTTCATAATAACTGCAGTGGAAGTTTCAGGATTTGTTAGGGTTTGCGTTGGTTTATTTGTTTGTTTTCATTTTGCCTGGACTATCAATATTTTGCTCTAGGGATAGACATGTGTATAAACTAATATGCTGTTGTGTCAGACATGTAGAACAGTGCCAATGGTCTGAAAGCTCCTTGCTTGATTTTGTTGGCTGACAAGCATGCTGGTGTTGTGTCTGAGAAAACTGTGGAAATAATTGACAGCAGTATTTTGGAAACAATACTGAAATAGCAGAATCAGTAGCCAGGCTGTCTTATTGCTGCTAAACAATGCAGTTTATCAACAGCTGCATGAGAATCCTGTCTGTGGCTCTTCCCTTGGAGTAGCTCTGTCAGAGGTCTTAGGTGTGCAAATGCCGATGATTTTCTAATTTTAGTAGCAAAATAAATTTTGATCTCTAAAAATGTACTTCATCTGCCACCTGATTTTGGAAGCACCTAACACATGAATGTTTTTAGTGGTGTGAACAACCTGTCCAGAGCTGTACTTGGTGCAGATGAATCAGGCTTATAGAAGCTGGAAGAAAGGAGACTCAGAAGCCTTCTCTTACTCTGTTTTGTGCTGCAGAGTTACTCTGAACTGTGCCAGACTGCAGCAGCTGCACAGCAGCTGCACCTCAAGTGCAGCATCATCAGCCAGGCTTTTTTCTCTGCTGTTTCCCAGCAGACGTGGGCTTACTGAAGGTGCTGAGGTAAAAGCACTGTCATCTTCCAGGGAAATTGCAGATAAGGTACAGTTAGAGGGGCTAGAGCATCTGTGGCTGTGCCTGTGCTAGTAATTCAAAAAGCCAAGGGTTTTTTCATTGGCTCTCAAATGAAGAGAGCAGCACGGTCCAGGCACACCTGTGTGGCTAAAATCCCTTCTCTTCCTAGCAAGGCAGAGTTCTCCATAATGCTTTGAGGACCAGACTCCAGTGTCCTCCAGAGTGTGCTTCTTCTCCATCTGGGAGATGGTTGGAAGCTAAAACCGTTCTTCAAAGCTGCAACCATTCCTCCAAGTGCACCAACAGCAGAGTGAGAAGTGCTGTGGTGAGGTCTGTCCTGGCCTTTGGCTTACCTGCTGGAGGCACTGCTGCTGTGGCAGGTTGCATTTCTCCTGGAGAAGGTGCAGTTCCTTTTGTGGCACTGCTCGCCTTGCTGCTGTCAGAAAACAGGGTCTGAGGGAGGCCTTGGTTTGCAGTGCCATCATTACTTATTTGCAACAGCACTGAACACATGTGCTTTTACCTTTTCCTAACTCATGTGTTTGGCCATGAGGAAAAATGAAGTGATCCTGGCACTGTGAAGAAATTTGCACTATTGTAGGTTTTCTGATTGTTTAAATTGCACAAGAAGGTGATTTTTATATATGTTACAGAAATCATAAGATTACAGTAAGGAAAGTAATTTTTTTTGTGAGTGAACTACTTATATTTGAAGAGATGAAATCCATCTTGATTATATTCTTCAGTACTGAATGTTAATTTGTGTTGTGGGCTACTGTTGTTCTCATCATTCAGGTCTGTAATTGAAGTAGAAGTGGTCTGTAATTCTTAGGGGTGGCATACCCAAACTTTCTGAGTAGGTTGCCTGTGGTTGGGTGTAGTTTGGGACAGCATATGTTGCCTTATTCTGCAGAATTATAGGCCATACTCAGCTTGCTTATTTACAGTAACATGCTCACTGCCCAGGCACATGTGTTTAAGGAGTTACAAATAGCTGTGTGAAGAATTGTAAAAACCAGTTATATTAGAAAGAGGCATTTGTTTCAGATGGAAGATGTGCCCTCCCATGAAGGCCAGTGATTTGAAAAAATACTGAAACAATAAGTTCCTGCAATAATTTAGTGAGCTTTAATAGTCACAGAGTTGTACTGGAGTTAATTTTGAACAAAAGACATTTCAAAGACTTTCTGCAATTTATACTTCCATAATAAAGGGCCACTTAGTTTAGTGAGTGTCTTTGTTTGTTGTTCTTGGTGTGCAGATATTTCTAGATCGGTTTATATACATAAAAGCATGTAGTGTTGGAGAGCAAGGACATAGCACTAAATGGGGAATTTTATCAGAATGTTGTTATTTTACTCCCATCTTTAGATATGAAGCAGTAAGTTGATAAAGAATTTTACAAGTGTTTTCTTGGCTAATAGAAACTGTTATGTTCCTCCCTGCTGCTGCTAAGGAAAAGTGGGATCCTAATCTGTGTTGCTGAATAAGGTGCCTGGACAAAAAGGGGAATGTTGGTGTTGCAAGCACCATGATTTCTGGCTAGGTCATCTCTGATGTTCAGGGCTTGCTCTTTTGCTTTATCCAGTGGCTGTACTGTAAAGGATAGAGGAGAATTATGGAATGGGTTCATGTTAAAATGAGTTTTACTCCTGGTTCTTACTGAAGTGTTTTTTCCTTTTAAAGATGACATTGCGGTTCTCACCAAGTTCAAGCCATCACAGTCAGAAGGTATCGTACTAACCCATGTCCTACCTTCCTCCCTTCTGTCTGCTTCCTCTGGCCTTTGTTCTTTTCCTGCTGGGAGCCTCTTGGGAATCAGACTGGAGTTGATATGAGTCACTGGTATCAGCTATGAGCCAGGCCTTTTGCAATGTGATTTGCAAGTCAGTTGGCTCTGTGTTGGCGGCTCTCCTGGTTGAGAACTCATTGGGCATTAAATTCCTGGTGCTTGGTGCAGTTCTGGGATGGGCTCTCTTTACACCTTCCTACGTGATTGGGGTGTGTATTGCTTGTGCTGCTGGTGTCCAGGAGTCTGATTACGTGTTTCACAAGGAGTGAACACACTGGGGATGTTGTACTTTTCAGTTAATGTATGTTTTGTGTTCTCTTTTTACCTGCTCGTGTGTTGCTCTGGGGGTATTGAGGTTCGTTCCAGTGGAACAGAGATAGCAAGAGGATTTCCTTCCACAAGTTGCATAAGTAATCAGCTGTGGTACTGGGAAAGCATCTGAAATGTGGAACTCTGCATTATATTTGTTCTGAAGTTAACTTTCACAATTACAGAAAAAACACACCCAAAGGCTCTTTTAGGCCATTGAATCAGTTCAAGTTCTCTCAGCAGTATAGAAAATGGAGTATTCCTGCTGCAGGGACAGGGTGCCACACTATTCCTGGCCTGGAACGACAGAGTTGTGTGACAAAATGTTTGTTCTTTCTGCTCCTGGGCCCTGGGCTGGTTCCTTTGGCCAGGTCTGCAGTGGCCACCTGCCTCCCAGATTGTATCTACTGATACAAATTTTCCAGGTGCAGTTTGCTTTAGCAGAACAGCGTGTAACAGTGTTAAATGACTTGGCATTCAGAAACTCATTTGCTGTGTTTTACATACCATTGCCTGCTTTCTCATCATCTCATATGTATAGTTATAAATTACAGAGAACATTTTCTGTAAGTGAACTTAGAAATAAAATTGTAGGGAACAAAATACTCTCAAGCTGTACTTAAGAAGCTTATAGTATATATTTTGAAGAACCACTTTATGTCCCGCCTGGATGCCATTTTGCCATCAGATCTTAGCAGATTAAAAAAGAAAAGTAGGCTTGTTTTATTGGCAGAAATAGTCTAACTGTAGTTGCCTTGACAGTGGTCCAGTGTAAGTCTGCCCACTCTGAGCTATACTCAGGATGCTTCCGTAATGGAGAAAGAAGTAAGATGGATCCTCTTTCCTGAGAGAGACACCACTTTTAGGTGCATGGTCTAGATTTGGGTCAGCTGTTTTCCAAACTGCTTATCCTTTTCCATTGGGGGTGATGTAGATGCCTGATAAAGACATGGACCTGCATAATCAGCAGAGATGTTTGTTTACAAAATCCTTCTTGGAGCAGGAGCGTAGCTTATGGGCTCAGGGTTGTTCTCCAGCAGAAAGGGGTTTTTGTTTGGTTTATTTTGTCTTTTTTTTTTTTTTTTGGAGCTGGGTTTTTTTAGGGGTTTTTGTTGTTGTTTTTTGAACAAGAAGCTAAGTGATTAAGTTCATGTTACTATTCTTGATCCTGTTCATATCTCCATTACATGGGCATTTGTAATCTTGAGGTCATGCATCATTGACTCCTTAGCAAAAAAACACACCCTAATTTGATTTCTAGCAAACACTTCCACAGGTATTTGAATGTCCATAACTGAGGCAGCAAAGCTCGGAGTGTGAAACCCTCTTAGTCCTAGCGGATATTTGAGACAAGAAAGATAAGTGATGAGAACAGATTTTTTTTCTGTCACAGTTAGAAATATGTTTCCGTGAATGCAAGGTTACACCAAGGCAGTACAGACTAAGTGTGTTGCCTTGCAGCATTTTTTTCCCCTCTAAAGAACCATTCTTGAAGATTTCATGTATTATGAGTATTATTTTCCATCCTTTACTTGTTCATAGTTCCGTGTCTTCAAGGTCCACATCATTTTCAGATACAACAATATTGTTAAAAAATGGATGTATTGATGTAAATCTCTTTCTCCGTGTTCCTTAGGGGAGGAGTGCAATGGACCTGAAACGATTTCGACTGCAGGCTCAGAAATCCCCAGCAGCTCTGAGGTAAGCAGTACAAACGGTGTTAGTTAAGGTACTGCTTGGCAGGAAGGAAGAAGAATGGTGCTGGTGAAAAAGACAATTAGTTTCCAAAATGAGTATTTCTTTTACATTGTCTTATACCTCCTTTTTATCCATGTAGAACTTTTCTTCCTGTATTGTTTTGAAAGAGCAAAGCCATGGATGTGACTGACACTGAGTCTCAGAAGAGACTTACAGTGTCAGTGCTGCAGCACAGTGGTGGCAGAAAACAGCATGAGCTTATGGTGTTTGCTGTATCAGTCTGGAAATGCGCATCACACAATCCTCAGATGGTCTGACAGCTGGAAAAACATACTGTTCCTGCACAAACCCAGCACTGTGCTTTGTGCTGTGTATCATTGCTGGCTTGCTGGGGAAATGGAGGCACACTGGAGTTTGGCTGCTCTGAAAACCTTGTGAGCAAGATTGATGAGAAAGCAAATGAAGGTTTGAGTTACTGGAGCACCTCATTGTGTGCACCTTGAAAAGCATCAGCAGCTATAAATTTTTCACAGGACCTCATTGCTTAAAATGTACAGCACACAATGTCTTAGAGAGGTAGCAGTGTGTGGGCCATATTCATTTGAGAAGCTGGTTCAAAATGAACATGGAAAATAGGTCATCTTTACATTGGTATTTTATTTTCCTTCCTGTTGTCTGATTTCTTTATTGTTTTTCCATGCTTAGAGGAGGATGGGAAGTTTTAGCTGGGAAAAGAAACAGCTGTCCTGTTGAAATAGGGTCTCATACTGGCCATGAGCACTGATAGAAATGACATCTGTTGAATTGAGTGTTGTCAAACTGCAGCTGTTCTGCTGAGCTTCTTGAGAGGGAAACATGTCCTCAGCATCTTCTGAGGACCACGTCTGGAGATGATCACACCAAGTCAGAACTGTCTCGGGTTATGTGTGTGGTAAATCAGTGATGCACAGGCAGCCAGTGCTGTTAGGGATGGACAACTGTCTGAAGTGAATCTCTGCCTCAAATCTCCTTGAATCCCTCTTTATGGAGTTCTCGTTCCCAGAAATACATAAATGCCTCTGAAAGTCCTTTCAAGCAAATTGGAAAATGATTGAGATAAAACCTGAGAATTTTTTTTCCCTCTGTGCTTTCCATTTTTGCAAGAGAGCGCACTAGAAAAATTTACAATGGTGTGTCTGCTCAGGGATGGTAATTAGTTGTTCAGGTTACTGAGTAAATGAAGATAAAACACACTGACAAAACAGAGTTCCTGTGCAGAAGGGGAAAGAGGATCACTTCATGATTTCAAGATTGGAGGCAAGGTTAAAAAATTGAATTTGTATTACATTTTCTAATAGTAAAAGCTCAGGCCGTTCAGATGGGATGAATGTAAAATCAGCGCAGCTTTTGTGCAAAGCTGACTCACCAGTTGGTAGTTTATCACCATCTGTAGAGGTCCATCCATACAGAGCACTATTTGCTATTGCAATTAAGGAGCACAGAGTGATTTGAAATGTTTGCTTGCTATGCACGTGGACTCTGCCCCATGAAATGCAGGTGGCTGCACCACTGTCTGAGGGAGGCTGCAGGAACTGTGCCCTGTTCTACCTGTGAGGATGTAGGGATGGATTTTGCACAGTTACCCATTCAACTTCTACCTTTGTGGTAATTTCACACCAGTGAAATGCTTGATAGAAATTCCTGTTAATCAGGATTTTCCATAATGTGACTTGATCATAAGAAAATCTGTGAATAAGCTGCCTTTATTTAAGCCAGGTTAGCAGAAGTAAATTGGCAGATTTTTTAAAGCAATGCATTTTACCACAATTATGGCTTGACTCATGGGTTGTTGTCTTTTTTCAGAGCAGCAGGTGTGCTGCAGGTGTTCCAAAATTAATTGGTTGGGGCTTTTCTTTCTGAAGAAACAGCATCATATTGTGCATTACTTTTCATGCTTGTTCATTTTTCCATTTAGACTGGTGGATCTTCAAGTAGACAAACATAAAATACTATTGTTAATATTGCAAAAGATGGACCAAATGGATTTCAAAACCTTGGAAGAAGTATAGAAATACTTATGCCAAGTCCAACAAAAACCCATGAGGGCTATTTTGGGGAGAACCAGAGTGCATTAAAGGCTTAAGAGTGGATTCTGTACTAAGAGGGACCAGCCCAACACTGCTGCCACCACTGCCAACCTTCTTCTCAACAAAGCTGGATCATTTGAGTCGATTCTTGTTTTGCATGTCATGTTAGCAATCCTGTAGCCCCTTTGTGCTGTACACAGACTTTGAGAAATCATGAAAAAACAGTGTGTTTCCATCACAGTGCTTGCAGTGGGCAGGAGAAGGTGTGAGCACCAGTTTAAAAAGAGTTAATCCTGATGAGTTGAGCTGATTACTTTGTGACAGTTGTACTCAGCAGGGTAGGATCCCGTGACTGACAGAAAAGCGTTTATCAGAATGCACAGGGATGTACAGAGGCCTCTGCCAGCTGTGTGTCCTCACTCAGCTTTGTGTTTCACTAAATGCAGTAAGGTTTGGTCTCTGAGTGAGGAGCAGTGGGTGGCTGTAGCCTGTATTTCCATCCAGCCATGGACTAGGTGAGCAGTGGGTGGGAGGAGCAGGGCATGGAGAGGCTGGATAAAAGCAGGTGGAAGCGGGGATGTGTCAGGGGAGAGGTCAGCAGCCGTAGGGCAGCTGAAAAGCAAGGCTGTGCTGTCCTGGGTGTTCAGCCTGTGCAGTGCTGCCCTTGGTGAGCGTTTACAGTGTAGGACTGGAGAGAAGCTTTCCCCTGGAGTGTCGGAGCCCTCAGTGCCCTGCTCAGAGTGCAGGCTCTGCCAGGAGCATCAGTGGCAGGAGGACAGGACCTCCAAACCCAGCTCAGACTCTCTTACAGCAAGAGCACAGTGCAGCCATTTATATTTGCACTGTTCCTCAGGGGGATTCCTTGCCAAAGAACAGGTCAATCTTCCTGTTTATTTTACTGCTTTCTGAAAAGGACATTTTTGGCTTAGTTAGATAAGCAAATGCCCAGAGATGGCGTCATTAGAAAAGAATGCAAAGATGTGTGCATGTGTTACTGGATGTGTAATCGTGACAGGAGTGGATCTCAGTGATTCCTCTCAAGGAAAATGGTAATAGAAGTGAAAAATATTATTTAAAAGTAAGAAATAGTACTTTATGAAAATTGCATTTGGGGTAGTAAACTTGCTGAAATTCTACAACTCTAAACCAGTGAATGATACTACAATAATAAAATGCTGTTAATATTCTGCTTCTATTGGAAATTAATTTAATTCCACAGAGAGCTATGGCATTTTCTTAATGGAGTTTACACTGTTTGATTGCTCTGTTTAAATCTGTCTGTGGTTTGTGTTCAAAGCACGCAGAAGCAAGACAAAACAGAAGTGTGATAAGTTATTGACAAACAGAATTAGATGGTGAGGAACTGATGAGGTATTGTAAACCATTATTCACTGGAGTGGCAGCACCTCATCTCAAACCCCATCGCTGCTGCAAGGCCCCAGTGTGTTGAAACCCTGCAAACTTAGTTTTTAACATTTTAGTATATGGTAATATATGTGGGGCTAGATGGAGGATTTAGGGAGTAGGCTAAGTTCTTCTTTCACCTTGTTCTTCTTGGGTTTGGATGTTTTTTTCTGGTTGGGTGAAAAGGTCCATGTTGCAGACCTTTGTTATTTGGTTATTGGGCTAAAAGTAAGAATAATAGAGGTATTATCTTATTATTGGCTAGTTGATACTTAAATAACCTTGGAAAGAGTTAGAAGCATCCATTTTCTACCTTGTTAGCTAGAACTGACAGCTCATGAGGCTGTACTATAGGGAAGAATCAATAAGCATCTGAGTCCAAACACAGAACTGTGACTCCCATGCCTTAGTCCTGGCTCTAACACAGAGACAAGAAGATGAAAAACCAGCTGCAGTGGTGGGGCAGGACCCCGGGGAGGCGCTGGCCGTGTGGGCAGGTTGGCTGTGCCTCCAGAGCCCTGTGCTCTCGGTGTTGTGTCACACCTGTGAGCAGCCTGGCCTGAGGATGCTGCACAGCCTCGGCTCCAATGCAAGAGCAGAGAGCGCCCGGCTCTGGTACAGGTGAAGGCAGGGCAGGGCCTCAGGGCAGTGGGTCAGAGCTGGAGCCCTCAGTGCCCCTGTCAGGTGTAACTGCAGTTCTGGTACCCGTTCACCTTGTCTGCACTGTGAGGTTTAGGGTTTGTCTCACTGCTTTGTTCCCAGTCAGTGTACACTCTGTAATAGCCAAACAGCCAAGGAAGGGGCAGCATGTCTGTTCTGAATGCTCAGCCATCTCTGCTGTGTGCATTTGCTCTCTTTGGTATCAAAATGAAATCAATAAGAGTACTATTAACAGATGTTCTTCACCAGTTTATAAGCAGGAATCTGTACCAGTTTGTTTAGACTGTGTTTTTTCCAGTGGAAATGTTGAGGAATACTGTTTAACTCTTAACAAAAATTGTAATTATTAATGCTTAAAAATCAGTATAGACCTTGTGAAAGCTGGTAGTGTAGGCTGGAGACCAAGCTCCTCTAAGGAAGCAGAGATTGGTTTGAACTCTGACTATCTCAACTGAAAATCCATCTGTCACTCAGAAGAGCTTTTCAGGAGCTTAAGCCAGGAGCTACACTGTTTCTTCTGAATTAGCCTTGAATTTGAAAGCCTCCTTTGCATCATCGCTAACATAGTTATGTTTTTCCCGTGATGCCACTGGCAGGGCCTAAACAGCACTGAGACTACTTTACTCATCCCTGAACATCAAGTGGTAAGCAGTAACAAGTATTCATGCTTCCTTGCATGAATTTGTGTGCCGTCTTCTATTCCAGTATGCCAAAACGTCCCTCACCAGAAAACTTTCCAGTTTCAAGGATGCCATCCTTCTAAAATGAATTTTTTCTAGTTGATGAAAATAAGTGTGGCTTTGCGTTTATTCCCAGAGATGACTTAAAAGATAAATTCAAGTAAATCAAAAGTTTAATGGACAAAACTGAAAAGTTGAGATTGGCGGAGAAAACTGGAAAGTTTGCTTTTTTATCCTTGTTTTGTTTTGATGGGATATAGGATGTACTCTGACTCTGGTGTTATTAACAAGTGTGGGATTCCTTTTTACCATGGTGGCCTGAGGGCTCTGTGAGTCAGCATGATACTTTGAAATGTTTTAAAGAATGGGAAACACTGACACTATTTGAAATATGCTGCCTCTTTGTTTTTTTCATTGTAGTAAATAATAAGCAAAGTCTCAGAATAGCCACTCACTGAAATTCACAAATGAGATAACTATATAAATTCTCAAATATATCAGAAAACTTAAAATAATCGTTGTTCTGTGGAGAAAAGTGCAAAAAGTCATTTAAAGTAACTGAAGAAGTACATGCTGAGGTGTATTAAAACTGTCTGCTTGCTTACCTTGGGCTCTGGTGTCTTCCATTAACATGTACGCTCTCCTAGCTTACTTCTTATTTTTATTTGTTCTGTTCTTCTTTAATGTTTCCCTTTACCCAGAGAGGTATTTTATGTGCATTTGTATTTCGGTGCAAAAATCTTGTTGTTTTAAACTGCTTTGAAATGCATGTTTTCAAGCTTTCAGATTTTAACGTGGCTCAGAATTGAAACCTGAGCGAAGGTGAAAAAAGCAGCTTGCAAGTTTTAGCTACAGTAAATACATGGTATTTTGTGTTTCTTTGGATGGGAAAGGTTATAGTTGGTGTGCAGCCTTACAGCCTGCATGAAGTGTAACTGGAAATGGGAACGGGTGGTGTTAAGAATGTTGATAATACACATCTTTAAAGTGAGTAAGCTCTTGAGTTGCATGGATTCCTTCAAGGAAGAATAATGATGGGAACATGATGGAAAGGGACTCGGGTAAAATGGGAGCTGAGTGCATAAACCAGAAATATGCCATTTTGGTTTTCAGGAGAAATATTTCCCCTGTATGTTTGTCTGTGTTCTGTAAATGTATTTCCAGGAACATTTGACTTTCAGAAATACATTTATATAATTTAGATATGTATTTATCAAGTTATGCTTAAGTTAATATATATATGTATAAATATATATGTTCATATTTAACGTAGCAGCACTTAAATCCATGTGTTTTTCCTATAGCATGTTTTAATTCTGTGAAAAGGAGGAGTATATAAATATTCCATGCAAACCGGGGATCTAAGTGAAGGTGGTAACTTTGTTTTTAACCCATTGAATGTTTCCTACCTTTTCAGTTGTGGAGACTTGTCTTGATTCTTCTTTTCTTGTCTTTGATTCAGCTTTAAAACCTTGTTTTTTGTCCATTTTTGTATCTCTGATAGTTTTTCTGCTGTGCATCCCTGATTCATAAATCACATAGTTGTATTTTAATGTAGTTCTTTGGGGTTTTTCCACTGTGTGTTTTACATCTGACTTGCTGTGTGATTATGAAGCATGTGCAGTTAATATTTTGTTGGTAGACTGTATCTTTCAAATCAGCAAAATGTTACAAATCAATTTAATGTTGTAGTAGATTTAAACATCATCTTTTATCACCTTGAGAGAGGAGTCTCTCTTGATGTCCCCACGGAGTTTCCCCACTATTCCTTGTGGGTTTTAAGTGTCATAAAAACAGCCACCCAGTAAGAAACCCTGCTGCAGTGACTGCTCCTTTTAGCAGTTTCCCAGGTTGTTTATGGGTCATGGCTCTAGACTTCTGCATATTAGGGTGTCACCTTTTAAAGATGCACAACTCAAAGGAGCAGGGGATTCTTGTCAGGGAACAGAGATGTCTTCTCACTTCGTCACCAGCACAATGGACTTATCTCTATCTCTGTTCAAGCATCTCCTAAGATCAATATCACTCAGTCCATCACACACACCTTTGTTCAAAATCGACACAAAAACCAGCACAACATCTCCCTAAATGCATATCTTCCCATTTGAAGGGATGTGTTAGTCCAGTTTTTATGGTTTACATTCAGAGAAGTCCAGTCAGAAATGTCCGCTTCCTCAATCCCTCCTTCGAATAATCTTTATCAGTTCTTTCGCTTTATATCATGCTGTCTCTCTAGTGTTAACTCAGTCTCTCTCTCTGAGGGAAGGGCTGGAGTTGTGAAAGGTCCATCTTGCCGAGGAGGGGTTCAGTGTGCCGCTCTGCGGTGCTCGGTGTGCTCAGCCGCTCTGAGGGGCTGTGCTTTGTCCCCCCCTCCCTCAGCCCGGCGGTCACCGGAGGAGGGGAAGGGAGCGCTCCTTTCCCGCCCTCGGTGGCGATCGGGGGGGGCCGTCGCGAGGAGGGGCCCGGGGGCCGTCGCGAGGAGGGGCCCGGGGGCCGTCGCGAGGAGGGGCCCGGGGGCCGTCGCGAGGAGGGGCCCGGGGGCCGTCGCGAGGAGGGGCCCGGGGGCCGTCGCGAGGAGGGGCCCGGGGGCCGTCGCGAGGAGGGGCCCGGGGGCCGTCGCGAGGAGGGGCCCGGGGGCCGTCGCGAGGAGGGGCCCGGGGGCCGTCGCGAGGAGGGGCCCGGGGGTTGCCGCTCCCTCCCGCCTCGGCGGGCACCAGGCCTCCGGCCGCCTTTTCTGCCGCCCCGGCCCTGAGGCGGCTGCCCCGAGGGGAAGGGAGCGGCGGGGCTGGGCCGAGCTGGGCCGGCCTGAGGGGGACGGCCCGGCTCGGTGTGACCTATGCGAGTGGCCGGGAGCAAAGGGGAGGGAGACTTGCCCTCCCTTAGAATTTTATATAGGAATTCTTCAAAGCCGCATCTAGCTTCCTCAATGGTCCAACAGTATGTGAGTATTCAAATATGGACTCGGATGGGCCTCTGTCTCGAAACATTCCAGGGTGCTGACAGGAAACTATTTCTACTTTAACTAAAAACTAAACTGTGTCAACCTGTAACACCTGTGTTTGCGGCATGGACATAGACAGAGCTGGGATATTTAGCAGCAGAGCGCATTTGGAGAGAGCTCTGTGCTTACAAGGTGAGAGCTGTGCTAAGTGACCTCTGAGGATACATTTCCTGTGGATGGATAAATAGAAATCCCTCAGAGTCCCACAGAAGCACACGGGATAAAACAATTCAGGTATCATCTGCAAAGCACGTTTGTTGTTTGGGTCCTGTGCTTCCCCTGCCCCGTCAGGTCAGTGCCTGCAGTGCCCGAGGCAGTGCCGTGTGCCGGGGGAGCAGTGAGACCCCAGGGACCCCTGGCACGGCACAGCCCAGCCTGCAGCGCTCCTGTGCCGCTGCCAGGGCTGCTGCCGCTGCATGGCCCCTCTAGTGGGCATCTCCTGTGGGTGCCAGCCAGCGTCTGCACACCGTGCCCAAACCAGTGCAGGCAGAACAGGCCACGGGCTCTTACAGCCTGACCTCATCTTGGGCTGTGCTTGCTTTCCTTAATCACCTCTGGGTCCCCTGGGCTGTTGAGCCAGGGTTTCCTGCTGCAGGGCTTGGGGTTGTGCCTGAGGTGAGGAGTGCCAGCCCAGGTCTGTGGAGGGTGGTTTGGTGGGACGTGGTCCAATACCCCAGCCTGTGCTGGGTGTCCAGACAGAAATTAGCAAATAGAGAGTAACTAGAACTGTTGATATAACACTGTATGAGTCCTGTAAATTTGCACTTAGGCCACATGAAAAGAAAATGTGCCTCTCCATGACAGACCATTACAGCATTCAGTTAGCACATCTGTCTGCAGGCTGAGTGGTCACAGCTCTTAGAGAGAGAACTAGACTAATGAGGCTGGGAAGCTGTTACAGGATAACAGGAGGGCGGTGTGTGTGTTTTGAACAGGTAGGGTTTGTAACTTGCTTTGTAGCTAGTGATGAATCTGTTGAACTTTTTGAAAGCCCTGGTAAGTGCTGAATGCTTGCATCCACACGATTCCATAGAATCCTGCAGTGAGATGGGGTTGGAAGGACCTCTGGATGGCCAGCCTCCTACTGAAGGCAGGCCTTGCTTCAGATGCAGATCAGGTTGCACAGTCAGTCCTGGCCCAGCTCCGTCAGGCTCTGTGATCTCTGAGGCTGGAGGTGATGCAGTGTCTCTGGGCAATCTGTTGTACCATTTCCACTCAGCCACAGCCTCATCTCCAGCAGGGATTTCTCCTGTTGGGACTTGTGGTTGTTGCCCCTTGAGTTTTCACCATATGCCTCAGGGCTCCGTCTCTTCTGTAGTTCCTCATTGGGTGTGACTTAATTACAACAAAGCTTCAGCTGTCTGTACCGTGTTGGAAAGTTTTAATTTGGTTACTTGTATTACAGGAGGAACACATTTCAGAATGTGTTCTGTGATGAGGTGTAGCTTCCTGTAATAACTACAGGTTGTTGAGGATCATGAACTGCATTCATGCAGCTCTGGAAAGAGCTGCTAAGAAATAAGATGTACAAATCCACAATGTTTAATGATTCACTGATGATGCACTGATTGCAATGCAAATTGCAAACTTGTTATCTGTGTTAAACTTGTAGGTGCACATGTATGCACAAACCTTCATGAATGTGCAGGACTGATCTTGTTCTCCTTGTGAAATCCAAATGCAGCTAATGGAAAGAAATAATTTATGGGTTTAATAAGCAGGCCTATCACTATCCACAATGAATACAGAAGGAGAAGGAAGTGATAAGTATTCCCTCTCTAAAAGCAGATCTGACACCGAGTAGTGCATCTTCTGAAATTGATAGTCACACTTTAATTACTGAGGATTCTGATACATCATGGAAAGGAGCAAATTTTGATGGCAATAAAGATAAAATAGTTCTTCAATTGTATTGAATAATCTAATTATAACTGTGCAACCCAAACAATTTGGCATTCTCCTTCGGCAAGAGCTTTTTTTTGAAGTAAGTAGTGCTTACTGTTTTCTATCTTCTTTGTCTGTGTGAATTTGGTGCAGTAGAACAATTTCTGTGCTTGTGAAGTCAGTGTCTTTGTTAATCAGTGGCTGGGGCAATTGCTAACATTGTAAGTTGTTAGAATGCTCTTTGGGGTTCGCTTGGTGCAATGCTGAATAATTACAGTTCTGTTGATTTGTACAGATGTTAGTGTGCTTCTGTGCACTGTTCTAACTTGATTAACTTAGTGTCTGAACTTGCAGTTTGCATGTAGTCACAATTACACTTGCAAAGAAAGACCTAAACCTGTAAGGACAAAGTAGAAGAGAAAAATGTTTTTTCTTTTCTGTTATTGGATTTCATGATTTTTGTGAGCCTTCTAATCGTGCAAGATGATGTACTCTGCATTTGGAAGCAGAAGTATTTCTGAGGTAGCTGTCCTGGTTTCAGCCATACAAAGTGGTCTAATTGATCTGCTGTAAATATCTCTCAAGAAGATAAACAACAAAAAACCTTAACAGAATAGCTGAAGAGGAAAGGCGAAGAGAGGATGGCAGCGTTTTTAGGAAATGATTTCTTGTGGCTTTTTTTGGTGCTGCATTGATTTGCAACAGTGTTTTGTAGCTCCCCAAGGGCTAGGATAGGAATTCTCGCTAATGCAGGGATGCTTCAAGTATCTGATTTCAGCAGTTACCAGGGTGTCTAATGAAGATGCACAAAGCTGTGCAACACTACTGAACAATAAGATTTTCAATTATTTTTGTTTGATTTCAGCCTGTTTAAAGATGGCATCATGAATTATGTGGATATTCTTACTTGTAATTTTGTCAGCTCTGGAATCACATAGTTGCCATTTGTCTTTTTGTGTCCCAGTGGGTCTGACCAAACAGGAGTTTAACAGAAAAATGTATGCACTGTGCATGAGCAGGTGTTTTGGTACCTTGCTCTACACTCAACACCTTCTTACTGCTCTTTTTAAAATCTGCTTAAGCATCCAAATGATGGCAGGTAGTATTCTAGGAGTCACTCTCTTAAAACATTTTTGCTGTCCAAACAGACTGCAGCCCAGCTTTTGCCTTTAATACAGAAGACATGAGAGTCACATCATTTGCAGGCACTTGTTTTTTTTCCTGATGGCTGGAGGCTTTTCCCAGCTTTACGGGACATGGATTTCTTGCTCGCTGTAGTTGGGGTGTGTGCTTGAAGCAGTTGGTTGTGGGAGAGGAGCAGGGCCTGCTAACCTGTTGTTGGTTGTTCCAGCAGAGTGGAAGGAAGTACAATCTGTTCCTGCGGCGCCGCCTGAGGGTAAAGCAGTGGTGCATGCTGCTGCAGGGGCCTGGGTGCTGCAGTAATAACATGCTTCACTGTGTGACGCCTGGGTTAACTGGGAGCAGACCAGTGCTCTGTGCTTCTCAGGGAACACAGGCATCCTGGCACGGGAGGAGAGGGACAACAGATTCCTAACACTCTCTTATGTTGCTGCTCTAATCAAATGAAACCCCAACTCAGCCCTGTACAGATACACTTTTGCTGGTAGGTGTGGTTGCAAAAATAACACCAGCCTCCCGCAGCACACAGTTACATTGAACCTGGAATATTCCCTTCTATGGAAAGCACTTTGCTGTATGTCTTGTAGGGGATTTGATAGAGCTGAATATCGATGTGATAATAAAGAATATTACCTTATGAGTTAACTTCCCTAGGAGAGGGGGGTCACAGTCTGCTATTTGCCTAACATTAGTTACTGTGGCCTAACAGTGAAAAAGGGGGATGTTGTTACTAAGACATTCTGGCATGTTGGCAAATTAAAATATGACCTTTAATAGGTCAATTGGAATAGTAATTGCCCTGTTACGTTCATATCTTGTATTGGGTGTGGTTTTTTTCCCATGAATGTGAACGCTCAATGTTGAAACATCACCTGTGTATTTTTGTGAGCTGTTTTCATATGTGGTCATTGCTGGGCCATATGTCTCTGTGGTGATTGATGGAGTGAATCTGGTTACACAGAAGAAAATGCATGGAATTTTTATTTTGCTACCTGCTTCAAGTGTTCACAAGTGTTGCTACACTAACATATATATTTTATTTTTTCTGTACCAGTTATTTACATGTAATGCTTGCAGGCATATGCTGTTAATTTTGAAATTATTTAAACTAGACGTTAAAACTTGCTCAAATATATCTTCAGCTGTAAAGAAACTGAAGAGCTGTGGCAATATGGGGAAAGTTCTTTGCTTCTGTTATATTTTAGCAAAACAGCAATGCTTGTTTTTTTATTCATATGCCTGTGTCTTCTACAGATTGATAAAAGACATCAAAGCAAAGATTCTATTTTCTTCAGGGATGGTGTCAGGAGAATTGATTTTGTTCTCTCCTATGTGGATGATCTCAATAAGGAATGGGAAAAAAAGTTGGTAAGTTTGTGTTTTTGAAGTCCTCTTAATTTTTATTTACAATAAGGCAAATATCACTTACTAGCCCTTTCAAATTACTAGACCCATCTGGAATAAAATTTGCCTAAAAAATATGTAGCTATGTGAAAAGCAATTCCATATATGGGAATTTCTGTGTAATTTACTGTTGTTTGTCAGTACCCAATTTGATTAGATTTTTGTGTCTCTGTTTATTGAATTGATCACTCTACTTAGGTTGAGCAATATATTATACAGTGGAGCAAAGTCATCCTAATTATTTTGCTTCTTCATTTAGCAGTCTAGCTGAGACTTTGGAGAAATAGTTGTAAGTATTTGTACATGTAAATACTTTCAAATGAAGGAGGATTCTTCCAGATAAGCCAAGATCATCCAAACAGGATTTAACAATAGCTGTTTTTTCACACTCTTTGCCTGTAGTTAGAGGAGAGATGGATTCTTGGCTCCCAGACTCAGTGCAGTTTTCTGTTAATACTTTTGAGACTCTTTTTTAAAAATACACTCTGAGTAACACAAACAGAGTGTGTCCTCCTGGAGCTTTTCCCTGTGTTTGACTTCCTGTCTGCATTTGTGTATTGGTTCTTCTAGAAGAGCATTTCAGGTGGCTCACAAAGAGCCCTCCCATGTGACAGGGCACAGGAGCCAGCTGTCCCCAAAATGCCAGTTGGTGGCTGTCCCTGAAGTTGGCAGCAAGGCCAGGTGCCTGAATGGTAATGAGAGGTCAGATGGAATCAGTTCATGACACCTGCTTGTTACCTGAGGTCTAACTTGGCTAACATGAGTTCAAGCTAAAGAAAAATCCAGTATAATGAGAGACAGTCAAGACAACAAATTTTATATCAAGCACAGTATTTTTAAAAAATAAGGATTTTTTTTTTGCCTCTGTATTCGCTGCCTTCTTTCCAATTCAGGAGAGGTTGCATTTAGAAGCCAGTCTCCCTAATATATAACTCCAAAGTTTATTTATGATGAAAAAAATTTTTAAAAGGAGAGAGACACCAAAAAAAATGACATTCTCAAGTAATCATTTAATCTCAAAGATAAGGATATCAAAGATAAGGATATCTGAAAAAACTAATTATACCAATGCTTATGACAAAATCATGATCAAAACTATTGGTATTTGAAGCAAAGAAGAGTTACAATAGATATCCTGTCATGTTGAAGTATTTAGTAATTAAAAATTCAAATTTTCTTTTGAGAAATACTGCGAGATGGAGCTATTAAAAAAATTGCGTATTGCTTTCATTCTTTTATGAAAAAATACTGTTTTCATTAAGAACTTCCAAACACAATGCAGTGTAGAACACAGCCCCTGCATCCTACTCTGATTACCTTAATCCTAAATTTGTCATGTCTCTGTGTGATGCATTTCCCAGAAGAAGCATCTCAGTCAGCTGAGATGTGCTCAGCTAGCCACATTCCAAAGATTTTCTTGGGAGACCAGATGATTTGATAGCTATGATTCCATAGGTTGATATACAAGCATACTTTAACAAACTCACGCTGACTCTTTGTCAGGCTGTACTCCTAGCTAGATGCTTTCTTCTCCCCTGGAGGAAAATGCACTTGAAAAAGAAGGAAGAGAAGACCATTCAATGTAGAGAGAAGAAAGATACCCATGCCAAAATTTGTCAAAGCAACTCTTAAACTCTTCCATTAGTCATACTTGAATTATTTAACATGAGGGAAGAAATGAGTGCTGTTTAGTTCATGTTTCAGGTGGAAGGAGAATGAGTCAGATGGGCAGTGTAGTCCCTCACTCGGTGTGTGCAGCAGTTTCCCTCTCACGGCTTTGTGGGTCACCAGGGGCAGGAGGGATCTTTGCCAGACCACAGTCTGTGTCCGTGGGTGTCGTTATTTACTGGAGGATTCACGTGGGACAAAGCCCGGGAGCCAGGAGCTGATACTGTCCTTCCTCTCCGAGGTACCAGTGCACTTCCTGGGAGAAGCATCTGTGCCCTTCAAAAGGCCTAAACACCCACTTCAAGTCGTGTGAGAGTTGATTCTGTGTATCTCTGTTCCTTGCAAAGGGTTTATGGCCCCATGGAGGAAGGTCAGTGGCCCTGTAGATGAACTCTGTGGTCACTGGAGGAACAGCCATGGAGACAGCAATTGTTTTTTACACAGCTCCTGGGGCATCTGCATTTGTCCTGTAATTATGTTCAGCATAGACCTTTATGCAATTAGTATGTCCATAAATTAGTGCAGACTTCCCAAGTACTGTGCTGTTGCCTTTGTGGTACCAAGATTTAAATGTTGATGAACTGCAGCCTCTGGAGTTTGTCTGACATACACTGCACTTGCTATTGTACAGTTAGCACAGAAAGAAATGTTTCTTTCACAGTGGTACAATGGTGCAGTAAAATGCAGCAGCTAAGAATAGAAGTGTTCATAGGAGCAGGATGTGACAAAGGGCTTTGTTTCCTAATCTCAAGGAAACAGCTTTATTCTGCATTTCTAGAATGGGATAAATAACTCCTTTGTGTGTTTCAACATAGCCCTGACACAGATGTAAGAGACAGTCTGCTCATCTTCTCCCTTAGTTTCATGCAGAACAACTTTTTACTTCTTTGATATTCCCAGGTACACTTCAGCTTCAGTGCTGTTTTGAATTTGCCTTCTATAAGCTGCATGAATAGGTCCAAACCACAAGGGTCTCTGAACAAAAATGAGGATTACAATTTTTTGAGACAATACTTAATATTATTCCTTAAAGCACATGTGGAACTATTTCACCACCATCGGAAATGAATGTGAACATGAAAAAATCAATAGAATTTATAAAAATATCTAACAAAGTGTTGATGTATGACCAGGACACAGTCTTTGTTGTCCACAAGTATATTTCTTCAGAAGAGCTACAGAGGGGAAGCCTTGTGAGAGGCTGCTGAGAACACTTGGTTCGTGCAGCCTGGAGGAGACTGAGGGCAAATCTCACCACAGTGCACAATTTTCTTGTGAGGGGAGGAGGAGGGAGAAGCACCCATCTCTTCTCTCTGGGAGCAGTGAGTGACAGGACTCCAAGGAGTGGCATGAAGCTGAGTCAGGGGGTTTCAGCTGACTTTAGGCTGGCAATTAGGAACCAAAGGTGTTTTACCCAGCAGTGGCTGGGCACTGAACAGGCTCCCCAGGGCAGTGGTCACTGCACCAGCCTGGCAGAGCTCAAGCAGCATTTGGACAGCACTCTGAGGCACATGGTGTGACTCTGGAGTGTCCTGTGCAGGGCCAAGGGCTGACAGAATTAGAGAATGACAGAACATGCTGAGTCAGAAGGGACCCCCAGGAGCTGAGCTGTGCTGTCACCCCTTGTTGGACCATCAGTGTTATCACAATGGGGTTTATAGAAGTTATCTTCTCCATTAGGAGGAGCCTCATTTTGCAGTGTGCCATTTGCACTGGCAGGAACAGCACTGCTGGACTTTGGCTCTGGCTTGGTTAATCTCAGTGGGATGCTTCATTGCAGCCCAGCATGTGTTAGATAATAAAGTCTATCTACATCCCACGTTATGGGAGATAGCCACAAAATATGGTGGATGTGATGACTTAAAGAGCTTCCCTCGTGCCTCTTAGACTGCAGAGTGAGTCAGAAATCTATAGCAGAGTCAGAAATACATGCACCAGGCATATATTATTGTTTGCAACAGTAGTTTATTAGGTTTGGGGCAGTAGGCTTAGAATTCTAACAAGTCCACATTAAAAACAACCAGCTCTGGTCCAAGGATACATTTTGTCCATTTTAAGCCTTTGACAGTGATATGAAGAAATCCAATAATTGGCAAGAAAAGGGGGAAGAATTTCTCTTTTTTTGCAGCAGATTGATTTCCTTTAAAGAATGTTTTTCCCATTAACTGCAAAGTACAGTATGTTGCCTGAGTTTCAGGAGAGAGCTTATGGGAGAAGAGCAAGGTAGCCAAAAGAGCATAATTTCCATTAGAGTGCTGCAGTTCATCACACTAAGTGTATTGTGAGGAGAGACAAGGTAGATGGGCCAGACCTTGGGCTGTGTCTGCTCCTGGGCTCAGAGAAGCTGGCTGCTGACAGAGAACCCTCTGGGCTGGCTTGCTTGGCTCTCTCCTGGTGTGTTCTGGAGGAACAACACACAGCAGCTTGATTTGTGGGGAGAAAAGGTAACCCACAGTAGCATCTAGCTCTGGATGCTAGGCTTGAGTGTCAGCTTTTCTGTAGCATCGTAACATACATTCTTGTATCTCCTTTTAGTTGTGTTGTTCTCTATCTGATTATAATGTAGCAAACCAGAATTCTCTCATATGTTTATACAGGTGCTTTTAGGCAGGTTTGTAGGAAAAACAGTGCATGGAAATGCTTTTGTCCCCAGCAGGTGCTAGAACTCAGGAGTTGTCATATTCACAAGTTTATATAGCCCAGTGTCTAATTTAATATCTAGTAATATTTAGTAAAATCAGATGTGACACAAAAATGAGAGGTCACTACCACGGGAAAATTTGAGGGCTGTGAAAACTATTCTTCAGCCTGCCTTCATTTATCTGAGTGGGTTATGCAAACTGCAATGCAAAAATGGCAGTCTGCTCCTCACAGCCATGCAGGAAAAGAAAGCTGGCTGAAAACTATCCTGTTTTGGGTTTTTTAAGCATGTTTGAAAACTGTCATTTAAGACTTTTCAGTAAAAGAAACCTTAGCGTGGCAGGGTTTAGCCACAAATAAATTTGTGGTCTTGCTTGTGCATTTTAAAGAGGGTAGGGCTCAATATTTGGCTTAATTTATTGTTTTTATGGCAGTTCTTCAGCAAAATTTTTATAATTAAGAGGAAATTAATACAGTCTCTCAATAGGAGCAAAAATTATACAGGGAAGGAGAGGAAGAAAATGTTTTTACCTAAAGACAGCACTTAGGAATTACTTAGCAAAAAAAAAAAAAAAAAAGTTCAGGAAGAACATCACAAAGGAGTTGAAGAAGAAACTCCCACAGGTGGTGCAGCCACCACGCAGGTTTGTTATCTGTGCAGGCAGTCCCTGCTGGCTTTATGCAAGCTAAGCACGTGGTGAATTGTTGGTCTTATCAGAGATGTTTGTGAAATACTGCTTGAATTGGCTCTAATCAGTACTTCAATATCTGTATGGGGTGTATCTGTGTACCTAAGTACACAAAATAAATAATGAGATAAATAGATGAGGCTGTAAGCAATCAGCCCTCCACGTGCTCCCAGAATTTTTCTTTTCCCCTTTCTGTTGGAAATGCAGCTGAACTTGAACACAGAAGGGCTCCAGACACATCAGTTGCTTCTCTGATGGCCCAGAGAGCACAGGACAAGAACAGAACAGAACTTTTCCTGCCCGGGGGTGCCCTGTGGCCTGTCAGTGCAGTTCCTGGTGGTTCCCACCACCAAGCTCTGCAGGGGCAGGGTTCTGTCTGCCTGCTGGCAGAACTCACAGAGCCTCCAGGGGTTGTCACCGGGCAGCTGAGAGAAGTGAAACCCAGGGGGTCATCCCTGAGGGAGCAATTAGTTGGTAACTTCATCATTTACTGAAGTGTCTTTGTTTCTCTCCAGGAAAGGAGAAAGGAATTTGAGAGCAACCTGCAAAAGGCTGGTTTGGAGCTAGAAACGGAAGACAAGAAGGTAAAAAAAAAAAAAAAGGAGACAACAGGACCAAAGTCATAGATCTGGAAATTAATAAACCACTTTCTTTCTTTGAGCAAAGTTATAAATTATACTTGTGGATTTCAGTGGAGTGTGCCTAATCTAGGGGAAACAAGGTTAATATGTTTATCTGAGTGCTTTTCCCAGATACATTGATAAGAATTGCAGAAGCAGAATAATTTTGATTCAAGAGGAAGCTTTTGCATTTTTTCCATAATGAAAACAAAGCCTTTGCTTTCATAACAAGAAGGCAGCAAAATAGTTGTGATATGATTTAAATCCACATAAATGGGAAGTATGCTTCCAGCTGATTTTAACCCCAGCTAACAATGAGTAACAAGTTGGGCAGGCACTGAATGGATTAGTTATGCCCACTGGATGCTGTGATTGTGAGGAAGGAGCCTGTAACAACTCGAGGGGGTTTGATTCGTGGTAGTTTGGTGCAAGAACTGGAGAACGTGCTGAGAATTTGACTGATGCAGTCAGCGTGCCAGAGGCTGAGTAAAATAACTCCTGATGAAGTAACATCCATAGGCAGGGAGTTCTTGAGCAATATTAAAAACCCTTCTGATTGCCAGCTTCTCTGAATGCAGAGCAACACTGGACAGCACAGGTGTTATGTGAGGGTATGACAAGATTATTCTTCATGCTTCCAGTGTCATGAGAATTTTCAGACTTCAGTGTCATTAATAATTCAGATCAATATTGTTTAAAAAGCCTTTGTGAGCTTTGAGTAGTGCAAAGATGATTTTTATGAACAGCCAACCACTCAGATGAGCTTTTCAGTAAATACATAGATATACACACAGAAAGTCCTTCTATTCCCCCCTCCTTCTTTGTTTTTAAATCCTTTAAAAATATGTAAAAGGCAATACATTTTACATGAAAAATATTCCCATAAATCTTGCAATAAACACAGTTTGGTCCAGTGTCTGATTCAACTTTCCTGGAACAGGAATCTGAAGATGGCAAGATTTTTTTTGTGAAGATCCACGCGCCGTGGGAAGTTCTGATCACATACGCAGAAGTGCTGAACATCAAAGTTCCCATCAGGGAAAATGACATTCCCCCCATGGTAGAGAACCCCCTGGACTGTGTGCTGTTCCCCCTCAGGCTGCCCGAGAAGGTGATGCACCCTGAGCCCGATTACTTCACGGCCCCCTTCAGCAAGGACAAGCAGGAGCTGTACCTCATCAATGACGAGAGCACTTTCTTCTCCCCTTCCATGAGGAACAGAATAGTACGTATGGGAATGTGCCTGCTGATCTGTACTTGCAGATGTACAGCAGAATCAGTGTTCGTGTGAGGGAGGAGGGAGTGTAGAAACCTGGGAACTGAGGGAGACACAGACAGGCCTGGCTACCTGTGCATCTTGCTTAGAAATAGAGAGTAATTGTTGGAACTGATCTTCTGCATGTCTGCAAGGTAATTGTGCCCCCTGTGTTCTTCTGAAGAAATAGTTGTTGCTTTTGCACGTGGTTCCTGCAGATTATACACAGTACAGATCCATTGTAGGTGTCTATTAAATGGCCTTAAAATAGGGAAGGTCTGAAATTCTCATCCTTGAATCTCAGGTTAATTATATTCTTACACGTTGCCCGTATGGAACAGAAGAAGGGAAGAAAAAATTTGGGATTAAGAGACTGCTGAACAATGGCACCTATACAGCTGCATATCCTCTTCATGATGTAAGTGCTTCAGCTTTCTGCTCCCTCGAGCATTTCCCAGTGTTTGCCCTCTTTTACCTACTGTGGCATTTGCTGTTCCTGGAGATACAAAAATATACTGAAACCTCTCAGTTTGTCCCAGGAAGTGATTCTGTTTTATGACACAGAAGACGTATAGCTGTCAGCCCTGCTGTTTGCCTTTTATGTGCTGGAGTGTTTCTTCCTGGGGATGAGTTTTTAGAGTACGTGTCACTCAATCATTCCTTTGGAGACTTGCTCCATCCCATTCCTGCAGTGTCAATGGCACAGACCATGCAGTGGTGCCTCAGATTACAGCAAGGATGCAGTTAACACCTACTGCAGGTGCATGCATGCAGCGCTGTGTGCACAGGGGGTGTGCACACACGTGCTGGGTTACACAGCAGTGCACACTGCCTGCAGGGAGAGAAAAGCTCCTGGGACCGTCCCCCTGTGGGGCTGGAGTCAAGTGAGCTGCCTGAGCCCTGCAGGTCGGTGTGCAGTGGGGGCTTGTCCATCTCCCACTCAGCCTTGGGGGGCAGAAATACTGGAAAGGTGGTAAAGATAGTAAATACTCTGTTTAGTTGGGCTGCAAGGTCAGGGTTTAATATGACACGTGTGGATTGAGTCAGGAATTCATGGAGAAAACAAGAGAGAGGTGAGTTACAGTCTCTTACACATTTATTTTCCTTTAATATTTTTTCCTTCCTAAATGTTGTTTACTTTTTTTGCTTAAATCTTAAATTCTCTCCATGTTTCTAATAGTTATTTCAGATGTCACCATGCTTTAGTCATCTTGAGTGGCTTATTTATATCTCTGAATTCCACCATAAGATATTTTTAAATACTGTGTATGGATTTATATTTTTAGATATTTGAAAGTATTTTTTTTCCTTAGAAAATAAAAATAAATGAGTGAATCAACATTCCTTAGGTTTTCAGTAGGAAAATTTGACTGATTAGGATGTAGAACACTACTCTAGGCTGTGAAGTACTTTATACTGGTGGGACTAACAAAACCACAGACAGTAAAAAGCAACAATCTCTTCTGTACAACTAAAATAAACTTTAAATACTAAGAAGTCTTAGGGAAAAAATTCTAAAACTTGTGAGACAGGCTCAAAAATCTTTGTCTAAAAATAATTATTTAGTCTTTCAGAATATTTTCAAATTGCAAACTTTAGATTGCTTTAAATTCTGTTAGTTCCTTCCAATTTAGAAACAAATTTTTATGCTTTCTTTTGTGGTTGAGAGACATTCGGAAAAAAGGAAGACCAAGATCACAAAGTGAATAATTAACATAGCCAAATATTTCTAGAAGCAGAGTTCTGTGGCACAAAATAAAACTACCAAAGCTGTCAGAAACTGTGGTTATTTTATGCTAATTTCTAGGAAAGTGGTGCAGTTCCTAAATTTTCTTAGTATTTGACAGTTAAGATAGTGACCAACAGTACAGTCTTAGGAGAGGTGCAGAACTGATGCCTGGGGAAGGCTGGCCTGGAACAGAGACTGGGCACAGCCAGGGGATAAAGCAGGGATTTAGTGAAAGGCCTTAGGGTACACCTTGGGCAGGACAGGGCCTGGCCAGGGCTGCACCCAGGGTAGATCCAGAATGGGCACAAAATGGACACAAAATGGGCACAAAATGGACAAATGGTCACGAGGTCTCACACTTTGATAAGTTTTGGTCCATTTGCATTTTGGGGTTTAATTGTCCAATTCCAGCTCCAGGCTGTGAGGTCCCATCCTTCTTGTTCCTCCCTCCAGCCCACCCTTGTTTGTGCTTTTGGGCTGAAAGTTGTCCTTGGTGTGCAGCAGGAAAAGGATTTGTTTTGTGTCCCTGCTCTGTGAAGAGAGCTTACTAACTCTTAATACTAACACTTAGTTAGTGACTTAGTAATAGTAGGCTCAGAAGTGCGCCCCATGGCAGCACAGAATCAGAAAAACTTGGAAGCTACAACTTAAGGCACAATTTCCCCGTGTGGGCACCCTCCCCGCTGTGCTGTCCCCTCAGTGTGTGTTGGAGCTGTGTGTGAGGTGTCCCCACTGCTGTGCTGTCCCCTCAGTGTGTGCTGGAGCTGTGTGTGAGGTGTCCCCACTGCTGTGCTGTCCCCTCAGTGTGTGCTGGAGCTGTGTGTGAGGTGTCCCCACTGCTGTGCTGTCCCCTCAGTGTGCTGGAGCTGTGTGTGAGGTGTCCCCACTGCTGTCTGTCCCCTCAGTGTGTTGGAGCTGTGTGTGAGGTGTCCCTGCTGTGCTGTCCCCTCAGTGTGCTGGAGCTGTGTGTGAGGTGTCCCCACTGCTGTGCTGTCCCCTCAGTGTGTTGGAGCTGTGTGTGAGGTGTCCCCGCTGTGCTGTCCCCTCAGTGTGCTGGAGCTGGTGTGAGGTGTCCCCACTGCTGTGCTGTCCCCTCAGTGTGTGCTGGAGCTGGTGTGAGGTGTCCCCACTGCTGTGCTGTCCCCTCAGTGTGTGCTGGAGCTGGTGTGAGGTGTCCCCACTGCTGTGCTGTCCCCTCAGTGTGTGTTGGAAGCTGGTGTGAGGTGTCCCCACTGCTGTCTGTCCCCTCAGTGTGTTGGAGCTGGTGTGAGGTGTCCCCACTGCTGTGCTGTCCCCTCAGTGTGTGTTGGAAGCTGGTGTGAGGTGTCCCCACTGCTGTGCTGTCCCCTCAGTGTGTGCTGGAGCTGGTGTGAGGTGTCCCCACTGCTGTGCTGTCCCCTCAGTGTGTGCTGGAGCTGGTGTGAGGTGTCCCCACTGCTGTGCTGTCCCCTCAGTGTGTGTTGGAAGCTGGTGTGAGGTGTCCCCACTGCTGTCTGTCCCCTCAGTGTGTGCTGGAGCTGGTGTGAGGTGTCCCCACTGCTGTGCTGTCCCCTCAGTGTGTGTTGGAAGCTGGTGTGAGGTGTCCCCACTGCTGTCTGTCCCCTCAGTGTGCTGGAGCTGGTGTGAGGTGTCCCCACTGCTGTCTGTCCCCTCAGTGTGTGCTGGAGCTGGTGTGAGGTGTCCCCTCAGTGTGTGCTGGAGCTGGTGTGAGGTGTCCCCGCTGTGCTGTCCCCTCAGTGTGTGTTGGAGCTGGTGTGAGGTGTCCCCGCTGTGCTGTCCCCTCAGTGTGTGTTGGAGCTGGTGTGAGGTGTCCCCGCTGTGCTGTCCCCTCAGTGTGTGCTGGAGCTGGTGTGAGGTGTCCCCGCTGTGCTGTCCCCTCAGTGTGTGCTGGAGCTGGTGTGAGGTGTCCCCGCTGTGCTGTCCCCTCAGTGTGCTGGAGCTGGTGTGAGGTGTCCCCGCTGTGCTGTCCCCTCAGTGTGCTGGAGCTGGTGTGAGGTGTCCCCACTGTGCTCTGCCCGCAGTGCCAGTACTGGAAGAAGGCCAGCGACCCCAACTGCGACAGCGAGAGGTACACGCTGTACATGGAGTGGGCGCGCTTCCTGCGCTTCTACAAGGAGCAACCGCTGGACCTCATCAGGTGAGGGGCACAGGGACACAGCCCCTGTGGGGAGCTCTGCCCCCGTGCCTGCTCCCCAGTGCACTCTGTGTTTGTCTGGAACCTGGTCCTGCCAGGAAATCTGGGCCGCTGTGGAGATCCCGTGGGACCTGCGGATTTACTGGTGCTGTGTCCTGGGAGGACGTGACGTCCTGGGAGCTTTCTTCTGAGCAGTGGAAAATGCTTTGTCTCAAACTCTGGTAGTTTAGTATGGGTACTAAAAAAACTCATTAGTGATGGGTTTTGAAGCTGGTAGATGTGAAGTTCTCTTATCTTCTCCAGTGAGTCTTCTCTCTCCAAATGAACTAAGTAAAAAAGTATTTTATACACAGTAACTGACTAAAAGTTCCAAGTTTTGTCTCTTTGTTGTTAGTATGAAAGTAAACACTTGGAGGAATAGTTTTCAGAAGTTTTATTTTGATTCTCATTCTTTTCCTTTAGTGTATGTTAATAAATTTATCTTTGTACCCTTTAAGATTTAAGCCTACGTTGCTTTTCTCCTGATCCTATCTCACATAGGAAAAAAAAGAGTAAACACTCAAACCACTGCACTAAATTTAGCAAACAAAGACAGGCAAGTGTGAAACCATTACACAAATTGAGCCCCTTTCCACCTAGCCAGTCCTCCTGGAGTCAGGTGTATCAGAGATAATTCAGCTGTAATGAAACACATATGTAGAATATCTCAGATTTTTTAATCTCTGCAAAAGAATGTTAAAGATTTATTTAGCATGTTGAAATTTCAATGCAGACTTGAAAAAATACTGATAAAATCAGTTTGGAAGCTTGATTCTTAGTTGTAACCCCAAATTTAAACTCACGACCTCTCTGATTCAGCTGATGTGATACAACAATGTTGCTTTATTCACAGGGGACAGTTGCTTGTGTGTAACACAAATGGTTGTATTTCTGTGGATTGCATTTTGCTTTTAACCACATGGTCAGAACTGTGTGCTATTTCATTTGTGTGACTCTTTGGAAGAACCAGAAAGTAAATCTTCACTTACATTGTCCTGTAGAAAGGAGTAATGTTAGTTTTTCCTGGGAGGACAGAAGGCACAAAAGATATCCTGATCATTCCCCTTGTTTATGCAGCTTGAGTAACTTCTCATGGCCAGCTTCAGATCCCATTTTCCACACTACTTCAATGGATTTACTCTTTTTACTCTATTTGCTGTTTTGCTCTATTTGCTCTAGTTTTAAATTTTGCTTTGTCTTCCTGTTAATTGCTATTTTTTTTATTCAGAAAGTACTATGGTGAGAAGATTGGGATCTATTTTGCCTGGCTAGGATTTTACACCGAGATGTTATTCCTTGCAGCAGTTGTTGGCCTAATCTGCTTTCTTTATGGCTTGTTTACAATGGATGAAAATATGAGCAGGTAAGGATAATGCTGAAAATCTCCTGGGCAAAGCTAAGCGATGTAAAATTTGGTTCTTGCAAAAAAGATGTTATTCTTGTTGTTACTCAGCAGGTAACAGGCTTTTAAAGCTTGTCAGAGCAGACAGATTTGTTCTTCAGCTGTCTGTATTGACTGAGGAGGGGGTGGATCACTATTGCAGAGAGTGTGACTATCAGTCAGTAAGACTCAGCTTGTAGGTGAAAAGCAATACTTTGTTGGCCATACCTTTCTCTACTGGAGAAGCTGCAATGTATGAAATCCTAAGAGTACCCCTTACATCTCTCAAAATTGTTTTAAGTGTTTATTATTACCTTAAGCTTGTCTATTTAATCTACCTTGCAGACCTTTTTGTGTAGTTCATCATTTGTACTAACCAAAAGCCTAAGTAAAACTGATCAGCACTATTCTCCCATCACAGAGAGATTCACTATCTTAGAAGCCACAGTTGGTGGGTTTTTTTTTAATAAGCATAGTATTTGTTTTATCAGAAGTCCAAAGATTGATTGTGTTCAGGGACTGGGGGTAGGGAGAGGAAAAGAGGTACTTTGATTGCTCACTGTTTTCTGTAAGAAGGCCTCCATAAAATTTTGAGTTTTACCATAAAAGACGACTAACCAAATTAAAATTCCCATCTGTTCTGCTGAATAATGTGATTTTGAGACTTGTATTTTAGCTAAGTTAAGAATTCATGTGGGAATACTGTTATACCTATTGAGATTTCTCTGGGTACCAAGGGACAGTCATAGGATTCAAAATTTAACTCACTGTCATGGAATTGAAGTAGCAAATGTTACTGCAGCTATCAAAGGTGGTCTGTCTGCTTTTAGAAAAGCTGTTTTGATGCCATTGCTAACCTGATGAGCAGCAGCACAGTTTGATCTTCCCTGAAAGCAGTGCAGGTGCAGTGCAGCTCCTGGGAGACTCCTGGTTCCTTGCTGCTGGAGCCAAACAGCTCATCCTGGGGGTTGTTCATTCTGCTCCTTGTGCAGCTGCTCCCTCCTTGGCGTGCCCTGAGCAGCCTCTGGTTAGCACCAGCGAACGTGACAAGATGGGGCATCTGTGCTGGGAAGCTGCGAGTGTGGAGCTTTGGCAAATGGAGCTCTATTCATTTTTAAAATACATTGCATGTGACAGCTTTTAGGGTGTGTGGAAACAGATGTTTTACAGTGTTCTCCTCCTTAGCAAAGAGATCTGTGACCCTGCAATCGGAGGAGAGATCATCATGTGCCCGCTGTGTGATCGGGACTGTGAATACTGGAGACTGAACACCACCTGCCAGTCCTCACAGGTCTGCATCTGCCTCTGCAGCCACGGGCACTTGTGTTCATCCTGGAAGCTCTCTTGGCACTAACCTCTTCCTGGCTCTTCTGTTGCAGTATTCCCATTTGTTTGACAACGTGGCAACTCTCTTTTTTGCCATTTTCATGGGCATATGGGGTGAGTACATCTGATAAGTTTTGTGTCCAGCCATAAGGAGATCTTGGCCGAGCTGCTGAGGGACACTGGCAAGAAGGGGAATAATGGCTCCACCTTAGGATCCTGCCTCAGAGGCAGGAGTGGTGCCCTCTCTGCTCAGCCCTGCACATCATCAGTGTCCCAGTGAGGGAGTGGGGAGCTTTGTGCCCTTTCACAGGATGGATGGTGGTCCACCACTGCCACTGGATTAGCTGTACTTCTGGGATGAGAAAATTTTACTTCAGTGACCTTCAGGCACTGCACTATGTTTTGATGATGTAGAACTAGGTGGATTTCTGGCCTCTGTTACCGTAGTTTGACACCAATTATGTTTCTTCAGACTTTTAAGGACATTGTGTTGAATATATGTTGTTTTCTTCAACTCCACAAAGGCTTATAAATTCAGGATAGCATGGTTATTGTTTCTTATTTCCTTAAATACAAATCTCTGGTCTCATCCTGTGTGTATGAAATGTCATAATAAAATCTTGAACTTGTATATAGATATTTCAAGAACTCACAAAGATTCTTGTGGGCTAACAGAAAACCTGTGTATTTTTCATCAGAGGATCTAACCACTCACTTACTTCATACAGAATTATTTTTTAAGTTCTAGTAAGATCTTTTGTTGTATGGCTGTTTTACTGAAGTTGTCCTTGGTTTCTAAGAAGTAGCATTTGTGTGGCATGGATTAGTCATTCAGGAAGTACCAGCCCAAGAGTTTAGAAGATAAGCTTTGCTGTGTTTGTCTAAACCATAAAACTTCCCCAGTTCAAAAAAGAACAATGAGATTACAAAATGTTTACATTCTAAAGTAGTTTATAAAGGGCTCTTAAGATGTTATATAGTATTATAAATTTTATAGTTGTTGATATAAGAAATCAGTTCCCTCTAGTGTCTTAAAAAATTCTTGGCCAGCCCAACTCTTGATCCTGTGAAAATCATCAGATGCTCACTGTCTTTAAAATGACCACGTGTCCTGGTTTAGTGCAAATTTGGGAAGACACCTCCAAAGGTCCCTCTAGAAAGCGAATTCAAGCAGCCCCTCTTCCCACTGGTTCGGGAGACATGAATCTCCTTGGAGAAGAGTGCACAAAACCTGGTTATTTAACAAGCCAAGCACTCACAGGCACAGGAAATGAATAATATCAACAATGGAACCTCCTGTTGCTCTGAGGAGGTGGCAGATCCAGCCAGCCTTGCCGTGGGTGCAGCTCAGCTGGCTCAGGCTCTCATCAATCCCTCCGGGCTGGAAATGCCACCCTGGGGACACAGCTGGGAGCTCCTGGTGCTCCTCTGGGATTTGGTCCCCAGCAGGTTTGGGCAGTTCCAGGAGAAAGAAAATCCACAGCCCAGGGAACTTCTGTGCCTCAGCTAAAAATGAACTGAGAGCAGAGGAGAGCTCTGTCCTGCTGTCTGTCTGTGCTGCGACAGCACGGCCTGAGAGACAGACAGAGAGAGGAAGCTGCAGCTCTGAGCTCTGTGAGTTTGCATCCAGCCACTCAGACACTGCACTGCTTCTCCTGCTCCCCCCTCCACCCTCAGATCTAGTTTGAAAGGCACAAACTTTATTTCTGGGCTAGACAGATGACTGGGGATACCATTCAGTATCATAAAGTCACCCTGTGACACCATGATATCAAGTAAGCATCAAAAAGCAACAGAAATGTTTGAACATATTACTTGAAAGCTGTTCTCCATATTTGTTGTAAAAGTTACCTATGTGTTACAGGTTGATACACAGCAATTAGTTGAATTATCAGGTTGTTAATTCTATGTTGCCATTTGCATACACAGAGCAGTTAATTGAACACGGTCACCCTAACCATGAAAGTACCCATATCTTGTCTGGGCATCTTCCTTGTCATCCACCTCTGGAATTCCATTAGCTAATAAATCACCGGATCCATACTGTGATCTCACCTGTGGTCTATAGTAGGCAGTCAGTAAAAAGGAGTGAGTCACACTGTAAGGATAAATAATAAACCACAGAAAAGGAGCCAGTGGAGATGTTTAACTTGGTTGGTGAACTTGTTCACTTCTCCCTTGACTCTATTTTAACATTTGCAAATTGTAGTTACACTCTTCCTGGAGTTCTGGAAGAGGCGGCAAGCCAGACTGAAGTACGAGTGGGATTTGGTAGATTTTGAAGAGGAGCAGCAGCAGCTCCAGCTGAGGCCAGAGTACGAGGCCAAGTGCACCCAGAAGAAGAGGAACCCTGTGACTCAGGTATGGGCAGGCTGTGCTGACATGGGTGTGAATCCAGCTGCATGCTGACAGTTTGTAACAGGGAAATGGATATATCAAATCAGGAGAATAAGGGCTAAGTTGATGGCTTTTACCCATTTCTACAGCATCTTTCACAGTTCAGGTAGCAGGATCTGAAATTTTCATGCCTTTAAACCCACCCTTTCTGATCCCCACACAAGGTATGAAGAAGCAGTCACCGTGATTCAGAGTGATGAGATGGTCCAGCTGTGGTTTTGCTTCTGATACACAACCACTGGGTTTGGGGAACACTGGAGGGATGGAGGTTGCTGAAGTCCTTTCTCTGAAATGTAATGGACATACAATTAGTGACCCTACTTAATTCTTAAACACTCTCTATAAATATTAGATGTTACTTGTTTTCATTTAAATTTATTTCAGGTAGGAGGTATTTGACAAATTTCAGGGTCAGCTGGTTGCATTCCAGCACAACAGCACAACAGCTACCACACCCATTTGATGTATTTTTAAATCATCTTTTCCCTTTCATAGAATTGCAGATAAATAGCTTATTGTCTCTAGTCCTAAGGATACTTAGGTAACAGTCTTCAGAAAAGAAACAGAAGCTTAGCCAGAACGTGGACAGAGTCTTTTTTTTCTATAAACATTAGCCCTGTCTTTCAGGGCTTGTCTCCTTTATCATTAGGAAAGACACACACTGATCTTATTTCTCATGAGAGAGAATGCTTACTTTCTCAGGATGCATTAAAAATTGCCCTAAAAATTCAATGACTAGACAAGCCTTTATTTTGTGACACTTCAATTTACTGTCTCAGTGATCCTTATCAGTACCCAATTTTAGGCTAATCTGTACAGGTAATAGTAGTGTAATTTCCCTCTGTTAGAGTGTGTGCTGTACTGGACACGTGAAAGGCCAGCGCTTTCAAATAAGTTAATTCTGCAGTAACCAATAAGGTTATGTGGGTACAGGACAAGGACTTTCTTGGTCCCACAGCTGGTGTTGCTTCTCTCAGAAAATTATTTCATTATTCATGATTCAAAGCTGTAAGTGCACTGAAACTGAAATTGCTGATTTTGAGGCTATCATTAACGTACTTGTTCATGATGCTAAACTGTCTAACTAGACTAACTAGATCATAGCTAAAATCTGGGTTTGGTGATCACAATGGAATCCTAATTTACCTAAATATTGAAGCCTTTGATTCAGACTTGGGCTCTGTCTTTGCACACTGCTGCCTGTATTACATTTGGCATTGCAGCCATCTGTAGTACTCAGTGCCACTTTGCTCAGGAGGAGTCTGAGCATTCTACAGTGCCTTGTCCCACAGATTGATCCAAAAAAAATTCATGTTATTTTTCACTAGATGTTCTTCCACTGGCATTGGTTCTTAAAGAGAAAATTCTTTGATAAAACATGTACTGTGATGTTTTAGGAACTAGAATTGCGTGCCAAAGCTTTCCATGAGCATTGGAACTGTTCATGTGTTGCCTGGGGATACTGGCATGGCTATGACCCTGTTGCCTGGTGCTGCAGCACAGCTTGGCAGCTAGATTCATAGCCATTTCTCCAGCTAAACAAACAAATAGAATTGAAGGGGTGGAGAAAAGCACTCTCTGACTGGCACATCCAAATGACAAGTTTCAGGGATCTTGGCATGAAGAACTTATAAAACCTGAGTCCAGTGTGGACTGAGCTGTTTGACAGCTAACTTAGCATTTCAGTAATAGTTGGGGCCTGCTCATCTCTGGGCTTTTTCCTTTAGCTACTGACTGATTTTGCAGAAGTTGAACCATTCTTTCCAGGTACTGTCTTTACCTGTAGCAGTTTTATGACCACTTCTATCCTGGTCTTTTTGCCCTGCCCTGCCCCCTGAGCCCCAGCACACTCAAAATGATGTCCTGGCTGCCATTTGGGATGGGCAGGGTTCTGGATGGGTTCCCTTGGGTGTGAGCCCTTATCACACAGCTGCTGGGAGCTCTGTGTGCTGCTGAATGTTGGGGTAAGGTGTGAGAATAACATGGACTGTGCTGTACTTGGCTCTTCCAGGAGATGGAGCCCTATTTGCCTTTAACCAGCCAGGCTGTGCGATTCTGCATCTCAGGAGCTACAGTGCTGTTCTGGGTGAGCACCTCTTTGAGTCATCATTTTAACATGTGTCAGAGATGCTGAGCATTACTAATCATCACATTAACACAAGGTGGTTTTAATCATGATGTTAACACATGCTTTTATTGCTGTTCTGCAGGTTTCATGGTGTCATTTAAAGTGCACTTCAATTCTGATAATTTTTTTAAAAAGGACCTGGGAATCTGTCATTAATTAGTAATTTGATTGGACATTTTAGCATGGGGATCATTTTCTCTGTGACTTATTTGATGTTAACAGACATACCAAAAAAATTGCAATAAAGACAAACAAAAGAATTCACAGCATGAATGCAGAGTGAGTTTCAGAGCCGACAGTCTAATGTAACCTGTCCTTTCCATCTCCTGTCTGGGCTCCTCTGTACTTTATCAGATATCAGTATTTGCTTGTCAGCTTTTCTGATGTTAACAGAGTAATTTTGTTGGTTTTAATGTATATAATGTAACAAACTGCTTTGCCTGTGCACCTGGCATTTCAGTGGTGCTGAACCCGTAGCCACAAAGAATAGAGCTTAAAAAATACAAAGCATGGTGGTTTACATCTTGTTCTTAGGGCTGCGTGCGTACAGCTGTAGCGCGTGTAGCTGTAGGGTGTACAGTGTAGGGTGTATAGTGGGTAGCTGTAGGTGCACAGCGTCCAGCTGTAGGTGTCCAGCCGCAGGTGTGCCCTGTGTAGCTGCAGTTGTACCCTGTGCAGTGTCCATCTGTCCCGGGGCGCAGCAGTGTCTGACAGCCCTGCTCCCCTGGGCAGGTGTCGCTGATCATCGCCAGCATGATCGCGGTGATCGTGTACCGCCTGGCCGTGTACGCCGCCTTCGCCAGCCTCATGGAGAACACGCAGAGCCTGCAGCCCATCAGCGGCCTGCTCACCCCGCAGCTGGCCACCTCCGTCACCGCCTCCTGCCTCAACTTCGTCATCATCATGATCCTCAACTTCTTCTACGAGAGGATCGCCATCTGGATCACCGACATGGGTGAGCAGGGGCCCTGACACACAGCTTGGCAGGGCTCGGGGAGGATTGCACTGCGCACATCGAGGTGCCCTGTGCTGTTCTTCTCCGCTCAGGCACGGGGGCGCTCCCTGGCTCTCAGCAGCAATGACTCGGGTGTGTTTCCACAGCCAGACTGAGCATTGGCCTGGTATTCCAGTAGTTCTCTCTCATATATACAATTTTAGAGTGCTGTGAGCCCCGCCAAGATGTATCCATCACTGAGGGTGTCCAGCACTTCTCAGAATTGGCTCACTAATAATTGTGAGACGGCTCCTTGGGTGTTTTTTGCAAAGCGAAAGGTTTTAATAAATGAGAAAATAACAAGTGATACAAAACCAAAAGCAAAAACCATGTGCAGGTACAGGAAAGCCCCTTACACCTGGCTAAGACACCTCAGAAAACCCTGAGCACCTCTGTGCTCCTTCTTAAGTACTTCATGTTTTAGGAGGGCTTTTGGTCTGCTGCCCCATAGAAAAAGCCCCAGGTTTTGAGAAACATCCCAAAGATTCAATATGTGCCCCTGTGCTGGACCTGAGCTAACCACGGTAAGAAAGGCACAGAACTTTCTGGCTTGGCTTCCTTCTATGTTCTGAGCTCTGCCAGGCCCTGACCAATTCAGAGGGACTTGACTGTTTGTAGTGTATTTTCTTATGCTGCTTCCCAACTTGAATGGATTATATGCTATTGTTTAACAATAAGATGCTTAGGGCTTCCTGCTGCCTTCAAAAATACAATTGTGGTAGACAATGAGCAGCAAAAGGCAGCAAAATCCTCAGCAAAGGTTTGGTGATGTACAGTAACCCCGAGATTCCTGTATTCTCCCCCATTCTTCTGCCTGTTGTGAGCCTCAACTTTCAGAGGCACACGGGCCATGCAGTTTCTGCTGATTTTAATGGTATGCACAAAGAGTGTGTTGGGAAAAAATACTGTGACATACTTCTCTGCCACAAAGAAAAAATAATAGCATGTTGCCAACAGTAAAATCTTCACAGTACAGGAGATCTTCTAGTTACTGTTTGAGATTCATCTCAGATCTCCCAAGACAGTGTAACATTTGGGGACAGACAAGTGCTAATGGACAGGACAAAGAAGAGAAAATTAAGTTTTACAGAAGTTTTAAATATTGATTTCCTTTGCCTGCCTGCATCAAACATTGCATTGTAAAGTAAAGGCAGGGTGTCTGAAAGCAGGAACTCCATCTGCTGAAATGTTTGTAGGTGTTCTTCTTTTCCTTTGTTTTGCCTTTGAGGTCGCTGTGCATGATGAATATTTGTGTATCCCCTTAAAGGGAATACAGGAACATAAAATTATTGTTTTCTGGTTTTACAGAGATCCCCAGGACTCATATGGAATATGAGAACAGGCTCACTATGAAAATGTTTTTGTTCCAGTTTGTCAACTACTATTCATCCTGCTTCTATGTGGCCTTCTTCAAAGGGAAGTTTGTTGGCTACCCAGGTGCCTACACATACATGTTCAATCGCTGGCGAAATGAAGAGGTAAGGTTCTCTTCACTGAGGGGGATTGTTCCCTTCAGCCCTCACAGGGTGGATTTCCAGCTGCAGGCTTGCTCTGAACTGAGCTGGAGCTCAGCTGGCTATCCTGAAGCTGATGTTGAGACTTCCAGTGACTCTTGTGCTGTTGCTGGTCAGGGAAACACCAGCAGTGAAACCCGTCAGTCACAAGAGTGAAAAATCATAAAGCTTTGCTTGGTCTCAGTTCTTCTGAAATACCAATGGGTCTTAAAAAAATCTGGTGCTCAGAGCTCCCTGAGAGCAAAAGGTTCACCTTGCTGGGGCTGAGGGCTGTGTGCTGCACGGAGGTGCTGCTGGAGCATCTCTGAATTACTGTGTCTTCATAGGGTTGGTATGTTTTGGTGTGTTTTGTCTTGTCTCACACTTGAAACGCTTAAAGCCCTTCTGCAGCAGCCTTCCTGAGAGAGTGGCTTAGCTGGCAGCCCATGTGGAAATGAAGTGCTGTCCTTACACGTTTTAAGGTCTCCTTTCCTGCATTTATCCAGTAGTGGAATGTAGTTTATGTGGGTGATGCCCATTCCTCCTGTCCATTAACACTCTGTTTTCTCCGCCAGTGTGATCCTGCAGGCTGTCTGATAGAACTGACGACACAGCTCACCATCGTCATGGCTGGCAAGCAGATCTGGGGGAATATCCAGGAGGCCATTGTCCCGTAAGTTCTCCTGGCCCTGAATATCCAGGAGGCCATTGTCCCGTAAGTTCTCCTGGCCCTGAATATCCAGGAGGCCATTGTCCCGTAAGTTCTCCTGGCCCTGAATATCCAGGAGGCCATTGTTCCGTAAGTTCTCCTGGCCCTGAATATCCAGGAGGCCATTGTCCCGTAAGTTCTCCTGGCCCTGAATATCCAGGAGGCCATTGTCCCGTAAGTTCTCCTGGCCCTGAATATCCAGGAGGCCATTGTCCCGTAAGTTCTCCTGGCCCTGAATATCCAGGAGGCCATTGTCCCGTAAGTTCTCCTGGCCCTGAATATCCAGGAGGCCATTGTTCCGTAAGTTCTCCTGGCCCTGAATATCCAGGGTCCATTGTCCCGTAAGTTCTCCTGGCCCTGACTATCCAGGAGGCCATTGTTCCGTAAGTTCTCCTGGCCCTGAGGCACTGAGGTGACACAGCTCACCATCATCATGGCTGGCAAGCAGATCTGGGGGAATATCCAGGAGGCCATTGTTCTGTAAGTTCTCCTGGCCCTGAATATCCAGGAAGCCATTGTTCCATAAGTTCTCCTGGCACTGAGGTGCCCATCTGACAGCCAGGGGAAATTCTTGGGAGGACTGATTGCCATACCAAGAAGATAAGAGTTCTGTAAATTAAGCACCAAGTCTGACTCTTAAACCTCTTTCATAAAGGCTTTCAGCATCTTTTGAGAAAGCCATGCTTGTAAGAGCACACTGTATTAAAGAGCTTGCTCAGATAAGGGGAGGGACTATGTTAGGCCTGTTGTTTCCAAATAGAGATGGTTGGAGGCTGCTTGGGGCACAGTGATCTTGAAATTGTTCTTGATATTTTGTGGAATGAGAAGGAGCATCAATAAAAATTTTACGCTGGACTTCCAGAGGGCAGACTTTGGCCTATTCAGGAGATTTATTCAGAGAGTTCCTTGGGAAGCAGCCCTTAAAGGAGTCCAGGAAAGGTGGGTGTGCTTCAAAACAGAGATCTTGAGGGCAGAGGAACAGACTGTCCCTGTGTGCCAAAAGATGAATCCACAAGGCAAGAAAGAGACCTGGGGGTTCTGGTGACAGCAGCTGAACATGAGCCAGCAGTGTGCCCTGGTGGCCAGGAAGGCCAAGGGCTCCTGACCTGGATCAGGAGTGGTGTGGGCAGCAGGAGAGAAAGGTCTTTCTGCCCCTGTGCTGGGCACTGGTGAGGCCACACCTCGAGTGCTGTGTCCAGGAATGGCCACTCAGTTTAGGAAGGACATTGAGTGCTGTGTCCCCTCAGTTTAGGAAGGACATTGAGTGCTGTGTCCAGCTCTGGCCCCTCAGTTTAGGAAGGACATTGAGTGCTGTGTCCCCTCAGTTTAGGAAGGACATTGAGTGCTGTGTCCAGCTCTGGCCCCTCAGTTTAGGAAGGACATTGAGTGCTGTGTCCCCTCAGTTTAGGAAGGACACTGAGTGCTGTGTCCAGCTCTGGCCCCTCAGTTCAGGAGGGACATTGAGATTCTAGAGTGCGTCCAGAGGAGGGCAGCGAGGCTGCTGAGGGGCTGGGAACACAAACCCTGTGAGGAGCGGCTGAGGGAGCTGGGGGTGTTTGTCCTGGAGAAAAGGAGACTCAGAGGTGCCCTTATCTCTCTACAGCTCCCTGAGAGGTGGCTGTGCTCAGGTGGGGTTGGTGTCTTTCTCCATGCAGTACTGACAATACGAGAGGACACAGCCTTAAGCTGCACCAAGGGAAATACAGGTTGGATATTAGGAAAAAGTTTTTCATGGAAAGAGTGGTGAAGTGCTGGAATGGTGGAGTCACCATCCCTGGATGTGTTTAAAAAAGACTGGATGTGGCACTGGGTGCCATGGTTTAGTTGACGTGTTAGGGCTGGGTTGGATTCCGTGATCTTGGAGGTCTTTTCTAACCTGGTGATTTGCTGATTCTGACTTCACAGAGCATTCTGAGCTGGAAGGGACCCACAAGGATCAGGTCCAGCTCTTAAGTGAATGGCCTGTGCAGGCCCTAAACCTACAAGCTTGGTGTTACTAGCATCATGCTCTAACCAAGTGAGGCACTCTGATCTGCTTCTCTCACTTAACTTTTTTCTGCATCTGCAGCTGGATTTGTAACTGGTGGGGTCGTCGGAAAGCCAGAAATAATCCTGAGAATTTATACAGTCGCTGGGAGCAAGACCATGATCTGCAGACATTTGGAGCCTTAGGCCTGTTCTATGAATATTTAGAAATGGGTAAGTTTAGAATTGCACATTTGGAATTGAGGACAGGACACCTTGTACTGACACTTCCAAAAGAACATTTTCTCGATTAATTGTTGTGGGTTGATGCCACCACTTTCATCTGCATAACAGGACGATTAACTGCTGGAAATCATTAAATAGGTCAGCCCAATTAAAAAAAGCTGTCTTGGCATCTTGAACTGCTGTGAATTTCACAGAAAGACTGCAAAGACTTTTTGTTTTGCTCATTTGAATGGGGGAGCATTATTCTCAGTGCAGCCAGCTGCCTGTGTGCCTGTTCTTTTCTTGTTCCAAAGCGTTTTCTTAGCTGATGTCAGTGGAAATTTTAAGTATGGGATGAGTGCCAAATGTGCTGTAAGGATGGGTACTGCAGACATGAGATCCACAAGCTGGCTGGAGGAGAATCCCTTCAGCTTCAGTCTTGCACTGCTCAGTGCTTGCACTCGGTGCCTCAGGCCAGCAGAGGGAGTAGAGGCAAGGGAACACGGCTTCTCAGCGGCACCGAGAGCGTGCCAGCCTGTTACTGCAGAGAGCAGAACCTGGGAAACTCAAACCGAACCTGGAGCCACGCTACATCCAAAGGACACTTCAAACAAGTTAATATTTGGCCATTACAAGGGTACATTGTGTTGAAAGATTAACCCTTGTATTGTTTAATTTCGGCAGAAATAGTTTTAAGTGTTCTACAGATGGGTAGTGTTGTGATCATTTGAATTTGATACAGGGCTGTGCTCTTGTGAAACGAATACACTCTGAACAATCGCTGTTGCCAGCCATGTCCTTGCTCCTCCACAATCAGAACTATGCTCCAGAATTGTCCCAGGGCTACTCAGCTAGTAGGAATTGTGTTGCTTGTCTGAGGTGAAGAACTTAGCACTGAAATCATGGAAGAGTCAATGACTGGTGTATGGGAATTTATTTTTATCCACTACCTAAACGAAACAAAATCTTCTGTTTCCTTTATTTGAAATACAGTGGCAGTATTGGCTGTGTCCTGAGGATTATCACATTCTGTACTGAGATATACTGAATTTTGGTTACAACTGAAAGGATCATTTGTATATTTTATTCACAGTTCTTAAGCTGATGTCAAGACTCCCCAATGGAACCATGGCATATGCAATTGTTATGAGTGTTTTGATTAAATCAGTAACAGTAGGTAGAGGTAAGGTGGTGAGGTGTGTAGTTGATCAGTAAAAGAAGAACAAGGTGGTGCAGACTGGAAGAGAACAAAGCTGGCCTGATAGCAATTGAGAGGTGTGATGGATGAATACATCCCAGTTCCCCAACAGCTACCCAGCATTGCTGTGAGAACTGCAGCTCCCTGAAAGGACTGGTGTCCAGCCCTGCTGGCAGAATCCTTGCACAGGACCCAAATGCCCTTTGCTGTGGGTGCTGCTGAAGGGCAGCCTGAAGGGACTGGAGAGCTCTTGGGGCTGGTTCTCTCTTAGCTCAGGCCGGGGCTGCAGTGACCTGTGCAGCCTGGCGCAAGTTTGCATCTCTCTGCTGGTGGCACATCCTGTCACTCTGTGGGTACTTTGGGGGGCAGATTTTGACGCTTTGTTGTTCTCTCTTGCAGTCATTCAGTTTGGGTTCATTACTCTCTTTGTGGCGTCCTTTCCGCTGGCGCCGCTGCTGGCCCTGATGAACAACGTCCTGGAGATCCGCGTGGACTCGTGGAAGCTGACCACGCAGTTCAGGCGGCCCGTGGCCGCCAAGGCTCACAGCATCGGTGTGTGGCAGGAGATCCTCAACGGCATGGCCATCCTGTCCGTGGTCACCAACGTGAGTGTGCCCGCTGCTGCATCAACGCTAATTCTTCCTGTAGGCACCGTGTGGAGAACTAAAAACCAGCTGGTGCTTATTCTCCTTCATCAACGCTGTTTCTTGTTGACCCACAAAGATACCGTCAAGCCATGGAAGTGGTGTGGCTTGTTGCTGTGTTGACAGTGTGCAGCTCCCAGTCCTTATTTTGTTGTCCCTAATCCTTCATTCAGTTGCGTTTCCCAGCCCTTTGGACTGGCAAAAGCCAGTATGAAGCTTAGTCTGACGAAGCACACAGATTGCCCAGAGGGAACTGTAGGGGACAGGAGGGGTGGGTGGATTCTGTGGGTCAGAGGCATTTGTGTCCTTGTTGCTGTCAGGCCTGTTCTGTGGGAGTTCTGCTCTGCTTCTGGATGCCCCTGTGGGAGCAGTGGCTCCCAGTGTTTTTTATAAACTGGTGGCTAAGTGCTGTGCCAGTATTTCCCTGGAAACGTGCTGTGAAGCAGGCTCTGGGCACAGCAGCTGCCCCTTTGCAGCGTGCCTGGGCGCACAGCAGGCCCTCGTGCAGGTACTGCCCAAGCAGCAGACACCTCAGCACCCTGAGTGTCCCCAGCTGCTGGGCAGAGTGTGCTGAGGCTGCACGCAGCAGCTCTCACCGAGGTGAAGTGCCCTAATCATCCTTCTCCCCCGTTCTTAAAAGATTCTGGGTAGTGTCAGAGCCACAGAACCACAACCCCTTTGTGAATCTGGACAAGAATTTGGTGTGCCACTTCCCTTATTTCTTTTTCCAATTTCTTTCCAGGCTTTTATTGTTGCATTCACATCAGATATGATCCCTCGTTTAGTTTACTACTATGCTTATTCTGAAAATGAAGACTCACCCATGTCTGGATACATAAACAACAGTTTGTCAGTGTTTCAAATCTCAGATTTTCCTGAGAGAAATGAGCCTAAAGAGAATCCAGAAAACTTTGTCATATGCAGGTTGGTGTAACAGTATTTTATCACTTTGTATAGAATACAGCTTAAAAAATCAATGCAGATCTAAGTAATCCATTGGAAAATAAATCAGTGCAGATCTAAGTAGTCCATTGGAAAATAAATTATGTCACTCTCATAATTCTGAAGTGTGAGAGGTAATATTTTGCCTTTTGATAAGATAATGCCTGAGGTGGTAAGAGATCAGGCCAATAACAAAAACAATCACCTCAAAAAAATCACCACTAAAACCACCAGAATCTCATTGTTGACTTACATTTTGCCTTTCCTTCACTGGATTTTTTTTTTGTTTACTTAATTACACTACTGATATTTGAGTGAGGAAGGAAATTTATGTCCCTAAAGAACTTCAGCCTATATGTTCAAAGATTTTTAGGCTGAATAAGTGGACAAGAAAGCAGGATAAAGGAGATGTTTAGATCCCAAAGCTGAAGATGAGACATGTTATTTGAAATCCATCCCTATTTTGCCTGATCAGACCAAAAGTCAGACCTCTCCTGCTTTTCTTTTAAAAATAGTCATTTCTTGCTAGTGGAATCATTGGAGATTGTAGAATTGCAATTGGATTGCAAAAGAACTTTGGAAATGGTAAAATACAAGTACTGATTGGATGAAAAAAATCTCAAAGCAAACAAAAACCCCCCCAAACCACCACCCCAGCACTTTTGGAAACAGCTATGTTTGTTTGGTGGTGTAGAGTATGCACTCAGGTCTGTCCCTCCATGAAACCCTGTCTCTGTCCAGTCCATCATCTGCTCGTGTCTGTGACATTTATTCAGTATGTCCCTTACCCTGGGATACATCTCATCCCCTGAAAAACAAGGGACCTGTGTACCAAATTTCACATCACATCCTCGGCTCTGCTCTTGCTGTGTGTGTGGGGATCTTTGGCAAACACAAGGGGAGAAACAAATTGAGAGGCAACCTTTTTCTGCAGAAGGAAGCAGAGCATTTAAAACAAGCAAAGGTTCCTTAAGTGCAAGCTGTACTTGCGTGTAAGTGTCACTGAGCTTGTAGTGTGTCCCAGGCTGACGGTGGCATTTCACCCCTGCCTGTCTGTCATCCCAACAGGTACAGGGACTATCGCTATCCTCCGGACCACGAGAAGAAATACTTGCACACCATGCAGTTCTGGCACATCCTGGCTGCCAAACTGGCCTTTATAATTATTATGGAGGTATGTTCCCTGCAAAATTTCCTTCTGACATGGGTACCTTGTGATTCTCTAGGTAGTTACTGATATTACAGAAGATAGAATTGCTGGGAGTATAAAATAATTTGTTCCCTAGGTTCCACCGAGTCCTCATGTCCTAAATGATGACTCTTACTGGGCCTTTTACCTTCAGTGAGCTGACCTCAGAGTAGGAGCAGTGAAAATGGCTGAGGAGACTGCAGATGTTGATCAGAATAATCAGCAAAATAAGAAAGGTCTTAATGCCAGCGTAAGAGATGAGAGCCACCAGGACTAGCACTTGCACTCCTCTTGCTTTGCTCAAGGAGCTGTATGTGAGATGGCTGTGTTCAAAATCCAGGCAGCACTTTGCAGTGCTGTATGTTGGTTAAAAACAGCTACATCAATATTTGGATAACTGGCACTTCAGTGTTAGGCCACTGCTTGGCGGGTTAGGAGGGGAAAAGGGAGCAGTTGAGGTGCTCCTCTCGTCACTCCCCCTGCTGTGTTCCATCAGCTCTGGAAAGCTCAGTGTTATCAGCACAGCTGGGAGCTTTGGAACAAACCACACAGAGCAGTTAGAAAGTGATGCCTGAAATTCAGGCCCTGACACTTTGCTCTTGTGTTTGCTGAGTCATTCATGGTTGGGAATTAAAATTTCTGCGTAAGAAGATGGGTTTTAATGTTCATGCACATCTCAGATACACATTGATTTGGTGTGCATGGTTACAGGACAGGCAAATGAAATGTATTTTATTGTGAACAAAAAGTGACTGGTGTCAGATAAAGCAAGGGGTGTTTCATCTGGTGATGAGCTGTTACTTTTTTTCTTTCAGCACGTTGTGTTCATCGTCAAATTCTTTGTAGCGTGGATGATCCCTGATGTTCCTGCAGATGTGAAAGCCAAAATAAAGCGTGAGAAGTATTTAACACAAAAAATCCTACATGAGTATGAACTAGAGAAGCTGAAGGAGAGGCTGTGCCAAGGTGATAAAGGAGCCACAGAGAAGGAGTTCATCGCCACGGAAGGGAGAATGGAGCTCTCCAGAGCCATGTAGCCAAAGCCCAGCTAGCTGGGATTGGCTTGTTTCAGCTTTTTTATCTGTGGTGTGCTCAGTATGCATCGTGTTGAAAGCTCTAGCAGAGTTCAACCCTTCTCTTACAGTCCAAAGATTCTGGAGTTTTCTTGAGGAGTTTCACTGAGCTTTCAAGGTTTAGGAAATCTATTTAACTGTATGATTTTGGCACTGGTTTTTATTTACCCATGACTTTGAATAGGAAATGTAATCTTGTAATCCCAGAGTTTTGACTCCTGCTATAGGGACTGTTAACCTCAAAGGGCTCACAGGACACAGTAAGATCATTTACCACCAAGCCCTCTCCCTGTTGCTAACTGCAATGTTCCAGGCTGTATCCCAGCTGACTGAGAAGGATACCACAGAGGACCACTGCTGTGGAAAATGCAGAGAATTGTTATTTTTAATATGTGATAATTTAAATGGAACACTCCTGATACAAAGGTTAAGGTTTGGGGCTTTTTTTAATATTCACTACGTCTTACAAAACATTGGTTTGAACTTCTATACATTTTGTAGAAGGAGTTGATTTTTAAAGATGTATTGGTTTAATTCCACTTGGAATTATTTATAGGCATAAAATTCAGTTAAGACATACTAGTGAAAGGGAAGAAAAGCCGTAGCTTATTTTCATAAAGATACAATTAACAGAAGAATTGACTCTCTAAATACAGATATTGTGGAATCACCTAAATGCAGTGGGTTTTGGAAAGATGTATGTGATTTGGAGAATAACAGTTATTTAATTTCTCATGCTCAAAAACTCCTATTGGCAAATAATGTTTGACATTGTTTTCGGCCAAAGCTGCCAGTTTATTTATTTCTTTGTTTGGATTCTCAATGAATGCCAGCAAAGGGCTAAAGCTGTGTCTGTCCTCGATGTGTACTGTGCAGTGTGCCTGCACTCCATGGCCCTGGACTGGGAGCTGCACCACCATACCAGCGGATTGAGCTGCATGGTTTGGTCTTGGATTTTTATCCAAAAGATTTTAAGCATGCCAAATAATCTATGTTTATGCTGTTATTGTCCTTATACATAGTATCCTGAGGCTTGGGGGTTGTTCTGGTTTTCTTTCCTTTTGAATCTTTGGGAAGGATTTTTCTTTTTTGTTAGGTGGCTTTTCTACAGAGTTAGTGAGTTTATGAATATATAATAACTATTTGTGCAGAGTAGCTTCCAGCTGTTTAGGAACGTGCCATAATTTTCCTCCTCATTGAAGCAGGTAGGCACTTCTATGCTTTTGCTGTACATTTAAAACGTATCAGTGCTTCCATGCTTAGTGCCTTGTTCTTTTGCATTTGGCAAGAGGTGTGCCATGATCTCTGCAGGGCAGTGCCTCTTCCCAGGATGTGCTTGCAGCATCAGGATCCTGTGAATCTGCAGAGCTGTTCAGTGTTCCCAGACCTTGGCACACTTCTCTTTCTTTGGGTGCCATGAGGACTGCAGGGGAGCAGCTCGTGCCTCGACTGCAGATGGTTGTAACACCAGACTGTTCCGTTCCCTCGTGCTGAACACACAAGGTAGACAAGATTAGAAAATCCTGCTCTATTTGCACTTTGAAAGTTAGACTTCCTGCAAGTGTACACACAGAAATCGGGCTCTGTGTTGCACATTGCTGAGCGATGTGCTGGTGACTCGTGCCACAGCTGGGGTGCTCTGTTGAGCTCTGGCTGTGTCCTGCAGTGCCTGGCGAGTGACCTCGGTGCTGTGGCAGCTCTGAGGCAGTGTCCTGAGCGGAGCTGTTGTCCCTGGCAGGAGGGTTCACACCAAGTGCCTACCTCGAGCACCCTCACCCAGCCAGGCCGCCAGCCAGGCGCCGATGCCGACGCACATTTCTCCTCACTGTAAGTCACCCCCCTTCTCTGAGGTTGCTTGATCAGTCCATTTATGTTCATGATGAACCGGTCCTGTTGTTGAATATTCAGATATGTTTGAAGTAAGGGATCTGTTGGAGGAATGCTTTGTATATAAATCAGCTGTGCTGCTTCCCGTGTAAGCCAAAGAAGAGAATGGGCCGCCAGTCATGATCACATATCAGACAGCGCAGTTTGCACAATGAGAGCACTGTGCTGCATCTCGCACATACACTGTTCATTAAACTGCCTAATTAGATGTTGTGGGGTTGTTACTGTTTGCAGTGCAAACGTGCTTCAGACAGAAAGGTGATGAGATGCAAAAGGATGTATTTCTGTGCAAAGTCTACAACCTGACTGAAGCTGGAAACAGATTTGGGAATTCAGCGTTAGATGCACTATTTCTGCTTATGGAAGATTAACTTCTTCAAGTAATAAAGTGTCCTAATATACTACCCTTGAAAGGATATCAGCAAAATAGGTGTATTGGGAATGAACAATGCTATTTAAAAGCAAGACAAAGGAAAATACATTTGTTTGGGATACAGCATTGATGTGCAGACCCTGAATTTAAATTGATGTTTTGACTCCTACCTTGTGCTTGTTACAAACTTAAGATGACTTGCTATTTAATGCAGTACCAACAGATGTTTTGTATATGTTGTATCATACAATAGAAAGTGGAAAAAAAACCCCTGTGATCAGCTTATTTAGGAAAAAAATATGTATGTATCTTAAAAATAAGTCATTACACTTCATAGCTTTGTATACAGAAACTGTTGAAAAGGGATTCTGTTGTCATACTAGAAGCTAATATCTCATGAAAAAATCAGTCTTGACACCTTTTTACATAATAGTTTGCCTTTACTTGCCATTAAGCAGTATTTTGACTAAAGGTATCAGTATGGTTGTGTTTATAATGGTTCACATAAGTTCCCTGAAGTGTTCTTGAAAAGTGACAAAAGGAAGGAAGGCCTGGTCAGTTTGGAGATGTACTGATTGTTACTCCTGGAATATTTCATTTTGATGTGATTCAGTATCTAAAAGTGTCCTTTAACCAAAGTGAATGAAGTTCTGTGTTGCAATTACTGTAATTTAAACAACAACAGATTGCCTCGTTAAAATTAGTTACACAAAACAAAATTGACCTTTCAGGTGTAATACAATCAGGGAACTTTTTTTATTATTTTTTTGCAATTAAAATTTAGGTTTTTTACCTTGGGCAGGTTTAGTGTGGTATGTTCTGAGCAATGGACTGCAAAAGAACACTGCTACTATGAGACACTATCGTATTTTTTCTAGAAATTTGTTTTACTATGCTTTTATTTTTTTGTGTAACGGTGTCAATTCGAGGCAGCAGAAGGAAGTGAAAATGGATGGAGTTTCTGACTGTTCTACATGTACCACTTGTTTCTTGTACTGTCCTGTAACCTGAGTGGTGTTTCTGTCTGCCAAGTGTGTTGCTGATATATCTTATGATACACTAATGTCAGAATAAATTTTGTAAACGTTCTGCTAACATTTAATATGCACAGCAAATAAAGCTGTGTTCATTTTTAGTGTGCTGTCAACTTGTGTGTGAAAATTCCAAGAACTGAGAGAGAAGCCCAGGTACTAAAGTCAAATGGCTGGAGAGCCTCCTGGAGGAGAGTATTCCCACAGATTTCCGCAGCTGCTGGATGTTGTGTTTAAGGTATAAGGTGAATAAAACAATCATCTCTGTATTAAGAAAGGAGGGAAGATAAAAAGACCAAAACAAGCAAGGTGTAATTACATAATATGGTACTACTACTGTGCTCATTCCTGTTCTCATAACTCATTACTTAAGTATGAAATGAAAAAGCATTAAAAAGAGAAGAAATTGGTAGCAAAAGAAAGAGCAGAGGGAGGAAAAATAGATGAAGGAAGGTGCTGTTGATACGCAGGATATAGGGGATATTTGTGTATTAAGTTGAGTTTTCAGGTGCATTCCAGCTTTGCTCTGGGAGGCCTTGCCTCCACCAAGGCCTGTGGTAAATGGGTGATTTAAATTTAAAGTTCAATTGTGGCTACAATGTCATCCAATGCCAATCACACTTTATAAAATAGAGTAGCACGGTAGCTTGTGAGAAGACATTCACAAATGCTGGTACAAATGTGGCACTCCTCCTGATCAGAAATTGTAGCTACCCTTCAAAATCTTAATTCCTTCATTAAACTTGGGCACCAGAATTCAGTGGTTCTGCTTTCTGAATCAGAAAAATAGGTAGTCTACCCAGATTAAAGAGTCTTTTTAAAAATAAGTCCATATTTATTTTATACAAAGGAAAATAAATTAAAGGGAGCACTGAAATAGAAGGCATCCTTCCAGCATTTGCATCTCGAATGGTGTAAAATACATTGTCTGACAGGAGCAGAAAAATAAGTAACCCATTCACCATGGGATTAGTGGGAAAGAACAGCAAGATGTGGGAGAAACAATATGCCAGCATGTGAAGGCTGCAATTTGTTTGAGATGTGTAGGCTCTGAAACAAAATCTTGTCTAATATTCCTCAAATGTTCAAAATTAGTAAAGAAAGTGTTTCTGGAAATACTGTCTCAAATGTTTAGGCCACACTGGAGACACAGGGGAGGGGTGAGGGGTCCTCATGTCTGGTGTGGCAGGAGATGGTATCCAGAGAGGGTGCAGGGAGCCCTCACACAGCACTGGTTTAAAAACCTCCCTTCCCTAAACAGAGGGAAAAAAGTGAGGGGGGAAGAAGGATGATCATTACCATCTGAAGAGTAACAAAATTATTGCCACACTCTTTGAATTACTGTGTAACCTCATTGAGCCACAGCTACTTTTTCTTGTCTGTCTGCCTTGTTAAGGGTCGTCACAACAGCGCTTGCCTTGGCGTCTTTAAAAAGGAGTAAAGTTCCTTAAAAGGAGCTAAATTAAATCTCATTCTGGTTTTAAATGATCAGTGGTCTGAACACAACACTTACATCATTCAGATGCAACTCAGGAAGGGTTTTTTTAAGCAAGTACTGAGAAATCTGCTGGGAGATGATGAGTAGGATGTGAAATTCAGCAGCCATATCAATTTTTGGAAGGTGCATACGCACATTCCCCTGCAATAATTAGTGACTATGCTTTCTCAGCCAGAAATGAGTCAGTCTGAGCTATTTGATAAGGGTGGGGGGGTTTTGAATTATTCTTTCTAACTCCCCACCAAAGCAGTGCTGTTAGCTTGTCAGAAACATTTGTGTTTAAGTGACTGAGGGACCTTGCTTGGCCCTTGGGTGTTGGAAGCCTCCAACACTGTTGAGCATTTCAGTTTTGGAACTGATGCAGAGGCCACACTACTTGCTCTGTCATCAGGGGGCAGTAAATAAAGGAGCCTTGTTCTGCTGGCCCTTCCTTAGGCACTGTGAGTTGGAAACACCTGATGTTGTGGGGCTGTCTGGCCCACAGCACCCTCAGCAATGGCAAGTTGCAAAGGTAGAAAAGCTCAGGTGGTTCCTAGATCCTTGCATCTCCCGTGCTCGGTGAAATGGAACACCAGTGGTGCTGGAATGTTCTGGCACTGCGTGCTCAATGGCTCTTTTAACAGGTTCTTCGAGAAGGAATGAAAGCAGTGCAGACGGAAAGTGTCAGCAGGGTAAGCTGACAGGAAGGCTGGGTTCCCTGCCATGTCCCCTCTTCACAAGGGCCAGTTCTGCTGTCAGGTTATCTCAAATAAATGTCTGCTGCCAGCAGCCCATTCCTAGTGCCAGCAAACAGGAATGCTGCAGGTAAGCCTGTGTATTATTCTTCAGCTGAAATTCTGTCTCCCCCTATTTCAGCAGACAATTATTTTCAGATGTGGCCAGATCACTCTGTCTCTCTCTCTGAGGGAAGGGCTGGAGTTGTGAAAGTTCCATCTTGCCGAGGAGGGGCTCAGTGTGCCGCTCTGCGATGCTCGGTGTGCTCAGCCGCTCTGAGGGGCTGTGCTTTGTCCCCCCCTCCCTCAGCCCGGCGGTCACCGGAGGAGGGGAAGGGAGCGCTCCTTTCCCACCCTCGGTGGCGATCGGGGGGGCTCGGCCTGGCGGGGCCCGGGGGTGCTCTGAGGGCCCGGAGGTGTTCGCAGGACCCGGCTCTGCCGCTCCCTCCCGGCTCGGCGGGCTCCTGAGGCGCGGCCCGGCCCTGAGGCGGCTGCCCTGAGGGGAAGTTCTCTCCTGAGGGAACTGCCCGGCTCGGTGTGACCTGTGCCAGTGGCCGGGAGCAAAGGGGAGGAAGACTTGCCCTCCCTCAGAATTTTATATGGGGATTCTTCAAAGCCGCATCTACCTTCTTCAATGCTCCAACAATATGTCAGTATTTAAAAATGGACTCTGATGGGCCTCTGAATATCTCAACACATTCCAGGATCCTGCCAGGAAATTGTTTCTACTTTAACTAAAAACTAAACTGTGTCAACCTGTAACAGGAGCACACCCTGATGAGACAGTGATTAATATTCTTGTCATAAACGGAAAGAAATGGGCACCATGCCAGGGAAATCTGTCTGTGAAAGCAGAAGAACATCTCAATGCACTGGGGGTGACTCAGGTACACGAGACTGATGAAACACATGGATTCAGTGGAGATTGCTGTTCAAGGTAAGATTCCTCCAGGGACAGGGGTTTCCATGAGCCACTGAGGCCTCTTAGTAAAAAAGAATTTGGAAGGGAAGAGGACATGACTAACAGAGGAGATTTTTAGGGACTACTTGCTTTCCAGCCACTGGGTTTGGGGACATGTGTTTATTTTCAGAACTTTGATTATTATATGATTATTCCTAACAGAAAGCCAAAAATATAAAGCCTGTTGTTGTAAAGGCACTAAATCTAGCTTTTGTAATTCTTCTGATGTGTTCAGCACTTCAGAAGCCAGAACTTACCCACAAAAAAAGGGAGAATGTATAACATCATGGTAGATGTGAACTGTGGATGCATTGGCAGTCTCAGACCAATTACTAGACACATCCAAACAAAACTAGGGAAAAGTGGTACCTAAAAGTCAGTCTGTCATAATAAGGAGGGAAAAAATGATGTGTACAAAGAACCACTCAGATCACTGTAAAAAAATTTAGGTCCTTTGTTCTGAAAATAGCAACAGTGATTTTATTGGAATTATGTACAAAGACATACAGTGTGGAAACACAGGAAAATATTAAGTGAGAGAACAAGAAAACAAACCATTAAATGTAATAACTTAGGTGTTGCAGACATTAATTACCTGGCTGCATCCCCCAGGGTGTGAGCTCTGGACATCTGGCAAATAGCAACACAACTGTGCTTGCAAGCTCCCTTTTCTTACATATTTATTCATATCTCAGTCTTGGTCTTTGCTTGGCTGTAGCATGAGGGACATTTTTCAGGGATTAAGCAGGCTTAATATCTAAGAAATTCCTCAACAGGGCCTCAGAACTAACAAATGGTAAGAATTCTTTGAGAAACTGGCATTACTTGTGAAAGGAGAGCACAGAGGATGTGAAAATGGTACGGAGTCTTTGTCAGCTGGTAGGATGCCATGGGCACATTTAAATTAGTTCCATACGGATGGGCAAATCCTGCATTCCTTTCTGAATATTGTGCAGAGAAATGCCTCTTGCTCTGCTAGGTAGGAATAGAGTCCAAGCAGAGACTTTGGCATTTGTCTCTTTCCTCTTTGCAGCTGTTATTTTTCTATCAGATTGAGCAGTTTCTGTAGCACTCAAACAGAATAAATAGCATTGTCTTACAGGAGCTTTCAATCTGCACTTCAGTGTTTGGCTTTGGCAAACAGAGTGGGATCCCCGGCTCATCCAGCACGGCGCGCAGAGGCAGCGCTGCGGGCCATCCCTGCTCACGGCGCGCAGGGAGAGCGCCGGGGGCGCTGCTGAGCGCTCCTCGGCTCCAGAGAGAAACAGGCAGGGAACACTGCCCCTGGAAGAGTGTCTGTGGGCAGGAAAGGGAAACAGCCGGCAAACCTTGGCCCGGGGGAGTCAGCAAGGGACTCGGCTACAGAGGGAGCTGTATAATCAGACAGAATTCAGTAAAGGGCCACGGTAAAGGCCCACAGATGTCACCAGTTCAGATGAGGGCTGTTGGAAAGAAAACCATGGACAATGCTTGACCTGGCTTTCAGGATGAAAACACCAGCTTAGGAGACAGACAAGGGGAAACCCTGAGCCTGTTGAGGGAAGAAGGTTCAGCACAAGTCTTTTTGAGCTGTTTCAACTTCCAAGTCTTGCAAACAGGCCACTAAATATGTAATTAAAATTCACCTCCCCCATAGAAGAAACACTGGAATAGTTGAAGACATCAGAACTGGTCACACAGAGGCTGAGTCACACAAAAATCAACAGACTTCCTCCAGGGGAATCAGTTACTTGATCTGCCAGATCTGTGATGATTTATTTATAACAAACAATAGGGGAAAAAATAGATGTAAAATATCTACACTTAAACACCAGGTTATAAAAGGAAATGCGTATGAAATCTGAGGTCAATGCTGGCATTTAGAAAAGGTGTCTGAATCAAGAACTTGATATTTTTAGTTGCATTTAGAGTTCCCAGGTATTTTTAAATAGGCAGGTTGAGTGCTGTGGCCTGAAGTAATCTGTGTGGCATCCTGATCTTCCCCCCTGCCCTGTGGAACACAGTGCAGCCACCATTGAGGTCATTAGCAGTGCCCTAAAATAAAGCAAGTATTTTTCTTGTCACCCTAATTTATGTGCTGCTGTAATATTTCTGGGGGAGAAGGAACATCTTATGTCTTCCATGTATCAACAAGAAGAGCATTTCTGTCTTCTGATTCCCTTAAAACCTTTTATGGTCTTTGGTTTTCCTGTGCAACAAGAAGAGCACTTGGACTTTTCTACCTTCAAACCTGTGGCCATGTTCTCCAAAGAAGGTATTTAACACTTCTGAAGTATTTATAAAAGGACAAGACCTTGTGGTTTAGAGGAGGCACACACATTGACCCCCAAAAGATACAGCAATGTCAAAGACAGCTTCTGCTGTTAGTGAAACGTGAGGTCAGCAGCATCCAGCACTGATGGTTCAGTCCTGTTTCCTCACAAAATGAGACTTACACTGATTTTTCTTCTGTGTGTGCTCATTTCCTTTCATAATCACTTTTGAACCCATGTTGGTCCCAATTGGCAGAAATATAAATGTGCCAGAATTAGGAGTTCCCTACAATTAAAAAAAAAAAAAAAAGAGTTTACCAAAAGCGGTGTTGTAAAGGAAAATAAAAGCAGCACAGTAAGGCAGAAGAAAATGCATGTTGGTGACAGACAGAGCATGCAGGGCAGGCCCTGAGCTCTCACCCTCCTGAGCAGGGCCTGCTGAGAGGCAAGGACAGCACAAACCAGGGCTGCTGAGCCAGGGAGCCTCGGGGAGGCAGGTGCACTCACCAACAGCTGCACTCAGCTAGCTCACAGGTCTTTTCCAGCCTTAGGGACTGCAGGATTCCATGTTTCTGTGCTCACAGAGGCAGCAATATTGGATTTTATATTATCAATACAATGATGGGAGTAGTTTTATTAAAATAGTGGTCATTTGAAGGCATGCTGGCATTGTTACCTTGTGTTATGCAGATGCAAATGTACGACACATGAAACCTGCACAGATTTCATGTTCTCCTGTTCTGGATCCACATGGGAGACAATGCTTTCATGCTAATTCCAAGAAAATTCTAGAGAATAAGTGAATTACATTCACTCTTGAATTCATGTGATGCTTGTCAACCAGTCAAGAAATGAAATCAAAGAACAAAATATGGGTTGAATGAAAGTCTCCCTCAGATTTTTTTCTTGGGTAAACACTACAATTACTTTCTATAGACTCCACTAACCCCAAACATCAACTAAGCACATACTTATTTACTTTTTTGCTACAATGAGCTCTACTCATTGTCACAATATCCTTCTACAGAGAAAAGGTATGGCTTAGCACATGAAAATATGCAAGTGTCCACTAGTAAATTATATTTGTGGATATAGATTCTAATTACAGGCATATGTTTGTCTTTCTCCTTAGAGAAAAAACTTTATAGATAAAAGAATCTAGATACATTCTTCCTACACAGCATTTACTGTATTTTTTGTTAATTTAGTATACTGAAAAATCAGTATTTATCCTAAAGGGCAATGAGCCCCAAAAAACTGAGACACATTAAAACTGAGGGACAAATTTAGGTTGTAATATCAGTCTCAGACCCAGCGTGGTAGTCCAGAACCTGCTCCACCATCTCAGGTGTCAGTTTGCTGTTGTACTAAGCACAATTATTTTCTAAATATCTCTTATGAGTTTTCTTGGGCTGTTTTTCCTCAGCAGAAATAATTTCGTGATCAAATGATGCATCTGATGTTACTTGTGGTATCTCTTTAAGTGTTCTTCTAGCAAATGAAAGCATATAACAGATTTCAGCCCTCTTCAGATCAGTACAACTTGTGGTCTGAATCAATGCAAATTCTTCCCCAAAGTTTTCTGAATACATTTTAAAATAATGCTACGAGACAAATCAAGAGAAAATAAAGAACTACTGCAGCCTTATAAAATCTACTTCTGATTTTCTAATTCTTGCAATTAAAAAAAAAGTCTTCAATGATAGAGTCTTCAATGTCTACACTTCTCAGAAGGTTCCTCATGCAGTGAGAAGCGCCCTGCCTGTCACTGAGGCCAAACTGACTCCTGCATCAGAGCCTTTTCTCAGCTGTTAAACAATCCAGTGATGGCCACCCTGGAACAATAATGTAATGGCAGATTAATGATATTAACCACTAATCACCACAGCAATAGAAGACAGGATAATGTGCTGCACTCACAAATCCTTGGCTGAATTTTGTTCTGGTGCTGGCATCCCACTCACCAAGTGTTGCAGGCTGTGCTGGGCACTGAGAGCGCCGCTCCTGTGCCTGAGCCCCAGAGGTGGGTGCATCTCTGCTGTGTGCCACAACAGATGGCTCCCAGTCCTCCGGGAGCCTCTGCGTGTAACTCACAGAGCAGTGCTGGAATTCAGAGGAACAGATGTTCCTGTAAAATGTGGGAAGAATAGGAGCGTCTCCATTTACTTTTAGGATAAATGTATTCAGTGCTGTTAAATTTCTCCACAGATACACCAGGAAATAAATTAAAAGTAATATCATTGCTTTCCTGCTCTAAAAGTCATTGGCCGTTGGATGGATTTTTACTGGTTTGTTGGGGTTTTTTTAACAATCTGTCTGCTAATACTAAAAATCAGCCAGATTTTAGACAGGAAAGGGAGGATGGAGCAAATGAATTAATCTTTTTGTAACATAACAGGAAAATTCCCAGCTATGGCGTAGTCCTATATAGCAACTGCAAATCATCTGGTGGGTTGTTTGGGGTTTTTTCACAGTGAAATCTGCAATACCAATAGAACATAAAAACTGACTGCAATTCTAGTTCTTTACCTAGTCCTTTTACCACTAGAGGGCTGAAGAAACAGCTTCAACACGAGCTGGATTATCTGATAATTGGGCACTATTAGAATGTACACTAAGCATTTACACACTTAGAAACTTGACATTCCTAAATGAAAAAACAAACAAACAAATAAAACAAAACCCTGGAGTTTGCAGCACATCTTTGGAATATTTCATCATCCATGTTAGTGCAAAGGTCCCTGAGCAAATGGCCTCCAGTTTGGTTTAGAACTAGAAGCTGCCCTGAAAAATGAGTGTGCAGCTCCTGCACTCGATCATGTTTCATTTCTTGTGCCTCCTGGATTACTGACAAAGCAATGCAATCAAAAACATTGCAGCAACTGAATAAGGGCATCTGAAAGAGTAGCCCACTCTGCAAGCACTGAGCTGCCCTATGTCCAACCTAGCTGAGGCAGAGGAAAAGCTGCTCAGCTTGGCTTGACAAAGTCCACAGCCACGTTTATTTTGCCTCTGCGTGCAGCTCCCTCCTACATTTTTCTATCTGTCCTGCGATCGTGGCCCAACGTTCTGGATTTCTATGTCCAAAATGGACAATCTGGCTGAGAGGGACCCCGTGAATGTGGGAGTTCTGCCCAGACACATTCTTTGTGCTTTCTTTAGCACATTTCAGTCCAAGCATGTTCTCTTTCAGACACAAAATAAGAAGGGTAATTGTGGTGTTGTGAAATACAGAGCCAAGATCTGACCCAGCGGTTCTGCTTCTGTGTTGGTTGTATGGCATATAAGTCCCCAATCTGGCCCACAGTTGAGGAAATTAAAGTACCACTCAGGATGGAAAGATCACAGATTGTGAGGAACACAAGGAAGTTCCCTGAGTGCTGCAGCTCTTCCTTCTGGCACCACTGTGTGATGGGCATGGACATGGAACCCCACTGTGCTCACAGGCTGGGTCTGCAGCCACAGGCACAGCCCATTCCATGCAACAGAGGCTGAGATCCCCATGGAGAGGCCTCCAAAAGGCAAAATTTTCTGTAAAGGGTTGTCAGCCCAACTTCACATGGTTTTAACTTGGATTCAGGAATCTTTACAGCTTGGCATGCAGAATTCAGCACAGACACATCTTTAAAGTGTCAACACATAGACACTGCATCAAAATCCTCAGGGATGAATTGTGCAGTCTTGCCAGAGACTTGTCCAGCAGTGGATCATCATGACTCTGGAGAATAAGACAAAAGCCCACCCAAGTGGTTCAGGAAGTGATCATTGCAAATTTTCAGGGAGAATGAGAAAATCCCTGGTGTGAATCAATCTTTTTGTCACATTTTTCTGCCCCTTAAGTCAAGGTTTGGCACAAGATTTTATTTCAATATTTTCTTCCAATGATTGAATTTTTCTAATTAAGCAGTTTACTGAAAAAAGAGTTTGAAAAGCTGTTGCTTCTTCCAGAAAACCTTCTTTCTGATGGCCTGGCAAGCATGGTGGTTACTTGGGCATTGCTGTGTGATTTTGCAGTTCCATAGTCCCGAAGAAGGTAAAAATTTGCTTTGTTCTTCAGGTGACATCAGATTCCACTGGATTTAATGGACAGCTACTATAGACAGGAGTAATAATTAGATCATAATTCATAATTTTGAGGCATGTTTATGCTGTCTTCAGTCCCAGAAGTCTGTATTACACACAGGGGTTTGATGGCATAGCTAAGATTTTAAGCACTTTTTTTTTTTTTTCCTGGAGATGACACTGTATTATTGAGAGCAGTGTTTTGTCACCCTTTTGGTAAACAAGAATAACAAAATGTCTTAGACTTTGTATGTATGATCATGTGAAGTTAAAGTAACACATATAAGCTTATTTTTCAAAATGGATCATAAAATATGGGTTCATCTATAAATTCTGCCTGCATGACACTTGGGAAAGAGAAAAATCGTTTTGCAGTGAATCAGCAGCAAAGATAAGGTCAAAAATAGAATTTAAATAATTACTATTTTTAAATCACTGGTATGTACCATGATGAAAATTTTAGCTTACCTTGTAGTTTTCTCCAGAAAGACTAAAACTTAGAGAGAAGGGATTTATATTGGTGTATTGACTTTGAACTTCTCTAAAAGAGTTATACGATATTCAGACACTATTCTGAGGGTCATTGTAGAAAGTTTGAGATTAGATACATAGCAATAATCAAAAAATGAGCTAAGAACCACATCTGTAGTTCTTCACCTCTGAAAGAGATTAAATACTTGAAATAACTCAGTTTGAAATATGTAAAAATAAACTATTTATAGAAATAGAAGGGTAGGTTAAGATCAATCCTTTAACCTTCACATGAGCAAGAGTTAAAGAAAGCTCAATGACATGAGGAAAACTGTATTCAATTGCAAGATTTCAGGATGAAACAATTAGTCTTCTGTTCCATGAGAAAAACACAGGCATCTGCAGCATCTTGGATTACACCCCATCATCCCTCAGATACTGTTACAGCCATTTCAGAGGCGCAGCTTTTACTGAGCAGCTTTTGGCTACATTACTTTCCTCCTGGTCAAGATGTGACCATTTAGCAGTGATTGTTTGGGCTGGAGCATTCTGCATTTCCCTTTACCGGTACAAAGAGCTCATGGTGATTTCACTGAAGTTGGGATGCACTCTTGTGAGTGGTCTGTCTGTGACAGCTGTTCAGTACAAAAATAATTACCAGGAACAATTCTGATCAATGTTTATTCTACCAAGGCTAGATGCTAAATATGCTATGTTTCAAAAGCTGACAAGACTGTACAAATTGTGTAGAACTCATGAGATTAGCTGTCCGCTGCTCTCATGTGAAGCCAAACCAGCTGAGCTCGATCAGGACGTGACTCAGTAGTATCTGAGACATCAAATTGCTATTTCAGATAGCTCCAGCAGCAGAGCCCAGTCACTCTAGGACTGTACTGTACCAGGACTGCTTGCTGGTTTGCACATTTCATGCAATTAAGGACTATCTAATTCTCCTCTGCTAAGAGAAACAGCCAGGAATGTACCATCTGGACTTTCCTTCTACATTTTGGTGTGATATGATAAATTATTTATCTTTCCCAAATCAATCATCATTTATTCATTAAATTCTATTATTTTGCTAATGATTATTGCTGCTAATTTGTAGCCGTAGCGCCAAAGCCATGCCAGTGCTGAGCTTTCTATAGAAAGGACCAGAGCTCAAATAAACAAAGCCCCCTTGGCCAGCAGGCTTTACAGCCTCAGATTCCAGCTCAGAAAAGGGCTCAGACCTTCTGAAAGGCTCAAATTACAGGATCCAGTCCCATTTAATGCATCCCTGCAAACCAATGCTGTGCTCCTGCTGCCTCTGAGGCAGATCTGTTAACGTGGATTTCCTCTGAGCATCTGCAGTGGCACTCCGGGCAGACGTGCTTATGTAACTGTGCAGCTTTTCCCCGAAAAGGGAAAACCCTCTCGGCCTCGGCTTCGCCATGGGGCTGACACTGCTGCAAAGCACGGAGAGATCGGCGCCGTGATGCTGATGCTGATTAGCAACGTTTCAGTTACATATGGTTTATTTATCATCTGTTTTCTACTCCAGGGCTTTGGAGTTCTTCTACAGTTTTGAAAGGAAATGCTGAAATTCTACACGGATCAGTCATCATGGGAATTTCAATATGAATATAATTGGTCTTGTATAAGTGTGCTTTGGCGCTGTAAAATTTCACTAACCCTCCAGCAGAGGGCAACATTTGAAAGAAATATTTCTATAAATGCAAAGAGCAGTTCTTTTAGGATATTGCAACTACAACATATGTTTTCATCAGGGAATCATCTTTTGAAAATACAGTTTGCATTCAGTTACCAACTGGGCAAGCAAAGCAGCTTAATAATATTAGAAGGACGTGTTTAAAAAAGAAGTTATATATATATATTTAATTAGCACATTACAGAAACTTTAAGATTAAAAAGAAATCTAAGAGAAATATAATGGCTATAACTTGGACAAAAATACCGTTTTTTCCATCTTCAATCTTCTTCAAAGAGATAAAAGTTTATTATTATTATTATTAGATTCTGAAAGGAAAAATAATTCTGTCCAGAATACACTCAGTTCATTCCAGCGCTGTAAATACCGCAAATCAGGGCTGAGTGTTACAGTGGCCTACTCAGAGGCATGAAAACGGAGGCCAAAAAAGACATGGAAAGCATTAAAAGCTTTAGAGAAAGCAGTCACTGATGTATTCCTAACATGACCTAAAATAAGCTGTGTGAGGAAACGCGGACATGGAGGCAAATCTACCTTCGGAATGGGTGCTACCTGTTTATAGCATTACAGCATTATTGCTGTAAATGTATATATATATATATATATATATATATAGCACATTTATAGCCTAATAGCATTACTGCGGCTGTGCCCGGTTTTGCGGGAAGGCCGCGCTGTGCCGGCAGCGGCGGAAGGCGCGGGGCGGGAGCGGCAGGAGCGGGAGCGGCGGGAGGAGCGGTGCGGGAGCTACAGAAGCGGGAGAGGCGGGAGCAGCGGGAGGACCGGTGCGGGAGCAGGAGTGGTGCGGAAGGAGCGGTGCGCGGGCAGGAGGTGCGGGAGCTGCAGGAGCTGCAGGAGCGGCGGACGCTGCGGGAGGAGCGGTGCGGGGGCAGCGGGCTCGGCGCTGGCCGCGGTGCTGAAGGGTTGAAGCGCCCGGGGAGCGGAGCCGGGAGGGAGCGGGGCGGGGGCAGCGGACACGCCGCGCTCCCGCCGCCCGCGGGCTCTGCCGGCGGCTCCGGGACTTGGCAGCGTGTGCCCAGGGCGGCGGGCGCACCCCGCCCCGCCCGCGCTGCGGCCGGGGACGCGCAGAGCCGCGCTGCCTCGAAAGGAGCGGCCCGGAGAGCCCCGTCCCCTCCCCGCCCTCCCCCGCCGCCGAGCCCCGCCGGGCCGAGCGGAGTTTGCGAGCGCGCCTCGCTGGGCGCTGCCGGGAGCCCCGGGGTGCCTGCGGCGCTCCGCCGCCCCTCGCTCGCCGGCGCACACAGGCGCGCTCCCTCTCCCTCGCCCCCCCGACTCCGCACGCCGTCTCCACCTCGCTCACACACACGCGCGCACTCCTCCTCTCGTTCTCCCTTTACCCGTAGGTGCACCGACAGCATCGAATGCGGACCAAAAGTTAAGCGATTAAACCAATATGAGCCATCGTTGCTCGTAGCGGTACCGTGTCCAGAGCAGAGCGTCATCCAGCGAGCATCCCCGCAGGAATGGAGTCGGTAAAACAAAGGATTTTGACTCCCGGCAAGGAGGGATTGAAGAATTTTGCTGGAAAATCGCTTGGTCAACTCTACAGGTAAGGCGATATCTCTTATAGGATCCCACTTCTGAGGAAAATCGGAAGCTTTTGCTCGGCGCCCGTGGCTGCAGGAGGTCGAGTGCTTCGGGCAGGTTGGCGGTGGCGGGGTTGGGAGCTGCTGCGGTTCTGCTGGATAGAATCTAGATCCTGGAAACTAGTGCTGAGGCTGCTCAATATGGCACCCTCGTAACTTCTCTATCTGACTCGCAGATGGTGTCAGGGAAGATGTAGTAAAAGATTACCCCACCTTTCTTCCACAAAAACCGGATCCCATCTTGAAATCTTCTGATTTCAATTAGGAGAGAGAAGCAATCTTTTTGTTCCATCTTAATTTTGGGATGCACCCACAGGATCTTGCCCTCTGCCCTTAACAAATATATATAAAAAATATTCTGGTTTTGATTAGTCTTGTCCTTTGTGTAATTCATCGTCAGATGAAGGTAAACATGGAGACGTATAAATAATTGATACCTGAACGATTTTTTTTTTCTCCTGAAGCTGAAACATATGGAGGAATGTGTTTAATTATTTATCCATCTGCCTTTAGAAGCATCTGCTTGTCCTATAAATGATATACAGCTGCAATTGCTAAACTCAAAAGCATCCCGCCTGTATATTTCTGTGTGCAAAGAACATTTCTATCAGGGTCAAGCCCTGTGCACACGGATAAATAAGCCCAGATTCTGGCATACCTACGAAGTGCGTGCACTGAAGTTCACACATCGTTCTCCGTCCAATCTGGTGCTTTAGTGACCTCCACAATGTTTGAGAATAGTCTGTGAAATTCGCATAAATTTTCGATTGTACCGTCTGCTAGAAATGACTCCGAAATGTTGGGGTTGGTTTGAGGCGTTTTGTTAGATTGGTTTTCGGTTGTTTTGGTTTTGGGTTAGATTTTTTTTGTTTGTTTGGTTGGGGTTTTTTTTCCCGAATTGCAGCTCTAAGGGAACTGCGGATTTGTCTGCCCAGGGCAGGTCACGTAAAAATCTTTTTTCCATACCTATGCGGCAGTGCTGGGCACAGACACCAGGCTGTTCCACAGCATGAGTCACAACTTCTGCTGCCATTTTAAGGGAAGGGGACATAGCAGTGAACTGAGAAAGACAAAATTAAGGCTTCCATTTTCGTAGGAAGGGTACCATTAGGAAAAGCCAAAAGCAAAATTGAAGGCATCAACAATGCTATTAATTTCCTACAGTTTTTGGTTATATTTAAGTTATTTTTAATTGTTGAAAATTAATAATAATAAGAAAGGGTAATCCAGAATAACTACTTAAAATATAATTAAGGAAATAAACATCTTTTTTTTATTTTTCGTTCTTAAAGACTCTACAACATTTAAAGAAAACTATTATCTCTACTATTTGCAGTGAATAATGGAGAAACGGTGTTTGTATTTTCCAGCAAAATTCCGTTTGAATTCACACCTCGACTAACAAACTCGCGATTTGCTAATCTTTTTCCGCTCACGGCAATTAAGTACTTTGTTTACTCTTCTTAGAATCTAAACAATTTTATTGCCTTTTACGCATTGATTTCCGTTCTATTCCCGAAGACAAGACGCCCATTCAGGGAGAAAACACTCCTACCCTTTATCCACACGAACGAATTTTGAACATAAACCCACGGTGGTTTATTTTATTCACAAATTTAGGACATTTCTTAACGCAGCGATCTTTAAGCATGGAAATAATGCACCCAGAAAAGAAAAATCATGAGAATTTCAGCTGAGAAGCCTTCGGAGAAAATCTTTGCATTTTCTCCCGAACACGGATAACCTTTTAAGCTTTATTCTGCTAATGGTCAGCGCCCTGTCAGCCGGATGAGTTAACCTGAAAGCGATGCTCCTCCGAGTGAGAAAACACTTCTCCACAGAGGTGAGGGCAGCGCCTGTGGAGCCCGGAGTGGCGGCAAAGGGTCACGTATTTGCTTCTCAAGACGTCACAATTGGTTAGCTTTTCCTGGTTTTAAATATCTCCGTGGCTTCAGAAGGACATCTAGGGACGCAGTATGGGACACCTGCTCTATAAACCTGATTCTTCTTGCTACTGACACAGCGTTTTAAAAGACCTTTAAAAAATAATAATCTAAGCGTTCTAAATCATCTTTAGTGGTGCAAACAACCTTCCCTTCAGATTCCTCCACATTGTTTTCTGGGAGACGCGATTTTCAGCTAGACCCGAGGGAGGAGGGAAGGGGAAGGTGCCTGGGGCTGCTGTGGGAGGGCTGAGGGTGCTCGGTGATCCCCTCGCAGCCGGGCACTGGGATCTCGGGAAAGCCTCTCCGCAGAGGCCGCTTCCCGCTCGTGTTTCCCCTCACCGCTGTGCCAGCCATTTTGCAAATCTAAACTAGACAGCAATATCGCCGTCTCCTCCTCGCCCCTCCCTCCCTCCCTGCCGTGGATTTCTCCCAACATCTCTTTTGTTCCCAGAGCAGGAGCTCGGTGCCCCCCGGGCTCAGCGCGGGGTGTTTTTGATAAACCCTCTGAGGCCGTTCGCGCCCCGCGCCCCTCAGGCCGCCCAACATGGCGCCTCCGCAGTGCCCACAGATGATGGCTGCTGCATGTCCCACAGCTCCGAGCACAATCTTTAATGATAGATGAGCAATCCTCGGCCAGAGCTCCTCCCCGGGCTGGGGGGGAGCTGGGGATGACTAATCCTGACTCCCACAGGTCATTGCTGAGGAACAGCTGAAGGTGAACGGGAAGCAAGGAATAAATCCTCAAACCGATCTCCAAGGCAAAGGAGTGAGGGGAACGGTGAATTTAAGGCTCCAGCTCCCCGAAATGGTTGTGCCGTCAGGCGGCCAGGCCTTGACTTTCCCTTCTTGTGTCGGGCAGAGTCCTAGAGAAGAGGCAGAAGCCCGGGGACACCATCGAGCTGACGGAAGATGGAAAGCCCATGGAAGTGCCCGAGAAGAAAGCGCCGCTGTGCGACTGCACCTGCTTCGGGCTGCCCCGGAGGTACATCATCGCCATCATGAGCGGACTGGGATTCTGCATTTCCTTCGGGATCCGATGTAACTTGGGAGTGGCCATCGTGGATATGGTCAATAACAGCACCATACACCGAGGAGGAAAAGTTATTAAAGAGGTGGGACCCTTTCCCTCGTAAATCCCACATGCTCCCAGTACCACTCTCAGTCCAGCCCCTCAGCACAGGCGGGACAGGCGCTGGGTGGTTTCTCGGCATTTCCCCCGCTTGAGCCCCGATGCTCCTCGGCCCCCTCCCCTGCCGCTGCCATTCGAAGGACGGAGATCCCGTTCTTGACACAGAAACAATTTCTACCGATTATTTCCACTTTTTCATTTCACTTCCTAGCCCCAGTCTGCGGTGTTATTGTGCGGACAATTCGCCCCCCGTCCTGCCTTTTTCACATGCCTGGAAAAACGCAGATACCTCCTAAAATAAACGTAGGGGATGGGGGAAGGAGGGCATCGAATAAGGCACGGTCAGCGAGTGCTCCTCGCCGTAGAGGAGGCGGGGAGTTTTTGCGGGAATGTTTGAAAACATCAGGGCGAATTTGCTCTGACAAAAGGCGTCAAATGATTAGAGCCGTTCTAAAGCGCGCTAACGGTGGTGAGAAAGATGTGACGAATGCAGATGAGCCTTAAACACCCAAATGCACAGACAGCCCCTTCGGGCTTGCTGCCCGCACTCCACGAGGTCGGCGCGGGCTGTGTCTGTGGGCCGGGCTGCCCTGCGCTGCCCTGCGCTGCCCTGCCCCGCCCCGGGCACACGGCCCGCTGCCCTCCCGTGTCCCGCGGAGGCTCGGCGCTGCCGGTTCCGATGCTGTCCCTGCCTTTGTTCGGCTGCTCTGGGCAGCTTTTCCCGCGGGGGCTGGGGCAGAGACCGGCACCGGAACTCCTTCGCTTGCGCCGCGGGTGAAAGCTCCGGAGCGGCACAATTATAGCTTTGCTCTTCTCTCTCTCTTTTTCTGCCCCGCTGCCTTGCACTGGAAGAAAGCGAAGTTTAACTGGGATCCCGAAACTGTTGGCATGATCCACGGCTCTTTTTTCTGGGGATACATAATCACCCAGATCCCCGGAGGGTACATCTCATCGCGGCTGGCAGCGAACAGGTAAACTGCGCCTAAACTGCGCCTGAACTGCGCCTAAACTGCGCCGAGGCTCGGTCCGGGCTGCGGAGCGGGGCTCAGCCCCCCACAGCCGGGGCTCCCCTGCACCCCGCAGCTGAAGCCCCGCTCAAAGGCAGGAGCTTAGGGAGGGAAGGACCGCTTCCTTGCGGTCCGGGAACGCCACGGTGATGCTGCACTGCTCAGGCGCCTACAAGCAACCCCCCGGTTTTGCTGGGGATAGATAGCTCCTGTTGGTTTCCTTTTCCTTTAGACAGACACTTAAGGAGGTTGTTGGCAGCGAGATTCAAACAACACGTATTCAGAGGCAAATTCAGAGATTCATTATTTGATCAAAGCCTGAGGGATTTCCTCCCCCCCCCCCCCCCCCCCCACCCCGTGATTGAAGTAAAGAATTTTGTGATTTTTGTTTTAATGAAAAGGAAAGCCGTCAGCAGGAATTTTTCATTAAAGCATAAATGAATTTAGAATGGTCGAAAAACATGTTTAAATGAGACTTCCACAATGAAAAGAAAGTGCAGATGGTCCGGGGACTTAAGGACTGGTTTCTATGGTGTCTGGCAGTTTTTCAAGCACCCAGGGTGCGATTCTACCTGTTAATTAGATCCACTGAGCATTCGAGACACATGAGGCTTTCACATCCACGCTTAATGCCACAGGCTCATCGTTAGCAGGAGCAGCAGAGGTCCTAGTGCCACTCTTCAAACCAGCGCCACGCTGAGCGCGAGTGGATCCTAACCTCAGCCAAATACAGCTGTAACTATGCTCGAGAGTGGGCAACGTGACAGGGATGGGCAGAGAGGCTCAGCCTGAGCTCGAGAGAGTGACTAAAGCAAAAATGGTCTCCTCTAGATAAATAGCTTTTAGACAGAGCTACATGAGAAACGGGTATTTGCAGACAGAGGGATGCTCTGTAACTGAGAAAACACTAATATCCTACCCTTAAAAACAAACAAATCAGAACACGCAGTTTTTAAACTGGGGTATGCATTGTCTTTCTGTTTACAAGTGCCAGCGTTCTGATAACGGCTCAGAAATGTAACAGGCTTTTTTCTAATAGCCATGAAGTGCCATTTAAAGGACTGTTTACCTTTTCTTCCTCCTTTAATCATTTTTGCATCTTTACACACTCTGTAACTTATCAGGATTAATTGGATTTTGGTTGAGTAAAGGCTGCAGAATCTGACCCAGAATCAAAAGCTGTCTTCATTAATCCAAACATCAGAAAAGCCTTTTGAACCCGTTCGGATGTAAAGTGATGCAACTGCAGAGATTTGCAAGACAATGGCAGGGACAAGTCAGAGGTAGAAGCACACAGGTTGTCATGTTGGAATCAGGTTTTTCTCCTCTTCACAAACGTTTACACCGATGACAATAACTGAAGGGTACCCCAGCCAAGGCAGGTGTATTTTATCTAGTTAGGTGTCCGTGCCTCAGGTGTGTTGTGTCATTCCCAGACATCTCTGCCCACAGGTTCTGTAGGGAGCCCCGGTAACTTGGCTGCTGGCCCAAGCGGTGTAGTGTAACCCCTTCTTTTCTTTCGGTGGTTTTCATACCCAGGTCAGTGACCGGAACAGGACTAGTGATATTTATCACCTTGGGACACTGATGATTATCTGGCTGGGGTTTATGAACCTTTCCAAGATTCAGATACCATTATGAGACTGCTGAGACTTGCTGAGCTCCTCAGATTTCATCAGTCGTTTGGGGAATATGGGTAAATGCTGATGAACTTGTGGGTGCTAAAAGATCCAGACGATCAGCTGATACATGGAACTCGTGGGTGACTGAATTCTGTTCAATATATGACGCTTGAGTGCAAGGTGACATCAGAGAGGGAGGGACCACTCTGGAAAGCAGTGTCACTGAGTGGGACCAGAACACATCACAGGCTTCCAGCGTGAGGCTCTACTGAAGTAACCACTGCAACCCTAGAATGTTTCTTTTTCTTTATTTGGTGCAATGAGTGTATTTAAGTCGAAGATGTTGATCTTGGATTTTTTGTGGGTAATTTGGACACATTAATGTTACTATGGGTGTTGACTAATTAGAGATTGCTTTAGATATCTTTAGTGCTTCAAAAATGACAGTATAAAGTGATGCCTAGTGGAAGAATCAGCTAGAACTATGTATTCAGGTTACATGTATATAAAAAGATTACTAGGAGGTAATCTGATTGGAAGTATGCATGTAATTCCACTGGGAAAATTGCTTGGTATAAATGTGTGCTTTAGTCTTCTGGAAAGAGATGACAAAAATCAGCAACTGACAGCCATACAAACAAAAGAGCTTAACCAGTAACAATCATGACTACCCACCACTGGTCCAGCCAGAGAAATTATGTGGTCGTTTTTTTCACTAGGTTTTAAATTCCTGTGATGAAAGTGATGTTTTAGCTGTTGTGAAATGTTTGCAGTGGAGGGACAATTAAACAAGGTATAAGGGACAATCAAGTGTTAAGGGCTGTTGCTATAGTGAATTTCAGGCTATGTGTTCTTCTCTAAGTAGGCACGTTTTGTTTTTAATCTAGAAATGTAATAATTTAATTCAAATTAATATTCCTTATTTCACATTCATGCTTCTGCAGCTGTCTGTGAATAAAGCACCTGCTGTGCTGTCACACACATATGGAAAGGTGTGAAACCCTTCTCAGTTTTATCACCTCGTCTCAAGATAACCTGAATATCATTATATTTTAAACTTCTGATGCACCCTTTAAATGTTCTTTATGTTGGAAAAGTATAACAAAAAAACCTTGCCCTACCAAAAGCAGTGCTAAAATGCTGTGGCAGTATTTCCTCACTGATTTCCTAAGTGAACTGTTTAAACGTTTACTGTAAATCAGGAAAAATGATTTGAAATTAGTGGGGCATTGTTAGATTACACAACAGAGAATGGATTCCCAATGCAGTTGTATATTTAAAATAGAAATACCAGTTTTGACTGCATGTGCCAAGCATTTTTTCAAAAGTAAACCCGCAGTAATCACTGACAATTTTTAATTTAAAAAAAAATTATAAAACAAAGCTGAGTGACCAGTTTAGCTCATTTGTGAATACCCAAACATTAGAACCTTCTGACAAAAAGAGACACAAAGGGCAGAATAGAATGACAATTTTTTAAAAATTAAATTCACCTACAGTAATGACATATATTTCCTATTATCTGTCAAAACTCAAATCCTGGCACTACTCACATTAATAAATGTAACTACATGACTATACTACATTTCTCTACAATGTAATTATCTCTCATCTATGCTAACTCTTAATCATTGTCATTCTAATCTGAATGAAATTATACAAATTAACATTTCACTTCAAATTAGTCTTTGTTTATCAAGTGCCATTCTTCTGGTTATTAAAGGCTAAATCCTTCTTCCCAGCAAGTAATCTGATAGGATTATTTGTATGAATAGAATGAATGATATTCCAGACAACTGTCAGTGTATCTTGTCTCAGAGTCCCACAGATTTTCACTGAAACTGCCATTAGCATGTCAGTGAAATCACAATCTCTCTAACTCAGCCTTAATGACGACAGACATAAAATTTTAAGGTAAAATAACTCAGCCTTAATGACAACAAGCATAAAAATTTAAGGTAAAGTACTGGTTTAGAAATAAAAGTAAAAAAGATGTCCCCGAAGTTCCCATCTTAAATTTCTCTATTTTAAAAAGGGAAATGGTTCCATTCTTTAGCAGGTAGGCATACTGTGTGTTTTCTGATTTGCAAACATTGATTAATTCACAGCACGAGCAGGGGATTAGTGGATGATTAAACAACTTGTGAACTTGTGCGGACTGAGCTGACCTTGCCTTGTGAGGGAACCCCCCGAGCTGCCCTTGCCAAGCCCACATTTCACACTCGGTCCAGGATCCTGCAGGCTGAGCTGGTCCCTGCTCCCTGGCGCTGGTGTGGGCTCATCTGTCTGCAGGCAAAGCAGCCAGCCCTGCACAAAGAAGCCCAAGATGATTTTGTCACCCTGCATTGCAGGTCCTTTTGGGAACCAGTCTGTCCAAGGAGGGCACTGGGGGGACTGGTGCTGCTGCTCCCTCTGCCATATGGTTCAGGGTCCTTCCACTTTTCTGTCATGAGTGATGAAGCTGTTTTCACAATTTAATGATGCAACCAGGGATTTAGATGGGGGTTTGGCTTGATGAAAGGGGGCCTCAGATGTGTGACAAAAATTAATAATGTATCCGAGCCCTTATTATACGGGATTAGATGGCGGGAGGTCGACTTCTACATATTAATGCTTCATGAAGGGCTTATAACAGGATTTAGTATGAAGGGCACAGAGACACTTCCCCTCCTCCCATATACACACATGAATGAAAAGAACCTGCTTTATCTGGGTTTAAGAAAGCCAAATAAAGCTGTTACATTGTGGCTTCTGGCCATAGATTCTTTTTAAAGAGGTTTGGGTTTAAGCAATCCTCCTATGAAGCGTGTTCAGCCTAGGACTGGCGCTTAGGAATAAGTGTTCATCTCTAATGGAAAAGGTAGATTATTCTCTCTGGTTTTGGGGGCAGCTGAGTTCATCTGTCACTCCAGTATTCATGGCATAATCCCAGTTTTGTTAGCCCTGTGCTGTTCTATGCAACTTAAGGGCACAATTCACAGAAAATCACTACATTCTGTCTATCATTTAGGAAAACATAAATTGTCAGAGTGAGCATTTCACAGGGAAATGTTTACAGTAGAGGGGTCAAGAGAGTCATGGGGAAACCAGCCTGTACTGGACAAAAGTCAGAATGACTGTATCTGCCACAGAATAGCTGAACAGTGTCTCCCCATAATGGCTTCAGTTCTCAGCTAGTTTGAAATACATAGGCAGAAGTAAAAGTTATCCCAGGAAAGGTTATCAGCATGATTACAAACTAAAAAGACAAGTACATTAAGAGAAATATTGTCAGGAGTATTTAGGTTACAAAGCAGATGAACAATGACATGATAGGTATATAATTAAAGAAAAATCAATACAGGTAGTATAAGACTTCCAAATGAGTGGCTGTTCCCAGTCTCCCAGACTCAAGGAGGTGACTATGAAGAACAGCTGAAAATGCATGGGGAACAGCTGAAATAAATGAAAAAAATCACACTATTATCAAGCAAAAATAATCTTTCCAGAGTCAGTAAGGGCACAGTTTATAATTATGGACATTTGAAGCAGGTTTTAGCCATCATTATTGCTTTTAACTTTTAGCTTTCAAGGCACTTCAGGCAAGAGTGTTATAGGCTAAAATATTATTTTTTCTGAAAGTAAAAAACTTTCTGAGAAGTAGCTGTGTAACACTACACTGACAAATGTGGGATTTTGGAACTAATACAAAAGGGGAGTAATCCTCAAGACACAAAATGCAGAGAACCAAATTTATCCTTGACTAATTTTTTCAGGACTAAATATAAATTTTTCAGAATTTAGCCCTCCTTGTTGAGATATAACTACAAGAGTAGGGTTATGTTTGAAATTTGAACTTATTTTTGCATTCCATCCTCCATTGATGAAAATCCTTTGAAATCCTTATCTGTATAAAATCCCTTACACAGTTTACATCAAATTACACCAGATACTTTCAGAGAATCCTAGAATGGTTTGAGTTGGAAGAGACCTTAAAGATCACCCATTTCAAACCCCTGTGTCATAACACCCTTTCAGAGCAAGCTGAAAAAGAAACCTCTTATTTATTAGGATTATATCATCCAGATATGTCGAGGCTGTCAAATAACTTTGCTCCCAGTCCTCTTTTAGTCCTGGGTTTCCACAAATCCTTGCTGCATTAGCAGTGGTATCTAATAAATAAAACATTCTAACACATAGTAGTTATCCTCTCAAAGAACTCCAAAAACATTTTAAAAGTAAGCCTACAGATGACTCCTCTGATAAGTATGTTATTATATATATTATATATATTTATCTAAATCAGCAGAGACGGTTGAACTGCAGCCTAAGCCCTGCATGTTGGTAAGGTGATTTGAACGAGACAATCCTGGTTTGAAACATTATCTAGCAGATTACATATTTAAAGAGCAAGCTGTCCCAGAGCTAATGAGCTCGAAGGAATGAGTCACAGCTTTATCTAGACACGTACAGATATAATGAGTTGTAAAACGAAACCGCAGCTTGGGAGATTCCCCAGCTGAATTCAGACAGAAAAGAGAGAGGATTGGTACAGGGAGCAAATGAATGGAGAAAAACAGCAGACAGGGTGTGGAGGGTCTGGTTTGCTTAGTGGCACAATAGAAAGAAGATAGGATTGCAGGTGTGGAAACTGAGGAGGTTTAAACCACTAAAATAAAACAGCATGGGTAGAAGACATATGCTGGATATATGCAGTAAAAAGTTGCAAAGGAAAATCTTCTCCTAAGTAGGGCAAATGCTTATAATTTCTCAGATGGAAGCTGATCTGCTTATGAAAGGGTAATGTAATGCACTTGCTGGTAAGAACAAAAATTTGCATTGAATGGCCCAGGATTCTTTTACATTCAGCATCAATTCCAGTGATGCTGTCATCCAACAGCACCCAAGTTTTTATAAATACACATTCATGTATCAAAAAATAGGTCTGCAAACAAGCAGTGGAAGGCACAGCTGGAAACTGTGTGGGGTCTTGGCGTGAGTCAGTGGCACCAGTGGGGTTTGAAGAAGGCAGAAAGCTGGAGAACCTTGGGTTCCACATCGACCTCATCTCTGCATGGCATCCCACAGCGGTGCTGGATCCAGCCCCTTGTGTCAGCTGCTTTGCTAGAAGTCTCACCAATATTTGGGGATTTTTTATCTCCCAACCTGGCAGATCAAACCATAGCAAATTCAGGCCATCAAAATGTCCATGTTCTGTATCAGAGTCTTAGAGGGGCCTCATCACACCTGACATGGGTAGAGACAGTGCTTCGTAAGGAGGGGAGTGGTGTCAGCTAGTCCCTGGAATTTCTATATGGTCAAAGAAGAATCTAAGGTAAAAGGTTGATCACAAACTGTCATTGCCAGCAACTTTTGCAGAAGAACAATTCTGCAAAGCTGTTGTAAGCCCACAGATGTTCCATCTAGCTCCTGTCTTGCTTCTCTCTAGACATTATCTTTTACTGGAAAAAATGAACCATTTAATGCAGCACTGAGTCTTGCAGTTCCTCTCAGAATATCCTTTGGGTTGTATAAAAATGTAACATAAGCATGTCTGTGCTGTGTTGCCACCCTTGCAGGAGAAGGTGTGTCATGGATGGAAGCTGTAGGTGAAGTAAAAGAACACATTTTGAAGTCTTGAGGTGACAGAACAGTCTAAAAAGTCAAATTATGAGATAAATGTTCTTCTGCACAGAGCTGCTGCTCTAGGACCCTCCCAAACATGCACTGCTCAAGAAAGAACAGCAGAGGCAAAACCCACCTGAAGTTTTTGTACATTTTTCATAAAATAAGTCTTTGTTCAACATATTTCATATGATTTCTGTAAGGAAAATGGCAAACCAGGTCACCAACTTGAATCTAAATATGTTTCATTTATTTTATAACAACAGATTTTTTAAATCCAAACTTTAAACTAGGTTGGGAAAACTTCACAGGAAAGCTTATATTTTCAGTCCTCTTTATTTTCCACCCTTACCCAGCAATTTTCTAACTATGACCAGGGAAAATGTATTATCACTGTTTACAAGTCAAATATTTGGTCAATACACTTACTTCCTTCAAAGAAAATAATGGTCTCCGGAATATGATCGATATTCATGTAAAATTGTCAGATGCAGAGGTTTTTCAGAAAAGAATATGAGTTACATTTTACATAGGTTCTGTGTACAGTCAGAATAAACGACTTTATAATATTTTGAATTTAATTTATTTTAGTGGTGCAAAATGCTTTCACACACATCCACACACACTCTCACACACCCTATGATTCCCTAAAAACTAACAAAATAATCAAACTTTAGATAGATCTTCCATGAAATGATGGCCAGTGGCCCTTTGGGGGGGAAGAACTATTCAGTCACAGTCCTGAATTGATTTTCTATGGAAGCTGTGAAATACTTTCTGAACTTCCATACTTTTCAGTGCAATGGTAAAATACATGCCATAGTGTTTTGTAATTGTGAGTGACCAGGACTTACTGTTCTTTAATTGTTTTGAATTTTAATGATTTTTTTTGATAATTCACTGATACAGAATATATTTACGCATCTTAAAACAACAACATTTTCTTGTTTAAATAAATACTAAAAAAATCCATTCTAAACACACAGAGTTACTTTTCAATGTTTTTTAAAGGACAAATTTAGCTCAGGCACTTCATATGCTTTAGAAAAGACACATTCTTTACTTATTCAGAGAATAGAGGCATCCGTAATTGTGGAAATTGTCAAATATATTGAAAATTGACATAAATAAAAATACAGGGGACTCAGATGAGGAATTGATTCCAGCACATACATGCCTAGAAGGGTCTTTAGCTCTGTGGATTCTTTCAGCAGTTTTCATTTGCAGTCTCTGGGTGAAGGTGTCTGAGCAGGGCCCTTATTCCCACGTGTGCTGTCGGTCAGTGGGTAGATCACCCGTGTGGCTCTCAGCGTTCGCAGTGCTCTGTGCTCACTTTGCAGCTGAGCATCAGTGTCTGTAACACGCTGCAGAGTGCTCCTGTAACATCCACTGCCCGCCAAAGGCAGCAGACAACAGTGCTGCTGGACAGCTGCACAGATTGGAAATCCAGAGACCAGAATAAATACACTTATTTTTGTCCAAAACAGAAAAATGAGCCAATTCACTTGAAACCCAAACACATTCATTCCCCCCTTTCATTCCATTCTAAGCACTTCTCCCAAGCTGTCAAAGTATCTTTCTTTCTTCTCCCATCCCAAATGTCTCACATTCAAGTATGATTTTGCTGTTGTTACTCCTTATATTACAGGAGGATTAAGTCACAGTTCATGACCTTTGAGGCCAGTGTCAGCACAACACTGAACATCAATTCTAGATTCTGATTCTTGTGACTGTCTACTCAGTCCAGAAATAGAAATACATAAGTCAAGCATAATTTTTTGTTTCAGGGCTGCTTCTGGTCACTTATGAGGACCAGAATTTATTGGGGTTTTTCCCCTCTCCTTGGTAATTTCTACTGTATTTATTGTCTTCTGTGCTTATTTTCTTCCAGATATAGTTGCACAGTTGCTGATTTTGAGTCAGAAAGGAGTTTTTTTGCAAGGCTTGGGGCTGCTGAAGACATGTCATTACATTTTAATCCTGTCCTAATGCAGGGGCCAAGAATTATGGCCGTGCCATTGGTCTCACCTGCTTTATCCCTGTGATACAACACAGCTTTGCCATAGTTCACCTTCAGTCTGCTAAAGCTCTTAATTTGTGCCGTGGCATTAAAACATCTTGCGGTGTTTGGAGAGCGCCCAGAAGGAAATGGGTTTGCAGGGGTACCTCTGAATGGAGGTGCAGCCACATGGATTTCCAGGCTGAGCTCAGCCCCAGGGACAGCCCGCAGCAAGGCTGGGCTCAGTGCAGAGCCCGGCTGTGGAACAGCTGAGGAGAGGCACAGCAGGCAGGGCAGCTCTGAATCTGTGCCTGAGGGCCACACCTCTGCCTCCAGGGTGACACCGGGACATGGAGAGGGCACACAGGCACTCGTGTGGAAATGCTGTGGGGTGTGGGGAGCACAACCCCTCCTGAACAAACTGCAAACTGCGTGTGCAGGGCCTGTGTCTGTCTGAGGGGGAACGTTCACACCCGTGCACACAGCAGGGGAACCACACACACATCCAGTCGGCCATGAACACAGAAGGGATCCAAGCCTTCTAACACACTGCAGAAAACTGAGCAAGGTGCAGAACTTAAACAGAAAGGGTCACAAATCACTGGCCTAATGGACAGAAAAAATGTAAGCAGAAAAAACAGTATTATGCAATTTGAGGATTTGGTGGGTGAGTCAGCAAAATAGTTTAGAAATGCCCCAGGAACAATCAGAATTGTTCCACTTCCCAATTAAATATATTCAAATGTGAGCTGCGTTCAAATATATTGAGATTGACTGTAGCTCAAAATCGTTTTTAGTTGATCTAAACAATAATAAATATTGCTAAGTGAGACATTTAAAGCAATAACCAGTAAGGTTTTACAAAAAAAAGCACCACATCACAATATTTTGTTAGGTAGACTTCAGTATTTATGGAAATAAACGTAAGAAGATTAAAGAGCACAAAGGAGAAATACTTATTATATTTGTGATTGTGCGCTGAGAGATGCAAAGCAAATACAGGAAGATTTATTTGCTCTTGATTAGGAGTTATAGAGGAAATGGACTCAGTAAAATAGCCATGCATGACATCACTTTTAATAGGGGTTCCCAAAAAGAAATTAAAAAGCCATTTCTTGCAAGAATTGTAATTTAACTTATTCTCCTTTTAAATCTTTAGATTTTTGGGGAGAGAGAGGAAATCATTCTTATAAAGCATAATTCAGAGAGAGAATTGACTCACAAGTGACACTGGGGAATTATGTCATCATCTGCACCCTGATGTAACTGAATATTCACCAGTACTTGTGTGTTTAATACAGGCAGGGTTTTAATCTGGAAGCAGCATGTCTCTGATCATTCCTTCAGTTACATTTTCCTTGCTCTTCTAGAAGGAACAGGCTCAAGGAAACAGCTTCTCTTCAGTAAACGTGAGAACAGGGGCAATTCTGGGAAGCACATTTCAGCTGTGTGCAAATACAAGCAGATTTCAGACAGAGGATTACAAAACTAGAGTAAATTTCCTTGAAGAAACAGGTACCTACTGCAACAGCTTTGTAAATCTCATCCTTACAAAGAGATGGCATTTTTAAATTTTCTATCTTCACGTGATTTTAACAGGACAAGACCCCATTGCAGCTTATGTGAACATAAGGAGGTATTAAACTGTAAGGAAATGAAGTACATGTAGTTTTGGAGTAGAAACTTACACATAAAGAAATCAAAAGTAAAGGAAAATTTAGGTCAGAATAGTCCTCACAGTGCAGCACAATCACATGCCTGGTCAGTCCCAGCAAATGCATGCAATGTGCTGACAAGCAGAGCCAGAAATACACTGTACAGAGAGGTAAATGTTGGTTAACTTCAGGTGGAGATGAAAGGGAGCACAAGGAGGAGACCGTGGGAGGAGCTCTTTGGCAAGGCTGCCTTGCCATGCCCTCTAATATGTGTCAAACAAAGTGGCAGATAGGCACTTTGCTGTTTGAAGACTTGTTTCAGACTGTGATTCCAAATACAGAGTGTGGACTGTTGTGTGTTTGAGGAGCATTTCCATCCTGCTTCTTTAGCCCAGGCTCTGTTTCTCCCTGATTTGTGGCACTGTAGCAGTTTCTGAAGAACACAAGTGAAGGTCAAAGATTTCTGTCAAATCAGTTCCACATCAGAGATTGTGATGTCATATGCCATCACATTTATATTTGCATTATATAGCTTTATACAAAAAAAGACAGTCATGCTGGAGAAAAGGTTTCCTCCCACAAGAGGTGGATATTAATTGAATCAAATAAAAATTCAGTCAAATCAGTGGAATTGAAAGTGGATCACCACTTAATGCATTTATTTAGGCTTGGTAATGTGCTTTATTGGAAGTTAGGATGCTGTGGAATCAAAATGAGCAATTTTCAGTGAGTAGCCTCTGAAAAAAACAGCAGTAAGAATGATCTGTTTTCCACAGATATGTATTTCCAGATTGATTAACTCTTGTGTCACGGAAAATCCCAGCTCTAAAATTCTTCCTGATGCTTTTGGCCTGTGGGAAAGTGGATTCTCTTCTGCTTTATGAGGAGTGAATGCACAGTGTCCCTTTCTTACAAGTGAAGCACATGAGAAACTTACTGACCACCTCTTCTAGCAAACCATTTGGAAACAGTTCCTAATTTTGTTCCCACAGGGTAGAGAATTCAATCAGATGTGGTTGAAATTAGTGTGGAAAAGTAAAACGAGTGTTTCTAGGGAAAGTAATATCTATACCTGTGGTTGCCTAAGATACATTTCCTTAGGAAATGATGCTGAATGGATCAATCCATCCATGTTTGGTGTGGGTCTCACCAGACAGTTGTTACACTAGATGGAAATAGAAAGGGAAGTGTCCAGTCTGGTCAGGATATTCCCCTCATGGAGGGAAGATAAAAATTGATCTATGAGCAAATGCAGGACAAGTCAATTGGAATAGCAGGGAGTCACTGGCTGTCCCTTGTGCCCTCCTTGCAGGGTGTTTGGGGCTGCCATCCTGCTGACATCCTCCCTCAACATGCTGATCCCGTCGGCAGCCCGGGTGCACTACGGATGCGTCATCTTCGTCAGGATCCTGCAGGGCCTCGTGGAGGTACGGACAGTCTGACACCACCAGTGGATGGCATGGGGGGCTGCTGGCCTGGAACCAGCAACTGCAGCTTTGCAAGGGAGAGAGAGGGGTTTAAATCCATTGCTGATGTTGAATGTAAAGGATTTCGATGGATGAATTGTAGCTATTTGATTTTCCCTCAGCTATAAAATTTCATGGCAAAGTATTCCCTGGCTGAGAAGCCAGTGGGATATGCATCTAGCAGTGAGGTTTCACTGAACTCCTGAACTGCACAAGGCTTATACTGGTGTCATTCTCAACAGTTAATTGCTGGTCAGTATCACAGAATAAATACATAATAAAAGCTTAGGGTTACATCTTAAATCCTGACCATGCCGTGTTTTTGTTGGAATGAATAAGAGATTTACTGTCATTTAAAAGAGGAAAGAACCAATCCAGTCTATCCTTTCCCTTCCCTTCCCTTCCCTTCCCTTCCCTTCCCTTCCCTTCCCTTCCCTTCCCTTCCCTTCCCTTCCCTTCCCTTCCCTTCCCTTCCCTTCCCTTCCCTTCCCTTCCCTTCCCTTCCCTTCCCTTCCCTTCCCTTCCCTTCCCTTCCCTTCCCTTCCCTTCCCTTCCCTTCCCTTCCCTTCCCTTCCCTTCCCTTCCCTTCCCTTCCCTTCCCTTCCCTTCCCTTCCCTTCCCTTCCCTTCCCTTCCCTTCCCTTCCCTTCCCTTCCCTTCCCTTCCCTTCCCTTCCCTTCCCTTCCCTTCCCTTCCCTTCCCTTCCCTTCCCTTCCCTTCCCTTCCCTTCCCTTCCCTTCCCTTCCCTTCCCTTCCCTTCCCTTCCCTTCCCTTCCCTTCCCTTCCCTTCCCTTCCCTTCCCTTCCCTTCCCTTCCCTTCCCTTTTTTCCTACTGATGGCTGGTTCTTTGCTCCTCACAGCCACAATACTTGTGTTGTGGGAATTGCTTTTAATTAGTGTACTTTATTGTATTAAAAGATTCCCCAAAAAGGGTGCAGAAAGTGCCTGGAATTTAGGTGACTGTCAACCAATTTCTTAAATTATATGTGTACAAATCTGGATCTATTCCTGGCAAGGGATCTGCATGCTCAGAGGTGTGTTTCACTGCAGATGGGAGGAAGAGAAGCAATAGGGTCATTAATTACACAATAAACAGCCACTGTAGACTCACACATTTCTCCAATACTGCTCAAAGGAATTATTAATGCAAAAAATTCCAAACAAGTTGTTTGAAGAAGGTTAATGATGAATAATGACAATCTTATATCTTTATATATTTAAAAAAAATTTATAAAATACTGAAATGAGCAGGAAAATGGTTACAGGATCTTCTGTCAAAGCAGAAGAAGTGATTTTACCATTTTCTGCATGTTGAGGCTCATCCTCTCAATATTTGTGAAACAGTAATTGCAAAAAGTTATTAATTTTTCTACTTTTTGCAGAGGAAACAAAATATCAGATTAGGAGAAAAGTGAATCTATATAACCTATATAATACATACATATGGTGTACATGCATATACCATAATTCTTAATGAGGACTTTGTGTGCAATTACTGTACATTTCATATAACATCTTCTAAAATTCCAACACTGCAGGTTTAGTTTTTCTGTTGCTGAGTTAAAGGCTGGTTTTGGAGAGAGACCTAAAAGGTAGCTGGTTTAAAATCAAGTCAAGTGATATCCTTCAACTACTTGCTTTAGATCTTATTATTTAGATCTTATTATTTAGAAGCTTATTATTTAGAAGCTTATAGATCTCATTTTCTAGTTTTAGAGCAGTGGCACTTTAATCTGTATTTCCTAAGTTATACTTTAAATGTTAGGTTAAAAAAAAAGGCTTGGATAAATGGGTCCTGCATTAGAAAGACTTCAGAGGGTCTGTGTTGTCATCCTTCCTTTGGTTCTTGGGCACTAATGCTGGTACTCTTTAATTATTTGCAGTTCTTTCTGGAAGGGGGAGGGGGTGCAAAAGGAAACATGTTTTATATTTGTTTCATATGGTCTCTTGAATTATTGGGAGTGATAAACAAAACCCATTTCAACTTGAATAGACATTGATGTTTCTCTGTGGCTGTACTCAGGCTTTGCTATAGAAGTGCAAGGCATTCTCAGCCTCTTGTTGATAGCAGTTAAAGATAAGAACTCGTGCAAAGACAATAAATAAAGTGAGTGACTGAGCAGTATCAGCTAACCTGTGGCACACCCGTTCCCCAGGGGGTCACCTACCCTGCCTGCCACGGCATTTGGAGCAAGTGGGCCCCCCCATTAGAGAGAAGTAGGTTAGCAACTACTTCCTTTTGTGGTAAGTAACTCTGCCTTTTTGTCCTCCTTCCATTTGGAACGTACAAGTGTTTTTTCTGATTTCCTGAACCTGGTTTTTCTCCCTTTTCATCCATGTCTTGTTTTGTAGGTTCCTATGCAGGAGCTGTCATTGCAATGCCTTTAGCTGGGATTCTAGTGCAATATACTGGGTGGTCTTCTGTGTTCTATGTGTATGGTATGCATTTCTGCTCCTTTCACTCCAGAATTGCTTCACCTTGCTCTACCCTTTCTAAAAATGGAAAAGCTACTGTTAAGAGGACAAAACCCCCAGAGAAGTGGGACCTGTAAGCTAAAAATACAGTCTAGGGAAAAGAACACTGAAAGAGCAGAATTTAAAGAGCAGAGGATGTGAGAAAGCAACGTGACTAAATAAGAAAAGCTAGCTCACGTTGAAACCTTCATCCCTTTTAGCACAAGCAGTGCAAACCTCTGGGCAGATCTATAGGATCTCTGCTCATGGTAACCTCTCTCAGACTGATAAAACTCCAAATTTGGAGTTCCTGCCCTGAATAAGTTGTCCTAATTTTTATCTGAAGACCTTCATAACTTTATTCACACCAGTTGTGTTAACCTACACTAACAGAAAAGAATGTCCCAAGGGAATTCATTCTGCATTTATGTGAATTAAGTGAAAGCATTATAGAAATTTAATTAACTACTCAGGAAGTGCACTGCTATGTTGAAAAAATTGCCAGTCTTCTATTTTGCAGGTAAAAAATTTAGTGCAGTAGTCAAAGAGCAGCATGTTAAAGCTCAGTGGGCCTTCATTTACAGTTTGGTAAAATGAAGTGGAAGCTGTTTTATTGCATTGCATTGTACAAATTGATGTTAAGATTAGTGAATATTCCCTTCCAATGTCATCATTCTGTAAATGAGGCCAAGGCTGCTTCACTTAGCTCCAGTTCTGCATGTATTTTGCACAAGTGTTATTGACAGGATGAAACTCCCTGTTGGAGAGTTGCCTCTACTAAGGGAACTCAGTAAAGAAGCACTGTCACCAATTGCCATTTGAATTTGTTGTAACTCTTCACACATGTTTCTTCCTTGCTTGCTGCTTTACTGTGCTTTTCTTTTCAAAGTCTTTCTTTCCATTCCAAAGGGAGCTTTGGTATAGTCTGGTACATGTTTTGGCTTTTGGTTTCATATGAGAGTCCTGCCAAGCATCCTACAATCACAGATGAAGAGAGGAGATACATAGAAGAGAGCATTGGAGAGAGTGCCAACCTCCTAGGTGCAATGGAAGTAAGAATATTACCCACACACTGCTTTCCAATGGGATAGAATGAAAAATAAACATCCCAGCGCCCAAATACAGACAGCAACAAAAAATCAAACACTCTCCTTTAAGATGGAAAAGTGTATTTTCAACAATTTGAACACATGTATTCCTGGGGGATGGGCAGATCTTAAATGTGCTGGTGGATTTCTGGGTGGACACTGTTCTTGCACTAAGAGAACACAGGTTCCAACTCCTCCAGCAGATGACTCACAGAATTTATGCCTCTTTTTCTACTCCAAATTATAAAAAAGAGGTACAGCTACATTTGAAACTGCAGCTTTATTTAGACTTCTCTCATATCGGGAGCTGAAAAAGTCAGCTTCCTTCCTGTATAGGAATTTCTGGAATGCTTTCCTCTTCCTAAAAGCAAACTGCAGGGAAAGCACTACTCGGTGCTAACGCCTATCCTTATTATTTTATGTTTTGTCTGCCAGAAAGACTGCAAGTTGCAATGGAGCCTGCTTTGAGAGCTATAAGAATATTTCCCAGTATAGCAGTAATTTTGCTGGAGATGTTATCAAGCCGCTCATAATCTTAGTTCTGTACTGGTTTAGGTCTCCAGAACTGCTAAAAACCATGTATGGACTCTGAATTTTCCAGCCACTTAACACTCCACTCATGCTAACTAATAATCATCTTATTTCTGTAACTGCTGAAAAGCTTTAGTGGAACTATTGCCATGTTTGCTCACTCAAGAAAACAAAAAAAATTGCTTAAGCCCCACTTCATCTGCATAAATTTTTACACCTTCCCTTCCCAGCAGACCCTCATTATGTTTTCTATTTGGTCAGAACACTGGTTCTTGATTGAACTCGGGAATTAACAATTTTCATGTTAGTAAAAGCTTTGTTTTGTATTAAATAAGGGACTGAAAGCATTACAGAGTCATTTTTGGATAGCTGCCATTATTAGGTGTTACTGAGGGCCTGTCTCAGTTGGTGTCCATCAGCATCCAGTAGGGTTCATGGTTTTGAAAATCTGATGTGAAATGAGTAACTGTGAAGGATGTCCATACAATTCTAATTTGGACTGTACAGTTTCTGTCTATTTTTTATTGTGGCTTTTTAATTAAACATTTTTTTTCTACAGTGATTAACTTGTACCAGTTCAGTTGCTTCTAAAATATTTAAGCTGAAATTCTTCCCATACCATCAAGTTAGATTTTCTGGCTGTCTTCTCATTAATTAAAGTCATTTAATTAATCCTTACCTCTCAGTGAGGTGTAATTTAATAGGTGTTCAGGGGGTTGCACTTGTCCATCTATGGGCTGCTTTTCTTTGCAGAAAAGCCAGTGTTGAATCAATAGTGGGCGGAATTCAGCCTGAATTCTGGCTGGAGTGATTTTATCTGGGTATGGATCCTGTGCTTGCATCCACTCAGATGGGTGGCAGCCTGGGCTGGTGGACAGGTGCTGGGACTCAGCAGGTTGTCCATCTGTCTTGCTTTGTTTCTCTACACAATTTAGTTTAAAAATACAATTAAAAAACAAAAAAATATATTGACCAAGCACTTTCAGCTGAGGCTTGATAAAAAAAAACCCAAAACGTAAAGTACTGCAATTCGGATTTAAATGCTAAAAAGACATGTTTGCAGCAAATCTGAATGCAATCCTGTAGTTACAGTGTCAAATCTGCCTTACATACAGCAACATTGTCTTTCAAAGACATTATTATTTAAAATGTCATTTAAAGACGGTATTATTTTGGTCTTATGTCCATGTATGCCCATGTTTATAAGAGACAAAAGCACTTGTACACGAGTCTTGTGATACAGTCAAGTATCCCAGAGTCTCTCCACTTGTGCATTTTGCAGTAACTTTTATATGCTGTGTGTATTTGTGCTTGTTGGACTGTGGCTAAAGAGAGGGTGAGGAAAGGGAGGATGGAGAGCTGATAATGATCAGCATGGCAATTGGATCTCCTTTCTGTGTTTCAGAAATACAAAACACCGTGGAGGAAATTTTTTACATCTATGCCAGTCTATGCAATAATAGTTGCAAACTTCTGTAGAAGCTGGACTTTTTACTTGCTGCTAATTAGTCAGCCTGCTTACTTTGAGGAGGTGTTTGGATTTGAAATAAGCAAGGTATGTAAAAAGAATGTAAGGCTTTTATCTTAACTAAGTAAATAGCAGAGCTACATTTGTAGTATTTATGAAGAATAAGAAAAAAAAGTGTTGTGCATCTTTATCATGGATTTACATTGTAAATCTTACCCATCTCAGCTCCTGTTTCCTGGACCTGCACGAATAAGTGAAGTAACAACTGTGACACAGGATGGGATAGGAAAGGGTGGAGGCAGGATGAGATTGAGGGATAATCTGCCTGGGGCTACATTGCAAGTGAAGGGCTCAAACCAGATCATGCTGGCATTAGCAAGGTGTCAGCAGCCCCGTTCCACTGTGTCCCTGAGGCCCCAGGGGCTGCACAATCCCACCAAAGCTGTGGCGAAAGCAGTGGCAGATGGATTTTTCCAGGTGCCTTCTGAAAAGCAGGACTGTCCTGTTCTTGCAAGGACAGTATAATGTGTCAGCTTTCTGTATCTCCCTTTCTCATTTAGAGAGGAGAAAGGTGGTGGCAGACTGTGAGATCTGGGGGTGATCTAAGGTTCCCTGGATCCATGTGAGGTTTGGATCAGCCCTGTGAGGTAGCTCTGAGTACACACACACCATCTCCTGGAACAGTCACCACAGGAGCACTGTGTCCTGTTTGCTGTGTATGCGTGGCCCTTCGAGTGCCACCAGAGGATATTTAGTGTTTTATCTTGCATACAGGGTTTCTCAGACATATCTTTTCCCCCGTGCACTTTGCAGCCTGGTCAGAAATCAGACACGTGGCCATTGTGCACGTGGTGATGGTGCACAGGGGATCTGTGTAGGCAGGTGAGGCTCCCTGCAAAGCTGCACTAAACACCAAAAGAAAGGTCCTAACTCAGTCTGACACGTTTGATCAGGAATCTCCTGAAAATTCCCACACGGGTGAGGTGAGGGGGAAATATAAACTGTGAAAACAATTCATAAACATAAAGTGCCATGGCATCAGAGGTTCTTAAAAATACTCACTATATAAAATAAAATAAAATAAAATAAAATAAAATAAAATAAAATAAAATAAAATAAAATAAAATAAAATAAAATAAAATAAAATAAAATAAAATAAAATAAAATAAAATAAAATAAAATAAAATCTTCTTATCGCCGGTTTTGTTCATTTCATAACCCAAGACTTTTAGTTTTAACACAGAGTGTGACATTGAAGAGAAGTAATTAATTAGCTGCTGAATGCTTCAGAAAATGAAGACTCAAGGATTTCTTATTGTTTGTACTTTCCTAATCCCAATTTTAATTTTAGGTGGGTATCTTATCTGCTGTGCCGCATTTAGTGATGACAATTATTGTTCCTATTGGGGGACAAATTGCTGACTTTTTAAGAAGCAGGCAGATTGTTTCAACGACGAATGTGAGAAAGATAATGAACTGTGGAGGTAAGTTCTGTGTTTATTTTAAAGTTGCTTGGAGGGATTTGGTGTTCATACTGTGTTCTGTCTAGAATGAAAACAAGACTGCACAGTTGTGTGTTCTTAGGAGGCAGTTCTTTCTGCATTTGTTATGTAATGCAGGTGTTGTTACTGAAAAAAAGAAAACATAGGTGCTCCCATTCGCCATTTCCAAGCAGTTCTTTGGTATTTGGAAAACCATTTAAACTGTTAAAGGAGTAGGTGAACTCTTGGAGGTAATTTGCCTGCTCTTAGCTACTTACTCAGTCTCAGCTCTCATCTGAACACGCTCTGCACTGTGAGAGCCCAGACAACTCCCTTGACTTTCTACATTACTACATCCTTGACTTCTGAGATGTTAAAGCTGTGGTAAGGGCTGGAAAATTCATAAGTAGGTTAAATGTGTGTTTCCATGAGAGTTGGCTGGAATGACCTAACCCCATCACAAATATTTATTTTCATCTTAAAACTGACAGAAAGTAGCAATAAATTAGCATACAAGGAGTAAAATAAGTATTTTTTTCTGAGAGGAAGAACTTATTTTAGAGATGAAAGAAGTACCTGAATATATCCCACTCTGAGGTAATGTTTTATTTGTGTTGCTATGAAATATTGTGGCATCCTAAGGCCCGCAGTATTTGAGAGGGAATTAAATTCAGTGCCTGGTTTTATTTATTATTTCACCAGGTTTTGGTATGGAAGCAACTCTTCTTCTCGTGGTGGGATATTCACACAGCAAAGGAGTGGCTATCTCATTCCTAGTGCTTGCTGTGGGCTTTAGTGGATTTGCCATATCTGGTAAGATTATATTGCTATTAATACTAAACTATTTTATCTTAAGAGACAATTTAAAAGCCCACTCACATTGGAATTCCCAAAGGACATTATTTGTGATCATTACAAAGGAATGTATATTTGGTATTACAGCTTTTACATAAGATTATTTCTGTTCAAGTAATTCAATCTTTCCCATATTCATTGCAGCAAATTAGACTCTCTTCTCGTTAAGATACTAATGTACACTGCAGATTTTTCTTGAAATCAAACATAGAATGGACTGGTATTACACAATGACACCTAAAATTATCTTTGTTTAAATAGAAGTCTTTTATTTTTTCCCTACTATGTATTGGTTATTGATTTGTTAACATTTTTATTAATCTGGGGCCTGTTAGTATTATTTCATTTTGGAGCCCAATTACTAGAATTTCTTTTCTGAATTAAAGCTCAGCCATTCCCCTTTCCTGCTGATTCATCAAGGTTTGCCTTTGCCTTTTCCCTTCCCAGACCCAAGTCCCCTGGCCCCCCTTGTTTTCCCACTGTGATTTTCGTATCCTCTCCCATGCTGGTTCCTTCTGTCTCACACAGGCTCTCTTTCGTTTTGTGCCAAACATCCAAAACCTCCTCTAATCAAACCTGTCCTTAGTCTCATGCATTCTGCAAGGTAGCATTCTTGTTTGTACAATTTGGGAAGTGTACTGCTTTCCCCAGGCTGGCCATATCACACTGCCTGCCTGTTCCCTTTGATTATCTCTGGCCAAAGGTTTGGGCTCTCTTTTCACTTAAGGACTTACTGTGGGAACAATTAATTCTGTCTCTTTAGATGACTTAAATACTTACTGCATACATTTCCAACAGGATTGTGCTGCTGGAAATGAAAGAGAACAAGTAAATACCTTTCAAAATTAATTAGCAATTCAGTGATAGATACTTTTTTCTCCAATTTATCACTGAAGAATAGAAAATAACTCCCTTCTGCAGGTTTGTGTGACACAAAGAAAAATGTGGGCAGTAGGAAAGGAACATGTTACAAATTGGAAGAAGAAAAGACATTATTTACAGCATGAAATGGTCATGTAAGGGACTATGAAATACAAATTGTCTCCTGCCTAAATATCTTCGGGGTTCTCTACTCCACACAGACACTACTGGGAGGTTTTGGGAGAAAATAGACCTGGTATAACTTTAAAGTACTTTCCTCAAAGAAAATGAAAACCCAGTGTCTCTCTAGGAATATTTAAGCATTATAAGTCTTACAGGGATAAAGAAATGCAATGAAGCAGCCCAAATAGATTACAGTGAAAATGTCCTGTCCCTTTTCCCAGCCGCAGTGCTGCTCTGCTCTGGGTGTGAAGGCTCTCTGCCCTTTCTATTGCAGGATTCAATGTCAACCACTTAGACATTGCCCCGAGGTACGCCAGCATTTTAATGGGGATTTCTAATGGAGTCGGGACCTTGTCTGGAATGGTTTGCCCTATAATTGTTGGAGCAATGACAAAGAACAAGGTAAATGCAAACAGAGTTTTCAGATCCTGCAGTTTGATACAACTTGTTTCAATAGCAAGGCCTTTGTATAATACAGCTTGCCAGGATATCCGTACTGGAGTCTGGGACGTGCATCCAGGGATGCTGATTTGAGGCACACTTCACTGTATGCCCACTGGGTTGATGCTTTTGTGGGCTGATAAATTTTCCAAAGAAAGATGGATATCAATATTTCTACAATGGACACTTAAATGTTTAATTGTGCTGATTGTCACAGCCTCAATCCCCAATTTAAATCTTGCAGTTCAGAGGAGTCAGGTAAGTCTGTGTGGCGCTCTGATTTGGCAATTTCTTCCCTGCAGACACGTGAAGAGTGGCAGTACGTCTTCCTCATTGCTGCTTTAGTGCATTACGGAGGTGTGATCTTCTATGGCATTTTTGCTTCAGGAGAGAAACAGCCCTGGGCAGACCCTGAACAGACCAGTGAAGAGAAATGTGGCTTTATTCACGAGGATGAACTTGCTGAAGAGACAGGGGACATTACTCAGAATTATGTAAATTATGGTACCACCAAGTCTTACGGTGCTACGACCCAGGTCAATGGTGGCTGGCCTAATGGCTGGGAGAAAAAGGAGGAATTTGTACAAGAGGAAGTACAAGACTCATACAACTACAAGGAAAGAGATTATTCATAACAAACCTAAATATTTGGTATATTTTGTAGTGTTTGTGATTAAATTCATTGTGATTGTTTGCACACAGAAATAAAATGTGGTATGAACATGTAAACACATATCAAACAGGAAGGTCTTACTGTAAAAAAAATACATCCAAGTGCAATCTGTATGAGTTGTGATGTCATCACTTTCATTAGGTTATATTTGTTCTATAAACATTAGAGTTTTAAGGGTTTACTGGTCAAAACTATAGAGGCAAGTAGATACTTTACAGTATACAAGAGCTAAAACTCATAATTAAAGATTAAAGCACAACTAAGCAACCAAGTTGGCACATCTAATGCTCTTTTTAGAAAGCCAAAACTACTTGATCATTAAAAATGCACTTATATATTTGTTACACTGTATTGAAAGAGATTGTGTTAAAGGCACACATGTACTCAGTGCAATGTAGGAGCTGTGTGTTTGGCCCGGGACAAGAACTTTCTCAGAGAAGAGAGGCTGAGGCTGAGTCCTGGGCAGTTGCGAGGATTGATCCAGTTCCCTGAGCGGTAATTGTATCAAGCCTAAGGAACAAAGAGGGCATATTGTATGTTTATCGTGATTACATGCTGCAGGCTACTCTGTGAAAAACAAAGGAGTTGTTTAGGAGTTTTATACTGAATGTTTGGGCACAAATTCTTATTTCTGTTCTTTACAGAACCTCATGAAATTATAGACATTGTCATGTTCTTCGCTGCATTTATCAACTCATATAAAAACGATAGAATATTAAGTCTGACTTTTCAGGCAGCCTGGAAAATCCCTTTATCAAAAACCAAGCTTTATTATTCTGTTCTTTGCAGTATATTCTGAATTTGTACTGGTGTCTGTAAAAAGAGAAAAAAAGCCCCAATATAACATAGAAAAAATATAGTCTTTTACAAAATTCCAAAGAGAAGTTTACTATGAGCAAGTAGCCCTATGAAAAAGGATGCATTTGTTTTGCAGAATATTTTGAAACCAATAGAAGAAACAGAGAATAATTTAACCCTTATTCTTCCCTTAATAGCTTTCATATTTTTACACATCGTGCCACAGTTGTATACATAGATACGTTTATTGAAGATACTGTAATTATAGAAAATGTTGTTATTTTAGAAATCCCTGAAATAAAAGATGTATTTGTCTTTTGATCAAACCTAATAATAATGGACACTGAATACGAGTAACATAAAAACTCACAATAAACCAAAGTGGTGAATAACTAGTGTTGGGTTGAAAGAAGCCAGCAAGCATCACGCTTGTCTTTTTAGCATAACTCAACAGTGACTGCAACATTAGTGTACCAAGCAATAAGTGCAATGCATAACTAAGTGCATAATCTTCTAGATGATCTATTAACCTTCATTTAGCTTGTTGTATATACTTGGGGTTGTTGGGATTGAACCAAACCGAACCAAATGAAGTTAGCAACACCAGACCACTTCTTAATACTCTAAAATGACAACGATGATCCATTTCTTAATTCAATCAATGATTATTATTGTATGTAATAATCCATTCTGGATTCTTGGTCTGTTCATTGTATTGTGCTAGTGATTGGAAACCCTGCTACCGCAATATACAACTTGAGGATTGTTTTTTCTCCTTTTTTTTAATGCAAATCATACCTTGACCTTAAAAAAAGAAGTATTTTGCTTTGTGCCTCAAAGTGCTGTAAAACGTGACCATAGCTTTTGCTGTGTTTAATGAAAAAGATGTGGACTGTGTCACTTTTGTTGCTGCAAAAAGTGTTAATAAAATGCTCTATTTATCCTTTTATATAAAAAGGACCACTACAGTTTCTTGTAATTTTTAGATGTGTGGAAGGGAGCAGGAGGATCAGTGGGACAGATGCACTGGACCTGGGAGAGACACACTCATCTGAGCCAAAAAGCTGGCGTAGATCAGCGTTCTCTACAGAAAATGGAAAACTACACATTACTGTTGGTGCAATTTTTCCCTTTCTTGATTATACAATAAGGCTCCCTAACTGAAATCTATTACTTTCCATCCATTTTTAGATAAACCCCACAGCCATCAGTAACTTTAGGAAACCTGCTATTAAAAATACTTTTCTAATAAAATTTTTAATTTCAGTAATTTTCTTTCACCAGATAGAATAATGCAGAAACATCAAGCTGAACAAAAGGCTTCAGAACAGTGACCAGAGCAGTAGCAGGCCCAGTGCTTTTCATCGATAGCCTGGCTGTCAGGAGATGCTGAGTCAGTCACCAGACAAAGTTAATGCCGACTGTTTGGATGGACTGATGTGATGTTGCCATAGAAACTTCCCAAAAGAGTCAGAAGTAGGGTGAGTAGGGGCTTCAGAATTACTGTTGTATTTATGGTGGTCAGTGGACAGTCTGGAAAATATGAACTAAATAAAAATCAACTCTTTATTTTCAGTGTAATCTTATGGGTTCTCTATCTTGGAATTATTTCAATAATGTCCTTCCATTAAATATAGATAGGTTTATTTTTCTTATTAGCTTTGAATTATGTAGAACAAAGGGGACATTTTAATCCAGGCATTAGACACTGCACTGTCCAAGAGAGCTACAGCTCAGTGAGGACCTAACAATTGCCTGTGAATGCTACACTACCCAAGGAACCTCCACATCCTTTCTCCAGCTCTCTGCTTCTGCTTTGACTCCTTCACTTCCTCCTTCAAAGGCCTAGCAGAAGAATCCATTCTTCTGGGAAGGAGAAGGAGCATGATAGGTCTTAAGGTTTTTACTTCTTCACAGACTCCTATTGATGTGGAAATCCAGGAAGCAATTACCAGGAACATGACCCAGAGGGAGGAAGGGGAAATGCAGAAGATAATTGGGCTCTTCAAAGACAAGCAGCAGCAACATCTGTGTCTGCTTTAGGGAAAAGGAGACTTGAGGGACATGACCCTTCCTCTAAAGCCCTGTATTTCTTCTCTTGCTATTTCATTTTTATAAAATAGCAGTGCTAAAATACACCTCTTCAGCCTTTTCTGAACGGTGCCCTTTCGGCTCAGAGGTTCCAGCTCTGCACAGGTAAGATGCTCTGCTAGCCTGCTGCACAGGTATGGCGTGGTGCTCCCCCTTCTGGAAGCCTCAGAGGCTTGAATCATCCCTGTTTGTCAATCAGAGCGTGTTCACAGTCACTGGATGGTCTTGACTTGTCACCAGCTTCTGTTCTGTTCCCCATCGGGTACTCCCTGCTCACTTACTATGTAGAAAAAAAAGAAAGGGATTGTTATTCCCATTTGTATTTATGGCTTGGTTATCTTTTCAGCGAGGGCAGTAAAAGGAAGGGGCAGAATCCAGCCTCTGTTAAAACTGCTAGAAAAGCTTTGCATTTAGACAGGTTAGAATAACACCTGGGATGCTCACCTGCATGTCCTCAAATGATTCCATATGGACAGTTATCAGTCAAATTGACAATTCTTAAAATATTTGAATCTCCCTCAGTGGGATGGATCCCTTCTGTTAACACATACTCTTTGTTGCGGAGATAAAGCTATCATAAAGTGTTCTTTGCTTTCAAAAGTGATCATGAAATTCAATTGATCCAATTTAAAAAAAAAAAAAAACTTTCCTAAGGGGAAAAAGAAAGCCTCAAGGTAAAGGTTGAATAAAAGTTACAAAAGAATATCTGCAAATACGGATGAAATTCTCTTTCAGCATGAAGCTAGGAATAGGAATGAGGGTGGAAGTCAGAATAAATGTCACAGTTCAAAGCCGTACCATAAGAAAGATAACATCACAGTCTCAGTTGCTGCCTCTGAAAGATGAAATGTTTTGTTCCTTTCATGATAAGCTGTGAAAGAGTTTCAAAGCTAGTCTAAGTCTAGATTAACTACTTAACAGCAGCTGCTTTTGTACTTATTTGGAATTTGTCTGTGTCTTTTGCATGAATAATTTTCATTGCACTGGGAGATTTAAGAGTAAATAATCAAAGGACCTAGAACTACAGTCAGATATTTTAATTAGATATCTATGGATACCCTCTCTATCCAGCTAGTGTGTCACATGTTGCTATTCTAGCTTTGCTTAATGTCTCTTCACTCAGCTGTAACCCCAAGCACAGCAAAGAATTAAATGTAGTATCTGTTTACTTATGAGCCACTACAGAAGCCCGTGTACTTAGTTATACTGAGGTCAAGTCCTTAGAGCGTATCTTCCATGTGTGGGAATTAATGTCACAAAATGATTGTTGGCAAATGTCTCCTTGGTAAAACTAACTTTAGAAATGTATAATCCTTGCAGGTTTTGTTTCAGGTGGAGACATTCTCTCAAACACCACAGGTGAGGCATTAGAAAACAATACAAAAATCACATTTTGAGCAATGGTTTAACCTCCTGTGACAGGCTATTATCTGTAAGAAAGTAGGTAGAGAATAAGTATGAAACACATGTAATGTCAGACATAAAATATATGGGTAAGTTAGGAAATAAAGCATTATAGGAAGTTGGAGGAAAAGCTTCCAGAAGGGCTGACAACATTCCTCACTTTTTCACAGAGAATGATAAAATGGTTTGGAATGGAAGGTGATGCCTTGGGAAGGCTGGCCTGGAACAGAGACTGGACAGAGCCAGAGAATAAAGCAGGGATTTACTGAAAGCCTTTAGGGCACACCTTGGGCAGGACAGGGCCTGGCCAGGGCTGCACCCAGGTTGGACCCAAAATGATCACAAAAATGGACAACTGGTCACAAAGTCTTACATTTCTGTAAGTTCTGGTCCATTTGCACACTGGGGTTTAATTGTCCAATTCCAGCTCCAGGCTGTGAGGTCCCATCCCTCTTTTCTCCCTCCAGCCCACCCTTGTTTGTGCTTTGGGCTGAGAGCTGTCCTTGGTGTGCAGCAGGAAAAGGGTTTGTTTTGTGTCCCTGCTGTGTGCAGAGCTCAGCAGCACTGACTGTGAGCTCAGAGCTGCACCCTGGGCAGCACAGAGTCTGAAACACAGCAAAGATCAAACTCAGGACATCCAAGAGACAGAGAGGAGAAGAACTGCCTGAGTGTGCAGTGCTCACTGCCGGGTGCCCCTCAGGCCCAGAACCGCCCTGAGCACCCTGCACCTGCACCCCACCAAAATGAGGCCTGGAAGCAGAAAATGAATTATGAGAAAGCATGTAAAAGAGAAAGTTGCATTGTTAAGATTGGAAGACTGCCATTTAATAAGAGTTTGTATTGTATAATTAATTGAGTGTGCCAACACTGGCTAGATGCCACCAGTGGCCCTGCACTAAAAGAGTTCGTGAGGAGAACATGATAATTTGCTTCAAGGTAAACATCAGAAACAAAACTGTTTTCAGTTTTAATATAGAAAGTTTCAATGGTATTTTCCTGTTTTGGAAATGTTAGTTTGTGGAATTAGAATTGAATCAAATGAAGGTAAGGTCAGCTTTCTTCTCGGTTGTGTTTTTCTGTGGGGTTATGTCTGATCGTAGGGTCAGTAAAGCACAAGCAGTTTACCCTGCGTGGATGGAACACCAAATAAAACGTGATGTGGGTGATGTACCATTTGTATAATGTACATTACCTGTACGGTATGTGTAAATCCGTACAGGTGTGGTGTGTGCCTGGGTAAAAGGCACATCCGAGGCCCTCCCAGAGTAGAGCAGGCAGCGCCATGAGGGGAGCAGAGCCCGGCTCTGGAGGAACCCCGGGCGTGAGGGGAGCAGAGCCCGGCTCTGGAGGAACCCCGGCCGTGAGGGGAGGAGAGCCCGGCTCTGCAAAGGAGCCCTGGCCGTGAGGGGAGCCCGGCTCTGGAGGAACCCTGGGCGTGAGGGGAGCAGAGCCCGGCTCTGAGGAACCCTGGCCGTGAGGGGAGCCCGGCTCTGAGGAACCCTGGGCGTGAGGGGAGGAGAGCCCGGCTCTGGAGGAACCCTGGGCGTGAGGGGAGGAGAGCCCGGCTCTGGAGGAACCCTGACCGTGAGGGGAGGAGAGCCCGGCTCTGCGAAGGAACCCTGGGCGTGAGGGGAGCAGAGCCCGGCTCTGAGGAACCCTGGGCGTGAGGGGAGGAGAGCCCGGCTCTGGAGGAACCCTGGGCGTGAGGGGAGCAGAGCCCGGCTCTGAGGAACCCTGGGCGTGAGGGGAGGAGAGCCCGGCTCTGGAGGAACCCTGGGCGTGAGGGGAGCAGAGCCCGGCTCTGAGGAACCCTGGGCGTGAGGGGAGCAGAGCCCGGCTCTGAGGCTGGAACCGTGGCTGTGAGGAGAGGAGAGCCCGGCTCTGAGGCTGGAACCCTGAGGGCTCACGGGCGCTGCAGCAGTGACAGGACTCTGAGGAGGGGATCAGCTGGGCTTTGTGGGGCTTCACTGTCCACTGCACAGACATGAAAATGGTGCTGATATAGGCCTTTTAACAACAAAATATAGTGAGAATCTCAGTCAAAACTCTAACAAAAGGCCTAATCCATATAGCATCTCTGTGCACAGTCTCCAAAAACTTTTGCCTCATTTTAAGCAATTGAAATGAAATGCATTAAAAAATAATATGCATTTAATATTCTTTCCAAATATGTGTTGCAGAGAACATACTTTTGATTTTTTCCCATACGTCTCAATCATACTTATCTAATTAAAACCATTCCCCTCTCATTTTTATATAGTGAAGACATGCAGTTTTGGAAAAGACAGAAATGAAAATCTAAGAAATCAGAATTTCATTTTTGGCAAATTATTTTAAAGGACATTTTTGTGTGTTCATATTTCATGTTAGTAAAAACAAAAGGTATTTTTCTAAAAAGCATTTTCTAGTTCATTCTTTTTCTTGCTTTATAATATTTTTATTAGCCTAGAAACTTGCTCATACAATGCCAGCCTTATGCAACAGTAATTTACTGTTTATATCACTAAATGTAAATACCCCACATTTCATTTAGAACAGAATCCTTGGGCCATCAGGGGTTTGTTTGTTCTTGTGCACTAATTTCATTTGAGAGGACATAAAAACAACATGAAAAAAACCCAGCAGCTGAAGTAATTTTTGTGGTGTTGAAATAGCAGCACTATTTAACATTTAACTATTGGCACTAATTTGAGATCAATTCCCTAAGTGATAGTTCAGTGCACAGGGAAGCAGGTCAGCTTGAGAGTGCCCCTGGGCTGTGGCTGCAGTGAATCCCGGCCCCAGAGATCAGTGTCTCGTGTTTCAGGAAATGTTCAAATCATTCTGTCACTGCACTGATCATCTATAATCTCCCATCTCTTGTCCTTGCTTAGCCTGAGCTGGTGAGAGTATTTGAAGCAAAGAAAAAGAAGTTTGTGTGACACAGACAGCAGAGGGAAAGGTGCAGCTCCTGCTCACCAAGGCACGTGTCCGTCCCCACCTGCCGTGGTGCCCACGTGACAGATGTTCCAGATGTTTTGGTTCCTGCATCAGCCAGGTAATTCACCTCGATGCTCACCTAGATTTCTAGTGGTGAAAAAGGGGAGTCACACAGGAAAGACAGTCCATGAGCAATTAAACATCTCAGAGAAACAGCAGGGAAAAAACCCTCCTGGTTTGGCTAACAAGGGAGTCTGGAGGCACTGCTTGGAAATGCTTACTTTATTTTATTGTTATTGTTTAATCTTGTGAATATATCACTTTCAATTATGTTATAAAAACAGGACAGTGAATCATATGCAAGTTTTTTAACAGCACCATGTTGGTAGCATGGCTTAACCATTCCCTGTGGGACTGCTTCTTTCATTTCAAGCAGCTTTGGCTTTCTTTCCTCGACAATGAAATCACATACCATGGGAGTCTTGCTGGAATAATCTCATGGAAATCTTACAAAGGAATGCAGAAAAAGGAAGGTGTGAGAAAGGATGAGACAGAAAAGAACACTCCAGCTGACTAAAGGGAGAGATTTAAAGGTCAGTATCAAAACAGGCTGCAAAACCAAACATCAGAGAAGGCAATAAAGTCAATTAGCAAAATTGTATTGCTGATGTTTGGAAATTACCTGTCTTAACAACGGGGTATAAACCTGTCACACATTCAAATGCTTTTGGGCCACTTTTGCTTCTGTTGCCTGAACAGACAGTGCAGGAGCCTCCCTGTGACATCTCAGATTCAGTGATGTGGATCTCCTGGGGGAAAATGCTGGAGTCCATCGTTTCATCTGGTGTGTGGCCATGAATTTGTGATTAATAGCAAAGTACAGGAAGAAAGAGAGATTAATTATTGATCTGCTTTTGGGCACCAATAAGAACAAGTTTACAGCTGATCTCTAAAGCACTTTTTATCTTGTTGCAATAAGAAAATCAAATTTAATTAGTCCTCTGTTTTTCTTGTGATTAATAGAATGTATGACAAAAAATCAGCATCATGAAATGCTGATCTGCAGAATGCAATGACCAGCCCAGATCCATTACCTCAGCTTCATTTGATTCCTTAATCCAGAGAACCATTTGGACACAAAATTGTTGTCCCTCATCTGTCCCTCTGCCAATCCTTCCTGTGGCTGGTAGGAGCAGCCATCATGGTTTGCATCACCCATGGAACCTTTTCCCAGGGATTCCTCAGGAGCTGGAACTCTGCATACAGATCAATATTTGTGCCTTTGAGCACAATGAAGTGGAGAAACTTGTTCAAAATTCCGGTACACAAATGTAATGATTGTACATGCTACTCTGCAGCCAAAATATTTCAGTGCATACTTTCAAAAATTTCAAGGTTTTAAGTATTGCATCTTGATGTTATGGTCTGAATGAGTAATTACCAATTTCTGAAAGGTTTGCTTCTCAGTATGTACAAGAATATTTTCATTTTGTCAAGTATGTTGCAGAAACAGGCCCAAGAGGATGGGAATGCATTGACAGAAAAAAAGCAGCAGGGTTGCAGCTTTGGTAGAGCAGCTCTGCTGTATTCAGGTGATTCAGGCCAGGTCAATACATCTAAGTGCCCCTTGCCTCTGCCATTTTAAGTTTGGGAGACCTCATCTATGCACATTTTTAATGAGTTAACACACAATGAATAGAAAGTCAGGCAAAAAAGCAAGTAACAAATCAGTTTGAAAACACATATCATGAAACTGCTGAACTACTTTATAGAGGACTTCTGTCTTCAAATATTTGGGAGATTTTTTCTAGCTATTTATTTAAGAGTCAAAGCCTGTATATACATTATAGCAAATGTAGAAGAAAAGCCCCTTGAACAAACAGCGAATCATGCAGTTTAGTCTAAAAAAGGCAACTCCACAAGGAGCCACTAGAGTATAAGAAATTTCACTTATTTGTAAATTCATGAGAGATAGAGTTAGTCAGGTCCAGGCAATGAATTATGAATGGTTCTGAAAAGGGAGAGAATTGTACATACTGTACAACTGACAAGGAAGAGTTTGACATCCAAACACTGAGAAAATTACTGGCTATAAAATAAATAGTAACTGAGAATAGAAGAACATTTTCTATCTCACAGCTGCCAATCTAGTGCTGAAGTTTATAGTTTGAAGGTGTTGTCCTTTGTTTAGACAGAGAATGAAATCTTTGCAGGAGGCATGAATGATGTAATCTATTTTTCGCTGGTATTTTCTGGGTTGCCTGCCCAGCTTTTAGTTAATAGTACCTCTTTTTTCAAGCAGCTGCTTTAAAGAGAAACTTTGCCTCCTAGCCCCATTTTCTGAGTGCACAGAAACGAGCAGTGTGGCTGCAGCAGAGAAGAGCTGCACCATGATGTGCCAGCCTCTCCCAAGCCTAGCTGTGTACTCCCAGCTCCTCATCCTGCTGCACACTGTGGCGTGTCTCAGCACTTTATCCCTGGTTCCTGGAGGCTGCCAGTCTCGCACTCCGTGTCCAGTTGATCAGCTGCAGGATCCTGTGTGCTGGGGTTCTGTACCATAGCAGGGCAGCTGGAACTGGGTGATATTTAGGACCATTTCAGCTCAAGCCATTCTCTGCTTCTACGATGGGAGCTCGACATGACAGCTATTAAGATTTTCCTTTCAGCAAGATGAGTTACTTTCAGGATTTTCAGATAGACTACATTGGTATGAAGAGAAATATTTGCCTGGCAGAAAAATTTAAACAGAATTCAGTCTCAAATCTGGCAAATGTGTTGAGTTTCATTTTTATTCTTTCATGAACACCTGTTTCCCTCTGTATCATGAAAGCTTTTTCAACCAAATCTTTCTCCCTTTTCTCAGTTTCAGAATCTTTCTGTCAGGACTCTGGCATGGAAAGGCCTTGCAAGTAGATAGCAATCTATTTTTTAATGTTCACCAGCCAAGTTAAGCATGCACAATGATTTTTTCTCTGTCCCCCCAGTCATGTGCTCTGCTCATACGATGGATCTGGCATTTGGAAGGAGAAGATTAGTCACTGGAGCAGCCAGGGAGAACTGAGGATTCCTTGCAAAAGCTGGGCCTTCAACCACGTGTCTGCTACTCATCCCTTCACAGCACAATTCTAAAGTATGTGGCATGTGTTATGGTAAGTTGCCTTTTTAAAAACAAAATTATAATAATGGGAACTGTCTAACAGCTGCCCCAAGGTTTGGAATGTGAATACTGGTCCCAGTGGAGGGAATGAGAGGACAAAGCACAGATGAACTGGGGAAATGTGAAAGGTTATTAGCTGTGATCTGTACACCACTGTTCAGCAATTCACAGGATTTAAAACTGTGATTTAAAACTAAATAATCTGATGGGGAACATTATTTCTCTGTTTCCCTTTTGGAGGCTCCCTTCTAAGGCACAGGGTGGTTTTTCCATTTATAAAATTTCTGTTGCTCTCCTTTGAGCAGTGAATTGCAAGGAACAAGATTTCACTGGGCACTTCAATAAACCCCTTTGAGCTTCTCAGCTTTGCAGACCTGCAGTGAATGAATAACAAATGCCCCTGGAAGGATCAGAGCAACTGCCAGTAAATGGGATTGTATGCACAGACTCCTATGTTATATTATGGGGGGCATATACATTTCTAACTACAACTATTATCTCTGAAAAATCAGCATCTGTGTTTCAGGTTCTACACCTCTCAAAATGTAGCATTTCAAAGAAAAATGCTTTAGCAACCACAGTAATCCTATGTGAGAAAATAGAGTTTCACTGAATTTTATGCATTCATGTTTCTTAAAGAGCATTAAACATGAAACTGATATTTTCCTCAGGGGTAGGAGTCTGAATTGCTTTTTTAAGAAATATATTCATTTCTCTACAAATGTTACAGAAGAGTATGAAAGCCTAAGAGTTTATCCTTGAAATTGTTGAGCAAAATTCCTCTTCACTTTCTCTTTCCTAAATGCAAGCAAATGAGTTCCTCTGTGTCAGAGATCACAAATATACAAGAAATCAAATTAATTTTGCAACAAAATATGCCTCCTTTGGATTTAATGTATAAAACAGAAACATTGTAACATCCTAAGACTTTTATCACAGTGAGTGCCTTAGCTGGACAAACCAGGGGCAGCAGTAACTTGTGCTGCCACCAACTTTGACAGCTTTTCTTACCTTGTAGTGCTGTGCAGTAAAAAATGCACACAAGCAGTTACCATGGTAATTCCTGCATCACAGGATGGTCCTGGCCTGCTGCAGAGATACAGAGCGTTTTCTTAAAGAAGCATGCATGCACAGATGCACACAGCTAACAGATCATAATTCTTAGATAAACATCCTTGTACAGCACATCTTTAATTCCATCAGGTGTGAAAATGTTAGCAGAGAAAAAAGTCATATCTAGACCTCTCAAGCTGTACAACTGTAACAGTGAAAGCACATTTGCACATAACTGATTCCATGGGCAGACATTATTAAGTAGATTTTCAAACTTTTGGACAGATTTTTTTTTCTCCAGCAGTGCAAAGAGTATTGCACAGACCTTGAAAATAAACGTAACAAAAAATGACAATTATTTCCTTTGTAAAACAGGCCTGAAAGCACTTGGCAGACATGGTAAGAAGGTATCTGCATGTGTTAAACTGACTCAGTCACACAGAAACAGCAGAATGAATCTGATTTTGAAATTCTGGATTTTTTTTCAAATATGGAAGTACTAACTTTCATGAGCTAACGTGTTTTAGTCTTCAGCCACAATCTAAACATCCATGTCTGAAGAAAATATCCAAATTATTCAAACAAAATGCAGCCTTCCAGCCTTAGGGGGATGCCCTTGCTTCACCTCCTGAGAACAGAGCTCTTTTTGCTTTCCAAACAGCTTGTCCTCACCTGGGAAGGAAAACCTCTTATCAGAACATCCCCTCTAAACTTCTCATTGGGGTGGATCTGAGACAGTGCCTGGTGTGTGTGAGCAGGGAAGGACATGGAAGGACAGGCAAAATAAAAACGGCATCATTGAAAGATCTGCTTACATGTGTGGGAATAGCAAGGAGAGAGGAAGTTGATGTATGTACCTATGAACCCACATTGCTGTTTCACTGATGCAATGCTGAGCTTTTGCATCCACTGGGCAGCCTTTGGCTGTTCTCTACAAAGGCTGATATTATTTTTCAAGTAAAGGTTGGGACAGAAAAATAAATCAGCTCCAATTAGGGATAGAAATTAAGAGTATTTTACTCTGTGTATAAACAACTGTGCAAGGAATGGAGAACTTCACCTTCTGTCAGCATATTCTGAAGACAAGGAGGGTCACCAGCACTTCACAAATGCTTTGTCCATTTTCCCTGTCAGAGCAGGCCCCATTTCTCCTCTTCATCACCATGAGGTACTTAGAGTTACCAAACTGAGTCTCAGGAAAATGTCAAACATAATGAAAAGGAAAGAGGAAAAAATTATAAAAGAGGGAAAAGTTGGCAACAGGTTCTCCTATGGGTCACATTCTCCCAGGTTTGGCAGGTTCTTGTGTTTCCTCCACTAACAACACGCTCCCACCTCAGCTGCTGCTGCTGCTGCCACTGCTGCTCTGGTGTGTCACCAGGGTATTGTCCATGAAAAGAACACCTCCTAAAGCACTGCAAAATATCACTGCCAGGCTGCAATAGGGGAAACAGCTCTGCTCCTGAAAACACCACTGCAGCTTTACCCCTGTCTTTCTTTACCATGAAGCACATGGTGAAAGAAATGGAGTATAATGACTTGGATGAAGAAAACACAAACTCCTTATTGCTGCAGTGAGATGTTCAGGGATAGTTTTGAGGATATTAGAATATATAAGTTGATCAAAAACCTGACAGTATAAAAGATGAGATCCTCCAGTAAGAGCTACAACACTGAGAACCCTTGACAAAGAGGAAATGCCACTGGCATGTCAGATATAGTCAGTATTTCATTCCAGCTCTTTGATGGATAGAGAGACACAACTTACCAGAATAAAAATTATAGTTATGAATAAACATCACGCTAATGGGAAAGTGACAAAAAAGAACAATCCAGAAAGCGTGTCAGTAAGTTTAAAATACATTTTGTTAAATTGTGTGTTGATTCTGTATGTTGACAGCAACTGGTTTACACCTAGAGCAAAATAAAAAGAATGGGGAAAAAAATCGGAAGAGCTGTGTCTTGGAATCTCCATTTAGATTCCAAAGATTACAAATAATATAAGAAGATTTTCAATTGAGCCACAGTGAACATTAAGGTACTAAAGACTGTAGGGAGAAAGTGGTTAAATATTTATGGTAAAAATGAGTATAAATGGGATCCTCCATTCATCACTTGCTGATGTTCAGGAATATCTTCTATCACTGTAGAAATCTGAAAATCTGTCTTATCTCAATATCCTTCAGCAGTAACACAAATCTGGGAAGTGTCTGAAGCCTGAAACGGTGTAAGATAAGGACTAAAGTATAAACTCATTTATACTAATAACAGTTAGATAATCAGCTATCTGTCCAGCTATCTGTCCAGCTATCTGACCAGCAAGATCCTAAACCAACTTGCTGTGTGGTTGTTGAGGGGAAGAAACCTTCATATTTTTAAGAAGAAGCCTGATCATGTAATGGAAGTGTGTATGCACTGTGTTTGTGTGAATAACAACAGAGTACATCTTTGATTCCCAAGTCTGTCTCTAGTCCTTGCAACGTGTGAGATCACTTCTAAAAGGAACAGGATACCTTTGGGAGGTATTTTTGACACAGGCCTCTCAACACCACATCCATAACATGATGCTATTGTTATTTTCTTTAGTAAGCTGGATTCTTAATTATAGAAATGATAGCCTTTGGTTTTCTTTTACAGTGAATTTCTAAGGCAGAATTGCTAAGAATTAATCTTCAAGCTGATTAGGGCTTGCTCCAAATGTTTCTGACCAAGTGATTCTGAAAACTGGGTCTGCCAGTGCTTTGGAAGCAACATAAATGGCTCTGTTTGGATTTCAGATGCACACCAAGTGTGGTAACAGCAGGCAGCTTTCCATACCTGCTGACTCAGACTGGCAGGTACAACATTATCTGCTCTCTTCTTTGCCCATATGTTTCCTGGTTGTTTTTTTCCTAAAAAAATGTTTATAATCTCTAAATAACCAAATGCGTCTTCTGACTTGCAAGAAGAGGGAAAAAGTCTGTGAGGATCGAGATGAATCATTTGACCCACACATATTTTACCAAATGCATGGGTGGACACCAGAAACTTTTACTGCTGCTAACTTTTAGGCTATAAAATTATCAGGTAACAAAACCATGTCATTTATTCCTCAGACTTTTCAGCAGCAAACTCTGCTGGACAACAACTGAGGAATTATTCTGAGATTTGAAAGATTGGATCTGAGGTCCATGGAAGTGTACAGGCTTCTTGTGTGCTCTTGTGCATGTTCTGAAGGAGGGGGGATGCCAGGAATCTCCCCTTTCATTCTGTGTGAGGATATTTTCCCCTGTTCTTTCATCTTAGCTGCTGAAGCAGCTCCCTGTGTAAGGAAGGATCACAGAGGACAAGAATTGCAGTTCTGGTCAGACCACATCTTACTGCTTTGACTCCAACAGTGAGGAAAAGTGAGCTCCTATGGAAGAGTTCAAAGAAAGCAGGAATAGGCAGTATTTATTTCCACTGTTCATACTCTGCTAACAATTTTCAGCTTGGAAAATTCCCAAAGCCTGGTGGTATTTGTCTACTTAGTAATCATCAATTAATCTCTCTTTTGAATGCTCGTTAGTCCCCTCTTTGCAAAATATATTCTGTCATCTAAGATGCCCTAAAGCAAACAATTCCACAGACCTAGCACAGCCATAACTTCCTGCTTGCTTTTAATGTTTTGGGACTTTTTTTTTTGTTTGGGGGTTTTGTTTTTTGGTTTTTGTCAGCCCCAACTTCCTTCTTGCTTTTTATATTTTGGGTTTTTTTGGTTTGTTTAGGGGGATTTTGTTTGTTTGTTTTTGTCAGCCTTTCCTACCCAAATTTGATGGTCCTGATTTTCTTATGTTGGATAAGACAAATTCAATTCACTCTCCTCCTCAGGATTTTGAAGACTTCTGTCTTGATTAGCTGCCTTAATTTCCATGGTGAAGATTGCTAACCACCACTGTCTACGTGAGAGTCACTCCATTCTTTTGCCTTGACTCTGAGAGTTTTCTAGTTCCAGTCTCCATTTTGTGAGGTCAGAGGACCATAGCTGGCCACGACATTTCTGGTGTTGACAAACCATGGATGTATTCAATGGCTGAATGCAGTTTTCCTTCATTATCTTTTTCTATTCCTGTAATTCCAAATGTTTGACTTTCTTTCTGGCCTTTGCTGAGCACTGGAGCTAGCATGCATCTCTGTATGATGACTCCAATGCCTTGTTCCTAAAAGATGATGCTCATCTCAGGGCCCATCATAGTGAACATAAATGTGGGACAGTCTTCCCTTGTGTGTGATCCTTTACACGTAAAGAAACTCAAAATCCCACACGCACTCTATAGATATATAAATAATTTATTCCAGAAATGAGGACCAGAAATAGTAACACATCAGTGTCACAGGGAGAGATCAGATTCCAAATATCTACTTCACTAAATAATTAAATCCTTATATTACTTATTGATTGGAAGGAAGAAGCATAGCTCAGCCTTCCGAACTTCCTGCTCTCCCTGGACTCGGGGCTCTCTCCCTTGTCTCAGACCTGCCTCCTCTCTTGCAGAGCTCCATGAATTTTTAATTGTTGCACACAGCTTGGGCAGCTCAGGCAGCAGAGACTGACAGAGCACTATTGTACAGTGCCTCCCTGGCTGGTGACCAAAACCAGAGGGAAGGGAGGGAGGAACACGAAGGGAGTGGGAAGGGGGAAGAGAGAGAGGGAAAAGGAGGGAGGGAGGAGGGAAGGTAGGGAGGGAAGGGAGGAAGTGAGGAAGGAAGTGAGGAAGTGAGGAAGGAAGGAAGGAAGTGAGGAAGGAAGGAAGTGAGGAAGGAAGGAAGTGAGGAAGGAAGGAAGGAAGTGAGGAAGGAAGTGAAGTAGTGAAGGAGGAAGGTAGGAAGGTAGGAAGGAAGGTAGGAAGGTAGGAAGGAAGGAAGGAAGGTAGGAAGGAAGGAAGGAAGGAAGGAAGGAAGGAAGGAAGGAAGGAAGGAAGGAAGGAAGGAAGGAAGGAAGGAAGGAAGGAAGGAAGGAAGGAAGGAAGGAAGGAAGGAAGGAAGGAAGGAAGGAAGGAAGGAAGGAAGGAAGGAAGGAAGGAAGGAAGGAAGGAAGGAAGGAAGGAAGGAAGGAAGGAAGGAAGGAAGGAAGGAAGGAAGGAAGGAAGGAAGGAAGGAAACAGAGGAAGGAAGGGAGGAAGGAAGGGAGGAAGGGAGGGAGGGAGGGAGGGAGGGAATTAAATCTTGGCACAAAGGATGAAGCCACAGTAAGTATTTTCAGTATGTGGTGCTTTAGGAGCTTTCCCAGCAGTTCACTCAGGCTCCCAGATGGAAGCTTAGCATGGCCATGCTCCCATTCCTGTTTCATTTCTGTGTGGAGTTTGTGCTTTCCTGGGGATGTGATTTATTTTACACTACATGTACAATACTTGGTGTAGTGGGGTCTTGATCACATTTCCAGGCTGTAGTAACTTCGGCAGTGTAGTGACCCTGTCTAATTTACAAATGAGGCTTTTTAGTCACTAGTATCTATTTCTTTGATGTTTTTCTGTCTTACAGAAAGAAAAATACATTCAAGATTGTGATATTTCTGGACACCACTGCTAGTATACCAGCTTCAAATATTTTCTTCCCTAAATGGGAAGAAGAATCATGAATAAGATTAGCAGTCCCTCAAGGTGCTTTAAAAATCCAGGCCTTTGGCATTTATATGTTCATTTGCAATTTAAATAAAAAGGAAATAGTCAAATACCCTGTGCAACTCTGAAAACCCTATCTTAAGATTTATGACAATGCATAAAAAGCTGAAAAGGAAATTGTTTCCCCAGCAGTACTATGCATTATTTATCTGTGTATTTAGCTGTATTTTCATTCTACAGCACAGAAATAAAAGTGCTGGTAAGCCTACTGACTTTACCATTCAGTCAAATTCCCGTCAAATGTAGGACCATTTTCATGAGTGGTAAAACTACTTTTGCTCAGCTATGGGTTGTGCATGCTGTGCTAAGCTGTAATGCAAGCTAAAAGCTTTTTTTAGGTATTTAAAATAGTTCATTATTACTAAGAGTTACGCACAACCATATTTTCTTAAAGAAGTATGGCTGGATTTAAAGATCACAAACCCTCCAAAGACCTAAAAGTAATCAATTCTTTAGGGGGTTCTGGAGCTTTTAGGTCTGTTTCTGCAGTACAGAAATCAGATGTGGATTATAAACAGGAAACAGTGCCCTGATAGCTTACAGTATTATTTTACATCATGAAATTGTACAATTCAGTGTGTACACTGCATGGCATAGTGCCTAAATCTGCCCTTCTGTGTGTCCTCGCTGATTTTATCATTATTTAAATACCTCACAACATAAAGAAAACTGTTGTAAACATTTGGGGCTATAGCAGACTTTAATGACATGTACAGTGTTTGTGTGTTCTGTGCAGCACAGCAGAGTTTTCACACGGGCCAAGTGTACCTTTGGCTCCAAAGGTGTAAAGGCCTTCTGGAAATGAGCCAGGGCACTTCTGCCAAATGAGGGATTACTGCTTTTGAGAGCCCTCACCAAATTAAGGACCATTATATTTTAGTGTGATGTTTGAGCATACAGAATCACAGGATCCAGATTTAATGTTTAAGCTGTAGCATTCAGAAGGCTTTAGTCAAGCCTCAAAAAGTGAGTGTTTCCAGGGTAAAAAAGTAACAATTTTTGTGAGTCAAATATTAGTTCAATCAGCTGTTCCCCTGTGCTGGGCTTTTCACTTTTAACTTCCTGGACCATGACAATGTCACTACATTGTGCTGTCCAGCTTTCTTCCAGACGTGTGAGGACTTGAAACTGGTATTTTGGACATATTTATTTGGACAGAAGTTTGTGATCCTCACAGAGCTGTCCGAACCAGAAGGCCAAACAGCCAAGCATGGCTCCACCCTCCCCAAAGTGCTGGCGGTTCAAATCAAGGTGCACACCCAACCTCGGTGTTGCCTCTCGCAGTGTCCCAAGTTTTCCAGGTTTCCTCAGTCCCCCCAGATCAGAGCTGAGCCCGAGCCTGTGGTGTGCTCTCACCCCTGCCTCCAGGGTGGATCCCTGATCTGCACAGGCTGTGGAAACGCCAGGACCAGGGAAGGGTTTTCCAGTGGGAAAGTTCATCCTTTGCAGAGTGACACACAGGTGCTTCAGGACTGCAGCTCTGTGTGCAGGCAGGCACAGACAACACAGAGAAATGAATGCAGTCCTCTGAGGGCACCTCCCACGGAGCCTCTCTGTGGAGGCACATCCAAAGGTTTTCCAGCTTGCTTCCTATAGCACAGTCTGGACATTGCAGAGAAGCAATTTTTTAGCAAGGACAACTAAACTAAATAGAAACAAAACTGTCTTCTAGGAAAAATAAAACAATTATTTTGCCTAACAATGCCTTCCTCTGCCAAAAGTTGAAACACTCTGGTTTCATTGAAATGTCATTTAGTTGAAAATCAAAAGATGTGTCAAGAATAAAGCAACCTGTCTTGGCACTTCTGAATGGAAAGTTTGTAGTTTTTCTTACACACAGAGTCGAAACAAAATAGAATGTTTCAAAACATCTGTTTACCAGGATTTTCATTTTAGAAATTCCAAATTTTAGATCTATTTTCCCTAAACTGTACAGGAATAACTGCTGAAATCTTCATTTTTCTACAGGCTGCATTTCCTGACTTCTGTCTTGCATTCAGAGTTTTCCACGTGCTCAGAAAAGAACAGCCATCTCTGGTCTACAGCCTCACTGGACCGGTGTGCTGGGAGGTAAGTAAAAACCTGTATTATTGGGCTGAATTTCCACTCTCCTGGGAGAATGCAAAAACCCCATTGAGGCAGTGACACATCCAGTGGAGTGCTGAGAATGCTTTCAGAAGTGCTGTCACACAGGGGAGTGTAAGATCCTTGTTTCATTAGATGACTGTTTGCTGTTTGGTAGGCCCAGGCTCAGAAAAACCAACCAACCAAACAACCCAACAAACAAACACACAATGCTCACCAAGTAACGATGCCTTGAGGTGTATTAAAATAACTAGGCAGACTCAGCAATCTGAACAGAATCATTGTAGAGCCTCATGGCAGTCTGGTAGTCAGTTCTTGCTCACACCAATAAAGGCAGGCAGCTTAAGGAAACCTTTGCCTCAGTGTACAAAGAAAAGACTAAATACAGGTACATTGGTTAACCCAGCTTCTTTGACCACACCCATGATTTCAGGCTGCTTACTGCAAATGTAAAACGTATGTAAGGAGAACAAAAATGTAGAAATTTGTACATGCTGCATGTTCATACAGCTAGTGAAAAGAGATTTGTGGATTTGAGATTTCCACATGATGGTCATGCATTTCTTTAAAAGAAATGTAAATTAGCACAAAATCAATTTTTATAAAATTATGAATAATAACTGGTTCTAACATAAAAAGGGAAATGAATCTTAAACATTTTTGTCCTTGAAAATTTAAAAATCAGGTTTGTTTTTGGTCAGGCAGAGAGGTTGTGGCGATATTTCCTTCTCAGTTTCCTCCGTTCCCATGGGCGGGGCAGGTACAGTGCATCAGAGCCATCAGCATCCCCTGCTCTGAATTCCTGGTGCTGGCCAGCCTTGCTCATTTGTGAGAACACTCTCTGCTCCACAGTAGCTGTGAGGCTCCACAGCCTGCTCCACGGATATTTGTGCACATTCAGGGCTGGAAGCAGGGGAAGCACAGAGGGGCCTGGCTGTTCCCATCTGGAGCTCTGAATGTGCAGCTTTCGCCTCGCTCTGGCCCACAGGAGACACACACCAGGAGAATAAGGTTTCCTATACATCTTGTTAAGCCAGCATTAGACTGAAAAATGCCAGTTTTCATCCACATGTCACCGTCTCCTGAGCCCTCAGCTTGTCCTAAGAGCTCATAAAATACTTGCTTCCACCTGTTTCCACTAGTATCCCCTGGAGTTTACCAGGAATATAATTGCCTGCCAGTTTTTATGTCTGCTTAAACTCCAAGACCTTTAAATAATTTATGTCCTAATTACAGTTCATTATTTTTTAACTAGAAGGCTCAATTCCGTTCACACAAAAGAAAATTCATAGGATTCATTCTGGGGAAACACTTTCAAGGAGCCATATAAAAATAGCAAGTGCGATCATGGTTTTGAAAAATGAACTTAAACTGGCTCAAATAAAATGTCATAAAAACATTGATCATTCCCTTCTGATATGGATCATATTAATTTTGGCACAGATTCTATTAAATAATTTAATGTGAAATGTAATACCTCAGATTTCTGGGAGAGGTTATGTATTGATCATCTCATTTGGGGCTACCATTCTGCTTGCAATTTATATTCCTTTTTCCCAAGCAGCAGGATTAAACCCAACTAATGTTTCAATCAATCTCCACTAACACAACCCCAGGCTATCAAATTCATCTAAGGTAATTTAGAGCAGAAGCCTGCAATGCCTCCGAGCCACAGTTCAGAATTAAACTCCTCTTTTTGGAAAGGGATTTTCAGTGTTTTTTCAGGAATAAGCAAGTAGTGCCTAAACTTGCTCTGTGATTTGTGGCAGGGCATCTCAGGGAGAGGGGAAATCACTCTAATGGAGTGTTGTGAGTTGCCTGAGTTCAACAAGTTAATAGAAGACACATGTCTGGAATGATTTTACTGTTAGCATTTTGTCTGAGAAATATACACAAAGGGAAAGGAGAAGATGAAATTATAGGACAAGAGCAGACTAAAGGCTTTTTGAAGTTTTACTGTTGCTACCAGGAATAGCTGTAACTCTTTTACAGGTTTCTGGTATTTGTGTTAAGCATATCCTGGCCATGATGTTAAAAAATCTGATTGTGTATCCGTGCATGATTGCTTCTCCACGTTTGCCCAACTGGGTCTATTTAAGTGACCTGGGGCCAAGAATTCCAATGGTCTGTGCAACCAGAAGCTCTGAAAAAATTAATTCCTGGTGAATTTGCAAAACACATGCCTTTGTAGACAGAATTAGGTGTTGCAGGAGACATTTGATTATTAAAATATTTACTTAAGAAAACAAAACTGTTACTAATTGACCACTTTAGCAAAAAAAGAACAGAAATGGCTGCTCAGACATATATCTGTACAAGTTACCTAAATGGGCAGTACAACATTTATGAGTAAATGTGGCACTATGTGGATGTGTTTCCCATGACTCATCAGTGTAGCTCAACACTGATCCCCAATTCCTTCTCCCCTGGAAGCCCCTCAGGCACAAAGGCACAGCATCTCTGGCCCTGAGGGTGCTGAGATGCCCCAGTGCTGGCTCAGAGCAGGTGCTGGTGGCATCACTGAAGGACAAGGTTTTAACACGTGTCCTAGTGAGAATAATGACGTTTGCTGCTGCATGCCCATGCACTGCATGCTGCTGCCTGTCTGCATGAGGAACATAACAAATGCCATGCAGGCATGCAGCTGAGGAGAGGAGAGTACCTGCTCCTCATTATTTTCAGAACAGACTAGTGGCTTTTCCTTACACTTAAAAGATTGTGTAGAGCTGGAACAGATGGGGGAAAGGAGACAAAAATCTTCACATCAATCCACTCAGTTGTGGAATTATATAGGAGATACAAACTATCCATCTGATTTTCTGTACACGTTTTGGAGCAAAGGTGCTACACCCCACCCCCTCCCCCCCAAAAAACCCTAAAGCAAAAAGCCCAGTACAAAGACTGCATATTTAGATTACTAAAGTAATTTCTCAGTTACCTGCCTTTAGCTTGTTTTACTTAATATCTCATCACATCTGATCTTGGCTGGCCTGCTTAGGAAGTGTGGTTAAGTTTTTCATCTAATACTGAGAAAGATGGCAAAGATATCTGAGCCAGTTTTCTTCCGCAGCCTTGTCCAAAGGCCTAGCAGATATTATGTTTTTTTCTCTTCAGCAGAGGCACCATATGGAAATAATGCAGGGCAGATATCAGTCCCAGCCATTTTTGTGCTCTTTGAAATCTGCCTGCTCAGGCACTGGAGGGATTTCTGGCCATGGGTGCTCTCAGTGCTGTGCTCTTGCTGAGCAGCCCCGAGGGGCAGACACAGGACCCACGTCCCCTTTGGCCTCACAGGCCAATGTCCCCCATCCCCAGACCCTGCACACGGGGTCTGTGGGGGTCTGTGAGGAACCAGCACTGGGCCACCCACGGCACCTGAGCCTGGGCACGGTCTGGGCATGGGGGACACCCAAGTATTGCTGGAACCCCGGGCTCTGGGAATTCCAGGCTTTCTGTGCTGGCAGGCACTGACCCCCAGGCAAACTCTGCATTGCCCTGAGGCTGTGGAGATGGCTCCAAAATTGAGTGACAGCACTGGGATTGTGGGTGTGGAGTTTGAATAGCAGTGTGTGATATCACAGGGTGGAAAACTCAGAGTTTAAGGGTTTAGAATACAGTAATAGATCTGTAAAGCAAGATGGAGAATTTAGGGCAGAGGCCAGTCCTTCTTTTTCACCTTCTCCTCCATGGGTCTGGGTGGTGTTTTGTAATTGGGTAGAAAAGTCCTCATTGCAGCCACAGGTGGCTGGTTACTGGGTTAAAAGTAAAAATAATTTAGGTGTCATATCTTAATTGGACAGTTTATCCTTAAAAGGCCTTGTAGAGAGAGAGAGATAGGGGCCATTTTTAGTGTGTTAGCTGAAGTACAACTCACAGCTTGTGAGACTGTAATGTAAATAAGAATTAACAAATACCTGAGTCTGAACATGAAACACCATCTAGAGCATTTAATCCTGGCAAAAAGAAGGTAAAACTCAACAAAGTCTTTTCAAGATAGTTAAATGCTGCCTACCTGTTTCCAGAGAAACATACATGTGTCAAAGGCACAATCAGACTCCCACTTGCACATCTTCTGCCCAAGCCTGCAGGTATTCTGCCTGCAGAGGCATGTTTTGCATGATTTCAAGCATACAGTGGGGTAACTGGGGCAGTCCTTAAAGCCAAATAAAGAATTGTCTTGATTGATTTATTTATACTGGTTCATATATACACATCTTCTCTCTCATCATTAAAATTACCAGGAAATATGTTTATTGTCAAATTGCCTCAAATACAGGATTTTTGCTTCCACCATGTTTGGTTCAAAATCAGATAATTGTGTTCACCACTGAAGGTACTGATGTGGATTCATGAGAGGAATGACTGTATGCAACCTGCTTAGCAATGCTAATATTGCTTTGCAAAATGCTTCATCCCAGTAATTTCTATATCAACAAGGGAAGTTCAGAGGATGTTGCTGTAATAAATTATTTTTCCTGAGGGAGATTAAAGTCCTCTGACAGTGCCCCATGTGTTGTAATAACCATGGGCTGTAACAGTTTCATCATGCAGTGTTATCCCTTGTTGATTTATTACCTAGCTAATGGTCTTTAGAGGGGAGCCTTGTTAATAATTTTAATTCGCTCCACACTGGGTTCGACTCAGGGAGCGTTGTGTGTGACACCACACAGTGAACTTTGAACAGCCCAGGAGAGTGACAAAGAATTCATCAATACCTAAAGGCAGGCGTCTTGTGCAGGTGGAGGAGCCCCCATTAAATCCTGGCTTGTGTCTCTTAGAGCAGCACAGGCTTTCAAAGTCCTTTATTAGGATTTTACAGGACATGAGGCTTCCCAGCATTTCTCCCACAGCAACAACAACAAAAGCCTGACTAACTAGTTAAAAAGACAGAACCTTCTGTTGCTTGTAACTTCAAAATGATGCTCTACATGGTGGAAAAAATCAGCTGCTTACTTTGTGCAGCACACTAAGCCTTTTTTCTTCTCAGCAGAACTGTTCATGCAACAGTTCACAAGCTGCAGAATAGCAATTTCTGTGAATATTTTAAAAACTCCTAACAAATTAAGTATGTGCTTAATGTTTATATTTAAAATAGTGTTTTGTCTTGGGGAAAAAATTGTTAGTTTGTGCACCACGACCATGGAAGATATAAAGGTTTTTATTTTCCATCGGTGAATTGTGTCTAATCACTGGCTGAAAATGAGGCCATTCACTAGGAAAAGAACTCCACACCTTTTGTAGGAGTTGCTCAGATTGATATTCTCAGAAGTGATCATGAATGCAGTGGCCCAGCTGTCACAAGAAACCACTAACAGTGGTGTTGCCATGTGAAAAGGGGGGTATATATATATATATGTATATATATATATATATATATACTTGTAACAGCGCTGATTTAAGTTCCAGGTCATCTCAAAGTTAATTCTGGTGATATGCCTGAATCTGTCTGCAACTAGGGCTGAAATTTACTGACTTCAAAGAGCACCCACAACCAAAGAGCATTGATTGGAACAAATTTAGCTTCAATAAATACATAGATGACACTGTGAGCTTCAAAATTAAATCCCACATTTTATGTCGGTACAGGCATTTTAAAGACAGTGCTGAAACCGCAAACCCTGAACCATGGGTTACATGCCAGCATGTAAGAGCTGGCAGGAGGCACAAGTACTACCCGTAAGGTGTGTGAATACTCTTATTTAAATTGCTGACTGCTATTAGATACTAAGTGATGAGCATTCAAACATCTATTTTATCAACTACTCCTCTCCACTGAGGAAAAGCAGCAGCATAGCATTCGGACACTCTAATCTCCTTTACAGGAGGAATCAGATTGGAAATACATTTAGGTTGATAAGGTAGATGTCTTTATCCGTTTCTTTCTGAGTAATGGATACAGAAAGCCAAAATGTCCACTGGGATTCCTGAGCATGATCAAAACGATTTTGGTGTGGCAAATTTGTTGTCATTCTAGTCACACTGCTGTTTATAGCATACAGGAAAAAACCCCTTTGTGCATTCAGCCTAAGAATTTCAGGAAGAACACTGACAGAAAGACACGAGGCTGTGTACATCCTAGGTATAAAGAAAAGCACATCTGAAACAAAAAAAGTCAGGTTCTGATCCTTTTCTGCTAGAGAATATACATATATATATTTTTTACAAAAATCAGTGAGTAAAGAATTATTTAGTTTGCAAATCTTGCTCTCCTGTAAAAGTAGGGAAAGACCCGTACTCAATCATCAAAATACACACCTAATACCAGTTTCTGTGGGGAGACAGAGAGTGCTGGAGGCATTCCTGCCTCTGAGCTATTGCAGCTGTGTTCATTCTGCAGGAGTGGAACAGCCTGGCCCTGCCAGCTCTGGGGGTGCTAAAGAGTGACTGGGCTGGGTGGGGTCAGCTGGGCTCTGCTGGCCCTGCTGTGAGGAGGGGGGGACAGGAGGGAGTGCAAGGGACAGAGGGGGGGAGACCTTGTCCAGGGGACAGCCAGGGTTAGGTGGCCGTGCTGGGGACAGGAAGGGTCAGAGCTTGTCCAGGGGACAGCCAGGGTGAGGTGGCCGTGCTGGGGACAGGAAGGGTCAGAGCTTGTCCAGGGGACAGCCAGGGTGAGGTGGCCGTGCTGGGGACAGGAAGGAGCCAGCTGGAACTGCAGAAGGAAGAGAGAAGAAGGAGAGAAAGAGCCAGAGCTGTGTGGAGCTGCCCATGAGCGGCTGCACAGAAAAGGTAAGAGAGACTTTTAGATCACCAGGAGCTGATGCTTGAACCCTTCTGGGATTTTCCCAAAGCACTCAGTGTTGTGGCTGTCTCTACAACCACACTTGAATTGTTTTTTCCTTGTCACTCAACCAGATTTAATGAATTTGCAGACTTTTTTCTCTTATTTTGATATTGGAAAAATATTTTCCTTTTACACAGGTGAAACTAAAATGAATCAGAGGACAAAAAGTAGAACATTTTATTACTGGAAAGGTATTTCATGATTGTCTGAAGCACTGCAATTCAATCAAACCCACCAATGTTGTTGGTAGTCCCATCCAGTGTTGATTTAATCAAGACCATACAAAGCAGTTGAAATCAGGGCCTGGTTCAAGTGGCTTCCCCAATGATAATTTATTTTCCTTGAAGCCAGACGTTAGTTTCACACCCCCGACCCTGCTGATAATGAAAACTTTGCTGGCTTGGTGAAGAACATGTGAATTAAAGCCACAGGCTCAGCCTGTCTGTTATTGCAGGCCCCTGGGCAGACACATCTCTGAGGGCACACAGGAATCTGCTGCCAGCCCTAGGCTGTGCTGCTGGCACCCCAGGATGGGCACTGCGGGTAGAAGGGACCCTGGCAGAGTGAGGTGGGGCACAAACCCCACAGGAGGCAGCTGTGTGCCCACCCAGCCACACGGGCACTGCCAGGCAGACTGCGCCCAGCAAAGGGGCCCAGGGAGGCTGCTCCTCCTCCGGGCAGGCCTCAGGAGCAGCCTCTCCTTCTCTGGGTGAGTGTCTGAATTTGGAAGGACAGGGGAAAGCAGGAGCTTCCCCCGGAATGGAGAATGTAAACCCCCTCCCTCTGAATTATTGTAGTTCTCAAATTAAGGGGCTTTCAGAAACAGCTATGGGAAAGGAATAACAGTTCTTGAACAGCTACCAAGGAAAAAGCAGTGTAATCCAGCCAACAGCATATAAACTGAGGAGATGGCCACGTCCTGTTGTGGTCTTTGCCATATTCTCCTGGGTAACCTTATCATGCTAACCAGTCCCACATTCACAAAGCTTCATGGTAAATTTTAGCCCTCTCCTCAGAACTTTTAACTATCTATTAATTGCTACACAAATAAGATGAGGCATAAGGTACCAGAATGTATATAAAATCTGTATATATATCAATCTGCAGCATCATATCACATCCAAAAAGGACAACAGGATGCCTCCCTTCTCATCTCCTTCTTTCTCTTGTTCAGAAAAAAAATGAACTATTATGAAATATATTTTCCTTTCACTGTGCATCAAAAGTGAAAGAAGTAGATTCAAGGAGGAAGGAGCAAGGGAAGACAAGTAGTGGAAGAACAACTCATTGACTACAGTAGAACTCTAGAAAGTTTCAACAGAAGCAATGAGTGACTCAAGATTTATAATATCAACTGGGTTTATGCTCTGCACCTTCGTGAAATATTTTCAGGAAGATTGTGACATGGTAATATTCCCCTATTTACCTGATCTAAAATTCACTGAAGTTAGTGGAAATATTTCTGTCAGTAGGGATAACATGACTGATTCGGGAGGTAGTTTTGGCTCGGTGGATTGAGCTCAAGGAAATCTCCACAGCCAGCAGTGAGTCTCCCTCACTGGAGATATCCAAGCACTGCCTGGCTCCTGTGCCAGGGGCTCTGGGATGACCCTGCTGGAGCAGGGAGGCTGGACCAGAGGAACCACTGTGCTCCCTTCCAGCCCTGTCCGTCCTGGGATCACATAAATCATGTTAAGGATCAGAAAGACTTGGTGCCAATAAAGCTCAATCCTGTAAAGTACACCTCTAAATTTCCAAATGAAATATTCATTAGAATTCAACATTTAAAAAATTGGAAGAGAAATATTGACTAGCTGCAGTTGAACACTAATTGCTTATCAGAGTGTGATAGATGATTTTGTTATACACACAATTACATTTATATAATATCCTGCAGCACTACTGTTCTGTAATGAACAGTCTGATTTTCTGGAGTAATCATATAAAATAGTTTATGGCTTAATAATATGCAAAAGCAATGCATTGATCACTTTAAAATCACAGCAGAATTATCCCCTATGACTAATTGTGTATTCTGTGTGTTCTGATGTTCTTCCAGTTTTACATCCCTCTGCAGAGCTTCCATGAATCTTTAATTCCCTTCAAATGCAGTCATGCCAGAACCACTTTTCATCATCCTGTTCACTCAGCTGAATTCCAATGATCTCCACAAAGCAGAGTATCAAAATTGAGATTGTTTGCTTCACAAATTATGAGCTGTAGAAAATGAGCATTAAATTTTACTACCCCACATACTCTTCTGGAAGGGTTTTCAAGCAATGTTTCCTCTGATTGTTCCAGGTGCTAGAAAGTATAACAAGGTGGGATGATAAAAGCACTTTCAATACCAAAACAGATCCTTTGGAAAAATAGTTTCCATAAACCTGATAATTTTTTCATAAGCTCTTTCATTGTAGATGTATTTCACTAAAACTGTAAAGAGAAATGTTTCTATACATAACATGATTTTTTCTCTTTGATGGATGTTATATTTGGCTGCTTGGGATCACTCATTTATTACTTAGCTATGCCATTTTCTCTTGCCAATTTTTCTTGAATTTTAGCATTGTAGTATATTTATATTTTATGTTAATGAAGCATGTCCATAACATTTCTATTTTCAGGTAAATGTTTTTTTCACTGTTGCATTACTTGTTCCTTCTTTATGGAGGAGAGAAATGCAAGAGCAAATGCAATTCTAGTTTCTGTTTGCTATATCTTAAAACAAATAATTTTTTTAAAATTTCAAATTTCTTTTCATATTGTTACATTGTTTTCTTAACTATCTTACATTGGAAATAAGTTTTGAAAATCTAGATTTTTTTAAACTCTTTGAAATATTTTATAATATATTTTATAATACCTGTATTCTTTATAAATATTTATTCTAGTGCTAGAAAATAACCCACATTAAACAGTGGAAAGTAAATATTACATATGTTGCATATATTTCATTGCAGAAAACATATGAGAGATAGCTAGCCCTTATGATTATTCCCCTATTATCATGTTACAAGTGCCTAAACGTGTAATTTCTCACTTTGAGTGGCACAAATTTACCTTTGACTGTAAGACCATGTGTGGCAATTACCTTAATAAGTAAAACCTTATTATCAGCTCTTGGTACTATTTTTAGAAACAGTAAAGCTGAGATGTGGCATAATTCTACTGAGTCATATAATACAGGATGTGAAGGCCTTTACATTTGAGAGGGAGCAGGGGAAAAACCTTGAGAAGAACATCAGAGAAAAGTGAATCATCAACCAGCTCCTGCCTGCGTTGAGGAATGTTCAGGAGCACAAGGCTGCTCTGAACCCAGACCCAGCTGAACTCCGATTCTGCTGTGGCCAGGCCAGCAGAGCATCCCTCCCTGGCTCAGCAGAGCTGCCCTGCACGGGGACTGGAGCATCCCCATCCCTCCTCTGGGCTGCAGCTGGACCCTGTGCACACCCAGTGTGTGCTAAAGGTGAGCAACACTGATAGGAAGGAACTGCAGCACATCACACATTTGTATTGCAAGGTAGCCTGCTTTCATCAATAGGTTTGGGTTTTTTTGTCCCCTTTAGTTCCTGTTTGTTTTGCTTGGGTTTGTTTTTTTTTGTCCCCTTTAGTTCCTGTGTCTTGGTTTTCTACAGAAATGGCCAGCTAGTGATACTCTCTGTATCGAGAATGCACAGAGTAGCACACTGCTGTCTACTGAATAATGCCACACGAGCTCAAAGTCAGAAGCAAATCCCAACAGCTCTTCATCATTTCCTGAGGCGGTTTTATTAGAGCTACAGCTAATAAACAAATTTTTCAATATGGGGCAGTGGACCCTGAAAGCATGGTCTGACCAGATGGGTACAAGGATGCAGACAAATAAATAATTAAAGATAAATGAGGCTTCACAGCTTCTGCAGGAAATGAGTGACACATCTCATGCTCAGAGCATTAACATGACAGGAATTCAAAAGGCCTGAAATTTATGTGGCCCATTAACACGGCACACATGTGCACAAACACATGCAATTCCTAATCATTCCTGGCTCTGTTTCCATGTACCAGCCCGGGTCAGGAGGGGTGAGTGCCTCCGATCAATAGCCAGTTGTTAGAGTAACAGCCATGTCGGTTCTGGATGGCTACGCGGGTGAAAACATGTTTGTTCTACTTAATGTGACACAGTCCCGTCAAATTAACAACCACGGAGCACGGGCAGGCTGCTTAATGGGCTTCAGGCAGTTCCACGGGGAATTATCACCCACTCTGAACGATAGATCTGAAACCTCATTACAGGGGGTTTATTTGCTGATAATAACTGGAGCCACACTTTATGTACATAGCTGTTGTCTCGTTTTAAAGGTACAGTGTGCCGCAGTGCTCAGTACACAGACTGTCCCTAAACTGACATAACCTCAAAATAACACCTGTGTATTATGGGAGTAGTAGAGTGATTTGGACAAGCCCTTCTGTCACTTAAACTGAGGTAGATACTGACCTTGTAAATGCAAAGGGTTTCCTTTTTCTGCTGTGAGTCAATGATAACAGTACAGCATAGGCAGGAAAGCTGAACCCCAAAATGCAAGCTGTAACCAAGGTCTGAAACACAAATTTTATCTCCCCTGTGTACCGCTGGAATAGAGTAACTGATTGTGGTTAAAAATCAGCTTCAGTCTGGGACCATGTTTTGCCACAGGCATGCAGAGCTGGATTGACAGATCCCCTTCCCTCTTCCTTTACTAAGAGAATGATGGCTGCAGGTAAAAATTGCAAAGTCAACCACAGACATTCAGAAAAATGCCTTTTAATCAGAAATGGCTGAAATTTGTCTTGCTGGATAGCATTTGGTGCTCAGCTGTGAGAGAGGCAGGGATCCAGCCCAGGTAATTCTGCCACACAGAGGGGAGAGTAAGACACTCAGAGGGGCAGAGTTGGGCTTGCTCTTCCTTTGGGAATGGAAAAGGGAAGATGGCACATGATATTTGTGGGGGAACCTTTTTCTTTCCAAAGGGGTGCCATAGCTAGCCTGGCTTTCCAGAGCTCCAGTGCTTTGTTTTCCTCAGCTCTCTGCTGCCACTGCCAAATGGTTTCTTTGCCTTCACACAGAACCAGCCCTGAGCATTCCCATGTGCAAAGGATAATTTTACACAGCTCGTGGCCTTGACCATTCCTGGTTGATTTCCACTGGGAAATCAAAACTCAGCAGATTGCAAGATTAATTCCCTGTCACATTTGAAAAAACCACACTGTAAACTACAGAAAGGCTTAGAAATTCATATGGGAAATTTTAATATGAGTGTGACTCCACCTGAAATTGATCTCTGTAGTTTTCATTTTTGCTTCTAAATGTTGTGGATTAAATTAGAAATTCGGCACTAAAAAAGCAATCAAAATTAAACATAATAATTAGTTTATGAGAAGATCTAATAAAGGAAAATGTATTAAATTCTCCTGTAAGTAAGTTTGAAGGAAGTGTTTCATCAAAATTATTCAGTAGAAGATCATCCAAATTTTTTCATAGAAAATGTTATTTTCAGTTATTTTTCTTATTATTATTCTACCTAAAAAGTCTGCTTACTACCAACAGCTCAGAATTTTAAGTGAGGGAAAAAAACCCCAAGCAAACGTTCGATACTGGAAAAGAGAAATGTTTTGGCTACAGCTAACCATCCTTCAGTCAGGAGATGCTGCCAGTCAAGGATGACAGGATTTGGAGTGCAGATGGGTTTTTGTGAGGTGGTGAGGAGGATGAGACAGAACGACACAGAGCACACGCACTTGGTGGTCTCTGTGTTTGGAAGAGCAGAGGTATGACCAAAGGCCCTGTGAGACATCTGTGGTTATCCAGATCTTTATAGATTGGAACAAACTGCTAAAATACTGCAGTTCTGCCATGTATGCTAAAGCAGGTATATTTTTGAAATCTCAAAAAAATTTGTGAAAGATGTCTAAGACGTGAGAAAGTGTGGGAAGGTTTAACCTACCAGTGTCTCACTAATACAGCTTGTGTTTCCACTGTGTAATTCTTATAGGACACAATTTTCTGTAATAAAATAAAATAATCAATTTAATCAATCAAAAAGTCAAACCCTTGGCAACATCTGGAATTTACAATAGTCAATGAAGGAAGCAAATAAAGCTTTACTTAAGGGATAATTATTCTAACATTTGGTAGAACTCTCTAAGGATTTTTTCCCTTAAATTTTTGCTGCTAAAGATTTCTATATCTCCTAAATCCAAATTTAATTACCCCTCTGTTTTCCAGACCTTGGTAAACATACTTGCCTCTGTTTTATTAATTTTTATTTGCCTTTGAGGTTTTCAGCAACACCCTCCCTCACATTGTCTTCTGGGAGCTATCAGTACTGCCCATTGCGTTCAAGGAGAAGTCAGGTAGGAGGGAAAAGGGAAAAGGAAGAAGAAAAAACCCCTTCATTTCTGTGGTTTGGGAGTGAACTGTGTGAACATATGGAGGTGGGCACAGTTCATGTCTGTTTTACAGGGCTGCCGTGGTTGAAGTGTAATCCACATCCAACAATTTGCTGCTTTCTATGTCTCATGCTAAATTTCCAGTTCTTCAGGAATTGAAGGAAATCTGAGATTTAGGAAGGGGAACATGGAAAACTTGCTTAAGGTGAGATCTCTGTAGCCTCACAAACTCAGTCATGTTTCGTTACTGATTTAGGCAGAACCAGAATCTCATGTCTGCTTTGGTCTGCCATTTTCTCTTTTTGTGGCCTCAGCTTCGTGCCTTGTCATACGTCACAGCAACAACAGCCTGTGATCAGGAACAGCCAAAACAAATTGAGTTTCAAATAGTTTGGCCAAAAAGTAAAAAACTGACTCATTGGGATTTCATGAGAAAACCAAATGATGAATTGCAAAGCATTCTGAAATGGGAGGTGTCTGTTCTGGAGGCCAGGAGAAAACAGCCTGCTGTTCTGTGACACGTGTCAGTCAAAAACCAGGACTTGTTTAAGAGATGACACATCCTTGGATACCGCTGCCTGGTGATGAAATCCTCTAAATCTGTCAGCACCAACAACTCTGCTGCAAAATCACAGAATCATAATCTTCTTCTTAAAAAAGAAGGCATGGGGAAAAGTATAAGACAAGCATTTGTAGGGTAAGAGAATAAGAACCATAAACTTTATTTGCATTAATAGTCAGTATTCCTGTAGTCAGTATATTTTTCTTTTTAGCTTAGTAAAATATTTCTGTGAGTTGTCTAAAACGACCTGTTCATTCCAGGGCTGTTTGCACTGCAGAGTGCTGCCAGCAGGTCCAAGGAGGTGATTCCCTCCTGCCCATCAGCCCTAGCAGACACAGCTGGGGCTGCTCCAGGCCGGGCTCCCAACACGAACCAGGGGTGGCACGGCTGGTGCCAACCCAGGGCTGGGCACAGCCATGGCTGGGGGAGTGAGGCCTCTGTCACGTGGGGAGAGCTGAGAGAGGCTGCTTCTCTAGGCTGGGAAGGTTCTTGGATGTTGCAGCAGCAGATGAAGTGTAGGCAGGGGAGAAGAGTTGGAGCCAGGGACTTCTTGGTATGTCCAGGTGTGCCAGGCTGACTTTATGATACTGAATGGTATCTCCATCACCCAGAAATAAGGTTTGTGCCTTTCAAACTAGATCTGAGGGTGGAGGGGGGAGCAGGAGAAGCAGTGCAGTGTCTGAGTGGCTGGATGCAAACTCACAGAGCTCAGAGCTGCAGCTTCCTCTCTCTGTCTGTCTCTCAGGCCGTGCTGTCGCAGCACAGACAGACAGCAGGACAGAGCTCTCCTCTGCTCTCAGTTCATTTTTAGCTGAGGCACAGAAGTTCCCTGGGCTGTGGATTTTCTTTCTCCTGGAACTGCCCAAACCTGCTGGGGACCAAATCCCAGAGGAGCACCAGGAGCTCCCAGCTGTGTCCCCAGGGTGGCATTTCCAGCCCGGAGGGATTGATGAGAGCCTGAGCCAGCTGAGCTGCACCCACAGCAATGCTGGCTGGATCTGCCACCTCCTCAGAGCAACAGGAGGTTCCACTGTTGATATTATTCATTTTCTGTGCCTGTGAGTGCTTGGCTTGTTAAATAACCAGGTTTTGTGCACTCTTCTCCAAGGAGACTCATGTCTCCCAAGCTGGTGGGAAGAGGGGCTGCTTGAATTTGCTTTCTAGAGGGACCTTTGGAGGTGTCCTCCCAAATTTGCACTAAACCAGGACACCAGGCATGAGACAAGAGGTAATGGAAAGAAATAAAACCACAGGAAATGCAATTTACAGTGAAGTAAAAACCTGATTACTCAAAGAGTGCCATGGGTTCGTCAAGAAGATTGTGGAGCCTTCAGTGCTAGAGATATTAAAATCCAACTGAACAAGTTTCTGCTGTAGAGCAAGCTGCTCTAGATTATTTACAGCAGTCTTTTCCATAATGACTTTCTGTGAATTTGGGATTTTGTAGGCTGAGTTTACCAAGTTTTATATTTTGTGTGTAATTGCTCTTACAGGGAGGAGGCCCAGGCTCCCTAATGTTACAGACCACACCGTGCTCAGACCATGTCCTGAATTTAGATGACCTCGTGTCCAGAATCTCTCATCACATGTAAGTTGTCTGCTCTTTAACTGGGTGGAGAGGCTATTAAAGGAACACAAAAGAAAGTTGGGTTCAGTAAAATGGGCAGGAGTTATTTGCAGAGGAACATCACTGACACATTTCCAAAATTAAGCATCACCCTAGAAGACCTAGGAAGCACACTAACTAATTTCATTTTAATGCAGGAAAGATCTGCCACAGATTTTTATTTACAGTGTATCAGATTATATATTTTTAGTTGTTTGTTCTTTCACACATCTTTCTAAAGGCTGGCTTCCCTCTTGGCTGCTTCATACCAAAATGGGGTTATAAATATCACAGCTCTTAGTGCAGACAGCACAGGTGTGTCTTGGTTTCAGAGTCATGCAGGACAATTTTTGGCCCATCATATGTGAATTCCCTGAATGCTGGCAGCAGATTGAAAGTGGAAATGATGGCTGTACATGTGTACAAGAGGGCACTCAGCACAGACATCTGCCATCCTTGTACAGAGGTACAGAGCAGCAGGGGAAAACAACGAAATGGATCTGAGCACACGCGTGCTTAAGAGAAGGAGCTCTTCAGAACTCCATCTAGAGCTCTGCATGTAAAGAGTTGGCTGAAAAAACCCTCTTTTTGTCTTCCCTCACATCACAACTTATCCCTGGGAGAGTGAAAAGCAAGGGCTGTAACCAAGCAACAGTACAGGATCTCTGAGGCTCCTTCTGCCTTCAAAGCAGCACAGCCTCATCCCACCCCTCCACCCTTCCTCATCAGTGTGGGCAGCACGGGGCACAGCTGGGACACAAACAAACAGAAGCCTTCGTGTTTCATTGCTCCTCCAAAATAAATAAGATTGGTGACTAGATTAAGCTCTTGAAATGTATTTGTAAATCCTCCTTTCATCTGAATACAATGCAATGCTGGCAAGCAAACTGCTAGAAAACACACATGGCTCAGGCTGAAAGCACACTAGACAGTCACACACAAAACTTCTGTTCCAGAATCATGTATGATTCACCTGGACAGTAAACCTGGGCCTGTACAATTAATTGAGTTGCTGGTTTACTAGCAAAAAATAAGTCTTAATAAATAAAAAATAAAAATATGAGATTCTCAAATGATAAAAACGTCCTCACACACTTAAACTTTGAGTTGTAGATTTAAAGTAATTAATTAATTGAAACCAGAAGACACAATAGTAAGTCTTTGGAAAAGTCAGGTAAAACATTCAAATAGTTGGGGAGGGTATATTTTTTCCCCATATTTAAAAAGCTTCTATTTACTTTGCAAATAGGTTTTACTTTCAGTGGAAGAAGGGAGGAAAGCTCCACTTAATATTACTTTTCCTAATAACTAGCTTTATTTATAACATGCTGACTTCCAAATGGATGCACTACAGCTTCCAAAGAAGAACATTCCTAAAACTAAATAAATTAATGCAGCTAAAGAAAGGTGTATCCATTAGGTAGCTCACATCTTTTCCACTTCAGCTGCTGAAACATTTCAGCTACTTTGACATTCATGCTATATAATAAAGTGAGAAAGGCTGTAATTTCTAACTCAGGATAATTGCAGCCTGCACTATATTTGACTCAACAGTTTGCCACAATAACATTATCAATTACAGAGTGGCATTTTTCTTCTCCCACAATTTGCTTGTAAGTAGCACTGTGCATCACAAGGTATTCAGTGGGCATTCATAACAGAAACATTAAAACCCACCTAAAATGAATGTGTTAAACCCAGGGTTTCAGTGTAGGCCTGTAAATGTTGTCAGGAGAAACTCTGGCATGAAAGGCATTTCTTTCTTAAGTTCTCTCCCAAAGGGCAGACACAACTTTTACCTGAACGAGAGTAGAATCCATGGCAAACAACCCAATTTAACTGCAGAGGTGCCTGTGTTATTGTCAGATATGCAGCTTTACCCAAGTCACATCCAGCCCACATGTTATCCCAGATAATCACTCGCAAGATGTCCACAGTGCAATGTATCACAGCCATCAGAGATGAGATAAAATTACAGCTCATGTGTGCTGTGCTAAGGTTTTGCAGTGCAGATTCCACAGGACATAACGTGCCTGTATCGTGCTGCAATCAAATTAAGTTTTATGAGAAGTGTGTGGCAAGCTGTTGGTATATGGCAGATTAGATGTATTCTACCCTGGTGCAGCCTCTTTTCTTTTGCAGTTGCCTTTTGTAACGTCTGGCAATCAGGAAATGATTCATGGTGAGTAACTCAACAAATTTAGGCAATGGGTACAGAACCTACACGAGGGCACAAGGATCTGTCTTTTGGGAACACACAGAAGAACTGGTGCATAAATATATCTTTTTGCAGCAAATTTGTTTACAGACATGTAAGTGTGCTCATTATTTGAAGGTAGAGTGTTTGAAGCATTTTTGCTATGATGATCTCAAAGACCACATTGAAAGAGAGACGATTTCTGAGACTGCTGGGGGTAACTACATCTGTTCATCAAAAGAAATCATTCCTGTTCCTCAGATAAATGTGCATGACTTGAGCATCCAGACAAGACTTTAAACAGCCCGTGCAGCTTTACCTGGATAGCTGCAGATGCCAGATGTGTGCTTCAGGACTGTGCAGACAGATCTGTGCTAGCTGTGAACTCAGCAGGCACTGCACTGGGGTTGGGGAAGGGCTGCACACAAATTCCCCCCAGCTCTGTGTAAATGGGTGATCAGCCCAGCTCTGGTTGTGGCAGTGATACCAGTATCAACTCAGCCATCTGAAATTGTTGTTCTCCTGTAAGCTCTCAGGATTAGTCAGTGGAACACAAGTGCTTGGTGAGAATAAAGAGGGCAGGGAATGTGAGTAACTTTTCACACTTCCTTATGAGGTTGATTTTGGATGGTAGAATAAAACTTAAACAGAAGGCAAAATTTCTGTGGTTCCCCTGCCTTTCCTGCCTCAGACAGTCTGTGGGAGCTGGCACTGACTCATTCTCTAGGAATTCAAAGTTCTTTTGCAATATTAGTGTATCAGAAACAGTCACTAGTGCAACTAATACCCAATAATATCATTATTCTTACAAAGGGCTTCACAAAATAATTAGGAAACACTGTAATAAGCTATCTTTGGTCCAAAACATTATTTTTAGCTATGTATGTGCATAAACTCTCAATCTCTGTCTGGTAACTGCAGCAGAAGCTTATAAAGAGATTTGGGATTCTGAAGATATTACCTGCCTGAACTCAACCATCAGTGGATGTGCAGTCTTTGTATTTTAGTTTGCAAGTCTCCCAGGCAGAACCACATTCATCTCCATTATCTTTTCTATAGGCAAGAATGATAGACAGTGAGTGCAGTCCAGATAAGCTTACAGGCTGCTCAGGACTGGCCTCCTGTAGTTGCTGCTCACCATAAAAGGGCAGATCAGCTTGACACTTCTGTCAGTCCTCATGCATCAGAAAAGAAATAAGTACCCTAAAGACACACGAGGGCCGTAGCAGTGCCTGTGAGCCCAAGCACGGGGAGGGAAGCACCTGTGGAGAGGGACTGATAGGGAGAGGGCTGGGAGAAGGCCCAAGAGAATGGCTCTTGGAGTAAAATAGAAAGTAATCCTCAGGTTGTTAATATTCTTTTCTTTGCTTACAGACATGTACCTGTTGGACTGAGTCCAGATGGATGGACCCCTGTCCCATGAGGACAAGCTGAGAGAATTTGGGTTGTTCAGCCTCAAGGAGAGGGCTCTGGGGAGACCTGGAACACCCTTCAGTACCTGAAGGGGTAAGAGAGAGCTGGAGAGGGACTTCTCACAGGGCACAGGGCCGAGGGGAATGGCTCCAAATTGAAGGAAGGGAGGCTGGGGTTAGAAGTAAGAACTCCTCCCTGTAGGGGTCATGAGCCCTGGCACAGGCTGCCCACAGAAACTGTGGATGCCCCTCCCTGGAAGTGTCCAAGGCCAGGCTGGGCTGGAGCAGCCCGGGATAGTGGATGGTGTCCCTGTCCATGGCAGTGGGCTTGAACTTGGTGATCTCTAAGACCTCTCCCACCCCAAACCACTCTGTAATCCTGTGACTCATTTTGAAAGTATGGAGATAAGTAATATATATACTTTTAAAGTGTAACATATGGTACAGATATTCTCTAAGGTGCCTCAGAAAGATGCAACAGTGACATGAAAATAAGATGACTAAATGTTTTGTGACTCAAATCACCAGATGCTGCCTGCAAAAGTCAAAAAATGGAAAATTCAGAAGCAATACATGCATTTTGCTGCTTTGACACAAGATCTTATGTTTTTTGGGACACCATATGAAAAATAACACACTATATTAGGTCACACTTGGTTCTAGTGAAGAAGCAGCTATATCCAGAGAGCTGGGGTGTGCCTGTCACTGCCTATACTCAGAATTCAGAGGGCACCAAAAGCCTCTTGCCATCTCAGAAGGCTTGCCACAGTGGCTATTGAATATCAGCCCTCCCTGGATTACCCAGAACTTGGGAATATCACTAGGAAAAACAGCCAAGAGCAAAAAGACCAGTGCTAATTCACTCCATCCCACTCCAAACCGGAGTGACTGGCTCAGGTAAGACTTGCAGCCACACAAAGACCATGGGCTGGAGGCTTTTCCCAGTTTGGAAGCATAAAGTCCAATTTAAATGAGGACAGATCCTCACTGGACTGGCAGCATGCACCTTTCCACCCTGGTGTATCAGGCTTCTGTGTTCATGTAGGAGTAACAAACATGTCCTATTGGACGTGTTCACACTGCTCTTCAGTGACTGGTCCGTCCTTGAGCCTCTCCCTCATCTCCCACAGCCCACTGGCCCAAGGTGGAACCCTGCCCTTGCCCACCGCTCTATAAACCCGCTCCCCTCAGGCCCGGGTGCCATTGTGTCTCTGGCTCAGGTCCAGTGAGGGAGGAGCTCGAGGACCAGAGGGCCCATTCCCGCTCTCGTTATTGCTGTGGCGCAGCGTGGCTGTGCCACATCACTGCTCAGGCAGCAAGCACGAAGGAGATGAGTGTCACTGCCACCCCGAGGGCTGCCTGTGCACCGGGCGGGTTGGGGCGCCACTCTGCCCACACAATGTCGCAGCACCTCGAAGATGGCCGGGCAGGCCGCACACCGCCACAGGTATTGACTGCAGTATCCGTTCTTCTGGCCTTGCCACTGGGCTGTCTTCATGCTTTGGATGTTCTCTTTCCTCTCAGCCTCAGCTTTCTCTGTAAAATAGAACAATTCTTTTGCCTCTTTTCGTAAAATACTCCAAAATCTATACATGAAAAATGTTTTCAAAAATCCAAGTTTTCATTTTAATTAACTTAAATTATAATTACTGTTTTTTCTTAGAGGATATTTCAGATATTTTTAGATGTGAATCAATGTCCATGCTTAATTATTTGTTGTAGCCAATATACTTTCTCAAATGGATTTCTTTTTTCTTTCCATAATAACGAAGATTTCTTGCCTGTGTCTGTCAGGTGCACAGAAAAAAGTTCTATCATTTTAATTTTCAGGATAATTAAATTAGACAATCATTAACTAACTGACAAATGTTTGGGGATTGAAAACCCTGAAGTTTTTTCCTGTGTACCAGCAGGCTAAATAGAGCTGTGATCTCAACTGACAGCTTTGTTCAGTTCCTTAAATAGTAATTAATTACATACATAACAATTAATTTAATAGTCTATATGGTAGTAAGTGAAAGAATATTGTTCAGATTATCTCCTTTGTGTACTCTTGAGGTGGATAGCACTGTTCTTTTCTCTGAAGTTCTAGCATAAGTATAATGATGCTAGGTTGGGAAGAAGTTGTACTTTTAATCCCCTTGAATTAAAATTCAATATTTCTTGACCAATATAATCCAACAGGATTAAGAAAACATGTGAAGAAAGAGCAAAGCAAATGAGATATGGAACCAGGAATGTCCTGAAAAAAAATTACATGGTTTGAGCTTATTATAAACCTTATACGGCAGAGTTATGAAAAAGGCCCAGTTCTGAAAATGCTCGTTTATGTATAGAACTTTGAATATATGGCTAGTTTCATTCCTTTAGGACCCCAGAAACAAAAATGGAGATTGGAATTAAATAGTAAAGTAATTAGTAATAGTAAGTAAAATCCTGAAAGCTCTGTGCATTGCCATTGTGAAACCTGGCATCACAACCAAGAGAACTGGCAATGCTTGCAGAGGTGTTTGCTGGTGCTTTCAGTTTTCTTTAGCAGAGAAACTACGAAATTGTTAAGTTCTCTGTCTTGAGTTAGACAAGGTAAGAGACACCTGAACTTTAGGTGTACATTGGAGCTGTTGGAAGAGCTCCAAAGAGGGAGATGTATTTTCACATCAGTCAAGCAGAGACAAAGTGAAAATCACTCGTGGCATGGGTAAATGTGTTGACTTAGGGTAAACGACTGCTGTGCTGCTCAGAAGTTTAACACATTCTGCAAGACAATGAAATCCTGACTGATACTTCCTCATTTTGAATCTCACTAGGTGGGGTTGTGGCAGATCATGACCGATTGTTTATCGTTGTTTGGAACTGACAGGCTGGCCCATCAAGAACCAGTTTATGATCCATGAAAGATAAGTGTTTTTAATAGTTTAATTCTCATCTACTCCTCCACTCCTCCAGAAATGGGATAGGTGCTCATTATTTGGTATTGTCTGTTATTTCTCCATTTTGGAAGAAGATGGTCACCTGAGGGGAAAAAAATTCTTAAATTAGCACTTCTATACCACTAATAACAGATTGTTTCGTGCTGTATATCAAATTTATTCTAGCTATATAATAATGTGTACAATGTGAAGAGTTTACAAACAGTAAACCAAACAACTCTTGTAGGTAGTATCTATATGTGGCGCCTACTAGCAGGAGATGGTTCACAGGAGTTGAAATCAATTCAGAAAAGATACATTTACAAAGTAACAGGCTAAGATGACAATAATTCAAGCAGATGTACTTGAAACTAACATTCAGAGCAAGAATACCAGGCCAAGGACTGCAATGATTGCCTTAAATTCTCCAAGGGCAAAATCTGCTGCTAATGATGGTCAGTTGAAAAAATTAGAGGAACAATATAAAACCAAAATATACAGTGAAAATCGATTCAGGAGCTTTTCAAGGAACACAGAGAAACACTGCTGAACTGCTGTGATGATGTATTATTAATTACTCAAGCTTAGGACCTAGATCACCCTGAAGCAATCAGCTGTCAAAAGTGGAAAAATGCAGCAGTGTTCTGCTCATGTTTCTCTCCCAAACTGAATCAAGTTCTCTCAATTTAATAATAAACAAAACAAAACCACAGTGTGTTTTCTGAAGTACAAAGAAATCATAGAGTTCTGAAAGTTCTTGTAGTTCTTTGACAAAGAAAACATGTTTCTCCTTCTATTAGCCATGTTCCGACAGAGAAGTTGCCCACTCCAGGTGTCAGGTGCATGGTGCTCTCAGGCACTTTGTGACCTTTCAAACAACAGGAGGGGATGTGCCATTGTTGGTGCCATTGTTGGTGCCATTGTTGGTGCCATTGTTCCCATTGCAGCAGCACTCGTGGCTCTGGGTTGTGGGCAGCACAGGCACAGTAGCTGTGACATTGGCATTGCCCTTGGAAAACAGGGCGCTGTGGGGAAGGCACTGCCCAGAGCATCCCACGGGCAGCAGGGGAGCACAGGCAGCAGAGCCACGGCTGCCCACCAGCACAGGCCTGCTGTGCCCCTGGCATCCTCCTGCTTGAGTCACCTGCCAAGAGCTTCATGAGCAACCTTTGAGGCCAACTCCATTGAAGCATTCCTTGGAAAGAGTGACTGTGCTTTGCTGGAGCAGGCCAAGTTTGGACTGTGTGCTCTTGTGAGCACATGTGCTGCAGTCATCTGTCAGGGTAATGCATTGGCAGCAGTGGGAGACATTTTATTTTTACAATTGCTCGTGCAGTAGAAGCATATTCGTCTGCACTGAAATACACTTGATGGTTATTCACATTAGAGGCAAATTTTCAAAGAGCTGCTAAGGTTTTTGGCCAGGTACAGCACTGCTTTTATTGAGAGCTGCATGTGTTAAACTGAGCCATGTGCTTTGAGAAACAAATGTGTTCTCTTCCTCTGAACACTCAGGAATGTTTGATTCCTTTCCCTGGGCTGTTCAGGCAGTTGGTGTGACCCACAGTTTGGAAGGTGTGCTGGGAGAAGCTGGGCTCTCTGGTGGAGCTGAGGATCCTCTCCAGCCAGGGAAATGCTCCTGAGGTGAGGCACAGAGGTGTTTGGCATCACTGCAGCAGTGCAAATGCAGAAAGGTCCAATTGTAGTGGTCAAAGATATGTTTTAGACTAATACCATATCTTTCCCCCTGTGCTGTCTCCAGGTATGCTCTCTCACTTGTAAAAAGGGTCAGATTTTTGTTTCAGAGTGTGCTCATTTGTAATTTGTGTGCCTGAGAAGAGGTCTGAGCTTACATTAACATGTCCTTTCCTGAGCTGGAGGGCCCAGCACCAACCGAACAAGAGTCTTTGTTTTGTGTGTGCCCTTTGGGGCTCCCACTGGCTCCCGTACTGCAGAGAGCCAGGCAGCTGCAGGGTCCCCTCCTCTCACAAGGGCAGAGCCAGCAGAGAGGCAGAGGGAGCAGAGCGGGGCCAGAGCAGGGAGCAGAGCAGGGGCCACATCCTCTCAGACCACACAGGGCACAGCAGCACACACCAAAGCTCAGAGCAGTCCCTCTGCTGCCCACATCCACAGAGCTCCCTGATTATGAGCGTGTTCTGGGCAAAAGGAATGTCAGAGCTGGTGACTCTTCCTATAAAACAATTATAAAAGGAGTAGAAGCATCGAGAATGGCATTAATTCCGTCTATAATTAAATGCATACTCTACAATTTGGTATTAAAATTTGCCTTCTTAAGATGTAGGCATCTACTTTAGATCCCAAACTGCTGGCTAGAAGATGTCTGAAATACACCTTTACAGTTTTTTGAAAACTAAAGTGCTCATTATATGAAACATAAGGACGACAGTTGTGTTTGCAGAAAAAGGGAGGGGCTCTGCATTGTCCAAGGTGCTAATTCATTGTGTTAATTACTGTTAACACGGGTAATGATGCTGCTCGAGGCCATTTTCACCCAGCATTTGGAGGAAAAATTCAGTTTGAATCATAATCAACTCAAGCATTATGTAAAACTGCTCTACAGCAACTGCATACTTCACTCAGTACCTATGATGGTGTTGGTTTTAAAAATAGATTAGGATATGTGTAAGGGTGTACAAGGCTTAGGAAATTGTTTTTATTACCAAAACCTAATAGAGCAGCAGATGGTGAACTGGCTCCAGAGAGGCTGCAGAATATTCAGTACCCTTTCTTCCAGCTTTGTCTTTTGATATGAGTGTGGACTTTATCTAGAAGAAGAGGGTGGAACAAAATCTGTTTTCTCAACTAGTCCTTGGATTAATGGAAAGATGGAAGAAATAAATGATATTATCCTTCATACCAGAAAATATGCCAACCTGAGGAGATTCTCAGGAACTCTCTCTACAGGCAGAATAAACTGGTTTTCTTCTCTAAAGAAGAACGGAAACACAAATGCTACTGGAGCAGTCTACTGCAAAGGCCAGAGGTTCAATATTAAAAGTCTGTGAACTTAGTTACTATTAACTGTTCAAAGATTTTTTTCTCTGTGGTGATTCCTGGTTTAAATACAAATAGCTGAGCCCAAAGCAAGGCAGACAGATGAGGCAGGTCAAGATGTTTGAAGTCTGCATTGGTAATAGCATCACACAATGCCAACATTTTGCCTATTTTCACTGATCTGTAAATCCATTCTCAGTTTGACTGCTATACTGTATCATGCAAAGTAACCATAGGTATTCCTCTGGAAGATCAGGTGATTTGTGTCTATGCTCTTGGCAGGTTTTAAATTAACACTTATGATTAAGAACTAAAAATAAGGTTAAAGGACATTGTAAGCTTATCATGACGCTCAGGTAAGGGATTTTGACAAACCTTCTGCTATTATCCATTTAAGGCTTTAAAACAGAAGACATTATTTTCCTATAGCTTCAGAACATAAATTCTGTAATGTTGTAAAGCAGGTTTGCAGCTGGAAATCCAGATGATAGGGCTGAATATATCAATGGCTGGCAGTTCCATACAGCTGCACTACTGGAAAAAATAAATTGATATAATCGTGTAACAAAAAAGGATTTGCTGTAAAGAAATACTGCAGATTCCAGAAGGCCATAAATCTGTACTTAAGGAAAAAAGACACCACCTTTGTCGAGTAGCAGAGCTTTGCTGGTGTTAGATGTGATCTATGTAGTCTTGAGAAGGCAGCAGCATTACAAAAATAACTACCACAGTCTGGAAAAAGCGCTCTTCCTCCTCTCATAACAACTTTTCCTTTCTGGGTTCCTAAGAGCAGAGACCTCTCAGCTGTCAGTACCAGGCTTTACACAGCTCTCTCCTGTCACTCCATCACACAAAATGAGCAATACAGTGCATTATAGGGAATAATAGAACCTGCACCATGTCATACATATTTCTGAGCAACATGAACTGCTCCATTTCCACCAAACCTGCCTCAGCAGGTCAGACTCAGTTAGGAACCTTTATGATTTACAGTCTCTAGTTTTAGAATTATGGTAAAACTCTTTCAACTGAGATTTTAAAGAAGGCTAAAGAAGTGACTGATAGAGTTGAATGCCTGAAGGGAATATTGGAAATATTTAAAGCATTACATTATCGTGAGATAAATATCAGAATCTGGTAACATAAGAGACCCACAGACACAGTCTTCACTAGGTATTATTTCAAGGCAAGCCTTGTTGTGTACCTGAACTGCTTTTTATTTTTCTGTTCTTTTCCTGTATAACCCTTTTGGATTTCACTGGAATGCTGTCTCCATGCCCCTCCTGCCCCCAGCCCCAGAGTGTTCCTGCTGCTTCCCTCTGCACCTGCCAGGCTCTGCCCTGTGCACACAACACCCATGTGCCTGCAGGAACAGATGCAGAGCTGAGCACACCTTCCCTGTGCAACGTACTGCTGGCTGCCTCTAAACAAACAAGGGCTTCTCCAAGGCAGTTGAGGTTGAATATTGAAATTGTCTGCCAAGATACAGAATTATCGGAGTGTGTGACGAAAAGAAAAATGTTTTCTTTTGCTTTTTTTGTTACTTGGAGAGGGTTTTTGAGAAAGATTTTTTTTTTGGTGTCTCCAAGGGGATGTGATGCTTTGAAAAACCCATCTCTTTGCTAAGATAATGAGATAATGTATATTTTTGTCATGCTGCTTCACAATAGCTAGAGCGGTTTGATTTGAACTTCCAAGTAGAGTCTGCACCCAAACAGTGACTGAAGCAGCCCACAGGTATGACATAACTGCAGTAACAAAGGATTTGGGTGTAAATAAATACAACAGAGGCTGCAAACACAGCTTCAGTCTGAATGGCCTTGTCATATTTCATACCCTCATTTCAATGCAATGCTAAGCAAAGCACGGAAATGTTTACCTTTGTCTGATCTTTAATTCCCTAAATTTATGTGGAATCATGCACAGATGCTCTGGAAAGCAGCATGGAAAAGCCTGGCATTTTAATTGATCCCAGAGCCTCTTCCCTCCCAGCCCCTGCTGCTCCAAAGTCTGCCTCTTGCTCCAAAGGCTTGCTGGTCACGGCAAGCAGCCAGGCAAGGTGCAGAAATCCAGGGAAGGAAGCAACCAATCAATTTTTTAATTTCCCTATGTAAACAGCAGCAAATCAGGATGGATTTTGAGATCTCATTAGTGGGAAGTGAGACACACTGTGCACATTTTAACATGTGTATTAACTGTATGCAGTGGCTTGCAGACAGAAATTATAATCTAGTGCATTTGTTTCACAAAGCTTTTTTCAAAAGACAACCCGAATATGTCATTTAATACTCTGAGTGCTTTTTGGAGGGCGGGGGTGGAAATAATTTTTACTCCTTTGTCACTGCTATCCCATTAATTTTAATGTTTTCTTACAGTTAGTTAATTATGTTTTTAATGTTTAAAAGGCTAAATATTGGCAGAGTTAGGAGGATGATGTGTAGAGCAAGGCCCTGATTTTAGGAAGATTTATTACAAAAGGAAGAATTTTGTGTTTGTCCATCAAGACTTGCGCTTAGTGTTGTCAGGGCATATGAGTAAAAGTGAGTACAAATTTGTCACTGTCCTATTTGCCAATCAGGGAGTTGTGTGATCCCTCTGCCCCTTCCTTGTCCCAGGCTGGTTTGTGACTGTTTCTGGTTCTTGGGAGGTTGCTTTGCAGGTTTGCCCTTCCATGACAGTCACCAACAAGTGACTTCTCCCTGCCATGTCACCTCAGTAGCTCCCCTGGCCAGGGACAGACCAATGGCCGTGTGAGAACACTGACTCACTGCTAGTTCCAGTAGAACACATGTTCTGCTGTGCCACTGCCAGTGTGCCACCTCTGCCTTGGAGGGCCCTGCTGCATTAAGGCAGGTAAAGAACAGTCCTACATATGCTCCATAAAACATTTGAATTTATCCTAGGATAGTACAAGAATTTGTGTCAGTGATATATATGGAATTGGAAAACTGATGCATGCCTCAAACTGTTTACTCCATAAAAATTTTAAAATAAACATTATATATACATATACGGTAACTTTGCAGAGAAAAGGATTTTAAACTTTTAATGGGAAAATAGAAATTTGCTTTGCCAGTTCCTAAGAGAAACCCTTTTGGCACAGTGAAAGGATTAAACAGGCACATTCAAGATTTCAAAGAAAATTAATTTTTTCAATAGTCTTGAAAAGAGAGAAATCCTAGACATACTTAGCTACATATAAGCTTTGCCACTGAGTTAAAGTCAGCACTTTCAGTAAAATTCTCGTGGTAGGAAAAAGAAATAATATCATTAAGCATTAGCTATGGGCAGCAAAAGGCTTTTGTTTAAATTTCTGAGCTCTGATTTGCCCTACCAAGATAGTAATTTGATGATGAGGGTCCATGAACCTGGATTTATCAGGGATAATACAGAAACAGTTCTTCCCTGAGCACGTTTTCCTGTGCTGCTGCCTCAGCCCCAGCTCGGAGGGAATCCTCTGTGTAGGAAAGGACCCTGAAGGAAGCCTCATTCTCAACAGGCTGTGGTGGCCTTGACTTCTTTGTTCAGCCTCTATTCAAACTGACAACCCAGAGATAAAACGTAGTAATTTTTGCTTGTAGATGAAAATCCAATAGGGAGAAATAGACTTCCTTGTCTGTTGTTTAGGAGACCTATGACTTCTTGAGTCTTCAATCACTATCAGCTCCAACTCATTTCCAATGCACAGGTCAGATGAGAACAGTGTCTCAAGGACACCAGAAAAAATATTTGTTCTCTGTCAAATAGATTTGAAGAGCAGTGGAGGTTGTTTTTAAAAATAAAATCAAAACTTTTAGCTTAAAAATTCTTTTGAATAAAAGAAGTAGCCACACTAGCCTTTTTGTGCTTGAAAGTATTTCTTTAAAATGAAAGAAAGAGGAGATAAAAATATCTTTTACCCAGAGAACACACAGATGTCACAGTTCAGGTATTTATTTTATTATCTGTCAAATAGCACAAAAAGCCCTCTGGTATGTTTGATAAGTTCTAAAAACTTGCAGTCCAAAATCTGGTAAGGCTCTTAAGACAGATGTTTAATTTTAAAAGATTGGGGGGTTTTGCAAATTCTTTGCATTAGTCCAGGCTGTTGTGATGAGGAGTAAAACCAAAAATAATTTGCTTAAAAATCAAAACTTCTGCAGCAGTTTAAGGACCTGCGTTTCAGAGTTGTTCCTTTTCCCATTACAGGTCCAGCCTTTAAATATTTCTTCTCTCCCACAACTTTTCACACCAGTTTCCCAAATGGATTTTCCACCTCTGCCTTTTTGTCCCTACTTAAACATTAGTTTTCTTCCCATTTCATTGTGTGTGACTAGAGAAGTGAAATAATTGCAGATGTTCCCCTTTTTTCCTTGTGGTAAATAGGAGGACTCTTTTCATGCTGACAGCATACTCACAAAAAGCTGGACTTGACTTGTTCTAGCAGACATTTGCTTTTTAAAACTCTCAGAGGGCCTGACCATATGTTCAGCTCACATTTATACAGCCTGATTAATTTAACCCATTGCAGTCTCATAACTGGCTTGAGAAAATACAATTCATAAGTATAGCAGGCCTGCAAATGTAATTCTATAATACACAAATAAATTTGCAGAGTTAGGACACTCAGTCAGTTTTCAGTTTAAAATGTATTTACAGCATAGAAATAACACAAAGTGGCAGGCTAGAAATAAAGGAGAAATCCATTTAAATCATTTTGCAGGCACTGGAGGTCCTTTGTAGCTTTGGTACAGTGATGGTGGAAAACAGAGTCTCCAAGTATTTTTATTGATCACTTGGTAAATGCTGCTTTTCTGACAATGCTACATTTGGTTAATAGTTGCAGATGTCCAAAGCAGCAGCATTTCTCGTGTCACCACTGTGTCCTTTATGTGTCTGGAGCAGCTCGGCTCCCCAGGGACAGCCACGGCGGGTGTTGGATCCTCCCCAGCACGGGTAACAGCATTTCCCAGAGCAGGGGACACGAGGCTGCTGAGCTTGTCCTTGTCCTTACAGTCCTGAGACTAGGGGAGAACTTGGCCAGCAAACCATTCAGAAATAGTCAGTGACTCCTGAGTCTCTCCTTCCTATATGTAAAACCTTTTGGTTTTTAATTTAATCAAAGGACATATCTAAGTGCCTGGGCTGGGGGAGGCTCTCAGTCAGCTCCAAAGGAGACAATTGAACACCACAATTGCCACCTGGCCATTGTCCAAAGCTGGACTTGCCACCTGCAAGTTTATGCTGAGGGAGGCAGGCTGAATACTATGTGGGACTCGTTCTGTCATACCAAGGCTGAGATTTCCCAAAATATGTAGTCCTGGCCTTTGTTTCTTTTTATATACTAAGTTGAAAGAGAATTAACAAACACCAAACACTTTAAAAATCCTATCTTTCTGTCAGTTTGTTTATTCATAAGAATATGACTTTGTCATGTGAAACTGAAAATAGTGATTGGTTTTTTACTAGTTTCAGAAACACCTGCAAATTGTGCAGGCTCCACAAGATGCAGGGAAAGAACCATCCTTCCTGAAAGGATTATGGGAGAAGGGCAAGCAGGTGGGAGAGAGAAGGTAGCATCTCTGACAGGTTCCTCAGAGGGTAAGAGACTTGACTTACTCCCAGTCCTGAGAATAAGCGTACTGAAGCCAGTTAAAAATCTTGCTTTTAGGATTAAACTCAGATATAGAGGGATAGGATGAAATAATTTGTTTTTACAAGTCTTTCAAATTGAAATACACCTCCAGTTACTTTCCTCAGCTGAAAAGGACAGCTGGAATATGCTGCTGTACCTCATTTTGGACAATGGCTTTGCAGGCTGCTTTGTTGAATATTTCTTCTGTAAACAAATGAGACACTAGTAACTGAAAAATATTTTTAACCTCCTCAAAGTCTCTCATAAGTGAAAAGCAGAAAATCTGTTTCTTAGGAATGTCTTCTTGCAGAACTTCATCTAAAACTCTCATTTTCAGGGCTAAGGTTTCATTTTCCCACTTATGCCAGCAGCTAGGTAACAAATCTTAGGTACATGCTCAGGTTACATTTCTGTGTTTCTTGCAGACTTTTTATTCATTGACTTAATCCTCAAAGCAGTTATGCCAGCAGAAAAGCATGCTATCTTTCCAACTTATTTTCTCAGTGACAGTAGATAGGCATGACAGGGATCTGGTCCCAGCCACTCACACATCAAAGTCAAAATGTTTTAATTTACAAGACTGTTTGAGGTTTTTTCTAGCCACAGGAGAAATTCGATGAGACATGTCATTTAAATAGCATTCACACCACCTAGGTTTGGAGAATCCATTCATTCTACTCCTATATGTGAGTATGTACACTCAGTTTGGAAACAGATCAAGTCAGAAGTTCTCATTTCCTCACTGGTAGTGTACAGGTGATGCAAGATGTGGTTCCAGCCCAGGACATCTGCGTACAACCTCCAGACGTTTGGTAGCAGCAGTATTCATTACCCCAGGCTTTTCTTGGGGCCAGCAGCTGCTGGAGCACTTTGCCCTCAGCCCCGCACTGAAGCACGACACATCAGGCATTCAGCAGAGTGGAAAGCAGGAGAACACAAAGGGAGAGAAAACCATTCCCCACACACAACATTTCTGTAGGAATTTCTTGATGTGTGAAAATTATGGAATAGAGATGCTGCCTCTGATTTGGTCAGCTAAGAGGAGCAGTGATTTTTTCAGAATTCCTTCAAAATCCAAAAGTAATTCAGCTGTTTTGGTTACCACTTGTTTCAATATATCATTATATTCTGAAGGAAAAGCTTCTGCCCTTGCTGGTCATTTGGCCCAGTGTGATTCTCCTTCAGTCCCACAACAGGGAGCAGCCTGACACTTCACAGTCAGAGCTCTGAGCTGTAGTTGTAGACTCTGCCTCAGTGCAGTGGTTATCTCATTGCTGAGTTGTGTAACACAGCATCCCACAGCACCTAAACTTTGCTGTGTGGCCCAAATGCAATAACAGTGATTCAGTACTGCTCCACATCTGCCTTTCCAAATCTTGGCTGAAATTCAGTTCTGCAACTGCATGCAGAAACAACTGCATGCAATCCTGCCAGCTGCAACTTCAAATATTGCTTAGAAAATTGAAAATTGAAGCCCTGATTCCATCTCCTCCCACTGAATTCAGCAAAGCAGGATCAGAAAAAAAAAATCACAAATTATATTTGATTAGTAAATCTCAATCTGAATTCCTGCTCTTCCACTGAGCTCTAGTTTACTTTGTGGCTTTTAGATCCGATTATTTTTGCCAAGCCCTTCAGAAAATGCTTTTGGAATCCCCTGTCACTGTCATCCAGATGGGTGGAGGTCACTCCCCTGCCTGGAGCAAAACCCTGACAAATAAATTTGCTGATAAAACATGAGATGTTTTTGCTGATAATCCATGAGATTAGACTACAAATGAGCATCAGGGTTTATGAATCTACCACTTAGAGTAAAAAATGAGATGAAAATTTCTACAAAGAAGTCACGAATTTGGAAAACAAAAATACAGGACTGTTTCATGCACAGTGCCAGGAATACTTTGTACACTTTACAGGTGAATTTTGCCCACTGATAAAATAATAAAATGGGTGCAAGTCAGAGAATGCTACTTTTAGAGTCAGTGTTTTCTGTTAGGGATGAAGTTCAGGAAATCTCTATTAATTCATCAGAGTTTTTTTCAAGACAATCCCTCATAATATTTATAATCTCCCTGCTGAGTATTTTAAATCACTGCTGAAGAAGTGGGGACAGGCATGAAGCAGTTCCACAAAGTTGTCTCTAATCTCATCAGTAAGTCAAGTCTCAAACAGAGGGGCCCAAATCCAATTGGAACATACAAAGGCTACTCCAAAGAGTTCATACCCACCACACCAGCATGACTTCTAACTCTTCTAAAGTAAGAGCAGAGCAACCATCAGTTTGTGATAACTTAGAACAAAGAACTATTAGAAGAATATGTGTCCTTAACTTTTCCAGTTGGAAACCTTCTTAACAACTCTGATTAGTATTCACAGAAGTAGGGCTCACCTTGACCAGGTGGTATTTTTGATCTGAGACTGATAAATCAGAATGAGAAAATGTGGACTTTGACATCAGCTTTGGCAGTGGTGGTAGTAGCACATTTGTTACTACACTTTCTGGAGATAATTTGGCATTCATTTGAATTAGATACTGGGTACCTTGGCAATTGATCCCTGTGCACACCTAAAATGAGCACCCCTGCACGGACCAGGGGGAGTGGAACGACTGAGCACTGGAACAGTGTGGGCAGACAGACAGTGCTGAGGGCACTCCTGAGCTATTGCAGCTGTGTTCATTCTGCAGGAGTGGAACAGCCTGGCCCTGCCAGCTCTGGGGTTGCTAAAGAGTGACTGGGCTGGGTGGGGTCAGCTGGGCTCTGCTGGCCCTGCTGTGAGGAGGGGGGGACAGGAGGGAGTGCAAGGGACAGAGAGGGGGAGACCTTGTCCAGGGGACAGCCAGGGTGAGGTGGCCGTGCTGGGGACAGGAAGGGTCAGAGCTTGTCCAGGGGACAGCCAGGGTGAGGTGGCCGTGCTGGGGACAGGAAGGGTCAGAGCTTGTCCAGGGGACAGCCAGGGTGAGGTGGCCGTGCTGGGGACAGGAAGGGTCAGAGCTTGTCCAGGGGACAGCCAGGGTTAGGTGGCCGTGCTGGGGACAGGAAGGGTCAGAGCTTGTCCAGGGGACAGCAGGGTTAGGTGGCTGTGCTGGGGACAGGAAGGGTCAGAGCTTGTCCAGGGGACAGCCAGGGTGAGGTGGCCATGCTGGGGACAGGAAGGGTCAGAGCTTGTCCAGGGGACAGCCAGGGTGAGGTGGCCGTGCTGGGGACAGGAAGGAGCCAGCTGGAACTGCAGAAGGAAGAGAGAAGAAGGAGAGAAAGAGCCAGAGCTGTGTGGAGCTGCCCATGAGAGGCTGCATAGAAATGGTCAGAGAGACTTTTAGATCACCAGGAGCTGATGCTTAAACCCTTGGGAGATTTTAGTGAGGCACTCTGAGTGTCGTGGCTGTCTCTACAACCACAGAACAGGTTGGCTGGAGTGCTCATGGAGGTCTCCCACGTTGAAGCTATTCAAATGCCAGGTGGACAAAATCCTGGACAGTTTGCCCTGGATGACCCTACTCGAGAAGTGGGACCATGTGGCCTGCAGAGGTCCCTTACAAACATAACTTTTCTGTGGCTCTGGGAGTTGAGTTAGCAGCACGTGAGCAGAGCCTGGTAGGATGCTTCCTGTCTGTCTGTGTTTTGGTATCATTGCAGCTGCATACTGGGGACAGTTGCACTGCTATTACCTCCAAATAAGGAGAGTGTAGTTAAAATTCATTTCTTCTCCAGCAGCATCAATAGCACAGTGTTCTCAGAACAGGGCATATCTGGTCCTTCACCCTAGAAAGGTGTTCTGCTTCCCCCTGACCACGAGCTGCTTTCCAGCTGGTGGCAGGACCCTGTGGGAAGCTCTGAATACTCAGCAGATCTTCTGCGTTATGTATGAACAGGGCTGGCAAACAAAACTGTGTAAAACAATTTACAATCCTTAAAATGAAGATGAAATTTGAATTTCTGACACTGCTGCTTACTTTATGAAATCAAGTCCCTTGGCATAGGGTTAGTGCATCTATGCTTTCATCTTTTCTCTTTATTTTGGCATTTCTTCTGATGGTCAACAATGAGATATTGTGGTTCTTGCTGAAGAAAAATTCATTCTTTTAGATTAGTAAAAATTGGATCTGAAATACAAGTGTGAAATAGGATGAAAATATTTTCAGTATTAAAATGTATTCACATTTAATAATCATGGAGCCGTGGTTGCAATTTCTACATTTCCCATTGCCTAGAAGAAAGTTCAGATAATAATACAAGCACAATTTAGATGTTCCATACTTTCTTAACTGCATCATTTTTCTTTCTGTGTCTTGCCCAACATCTCTTCATCTTCTGCGAGTCAACACATGAAGTTAAATTCTGATCATAAGGTCACATCCAAGTTTTATTCTGCAAAAATAAACAGCAACAAAAGCTGCTAACACAGACTGCTTTTGGTGCACACGTTAATGCAGAGTTTTGGATGCATACAAATTGTCACAAAATGTCTTCAAAAGGCCGGTGTTTCTGCGTGTTCATGAGGTTGTCAAACTATGGCATCATTAACTTTGTGTAGTGTCCAATAATTCTGTTCTCCCCATGGACAACAACTGTGCAGAAACAATTACTTGGCAATCACATGCACTTCATCACTTCCAAATTAGATTTTAGTGATCCACTGCTTTATTTCCAGAGTAATCTAATTACTACAATGGAGTTGCCTTCACCTTTTTTTTTTTTTGCTTTCATTTGATATTTATTGCCACAGATGCAACGTGAGTTAAACACAGCCAAGAAAAATATGATTTGGGGAGAAGCAGCTGGATAATGGGTTTTAAAACATAAATGAAAATGAAAATGATCCTTTAAATCTCTATTCCAATGTAAACACATGCAGTAAAGTAATGGTATATAAAAAAAAGAACCAAAGAGTGTATCTAGAGTTCCTTGAAGTAAGAGATTTTGAAAGAAAGAAGATCACATAGAAATATTTCCTTCATTTTAAACAATACTGTTAAAATGTAGTTCTGAAAAAAAATTCATTTAGTCACCTTGGAAAACTCTGAGTGTCTGAAGAAAGGCAATCAAAGGGGTAAAAGTTCTGAAGCCCTGGATATTAGGAAGAATTTTTTCACCCCAAGAGTTGTCAAACCTTGGAACAGGTTGCCCAGGGCAGTGGTGCAATCCCTGGAGCTATTTAAAATATTGGCCTCAGGGACATGGCTTAGCAGTGGACTTGGCTGTTCTCAGTTAAATGTTGGACTTGATGGTTCTCAGATTTGTTTCCTTGATATCACCAGAAGAATAGTCAGAACTGATTTTTCTTTCTAATAAATAATTGGCATGTGAGGATTGAAGCTTTTTCTGGACTCAGGATGGTTCTGGATAAGGCAGTTGGCACATATTCATCAGGCTGTGACTATTAATCACAATATTTCATCAAGTGCTTGAATTTAAGAACACAATCTCTGGCTACTGAATGAGGCCTAAGATAGTTATACAAAAAAGTTACAGTTCATGCAGATGTATTTGAATATATGTTTTATGCTTAGATGTTTTGGCATATTTTGTCTTTTATTTTCTGGACTGAGGACATGATTGACTCAAACCTGTTGAAATTAACACCGGGTTTTGCAATTCCTCATGATTTGTACAACAAGCTGGTGATTATTATTGTATTTTTTGTTCCTCTTTTTACGGGCTGTAAGCAAGATGTTTATTTTCTCAATAGCAAGGCTTGGTACTGCTAAAATCCAACAGGATCATCTATTGGATGTGTGTGCAAGCACCACAAATTATATTGGACCTTTAGGCATTTAGGGAACTTGATTTTATTAAAGTCTCAGTATGTCTTTTACAGATAAATGAGGTACTTTAATGCTAAAATGAGCATTTTAAGCACAGGATAGATCAGTGTTTGAAGAGTTGGGACTTTTTTCAGGAAAAAGAATAATCAGTGTTCTTACTGATATATTTGCAATTAGAAAGAAAGGTAGATTTATATTTAAAACACATAATGGTGTGTTGTCCAGAAGCAGAGTTCTTTATTGCTTGGATGTGTGATATTAATGTGCTGAAATATTTTTTTTTACTTCTTTGTGAATGTCCAGTTAAAAGTACCAGGGTGAAATGAAATCCCAGAAATCAGTACTCCTGGCAGACTAATAAGCCTGGGTCTTTATTTCCACAGTAATCAGACCCAATGTTTCAAATTACACATACTGGTTATTGGCTGTGCTAGCAGAACACATGCATCTCTCTTCTGCCCCTCGAGTGGCCCTTCCTGCCCAGAGTATTTCTGAGGTGTGTTTCTGCAGGGACTCAGGAGCATGAGAGCTTCACAGTTCAGGGTTGGCAGAACAACCACATATTCCATGTTATTGTCACACACTTTTGTATGGGATCCTCAATCTACTCTCTTGTACATCTTCTGGACACAGGCGTTCTCTGGCATCCTTTGGGTCACTCACTGCCAAGGGCACCCTCAGGGGCTCGGCCCACTCCTGTTCTTGTGTGACATGAGGGGACACAATTGCAGGGCTGTGGCCATCGAGGGAACCTTGAAAGCTGGGAACAGGGTACAGACCCTCATGTGGTGAGGGGCTGGAGAATCCTCCTGAACAGGACAGAAAAACTGCAGTTCCTTTTGAACAATAGCTAATAATAGCTATTGGCTCCCCACAGCTAAAGAGATTTCTTTCCCCAACACTGACCATAGAAATCCTGGCTTTCTCATGTAAGCTTTGCTGTTCCCAAAAGTGGAAACCAGATTTCACTCTGTTACATGTTCTCTTGTTTGCAAGCACACTGAATCAGCGTTTGCATTCAGGTTTAGGTTGCAGTATTAGCACTGCAACACAGAGAGGCAGGCAAGGGAGGTCATAGCTGAAATCTGCCCCAACCTTCATGTCTTTTTAGTGAGCACCTCGTTTTTGGCAGCAAGTCAGGATCAGATTTTCATCTCTCCACTTAAATGCTGATACAATCACATTAATTGCAATTCTAGCTAGAAAAAAACAGTCAGAATTGTGTCTCTAATAATAATTTGTATTTTCCACTTTACACTTGATCAATAAAATCGAATGCCACAAACTCATGTGCTCAGAAGGTCTGTCGGCACAATTAACTAATTTGTTTGGCTTCTGTGGGAAGAACTGTGAAAGAAATGGGGTGTAACTATTGCAAGTCTAAAGCTTAAATTATACTTTTTGGTATGACATACCTGGAAGCAGATATTTTCTCATTAGACATGTATATTAAAATGGAGCCAAAATCATGCAGACATTTTGGAAGAGACTTGTACAACATATAATAACACTATTTTAAAGCAAGGGAAGTCAATGCAATCAGTCCATTACAACCAAACATTTTGGTGCTCTCTAGTGGCAGAATATTGAGATGTCCAATGGCTTTAGTATTTATTTGCTGTTTAAAATCCTGGACAAGACAGAATAATTTTATTTTTTCTGCATGTACTGGTGTGTAAAGTGTCCTGTACTGTACTTGCTCAGTGTTCTCATATGTGGGGGGAGTGAAGCATTCCCAAGTGCCAGTAGAAGACAAAGAAGTCTTGATTAGTGATCTCCTGTAGCCAACAGACGTCAGCTTTAAGGCTTCATCCCAGCACAGACAAGGAAGCACTCAGATCTGAATCACACTGATTTGTGCCCCAGAGCTCCTTCCCCTTGCAGTCTGTGGGCTCTCATCTCCAGCTTTTCTCACTGGTGGCTCCTGGCACACAGCTGATGTGCAGGCACGTGCAGACGTGCACAACTGTGGGTACACTGCATTCAACCATACACACACACATGGATATGAAAATATTATACCAGCCAAAGGACTGAGAGATGGAAGGGAAAAGAAAGCGTGAGTGCATACTGACCAACACTTGCCCAAACATTAATAAATTAAACTACAGAAAAAGTCATGAAAGAGAAAGCAAAAACAGAGTAATTCTATATCTGCTCAAAAAGCAACAAAACCATAAGCCATTATGATACCCTGAAGCTTTAAAATTCAAAAGTAGTGACAAGATGGCATTAAAATACTGTATATGCAAGACTGCCATTGTTAACAGCATAAAATGTTTTTAATAAAAAGTCACTTGCTTATCTTTAGTTGCTAAATGTGGAGCTATTAGGAAGAACTTTCAGATATTCTGAGAAGATGGAGAGGGGATGTTCTACCCCTACAAGGAAAATGGAACAGAATTTCTTAGCTAATAGTGCCTCATGTGGATTGCACTGGACCCCTACTTCATACACACAGAAACTGAGAGGCAGGGAGATGAAGTGACCAAATCCATTTCACTGCCTAATGGCAAAGCTGGATTAGTTCTGAGTTCTCCTGAATTCCTCTCCAATGCTTATCCAAGAAAGAATCCTTCTCAATGAAAGCACACATCTTATACTGAGGACAAAGGGAAAGGTGCTTCTTTATGTGGAGAGTATTTTTACAGTAATCCCTCCAGCCCAGGGTGTTTTATTAAAGGGTTGTGAGATGAACTCGTGTTTAGAAACTGTTATATGGCACAAGGTAAAAGTTGGTGTTTCAGAATATTAGGTAATGTGTGTTAATATATTTCCTCAGGACAGTAGTTGCATTAGGACAAAATAAGCTGTGTTGCCCAACCTGAGACATTACATGACTTATCTCTGTTCCTTGGATACATGGACTTGATGTTCTTTGCACTTGCTAACCTCGGAACTCCAGGTACTGTTCAAAGTATTCTGGTTTCTCTCTGTTACTTACGATAAGGAAACAATAATTGACCTTCCAGATCTCTTTGAATATCCCAGCACTAAGGCTGTAAGTCAGGAAGACTAAACTGCAGGAAGTCTGTGAAAATTCTGAGAACTCAGACTAGAGATGACCATAAATCAGTCAGAATGTGGGACAAGGGCTAAAGAAAGGTTCCCTGCTTGAAGGACAGAAGAAAACTACACGCATGCACAGAAGTCATAGCAATTCATTTTCCAGGAGTAAATATAAAGACTGCCTCTTCTACATAGTTTCTGAAGATAATGTCTCCTTTGTAATATAAAAACATGATCAGAACTATTGATGATTGATAGAGAGACGGGAGGACTGATTCAGTGATCAGAGTTGGATTTTACTCAGATTTTCCAAAAACTTGTGTACCATTTCAGAAAGGTCAATAATTTTCCACTACAATAATCAGGTTCAAGATCATACAGACAACTCAGACATTTTACAACATCTTTTGCTCGCAGAAGTCTTGACTGATCTTCTCTCTTCCCATAAGGAGGGTTAATCCCATCTTGTGCAATCCTCAAAGCTCTGTGTTCCTGCCATGGCATCCTGGTTATCAAACCAGCTATGCTAAAATCAAATCTGTTTGACTCTTTGTCCCATGTCCACACAGAACAACTGTTGATGTGTGTGGAGCAGCTTTGAACCAGACATTTCTGTGGATAATAAGAATAATATCATTTGCTCCTGCCTGGTTCTTGAGGTCTCTGTCCTGTAGGGAAAGCCCATGGCACATCTGCAGTGTTATCAGTAGCCAGATTACACTGTGGAGTCTCTACAAGGTGCAGTCAAAACTTTGGATTAAAACAGAGCTTCAGATCCTTTCACTTTTAAAATAATAACTTGCACCTGCCCAGCAGAGGTTAATTTCAGGTACTCCTAAAGATCATGAATGCATCCATGAAGCAAAGGAATGCTTCAAAAACAAGACAGAGGAAAGGATGACTTGTTTAATTGCAGGTCAACCAAAGGAATTTAATTTCTTTGCCCAGATAATGAAAGACACAAGTTTGCTGTCATGGTGTTCCTTCACAGAGTCATGGTCTGATACTTCCATCAAAATACAAGTTGAAAAGGGAAAGATCTTCATCAGTGAAGTTGATTTTGCCAGTCAGATAAAAGTTGCTCTCCTGTGTTATTTTATGAAATTGCAGTTGTTTGCAATTGTTTGCCTTCCCCAAGTTCTCAGAATGTATGAAGTGACAAAAAATTTTCAGACCATTTTGAGAGGACTCCTAAATATTTTAAAAAAATTTATCAGTAACTTAAAACCTTCTAAATATAAGGTTCTTCTGCTATTCACATAATTCCTGACCATGAAACCTATTTTATCTTGAGCTGTGGAAAGAGGGCAAAAAGAAGCAGTGGTCATTTAGGAGTTTCTCTTTGTCCTGTACTGCCTTATTGTTCCCCATCTTGCATGTGGCTTTTAAGTGGGGAGCAGAACAAGCTGTTTGTTGAAGTTGCTTCACAGAGCAATTCCAAAAAAATATTTCCTGCCATCTGGACGTTGCCTACAGGCTGGTAGCTATCCAGACTGGTGAGAGCAAGTCAAGGGCTGCTGTTCCACTAGTGCTGCTGTGAGACAAGCAACAAGTGCTTTATTCACAGAGAGTGAATCTATCAATTATATCCAAAATGTGCCGCTTTTAGAAAATGCCTTTCCAAGCTGCATTGCAGGCTCTGTGGGAACTTGCCAGCTACAAGGACAGGGGAATATGTTCTGCTCAAAAGGAAGGTATGGCTTCACCCCAGGGTACTGAAAAGCAATCCGTTCACAGAATGGATCAGGAAGGTTTAAAGGAGGAAGAGGCTTTGCATTTGTACATGAAAAAATGAAGAATGTTCCTTTTCTTATTCCCCAGAGTATGTGTGTTCATGGTAATGGCTGTTTCAAAGTACGTTTCAGTGCATTGGTCCTTCTTCCGAGGTTCAGTGGAATAAGGAAGATAAAGCAGTCAGCCCAGGGTCTATTACTGTAATTGGTTTTAACAAAATTTCAGGCTGGGGAATGCCACAGGATGAGTGTTCTCTTCCTTCTGCTGTGCCAGTGCCATTTTTCATTGCTTGATGATTGGACAGCTCTGGAGGAAAATTGTAACCTGCACAAACAATCCTTTGATATCTGACCTACCCAAAAACTCAGTGAATGCCTTGAGCTTCTCCTGTGCGGAAAACATCTCACCATCCAGATATCACAGGAGACACAGGGGAAAACAAACAAAAGGATTCTCTTTGCTTGACTCCTGTAAGGCTTCAAGGTAGGAGAGGGGAAATCTGGAGACCACTGATTCTACTTTTACTCTCTTACGTGTTTATTTAAAAGGAAATACAAGTCGTATTTACTGCACTGATGAAAATGAAATTTTTTTTCCTCTGCTAAAGCAGAGGAAGGTTTTCATTAAAAGAGGCTTTGAGTCTGAGGGTCAGGCCTAGTGACAGATGCAGATGTATACATATTGATTAAATGTGAAAATGCTACTCAGGAAAAACGGAGATGCCAACATTTAATGAGCAGCCACATCCCTAAAGAAAAAGTCCCAGATGATTACACTTGTAATGAATACTGAAACAGAATGAAGAAAAAACAGTTGTTCATTTTTTTTATAACAAAAACTAAAGTGAGCTTTTAAGGACATGATCTCCACCCTGAACAAAAGTTCACATTAAATAAACATACGTTCTGTGAATATTCATTCTATTACTCGGTGTTTTATCACCTGAGTTGGAACATGCCTGTTAGATGATAATGTTGGGAAAAGCTTTTCTTGCACTTTTAGACATGATTTCAGTGAGGTGTGACTGTGTTCAGCTAAGGTACTGGAGCCCAGCATGATTTCTGCTTTAATAACCATTGCTTCATTTTACTCTTGGAACTGTTTCAGGTTGCATTATTTTCTATTTCATAATGCTGCACTACTGCCTTTTAAGTGGTTGCTCTTTCATTGCCAGAATGTTTTGCTGTGGGGGTTCTAAGGCACAGATTGATGGCCTGGCTCGTTTGCTCCTGCAGGTGTTTGTGATAGAAAGAGACAAACTTTGTGTGGAATAATCTGTGGAATAATCTGACATCCCAAGGTGGTGCTGGCTCTGGGGCAGACAGTGACTGTCCGGGGTGGCTGCAGGATGAGGAGCCCCCAGCAACAGGGGCAGCACCAGGCAGGAAAACACCAGATAAACTGAGCTGTCTTGAGGCCTCCTGCCTGTATCTGTCATCTCCCAAACGGGGAGCAAAATACTAGCAAGAATGTGGAATAATTTCATCAAATCTGAAGTGATTTTGGCTGAAGACATTAGAAAGATATTAGACGGAAATTACGTAAAGGTAATTTAGGATCCAATCTGATTAATTTAATTACAAAACGACCCCTACCACTCTGGTTAGAGTTGGAGAATCTAGAAATATCTAGGCAAAAGGAGACAGTAGTAACAAGAAGTGCAAAACTTGAAAGGAATATTCAAGTGCAGAACCAAGCCCTTCCTCCCCTTTTATTTCACCTGATGCCTGTGCTCAGCAAAGCAGCACCTCTGTCCTCAGCACTGCACTTTAACTTGCTGCCAGGCACCTCACACCAGGAGTCAGTGGATTTCTAAAGGCCCTAAGGCAGATGAGGTCCCACTACAATACAGGCATATATTGTGGTAAAAGAGCTGTGTTGAGGCAGCAGAAAACAGCATCCAGAGCACTAGGACAGGAGAGCTGTGATTTGAAATCACCACCTCAAGAAAGCACCGAGATTTAGAATCTTAACAAAACATAGTAACCAAAGTGCAATTAGCAGAAGGCAGGTTTATTTCTTAAGTACTAACAATAAACTAGTGAACCAGTTCAGGTAACGATGTAGAATCATTAGTGAGCTTAAAACCAGATGGTATCTCATTTTTAGCTATAGGCAAAATGCCAAATGACATGACTAAATAGAAAAAAATCCCTACAGTATTGAGTTTTTGTGCCGATTGAGCATGGAGACTGAAAGGCAGGAACATTTTTAATAACCTTTCTTTGACAAGCTTAAAGCCATTTACTGCTGAAGCCTGTCTTCGACATAAAGCCAGGAGAATAGGCCTCTAGAGAAAGCTGACTGCTGTACAGCTTCACCTTCCAGCAAAACACATTATGCAACAAAGACACATAATACTCACTCCCATTAATAAAGCAGACCCTGACTGGCTATCGCAGCAGTGACCTTTCCATCCAGGCTTCTATAGTATTTATTGGCTGAAAATTTGTTTCTATGAATAGCAATTGTCTGATTTTAAAACTGAAAATCTCTTCTCTGTTTCATGGAACAGCATTTGCAGAGACAACAGCATTCATTCAAGGAGAAAGGTAACCAAAAGTAATTAAGCAGCGTTTAAAAATATTCATACCGGTCTTGCTGATACAGCAGTTTTCATCAGAGACCTTATTCAAATGCAAAGGTCCTCCACATGGAAGTATTGCAGACATGAAGGTTTCACAGCTCTGACAAGCACTAATATGACAGAGGGGTAAGTTTTAATGGCAGGCCAGGCTCTGGGCTTCCCTCTGGACTGCGTTCTGTTCCTGTGACACTGGGAGAAAGCCAAACAGCAGCTGGCTGGCTGTCCCTCTTAGAGTTCACTGAGCCACCTCCAGGTGACCCCACTGGCACCCAGCTGGCACTCCCCTGAGGCCCTGCACCGTGGGGACACCGTGGGGACCCCGTGGGGACCCCGTGGGGAGCACCACTGCCCTGGGGCAGCCATCTCCCGGCTGGGTGAGGACACATCAGCACTGCGGGTTCTCAGACAGGCTGCAGTCTGCACCACAACTTGGGATCATTCTTGGGACTTCTGCCTCTTGAAAGACCTGTTTAGCAGATAGGGGCAACCATTTAGAGATTATGGGCAAGATGACTTTTTTAATCCAGATATTTCCCTTCCAACCCAAACCATTCCATGATTCTATGACTAGAACATTCTTGCTACTTTGGTGGAGCTACAGAGCTCAGCAGTCCTACAAAAAAATCTCCTAGAAATGTATGCAGTGAAATATAAAAGAGAATCAACTGTATTGAGGGAGTAAAAAAGCTAAGAATACCATAATGAAAAGAGGCAGTTTTGTAGACTAGAAGTCAGAATTACAGAAAAGATGTAATGTGAAAAGATGTAACAGCATATTGGGGTTTTTTTGTAATGTCATATAAAGAAGAATTAATTTAATGTTAATTGATTTTATTCAAAATCAGTATTGGCAGATCATGTGATTTTAATCAAAAGTCTTGAATTATTTATTGAATTATTGTTAATTTAGTTATTTTTATAAAGAAATACCAAGTTCATATAATTATAACACGTGAGAAAATTTGGGTTTTTAAAACTCAACCTCTATGTGTAGGAAAATAAGGAACAGAAGCCTTAAGGCTCTAGCACTGAAAGGAAAGTTGGAAAAAAAGAAAATTTATCAATTTAAACTACTGAGGTGTTTAAGCCAAACTTAGTACTAGGAGTTTAGATTGTAATCTGTAAATGCTAAAGCTGCAACTACTGAGCATTGTAATAAATGTAATTGGAACAGGACTTTGTTTATGCTGAGCATATTATGCCGTTTCTATACTATTAATCAGTCTACAAACATGGAAGAGGGAATCCTAAAAACTGATGTGTTGAAACTGGGGGGTGTTCCCAGGGTCTAGCATCACTCAAAACAAAAATTAATGTGCTGGCAATATCTTTGCTCCTTTGAGCTCTAGTTATTGCTTGTGTTGTAAAGGCTCTATTGCAGAAGAACACTTAGATAAACGTGGGACATTTCCCTCTTGCATTAAGGACTCCACCATGTCTCAGCTGTTTCATTTTCCTTTCAGCAGCCCAGGTCCCTGCTCTAATATCGATGAGCTCCCAGGTGTTGTGTTCCTTTTCAGAAGGACTCAAGGGCACTGCTTTCATCCAGAGGGAGGGTTTCATTTAACCCTTGCTACATTTGTAGGAAACCCAAACTCCCCCAGCCCTGCCCATCCATGCCCCTCAAAGGCAGGACACACCTCTGTAACAGTGACCAGTCCTTTATTCCATGGGTGGTTTGTTTCAGTGGACACAGCCAGCTTTCTCCGTCCTGCCACCCCGGGTCAGGAAGGGCAGCACGCTCTGCTTTTCCATGAGAATGGAAGGGATTTAAAATTCTCTTGGACACTGAGGCAGTACAGCCTGCTACAGCCCCAGAAATGGAAGCATAAGAGGGATGGTGGAATCAATTCAAGTTATTCCAGTCCACTATGTTATTGATCACCTGCTGTATGGAAACTGGAGCAGAATGTTTTCAGATTCAAACGACTGCTTTATTTTATTACTCCTAATTTGACTTTTGCTTCATTAAATTACAGAGGCGTACTGAATTTCGTGGGATCATTTTCAGAAAAGCTCTTTAAGGACATCACCTTCTCTATTTAAAGGTACCTTAATAACAAAAAGCATTTAATTTTTCCAGAAATATATATTATACCATGCATGTTTATGATGTATTTAAATTTCTCAATATTATTCACAGTATCTGCTAACTTATGTGTTCATGACTACATTGCCTTGTGATCGAGATGTTGCTGTGTCTTAGCCAAATCTCAACATTATTTGGGTGAAAAGGGACCTTTACTGATCACCTAGTCCAGGCAGTCTGTCATGGGCAGGGACATCTTCCCCTCAGTCAGGATGTCACTATAAACACAATAGAACCAGGAATCAAGGACAAAATGTAGCCTCCTTAACCTGATTTGGAGTAAGCTCAGCTTCACAGGACACAGAATACCCTTTAACAGCGCAATGTCAGAACAGCTTTTGGCATTAGGTGCCCAAGTTCATCAGACAGTACAGTTATAATGCCAATTACATTGCTTGTGGTGTCCTCCAGTGCAGAAAATGGGGTGTCAGCAGTGCCCTCCCTACCCCAGCAGGTGTCCTGCTCCAGGAGTGTTCACTGGGAGCTGCCAGGCAGCTCTGAAGGCCCTGCTCTTCTGCATCATTCCCTTTCAAGCACGCTTCCCAACCTCCATTAGCATCATCACAGAGTAAAGACACTTATTCCTGCCTGCTTTGCAATTATAAACAGGCTACTGCTCTCCAGCATTACCAGTCTTTAAAACCCTCTAAGATGCAGCTGCAGAGTATTCCCCATCACATCAGGAAAATTCAAGAAAAATCATGTACATGGAAACCTTAAAAACACCCCAAAAAATCAGCCCCATGACAACAAAAGAATGAACCAACCACCTAAAAATTCTTGGACCTAGCAGAACTGGAAAGAACATGAAGGCAACACAGCCGTGGCCAGTGACCTCCTGAGCAGTAGATTTAGAGAAAAAGGAGGAAGAAATAGGATGAAGGATGGGCCAGGCTTGCATCCACCCCAAGAGCTGATTATTGACTTGGCAAGAAAGAGGAAGCATGACACAAACTTTACAAACAGTTTAATGCTTTAATGCAAGAACTACAGAGAAGAATTTTGGCTCCCAGGGACTCCCATTTCCTTCTACTCCCATCACCCTTCTTTCCAATACAGGAGAACATAGTCCTGCTTCTAATGATATTAAAATCACAACAACAAAGAGATAACCCTAGAATTCTGTCTCATTTTCTACCTCTCAGGCATTCAGAGAAGAATTTCAAATATTAAAAATATTGTAATGATCTATTTTTTCTTGGGTAATGTTATAACAGATTTATTTTTTCTGTTATTTAAAGGCCCCCACTCTGATGTATTGAACTCCTCCTAGAAACAGAGCTTTTGCAGTAAATCTTATTTTTCCTCTTTCCTCTTCAAAATGCAAAGGATTACTGAATTCTTTTACACCTTGTTGTGGGTTTCTTTTTTTCCCCCAAGTATAAAAATCTGTTGGTACTGCCTTTCATGGATAATGCTACAACAATGGGAAAGGCTGGAAAATAAAGAAGGTGCTTCCCTACCCTGTTATTGTGGAGGCTCCAAAAATTCCCACTGAAGAATTTAACAATATTAGAGTGTCTTCTGGAAGAGGAATTCAAGATAAATAACTTTGTATTGCTTAGGGAAAAGGAACCTTTCCTGTCTCTGGCTTTCTGCACTAATTCTTTTCTTTCAAAAACAGGTTGCATGGGTACAGGCTGGCTGAGAGATTTCCCAGTGGCCAAGACCTGAAATGACAGGAGTTCTGTTCTCTGCCCCCCGGAATACAAATCTGCATTACAAGACCATTTAATGCAGATTCACTCAAAGTGTAAGGTGTCCAACAAAGGATTCAGCTGTCTGTTTGGTAACTGGATTACATAGCTTATATTCCCTCTAAATGGCCTATTTACCAACGAAGCTGCTTATGAACCTTAGAGTGGTAAAACACAGATCCAGTCCAAGTTTCAATTTCATATTCATTTATCAATTCTATTACATATGGCACTAAAAACCTCAAGAATCTTGAAGCAAAATTGTAACTTCTGTTTCTCTTTACTGAAAAAGTATGTGAACTACTTCATACATCCTCAACCTTTTCCCAGATCAAGCTGAAGCTATGATCTACAGTTCCATTCTTAATATAAATTTGCTATTCTTTCCACTGAAAAAGTTGAATTATTGAATTTTTAGTCACCTGTACATTTTGCTATTGTGAAAGAATAAATTACGCCTTTAGTTTAACCAACACACAAGATAAATCAGAATAATAACCCTGAAAATAAGAATTTTGTATGCCTAGTAGATCTTAAACCATAAGTTCAAAAAACTATCAACACAAATGCTAGTAAACAGGTTTTTGTGGATTTTCATACATTAATACGAATGCATACTGAATCTGACATGATCCACCCAAGCCTACTGTTTTCCCCAATATTTTAGCAAAAAGGATTGGTTCATTAATCAATAGTAGTTTTGTAGTATTTGTGGAGTCCAAAGCATATTGTAATAAATTAATTTGGATTCACAGCTCTCTGGGGAACACAGAACATAAACCATCTTTTTATAGATTAAGAAAATAACAAACCAACAGACATTAAACAGGGTGTTCCAACACAGAGCTAGTTCCTACAACAGCAGAAAAGGCAGACTTGGTCTGCATTTAAAAGTGGCTTTTCAGAACATAATGCAGACACTTTGAGGAAGGGGTTAGTGCCACCACCCGTGCTTGTGGCAGCCTGTGCTCAGCAGCTGTGCTGCTCACCAAAGCCTTTTCACAGAGTTCTTATTGCCCTGTCCCCACAGCTATGGAAGCCCAGAGCCCTGCATCCAGAAAGAGCTGTCTGTGCGAAACCTCTCTGAACAATCACACTTCATAAATTGCCTCAAAGCAATAAGGGCACAGCGTGGACCAGAAATGTACAGGTGTGGAACAGATCCCAGCACAGGAGGAGAATCACACAAGTGGTGAGTGGAATTTTCTCTATATTTGGCAGAATGTTTATAGAGAAAACACCATGGAAAGTGAGGAAAAAATCAGAGTACTGAATGTATTTTCCAAGTACCTGTGCCAAGAGTAGTAAAAATTTTGATTATTTACTTTATAATGCTTGTCATCAGTGTAAGACTGATGGCAGGCCTAAGGCAATCACATTAGTTTTAAGCATTATTATGCTGCAAGCATGGACCATGACTCTTTCCTGTTTACTTCAGTCTAATAAAGTAATCTTATCAATATAATAAATGATACTATCATTAAACTATTAATAAAAATCATTATTTCTATTAGTGGACTTATAAATTAATGAATGCATCAATAAATCCCTATATTTAATTATAAATTATGGATATATATGCAGAGCAGAGCAACTTGAAATATTTTTTTAATGACTAATCATAAAGATTTTTTTAACCTGAAAACTAAAACCAAAAGCTAAATATGAATGAATATTTTTGGCTCTACACTTGCTCTTGGTGCTAACACAGTTTGTCTGAGCAGTGAGAGGTCTTGGGAGGGAAGATAGGATGTTGGAGCAATGTCTACACAAGGCAAAACTGACAGGCTGGGCTATGTTTGAAAGTGTCCTGTAAAGAGATCTACCTCAGTCCTTTCACTAGCAATAAAGAAAAATAATTGGGTTTCCTTAACTGAAGGAAAGGGAATCAAAACCGAAAATGAGCACAAATGATGGGTTCTGAGAGCTGCCTATTTGCATTGCCTTTAGTCAATAGGTGCCATGTGAATAGGAGAGACAGGCCTGGTGATAAAGCCAGAAGATAAAAATGACTGTTTGCCAAAAGGCTGGGCTGCCAAAAGTCTGCTAGCAAAAGCCCTGTGATGTGTAAGTTTCTGTAGGAAAATGAGCCCAGTACAGTAAAAACGAAATGAAATTCTGCCCATGCCAGGTGACTGGCTGGCTGATGGAAGAAGATTTTGCATATCTATGCTGGCCACAATTTATTTCTGTAATTGTGCACATGATGTATTATCAACAGCAAGAGTTATGCAGCAGTGTTAGACCCAGAGATGAACACTAGGGGAGGGAACAGCGTTTGAGGGAGACAGGAAAACATCATTTGCTAGCAGATATCTTGAGCCTCCCAGATGTCTGAAAAGGAAGAATACATCATCAGTCAAAACAAAAGCCAGTTCATGAACTGTTAAAGCAGAAAGTGAACGCTCTTGGCTTCGTGCCACAGAGGATGCAGTTCATCACAGCTCCACATACTTAATCTCTATCATTGCACTCAGTGCTGTGAAACCTTAGAACAACCCTTCTGCCCCAAGGAGTTGGTCATTAAAATTAACAAAAAGCAAGTCAGGCAGACAATGAAGTTTAAAAATAACACACCATCTTTTATGGCACAGATGTATTTAAAAAACTGTAATTTGATATTCAGACTAAGAACTAAATTATCAGGGATCTTAAATCTGCAAAAATGAAGAAATCTGTGAAATATTGAGATTCTAAATACTCTCTGATGTAGAAACATGCCAGCAGGCAACTCGAAGGGAGTGGGACATGCAGTCGCTATTGATTTCAACCATGCAAGGATAACTCTCTTTCTTCTCTCACGGTTCCCATCCTGTTTTGCTTTTCTAGCTGTGCAGGCAGCCACGATCTCAGTATATACAGAACTTCTAGGAGCAAGTTCTGTACTCCCCATTTAGGGTGTTACCAGTGAAAACTTCACCAGGCCATCCAGTAAGGAGAGAAATGATTTAACATGGCATACTCCCTAAGAGGCAGCCATCCTGCAAGTGTCAATGAACAAAATCTGGAGAGTGCTCTGTGCTAGAAATAAGCCCACAGCTATCATTTTCTTGTTCCTTCATCACCTCTGGCTTCAAACCCCCTGCAGACACACACATTTAGGATGGTTGCTCTTTACAACTCAGAGCAGATGATGACACAAGATAGTTTCACAGATGTCAGATCACCAGCCACGAAAGGAAAAATATGGTGGCAATGGTGGGGGAAAAAAATATCTGCAGGCCCTATTTACCTAACACTAGATTACTTCAACGAGTAAAGAATGCCAATGCTATTCAGAAATTTTCCTTGAGTATAAACCATTTGTAACTGCATTCACCCAGCTGCATGCCAGTAGGCTCATAATTCTAAGATGTTTGTAAAAACACAGTGCAGCTGGGAACCTTAAAGTATTTATAATGCAGCTGAGAGAGGAGAAGTTATGAACAGTTATTTGTAAAGCTGCAGCCTAAGCACAGAGATGCCAGGCAAATATCCCTCAGTGACTGCCTGCCAGCCCCGTGGCAAAAGAACAACTGCGATGTTCAACATCTGCAGGATAAAGGAGATTATTCATGTCTTTCCAAAAGACTCAAAACTAAAAATTGCTCTACAGTGAAACCTAGAAGCTTAAAAACATTTAAGGTGATTGTTTTTTAAATTAATTTTTGTTGATGAGATTTTATTCTCAGAAACCTCAAAAAGAATGAAATTTCTCTTTTTTTTTTTTTTTAACTTCCTTGACTCATATGAGGCCTGAGTTTGGCCATCACACTTTAGCAGAGTGGTAAAACCAATGTTACAATAATCTACACAAAGGACTTGCAGCCATGCACCGCCTGGCTGGTTCCTAATATAAAAGTATTGCTTGTGTTTGAATTGAACTGTGAGTGGGACACATTTATGCCAGACAAAGACACTGCATCTCTGGTACTTCAGCCAATGATTTCATAGGAGAAGTTACTAAGAAAGGGCACTGAATTATGTGGAATACATAATTCACAGTACGTCTTAATGCTTATTTCTAATAGCCTGCTTGTGTGAAATGTAATTTCTGACATAAATTACTACAGGCTTTTTCTTCCACTCATTAAAAACGGCCCAAGAGCCTGAGCTAGAAAGACAAACAATGATTTCCTGGCAATGGAGAAATCCACAGCAGGTGAAAATGCCAGATGATGGGCTTTGACAGCCACAAGACAACGTGCTCTGGTAACCGTCCTCCCACACACATCCCCAGTGATTTAGCTCAGCAAGTCCTTCCATTTTTCACTTCCAGTGCCAAACTACTACAGAACAAATACTACACAGATTTTCAGTTTGGCTTTTTTTTGTGGTTGTTTTTTTTTTGTTTGTTTGTTTTTGGTGTTTTTTTTTTTGTTGTTTTTTTGGTTTTTTTGGTTTTTTTGGTTTTGTTTGTTTTGTTTTTTTGTTTTTTTGTGAAAGAGGGAAGGTGTACTATGCAGCACATAAGTGCCAGAACCTCAAAACAAAATCTCTGAATATTGCTGACAGAAAATCTGTGCCTTTCAAAACCTAAGGCACCCAAAATTCATCAGTTACTCTCAAAAACTGTTCCCAAATGTGTTCATCAATTGTAAGACCATCATAACTTATCAACAGAAGAGATAAGTAAAAAAACCAGAACACGTATAGACAGTAACATCGCAGTGCTAAAAATGCACTTCCTATTGTTGAACAGTTTGGGACTGTGAATTTATCTGCAGAGTGGTAACCAAGATACAGAGACAAGTGTGCCACACTTTCTTGTTATGGGTGCCTGCAATTATCAGCTATCAATAACATAGATATTCTTGGGTGTTATGGGTACCTGAAATTATCAACTATCAATAATATAAAATGATTTTCCAGATGGGCTAGTAGTGTCTGTCTGGTCTGGTAAATTGTCCTAGATAAATGCAGTTTATTTTTCTGATGAAAACTGCTGTGGACCTTCTATTGAGTAAAATCTCTGGTAGGATAAATATACAGATGCTTGTGGCCCACCTTTTTCTTTTTGTCTTCATTCATGTTATTACGGTACAAGTAGCAGAGATGGCTTGTCAAGCTTTATTCCTCACTCAGAATATCTAGGGCTTATCCTTCAATTTTACTATATTTTCAATAGATATTGAGCTTCCTTTCATTTACTAAAATCGCTCCTCACAAGACAGAGTTGTCACTTTTCTGATATTCACGAAAAATCTCAGTGCCTGCCAGCTGCAGGACTCCCGTGTGGGCTCTACACCAGATCTGACTAGTCCTAGCCTACAGTTTCTGTGGGGAGACAGTGCTGGAGGCATTCCTGCCTCTGAGCTATTGCAGCTGTGTTCATTCTGCAGGAGTGGAACAGCCTGGCCCTGCCAGCTCTGGGGGTGCTAAAGAGTGACTGGGCTGGGTGGGGTCAGCTGGGCTCTGCTGGCCCTGCTGTGAGGAGGGAGGGACAGGAGGGAGTGCAAGGGACAGAGAGGGGGAGACCTTGTCCAGGGGACAGCCAGGGTGAGGTGGCCGTGCTGGGGACAGGAAGGGTCAGAGCTTGTCCAGGGGACAGCCAGGGTGAGGTGGCCATGCTGGGGACAGGAAGGGTCAGAGCTTGTCCAGGGGACAGCCAGGGTTAGGTGGCCGTGCTGGGGACAGGAAGGGTCAGAGCTTGTCCAGGGGACAGCCAGGGTGAGGTGGCCGTGCTGGGGACAGGAAGGGTCAGAGCTTGTCCAGGGGACAGCCAGGGTGAGGTGGCCGTGCTGGGGACAGGAAGGAGCCAGCTGGAACTGCAGAAGGAAGAGAGAAGAAGCAGAGAAAGAGCCAGAGCTGTGTGGAGGTGCCCATGGAAGGTTGCATAGAAAAGGTAAGAGAGACTTTTAGATCACCAGGAGCTGATGTTTGAAGCCCTCTGATACTTTCCCAAAGCACTGTGAGTGTCGTGGCTGTCTCTACCACCGCAAGTTTCTCTCACCAGAAAAGATGTTTTGGAAGGGATGACAGGTGACAGACTTTGCAGCAATGTCTGCACAAGTTAAAACCCAATGGGCTGGGCTGTATTTGATAGTGTTCTATAAAGATGAGTTGTACCTCTGCAAACTGGCAGTAAACAAGAGATATACTAAAGCATCTTCAGATATTATGTCACAGCAACCTATTGGTATGTCTTGATATATAAAAAATTATCTTTTATGTTTATGTTAGCTCTATCAGGTTACCATAACACGATTCAAACATCCTATTAAAAGGCAGGTCAGCACCACTCAACCATACTATGTGTCCATATGTGGCAGTCTAAACAGTTTTGAACTGCCAGTGTACTTTTAGCCACATATTTGGATTCTGTTAAATTTTATCAGAATAGAAAACGGAAAGAGAAGTATTACTTCCAGAAGTAGTGTGTCTACGTGCTTGTCCACAGAGGAGGTGTTTAGAGTGGTACTCCTACAGAAGTACAGCTAAACTTGGAAGATCATTACGGTGTAAGTACCCTAGGTTAATACTTAGGTTACAAAATAAAGGTAGCTTCACCTTATTTAAAACATTTTCTAAATAAGAGACATGAATTAGAAAGGAAAAAGAATAAATTTAAGGGAGAATAAAAGTATGCGAAAAGAGATTGTAAGATTGAATTATACTGAAATAACTAAACTGAAAATTTACATGTTGTCTTAGATTGCTGGCCTTTGTCCTGTGTAGGAGTGTTCATACTGTAAGAAATACTCTGCAAAAAAAGTTCTTTCAGTCTGTCCCAGTCAGATGTTAATGTAATATATTTCATGATCCTCTTTTACTCAGGATTTGTTCTTCTGGGCAGTATTAACTGTGCAGTCAGAGGTGTGTAGAAAGGGTCGTGACTTCTCCCCACTGCAGTGTGAGCAGCCATTGTGCAATGAACCTCAGCTGTCTTCCTTCATTCAGTGAGGTGAATGTGACACTATTAGTCCCCCACTCACTAAGACCAGGTCAGACAAAATTCAAAACATTATTTTTTACTATGCAGTAGGGAAAAAAGATCCTGTCTGAAGCCTACAGTGAGCCAGATCATGAACCCACACAGCTGTAGCCTACCTGTGTTTGTTGCATCAGGGGTTGTTTTCTCTGACAGGGGAAAGCCTCTTCCTGTATCTGGAATATCTGACTTGTCCACACTGCGCTTGTAGGGCAGACTTAAGTTCCTGTTAAGCCTAATTAATCTGCACCAAAGTAAATCTGCATCAAAGAGCATAGCTCTTTGTGACAATGTGCATTTTATTATCAATACTGAGAGCCTAGGAAGGTCAGTGCTGATGAGGTCCTTGTTTAGAACACTTTCATGGACACTGCTGTGCTCCATGTTAGCCTGGATGTCCTCCAGTCGTCTCACAAGGGTTTGTGTCCCGGCAGGACAGACCCTTTTGAAGGCCCTGTTTAAACCAGCTGCAAACTGCCAGAGCTTTCCCATCGAGCTGCCCATAAACCAGACACAGGAAACACTGCAGGGGTACCCTCAAGGCTGATTATGGTATGGCAACCAGATATGCAGAAAATAATTCAGAAATGTAAAAAAACAAACCCATTTTAATCTGCCAATACCAGGAGGAAGCCAAAATTTGCTTCCTCAATCAGAACTGAGGAGAGAAACTTTTTATTGTAGACTTGAAACAAATAACTGAATACTACCCCCAAGTCCCACCCATGCCCAGTGGGCATAATCCACCAGAAGAGAATCCATAATGACCCAGCATTTAACAATGCTGAATTACAGGGGAAAGAAAACCCCATCAAAATGTACATTTAGAGATCTCTTGGAACAAGGAAAGCAAACACAGATGGCATAAAAATGCATCGGATTCCTCTGGTGCGAGTAAGAGGAATTAGCCACTCTGGTTCTCACTTTGCTCAGGAACTGGCTCAAAGAATACCATAAAATTATGAAAAAGTGCAGAGACCATTTCTGAAGATCACCAGCAGGCAGGCTGGCTTCATCAGAAACTCAGCAAAGACACACTCTTATAGCAGAGCAGAGGGGCTTCCTCAAAACCTCACGCAGAGCACAGCACGGAGGGTGCTCAGCGCCTGCTCAGCACCAGCTGCTGCTCCCCCCCTCCAGAGCAAACCAGCCCCAAACCAGGCAGCGTTCCAGCACGGGTACCTGGGGCTGCAGCTGCACAGGGCTTAGTGAGCTCAGCTAGGACACAGAAACTCTCCACTCCTGACTGCCTGTTAGCTTGTTCAAAAATGCACTTGCATCGTATGTGCACATCTAATGGTTAAATACTCTTCACGTTAGGATTTGAGAAAATACTTTCCAAGTGTTGAATGCTTAATAAAAATTTAATAATAAGAATTAGATATACTTCACTTTCTTAATGTTTATAAGTGCAAAAATATTCTTTGAAAGGTTATAGAATTAATAAGGAAAATATTATGAGTTTAATCAAAAGAGCATTTAATATTGCATAACTATATCCCTGTAGGCAGGTAGGAATATGCAGCACTGACTGCATGCTCCCTCCATTCTGCTTGAGGGATTCTCATGTTACATGCAGCATTCCAGAGGCCTTGGCCCTTCTGCCTCTTAAGCACTGCTGAATACCTCTTTGTTTTCCATAGCCAGGGAAAGGAGTTTCTTCTTAAAGGGACTAACCTCTCGGAGTTAGGGGATGGGTCTTCAGGAGTACAGAGAACTGGAAGAGTGTTTGCATTACTGTTTTCAAAAGAAACATGCAGATTTTTCGGCTATACATTTTCAAGATAAATAACATTTTCCCCTATCCGCACGGGGAGAGATTTGTCAAGATATCCTGTACTCATGTGGGCCCTCCAGCAAAGCAACAGGTTTTAAAACACTGAGGGCAGTGCTCCCCACTGCTGCTACAGCTCTTCTGCAGAGCCCCTCACTGTCATCCAGCTTTTCCCTTCGTCATCTGTTAGAGATTCTCTTTGGAAACAGAATTTTCTTTTCTGTTTCACTCCCTTTTTCCTTCACTAAGAGTGGCAACCTAGCACAAAGCATTTAGTTTTTGATTCATTATTATGATTCAAGTAGTTTGATACCCTAGGAACAATATCTTGTCACAGAAATAATTTCAGGTAAGATAATTAAAAAAGCTAAACTTAGCAAAACTTAACTATCAATCTTCAAAAATATACTTAGGAAAAGTTCATCAACTCTGTGTGTCATGTTAAAATAACAGAAAAGGAAATATTTGAATTAAAGAATATTTGAATATTCAAATTCATCATAGATCTTGCAGAAAAGAAGAAAAAACCCAGCAAAATTACTGTTCTTGGTTAAGACCCCAAGAACATAAAACAGTATTTAACAGAGCTCAATTTTCATTTATCTTTGAAATAATGAATGCTAGAATAATAATTAAATGTCATAAAGATTTCTGTGGCTGCTGGTAAAAGCAATTTCATGAATTGCCTAGTAAATTTTGGTTCCTTGACTGCAGGGATGCTGACTTAGTGGCCTGAAATAACTACGGTACAAGTCTCATTTTCCTGTTTGTGCATCCACCATACGTGTGGGCCGTGGGGCTCTGACTAAAGGGCCACAAATCCTGGCTCAGTGATCTGCTGCAGCTCTGCTGCCTCAGAATCCTGGGACATTCCCCCAAACTGTGCAGTTTTCCTGCATTCTCAGGTCAGGGCAGCCAGCAGGTGGAACACTGTGACCCAACGGTGTCAGCATTCCACTGCTCATTTAGGTCACGCGTGGTTGTTTGCTGACACACAGTACCAGCACACAGGAAATGCAATGGAAGCCCTTGCTGGCTGTTGGTGGGCAGAGAGGCTCCAAACTATTGATTGCTTTCCATGCTGGTCTACACCAGTAGCAGCAGGAGAAACAGGGCTTGATCTTGCTTTTCTTTGAAGCATCAGTTATTTTACAAATGGCAATTTCAGAACAGATAGTAGTACGTATTTGCTATTAATAAAGATCTGCAGCACAAGAGGAACCAGCAGGCAGCAGTCAAACAGAATGCAAGACCTGAGGCCATTTTCATGAAGGAACGCTCAAGAAATCAGTAAGAAGACCACTAAATTTCCATGAGGAATTTCAGGGACAGTAGTGAAATGACATTATACTTGTATGGCTTTAGCCTCTTAGATCTCTATTGCCAACAATTCCTTGTTCTAAGAAGACTTAGAATAGGTGCCAAGCAGCACACAGCCCCTTGCTCCCTGCCCCACCAGTGAGAGCAGCAGGAGGATCAGAAGGTTAAAAACGAGGAAACACATGGGTTGGGAGAAAGTTTATTAGGGAGAGCAAAAGCCATTCACACTAGCAGAGTAAAAGAAGGAGTTCATGCACTTCTTCCCACGGGCAGGCAGGTGTTCAGCCATTTCCAGGAGAGCAGGGCCCCATCATGAGCCATGGATACTGGGGAGGGCAAATGCCATCACTCCAAACATCCCCCCTCCGTCCCTCCTTCCCCTTTCTCATGTCCTGAGCTTGATGCCATGTGGTCTGGAATATCCCTGTGGGCAGAGCGGGTCCCCTGTCCTGACTGTGTCTGCTCCCACTCTCCCAGGCACTCCCAGCTCCCTCCCCAGCGTGGCTTTACAAAAGCAGAGAAGGCCTTGGCTCTGTGCAAGCCCCACTCTGCAATAACAAAAGCATCTCTCTGGTATCAGCCCTGTGTTCAGCACTAATCCAAAACATCCTCACACAGCCACTGTGCAGAACATTAACTCCCCCTAAGCCCAGAACAGCACAATAGGGTGGCAATCCTGTGTCGGTGTGGTTACATACAATGGGAGCCTTGTTCCCATTCGGTTTGTGTAGAATTGAAGGTCTTTTTTTGTGTGTCTAAACCAATAGTTATTGCAGGAAAATACAAGCAAAACATGCTGCTGCTGACACTAACCACCTACTGATTTTACAGCAGGGAAATGTTTCAGATTCTGTTTACCTGAGAATTCTGAGTGGGGTGTGTTTGTTTAGGTGTGAGAGAAAGCTGAACTAAAACAGTTTATCACAAACGCATCTTAGTGGTATTAAATTCTGCTACAAGTTTAAAACAGTTCTAAAGGTAGGAAGAGCTCACTTTCATGAGATTATGCCTCTTTCAGTTGTAATAACACACTAATGCTCAGAAAGTAAATTTTAAAACATAAAACAAATGAGCAGAAGAGATAGACTCAAAATCTACATATGCCTGAGAACACCAGCATGGTGGGTAGTGACAGAACTGGTTTGTAATGCTGCCTTTCATCAGGAAAGCTAAGGAGAAAAAAACTGAAAACCAGTGACTGCCCCATGAAAAATTAGGAGAGAAGTATTTTATAAACCTTTGTTAGTTTAGCTGTTATGAGGCTATTGCCTAACTCCCCCATAGTAATTTTATTGGCTCATAGCAGGTATAATTTGAAAGTATTATGTTCCCCACATAAACCATGCACATGGTTCAGAATGTCAGCTTAATCTGTCTGTGGGAAGCGTAATGGAGGGTTCCAGAATAGAGATGGTGTATATAAATTATGCAGGGTATTTTCTAATCCCCACAATATTTCAGTGAATGGGACAGTCATTATGTAACAAATGTCTCCTTCACCTTCCTGACAGATGGGACAAGAACATTATTGCTTTTCCCTGTTCCTTCAGGGCAGGTCACTCTTGCAGTTCACTACAGTACAGTTGCCACTAATTCTAAAGGCTTCATCATTCATTCAAGTTTCAGCATTTCATTGTGGAAATGCTACCTTTTCCCTTTTTTTTCATATGAAGTTAATTACCTTTGACCACAGGAGTGCCAAAGGAATAAGAAAGTCACTGAGATAAAGTCTGCAACAGTGCATGTGATGAACAGTTTTGTTGGTAATAACAAATGCCCGTTTGCTTTTTTTTAAGAATTGCTTCTGAACCACTGTGAAACATTGCAAACATAATAGTCTCCTATTTAAACAAGGACAGATTTGCAATCAGACCCAGGAATACAAATACCTGCTTCAAGTGGACAACTGCCACAAAGTCCCTGAAGCACTCTGCACAGTTGGATTTCTCTGTGCCTCACTCAGAAGGCTGACACCAGCATTATTTACTTGCTTTAGAACTTAGTTAAAATATATAATTTTTGGATGATAACTCTTAATTGAGTGTGTTACTTTTAAATCAAGAATTTGACAATCCAAAACCATGTTCTGGCAGTAATAATGCTGTTTAAAAAAAGCATTGGTATGTCCAGAAGTACAGGCAGGCCTATAGACTGAGATTTTGTAAAAAGGCAATAAAAATAATAGAAATGGCATGGCAGTTGATATAACATGAAATTCCTATTTTTACCATTACATATCATAATCTCTCTTCTCTCAACCCAAAGAGTTGGAGTTTAGTTGTACCAAACCATTTTGGTCATGCTGTATGCATGTGACAGGCTCAGAAGGGGAGGCTGAAAGAATCAACTCTTCCACTTTGCAGTGGCAATTCACACTGCAAAATTGGAGCTAAATGCAAAGAGAAATGGAAACCTGAGGCCTCTTCTAACATTGACAGAAAAATGTCCCTTCCAGACCTTGACCAGTAGCTGAACAATTTCTCTCACATACATGTGCAGTGTTCCCCAAACACTGAAGTCAGGAACGTCCACATGAGAGCCAAGTGCCTCAGTGTCTGAAGTTGGGCAGAGATGAGGTTACAACAGGTGTGTTACAATGGTATGTCACAGCTGCCAAGAGCATGGAAAACCCTGGCCTTTCCAGAAGCTCTCTATTTTACCTTTATTTGGATATGTCTTTATGAAGGCTGAAGGGAAAAGAACTCCGTCCCACTCACAAGTTATTTTTCCATAATTAGAAGACAGGGGAAAAAATTCCCTACCTTTGGGCTTCTTTTTATCTATTATTTTTAATTGCTCTTGGAAGAAAATGAAAAAAAAAACCAAACATAGGAGCATCATCTCTGCCAAAGAACATTAATTCTCATTAGCTTCTGAGACCCCAAATACTTTTCAAGATGTTTCTTTTGCTAATACATACACTGTTTTAAAATAAGATTTCTGATTGAGCTCATCCATTTCTTAGGCAAACTACATGGGATAGAGCTCGGCATTTTTCCTCACGTGTGATATGTTTTAAAAGGAATAAGAATTTCTTGACTTGTGGTTACCATAGTCAGTGATGGAGAAAAAATACGCTGTCATTTCTTCCAATTTATTGTGCAGAAATCAAGCTATATTTCTGTAAATTGTCCTGACTTGGTATTGCTTATAATTTGTTGAGCCTTCTCAAATAGCAATAACCATGACAATGCAGTTATGGCATGTGATAGAGCTTTGCAAAAAAGGACTGAACAAAGTTCATGGCACAAGGCATTTGGACTCCATGAGCTCCAAGAACTTAGATCAGCTAAATATCGGTTAAATGGTGGCAAAACAAAAACCCAGGCAAGTGTTCAGAGCTCCTGCTCTTGTGCAATGCACACACAGCCAGAAAGGAGGGCCAGTTCACTGAAGCATTACAGATCAAAATGCAATCACCTCCTTTGCTTAGAGCGCTCTACCAGGAACTGAAAGGTTAATGAGAAAGATGGCTTTAATTGTTTGTTTCTAAATACCTGGCCCATAAAATAAACATAGCTGCCATTAAAAGCTCCATATTCCAAACCTTATACAATAAACATTCTCTGTTGGAATTTTCTGTTCGTGGAATTGGACTATAAATAGGGATATAGTATCGGTAATACATTGCAGACACCATACTCTTTTCAAATATCCTGCCTTTGCTAGAGGCTTTAATGACAACAGTGAAATATCTTAGATACCACTGGGAGCAATTTGTCAGTGCCGTGCACAGGGTCCAGTATTTTCCTTCTGTAATTAGTGGCAAGTGCATGCTCCCCTTTACCTGAAAGTTGCTGTTGGAATTCCAGGTTCAGGCAGATGTCCAGGGACCAGTGGAGTGTGCATGTGTATGTGTTTGGATAATGCACCTTCTTAAATGGCTCCTTTTAGCCCTTTGCCATTTATTTCATGTTTCCAACAGTCTGGAACTGGCAGTGTCAGCAACACATTTTTGGCATCACTGAACACAGAGAAGAATTATTTAAGTCATTTTCCCCCTTCTCAGATAGAAAAGGAGTAAAAATTGTCATATGCAGAAAGCCATAGGACAAAGATAGAATCTTAGAGGGCTTGACATAGATGCAAGGTGTGAAGATGAGAGTTTTATTTTACTAGAATTAATACCATAGGAATAATTCCTCAGTCACTTAAAGCTTTTTTTTTCTTTCCACATAATAAATTTCTTTTGTAGGAATGCATGGTCTTAGACATTTGCATGGTCTTCAAGAAATAAGTCTGATGTTTCTTCTTGCTTTGGAGGGGATATTGTCCGGTACACTTTGCCCCAAAATTCACGCTCTGCCTAGCTCAATAGGGCAAAGTCCTTGACTACTTCAGCACTACTAAGAAATTCTAGTTTTACATTCTAGAAATTATTTTCTGGATTATGGTCATCCTTGTGTTCCCTTGATGCATATTATCTTTGAATTTGAACAGGATTTTGTACATGTTTATGAAGAATAAAAGGAAAGGTGCTTTTGCTGCATTGGGGAGAAAGCAAACCTCTTAACAAAAAAGCAAAACACTGGCAAATTGGAGGTGAATTCAATGCTCAAACTTATTTGAAGCAAATAAGTGACGGGTCAGATTATTTCATTGGTATAATCAAAAATGATTTCATTGGTATAATCAAAAAACGCCATCATCTCACTCAAAAGCGTGCAAAAGAGCTAGACATGAATTAATTTATGACATTTTCTTGCATATCACTTCCAATGCCTGAAGATCCCCGCATAGCTGAGAAGACCCTTAGTTTCCTATATATGCTTCATGTTTTTGCCCTAAAACCAAAGCTTGAACAAGGCAAATTATAAAACACCTGAAGTCAACGACTTTCACCTCAACATTAAGAATGATGAGTCTGTGAGAGACAACAGTACACAATTCCTTGTCAATAGCATAATGATTTAAAAGCCTTTTCTCCAGGGCATGGTACCTCTTGCTAGCTGCAAGGGCAAGCTTAGGCTATTGCAGCATTAAGCAGCTGATGAATGACCTTGTTGTCACACTTGTTTTAGGGATTGATCACATCCAATTAATTCCTAGAAGAAATCAATTGTTTTTACCTAGCTCATTTACATTAATAGGAAAATATTAATGACTCCACTGCCTATAAGTATTGGAAAGGGAGGCTGCATTCACATTTCAGCCTACTGGTCTTTAAAGAGGATTCATTATCTCCTCCTATGAGAGCAAAACAAAAACAATTTTTTCCCCAGTTATTCAGCGTTAAAACCAATATTTATCCAGGTGTTTAACTGACAATTGAATCATATAGGAAATAGTCTTGCATTGTTGGCTTATTTTTATGGGTGTAATACTTTTTATGCATGATAGAAAGCACATGATCCTGTCCTTCCATTGCTAATTTATTTTGAGAGAAGAGCTATGCACAGGAACTTGAGAACACAACTATCATTTCCTGTTCTGAGTCCAACACACCATAAGAGGAACAATGACACAAACGTGCAGGTAAAAGCAGTACATATTTCATTACTGGAAATTATCTTTGGGAAAACATTCAAACAACCTTTGTGGTGGGATTTAAAACTCATGACAATTGCTCAAAATCTAAACAGTGCTTTATCAAATTCTGGGATTAGTGTGTTTGTGAGCTGAACGCTGTGAACAGCCCGTGTCTGAGCAATCATCCTGAACATTCCTCCCAGAGGAAGAAATACAATAGCAAGGTGCAGTTCAAGACAGGATTCAGAATTTGATTGCTACATTTTCTGTTCAGTGCGTAGTGCTACGGTTTCTGGTAAAATGTACTGGTTGAGTGTTACAGTAAATCGATCACGTAATACTGTGGAATTTATCATGTCATGGAAAAGGAATTTAAGAGCTGCATACCTAATATTATTAATAAAATGGGCCTGTGGATAGAGACACTTAGAGGATATGGTTTATATTATTACCTGATCCTAGATCACATTAAAGAGTGGTAACATTAGAATTGCAAGGACAAAATAAACTTTCACTAGGATTTTTCAGTTGAAACTTCTGACTGGCTAACACAACTATGGGTGTTTACTCCTGCACCTCTTCTGCCTCTAGAAATGGCCCTTGAGCACGGATTCTCCGCTTGGAGCAGATGTCCAAGCGCATCTGTGCAGTGAGGCTCTGCTGCCACCCTCTGTGGTATCTGAGATGAATCCAAATACTGACTGTAAATGAAATGCCAACCACGCCAAAGATTTAGGGACACGGATATCTAGCTGTGAAAGAACTGACCCAATGGAAAACTACTGGCTTATAATTAAACATTTAAAGTAATATCAGTAACTCTAAAGTAATGGCACACACGGAATTAAGGTGGTGTTGGCATGTGAATGAATATTGAAGCAGTAGCTACTTTTACCAGCTAAACATCTTTGTAGGCTACCTTTGAAAAATGATCAAAGAGAATGCACCTTAGCTAGAGAATGCACCTTAGCTATGTGTTTATCTCTGGTCTAGTTCATTGCTACAGTGCTTTTCTTATCCTGAGACTTTTTAAAAAGAAGTGCATAGGGGAGAACAAAGATGCAAATTTTTTCCAGGTTGTCTAGCATCTCTTAATCTGAAATTCAGTAAGGTGCCTAACTGATTAGTAAAGAAGGATGTGTTTGGAAAAAATAACATTTGATTCCTCATGAGAGAGATAGAATACTGAGAGCCAAGTGCCTCTGAGGAGGATTTATATTACTTATTACCTGATTTTCCAGACCATCCTTGTGATTATTCAAATCTATTTTATAGCAGGGCAGACGCGATGCTGTTCCTTTGGTCTCACCTCTGTGAGACCAGCCCCTATTTAAATAAAATTTCCTACCCTGCACAACTACATTTCTCATTCACTGCCTTGATATTCCTGCCTGTTAGAGCACTGATCCATGGGGTCATTTGGGCACACAGAGGATGAGTGCTTTAGAAGAGCAGCCAACTTCAAATCAAAACTCTTCTGATTTTTTTTATCACCAAATTACCAACCTAATGCTGTCTCTAGCAGCAGCAAAGCCAGTCCTGGTGAAGGGGAAATCTACCCTTTCTCTTCCCTTTTTGTCTTCAAAAGTGAGCAGCCTTCCACCTTTCCTCCTCACCCTTTCCACTAGCATTTTATTTATTTTTCTGTGATTCTGCCCAACAAATAACTAAGCTTCCAAAGTACAGGGTGCCCATGCTGCTGCTGTTTGCTGTATTCTGAATGGTGATGGTGCAGGAGCTTTGCCAGCACTCTGCAGTGGCTCATTCACCCAAACTCTTCACAAGGAACAGAATTTACCTTTAAATCTTCATTTTTCAGAAACAGCAGAACTGAAATTAGCCATACAACTTTGACTTTCTAGTTAAACAGTATCTGAAAATGTTACTTCCATGTGATTAAAATATTAGTTTGCCTTTTTGACCTAACAAATATTCTCTTACACATGAGAAGAAAAAATAGTCATCCTTGATGGTCACTGCAAAGAACATTAGACCCTTATTCCCCTACTGGGGAAAGGGCTGGGGGAAAGAAACCTTGTGTGCAAAAAAAAATCATGCTAATACACAATCAGGCTAGCATATTCACTTGAATAGTACCGATTTCCTAATACTGTTTTCATAAATTAACGATTTATTCTACATCATTTATCTTTATCCTAGTGTCTGCATACACACTGCAAAACACTAGAATGTAGAAATTTGCTTTCTTCTAGATATTGCTTAGTACAAGGGAACAGACGCTTGACAAGAAAAATAAGACAAAAGGCAACTTTGTATCCAGGCATCTCACATATGTTACCTGTGAAGTTATGGTTCTGTTTCACAAGGGGTAAACTGCTTTTTCTTTCTTGGAAAAAAAATCAAACTTCAATACAGGCAAATGTCTTAATTGTTAATTGGGCAAGTAAGAGCCTCCTGATGCATTCCACAATCCCTACCACTCTTCCAAAACACAAGCATGGCAGTTTCTTCCATCCTCATTTAATAAATAGCAGAGATCTGCTTCTCCTTATTAAGGAGGAAAAAACAAAAGGAGGAAGGTGATTGTGGAAGAGGCCTGTGGTTTACAGGACCTTGCTTCTCTCGATAGTCGAGACTGTCAGGAGTTTGCACATATGAGCTGCAAGTAGACAGAGGGAGGAGGCTGCACACATCACACTTCTTCCTTCCCTGTTTACACTTCCATTAAAAATGGAGTTCCACAAGAAATTGGTTATTCTCACAGCTACCTGGAGAACTCGACAGGCACGCTGAAATAACAGGGAATGTGGAGCAGTGTGTTCAATGAATACCATATGGATTTTGGAATTTGGTAATCAGGGATCTGGCATCTCTTTATAACCTGTTTGGGACAGATTGGAACATTTTTGTGCAATTGCTGTAGCCAGGTGCTTTTGTCTCACTGAGGTTAAACTACCTTTTACTACCCTGTTTCTGTAAGGCAGACAGAATTGGAAATCAGTATATAAGGTTTACACTGGCCTGTCTCTTGCCCGCAATTATTTCTTTACTTTCTTAATGAAGTCAATGATGGGCATATTACTGACTACACCAGTAAAAGGTTCTGTAGCTGCACTTAGTTAATAAAAGGTGTAATGAACATTACTTGAAAGGAAGACATATGTCTTCATGAACTGAATTTTATAACACAAAGCTTGAGTTTATCAAAAAACAGGACTTGAAATACTGCAAGAAATTCCCTACAAGGATCTGATTTATTCTAGAAATAGTTAAGAGACTTAGTTTATAGTGAACATTCTGAGTATAATTAGGAAACACATCTAACCTGACAAGCAAAACTAAGACTTAACTCTCATTGAAATTTGTCCCAGAGATTCAGGTACCTTGGACCAGTAGGTTTGAATAGCTGAGGTTTGGTTTGATGCTATAACATTCATCAGGTTATTGCAATATTTGATAATCACCCTTAATGCATGTCTGGGGAGAAGCAAATAACTTGGGCTAGTATCTTTGGATATATTATTCATCAGGAACCTCTGATAGCGGCAAGTATTCTAACAGACAAAAAATTTTATGCCTGTTAAAAGCGTTAAGAGCAAGCTCAAGTGCAGAGTTTCCACACCAAATGCCAAAACTACATAACACAGGGAACTGTGGCTAGACAACATAAATCCAACTTCATGCTTTACACTTCTAAGCAGTTTTAAACACTGACCGATTTCAGACAGATTTCTTCTTTTTTTTGATACCACAGAAATCCTGACTCAGTCTGGAGGTTCCACTGACTTTGGTGTCTTTTAAGACTGGCCACAACTTCCAGAAGGGGTAAGAACTCCATTTAGGAAGGAGCAAGACAACTGCACAGCTGTACTTTGAGAGTATCTTCATGCACAGATCTCCATCACTGCATTGTCTCATGATGTGACATAGCAAGAAATACCAAGAAAACAGCTGGATTTTGGTAGGTTAGTAGCCTGTCCTGCTCCCCCTAAGTACCTCTTCTGTTTTAGACTAGGTGAAGAATAAGAACTTCTTTATGTCTGTAATTATTTTTGAGTTCAAGTGTGCATAATTTCTTTTCCCAGATAAACCATATTCAATCCTTGTACTAACTGCTTGCATTTCAAAACCACAGGATGATTCCACCCTAGTTCTGCCACACAGAAATATCTGCCGTAGTTATTATATACACTACTTCTTGTAGTAGACTGACTACTACTCTAATTAACTTCTATACAGTTTACACATTGAACAGCTTGTTTGCTTTAAGCTTATAAGCATAAGTGAGGAATCTTTTAACCCCTCCTAAAAGGCTTTTGCACCAAAAGGAAGAGATGTCTCAATAATTGATCTTGAAACTGTGAGAATATGGTCTACAGGAACTCTGACAGGCCCTGCACACAAAGATTAATGAGTAACTTTTGGCACTAGTTCCATGTTTGCCTCATCTTCCTTGACTCTCTTTTTACACTGCTCACTTTTGGTAATACTTGTTTACTTCTGCAATTACAGTACTCATTATAAAGAAGGTGGAAAGGTAGAAACTACCCTGCTCAAGTTTTCCTCACAGAAACAGATCAAAGTTAAAATAACTAGGGGGGATATGTTATATATACTATATATCACATATGTTATACATACAATTATACATTTGGTATAAATATAAGAAGTTTTATAAATATAATACCTATTACATACAGATATAACGAAATAGTTTGCTATTGATTCACTTTTCTGCTTCACAAAGCAATGAATCGTGTAACAAATTATGGAAATGGGAAGAAAACCACCCAGAACAGCCCCCCTTTTACCACCATTTTCTTAGGGAATACCTGCATATTATCAAATAATATAGCAACTAATAGAGACGTTTATTTTAGAACTCTTCAAGAAGCTTTCCATTTGGCTTCCTCTCACTTTTTTCTTTGACCCTGGGGCTAAGTCATGTGCAAGAGCTCCAGCAGCATCGCTGTGGCCACCAGAGCAGACAGCCCAGTGAAGACAACCACGACTCAAGGAACCCTGAATTTGTGTTTTTCACGTTTGAAACTCCGCCCTCCCTTTGAACTTCTGCTCAGCCTCCAACACTTGGAAAAATGTCTACAATGACCATATCTGCACTGCCATGTTTTCTGAACAGAAAACTACTCCATATTTGAAGCAGAAAGGATTTTATTCATTTTACTAGAGAATTAATCAGCAAGTACTGAAAACGAAGACACTTCGTGTGTTGACCAGAAATGACAGCACCATTACAAGAAAACACCAGGCCTCCCGAAAGACTTCAGACCCAGATGAGTGTGAAACATTGTGAGCAGCAGTCTCAACAGCATTTGGTTTTCAGTGAAGTGAGGCATACTTGTCTTGCCTTTTGCATCAAATCAAGGTAAACAGATTTACGTGTTTTTCTAAGTTTTCACGATGCTTTTGTGTCCATACGTTAACAGCCTACTTCCGTCAGCAAGTCAGTCCACACGCTCAGGCCACAGACTGTAAAGTCTCCGTCTTGTGTCCTCAGGAGCTTCAGAGCAGCCTGGGTCTGTTCTTTAAGTGGTGTGGATCCCTGACAGAGGCAGCTGAAGCGCTCCTTTAATTCTTCCCAGGACACTGCTGCTTTGTCAAGGCAACTTTGAACCCACCGTCCCTGCAAGGGGTCATAGTGCAAGCGGCTTCCCCAGCAGGTTAAGAGGTCCAAGTAAGATGTGCGCAACTGGGAATAGCGACCGGCGAGGAAGGCAAGACGGGAACACGGCAGGCACAGGCAGAAGGCAGAAAATCGCTCCTGGTTGCCCAGCAGCCAGGAAAGCAGCAGCCCGGCCGTGCCTCCATCTCCCGCGGTACTGGCCCGGAGCCCGTCCGGGCTGGCCCCGTTCCGATCCGCGTCTGCGAGCAGAGCCAGCGCGGCCGCCACCACCTGCAGGGCGCGGGGCCGGGCCAGCGGCTCCAGAGCGCGGCCCAGCCAGCGCCGCTGCCCCGCCGCCTCCCCGCCCTCCTGCCGCTCCTCCCGCAGCCGCCTCAGCAGCAGCTGCGCCTCTGCCTGCAGCCCTGCCTGCAGCGCTGCATCTCCCTGCAGCCCTGCCTCTGCCTGCAGCCGCGCCTCTCCCTCCGGGCCGGCGGGCCCCGGCGGCGGGCGGCGGGGCAACGCCAGCAGGCGGGCCGCGGCCTTGCGGCGGGCCAGCAGCTGCAGGCCGCAGGGCTCGGGGCCGCTGCCCGCGCCGGGCGGCTGCAGCAGGCGGCGCAGCAGGCGGCGGCAGGCGGCGGGCGGCAAGGCGCGGTTCTCCAGCAGCGCCAGCCCCAGCAGCTGCGGGCAGCGGCCCAGCGCGGGGAAGCCGAGCGCGGGGTACGGCTGAGGGCGGCGCAGCCGCCGCCCCAGGGCCTCCCGGAGCTGGGGCCGGGCGCGGAACCGCTCGTGGAGGTGCTGGAAATACCGCGCCCACTCTAGAGCCCTGTCCAGGGTGAGGGGGTCCCAGTCCCGCACCAAGGCGGAGCGGGACACGGCCAGCAGCGCCGGCAGCTGCTCCACCTGCGCCAGCACGGCCTCCATGGCGCGGCGGGCGGGCCGGGCCGGGCCGGGAGCGGGGACGGGCCGGCCGCGCAGGGCTGCCGTGCGCAGCTCCATTGGCTGAGTCGCCCGTCAATCCCTGCGGGCCGAGCTGCCGCTCCTGAGGCGTCACTCACCTTCCGCCGCCGCCCAGCCGGGAGCGGCGGGCTGTCACCGACCGCGAAACCCACCCAAGCTAAAATTAGAAAAACTGAGCGCGATGTTTTTATTTTTCTAGAGTAAATAATTTCATTCTCTTCTAGGCCCTTCCCCGTCTTCGTTTCCTTGCTTTGGACGCTCTACAGTAGCTTTATTTCTTTATTGTATTGCGTGGCGCCAAGCCCCTCACAGGTCCGAGGTGGGGCCGCAGCAGAGCAGAGCAGTCACCGGTCGGACTGGCTCTCTGAGGCACACAGCAATGTGCAGCGTAGTGTTCCCAGCCACCCCCAAAAATGAACCTCTCCAGGAGCAGAGCCCCTGCCCCGCCTTTGGGGCTATTTCCCGCTGTCCCTGGTGGCTCACGCCCTGGAAGGCAGCCCTGCCCCAGCTCAGCACGGAGCGAGGCTGCCTAGCGCACAGCTCGGTGTTCGGCCAGCGGCCGGGCGCACCCTTCTGCCCCGCCAATTAATTAAAATAGCTCATCAGCGATGCCCAGGGCACTTGGCCGTCTCGGATCACCTGCGGCAAGCCCTGGCTGCCTGCAGGGATAAAGGCAGACACTGCTCTGCCTGCCTGGGCACCCACGCTGCTGGCATTTCCCACCCGGATGCCCCAGACAAGGTGGTGGGAACATTGTCACAGCTCCTCTCCGCAGGGACCAGAGGTGACCGCTCCACTTCACCTCTGCCAGCTGCAGGATAAAGGTACACGGCAGGCGAGTCAGGCATGACTCTACACAGCCTGTGTGTCGGGGTGGCTGTTCCCAGGGGCTTTCCTGGTGTCCACTGCCCCAGGGGCTTCCACTCAGCTGGGTGCAGGTCCTTTCCACAGCTGGGTGCAGGTTCTTTCCCTCCCTGCCCTCCCCTGGCAGAGCTGCCCTCTGTGTCCCTTAGTGGCAGTGGCTGGCTGCCCTGGCCTCTGGCACGTTCCACAGGCTGGAAGCACTGCTGCTCCTCAGGGCCACAGCAGCAGCACCCAGGCGCTGGAGCCGGGAGGGTGGGGAGTTCCTCTGGAGTTTTCAGCCCCGTGGCACAGTCCCAGTCACCAGAGCAGGTCTGCAGGCAGCAGGGTGGCCTGGTGCCAGCCCTGTGAGCCCCTGATGCCTTCGGCTGAGCTGGGCTGTGGCAGTGCCCAGGACAGGAGGGTGGACACCCTCCTCACCTAGCCTGCCCGACATGGCCCCGTGTCCAGTCATGGGGACAGCACTGCCACCCTGCCCCAGCAGCTCCTGGGCCTTCTGAAAGGCACTGACAGAGTAAACGAGGTTTGAGTGGAGTTTACTGCAGGAACCAGCAACGGAAACCAAACCATGGTGCTGTGAGCTACAGTACTGCAGGGCAAACCGTGATGCTGCATCCTCATCTCTCCTTGTGTTAAGCTCTAGTGAATGTGCCTCCATTAGAGCTTCTGATGGATAGCATGCATGGCAGAGAAAGGTGAGGAAGGAGCAAGGGAAGTGTTTGTTAGACAGAAAGATCTGGCGAGTCATTTCACAGCTCCCTGAAAACAAGCCCACTTGTCAGTGAGGCACTGCAAAACAGTTCCGCAAGCCTTGCATTTAATATGAATTACTGTGCTGTTTTATCTAAGCTGAGAAGTCAAGTAAAAGATTCATAGGAAGTTTTATGGAACTAGGGAGTTTCTTCACTCTGGTTACAGAGCCAGTAAAATTCACCCTGGCAGGAAATATCAGTTTTGAAGCAGAATTGGTCAAGGTAGCCAGAAGTCTGGATTTCATTGTTATATTTTTCTTCCTCTCAGAAGTCATATTGGCTATGAAATGGTTATACTATTTCTCCTGAACAAAAATTTAGGGCATTGTTTACTCATTCTAACTGGCATATATCTCCAAAATGGTCTTTCCTTAGATAAGGGGGTGTTATTGTAAATGATAAAGATTAGTGCATTGAGACAGAGATGTATGATTATCTTCTATATTTCTGGCACTATTACTCACTTTCTAACTGTAAGGAGATTTGTTTAGCTGCCTCAAATTGTGTGTTAGGCACATTTATTATCTTACATGTAGTGAAGACTCTGAACCTGTGAATCATTCTTTAGAATTTCTTTCTGTTTCTGTAACAAACTCTGTGGAAAACTGAGGTTATTAGTGCAGCCACCACTTGGCAGACTGTATCACCCCTTCCATGTCTTCTGGTGAGGTACTTAGATTTATTTTGGTTGTGTGTCAATGTAAGAGCAAGGCTGTGGTGGGATTTTGGTGTGAGAACAGATCAAATTGCACGATAAAGGTGTTGACCTCACTGATTTGCAGGTCAGCAGGAGCCTCAGATGGTACAAAGGCACATCTGTCACCAGGGGGGTTTCCCCTGAAGCCTCTGGGTCCTGCTGGGTGTGTGTCACTGCATGAGCACCAAAGCCCCTCTGTGGTGGGCTGGGGTTTCAGTGACACTGTCAGGTTTGCAATGCACTGCAGTGGAAATGGGCTGGAACTCAGCATGCTGAAAGAATGCTGGATATTACATGAGATAACCTAGACCCCACTCTAATTCACTTTAATTCTGGCTATACCAAAACTAGGTTTTTTGGTACAAAAAGACAGATTTTGCTGCCTAGCTCTATTTCTAATTTTCATATGATGAGTCAGAGCTGTATTAGCAAACTGCTAAGCTGGGGTATAGCTCCTCAGTATCACAGACATGGACAGAAGTGTAATTGGGCAAATGGAGTCACCTTCTTCTGTGTCAATAATCAATTAGAAGTGAAGTTAGTACAGATATGCCAGGGTCCCTTGCACCACACGAGCCTTGTTAAATGACCATTTATGCACTCCAAACAAACAGTTGCGGTTATCATGTGTGCATTAGCTACAACTAGTTTTGTTGGAGTTAATGCCTTTTTAACTTACCTTTGCTATGGGATAAGAGCACGAGTTAATGTTGCTAAGCTGGTGGGGGGCATTGAGCTGTGCTTTGGTCACTTGTCTTGGTTTGTGATGCCCTTTAGAGAGGTTTCATTTGCTGCCTGTTGTGGTGGTGGGCTTGTAGGTCACAGCAGGTACTGGTTAGTTTGTGTGTTTGTCTTCCTTCAAGCCAAGAGCAGTCTTATCTCCTGAAGTGATTTCTTATAGGCCCAGGTGCACAAATTCATCCTTCTGAACCATTCTCCCAGGCTGAACCCAACCCCTCTTTTTGGGCACCTGTTAAGAACTGTCCTAAAGAGCTGTTTTAGAGATCATCTTATGAGAATGCCCTGAAAATCATCTGTAAAACTGGAGTCATAAAGGCTGGCGGTGGCTAGAGGGTTGGCAGTCTGATATGTAATGCTTTAGCACTTGTATGAAGTGAGGCATACTTGGACTAAGCTCAGTCTAGCATCACAGGTTTAGTGTTGAATGATAAACTGTAAGAGTATTGGAAGAGAAAAATACAAATATTTTAAGAATAACAACTAAAAATTCTTTACTTGTAGATTCTGCATATTTCCATGACACTTAAATTGCTGTCATGCACAAGAGTTCAGGGAGATCTCATAAACACATTTTCATGTTGTATTTGGTTATATTTTTCATTTACATAAAAAGAAATATAATATGCTATGCAAGAGAACTATGTATAGAGCTATTTATATGTATGTCTGGGTTCTAATAACAGAAGTAATTTGAATTATTCACTTTCATTGCCTTAATATCCTGAAAACACCTCAGAATTGTCAGACTCCCTCCTTTGCTGCTGTGTACAGTGTCTTTACCAGTAATACGTCTGTGTACTGGGAGAGAGCTGCACTAAAACACATCCAGGCACATGCTGGGTAGACTGTGCTTTTTTTGAGCACTTAGCCTTTTACATATCTGTTGTTTCCATTTTCATGTCTCCAAAGCTTTTATGTGAATTTTTCCAGCACATTTCTCATTATTCTCTCAACTTTTATTCTGCTCAATGGCTGCGGCTTCCAGACATATAACCTGAAAAGTCCTGGGAGAATTTACATAAAAACAATAAAACCAAGGAAATGGAAACCACAGAGTGTATACATTATTTTTTTCAGTCTTTTCTAAGAAGCTCATTGGTTAATATTTACAAACTAATCTGATTTTCCATTTTAACATCCTTTTCGCTGTGCAGCAAATGTGGGAGAGTGGGATGGTAAGAATCAATCCTGAAGTGAAGAGGACCTTGTATGTGAATCTCATTAAGGGGAAAAGACTTGACTTTTCTCCATCTTAGTATATCAAGAAGAACATCCCATAAAAAAAATCATATAAATTTCTGAATCAAGCCAATGTTAATGCAAGGCTTTGAAAGGATTTTTCTTCCTGTTTAAGACAATTGTAAAGGATTTTTTGTTTGTTGGTTTATTTATGTAAACACATATAAAGGAATACTGGATTCTGTTATCTACGCTCATCATGTCCTCTAAAAGCAGATCATTAAAACTCCTACAACCACTTATAGGGTCAGTAGGACAGTGAAACAATTTTGGTTTCTATTGAGAGCTACTTCCCAACAGCAAGTTGTGAACCTGTCTCAAAAATGCCTCTAGCAGTTAAAGATTATTTCCTAACTCCAGGGTTTTTAACATAACGGTGTTCTTTAGGAAGTTTTTTTTCCACTTTTTACTGAAAACAAAGCTACTTAATTAGTAAAAAGGCCCAGAACCCAAAATGTTTTGGTGTTGCAGTTTCTATAGCAGGTAAGTTTGTGTATGTCCTGTCAATTGAATATTATTTTGGTTGACTTGATGCCTGGTGCAGTGCACTTAAGGGTGTGTGTGATGGCAAAGACTGGAGCTTTTGTGTCTCCAAAAACATGACAGTACAGGTGACACGTGGAGCACCATGTGCTACTTCAGAGCTAATAGCTGAGGTGTTGATTAGCTTTCCCAATTATCACTGTTGCCTTGTACTTGCAGAAAAGAATAACAATGGGCTAAAAAAAAGGCAGCAGAGATGAGATTATAGCACAAAGGATATTTGCATAAAACTAAAAGCCAGCAGAAGAAAATTCTTGTGCAGTTTGTACCTGTGGATGGGGTGATGGTGATGGATAAAAATGAATTCCTAGAACTAAAGGAAAAGTCTAAAAGAAATGTCTGATTTAGTAAAGGATTTTGGGGTTTTTTTGGGGGGAGGAGGTGGGGGCTTGTGGGGGGTTTGTTTGTTTTGTTTGTTTGTGTTTTTGGTTTTGTTTTGTTTGTGTTTTGTTTTGTTTTTGGGTTGGTTTTTGTGTTGTTGTTTGGTTTGGGTTTTTTTGTTTTGTTTTTTGAGGGTTTTTTGGGGTTTTTTTGTTGTTGTTGTTGTTGTTGTGTTTTTTTGTGTTTTTTTGGTTTTTTTTGTTTTTTTTTTTTTTAGGTTTTTTGGTTTAAAAATAAAGTAGCAGTAGCCCAGTATTAAACCTGGAAATAATAAAATTCCTATTAATTCTATTTGTTCTGACAAAAAGAGCAAACCCAGTAGTCTTAGTAGAAACTACTGTTGAAAGTATCCTCATATTTCTTGGTATTACAATAGCTTTTTGTATTTTGAGAAAAATATATTGGTAACTTCATCAAGGAATAATTATTGTCTCAGAAATGTATTTAAGTTTTATATTGTGTGTGGAGAAAATGACCTGAAACAGTGGAAAAAATATTGTGTGTGGTTTTCTCTCTGTGAGATGCCGGTGCTCATCAGCTCTGTTAACTGACAGCTTACAACCCTCGGGGGCTGGAATTGGTTCCTTGCTGTTTGTAGCAGGAGTTGCATCTAAAGGTTCTGAGAAATTGGACAGTATGGATCAGGTCTGGCAGACAAAGCTGCAGATGATGGACTGTTCTAAACCACCTGAGGCAATGGGAACCACAGGCCTGAGGGACCTGAGAGGCTTAGAAATTCCTGCAGTGAGGGATGCCTGTGTCCAGGTGAGGGATCCTCACCCCTGCAGTGAAATTCCTGCAGTGAGGGATGCCTGTGTCCAAGGGAGGATCCTCACCCCTGCAGTGAAATTCCTGCAGTGAGGGATGCCTGTGTCCAAGGGAGGATCCTCACCCCTGCAGTGAAATTCCTGCAGTGAGGGATGCCTGTGTCCAGGTGAGGGATCCTCACCCCTGAGGGAAATTCCTGCAGTGAGGGATGCCTGTGTCCAAGGGAGGATCCTCACCCCTGAGGGAAATTCCTGCAGTGAGGGATGCCTGTGTCCAGGTGAGGGATCCTCACCCCTGCAGTGAAATTCCTGCAGTGAGGGATGCCTGTGTCCAGGTGAGGGATCCTCACCCCTGCAGTGAAATTCCTGCAGTGAGGGATGCCTGTGTCCAAGGGAGGATCCTCACCCCTGCAGTGAAATTCCTGCAGTGAGGGATGCCTGTGTCCAAGGGAGGATCCTCACCCCTGAGGGAAATTCCTGCAGTGAGGGATGCCTGTGTCCAAGGGAGGATCCTCACCCCTGCAGTGAAATTCCTGCAGTGAGGGATGCCTGTGTCCAGGTGAGGGATCCTCACCCCTGGGGCAAATTCCTGCAGTGAGGGATGCCTGTGTCCAGGTGAGGGATCCTCACCCCTGGGGCAAATTCCTGCAGTGAGGGATGCCTGTGTCCAGGTGAGGATCCTCACCCCTGCAGTGAAAGCATCCCGTGCTTCTGGCAGCACTCAGGATTTATATGGAAACCCAGCAGTGAGCAATCTGGGTGTAACTCACCTCAATGCCGCACTGAATGGCTGCTGTGAGCTACAGCACAGAAATGATTTATCCAGGGAAATAGTCCAGAGCTTTTCCACGGGTCTCATCTGAGTCATTTTCTAATCTCAGAATGCAGTTTGGGTCTATTCTCTTTAGTGGTCTTTGCTATCAAAACAGTGATTTCGCTACGAATGAGAGGTTAGGATTTTCTACTAACTGCAAGTATGAGATAAAATCACTTGGGCTAAATCCAAATTTAGTTTACATGAAATCAGTCCAGTTCATCTATTCTATCCAAAGGACTTGGGAAAGAAGGAAGGGTTATGTCAATTGAGATCCATGTCCTGGTTCAAAACCACCATTTGTCTTGCTGGTGTGCAAAGAGCCACAGAAGATGTGGAACTGGAAATGCAGAGGCTGCCTGCCAGGATGCAGTGGTTCCTCAGAGAATAGGCTGGGAATGGGCTGATAGCCAGAACAGAAAATGTTTATTTCTCCTTTTGCTTACTGTATATTCAGGGTGCTTTGTTTATTTTTCTGGATTTCTAATAGCATTTTGCTCCTCCTAGTTTCTAAGCCTTTGCTTTTACAGTTTTTGAAATCACTTCCATGTGGGAACTTTGCCATGTGTATATTAAGGCTTCATAACAAGCACGTAAGGTTCAAGTTATACAAAAATTATTGTTTCTAGGTAATTTGTTCTGTGAATAGATGCATTCTGCCCGACCTGCTACTGTAGCCAATGCATCAGTGTCTTAGGTAACCTGAATTAAGCAGCACTTGGGAAGTACTGACAAAGGTATTGCTGCAAAATAACAATATGGATCTTACTTAAATTTAATTTTTTATTTTACATGTGGTTTGCATTAATAAATTGCAAATAGTAACTTCAGTCCAGTTTCAAGCATGTCTCAGTTATTATGTTAATGGACATAAACACAAATTTAGTCCAAAAGGTTTGATAAAGGATTTCCCACTAAATTTGTCTCCAAAGTGATTCAGGATCCCAGTTCTTAACAGCCACTGAACATTCAGCAAGATCACTGGAATTGTCCCATGTCCCAGGGGAGGGTTATGTTGCACTTTGCAAACCAGGGAGACTCTGTAGCCTTTCGTTTAATTTTTTAAATGTATTTTCAAGGAAAGCTACTCCAGACTCTCTTTTTGAAAATGTACCTGTTGTGGGGCTGGCATTCTTTGTGCTTGCTGAGGAGTGCAATTCTTTGTACTTTCATGGAAGTGTATCCTCTTGGCTTCGCTCACATTTTCGGGTTTGTTATGACCCAAAGGACAAGGGTAGCCCAAGGGTCTCATGGAAGAGCAGACAGTGAACTCAGCCTATTCATAGGATATAAAATATCATCATATATTCTACTTAGGCTACCTGTTTATTACTAGGTTAACAATCTAGTTTTTATTATTGAACTAATAAAAATGAAAGTTAGCCTAGGGACATTTTAATTTTTATCTCTGTCCAGGAAGACTTCATGTGTGTTACAGCAGATGTGTATCACCAGTTATGCCAGGATAGATCACTGCATCATTTTGTTTACCATTCATTTTTCCTACAGATGAAGATTTCACATCCATAGCTATGAGGGTGGAAATGGAGGTCCTTATGATGGATTTAGACCTTAGCACTTATGTGTATCAAGACTGCAGTATTTCAGGTTACTGTTTTGCCCTTTGTTGTTGTTGTTGTATGAAGCCTGAGGGACAGATGCAGAGTACCCTATCTGGTAGCAAATTCTATCTGGAATTACCAGCATATCAGACTGTCATATCATTCAGATCACCATTCTAAATATTTATTCTTAGTTGTTTGGTCTACTTGGTTCCTATTCCTTCTCACTTGTCATACCTACAATATTTTGTACAAGTGCTTTTTCGTATTTGTTTTGCATTTCGTATTTGCATTATTTCTTGGTTTAATTATTTTGTGGGCTCTTTGCACAGGATTGTGTCAGATGAAGAAATAGAAATGTAAAGATCACACAGAATAAGTTCTAATAGTGGAATTATGGCTCTGTCTTATTTGTAAGCATGGCTATAATGTTCACAAGGTTAAAAAAACCAAAAGCTTTTTTTCTCTGTCTCTCTCTCCTCCTTGTTGGTTTGGGGCATTTGATTTTGAAGCTGTTGTGCAATTTGATCTCACTGAAAGCTTCCCAGTGCATTTCAGCACCATATGTCATTGATGTGGGGAGCTGGGTGAGAGTCCCAGCACTGCTAGGAATTCAGCCCTGACAGGGGAGCAGGGGAGCAGAACTTTGAGCCACCCTCACTTAGGAAAGCATGCCCAAGGCATTTGGCTATGGCATAAAAAAGATACATCAGGCTCTCCCAAGAGGAAACCCAAGTGTGTGCACTGCTGAACAAAACCAGCTCCTAATTTTGACATTGATATGGTGAGCAGAATAGAGAATCGTGCCCCATGAAGGAAAGGATAACCCAGAAAAGGATAATCTGTGGGTTGCAGGTGCTGCAGTAACATCCTGAAAATATAAACACCAGTCTTTGGTCAGCAATTAGCTATTCCCTTATCATGTTTCAGATTGTAATGCTGTGACCTGGGAATTTTCTGCTGAAGGAAAAGTGTCCCTACATGAAGGATAAAGTCACAGAGATGATTCTGCTGTTGATCAACCTCTTCACAAGAATGCTTGCAAAAGAGGTAATACACTAAAAAAGGAGTATTTGTAATTTGTTGACTCTTCAGTCTGTGACATCAAAATGTTTAATATTGCCTCACAGCCCTCATGAGAGATACTTGATAATCATGTTACAGACTGTAACACTGAAGCATCTGGAAGATTAAATAACTTTCCTTTAGTAACTTAAATACTTGGAGATCACACACAGATTTCTTGTTTTGGTATGACAGCAAGTGATAACCAGAGCCAGGATTATTCCCAAACCACCTCATTTCCTTTCTCTTAGTAGCATTTTCCCAGATACGTGGCTTGCAGGATAAGGAAGAAGGAAAGACAGGGGAGGGAAATATGTGCAGGGTGCTTCTATAAATCAACTTAATAAATCAAGGCTATCTTTATACAATTTTTGGTGTCCACGGGTATCAGACTACTTTATGAGATTATGTTTTATGAATGTCTATTTTACAGATGGAAAACTAAAATAAAAAGTGATTTAGCAAAAGTCACAGAGCAGATCCATGTGCAGAGCTGGGGAAAGGAACTGAATCTCCCAAGCCCACAAGACAGGAATAGCTTATTAAATGAGCTGGCATTGACCCTGTTTCACTTGGCAGCACAGCACAGGGGGAATGGTGTTCTTTCCATTAGGAATGCTTTGATGATGACACTGGAATAGAAGAATGAAAAGGAATGCTGGACTTGAAGCATTCCTTTAGGTATAAGATTGCCTGTTGGAACTGGGAGTTGCAAAAAAATTTTTGAGTTCTTGAAAAACGGATTGGTCTTGTGCTGGTCTTAGTCTGGAAATTTTGCAGGTTTCAAGAAACTGCCATGCATGCATCAGAACTCTTGGTAAATTGCCTCCCAAGCACAGCATTCAGCTGGGAAAATTAGTTTATGTATTTTGATTCAGCTGCTATAAACGAAGAAGCTGATAAAATTATTCCAAAACATGTACAGGAAGACAATGTGGCAGTGATAGATGTTTAGATTCTCTTTTTCTCACTGCTCTTCTTGTGCTGTCAGCAGCTAAAATCTGGTGCTTCTCTGTGACCATAGCACCCAGTTTTAATGATTTGTCCATTCCAAGTAGAGGCCAACCACAAAATCTAGGTGTCTGGTAAAATGTAAGGAACAGGAGCAGAGATGATCACTTCCTTTACATTTGGGCTCATTCTGATATCTCAGATTAGGTTGCTGTGTCTCCGTCACTTCCAATTTCTGTGTTGTCTTGTGAGGAGGACGATGTAGTATGAGCTGCAGTTGGAAAAGCTGACAGTCCAGTGTGTGAGGGTATCACTGATTTCACTCCAACAAGGATGGAAGGTGTCATGAGGCCTGTCCAACATAGGCAGGGATTTAAATCACCTTTATCAATGTAGTAACTGAGGCTTTAGGAAAAATACTTCAGAAAAAAATAGTAACAACTGTCTGTTTCATTCATGTTTAAGGCACTGTTAGTTCAGGGACAGATTATTGTGCTTAGTCACACAGACCAGGTTTGGCCTGGTCATTATTGTGTAGCTGTGCCTATAACTGCATGCTCAGTATCCATGGATGGACAGGACATTGAGCCAAAGGACACCATTCTATAGAAATCAGAGTTGTGACTGAGCACTTGTTGTGTGGTGTTTGTCCTAGTGCTGCAGAGCTGCCTCTCCTAAGCAGGCTGTGTGTGCTGGGGCATCAATCCAGGCCTCCCTGTGAGGAGGGAGATCTCTGTCACTGAGCCAAGTTTCATCCAGCTGTTCTCCATGACGCTAGGGAAGATCACTCCAAAGGGTTACAAGTAAGCAGGGTACAGTAAATGTGATGCACAGGAAACAGTTCATTGGTATTTGGACTCGTAATGATGAAAATTAGATTCTCTCAGTTTCATATCTAAGCGAAAACCAAAGTTTCATGAAAATTGCAATTATTTTTAGTTATATGTATAGATGTTATATGGATAGAAAGTACAATATTTGCATAGTAAGATTACAAGATGGAAGGACAAAACTTAATACTTTTATGGTAAAAGAATTGTGTGAAGTTTATTCATGGAGCTTTAACATGAGTGTTCCAATGCAGATTTGATGAAAGTTCAGTTGACTCTGAAGCCACTCTGTGTGTTGAACAGAATTACAAGAGGATGGAATTAACTTACAGCTTATTTTCATTTCGTAATGAAAATAGTAAATGATGCATAACTGAAACTATTTTACATTCTATCCATTTGATTTTTTTCCACTATTCTTAACCATATGAACCATATGACCATATGAAGGTCATGTTGTTACTGAGATGTATACATTGTCTTGCAACTGTTCTAGAAAAAAATTTAAAATAAGGTATCTGACACCAGTTACTGCAATATATTTCAGTGAGTTCCATAAGGTTATATTTATTGATCTCAGGCCTGCAAAGCTATTGACTACTCTCCCTTTATTAAAAGTCAAGGAAGACATGGAAGTTTTTGGCAAGGTAAGTGCTATAATATTGGGGCAATACTGGATGATTTATGAAACACGTCCTGCAGTCATTGTGGCTGCTCATATTCTACCAAACTGACTCAAGTACCAGCAACTTTTAGTAACCTTTGGCTCTATTTCTTGATTTGTAACTTCTGGGGCATGTACTGAAAGAAAGAACAAAGCAAATCTATTTCTGCATTCCAAACTTAATTTTAAGTGAAATAATTTAATTATATGGTCCCTTTAATGGCAAAAAGCAAGACAGTCAGCAGGTATGTTGTTCTTAACTCAATATCCACTTTACACAGCATTTTTGCTCCTCACCTCGTTGTTCTCTCCCATCTCTTTTCTCTTTGTTGACCAAGCTATGTGCTGTTTAATGTACATGCTGTAGGAGCTGATACAGAATTGGGCTGCCAGTCCTTAATTTCAATGTATCTGGGATATTTGACTGATTTTTGCTGGTCAGTTGTGACCCTAATTACACATGGAGGAGGGAGTGTTTGGACAATGTGGAGAATTATCAGGAAAGTGGGATCGACAGATGTGACAGGACAGGCACCTGTATCTCTGCCTGCTGAGACCTGCATCCTGCACTCTGCATTGTCTTTCACTGGGTCTCTTTTCCTCCTCCCATTCAGTGGCTGCTGCTTCAGCTCCCTGGGCACTGAGACCTTTCACTGAGGTAATTTTTCTCTCCCATTTCTCTCTCTCATTTGTACATGACCTGCAAGGTACCTTGGTAAGAAAATCCTGATCACGTCACAGAAGGATACAGCAGTCACAGGCGATCAGAGGTGCTGGTTCTAACACAGTTTTTAGGAAAGGGCTGAGGAATTACACAGATAAAATGGGCCATTGTGGTCATCCTTGCTGACCCCCTGCTCCAGAATTTAATCTCCAAATATCTCTGCATTGAGCTTTATGATGTGCAACCAAGTAAATCTTTAGGAATCTTTAATCCTGAATTTTTGTCCTAAATCACAGAAAGCTTATGGCATCTTTAGATGGAATTTGTTGCATCTCAGCTACATACACACATCTATTATGAGGATTAATTTTAACTCTAGGAAAGGAATATTATCTAGGTGACAAGGTATAGAACCATTTTGTTGTGGTATTAATATTGTTCAGCTTTCCTACATGTGATTTCCAAATATGCTGTATCTTCCTCAGTCACAGTGAGTTCCCCCTCTCCTTTGCTGTGTCTCTTCAAATCATTGTTTATTCATGCACCCATTCATCCTCTTATGGGTTTTTCAAAAGTACTGTCAGAACTCGCGGGCACAGGAGGTTGAACGTGTGAGGAGCTGAGATTGATTATGTGGAGGACTAATGGAAATGACAGCGTTTCACTGAGAAAGTTTTGAGTATTTCCTCTGCAAAGGTAAGCAATGCTATTATTGAAATAGCCTTATGTGGAAAATGCATTTCTGTCGGGGCTCCAAAGTTACTGTGTCAAATTTGAAAGTTCTAATGCTGAAGGGTGGAAGAAGTTTGAATCTCCATCTGTTCAGAATTGTGGTGTTGCCACTGAAACCTTCATGGCACTCACATAATGGACATTTCAGGTGCAGCTTGGCACGGTGTTTCTGTCCCTAAACTTAGGAGCAATCTTGTCACTTCAAAGAATATGAACCAGGAGAAGCTTCTAGGCAAGATGAAACTGTTGCTTAGGGGAAATGTTCTTCTAGTTCTCTAGAAACTGGCAGGACTTCTGATCACAAGGGACATTGTAACAAAATTCACCTTCCCATCTCAAGCTGGTTTTTACATTGAGTTGACATAAATTGTATTTTAATTGCTGCTCCTTATTAGGTAACAAATCTTTCTCAAGGTCAGGTAAATAACTGTAAGATAATCAAGTGCATACAGGAATCAGCTCATAAGCTTGCCATTGGTTCCAACCCAGTACATTTTTAGCATATATTTTCAGGGCTTCTTTTCTCTCTCTCTCTTTTTTTTTTTTTTTTTTTTTTGTGGTTTGGTTGGTTGGTTGGTTTGGTTTGGGTTTTGGTTTTTTGTTTGTTTGTGGGTTTTTTTGTTTTGTTTTGTTTTTCCTGAGGAAAAAAAATGGATGAGCAAATGAAAACAGTCATGCCCAGGAGCATTAAAATTTTTCTGACTGGATCAGAACTAGGAGGTAACTTAATTCTGTGCTGTTACCCACACAGTGCGTGGCCAGAGCTCCTCACAGGTAACTGTATCAGCATGCTGATGAATTGCTCTCACTTCAGGAGCACTCAGCACAGCAGTTAATAGGCCAGCGGAAAAGCACAGTAACAGTATAGGAATACAATAAATAACAAGAAAGAGTGAGTTTGATTGGCCAGGAATGAATTTCTGCTACGCAGAGAACAGGAATTGGCTTATAGTGCAATTTTTGAGAAATAGCTCAGTATTAATTACACAAATCACGTTTTCCCAGCAGATCAGTATACAAAGAAATTAATGTAAATAAAAAAATTAGGGCCAGTTTGATGAGTATTCCAGCAATCAATTTAAACCAGTTCTTTCAGTATAATTATACATAATGTGTTTTGGCTAGAACAATTTAATTGACTCTACACTGAAAGAGAAAAATAAGTGCCCTGTTTGTCTGGAACACTCTTATTGAAAGTGATAGCTTGATACCATTAGCAAACTCAACAAGACAATCCACATTCATGCATTAAGAGGAGCAGAAGCCTGAACATCTGTTTCCCAGTAGTGAATTCACAAAAGGGGCTTGGCTATGCAGAGAATGGGTGGACAAACAACAGGAAGGTGATCTCTGACATTCAACAAAATGTTGAGGTATCGCAAAAATGACATCAGGTGAGAATGAAACGTCTGAAATAATGGTGTGCTAAAAGCTAGCTTGGCAAATGAAGCACTGACAAGAACAAGCCAAACCTCTGCCCATCATTCTTTTAAATGTGTCATATGAATGATCACTTTATGAACAGCATACTTTTTTATTCAAGATGTACAAGGTGGCACGAAATGGTTTTGGAGAAATATGTAATAAAGTGCCATGAAATATTTCTTTAGCCAGAAAAAAAAATAGTCACAATTAAAAGAAGTGTCTGTAAGTGTTATAAAATTCCAGAGATAATAGTCAAACTAAAGAAAAAAAAAGAGTTCTTGGATGTGACTTTTTCTTTTCTTCTTTCCATTTCCACAACCACGAGCCTTGGAAAGGGAGCAATACTAAAAGAGAAATGGAACCAAGAATGAAGTGGCTGCCAGCGGCTGTAATGCAATATCTCAGCGTTTCAGGGGTAAATCAGTGAGAACTGCGTCTGCCGGCCCTCTGAAAAATCTGAGGATTAAACTTCCGTTCAGTCAGCGCGGACTGCTGCAGGGTAGGAAATCGGTGTCACAGGGGAAGAAATTAAAAACAAAGAAACCCACAAAACCCAACCAAACCCCAAAACTAAACACACAAACAAAACCCCCCGCCGGGTTTCCCCAAGAGAGCGCGGAGCTGAGCGGACACAGGTGTGCAGGGGGGCAGCGCGGCTGCGGCACCCGCGCCGCCGGGCGGGGGCGGCCGGGGCTGCGGGAGCGAGGGCAGAGTGCGGCCCGGGAGCGGGACTGGGACTGAGCCCGAGCCCGGGACTGGGACTGGGACTGAGCCTGGGACTGAGCCCTGCCAGAGCCCTGCCTGCCTGCCCCCTTTGCCCTCCCTGCCCGGGTGTGAGCGCTGCCTGCCCGCTTTGCCCTCGGTGCCCGCCCTGGGCTCGCTGCCGCCCTCAAGGGGAGCTCCCGGCGCGGGCTCCTTTAAATTGAGGGCGGTTCGTGTCCCGCCGGCTGCTCGAGATCACAGAGAAGGGGCCGGAGCGGAGCGGGATCCGTGCCCGGCGGCTCCTCGGTGCCGGTAGGTGTTTGTGTTTCCGTCCTGCTGTGTCCCGGGGGCTGAGCGCGCCGTGAGGAGCGGGGGCTGTGGGGAGCGGGGGCTGTGGGGAGCGGGGGCTGTGGGGAGCGGGGGCTGTGGGGAGCGGGGGCTGTGGGGAGCGGGGGCTGTGGGGAGCGGGGGCTGTGGGGAGCGGGGGCTGTGGGGAGCGGGGGCTGAGGGCGCTGCCGCAGGGCGCTGCCGCTGTTGGCTCTGCGGGGCTCCGCGGGGCTCCGCGGGGCTCTGCGGCTGTCGGGCTGGGCTCTCGCTCCCGCTCTCCGGCCGCGGGCGCTGGGCAGCGCGGCGGGGCGGGCAGAGGTGTGTGGGTGTGCGGCCGGGCCCACGCGTGGCTCTCCGGGGCTCCTGAGGGGCTGCGGCTGCTGGCGGGCTGCCCGGGCATCCCGCGGAGGGGCTGGCGGATCGGTCCTGCCCCCGAGGGGCAGAGCTGCGAGCCGCGCTCGCAGCGCTCATGGCAAAGCCATTAGCTCAGGCGGGCTGCGGAGGGGCCCCGAGCAGGACGAACGCGCCGGACTGCGCCGGGTGAGAGCGGCGCGGGCAGTGGGGGACGGGGGGCTCTTCCTCGCCGTGCGCTCACCCTCGGCCCCGGCCTCTGGTTTGGGGCGTCTCCGGGCAGCCCCGGGGGTGGGGGGCTGCCGGGGGTGAGGGGCTGCCGGGGGTGAGGGGCTGCCGGGGGTGAGGGGCTGCCGAGGGTGAGGGGCTGCCGGGATGAGGGACTGCAGAGGTGAGGGGCTGCCGGGGGTGGGGGGCTGCCGAGATGAGGGACTGCAGAGGTGAGGGGCTGCCGGGGGTGGGGGGCTGCCGGGATGAGGGACTGCAGAGGTGAGGGGGGGGGGGGGGGGCTGCCGGGATGAGGGACTGCAGAGGTGAGGGGCTGCCGGGGGTGAGGGGCTGCCGGGATGAGGGACTGCAGAGGTGAGGGGCTTCGGCCGAGCTCCGCTCAGCGCCCTCCGCCCCCGGCAGCACCGCCGGAGCCCTCCCGCGGCAAGGCCGCCCTTGCGGGGCTGGCGGGTTCCTCTGCGGGCTCCAGATTCCAAGGGACAGGGTTTCGCCCTTTGGGAGGCTCCGTTTCCTCCCTTCCTTACTCTGCCTGTCGGGGTGAAGGCTGCTGTCCCTGTCCGAGCTGGCGGTGTGCAGGGGTGTCACCCGAGCCTGCTGGCGCTGCTCCTGGCGGAGCACAGCTCCGGCGACACCAGCACGGATGCGCTGCAGGCTCCCCAGGGCACTGCCAGCGTACCTGTGACGTTACTGTGCAATGAAAAATGAACCAAGGGTGATGGGTTTTCCATGTACACTAAATTATGTATTTTTTCTTTCATTGGGAAGGAGATGCTGTGCCACATGTAGCAGCTTTATTCGGGTTTTGTGGATTGTGATTTAATGGGAAGTTTCTAAAGAGGACATGCCTCAATACTGTGTGGTGCCATAGGCCATCTGACCAGGATTATACTGCCCTTGTTGGAGCCATGGTCAAGCCTGTCTGAAGGTGGTGGAGTGCTGAAGAGCCAGCACTATCCTCAAGTTCTAGCTGCCACTGCTGACTTATTCGGTCACTTTATTTATTTTACCTACGGTCTTATTTAAATTGGCACACTTACTATCCACAGTACCCCTTCAACTCCACTTTACACCTCTCCATTAAACTCAACACTGATTTCAGGACAGGATTTAGAAATGGAACATCATAACTAAAAGCAAAGCTGATGACTGGAAGTCAGCTTGTAGTATTGTCTACAGAGTGTCCCTGCAGCAAGAGACAATTCTGCTCCTTGTGAGATGTGATATGTCTGTTTAAATGTCTTTCTCCTTCTAACTTGTGGGGGTTGAAACTTCGTTTGTGCTAATTTTTAATGGCTATTTTGCTTAGACAAACAGAAAAACATATAGTAGGAGCCAGGCAAAGAGGAATCAACTTAAAGGGGTTTTGGACAGTGTTAGGCATCAGGCTCAGTTTCCAGAAGTCATAATTTTATGAGCAAGTAGATATTGAATGTTCCTGAAGTTTTGTTTTCATCTGTGTGAGAAAGACTTTCTGCTTTCCTTTTGGTAAGGGAGACATCAAGGCAATAAAATAGTTTCTACTAGGCATAGTCGTGAAAATGTCTAGGTTTCCAATGATTAGAACAGATTTATAAGTGCAGTTAATTCTGTTTTGGTCTGGCCTCAGAGCAGGGTTCTTACAGGTACCAAGTACTGGTGAGCTGTTGTGCCAGGTTCTTCACCTCCCTCCGAGCACTGCACATGTTTGTAATGTATATTCATAATGCACAGGACAAAGGCTTCTTGTGATTAAAATTTACTCTATCAGTGTAGATCGCATTTTGATGTAAGCCATGAAAAATTCTAATTGATTAATGAGTTTCAGATGGTGGTTCCCCCTCAGTGCCCCTCCCCCTGCTCCTAATGCACAGTGTGCTCCAAGTTAATCTGGGAAAACTCCAGAAACCCTGGGCTAAATTGGTTGTGCTATAGTTTATAAGGATAATAAAATATCTAGGAAAATCAGATTTCCCTAGAAAGATGTGCTTGCTGCGTTTGTCAGCTTCTGTTTTATCTGCTTGTTTGTGGTGGTGAGCGAAGTGGGGATCACGTGTAAGGTCCGTGTTTGATAATGCAGACAGCAGTGACCTGTTGTTTCTGACAGGAGGGAGAGCTCTGCAAGTAGCTCCTGAAGAGGAAATACGCAAGGTAGCAGAAGAGTAACTTTAAAAATGGTTGTGTTTGTTTTTACAAATGTAAAAGGGCAAAATGAGAGCGATTACTCTTCTGTAGTGAACTGGAAATTGAAGGGAACTGGCTAAGTAACAACTCACAGTGAGTGGCAAGTCTCTGGCTTTTTCTTACTGCTTCTTTTAGTCCATATTTAGGATTTCAAGAAAGGGAGCTTTCACAGTTTCATTTGGGAAAGTCATTCCACTGTCTAGCAGATCTCACCATAGGGAACAGTTTCCTAACATTAAAAAATCAAAAGTTTTTAGTTATTTTTGTGGCTTTCAAAGGAAGGCATTCATATATCTTTTTTCCCTCCTTCTGCATATATGTGTGTGTATACACATATGTATATAAATGGGTGAGGGCGTGGAAAAACAAGAGCAGCCTTTAGTCTGTGAACTGATGTTATGCTCTCCAAATCTGAAAAATATGTCAGCACTGAGACAGGAAAGCTGAAGTTTTAAAATGTGAAAGTATTTATCCTTTGTTATGCTATGTCTCTAAAACTGGCACTTGATGATGTGAAGGTGGTGATTGCAACACGGGTCCCAAATTGTGGGCAGCTTCATTTCTGCTTGCAGAGTTCTGTGTTTTGTTCTGCAGCTTCACCTGTTTATGAACACTGACTCTTGTGCCTTTTTTGCACTCAACTCGTTGTTTCAGTTAGTGATTTCTTCACACATTCCGCTTAAACTCAAGTTTCAAAAGTTCTGCTCTTTTCCATCTGCTTGAGGTGATTGGAACTAGCAGGGAGATCCAGCAGAGACCCTTGCCAGATACGCTCATGAGCTCTGTTCTGGCTTTTGATGCTGTGTCTCCTCTCCTTCCAGGCTGGCTGCTTTCCAGCAGCATTACCTTCTCTCTAAGCCAGCAGGAGGTTGTCTGCCTTTAGGCTGATACCCCTCTGTCAAAGCCAATGTGCAGTGTAGTGCTCGAGTTCCATTCCTTCAGGAAAGGCTCGCTGCCCTTGTCTAGGCTGCAGGCTGTGTGCTCTGCGCTGGCACTGAAGCAGTTGCACAGTTGTGTGTGTGATGTTTGCTTTCTTCTGCAGCTGGTGGCTCACATGCTTCCTCTGGCATGTTGTAGCACATCTTATTGCACAGATAAAATCAAAAGCCCCAAAGGCTGCATATTTAGTCCTGTGAAGATGTATGAAAAAGGGTCTTTGGACCCAGGGTCCGAGGCAGAGTTGTGCCATGTTCTGTTCCAGTTGTTCCAGCTGTGCAGAGCAGCTGCTCTGAGGTGGCAAATGGCAGCTGTGCAGCCCGGGGTGGCTCTGCGTGGCTGCCAGCTGCACAGGGGCAGGCAGGGAGCTCCCTGCTGGCAGTGGTGCCCGGGTGGCTCTGCGTGGCTGCCAGCTGCACAGGGGCAGGCAGGGAGCTCCCTGTGGCAGTGGTGCAGCCCGGGGTGGCTCTGCGTGGCTGCCAGCTGCACAGGGGTAGGCAGGGAGCTCCCTGTGGCAGTGGTGCCCGGGTGGCCAAGCCCTGTCTGTGCACAGCGTCCCTGCCAGGCTCTGGGGCCAAGGGCACGGCCTGTGGGGCCTTGGCACCAGAGGGGACTGGACTGAGCACTGCAGGGAGCTCTGCGTTTGCTTCATGATGGGGTTGTCCCCTTTTACCTTACTTTTTTCTAACTGAATAGAAAGGAAAATGCTTCTTTCACTGGATACCTGACTTCTGTGCTAATTCTTGAGTCAAGTCATACAGAGCAAATGACTCAGCAGGAGTTCTTCATTCCTGACCTGGAAGGATTGTATGCAGGAGCAAGCTGACAGAAATGCTTCAAGCCTTTTTGTTTGAGAGTTAGTGCACGTGGTGTGATTGCGGATCAGGCTGAAGTGGCAGTGGAACTGGTGCTGCAGAGAGCACTGCACAGCCAGCAGCCATGCAGGATAAGCTGTTGTGTAAATATGCTGGAACTGGATGGGTAATCTGGAGTAAAATTTACTGGTTTATGTGATTAGCTAGCAGGGTGGAGCACACCAAGTATTTTCTTTGTATGTAAACGTTGCATGCAGGCAAGGTTTTAGATACACATTTCTCCTATACAGCGTGTTTTTCCTCACTTTGTATACTTGGTTGAAGAAAAGGATCACAATCTTACAGGTAAGGAGGGTGGTTGGAATAGCAAAGGGAATGAAATCTGGGGATCTGCAGCTATGAGTGCTTCATTGTGCATCCAGTTTTACTTTCTAGATGAAACAGTCTTTGCCCCCTGTGTGTTGTGAGTGCAGTGTATCGTTCTTGATTCCTTTTTTCCTACCTGTTAATCCCAACCAAAGCCGCAGAAACACAGAAGATCACTTGTTTGATGCTCCCTGCTCTCACCTGATGATCTCTGATAACAATCTTCAGATAGGGTAAGGTTACACTGCTGGCCAAACACAAGCACTGAGCTGCAGTACACAGATAACTAAATACACCACTGTGAAGCAAAATAAGAACTTCACTGTTCAGCAGGAGCAAGCAGAGAGAAACAGGGCCTTTGAGCGTGTTGAATCTGATACACATTTCTGGGTGTGCTGTAAACCATCCCACACTGAATTCTTCATCCAGACAATAAGGCTAAGAATTTGAGATGTCATCCTCTTGTTGAGAGAGGTTGAAAAAAGGGTTGTGCCACATGAATATGAACTGGAACAAAACAGGATGAGAAGCAGTCCAAGACTGTTCCTCTGAATAGGTCTATTCTAGACTCTGAATGAGTCTACATTCTCAATAGTGGGGGGAGGCAGTTGCTTTAAAGCATTTGGAGGTAAGTTCTGAAAATGCTTCTGCATATCACATCAGCCTCCACAGTTTACAGAGAAGTGTAACATTCTATAAAATATTTGACATGTTTGTGTTGGCTGGTTTCAAACAGCTGTATATATGATGATTTGACGTTGCTGTTAGAAAGCAGTGAGATTAGGAAACCCAGTATTTTTTGGCTACCTCGTTCATGCTTTGTCTGCCAAAAGGAAAGGATGAAATAGTTGCTGGAGCCAGAGGCTTGCCTCAGCTGGGGTGATGTATCCTTGAAAGCTGCTGTCTACCTCTGGTGCAAGTTAGTTCATTCCTCTGACCGAATACCTCTCTGATAAATTGTCAACAAACTTCTCTTCATTGAAAAATAAATATATTAAGACATTTTCAGGAAGAGATTTGAAGGCATCTGAGTGATGAAACAAGGGCCTGGCCTCTACCACAGGAAGAACCTTCAAGCAGCTCTTGAAGGGGCTCAGGGCTCAGTTGCTGTCACTTTGATGTACCTGTCTCATTTTGGCTTCTCCCTGGGTCCCACTGCTGTGTGATGAAGTTCTGGTATGTTTGTGCCAGTACAGTTGATGAAGTAGAGGAACCCTCTACTGAAACCTGGGTACTTCTGTGCTCAAGTGTTGTGAAGGCTTGAGCTGAGTTCAACAAGTTCAGTAGCAGTCAGTGTTTGCATGCAGAATAATTCAGAGCTGGAAAATCTCTGATGCTTGGATAACTGACTCCAGTATCACTTGGAGTTTGTGACAGGAGATACTCTGCTCCTTTAAGGCTGAGTTTTAATTTGTTAAGAGTTAAGTTTAAGTCCAAGGTAGGAGTTTTGTGGCTTTTACTGAAGCGTAGGGCAGTTTTTCAGAAAAGTAATGGAGAAGTAAAAATTTGGGTGTTTTTTTGGATATGAAATCAAAGAAAACTTACACAGAGGCAAGGTTAGCTTGTATGTGATTTATCTGTAATTCTTCAGGCTGTTCATCAGTATTAACTTTGTCATTCCCCAGTCCTCACTTTACATCCCCACTTCATTATATTTCATTATACACTTCATACTTTGTTTTAATTCGACCAGACCTAGTCCCAGCATGGAGATGCATGAATCATTTTCACCTTCTAGAGACTTTTGTCACCTGTCTGGCTGGCTTTTGTTATCTTCCCAGTTTCTCATTCTGAGAATGTGTCTTAGGAAAACTCCCTTCAACTCAGAATACCTTTCTTGTCTGTCTTTTTCGTTCTTACTGCCACAGTCACAGAAACTGAAGCACCCTTGCATCCTCCAAAATCTTTATTCTCCCACTTTTCTTCCCACAAAGAGTCTCAAAAGTTTCTTGGGGCTTGAGACAGCCTGATTGCTGAGTTGGGTCAGTATGAAATCTATTTAAAGGCAGTGCTGTACTTTGGAGACAGACTGAAATACCATCCCTATTCCCCAGTGCTGTGCTCTGCATTTCCACAGAGACAGGCCTGACATGTACACAGGCTGCAGTGCTGCTTCCCCAGGCTGCTCCCGTGCAGCTGCTGGAGAAGCCTTCCTTCTGTTTGGTCGTGCCTGCAGGAAATGCAGCTTTGAGCCCACGAGTGGCTGCAGCCCCGCAGTGCCAGCAGCCTGGGCTGCGTCTGGCTGCCGGGCACACCACGCTGCTGTGATTAATACATTAATTAACAGATGCCAGGTTCCCAGAGGGCACCTCATCTACGAGGGCTTGGAGGTGATGGAGCAGGGTGGCAGAACAGGGCACTGCCTGCTGGCTTCTCGTGGCACAGCCCAGTGTCTGTGCCAGTCTTTACCCTGCCAGCAGGGCAGACCCTGCCTGGGGCTTCGTGATAAGCATTGCTCTGGGCATCCATGACACATGAAACAACAGGAAATTTAGCTTGGAAGGCACCTCCAAGTGTCCTCCAGCCTAACCCCCTCCAAAAAGCAGGTAGGAACTGTGAGAATCTTCCCAGTGAAAAGGTGCAGGGTCTAACTGGTTCCTTTGCTCAAGTCATTCTGCTTTTTCTGGTGTATTTTTCCAGTTTGTATGGAAAGAGAAATAAATTGCAGGATTTGTCCTAAATATTTAGATACATACACTCAGGAAAAAGAACTCTCTTTCTCTCTCTCTCTCTCTCTTTTTTTTTAATTTGCATTTTACCACTATCATGGCAGAGGGAATTCAAGAGAACAAAGTAATTTCATTTCTTGCTCTCACTGTATCAGTGGAGGTTATAGACTCCATAAAGTGGTCAAAATTATTTGAAGACTCTTCCTGGAAAGCAAGTGTGTGATAGAAACTTGTTCTTTCCCATGTAATCTTTGAAGACAACTGGTGTCAGTGGTCTGTCTTGCCTGTTTCTATCCAAAATGAGGCAGTGATTTGAAAGACCAATTGATGTGGTTCTGAGTGACTTAGAGAAAATTTAAATATACTGCCACTGAAATTCATTAGCTGTTGGTAGCTTTGAGTCTGAATCAATCTGTTTTGAGAGTGACATTCAGACAGATTTTTGCAGTCCAAGTCCCTCCCCTCCCTTGCAGCCTGCCCTAAATGAGCAGGTATGATTTGAATTTAATTAACCAGGAAGCCATAAATCCAAGCTGACATTTTTACAAAGTCAGATTCACAACAGAGCTGTGCATACGTTATGTACTTCAGTCTGCCTTAAACTCCTCTGCTTTCAAAGAAACTTTGATTCATAAGGATTTTTTTGTGTTAGAAAAATGTAAGATCTACTCATAATTCAGAAATATGTGTTTATACAAGAGAATAAATCTTTTTTATGTATGTTTTTGCTTCGCCCCAATTGAAAAACATTTGTGTAATTTCAGGAGGAAGTATATTTGTAGTGAAAGGTGTTCCTGTCTCAAGGGCAAGCTGAACTCCAGGTCTTGGGGTGAGACACTGTCACCAAGAGCTTACCCAGATCTTTTTGCAAACATGGAGTTTAGCTACAGAGAGCAGAGTAAAAAACACTGGAGTATTTTAATACCAGTATTGAGATACCTCAAATACCATTACATACATTTGGAAAAGTCAGTTCTTTCTTCAAAGCACCATCTTATGGAAAGGCAATTTTTTTTTACATTTAACAAATATTGTTTCAGTATTTTTTGTTATTCAGGCCATTAATGGGTTGTATACAAACCGTTCTTGTTTTCTGCTGTTGTCTTTAAAGTCACAAATACCTCTTACCTGGTATGAAAGGTAGGGCAGCAGTGGCTCCTGCCCTGGCAGCACTGACACGTCACCTGGCAAAGATCACCCAAAACTCAGCTTGCAGTCAGTCACCACTCAGGCAGAGGAGGGTTTGGGGAGTGTGAGTGACCAGCAGTGGCTGCTCTGCTGCTTCCTGGAGAAATAATGCTGGTCAGTCAGTTTGTGTGGTGTTGTTTTTTCTTTAATGGTTGTGAAGCTGTAGAATAGACTGTTCCCATTGGGTCACAGTGTTTATTAATTGTTCATAAGTTTGCTGTAGGAGTGTAATCTGGTTGTTGCCATGTTTTTCCTGGGCACAATCCAAAAATCTCTGAAGCTGTCCAGTTCATCTGAATAGGTATTGGGTCAGACACCATAGCGAGTTGTTAGCTTTGTGTAACATGTTTATTTTCATTTGATTTTAATAATTCCTTGCAGAATATTTGGTTGTGTTGGCAACATGTAGCTTGGTGAGTACAAATGAAGTTAACCTTTATCTGTACAGTTTAATCACTTGCAAAAAAAAAAAAATCCATTAACAAAACCAAGTTTCAGTCATTGGTGTTTGTAACCTTGTGTTAGATCCACATCTGTTTGTGTGAGATGTGATTTCTTACACTGATGATGACTGTTGTCATCACTGAATCACAGAGTGTCCAGGGTGGAAGGGACCTTGGAGACATCTCATCCCAGCCCCTGCCGTGGCAGAGGCACCTTCCGCTGGAGCAGGGTGCTCCAAGGGACCCTTCCAGGGACGGGGATGGTGTTCTGGCTGGGGTTATCTCCTGCAGCCCCACAGACAGAGCTCGTGGGGCGTTATCTGGTCTAATGAGGGTCTCTCTTTGCCTTTTTTCCTCCTGTTGTGCCTGGCAGGTGGAGCAGCACTGAGCCATGTGCACGACGCTGAGCCCCAAGGCGCGCGGGCCCGGCCTCTCGGACATGCACCAGTACAGCCAGTGGCTGGCCAGCAGGCACGAGGCCAACCTGCTGCCCATGAAGGAGGACCTGGCCCTGTGGCTCACCAACCTGCTGGGTAAGGCACGGGCAGGGGGAGCTCCTTGCGCTGTCGGCTGGGAATTCACATCTCGCTGGGTTTCAAAAATAAAGTTATGGTTACGTAGCTACTGCCAGACAGGAGAAATACCAGCAAGGCCAGAAGAGCTAAGGAGTAATTTGCCTGCATTGTCTTTCTGTGAGTAGCATAACTGAACATTATACATTCCATGTTGAGTTGTCTTTCCAATTTCCTTTAATTCCTTTTTTTTGTTGCATGTATTTTCTGTACTTACACCATCAAGCTGAACGGTGCCAGTTGCTGCCTTCACCTATGTCTTGCCTTGTTATTGATGGGCCTCCTAAAGCGTGTGGTGCTCTGGCTGTCCTGGGCAGCAGGAAGCCCTGCACAGCCCTTCCCTGCCCCAGCAGCCCGGGATGGAGAGCTGCTGCCCCAGCAGTGCGTGCTGACACTGGGACACCCTGTGCCCGCAGGGGTTTGCCCTGGCACGGCTGGGACCTGGCGATTGCCACTGCTGCTGCACACCTCGGGGGAGACAGAGCTGTTGTTGTCAGGAGGGGGTGCGAGCCACAACGGAGGGAAAAAATCAGCCACAAATAAAACAGAGCAATGAGATCATCCCTGGAGGGAAGGAGAGAGAGAGTACTTGGGGATGGACAGATTAATTATTCAAGAAGGTGGAATTTAGAAACTGTGGGCCAGGAAATAATATGTTGTTTGCTGAGAACACTCAGGGAATAATGTCTTTTGTGTGTTCTCTGGAAATACAGAGGATAGTACCAGAGAAGTACATGACTTACACAGTACTTCATCCTAAGGGAGACGTGCCAGTAACTCCTCTCATTAAATAAAGAGAAGAAAAATATTTCAGAAGCTGTGTTGACATGAAATGTTAGTTGATGGGATTTTGGAGGAGAATTTGGATGAACTCTTTTAGATTGGGTGTGTGTGGTTTTGAAGGATTTATTTAATTTTTAAAAAGTAAATTCTGCAAACGTGTTCTGGTGAGACACGGGCAGTGTCTTGGCATGGCCAGTGCTGTGGTTAAACCCTCTCAATGATCTCACACAGGACAGAGCATGTCCAGGGTCTGTCATCAGCACACTCCACCTTGCTCTGTTTCCTCTTGTTTAGAGAAAGACGAGCAAATATCACTTGTGCTGTAACAGATGTGGTCACTATTTTGCAGGTGGACAGTACCCATTTTTGAGCCAAGTATGAATCCTCAACTGTTGATTGAACAAAAGTGGCAGGTGCTTTAAATGCCCACACCAATTTTGGCGTGGTACTTCCATTCAAATGAATGTGTTTTGAATGTAAAATTGTCTGTGCAAAACCAGAACCAAATTCAGAAACTTTTCATTCCAATTACCACAAGACAGTAATCCAAGTGACTGTTTTATGAATTGGAAGCAGTACATTCCATTAAGGATTCCATATGTTGTTTAAATGTTTTAAACAAGGAAGTTTTAGTGATCCACTCTCAAACAAATAGAAGCTTGTTTGCAGTTTGTAACAGAGTTCTCCCAGTGATAAGTTTAGGAATGGGGTCACTCTTTGAGCAGGAAAGTAGCAACCAGCAGGAGGTTCCAAAATGCCAACTGCAATTAAATATCTGATTTTTCATATGGACACCAAGCTCTGCACTGCAGAACTAAATGGGCACAATCTTCTTTTAATTAAGCATCATGTACTGTTCATTTGTTTAATGCGTTCCCCCACACCTTCTTGCACTAAGCTCTCCTTTTCTCAGAGTTTGTGCTGATGAATTGAAATTACAGTCGTTTGTCAGACTGCTTTGAATTCCTGTGTAGACATTGTTATTCAAATTAATAATTCAATTAAGTTAAAATCCACATTCAAAATAAATTAAGTGTGAATTAAAATAATTAATATTCATAAGAGTATATTAACTCAGAATTCAAATTTTGTGTAATTACTGCATAATTTGGATAAACTTTAAATAGAGAAGTTATGTCTGAGCATGCTGCTCTACAGTAAAATATAAATTAATACACAGCATGAGATTTTCATCATCCAAAAGGGTAGAAGATATGGAGGGCTCCTTTTGTTTGTTTTGGGTTTTTTCCCCCTCTACCTGGAAGAAATCATGTGTTTTGCATTAATGGCCAGCAGATCTTTACAAGCAAGGCTGTGCAAGGAGCACGGAGCAGGTGATCCTGTGAGTGTGCACATCCCAGCCTGCTCTCTGTGTGCCTTCTGTGGCTTCATTCTAAGAGCCCTTGGGGCAGTTTCATGCAGTAAGATTGCTCAATTTATAAATGAAATTAATAAGCATTTAATTTCATTCTGCCGTTTTGGTTCATGTTTTGCTTCATCTATGTTTTTGTCATTCAGCTGTACTAGGACTTCACAAGGGCACATAATCTTTTCAAAGAAATATAGATTTTAAAACACTGTAGTATTTTAGGTAATGTAGGGCTGAAACCCTTTGAGGTAGTTTGATCAAGCAAAGGTGTTTGAGGAGGTTTTTGTGGAGAGCCAGTTATGTCCTGTGCACTGTTACTGGAAATGGACATGGTGATGGTTTTGCAGCCTGATGTGGGTTCAGAAATTGGAAAACATGGTTGGGATATTGCACTTGATAATATGAATGAAGTATTTTGATATCAGACAGAAAGTAGGCGTAGCTGGAATTTGATCTTAGCCAGTTGATAAAGTGAGATACGTGGTGCAGCTGAAGAATAACACTGAAGGAATTTTTAATCCTGAGACTTTGGGTGTTTAATTTAGCACCAACATTGTTGTGGAGGTTCGTGTTTAGTAATCACTGGTACTTTGGTGTGCAGTTTGCCAATTATTTTTGGAACCATGTCAGAGAAGCTCAGAGTTTCTGAGAGGACAGCTTGTCATTACAGCTCCATAGCTGAATAGATTTTAGCTGTCCATACTCTGGGGGATGGAAAAAGGACATTGCAGATGGAACCCATGTGTCAGATGGGATTAACTCATAGGACACTGTACATGAGAGCATTTGCAAAGTGGGCCCTGTCAGGGGTTGGCCTGCTGGAAGGGAAATTGTAGCCAGAGATGTTGTGTTTGCTGTTCTGGCTCCTCTCTGCTGAGCTTGGGTGCTTGGTCAGGAGCAGCAGTGGCAAAGCTCAGGAGATGTGTTCACCTAGCTGGCCTGCAAGCCATGATATCCCTGAGCCTTGTTTCTGCTGGGTGAGGAGCCAAGGAAGCACTTGGGGATGCTTTCACTGCTGACAACCCCCAAATTTGGTAGATTGTGTGTGTAATTACCTTAGTAGAATGTTCTTGTGGGTACTGAGGAGTTCTCTTCCACCCTGAGCAAGCTGCATTTGGGAGTGAGCACTCTTGGGCCACAGAGCTCTCCTAGCAGAGGCAAAATGGCAATTGGAAAGTTTTGCTTGCCTGCTTTGCTCTCTAGTTTTGTTTTCTTTGTGTGTCTGCTGAAGGGAAGTGGCTGACAGGAGGAGGAGTGGGCTCCCTCCCCAGCCTGGAGTTTGGGACAGGTACAGAGAGATGCTTTACCTCTTTCCTCTTGGGCAGTTTCATGGGCCTCTAACCCTTTTCCCCATTCCCAGAGTTTATTTACAAGCTGCAGAGGGTTATACTGTCTTTTTGTTCCATCCAGCTTCATTTAGCCCGTGGGGCTGACTCCACCTCAGGCATGTGCTGGGCTCAAGGTTCAGTCCTGAGCCTCCTCTGAGCAGGAGGAGGCTTCAGAAACTCCTGGCTGAGGGGCAGGGAATGCCAGATGCTGAGGAATTGGATGTGTCAACATGGAATATTGTTTGATGCATGTAAAAGCTGCTTGGGCACAAAAGGGAAGGAGTCCTGGAGAGAAGGAACAGAGGAGAGGATGTCAGGAGAGGCGTCAAGTTGAAGACAAGGCTGGGTATTTAAAAGTTGATTGAAGGAGGTGTAAAGTTTGAGGTTGGAGAATGGTAAGTCTTCTGCAAGAAAACTGTCTTTGTTTGATTGGGAATTAAATCTGTGTCAGCATGGTGTTCTTGCTCACCCTGTTGCCTCAGAGCATTCTGTGACAGAACGTGTGTTTATTTTCAACATCAGCTCCTTCAGATGGAGCCAGCAGGAAGTGTGGATTTGCAATGTCTGAGGATCCAGAGATTCTCAGTACTGATACCTCCAGGGATTCTGAGGCACTGGGGCAGTTCCTTACTTGGCTGAGTTGCTTTATAATTTTCGTTATTATCAGCATGCCTTTGGAATTCTTTATATATTCCATTTCAAGTAAGTCGTAATGTCTCAATGCTTTCAAAATTATTTCTCCCACTGTCGTCTGTCATAGGGAACAGAGTAGTCTTGTCAGAAAAGAACCAGTTTTGCACGTGCATAGCCATTGGCCTTGGTTGTATTTATTTCTATCACGTTTTGTTTTATTGGGTTTGTTTATGTGCCGTGTGAATTGAGAGGGTCAGGAGCAGTTGTCTCAGTAGTGCCTCAGCATTGTAGATGTTAGAGATTGACTGGAGTGAAATATTTCTATTTGTACACCACTAGTTGTGTGCTGCTGCACAAAGTGTCCAGCTAACACAGTCCATCAGCAGGCTGTGAGGCTGGAGGAGCCTTGCACTGTGCCTGTTACCATTCTATTCATGTTTTACCATTCTATAAAAACATTGCAACTGCTTTCTTGTAATTAAAGGGGAGTTGTACATTTTTAATGGAGTTTGATGCTTTTTCCATACCAATACATGGAGCAGTTTCTTTCCTCAGTTTATGAACATTGCTCGTGCTTGAATCAATGCATTTCTACTGTTCAATATGTCAGTGTATCTGTTTCAGCAGAGAAATGCCACCTTATGAAGCCATAAAATACAGTGAATTGAAAGCTGACACCTAGTATACTTTGCATTGGAGACAGATGTTCAGTGCAAAACTCATTCTTTCAGACTGCATAAAGGCCAATACAACTCAAATAATCCAGTTTAATGTGCAATAGGCACTGACCAAACTGCTAATGCAATTCAGCTCTTAAAATAATATAAATATATTGTTAAATAGCAGGAGAAGATAACCAGATTTTTCTATATCTTTGTAAAAAGAAAATATCCTCAAATAAGTTTTAAGGGGTTTCCAACATTCTATTATTATGAAGTGATGCATCTGTAAATCATAGGACACAAGACATATGCAGAATGTGGGGGGTTTTTTGGGTTTGCCTTGGCGAAAACTTAGGTGTTGCAAATTAAAACAAAAATTTTTAGTCTGTTAAAGATACTCAAAATGAATTTTTTAGAAGAGCACATTATAAAAATTAATACTTAAGCAGTTCCTGTAGCATGGTTATTTTTAAAATTTGGCTTTCTGGTGGTTTTAGAGCATTTTATAAAAACGCTGATGGGGCAAATGGGAAAATATGTAGGCTAGAACGGTGGCAAAGCGTTTTGAGAAGCTGAGCTGTTTGGGTTTTTATGTCTGGGGTGTTACAGTTTCAGTCCTGGCTTCGTCTGGTCTGGAGATATGGCAAAAATATTATCAGTGAGGCCTGAGCCAGCCCTGCATGTCTGCAGTGCTGCTGCCTGCAGAAGTCATTTATGTGTGCAGGAGCCATAAAGGGGGATACATGGCACAAAGAATTTAGTGGGAGTACAGAAGGGAAAATCTTCACTTTGAAAAGATATTTCTGAAGTAAAAGCGTGTTAGGAAAAACAAGTTTAGCATCAATGAAAAATAGAAGTCTGGTCTATCTGAAAGTGCTTTGCTGCAACAATCTTTGTCTTTTTTATCTTAACTTGCCCAGCCAAAAAAACTCACATGTTGTGTTTTGCCAAAAAAATTTTAAAGCATCTCAAAGTTTTCAGACAAGGACCTAGAGAAATCAGTTTTCCTATAGCATTTTTGAAATGATACTGCTTTATAATGCTGCTGTCCTCGGTATTGTGACATGGAATATCAGGTTACAATGTATCAGCAAGAAGTTCAGCACTAATTTAAATAGTTCATTTTTGTTACTCTTGAACGTTATTTTCCCCCTTCTCTTCTTACCAAAAAGATACAGGAAAGCTTTACTTTTCCTATTTTGTTTGACAAAAATTGCTGTGAACCTGTTCTAAACAGATGAATATTTTCAGTTTCCAGACATCTCATGGAAGCAGGAGCAGACCTGGATGGGATGAGGAACCAGTCTCACTTCAGTTTTTAAATAATTTCCTTTTTTTCCTTTTTTTTTTTTTTTTTTTTTGGCGTGTTAGACTATTGTTGCTAATGCATGCTGTGTAACAACCTCTGAAAAATGAGTTAATGGTGTTATTTTCTAATTGACATATATAAATACTAGGGGGAGGAAAATCTTGTCCTAATTGGAAGAACAAGAATATTCCTTGATGTCCTCTTGATATGAGTGGAAGTTGTAAGGGGTAAAAAATACAGCTGCTCGTCTTCAGTGTCCAGAGTAAAGGCAAAGTAGAAATGAAATATGTTTCCTATTTCTTATTGAAGATTTTTGTGTGAAAATGAAAAGCCTTCAATAAGAGAAAGGACTGTTTTTACTGCAAGTTCTGTTAAGATCCTGGAGGTTTGTTCTAGGGTGTAAATGGTTCTCCTCTCGTCTGGGGTCAGCGTGCAGTCTCCCCATGGCACCGTGGTCTCCTCTCCCAGGGGATGCAGTTCCACTGGCAGCCGAGGTTGTTGGGCTGCCGTGGGAGAGGGCAGCTCCTGGCAGCTGAGGTTCTGTCATACAGCATGCTGTAAGAATGGATATGTTCTGAAAGCACAGTATGTCAGCTTGGTTCTTTCAGTGGGAGTTCTAACCTGCGTGGCAAATAGATGTATAACATCAAATTTCACTCTGTTATTTTGTTTGAACCTAACTTAACTTCTGCAAGGTAACTTTGATGGGTGCACTGCAGTCACTGTCTTGTCTGCTTCTTGCAGGATCAAGAGTTGAGAGTCTTCTAAAAATATTTCCTTTCCTTTTTGCCTTGCTTTTCTACCTCTGTTGCACAATAAACTCTCAGCAATTCATGCAGTAACTACATGTGCACACTGGTGTAAACCATTTCCCTGCTGTGCTGTCTGTTTTAAAACATGATGTTAAAAGCACTGGATCTTCATAAGTAAAGTGAAATATGTGCATTTGGGTATGCTAGAACTATTTTTCAAATATCACACGTATTCCCAAAGAAAGCATAGGGTTTTGTTCATAACTTGCTGTATATCTATCAGTAAAGTAATATTAAGGTTTTTCACAAAATATTCAAAGTAATGCAAGTTGTTCAGTTAAAGCTTATTGCCAAATATTGTCCAGATTTCTTCTGATTGCTCTTTTTACACCAATGCAGTGTATGCCCTTGCATGCTTTCTGCCCTGCTAACTCTGTGTTTGCTGTTCAGGTAGAGAAATAACAGCAGAAACCTTTCTGGAGAGATTGGATAATGGTGCCTTGCTTTGCCGCTTAGCTGAGACCCTGCAGGAGAAATTTAAAGAAAACAGCTTTGATGCAAACAAGCCTGCCAAAGTAAGTGTTGCTCAGCACTCCAGCATTGCACTGAGATGTCTCTGGTGGAGCCAAGCTTTTTGGTTTGGGCAGGTCAGAGTTTCATATCTGCAAATGACTGGGGAGGTAATGGCTCTGTGGGGAAAAATTGCAATATGACACTGGGGGAAATAATGCTGTTTTGGTGTTTGTTAAGGTATCTGTGCAAAGCAGTTACTCAAAATAGTACTTGTGATATGTGGAGAATAAGAATAAACCAGACCTGGCAGTGGGATGTGGTAGGTAATAGTGAAAATGTGATCCTTGTACTTATTTTCAAGGGGAATATTCAGTAGCTGTGGGAGGTGTCTTCTCCTCCAAAAACAGCTCTAGGGAGACCAATAATAAAACTCCGTAGTTAGTTTTGGTTCTGTGAGGGGTTTCAGTAAGGGTTGAAGGAATGATATGGAAAACGTGAAACTTAGAAGATACTTAGGACTTTTGGAAGGATCGATTTAAACACTTGTTTGAACACAACCTTGCTTTAATTTCAACTGTTCTCATGGGACAATTCAAGAGTGCAGCAAGTTCGTTTCTTGGAGATATAGAATGAAATGGTTGACACATTAACTCATTCCATGTGAAAGTGTTCTTATTTTTCTGGTTGCATTCAGGTACATCTTCCTTGAAAGCTAAACCAGGCAAATACAGAGCAGGTAAAAAAAGAGGCCAAGAGCAGAAATCACATACTGCATATTCTCTTCTTGCTGTTTCATAGCTTGTCTGCTGCAGACATTAGGACATGGCATAAATTTGATCAGCTGGTCTGAGAGCTGACAGTCTTGTGCCAGTTGTACCTGTGTGAGACATTTTTCTTGGTTCCAAGATCATCATTGTTGGTGTAGAAGAAATTGTCTGTCATATTTGCTAGTTTAAACTGCAAGTGGGTGACTTTGGAGTTGCTGTTTGCAGTATGGTCTGGCTTGTCCTCCCCTCAGTGTCAGGGCAGTTTTCAGGTGAGGAGAAGACATGTAGGGCAGTGTTTGTGATGGAGCCTGGGGATGGCTGGGCAGGATGGAGGGTTACCTGGACTGCTTTTTGTGTTCTCAGGTACATTTGGTGTGTTCTCAGAAGCCAACTGGACATTTGCAGTCCCACATGTGCTCATTATTTAGATTTGTTGGTCTGTATTTGTCAGGCTGGTACAACTGACCATGCATTTAAAGGGGAAAGGTTCTGCCTCCCTGCTATTTTCTCCATGTATGTTATTTCATACTTAGCACAGTAAGAATTCACAGTAAGAAATAGCAGAAGAATAGATTTGTATCATTGTATACTATTAGGGAGCTATTCATCCGGTCAGATTTTAATTCCCTGTACAACTCTCTTGGGCCATAGGACCAGTCTTGATGGTGAAAAGTCTGACTTTGTGGTGCCAAGAACATTTAGGAGGAGAAAATGCTGTATGAAATTTAGCATAGCAAGAATTCCACAATCCTCCCCTGAATCATTTTTATGCACTTTATTAATAATATATGTGGAATTTTGAAGCCATCTGGCCCTTGCTCTGCGCAAGAACACAGAAACATGTTCTTCCACCCAGGTGCCCTGATGACTTCCCTGGCAGTGGGAGAAGCCACTGATTTCTATTTTCAGCCTCTGTCAAAATAGACAACAAGAGTTCTATCCATATATGCAACTTCTGATTTTTTTAGCTAGAAGCAGCTGATCTAAGATGAGGCAGAAGGATCAGCTTGCTTGGTGCACCAGCTTGCATCTGAGTGAGCAAGACAGGACAGGGACATGGTTACATCCTTAGGGACAGGATGGGAGCAGTGTGTCATCTTACTGAGGCCTTCCACAAGCCTCGAGATCTGCTCTGTTTTCATAAGCCAAATCTTTCCTTGTGTGTGAACTTGTTCCTATGGAAAAGCTTGGGATGATACTTTGGGTTTAGTTTTGTCTAAAATAAGGATGATATATCCTGCTCTGATTGCTGATCATGAATTCATTGTGCAGCTCTTTGGGGCAACTACAGCCACAGATTCAAGAAGGCATTAAAAGCTGATATTGCATGCCCTGACTGATCAGGTTTTTGCCATCATTCCCTAAATTCAGACTGCAATACTCTGAAAATAGCAGAGGCTCAATCCTATTGCTTCTGGTTTCATAGCTTGTGCACGAAGTTTCAAGTCCATGTCAGTTTTGCAGTTTGTTTGTTAACTCAAATGTGTCATTCCCTTTCTTATTAGTGAGCACTGAACTTCCTTGAGATTTCAGGAATCCCCTGGATCAGCATCAGCCTTTTTGAGTGTTCAATAAACTGGGCAAACAGAGGTCAAAAAAGTTCTCAGAATATTGTGTGTTCCAAATCTGGAAGGAAGATTGTCGTGTTGGTATCAACACTTCCTTTTTGTGCCATGTGGAAACACTTGTGGATGCTGGGGACATTGTCAAAATACCTGGAAAACTGCTGGTCCTGTGACTTGGGGATGGAGCTTTAAGAAGGAAAATTGAAAATTAGGTTAGGTGGTGTGTGATGCAAAAGCAGTCTTCTTTCCTTAAGAGTCAGAGGCAGGCAAGTGGGCAAAACTCTGTATGCATGAAGCAGATAATGGAGTTGCTTTTTGTGAGGGACTGGCTGGGTTAGGATGCTTGAGTGTGCAAAGAGGGGCCAAATGGAACTTGCCAAATCAGAGGTGGTGTGGTAGACGGTCACTTTTCATACAAAACCACTGAATGAAGCTGGTGGAGGCCAAACAAGCGAGAGGGGGCCTTCTTTACATTGAAGTTCGAAAATTCTTGTCAAGGAGTGTTCAAGTTGACCTGGGTTCAAGGAAATACTGAATGAGGTATGGGAAGAGAGGTCTCCTGGAAGGCTGAGTGCCAGAATCCCCACCCAGGTGAGCAAGTCCCTGTAGCTGAAAATGGTCAGAACTTGAGAAAGCATGAGAGCCACTCATGTTCTGTGTGGTTTTGTTTCCTGGGGATGAATACCCTACTGGGTGTGCCAGTGGATGAAGGGAAATCTATCACAAGAGTCAAACTTCACATACATTATTTCAAAATATATTTGTAATATTTTTGCTGTTGTTTTTTCTGTATAAAGTCTTTTTAGGACTGAATCCCTGCATCTAAAAATAGCATCTGGGCCACACTCCACTTTGGTATTTTTTTTTCAGGAGAATCTAGAGCTTGGCAGCCTCCGGTGCCATTTGTGCAGTCTCTGCATGTTGCTGTTGTGAGCTTAATGCCATCATAAACCATAATAATAATCTGGATATCACAATAGCTACTCTGTGTCTTCCAGGACTCTAACTACTTTGCTGCTTGATTGGTTAATCATTCAATAAATAGATATTAAAAGCATTGCAGTTTCTAAAGAGGAAGCATTCCAAAATTGTTCATTTCACAAGGTGTTAGGTCCTAGGATTCTTTTGCAAGTCCCAGAAGACAGTGCTCTTCATTGTTAAGCAGGTGCACCGTGCTTCAAAACTTGATTATTCTGAAAGCATTGATGTTGTAGCCAATTCTTTGCTGCAAAGAGACAAAACTTTTGAGTTTTAGATGAAAATGGATTTTTTTAAACAGCAAGGGCAGTGTGACTATATTATAATGTATTTTCTGAGAAGTAATTTTTTCCTTTTTGTGGAGATTTTTAGGGTCATATATCTAATAATGTACATTTATAAAATGACAAGGAGATGATGGATATCAATATCAATCTTAATAAATGCTCAATATTTTTATGGTAGTAAATTTTTGAAACTAACTGTGCTGCTGCAAATGGAGTACTGCCTTGCAACTACAGACTTGCTATTCTAGCAGCAGTTATTCCATGAAGGTAATTCATGTTGCACAATGCCATTTTGTAATGCTCTCCCATTGGCTTACATGTCTTCTCTGCAGTCTCCTGTCAGTATTTTACTTTTCCTGACAGTTAATTTGAGAATTTCACAGCTGTACAAACAAACCCAGAGCATCAAGACGTGTGCAGTATTGCACAGAGCCCACATGTGATTTGGTTTGGCTTCATTTAGCAGGACCATCAGTAAGGACTTTGAAATAAACATAAATAAACTGTGCTAATTGTTGTTAGCATTTTTGCCAGCAGGGCACAGTACTCTGCCCCCCATCCCTGAAGCTGCCCAGACCTGTAGGAACGCTCCCCCTCAAGCCCTGTCTTCAGGAAGCAGGCTGAGGAGGGATTATCCTGGAGAGCCATGTGATGCATTTTAAGAGTTACAACTGAAATAATCTGTAGCAATTATTCAGAATTAGATCTGGAATCTGGATCTGGCTCACCTTGCCCACGTGGCCAAGCTGACAGTGGGATCTAATCAGCGTGGTGGTTTTATTTGCACTGTGGGCTTCAGTTTGTGGGGATTCCCTGTGTGCTGTGGATGGGCTGAATGTGGGGTGCTCTGTGAACCTGGGCCTGTGTGCCCAGAGCAGAGACATCACCAGAGCTGCACCAGGGCCGTGTGCAGGGTCCCTGGAAGTTACACATCTGACTCTCCATGGAGCATTCCCTGGGCAGGGCTGCAGGGATTGTTAGGCTGTGAACAAGTCATTTGTGGGCTGGAGCAGCAGTTTGCTTCTCTGCACACTTGGACTTTGTGGAGTTTTATTTAGCGATAAAAGCTCCTGGAGACAATTTCTCATCATACACATTATAAATATGGCTCTTAGTTACTGGGCAGGATTAAAAAACTACAGCTTTGTCTTTTTGTGTATTAATCTTTCTGGTGGCAGACTGATGTGGATGTGGGAGAGGAAATGATCTTGCAAAGCTCCTCACAAGTGCAGATCCATCTAGAAGGAGGGCTTTCCACAGGACAGTCAGGCTGCTCGTCAGAGCACTCTGGGTGTGCTCCTCAGTCGTGGCAGTGGCTCCTTCAGCTGGTTGCTCCCTGGTTCCCTGCAGCTGCTGCAGGGTTTGTCTGCAGCAGGTCTCATGCACAAACCCTGTATGCCTCAGCAAACACCCAAGTTCATGCCTGCAGCAGGAGTGCCTGCCAGGACAGGGTGCTGGTGCCCAGCAGCCACGACAGCAGATTTCTGAGCAGTGCCAGGGTGGGATGTGTTTGTCTGCTGGGTGTGTTCCAGGTGAGTTCATCACAGAACCACTCCTAAAGGTTCAAAATGCTCTTCAGTGCTGGGAGAGAGCTGTGCCATCCTGGAGGGAGCACAGGACATGGGCAGTGTCCTCCTCATGGACGCCCTGGTCCTTGGCAGGACAGGCTTGGTTCTGGCTGAGGCACAGTGGGTGGAACTGGCCTTGAGGCAGGCCTGCTCCTGCACAGCCCTCTCTGCTCCAGTTCAGCACTGCAGAAATAACCAGAGTTTGCATCACAAGCCAGTTGTCAGGGGAAAAGCAGGGCAGATTTAAGTGTTTAACTGCTTGGTAGCTCCAGCTTTGTAAAATAGAATGTTTTGGGCTTCAAATCAGGCCATGAGCACCACTTTTTGATTTCTTACAATATAATTTAACAAGAAAACACCACATTTTTTCCCAGAGGTTTTTAATTAACGTGGACTTTGTATGGAATGTTAATACTTAAACTTCATAAAATTTGTATTAAACCTGGATGTTTTCATAACATTTTTGCTGTTACTTCAATCCGTGTATTAAAGATAGGGATGGCATATTTTCTGAAGGAAATTTATAAGCAGCCCATTCTTAGATTTGCTGGATTTTGCCACTTATGTGAAATACATTGTAACATTCCCATTACTTATTTTGTTAAGTATTTAAAGCAAACCGTAGACATTTTTGTAACAGATCTTTCTGTTTGGCTTTTTATTTAGACTTCTAGGAATAGTCTGGAACAGAGACATAACAGAGACTTGCATGGAAATTACCCTATAACTTGAGAAAACAACATAATTCAGACCAACTGTCTTGAGTTTACTGTGAGTTCTTGGGTCTAAGTGAGTGGTGGTAGTTCTTTGGGAATAATGAACAAGGGAGAACTGCAGAATTTGATGCAATTACCAATAGTGAGTCCTGAAGTTAAATAATAAGCCTAAATTTCTGAAACAATGGGAATGGTGAGCATAAAGGATGAGTACAATGCAGAAGAAAAAAATCAAAAGTCCCTTTGAGGAATAGACATCAGTTTATGGCTACCATAATTCTGTTTAATTTGTTTGTTTAACTAAATATTCCAGTTTGTGTTTGTTGATATCAGTCAGCCCCAAATGCTTCACGCAGGCAGTAAAGCTTTGCTCTTAACTTGAGGCTGATTTAAGGCTGATTTAGGAATTTGGCTGTATAGATAAACCCTCCATCATGTTTTTCAAATCATGCAAGTTTTTAATTTCTACACCTGTTTAGAATTCCCTGTGTTCTAGCAGTTTCCTTGTGGTTTCTAACTGGAAAACTTAGAGAAATTCAGGTTCTTTATCATAAAGACAAAGATGCAATTTTTTCTTAAAAGTTACCATCCAGGGCTTTGGGGCATCAGATTTACCTGCAGTGAGATACATGCTGAATTCTTCCTTTATGTTTACAGCACCTGCATAAAAATTCTGTCTTTCTTAACCATCTGGAAATTCAAAAAGCAAACAGATAAAAGATCTCAAAAATGCTGTACTTCTTTAGACTGTGTAGATATTTCACATTCTTCCTTGACACTTGACACTTTACCTCACGGGAGGTAAAGCCCCATTTGGAACTGATCTCACCCTCACCTTGCCTTGCACTCCAGAAGATCACAAAATGTGAGATTGATCACTGGGAGAAAACCAGGTGGAAGAGGAAGAGGAGGCATAATGGTAATACAGCTGTTTATCCACCTTTATCAAGGGATTTGAATGGCTTCTTACATTTGTTATTTAGACTGACAGAGAAAGGCTATTCACTATAATTCCATATTCCAAAGTAATATGTCATTTGACCACTCTGTCAGTGAAATTGTGGAAACCTTTTCCAATTAGAAATTTTAGAACCTCTAATGTGTTGTGATGAACTTCAACCATTTAGCTGGAATTCTTTCAAAGCATTTTCCTTAGCTTGAGTTCTTCTGGAATAATTAAGGGGTAAAGTGATTTTGAAATTGCTGTTACTAAAATGAGTTGTTTTTGCCAAAATTCAGTATTTTTTGTACTTTATTTTGAGAGCATCATGTCCCCTTTAAGAATGTGGTAATTGTGGGGTTAATAAGATGCTTTCCAAAATATGTCCCATGAAAATTCACCTAGATATCACCATTTATATCTCATGGAAATACTCTCATATCTCATGGAATAATTGCTGCGATTCTCCTGTTGATTGCAATTCTCTGATTTTTTTCCCATTTAGTTGTAGTAAAACTGAGCGGAATTCAGAAGCCAGGACCCTTTTGTTTTCTTCAGGTAAATGTCTGTGAATTCAGCTCTGAGTTGTGAGGGGGAAAAGCTCAGGACCATCTAACAAGGCTGAGGTGTAATTGCCCTCTGAAAGAGCAACTGTGAGAATTGCCCCATTGTGTTCTAATCAAATATCATTGAAGAAGCCTATTATGAAATGCCAATTTTACAAGTCCCCGTGTAAATGTTAATTCTGAAACTCAGAGATCTGAGGAAAAAACATAGACCATGTATTGAATGTGAATGAGCCACTGAATCCCTCTTTTCATGGATACTGTAGGGAGGTCTTTGCCATGGCCCACCCTAGGGTCTCTCTTACTGTCTCTGCTTGTAAAATCTTAATATACTTCAAAAGAAAATTGAAATTCAAGTCTCTCTCTTGAATGCTATCTAATTGTAGTCAGTCTAATTAATACTATTACAGCATTAGAAAAAAAACAAACCACCGCTGATTTTTGCATTTGGGCTGCTAGCATTTTCAGAGAGTTAGGAGAAAGAGTTTTTAATTTTTGGTGCATACATGCCTGGGGTTTGCAAGTTACTTCTTGGAGATTTTACATGGATGTCAGAAGTTTTTAAGGACAATTTACAGACCTCCCCAAGCCCTTGGACTGTAGTGACCTAACCCTGCCCTCAGTTACACAAAGTGAGTGGAAGGAAGAGTGTCTGGGGTCTGTTTGGGTGGGCTCTGTGTTGGGCTGCTCCAGGAGCTGAGCTCTGCAGTGCAGGACTCCTGCCTGTGGCTCTGTGTGTGTTTTCCCTGCCTGTAGCTCTGGGGTCGTTTTCCCTGCCTGTGGCTCTGGGGTCGTTTTCCCTGCCTGTGGCTCTGGGGTCGTTTTCCCTGCCTGTGGCTCTGGGTGCGTTTTCCCTGCCTGTGGCTCTGGGGTCGTTTTCCCTGCCTGTGGCTCTGGGGTCGTTTTGCCTGCCTGTGGCTCTGGGGTCGTTTTGCCTGCCTGTGGCTCTGGGGTCGTTTTGCCTGCCTGTGGCTCTGGGGTCGTTTTGCCTGCCTGTGGCTCTGGGGTCGTTTTGCCTGCCTGTGGCTCTGGGGTCGTTTTGCCTGCCTTGTGGCTCTGGGGTCGTTTTGCCTGCCTGTGGCTCTGGGGTCGTTTTGCCTGCCTTGTGGCTCTGGGGTCGTTTTGCCTGCCTGTGGCTCTGGGGTCGTTTTGCCTGCCTGTGGCTCTGGGGTCGTTTTGCCTGCCTGTGGCTCTGGGGTCGTTTTGCCTGCCTGTGGCTCTGGGGTCGTTTTGCCTGCCTGTGGCTCTGGGGTCGTTTTGCCTGCCTGTGGCTCTGGGGTCGTTTTGCCTGCCTGTGGCTCTGGGGTCGTTTTGCCTGCCTGTGGCTCTGGGGTCGTTTTGCCTGCCTGTGGCTCTGGGGTCGTTTTGCCTGCCTGTGGCTCTGGGGTCGTTTTGCCTGCCTGTGGCTCTGGGGTCGTTTTGCCTGCCTGTGGCTCTGGGGTCGTTTTGCCTGCCTGTGGCTCTGGGGTCGTTTTGCCTGCCTGTGGCTCTGGGGTCGTTTTGCCTGCCTGTGGCTCTGGGGTCGTTTTGCCTGCCTGTGGCTCTGGGGTCGTTTTGCCTGCCTGTGGCTCTGGGGTCGTTTTGCCTGCCTGTGGCTCTGGGGTCGTTTTGCCTGCCTGTGGCTCTGGGGTCGTTTTGCCTGCCTGTGGCTCTGGGGTCGTTTTGCCTGCCTGTGGCTCTGGGGTCGTTTTGCCTGCCTGTGGCTCTGGGGTCGTTTTGCCTGCCTGTGGCTCTGGGGTCGTTTTGCCTGCCTGTGGCTCTGGGGTCGTTTTGCCTGCCTGTGGCTCTGGGTGCGTTTTGCCTGCCTGTGGCTCTGGGTGTGACCTGCCTGCCCCTGAGAGGTGACAGAGCTCTGCCTCCTGGCTCTGATACACTGATTTTGCCTCCATGTGTTGAAATGCACATGTTCTTGGACCACATTTAAATTAATTATCCATGCAGCAGTGAAATGTGCTGAAGCTGGTGCCTGGAGCTCTGCCCTGCTGTCCTCTGACATTATTTACCCCTGGGTGTCTGGTGGCACAGTGCACTGTCTGTGCATTGAACAGTCTCTTGTGCACCTTGCCCTTCTGGCACTCTGCTACAGTCAAAGCTGCATTGTTCCTGTCAAACTAGTTCTTCATTACTGTTAACACTATCCTTTTTGAATAACTTATCTTTAACTGTGTGACGAGTAAGCTGTGTCTTGGACAGAGCACTTCAAGGAAAAAAGACAAGAAAAAATACTCAACTTTTACAATGATATTGTTAAGTTTATTTTCCATATATGCTGACTCTCAAGAAGCTACAGCTAACGGCACATGGGGGAATGTTCTACTTTGACACTTCATAACATGGTTAAAGCATTTCTTTAGTCCTGCATTTATTTGAATGTTGTAGCTGTATATTTCTGTAAAGCCTCCATGATGTAAATTATTTTTATTGACATATTGTAAATCTCTTAGGGATTCCCATGTATTCACAAATGGTTTCTTAGAATCTAGGAAGCTGATAATGAGTCGTTTTTGGCTTTTGATGATCTCTGCAGTTATAATATAGGGTGAAAATCTGGTCAACACATGATGTGTAAACTTGAAATCCAATCTCCTGTTCCATTAAAATGACATGATATGTCAATGTAAAGACTATTTCATGGAAGGACAATGCTTTGCTACTGGTTGAGTGAATTGCTATGGGGTGCTTGCTTTGTTGTAAGTTCCATGTTATTTTTCATTAATCTAGAGGTTGTTCTTAGTTCTATGTGTGTGGAAAAGTTTGGCTTTTTTTTTTTTTTTTTTTGGTCTCCTAAGCCTTCAAAAATTCCTTGTTGACTTTTCATATTCTAAATTTTCTCCTGGGGTTTAACTTCGCTTTTGCAGCTTTAGGAGGGCTGAGGGGTTTATATTTATTTTCTTATTTCTTTTTTTTTTTAATAGTGGGAAATGCTTTGTTTGGAATTCTATGCATGTATTTCCATATTCTGTTTTACATGTGCATTGAGCACCTTATTTTGACCATTGATGCAGTTGTTTTAGAACACTTGAGCAAAATGAGGGAAGAATTGAAGGAGGGAAAGGACTGGTGCTGGCCACGGAGCCAAGTTAAAATGCAGAAATAGAAATTTGAAATAGATGGGTGTTCTGTCTAGCTGATATAATTACATTTCATATGAACCTGTGTTCACATAACACTAAATGGCCTAGCTAGACCCCACTGCAGGCAGTTACTGCACAACTTCCCCCCTGCAGCCCCATTTTGGGTGATGCAGGCCATCAGGAGATAAAAGCAGATTTTTCTATGAGTACCTAGCCAAGTGTAACCTTCTTTCAGTGCAGACAAATTGCTCATCTTTTTCTTCTGATTCAAGCTCAAGTGACAGTTCAAAATGTCCTGAAATATCTTTTTGAAGAGGGAAATAAGATCAGCAGTCTTCAAAATATGGCCCAAGTCTAAGTCTGCCATAAATAAGTGGGGGTTTTAGCATGTGTTCTGAAAAAACAGTACAAAAATACATTTTTCCATGTGATTTCTGAGCATCGGTGTGAGAGAGTCCCTTTTGGATTTAGAAGTGAACCTGACAGCATTTTTCCAGGATTGCATCATGTGTTTCACTGGCACTTCCACATCCTGCACTAAACCACATGCGTGCATGTCAACAAGACAAGGCTGTAAAAGGAGTGTGGCTGGGGAATTGTTTTCCTGATACCTGAGAGGAGCCATTGCAGCCACTGCTGCTTCAAAGCAACTGTGGTCATACTACACTGTGTCAACACACGTCAGTCTTGCCATGTGGAAACCTCATTATTGCAGAATGATCTGCTAGAAAGCCCTTCTGAAATAGGCAGGCCTTTATACAGCTCAGTAAAAAATATTTGTGCATGAAACCTTTCTTGAATGAAAGCTTTCGAGTGTTGTAGTTTGAGCAGTACAGTCACAGTGTTGGAAATATTAAAAAAAGTAGAGTTCTGTTTAAGAGGTGGTGGGAAAATTTAGTAGGTGATTAGAAAATTTGAGTATTTCCCTGTGATTTGTGAGATAAACCTGGTAGAGCTGTTAATGAATAGAAGAGAGGGTGGGGTTTTGGCTGTTATCTTCAGCAAGACACTAATATCGTGGGAAATGGGATGAAATTTGGGTACATTTTAGTGAGATGCGATGTCAGGGATATTTGCTTTGTTTGGTCCAGAAAATGACTTGAAGCATTTTGTTGTTCTGTTGGGTCATTAAATTAAGTTGTTGGCAGCATTGTCTTGTTTTCATGTATGGTCACTTGTCACTTCTGAGCTGTTCAGGACATCTGTTAATCAAACTTCTTGTCTGTCACTGTGAGACCAAAGAAGATCACAAAATTGCTTAGCTAAGAGTGATGTTCTCTACCTAGCCTCTTACTCTTGGCTGGAAGTACCACCAAAAACGTGCTTTTGAGAGACTCTGTAATCCTCATAACTGTCAAGGAATGTTGCAAGTTCCATGAAGGTCTGAGCTTCCCAGTGAAGCTGGGTTAAACGATGTGTTTAAAAGTGTTAGCTGTCAAGGCACAGAACTGTAATTTATGGGTAGTCCTGTGTATGAAATTTCAGGTGATTCCTGACACATAAACCATCTGTTCTGAGTTGCTCCTCCTGGAAGAAATTCTGCCTTCAGTCGCTGCCATGTTCATAAATCACAAGGTACAGAATGTTTGGAGGCAGATTTATCCATGTGGTGTTGGTGGTTCTGAGGAGCAGCAGTGACCCCGGGGTCCCAGGGGTTCCAGTGCCTCCCCAGTGGCTCCTCAAAGGAGGGCAGGGCAGGTTCTCTTGGTGTGTCCTCGCTGCATTGGGGCCTGCTTTGGGGCTGCTTTGGGCCCTGCTTTGGGGCTGCTGCAGGCTCTGTGCCCCACAGGTCCTGCTCTCAGTGCTGCAGCCTGGCTGGTGCTGCTGGGCTCAGGGCCAGGGGGAGCAGATGGGTGGTGCCTGCTCCAAGCCCAAAGCTCCCCTGACTGCCAGGTGGCAGCCACCAGCCACACACAGCAGGGTTTCTGTTTGGTGTTGTTTGCTTTGGGTTTATTGTTGTTTTGGGGTTTTTTGTTGTTCAGTAGTTCCAAGGTAATCGAAGTGGTTTATGACAGACTTCCAGAGCAGTTTTCAGCATCCTTAGCAGGGCCTGAAAGAATATAGGCTATTGATTGTGGTTGTGTCAGCACAGAGCAGCTGAAAAGGTACAGGGTTGGCTGCAGAGCTGTGTGCAGGCAAACAAACGCAGTGTGCTGTCAGCAGCCCTTCTGAGCTGCTCCTGGGAGCTGAGAGGTGACGTGATCTGACCCTGCAGCTCTGCTCTCACACGGGAACTGAACCCTCATCTCCTTTCCGTTCTCCCTGGGGTTCCTGTGCACAAGGCTGTGAGTGCTAGCAGCACTGGAGCTGGCCTCTTGGCATCCTGTTCCTGTCACAGGGCTCTTCATCCATAGCAGATCATCCAGAATTTGTGCTTTTAAATAGACGTAATAATTCAAAAATTACAAGGAATACAGTAGTGTCAGATATGGTTTATTTGGTCCCTTATGCTGACTATTAACTGATTTATTGTAGTGTCAGATATGGTTTATTTGGTCCCTTATGCTGACTATTAACTGATTTATTGATTGATTCCTGATATCCTTCAGATAATCTGGCCCAAGCAGGGATGATATGGGAAAAGAATTTCACTCTGTTTGATGTGCATGTTGTTAAACCAATTTAGAGCTGCTGGTAATTCGATTCAGGGAGAATGTGATCAAGTGTGATGTATGTACAGTGGCTGTTTTGTATAACTGGATTGATAGAGTACTATGGAACCTGCTGGCAAGATGGAGCTGATTGTAAACCATCAAGTATTGCTGATTGCACTGAATCTCTGAAAACCACAGATGAGTAGTCAAGACTTGAAGGGAATCTGAACACCTTAATCCTGGTGGCCAGCCTCCTGGTGCAGCCCTGTGTGAGGGCCCCTGCAGCTCAGGGAGCCTGCCCTGCCCTCCCTGTCCATGGCCCAGATCCCCTCTTAGCCCAGCCCCTGTTCTGGGCAGAGCTGTGTGTGAGCAGCCCATCTCCAGCCTGCTCCCTGCCCATTCCCATATTTATTTGTCACCCTGTGTCCAGGATTGTCCATCCTCCCTCATGGAGCCCCCAGCTCCTGCTGCTCCCTGCCCATTCCCATTTTCCTTCGTGCCAGCCCAGTTTCCCTGCCCACGCTGCCTTTTCCTCTTCTGCACTGAAGGAGGTAAGGTCTTGCTGAACCTTCCCTTGGAAATCGTTTTGAAGAAGGAGCTTCTTCACTGTTTAATGTTTTGTATGAGATTTTAGTGGGAGATCAGGAAACATGGGTCCTGTTTTGGCAGCCTTGCTTTTGAGCCAATTACATTTGTCCAGTTAAAATCCCCTGGGAAAGGGTACAGGGAGAGACAGAGGTGGATAAATGCTGCATCACTTCTTCCTAAAGACTAAGTTAATGAGAGGAAATGAATGCAATGGGAGAAACACTCTGTAGAGTGGGTTTGCCTCAGAAGAGATGCTCATTGTTTCTTTAAAGAGATTAGTGTGATGAGATTAGATAGAGTGGTAGCCTAGAAAATGTGTCTAGTGCTGACAGCTTTTTATTAACTTTTTTTTTAAGAAAAGAAAAAAAAAATCACTGTTTTGTAAGGAACTGAGCATTATTTCCATTTTTTTCCTTTGTTTTCCCTCCAGAAGAATGTAAAGGGGACAGGAATAATGTTTTAAAACTTCAGTGGGCTCTGATCTGTAAGATTGTTCCAGATCATCTAAAACCCCCTGAAAGAATTCTTGTTTTATAGTTTTTTTGTTTATTCTGGATTAGAGAAGAGCTGTTTTTACTTCCCTGCTTTCTTCTTGCTTTCCCTTCCTTCCCATCCAGGAGGTGATATGGTATCTGTGACATAAGCTTTACCTGGATTTTTGTTTGAAATACCATGCAAAATTGCTTGCTGTTTTATAAAAGTTATTAATATATAAAAGTATTACTATCTCCTTGCAAATAGTTTGAACTCTAAGTTAATTGATCCAAAACAAGGAAACACAAACTGTGTAACTGGAGTAAGAATCATGGGAGAATGAAAGCTAGACGGTGATTTGAGGAGTAGATTGAAATGCATAAATCTGTGAGACATGTTCGTATATCTAAGACAATCTGCTGGTCCCCACTGACATATTGATGAGTATAATGCTGTTGATGCCTGCAGGTTTTTTTTTTCAGTTTATTTGGCGTATTGGATAGATAGCAGTAAGGAGCTCTGTGCATTACACTTATTCTGCCATTACATTCCTGCTGTCACATGTATAATGTGATATTTAAACTCCTTCTAAGCTGTGGTTAATACTGATATTATTATGCTGCTAGAAGCTGTTGTAAGGGGAAGCCTACCCCTGTGTCTGCTTTTTTTCCTCCCTGTCCTGTTTCCAGTGATTTTAAGCTAGGACTGAGTAAAGACACCCTATTTTCAGTTTTCTATCTCTTAGCTCACTTTTGATTGGGTAACTGCTGACCCCAGAAGAGAGGTAAACATTTCAAATAAATCAGCATTGGGAAAACAGAGCATTCAAATGAACATAAGGTCTGAATTCCTCTATGATTTAGAGATTCCTGAAGTTACATAGCACCAATGTTTCATTTTCTGTCTTCACTTGGCCATGTATTACAGCTATTTTTTATTTGAGGAAAAGTGAGACCTGAAAGCTCAGGGCTCCTTTTTTTCTGTGTCTCAGTGGATGTGCAGTGCAGGCAGCAGGACTGCTGTGGGAATTATTGTTTGGTGCAGGTGCTGGTGCTGTGTCAGTGGCAGCCTGTCTGACCCTGAAATCATGGAAATGGAGCTGCTCAGGGCAGTGAGAGCCTCCTCTGCAGACCTCAGCTATGGAAATCTCACTGCATTTACTCTCCTGTGCTGCACACCGGGGACTCCTGCGTGCTGTTACACAGGAGACAGTGACCTGTCTGAAGTGTTTGCATCTCTGGCCCTCAAGAGCTTTTCCTTTACACTGTGGTGGACTTCAGACATAAAACTGGAAGTAATTCACCCTGAATTGTGAGAAGGTTCAGCTCCTAGTTTAACATCTGTCTTTATATATATGTGTATTTTTTAAAATTTATTTATTTAATTAATTCAGTGAACTGGACCAAACACTGAATCCGAAGCCTGTAGTTACTAATGTTCCTAAGAAGTAGCTAATGTTGGTTCAGCTCTCAACTTCATTGCATGGACTTTTGGAAAGACTTTTTGGTTGGGAACTTCATGCTGTTAAATTCACTTCTCAGGCTGTTCTGCTTGGAGTTCTTTAATGGCCAAGGAAATAAGTCGATGGGAGTTACCCCTCTATGCAAAACTTGCACAGTGGTTTCACAACAGTTCAGTATGATGCCAGCATGTGTCATTTAGCTGATGAAGAATTCCTGTTTTTCAGACCCTACCAGTGCGGAAAATTCCCTGCAAAGCCAATGCTCCTTCAGGGTCTTTTTTTGCTCGGGACAACACAGCCAATTTCTTATCCTGGTGCAGAGATGTGGGTGTGGATGACACCTGCCTGTTTGAATCAGAAGGTTTGGGTATGTATCTCTTTATTCTTTCTGTAATAGTGGATAATTTAAAATAACTTTTCCTTTGCCTTTAGCCTTGAAAGACAGAAAGGCTTTTGATAGGTCCTGACTGTAAATATGACCTGTGTTTGACTGTGTTAATCCTGCCACTTGTCTGTAGAACAAACAAATAAAGTACACGTCACATAAACCTCATTTAAGTCAATTTTAAGAGGAACTTAAATGAGAGAAAAATCTGGCAATGTTGTCTTGCACACAAATGATTTTTCACCCTACACACACTTTTCTGAGCATGGGATGCTGCTCCTTAGTACTGTGTATGGGATGGTGCTGTTCTGTTTTGGGGGAGTGGGATGCCAGTGCATGCACAGTTCTGTCTGCAGACATTTGGCTGTTTGAGGAGATTGAAGGAATTGCACAGGAGGTGAGAAGATACAAAACTTTGCTGTTTTTTCCATCTGGTTCCTTTGTGCAGCTCTGGACAAAAATTATCCAATACTACAACTTCAGGGTGTTTCATGAAAAGTACTGTACTGTTTAGGAAATCCCTGTTCTGATACTGCAAACTGTGCATTGTTTTAACTCCCCTCTCTTTGAAGGAAAACTTGCCAATCTTGACTTCAGAGTTTTTCAGCCAGATCTCACGAAATGAGGAGAATCCAATGTTTGCTCTCTGAAATCAGATAAAAGTGCCAAGCAGTCATGGTGGCAGATCAGTTTCTGTGGAAGACAAATGAACACTGTGCTGAATGAAGAAGTTGCTTTGTTCTGTTGCTCAAAAAGCCTTTGCCCTGTGGAAGCTTTTACATATGTTGTGGCTGATCTATTCCCATTCTTTCACAGTCTTGTTCTACTTCTGTAGTCTAGCACAAATATTTCTGAGAGAGTTTTTCTTTTCCATTTGTCTGTTCTTTCATCCTGGGAGGTTTTTTTAATTTATATTATTTTATATGTCTGGGAGAAAATGCTTGGCAGAGGACAGGTTAGTATCTCAAAGGTGATAAGTAATAAGTTGAATATATGTATTGACTCTGTTTTGTTAATTGAATCTTTAAGATGAAATTCTTAGTTGGTGTGTGTGAATCATGTGGAAGATGAACAGTAATTGTAGTTTTAATGCTTTGAATGATGAGGAAGTTGGACATTAGCCTAGGACCAAGAAGCTTGTAAGCACCAGGAGAGGCAGACCTGCAGTGCCTCTGGTCAGTGGAAAATTCCAGGGCTCTTGAGGTTGGTGTTGCTGTGGTCAGCCCAGCCCTTGGCCATTGTTCCACAGATTGATGGCACATTGTAAAGAAACCAGACCTTGTTTGGAGATGGAGCTGACATGGCTGGAGTGCTGACATTTCCTAATGAGCTGCTGTTCCCAAACACACACTGCCCTGCCTGCCACAGTAAAACACAGGCTGCAGATACTCCTGCCAAGGTGTGCTCCAGAGGACTTCCCCTCAGAAAGCTCAAGAGAAATAGGCCTGAGTGTGCAAACCTGGGCTCCCTTTTGCCTGATTAATGACTGATTTTCCTCACTGATTAAAAACAAGCTTCTGTTGTTTCTTTCTTTAATATATAATGTACTAGTAGAAAAGATTTGTGGTGCTTAAAATAGGATCAGGACTGTTTTGACCCATTTTTCTGAACTTGAGAAGGAGCTGGTAATCATGCCATTAAAAAAAAAAATAAAACCAGTAGCTATTATTGTCCCTCAGTTTAAACATCAACTCAGTTTTGCTTTCTTGTGCGATTTTCCTAATGCATTAGAAATAATGATGAATCTTAATAGTTGCCAATCTAAAGCTTTTATGTTCCTCTCTCTCCCACAAATCACTTCACCAGTGCATAGGAAGCAAAAATTCAGCAAAGGTAAGTAATATCAAAGGTTCTTTTCAACTTGGTGAGAAATGTGTGTGAATGAATTCTCTCTGCAGTGCCTCATTGAATTCTGTGGTTTTTATGGTTAATTGTGATGAAATGATGGTTACAGAGGTAACTGTTTTCTGTGTTTTCTTCTGGTTTTCCCCACGGCTAACAAATTCAGTAAATTGGTGTGCAAGTTAGTGATAAAGCAGCTTTTTTCTGTCTGTATTGGAGAACCTTCTTGTATCAATGGTCTCGATTGAGTGGATTTTTATCCCCATTTTTTTACTCTTATTCTGTCTGCTTTGTGGTATGCAAATGCTGTGTTATTTAATTAAAGGCACATAGTGATACTTTCATCATGCTGCTGTATCATGTAAAACATTCCTGAGGTCTTTTTCTGGCAAATATGTGTTCTAGAATTCTAAAAGTGATCTTGAGGGTTTAGTGCACTAAAATGCTTGAACAATGGATTTGTGGCACTACTGATTTGAAAAGAAAAGAAGTACCAAGTATATTAGAGATCAGCAAAGTGAAATCTTTACTGGCTAAGAAATTGTTAATGGCTGTTATTTCTCATTCCTTAAAATACTGTCTCATCATAAGGAGTTGTGAAGAAGTCCTTGAAATCACCAAGTGTGATTTAAATAGAAGGAAAAATGAAAAATAGAGGTGCTTGATATACTAGAAGATATGATTATTCTTTCTAATCACCAGTTATTGAAATGTCATTGGAAGAGAATAGTAGAGAGCTCAAAAGTTTGAAGACTTGTACTGCTGATTTGTTAGTAGTCTCTAATATGATGTAGTTTGTCTTGCTGAATGTTGTCATGCTGTAACAGAGATTAAAATGCGAACAAATTGCAAACACAGTTTGCTGTTAAGATTTTTAGCACAGCCAGAGCTGACTGGCAGCAGTTCATCTCTAAGTGCAGAGAGGACAGAAAGTCTCTAAGTTCTTGCCTTTGCAAAGAGAAGATGGCTGGGTTACCTGGAGTTTGAGCTGCAGCTCGCACACGAACATCTGTAAAAATCAGAGCAGCACGGTGATTGAACAAGAGTGCTGCAGAGCAGAGGGGCTCCCTGCACTCACTGCCAAACTGAGCACGCTGGTCATGTGTTTCTGTTTCTAAAGTTAGTGCATTTAAAGGAATCAGCTTTGTTAATACCAAAAATTATGATCCAAAATCCAAGTTTTGATCAGCTGTGCAGATCCTGAGGTACAGTGTCTTGGAATGCTCTTCTTAGATGTATCAGACCGTGTAGGGCTCTGAACTGGTGCACTAACTCTTTGCAGGGTAAGGATGTTAATACTGCCTTGAACTCCTCTGTTCCCATAAATGCACTTTGAAAATTTCCCTGTGAAGGATTCAGGGCAGCAGATCCCCACGTTACAGTAATTTTATTTATGGCAGCATTCTAGGTAGAGATGTTTGTAATGTTGGTCATGCCTGAAGAGTGTAACACTCAAAGAAAACTCTTCTTGGACAAATAAGAAGGGTAAGATTTTCTGTGACTGCTTTATCTAAGTGAACATAAAGCATAAATTCTGAACTCTTTGTGGTAATGGTGTGTTGTTGGATGATTGTAGGACTTGGAACCAGTGAATATTCTGCATCTCTTCCATGATAAAGTCTGCCCAGCAGGAGAAGGGTTTGCCTCTGAGTGTGCCAGCATGCTGCTGTGTCATTTGTTTGGGAGTTGGTGGGTGCTGCTAGTGGTTCATGCTCTGTGCTCGTGTGTTCTGTGCCTGTGCACACACAGTGTGTGACATGGACTTCTTCTGATGCAACTGAGGGAGCACAGCTTCAGGGACAGGTTTCCTCAAGAAAGTATTTCAAACTGAAACACAAACACCTCTGATCTTCTGGCATTGCTGGTTTAGAAGTTATTTTAAAAAATACTCAAATGTTGCTCGCTTAAAAATATTTTATATGTGGGGAAAATTATTTTTAATTATTACTGTAGTTTACCTGATTTCAAGATGCAAGTTTTTTCTGTTCTTTTATACTGACACATCTACATATTGTAACACCATGGTAAAGTTGACATGAAGTTGCATCAGAATAAGATTTTGTCCCATCTTTCACAACTCTTTACTAAACTACACATAGTATTACTGAAGAGGTCTCATTTTGAGGACTATAGAAGCATCCTGGACTCTGTGTTGTTACCAGTGGATTTGCATGTTAATGAATTGCAGTGAATTATCGGTGTTTAAATGATCTCTCTATTCCTTCTAGATGAATTCTTTGCTATCCTTGGATCCAGTGGGTTTGACACCCTGATTGTTTTGGGACTTACATGAGTGACTGAGCTGAAATGGGGCAGGGAGGGTGGGAGAGGCACGAGAGAGCCCAGCTCTGGTGCAGCAGCCAGGGTGAATCTGGGATGAGTTAACAGAGAGTTGACAAAGCAAGGTTGGGGTTTTTTAAGAACAGAAAGCCTTCTGTAGGATCAGAATAAAAAATAAAGGAAAAAGTGAGACAATGGGAAGAAAAATCAAAGGACCAACCTTTTGGAAAACTTTCCCTTAAGTAGTGTGAGTTCTGATGGCAATTGGAAGCCTGTGATAATAAACCCTAAGGCACTTGGCAAAACTCTTTGCTTCTAGTGGGCTAAGGAGTGCTTTAGAAACAGAAATTGTATTTGCTTTTCATGATTCAGCTATCCCTGATATCTTAATCTTTAAAACAAACCAAAAAAAAAGTTTGTGTCAGAAGGAAGACTGACTTCATTAAAAATGGTTTACGAAAGTGTTAGGAGCCAAGATTTGAAACTTGGCAGGGAGTTTATGTCTGTATTTATTGTAAGAAGTTTATTTCTGTGTTGTGATTGGATATTCTACTAATTTAAAACAAACACAAAACCACCAACAGAACAAAGACCTGAATGTTAGAGTGAGCTGTCAGTTTAAACATGTTCAGTAAACACATTTTCTGAAGGGGCTGGGGAGGAGGCACCAGTGTGTGAGCAGCAGGTAGGAAAGAAATGCAAGTGCAGGGAAGCAGCCTAGAGGCTGAGTGAACAAAAGAGGAATGCCTGAAAAAGAGCATGGGACAGCAATGAGGTGGGAGCAGTGTGAAGAGATGTTACTGCCAGAGAGATGCAAGGATAGAATCTTCCAGGAGCTGAAAAGGAATTATTGTTAACAAGGGTGGCTGGAGGCAGCAGGTAAAGATGCAGGCAGTGAGGACAGGAAATGAGAAGCTTTCAAAGAGATGAGATGAAAAGCAAAAAGGCAGGACATCTGCAATAGCCAGGCTTGCTTGCACTATTTCTGTCTTCCCGCTGCCTTCTTCTCAAGCCAATGCCATCAGTGAAGTTCTCTAGAAAGATGGATGTTCCCATTCATTTTGTGCAGGGGAGCTGCATAAAGTCCCCTTTCCTGGTCCCTGCAGCCCCCACACACGTGCTGTATAGTCCTCAGCAATGCTGATCTCTCCCTGTTGGGAGCACTGTCTCCTGAGATGGGCTGGCACTGGTGTTTGTGCGTGGTCGCTGCCTGCACACGGCTGCATCCTCCAGCAGTGCGCTCACCCTGCCACCTTGTCACTGGGAAATGCATGACATGTGTCTGGGTTATGTTAAATCACACTTGCCGAAGGGCTATGAGCATTGTTTGGGTAGATCATTTCTTTACTGTTTTAATCAAATTTTCTTCTAGCTGTATATATGGATCTTGTTGCAAACAGTAGTAGTTGAAGCTCTTTTTGCTCCATTCCAAAGTCATTCAGATGTGCATATGTATGAATTGCAATTGACTCTCTTTGACTATTCCAAACCCAGTTTATTCCATTTGTATTACGGGGGATGCCTTGCTTCTTAAAATCTAGTTTTATTTTGGGGCTGCCACAAATGGATTAAAACTGAAATAGCAGAATACACTTCTGGGGTCATGAATGTAGCACTTCAAAAACACTGATTACTAGGAAAGCTCAATATTTAATGTAAATGCTGCGTTGGAGGAAGGAAGAATATTGAAAATAGCTGGATGTCCAAGAGTTCATCATTAATATCCTTAGTAACAGATGGCTGAAAAATAAATGTATTTTTTCCCAGTGCAGTGCCTGTTCAGTTTTCATGCTCTGCAGTTTCCCTTCTGCAGATATATTTGGATGAGATTAGAGGACAAATTCATACCTCTCAGAGGGCTGCCTGCACACCAGGAAAAGATACTGGGATGGGCATTCAGCTCACAGCCCTTTGCATTTATTGCTGCCAGTGGAGCTGCAGGTGAGGTCTCAGGAGCTGGGGTGACCTCAGGGCGTGGGGTGCCCAGAGATTTTCAGCTCTGAGGGTTCCCCTTTGGGGTCTCACACACACAGAACAAAGTAATTGCTGGCAGAGCTTTAACTACACATTGAAATATCTTTTTCAGGTGTGGTATTTTCTCTTCATGCATTTGAGTTAGGTGAGTCTTTAGACTACCAAAACTTTATATAGCTGATGTCTTGACCTTAACTCATTAAGAACAAATGAATTTTGCTGTTGTTCAGGTTTTTTCTGATTTATACAAATAGCCACACAATTATTTTTGGTCTCAATTCAATCTGAAGAGAAAGGTGCAGGTTTTTTTATTGTTGTGGAAATGTTTAAAACCTGACTTTTACCCACAACATGAGGGCTTTACTCTACTAGGTATTTCAGAGGAGTAGATTACAATGTACTCATAATTACCTTTTTCTCTTCTGTTATTCCTTTCTTCTTAGAGTTTTGGGGAGTTTTTATGCAAACAGCCACCTACCTTTCTTCATTTATTGGTTTTTGGATTTTGCTTATATGCTTTGCTGGACTTCTTTAGAGAACACTACCTATTCTGAACCGTGGGGGGGAAAATGTCTTGGTTCATGGTGGGATTTCATAACTGTTATCACTTGCCCTGAAGGCAGGGGTAACTGAGGTTCTTGCTCATAGATTCCCTTGGGTGGGTGAGAGTGAAACCATGCTGAACAAATATTATATTTGTGTTATATTTGTAGTTATATTTATGTTTATATATGGCAAGTTTATTTTAGATCAGTTTGGTCGCAATAGAAAGGAGATGTACAGCCATTTTGGTTATTATCATCTACAGAAATTGGACAATATGAAAGGGTGAAGGTATCACTTCAGAAAATGTAGAGGCAAAAGAAAGGATAAGAATAGGGAGTGAAGTGCATTATATCTGTGTATGTATGAAGAAGAAACTCTTTTGTGTCTGTGTGGGATTTTTATACTGTGAAGAATTGATTCCTGAAGTCATTTCATATTGACTTTAAGAGTAGATGTGAAAAAAATTCAGGACCAAATTTGTAGGGAGGTACATCTTTGCTAATGCGACTTTGTTATTTTTTAAATTTAAATTGGGTAAGAAAAATAGGGATTTAAAGGATATGAATTCTCTTAGTTTGTAGAGAGAAAAGTATCACTCTAATGTTACTATTTTTTACTTTCTACTAAATAAAGCATTGTGCCAGATCTCTTGATCATTTTTAAGTAGTTACTAACTGCCCGCAGATTACCAATTACCCCAAATAATTATTCATGACACTTCTGACCTGTCTGAACTCCAAGAACCACTGATCAATCCCATCCTTTTTATTCCAGTAAAACTCTACTGCAAGCCAAAGAAAACAAACTTTTATCGTAGTCAAGTGTTACAGATGTTGATGATTAGGTTCCATCCCATCACTAAAGTCTTGAAAATGGCTTTTATTTATCAATGTTTTCCATCTTCATTTTGCTTTTCTAGTCCTCCACAAGCAGCCAAGAGAAGTGTGCCTTTGTTTGCTGGAACTTGGAAGAATTGCAGCAAGGTAGGTGAGAATATTTAAAGACTGATGAAATATTGGCACTCTTGACACTATTGACAGACATGAAATCAGCACATCTCCAGCTAACCCTTGTGCTCATGAGGTTCAAATAGAGCATTTGGCTTGGTGTCACTCTGGAGGGCAGTTGTTAGTGAATATTAGAAAACCTCTATCTCCATGAAGATGTTTGTTGGCTGTCCTTGTATTAGGAGAGGAAGGGTTTGAAAATTTTATTTTTCTATAAAGCTTTGAGCTGTTTCTCCTAAAGTTAGATCTCTGTATAAACAACTGCAACTTAATTAAGTTTACTGGTAATGAGTTGATCTTCACACGACCTAAATCTGGCCAAGATTATTCTGGCTGTGCTGGACCTTCAGTGCATGATCGTGTTATCTTTGACATCAACACAAAGACTTTTGCTAAACATTCAAAATTGCAGTTACTAGAATGTGATTTTTTCCCCTTTTTGCAGAGGCAGATTTAACCAGCACAGTGCACAAGATTTACTGAAAAATACATGAGCAGCAGTGCTGCTGCCCAGTCTTGCATGTGAATTGCAGTTAGATTTGTGGATGTGTGGATGTGTGTCAGATTGGAGTGCCTTGCTGTGCAGATAGTTTCATTCATTTCAGAAGAATTCTGAAATTGTGGTTGCAGTCAAGGTGAAGGAGACCCCTGTTTATTCCTAGTTTAAAAGCTAGTATTGGTTGTGTTAAAATTGCATCATGTGTATTCATATTTTGTGATGGAACTGACATGGAAAAGTAGAAATTTGTCTCATGCTCAAGTTTCAGGAAAACCCTTGCTGTCAGTGGACACTTGCATAAGGACAGCAATGACCAAAAAAATAGTGATTTCAGGTTTTCAATTTTTTACCTCTAGAACTTGGGTTCAAATGGCAAATTGTTTTAACTTCCCACAAGGAAGAAAGTGTTTTTATCTGCAGGTGCATAATGAAATGAATGTGAATGGATCTGAGTTTACCTGAGCAGACAAGCTGTGCTTTGCAGACCAGCTGGGAGGTGCAGCACCCCCAGTCCCTGTGCCTGGGGCACAGCTGCAGGGCTGTGTGCCCCAGCTGACCCTTGGTGGTGTCCAGCTCCCTCAGGTGCTGCGTGCCTGGGGGCAGGCAGGGCTGGATCCTGCCAAAGCTGGGTTAGATTAATCTCATTTTGCTGTGAGATTTGATGTCTCAATAGATCTTCAAGGGAATGACAATAGAATCTTGTCCTTTGTATTTGTCTTAAGCTTCCGTGTCTCGCATGCTTTCTGTTCCAGCCAAGGAAAGAAGTTCTGAACAAGTAAATAAGACATGTTTTCACCTATATTGCATATCTATCCCTTTAACCTTAAAAGATTTGTATTTTGTTTTTTATTTATAATACACTACTATTGTCATAGAGCATTAATGATGATCTTATATGTTGTGTTTGTTTTTCTGTATTTGTTTCTTTATTTTAATTTTATTCATAGCTGAGGGATCAAATAACATGTCTGTCTGCTTTTCCCTGCTCCAGCATCTCTTCAAAAACAAACAGCCCCCATTTGCAATCTTGTACACTTGCAAGGTCCACAGAAACTGAAGTGGAATGTCAGGGTGACACAACTGGAAAGCAAATACACGGTGCCAGTTTGGGCTGGGCTGTGATGAACCAGAACTGTGTGGGAAGGGGAGTGGATGGTTTCCCTCACTGAGGGTAGGAAGGAGCAGGCTGCAGTGGGGCGGCAGTGGGGCGGCAGTGGGGCTGCAGCGAGGTGGCAGTGAGGTTGCTGAGCTGCTTTGAGCACAGGTCACATATGTGTGCTCTGGGGGGAACCCCACTCTGTTGGCAGTCCCAGGGATCTGCCTTCCAGAACAGGAGCTGCAGAGACCTTGGGAAAAGTGCCTTGGTCAGTTTTGAAAGAGCAGACACTGAGTATTGTTAGAATCAGAAAGATCTCTTCAAGGGGGCTTATTGATGATGAGGACTCAGCTTTTGGCACACCTGGCCCAGCTAGATCACTGTTGGTCCTCAGGGTCTGTGACTCCTGTAAGCCAACATGAGGTTTTTTATTTAATGCAAATAGGCTTGTGGTGGAGGCACAAGTGAGGAGGAGTGAGGGCTGCTGGAGGAGGAGTTAAACAGAGCTCTGTTCTGCTGAACTTGAGCTTGTATTCAGCAGACACTCTGTGGAGGAGGGGAGGCAGGTGAGGATTTACCTTGGCTTTAGTTATGCTTTTAGCATGTTAACTACACTGTCCTCTTGGACAAACTAGGGACAGATGGACTGCACAGTGAGTGGGAAACTTGGCCCAAAGAGTGGCACTTCAAACATACCAATAAAAATACAATTGCCTGATAAATTATCCTGAATTCCATTTTTTATGAAAACAAAGTTCTGCGATCATCTGCAACACCTGAGTAGTTGAAATGAGCCCCTGTGTCACTGGCAGAGGCTGTGTCAGTACAGTGAGATGGATGAGAGAGAGAGGTGTCCTGCAGGGTGGGACTGAGCACTGGCACTGCTCAGGACGATTGCAGGGGCTTGCACAGGTCCTGCGTTCTCCCTGAGTGTTTGAAACTCCGAGACTGTGCAATGGAAAACAGCTAAAGTCTTTTTTCTGCACAAAGAATGGAGTTCTGGGGCTGCTGTTAAACTCTGCAGGGTTGAACAACCCTCACAGGTCTTTTGGAATTACTGTGGGGCGATTTCAGGGTCTGTCTGCTATTGTATTTAACTTTGCCTCGGTAAAAATGGAAAGTGGTGCTCGGAGAGGTCTGACAGAGATCGTGTTACAGCCCAGTGCTGCTTCACGTGTAGCTGTGAGGAGCCATCCTAGGAGGGAGCAGAAAAGGAAATGCTCAGCATACCTTCCCAGAATTTGCACCTCTATCCCTCTCAGAAAAGATGTGGTTTTACAATTTCAGCTTTCCAGCGGCTTTGATTCGGGTTCGTGCAGCGCGTGGAAAAAAGTGTGTGTGTGTGTTTGTTGATTTTATTGTTCAGCTGTTCATCAGAGGAATTCAGCATGCTGCAAGTACAGCAAACTTTAAAACTCTGTCACAAAGACAAAATGTAGAAATGATGGAAAGTAGTAGAAGCAAAGAAAGAACATTTCTTACGGTGGAAGAGTTTTATTTGATGAGTAAGGCTGTGTGCAGGAGTAGGCTTAGAGCCCGGTGGGAATGAAATGATTTACAGCCTGTCAGCATCTGCAGACAGACAGGAAGTAAATAATTGTATAGAAGTGCTTGCCTCAGTGTTGGCTGGCCTTTCATTAGGCAGACTGCACCAGTTGGAAGCCAGCACCGAGTTAAAGGGTATCAGAAAAAGGCAGAAGCTGCTATATGCTCCTTTATCTTTGCTCTGTACACTTCTAAGATCATTATGGTATTTAGCTGAAATTTTCATGAGATCTATTTGTTACTGCTCAATATTTTAGTGCCCGGGCCTTTACCTGGATAGGTCAGCGCAGTTCTGCATCTGCACTATGACTTTTCTGCTGCAGAAGAAAAGATGATTTCATTTGTGCAGGTAGTTTGCTCTGAGAAGTCTACCTGGCATGGAAACTGTTCCAAGCTGAAGTCATTCTCTGAAAAAGGAGCTCTGGGTGTTTTTCTGGAGTTTGTTCAGTGTTGGCAGATTGAAAAAACAAACATGAAACCAGAAGGGGATTATCACTAATGAGGAAAATGGGATGATGCACTTTTAGCTTCTGTCCAAGGTCTGCTGCTTGCTGGGAGACACTGACTCAGTCACCTGCCATAGAGCTTTCAAAAGATCTTTTAAAATAGAACCTTGCTCTTCAAGTGCTCTCTTTTGAGTTTATCCATGCTGAAGTTGTATGTACTTTGTTCTAGCCATGTCTCAGTTCACTTGTTTATAAATTCCATACAACTGCTGAGACCAGGAAAACCCTTAATCCCTTTTCATTTGGATTTCCTTGAAAAATACTAACACAAAATATAAGTTGTCAAGTACTTTGAAAAGGTGCTGTTTGGAAAGAAAGAAATAAAATTAAGAAAGGAGCAAATGTACTGATCTCAACTCTGTCCTGCATGGTATTGCAATTTATGAGGTCTAGTGTTGTTCATAAATTATTCACCAACATATATGATATCAGACAGAGAAGCTGAAAAGGTATTTCCTGTAAACTTGATTAACCGAGAGACTGCATCTAAATTATTTTTTCTATTACTTTGAAATGCCAGTAATGGTTGGTGTCTTTTATACACTTTTATTAATGTGTGTATCATTCTGTTTTTGCACCAAAGTAGAAATGCTTTCCAGTCTTTTGTTTTAAAATGCATCATACTTTATATGGACTAGTAATTTATTATTTGCATGTTTCCAAAAGGTTTGGGGTGGAACCTCCTGGATTAATAAAACTGGAAAAAGAGATTGAACAAGAGGAAACACTTTCAGCTCCCCTTCCATCTCCTTCACCATCACCCACAAAGTCTCCTGGGAAGAAGAGCACAGGGAAACTGTTGGATGATGCTGTAAGTCTGGGAGGGAACTTCTTTCTCTCTTACTGGTTCTCATTTGCTCCCACTTGCAAAACACACACAGGCCTGATTTTCACATCTCACTCTACTCTAAACATTTGTAGACTTACAGAATTATTTGTTTTTGGACCACAATTATTTATGTCTGAAGCTTGAAAAAAAACCCAACAAGTCACACTGTGTAGGAGCTGTGCAGCCTAGCTTTTGCTCAGGGCCACATTCCCTTCTTATTACTCTTCTACTCCTTATTCACCAACTCCCACTTGGTGCTTTGTCTGAGGAAGGACTGAGTCAGGACAAGCTTTGGCTTGTACTGAACATTAACAAACACTTCTAAGACATTTCAGCCTAATTTTTCTGCTGTTCTGCATGATTCTCACATGGTAAAAAAAAAAAACAAGCCTTGTTTTCCTTGTTGTTAGAACCTTGCTTTGAATTTCATTAGACTTGTTGCAGCATCTTGAGTGTTCCTGTTTGTGGTGTGAATCCCTAGGGGTTCATTGGAAATGGCTGGAATCAGATGAAAAGGACACATGTTGAGGCCATGAAGAGGTTAAACTGGAAAAGCACAAATGCAGCCCGTAAAAAGCAGCAGTTACCATGGTAACCACTGCACTGCAAGGTAGATGTGCCACCTGGGAGTTCCAAAGCCTCCTGGAGAAACCCATGTGCCACTTTGCTGTTACAAAGAGCAGATGGAATACAACGCTCGTCCGCTTTATTGGAGCGCTTTTTTTAATTTGGTGCATATAATTACATCTAAAATTTTCTGGGTTGTGTTTCTCCCTCAGCTTTGCAAAAGCACTTGTGTTTCAGCAGAATTGAGAAAGAGCAGTGAGGTGTGGAGGGAGGCTGGTAACTGCATATCGTGTGGAAATGGAGCAGTGTGCAGGTTTCTCCAACCACCTCCTTTAATTTAGAAAGCAGTGGGGATAGGAGCAGGGTGGAATTCAGCCAGCCAGATTCCTGACCCGCACTGCCCCAGACACTCACACCATAAAACAGCAGCAGTTGCTCTTATAGTCCAGACACAAAATGAAATAGAATAGATTCCCTCCCTCTGCTTCCTTACTTGATTTCCAAATTCCACTCAGTACTTCTGTGTCCTTTGGGACAGCAAGGCAACCCTCGACAGCAGGATAGCAGTGGAGGTCTTATTGTCCTGTTTTACACCAGGACAGATCAGAATAGGTCTTTAACTCTCCACAGGCTGAAGATGGGTCTGTTCTGCTTCAAAACAACCCTGAACCCAGCTGCTCTGGGTTTTTGGTTCCTTGAATGAACTCTGGTGGGTGAAGCATTAAGCTCCCACCACCCATTTTCAGCTCCCAGGGTGATAAATGCCAGGATTTTATGTCAGGGATCCCTGATTGTTGAACAGTGTTCAGAGGGCCATTGCCAAAAAGCTCCCTAGCACTGGCACCAGTCTTGGTACCACATTCCAAGAAATGCAGGAATGCATCTTCTTCATCCTCAGCAAGCTGCACTTGGATTTGAGTCATCAACCACGATTTCATGTAAGTTATCCTATTGTACACTGACTGTCTAAATAGTTTATTCATCAGAAATGGAGGCCAAGTCTCATCCATGGTGATAAAAATCACTTGAGTAACTGATCTTAAAATTCAAAACGTGATCCATTCAAACTGAGGACAACTCATCTGATGCTTGAGAAACACTTTGTGTGTGTGAAACACATGTGAAGTTCCTCTGTCAAGTGTTATTTCAGTTATTTTTCTTCATAAAAATATTGTGCTCTGATGAAAAAAAGAAGTCTTAATAATACTTATAAAAAATCCTCCACAAGGTAATAAGGTTATTCAGATGAAGGCAGTGAACAATTCCAGAAATAATTGGAAAGCCTTTAAATCCTTCAATAGGGCTAGCTTCAAAAGTAGAGAACCAATAATTGGGTACCTTTTAAGTTCTTTTTGGCTTATTTAACATACTGTCACTTAATTCTTAAAGCAGATATGAAAAACGTTTGTACTTGGAAGCCTTATCTAGTCATGATAAACAAAACACTCTAATATTAGAGTGCTACAGCTTTGGTCAGGCATTTTTTCTTTTTACGAACAAATTGAAGACTTGAATTTGTTAGCTATTCTGAAGATATCCTTTCCTGGGCCTCAGACCGTTTTTCCAGGCCTTGCTTTACAGACTGGCTATGAGAATGCCTTTGGAATATGGTTTGAGGTGGACAAACACCTCCGAGTTCCTATGGCACTTAGCCTGGTTTGGTTCTGGTGTCGCAGGTACGTACCTTGTCCAAGACAACCACAGTGTGTGTAAAATGGAAATGCTGCACTTGTTCTTGCTCTTCCTAGGCAGAAGGGCAACTTGAATGTCAAGAAAGAGTTTCACAGCCAGGTCTGCTCTTTTGATACTGATTTGGTATTTGATACTCTTTGCTCCTTTCCCATCAGTGAAGAGAAAATACACTTTGACTAAATGCCTTGGGTAGCACCTGCCAGACCAAGGAGGCCAAAGTCAGGCTGATGCCACTAATAACAAGCAGGAAAGTGCTTTCCATGTGTTTTTCCTCAGCCCTTATTTTTGGGGCTATGTAGTTAGGTTTGGCAATGTTAGTGTGCTTGAGGTCCCTTTAAGTTTGATTGAACTAGCTCTAACGAGGAGTTCATCAAAGGGCAGCTGAAACTGCTGGGGAGTGTCTTGGTGTGGATTTTTAACCATGTCACAGGATTTTCTGTGTGTGCCTTTTCCCTAAGGGGTTAGTGCACAGCTTTAAAAAGGTAGGGCCTCTCATGGTAAGGAAGATATACCTCTATATCTATCAATATTTAGAAGGCAGGATGCATCTTATGGCATCTTCATTTTGCCTGTTGGCTGTATTAGCACTTTGGGCTGATTAATCATAAAATACTGAGAATACAAAAAAGTTTGATGCTTAACTCCGTGTAACAAACTGCTTGACTTCAGATGAAGAGTGCAAATTTGATGCTGAACTGTGGGACATTAACTCAGCTCCTCAATCAGTGCTATTGGGAGCACCATAGGTGCTTGCTGGGGGTACAGAAATGTTAAGGAAAACAATAGAAATAGCATCAATTAAGACTGAAATTAAATGATACATTGTGATAAGTGTCTGGCTGAATGTTTTACTCTGCGTGCTATTTTAAACAGTTCCTGTTAATGACTTCTTGTTTCCTAGGTGAAACACATTTCTGAAGATCCACCCTGCAAATGCCCTACTAAGTTCTGTGTGGAGCGTCTTTCACAGGGAAGATACAGAGTTGGAGAGAAGATCCTTTTCATTAGGGTAAAGATTTTATTTACCTTTTTTATTTTTACTTCGTTTTTACCTTACTGCTACCTCTCACATTGAAAATTACATCACTGATTAACAGGAAAAGATACTTTCTGGTTAACCAGCACTGACTCATTTTTGTGACACAGTTGGAGAATAAATAACCTGCAGTGTGTTAACTGAGCCGAGGAATTATTAGTATGAGATAAATATCCTTCTGGCTTTAGGTCATGGGATTTGCTTTGTCTTTAATCAGTTGCAACCAAAAGAAAAGCCTTCAGAAATGGACCTGCTGGCTTCTCAGTGGGGCTGGAAGGAATACCCAGTGCATTAAAACAGCCTTTCTCCTGCTCTGTTCTGACTGATACTAATTAACAGGTCAGGAAACAGATCAGAGGCGTCCTGATCACTGAACTGCCAGGTCATGGCTAAACAGCCTGAGCAAGCCATTGAAATCCACAATCCTTCATCTGATTAACAGCTATTTCCAAACCCAGAGCTGTATTTCAGACTTTGTCTGTAGGGTATTAACTCCCATAGCACGAAGTTAATCATATCAATATTTGCTAGCATAATTACATGGCTGAATTCAGCACATCTACACTTTCAAAGCTTAATTCTTCTGGTCCACTTAATTTTCTCTATATATGTCTATGGTGATAATGATCGAAAATATGCTAATCTTGTTACTCTTGTAGTTGTATGTTAAGAATCTGATCCATGCTGGGCTTCTTTCCATCTTCCTCTCCATGTGCACTCTTCTTGAGCCATGACTTGACAAAATGAGAGGTGTGACTGTTATCCCTGCTTTGCTAGAGGCACATCCCTGTGACCTGATCAAACTGAGCACTTGCAAACAGCAGAAGTTAGGGGGACCCTTCTTATCTGCAGAAGTCAAGTTCCTGGTTCAGCAGAACACCAGAGTGCTTACTCCGTCATGAACTTGTGCTTAACATAACTGACAGTGAAGTCACTGGAGCCAGAGAAGGATTTGGGTTTCTCAGGGATGTGAAGCTGGGAACACGTATCAGCACTGTGCTGAATAAGTATTGAGAACTCTTCATTAATTCAGTAATAGGTCAAGAACAAATAAGGGTTTTATTAAATCTCACAGATAGTTTGAGACTTAACATGCTGGTATAAAGGATTACTATCTTTTCTGGTGTGTAGCCAGTGAGACTTTTTTTTAATTCTGCTGTATATTTAGGTAATAGCTTTATTATTGGTTCAAACCACTTTGAAGAATGCAATGATTATTAACCAAAGACCTCAGTAATCTGGCACAGTTTAGCATTTACATTTTCTTCCTTTTGGTTTTCATTTTAAAAACAGTATCAAAGTATTTCTAATCTTTTAGTTTTGAGCAACTTGAGTCGTGCCAGAATGGTATCTAATTCCCTTTTGCTTACTTCTTTATTATGCAATCTAGTCCAAGCCAGATTTCATTCCAAGTTTGCAAACAAAACACCCCTTTCATATCCCACTGCTGCATTCCACATCCAATTGTGCAAAAAAATAACAGTAATGTAGAGTAGGTATTAAACAGCAGCATTCAACATCATTCCTACAAAACTTACACCAATGCAAACTGGCCATGCAGTTCAGTGGGACTAATTCATGTTAATTGATGGTTAAGATGATTTTTTCAGAAATTACTTAATAATATCATATCTGGAAATTTTTTTTGTAATTCCGCAAGTTCTGTTAGTTAAAAAACCCCCAAACCAACATACAAACCAGAAGAGAATATGTCCCAAGTTCCTATTTTTTATTAACTTACATCTGTATATGAAAAAAGTGGACAAGGAACAGCAAAGCAAAACAAAACATGGCAGAGTGAATTCTTTGATTTCATGCAGAAATTCACAGGAACAATTATATGTGTCCATTTAAAGTAATTCTAAGGAAAGGAAACCCTTTGGAAGATGTAGCAAAAAGCACAGGGGTAAGGGTCCCATTAAAATTAGAGTTGGTTTGGGGTTTTTTCTAACATGGGAAAATATTTTAATTCCTAATAGAAGTCTTAAATCCCTGAATTAAGGGAAATTGTGAAACTTCATGAAAACATTAAATCTCCTGATAAAATTGCCTGCCCCAAAAGCACCTTTTTACTCATGAAGTGATCCCATAATGCATAAACTGAATATATTAACATACTGCTGTGATGGCTGAGATGCTAAGAAATTATTTTCAGTAAAAATTTATCTGCTTGTAGCTTCTTTTTCCTTCCTTCCAAACAGGAATGATTCCAAATTCCACTTACACAGAAAAGATGGAAGACATGTTTTACAGTAATGGATTATATTAATAAGTTGAAATAAGTTCTCTCTAGTGCAACTGGAGCCACATTAGATGATGTAATGGGTCCTGGGTTTAAACCTTGTGGTTTTTGCTGTGACATAGAGATGTTCTCTGTCTTGCAGACCTGTTGATAGGTATGTGATTGCTCTTAAATAATTTACCTTGTATTCTTAATAATTCAGATTATGCAACATGATCTTGCTATAGTAATAATGAAATGTTGGTTCAATACTTTCTTCCTCTAAATGCCAGGAGAGGAAAGGTGTTCTTTACCTGCTGCAGCACCTGTGTAGAAACTTTATTTTCAGATTCAATAACACAGTGTGTGTGTAATGGCTATGTTTTTATAGACATAAAAAATGACTCTGCAGACAATCTCGTACGCACTATTGCCTCTTCCTGGTGAGAAAAATGTACTTGTGTATAAATATAAAAGGACATTTTGCTCCAAACCATCCAGGTAGGGGTGATGTACCATATGCCCTGTAAGAACTGGAAATAAGGAGAAATAGAAAGATTGATTATACAGATTATACAAAACTCAGATGCTTTGTTCTGCCTTTGCAATTCAAATGCACAAGTTGGACTCCTGGCTTTGGCATGGTGTGTTTCTGTCTTTTGGTTTTCCTTCAGCATCATTGTCCTAGCTTTTTTAGTCTTCCCTGTTCCAGAAATGTTCATAGTTGTTCTGCTTTTCCCAGGCCTATTCACTTCCCATCTGCAAAAGAGTTGATGTTTTCAGTAGTGAAAATCCTTTCCTAAGCTTTATCCATAAGGAGTAACTTTCCAGGGTGTTTCCAACGTCAAAGTCATGGGCAGATCAGGAGTTTTGGTTAACCTGACTCCAAAGGAGACACAGGGGCATGCCTGGGACCTTGTGAGTGCACTCTGACAATCCTCTTGGCCCCAGGGCAGCAGTCCCTGGTGTCTCTGGGCTCTGATCTCAGCCTTGTCCCCGCAGACCCCACAGCCATGCTCAGCCCAGGCTGCCAGGGAGGGGCCTGGGGAAGGACATGGCAAGTGCAGCCCTGCTTTATGCCCCCCTAGTTTATCCAAGGGGCTTTGGAGGCCTTGCAGCTGAACACTTCTGTACTCTGTGCGAGTTCCTCTCCAACAGCTTTACTGCAGGGGACATCTCAGTCTTATCTGGGCTGCTGGAGGTGGAATTCTTTCAACCTTCTCAGCTTTCACTTATTGTTTAACAAAAAATGAGTCCTTGAAGGGCCAGTGAAATTCACTCCACAAGACTCAGAAGTTCTTGGACAAACAGTGATCCTGGAAGTGTCAGTGGGGAGCTGGAGCTGAGAGCTGCCCACAGGGCTGTCAGGAAATCTGTTTTGTTCTAGACCCCCTCATTCATCTGCCCTGCCCCAGCTGAAGTTGCAGCCTGCTTGTTTTTTTAGTTACCCTCTCTCTTCTGCCTCTCCTTTTACTCTTTCTTTTTCTCCCCTTCCTGCCCTTCAGCTTTTCTTATTTAGGCCTCCCTGGAGCCAGCAGCCCATGGACATCTCTCCCTTCTCTTTGTCCCTGATTTTGCACTCAACACAAAAGCAGCTGCAGCTCCCCTGTCTGGTCCTTGAGGAACTGACCTTTCTAGTTAAACAGTTCACTGACTTTCACTGAGGGTTATCCAAACCATAAAGTATAAGAAATGAATAAATAAATTTTTTGCCCCCTTGATTTAATTTTCTACCTTTTCTCACTGACTGCATTTGCATCTTACTGCGTTTGCATGGCCATTCATGTTAACCTAGTGTCTGGAACTTGGAAAGGATTCATCAGAAAAACCCTTTTGAAGTCAAATTATTAGCTCCTAATTTAATGGAAAACTGTTGAAGTTGCTCCTCTTTACTTTGACCCAATGAAGTTCTTGTTAGGCTTGGTGGAAATTTTTTTTACAGAATATGTCTTTGATGCAATATTCAGATTCAGTGGAATTGACAGGCTTTGCACCACCTCTGCAGGTTTTCTCCCTACCTTAGGCTTGTTTGCCTCAGTGGCCTCCTTCTGTGGACAATCAAATACCTTCTTTCATGTCTTCTTTAATTCCCAGTGTCTCCCTCCATGCATTATTGCACAAGGAGAACTCTGCCTGGAGGTCAGAAGGAGTTTTACCAAATCATATTGTGCTTTTTTAGGGTGTGATGCATCCTCAGGAAGTGTAACATTGTACTTGAAATGACTGATACAACTGTGGTGATTTTCTGCCGTGGTATTTATGACTTGGGCTTCTAGAACTGAACTTATAACAATATTGCATTCCCTGAAATGAGTAGAAGGAGAATTCTCCTCAGGAGAAGGACTCTGAAGCTTTATGTCTAAAAGCATCACCCTAAAGCTCAGCTGATTTCCTTAGCAGGAGCTCAGGATGGCCAAGCAAACATTCCCCAGGTGCCTGAGTTTGTTCTCTGCAGGAACAAACCGAGGTAAATTTACCCTGCACACCAGCATCAGAGGGTTTTCTGTGTGGTGATTATTTATACAAAAACTTGTGAATGCTTTAAAGGTAAACAAGATGTGTGACAAAGCTAGAAAAACCTGTATTCCTGATCTCATTATTTTAGACTTTTTTTTTCCCCTCAATACCGAGAATACAAAAATAGATCAAATGATAGAACTCCCCTCCTCTCCTTTTATTGCTCCTCCTACTCCTTTTGTAGGAAGGATACTGGACCAGGATCTCCCCAGCTAAGAGCACATACAGACTGCTAATCAAGTGCACCAATCATCTACAGACAAGGAGTTGCAAAAGAAAAAGGCCTTTATTTATAGTGTACTGTTGAGAACTAAGGATTGGGTCCCCTAAGTCTGCACTGAAAATGGAAATGGGGGAGACTATTTCCTTTCTCTCAGTTACTTTCTTGTGTTTCTGTCAAACAGATCAATCATTTAGTAAGAATCCATTTGACAATTACTAGACAAGAATATATTCTGCATTAATGGCGAGACAGCAGCATGTGCTGGCAGTTTAGAAAACAATTAGACCTGATGCTTTAGGAATGGAGGTGCTGCTCTTTGTGGTGTTGCTCTTAAAGGATGGCACTGAGCTTTATATTTCTTCTTTAAACAACTTTTTTGGTGAGTTGACTGTGTGTGACAGTGATGGGAGTTGATTTTATTTCTTTGTCATCCTCTTGTCAGTGTGAAATCAAGTTTTTCCTCTTGTTATATCCAGTTCCACTGTGGAAGCATTCATGTCATTCACCAAAAACTATAGGTATTATATTTTGTTTCCAAACTCCCCTGCACCTCTGGCAGCACTCACGTAAAGGTATAAAGTACTTTTTGCAATATATAACACAGCAGGGTTTTATCCCATGTGTTTATTGATGCCTTTGTCCTCTGTGACATGGTCTCGTTCTGACCAAAGGAAAAGCAGGAAATATTTCCAAATCCTTTGTCATGGGTTAGCACTGGCCAGATGTTAATGCACCCACGAAAGTATGTTTTTTCTCTAACTACTGTGGGATGTGATCAGGAACAGAGCAGAGCAGGCTTAAACTTTAAAAACAGAAAAACAAAACTTTGTTACATTACATAAGAACAGAGATAGAAAACTCTAAACACACACAGAGACAGAAATAAAAACTTCTCAGAACATTTCTTCTCCTCCCCCAGTTTCTACCCTTTACACATTACCCTCTATAGACCAAACCTTTGGGTTTTAAATCAAACAATCACCACTCAAAAAAACCCCAGTCTTCAGTTCAGCAAGGTAGAGAGGAGTCTCTCCTGCACCACAGTGTGCTCTTCAGGAAACGCAGGTCCACTCTTTGTGTGTCTCCATGTCACCTGTGGCACTGCCCAGAGAAGTTTGCCAGGGGACACTTTCTCTTTCCTATGTCCAGTGCTCTCACCACTGTCCGTAGGCTGAAACTGCATACAGGGCTCTTTTAAGGATGCTTTCATGCTGAGCTCTCCCCAGTTTTCCCCTGGGGCAGAGGGCTTTTTTTTTTCTCTGCGGGCAGAGGGCGCCACCACACCCTCTCCCTTCTCTTCTCCATTCACTTCACTGCAGCAAGTCAAGCTAGGCTACATCCACCCCAAAATGCAGTTTATGTTCAAAAGAGACTTGAGTTCAGTCTATGGCTAACATTATGCAAGAAAAGTCTAGCTCAGAAGCCACTCTTCTTCAATTCCCTGCCCATCGGGTTCTTTCTAATCGTGCTTTATCATCTCGGTCCCAGGCTGTTTTTCTTTCTTTTCTGAAACCACTAGCCATGAGAATCAATGTCTGGGAAAAAAGTTTCTTTCTGCCTCAGAGAGAGTTAACAGTTTCTGGCTCCCGGCAGGGGCTGCAGGCTCAGGCACTCCCAGGCTGGGCAACTCCCACGCAGCTGGGCACTTTCTCCGGGAGAGGGAGGAAGAAAGAAGGCACCTCCACAGTTTTCCACCCCTCCAGCCTGGATGGGGTCAGCTCAACTCAAAGCTTTTCTCTTCTTCCCCCGGGGCCCAGCTTACTTTAGTCTGCAGCGTGGTTCTCTTCAGCCCGGCGACGTGGCCCCTTCCCCCACCCAGCCTAGTGACTGGGCAGGGGAGAGGAGATGTTTCCCTGCTAAAACCAGAACCCAAAAGAGCCTGAACCCCCCTGGAGTCCTGCTTTTAACCCCTTGTGTCCTCAGAGGTGTGTCCAAACCTCCGAGTGACCAATCCAGGTGCCAGCACAAAACCTGATCACTGATTGGCCTGCCCATATCCCCCTGGAAAAATTCACCTCCCCCCCAACCATGACATCCTTTCTCAGGCTGAAATACAGAATATGTATTTTAATGAGAATAGCCATGATTTGCATGGCAGAGAATTTATCAACTAGCCTGTTCCACCAGGAGTTTGTCTTTCCCAGCAGAAGTTGGCAGATGCCCACTCTTTCTAGAGAGATGGGGGGAATCAAAGTTTTCTTTTTGGTTTTTACTCTCTTAAAAAGTTGTTTGTTAGTTTGGGTTTTTGGTGGTGTTGTTTGGGGTGTTGGAGTTGTTGTTGTTATTGTTGGGTTTTTTTAAGGATCAGATGGATGCCTTCATATCCCCTACAGGGTCCTTTCAGTGGGGAGGAACAAGAAATTCCTCTCTATTTTCTGTGATCATTAATGGGATTGATAATCAAGCTACAGAGTTACAGAGCTTTTTCCATTATTTATCTTTCAGATTAAAAGTGTAAAAAGTCAACTCTCAGTTTACTATGTTCTTAGTTATAAATTGTGGGCATGTGTTTTACATGGATTTATTAAGATTCTGTTTTGAGTTATGGTCCAACTTTAAAAGAAAAAAACCCCACACAAGACCTTAGCTGCTTCTATGTCTGTCAGTAGGAATAGATTTATCTTTCAAAAAGTAAAAAGAATTATTTAACAAGAAACTCTGGTAGTAGCAAAGGAGTAAAACAATGAGACCTTTAACCATAACAGTTATGTTCTTTTAATTATTTATTAGGCTTGGGCGCCAAAGACTATGACTCAGTCATGATAAATTCAGTGTATCTCTCTTATATTGCACTAACATAGAACATAGTACTCTTAGGATATATTGAGTAATGCTTCTTCAGTGCCGATTTTTAGATTTTTATCAAACTACAACATTTTAAAAAATCCCTTTACATATAATTTGCTTTTAATAATATAGGATAGTATTAATAGCTATTTTTACTGCGTATTTTAAGTTGCATTTGTTAATGTAAATAATTAAAGAAAAATGACTGGCAAACATTCTTGCCTACATTCAAGTAGAAATAAGTTTGCTGTGTAGTTTCTCTCCTTTAGCAATAGAAGATTAAGAACAGGAACTGTAATTACTGCATTTTTGCCTTGATGAAGAGTTTATTAATTATCACATGGATGTTACAGAGTAAGTACCAACCTAAGAGATGGGTTCAAATTGTTAGGGATACCCTGAAGTCAGCCCACACGAGCCAAGGGATAAAACTTCTAATGTGGAATTCGGAGTTAAAACTGAATATGCAGTTGCCACTATTTATCCCCTTCTGAAAACAATATAGTTCAACATACTTCCAGAATGCTTTGTGTTTGTCTTCTAGTAATGAGCTATTTCATTGAGAGTTAGGTGTAAAAAATGAAAACAAATGTTCCCCTATATTGTGATGTTTAAAATGGTGAGTATTCAAATTTCTAAAACTTTTTATTACTTCTTTTTAACAGTTTGTTTTACAAATCTCATTGAGATCTAACAGATATAAGACTGCTCTGACGCTTAAACATTGTTCTGCATGTTTTAATGGAAGTTTAGGAGCATTGCCTTCCCTCTTTTTGTTGTCACTGATTTTTGAAACTCAGAACAAACCAAGAATATGTTGCCATAAGGAAGTTTCAGACACAGAAAAGGTTTTCTTTGCCAGAAATTAGTAAATTTGGAGATCCCAGAGTCAAGTCTTAAGTGCACTTACCAAAACCCAGCATCTGCTGAAGAGCAGCTCTAGATTGCTCCTCAAGCTGTGAATCAGCATCCCCTGATCCAGATTGCTCCATCGTGTGCTCTCATGCCTTGCTTTCATCAGAAAGGGATTTACCTGAAGGGTTCAAGCAGAACTGAGCTCCTCCCACCCCAAATTCCACATACCAGGACACTAACATTGTCTTAGGTTATTAAGAGAGTGTTTCAATCATGGCAACAGATGCTGAAGTGCTGTAGTTGTTATTAAAACGTTTATTTAGATGAATATATGCTATGGAATTTATTAGATATTTTACTAGATATTTTAGGTTTTGCAGTCCTAAGAACATACCTGTTCTCTAACCAACAGATGCAACTCCACCTGAAGCTTTTAAAATTCAGAAGTGGGCCAGAACTGTTGTCCAAAACATGCCATTTGTTACTTATTAGGTTGTGATTGCTTTTGTAAATAACACTGAGATGACATGAAGTAATTTTTCCATTTGCATTAAGGTTTTGTCATAGATGGTATCATAGGATGGCTTGGTTTGGCTTGGTTTGGCTTGGTTTGGCTTGGTTTGGCTTGGTTTGGCTTGGCTTGGCTTGGCTTGGCTTGGCTTGGCTTGGCTTGGCTTGGCTGGGCCCTTGGAGGCTGTGGAGTGCAGCCCCTCCTGGGAGCAGGGTCATCTTCAGCTCCCCCAGGCTGCTGACCCAGCCTGGCCTTGGGTGTTTCTGTAAAACACTTTTCCTTACATCTACTCTAAATCAACTCTCCCTGCAGTGTTAAAACCATTGCCCCTTGCCTGTCTTGTCACCAGACAGCAGAAGCAAAATTGCTGCTCCCTCTGCTGTGTTTGCTGCCTTTCACAGTCTGGCTTTTCTCATAAAAGCTTTAACCTATATACCACGTTAGCTTAACGGGAACTTTATTGTGTTTAAGAGTAATTATTTGTTCATAAGGAGACATATTTGTAACAATTTGGCAATTGCATAGGCATCATAATTTCCTGTCTCCTTTGAAGTAAGTTTTAATGATGTCAAAGGCTTTTTAAATATGAAGGAAATGGGTTTCTGCCTCTCTGTCAGTTTTTCATGTGTTAGGCTGCCTGTAAAGGAACTGGTTTCTACCCCATCTGTGTTCTGCCCCTGCAACCCCTCCATCTCAACCCCTTCCTTTCCTGAGTTAATTTTTATTTTTCCTTTTGAATGGAGATCTCCAAGAGCACTTGATGTCTACACTCTGAGCTTGGAGCCAGACCCAGTTCTGGACCTTTGCCTTGGGCCAGTGCTGGGTCTGTGCTGGTGCCCTGGGTGCCAGGGAGGTTCAGACAGGGAGCATGGCAATAGATCCCTTAGAGATGGCCCAGCTAACTCACAAAATCAGCTTCTATTAGAATAATTTAACTGACACAGAGATTTCACCTTTTGATAATTTTGCTCTAGCATGTTGCTTTCCCTGGAAGATATTTGAGCTCGACTCAACTGGGATTGCTTCAGGTTCCAAAATACCTCCTGGTTTCCATCATGGGAACACACAAAAACCTTTCTGAAGCTGTTATTCTTTATTCTTTTTACAGCTCAGCTTTTGCTTTACATATCAGGCCTGAGAAACATGCTGCCATTAGCTAGCCTAGTGTATGCCCAGTTAAACTAATAGAGCTCACTTATTTTCAGACACTGTAGTTGAAGATAATACTTGAATATTATTTTGAACAATAAATTGAACTCTTTACATGAGAGGCTTTAAAATTTCCTAACCTAAGATGTTTCCCAGTCAAAATGTATTTTAAATGTATTTTAGATATTTTTTAGTTTTTATTTTAAATTTTGTTTTAAATGTATTTCTCCTGTGTCTAAGGTGTAGAACCATAGTAGTATTCAGAATTCTGTGTAGAACCTTCAAACCTAACTCACATAAATCAAGTAAAATGGTAGGCTGCAAAAAACCCAGGTTTTCAGAAATTTCAATGCAAATTTCTTTTACTTAACAGCTTCCTCATGATTTAGTGACAGAGGGAGAAGGAAAATTTAGCATCTCCTAAGGGTGCAAAGAACCCTGTTTCTGTTTCATTCTCTGCTCTCCACCCCAGTTTCTCAAAGCATTGACCAGCCAAAGAATGATAGCATGGCAATTTCATGCTGAAAGTGTATTTTGTCCTCATGTCTCCCTCCTTCTCTTTAGTCTTTGCTAGAGTGGTGGGACTTTTTTTTCCTGTTTTGTTTTTGTTTAAATTTAATATAGTGTTTGCAAAAGATGCTATAGAAAGTCCTGCTTAAGGCAATTCTGGACATAAACCCAGATTTTTAAGGAGCCCATGCAAACCTGGTCTGCATGTATTGATAATAGTGTATAATTTTGTTACAGATTCAGGTGTAATGTACCTAATTTACTCAGGTTACAGTCTTACTGGCCTAATTTTAGAACACATTTCCAACTGAGGAAACATAATAGCAAAGGGGAAGTGGTTTTGTTCAGGGTTTTTTTTTAATTAGCTGTTATCATTTTAGTATTCAGTCTTGACCTAGCCCTAGGTCCCTTGCAAACAGCCCAAAAAATGAAACCTGAGAAGTCAAGGTGGTTCTCAGAGCTTCAGGAAATCTCCTCAGTACCACCAAGCTGGTGAGGACAGGTGAGCACCCAGTGCTTTTGGAGCATCTCAGCACGTGGGGAGTGGTGGGCAAAGGCTTTTCCTGAGTGTGCAGGCACCCACACCCTCCTGCCAGCGTGGGGAGAAGCAGTGTCTGTGACACACTGCCCTGGGATGGGCTTCTCTGACTCTGTCCTCTGCTCTTGTTTCCATTGAGCCCAAACCTGGCCTGAGACCTGAGCCACAGGAGAGGCCTTAGAGCTCAGAGCTTTGTGCTGTGTGCCATGGGGCTGTGGCAGGGGATCTCTGCTCAGGAAATGTGGAGATCAGGGCTGGACTCAGGTCTGGCAGTGTGTGTCTGTGTATATCTAAAAGGTTTGTCAATGAGCATTTTTTGAAGCTAAGGCTCTGTCTGTGTTTGGCTTCCAGCCATCGAGTAATTTTTTGCAGGTTCTAGTGAATATGAATGTATTGACATTTAATACTTTAGGAATTTTTAGGTAATATCCCCTTTTTACTAATACTGAAGTAGAGAGTCCCATTCAAAAACTATGAGTGTCCTGATGGTAAAAGATTATGTTGATGGGAAAATAGACATAATTACATTTTACACCATGATCTTCACATTCATGTTTCTTTAACTGTTCAAAATTCATAATAACTGCTTAGGAGAGACTGTGAGAAGAAAGTTACATGGAAAGAATTTCTCAGCACTGGTGCTTGGCATTAGCAAGGCTTGTCTAAGGGAAAGATCTCTGTAGCTTTATCTCTGTTCAGAGCTACTGCTTGGGGCTATCCATGATGCAGTTAGAACTAAAAGTGTTTTTAGAACAAAAGCTAACACTAACTTAATAGATTCTCCAATCTGGAGAAGCTTTGTTTTACAGCACACATTCATTTTGCTTTATTCAGAATGCCAAAGTGGAAAAAATGTTATGAAAATGTATGATGGTCTACCAAGTGAACACATATGTTTGCATTTAGGAACTCATGTCTGCTTTATACCTCATCTTACCTGGGCACAGGGTGCCTCATGGATTTTGTGTGAGTGTGTGTGTGTGCACACAGTTACACACAGGTAACCACAGTCCTTCGACTAAAAATTTAGGTGATGTCAACTTAAAACACATCAAGGAGAGTTCATATGTTAACTGGATAATTTTTAGACATCCAGGTGAATTAAAAGGAGAACTGTCCCCTTTAAGTATGCAAATGTGAGAAGGAAATGTTGATTTAACTTCTCTGTTTTGGCCCTGAGTTTGAAATATTTATGGTTGCATGCTAATTTTTAATCCAGTCAAACTGTTTTGCAGAACATATGCACTATAATGAAAAGTATTTACTAAACTGTATAAAGGGAGAGACCTGGGAAGACAAAGAGTGCACCAAGAATCTGTAGAAATTACTTTCCTCAGTGCCAGCTGGGAAACTGCTTGCTCCATAAAAATTGAATGAAGCTTTAAAGATTTAAAAGACCTGGAGACAGTCAACTGGAATGCTTAGAAACTGCAGCAGTGGTTCCCAGTCAGGTCTGTGTTGAGAGTATGAAGTAGATGTAATTTTGGACACCCAGGGTTTCTCAGGTGTTCAGATGGAGGATGCAGGTGGAGTTGTTGTGGTGCCTCTCCTGTGATAAGCTGGAGACAGGAGGAGAGGTAAGGTTAGGAACAAATGTTGCCTCCTCGTGGGTTAAGGTGTGGCCAGGGCACACCACACAGGTGTGGAACACGGGAAGCACTGTCTGCCCCAGAGTTCAGGGGCAGCAGCAGTGAATGAGGCAATATTTGAGGAGCCATTTCAGTCAGTGAAGCTTCCATTGCTTTCTCAGGCTTGACCGAAGCATCACCTGATCACCTTAACAGAAAAAGAAACCCCAAAACCAAACCCAGCAAAAAAAACCCCAAAAAGCCCCAGCCCAGCAAGCACAACCCCAAAAACCCTCCAAACCCTTAAGCCCCAAACCTCATCAGAGCAATACCATCATAGCATGAAGTCATCTTGTAACCATCCATTAAATTCCCTAGCACGCTATTGGAACATTATCAAAGGACAATCTGTTATTCTGGCCATAAGAAGCACATCTCTGAAGGAAGGGAAATCTAAGGATGAAGGATTGAAGTCTGCAAGGATCCTTGCACACTTGATGTTTACATACTGGATGTGTCTGAATGGAGCTCTTCCTTTTGTTACACGTTTTTAAAGCAGTTTTAGATAATTCTTGCACTTGCAACCATGATTTTAAAGCAGACGTGCAACAGAAGTACAGCTTGTGTTCCTGTTACAGGTGCCAGCTCTGCCTTCGTGCCCTGAAATACAGGACTAGATGTTACAAAATTTATTCCTGCTTCTGAGGAAGGGAGAAGTGGTTTGTGTTCTCTAAGACAAGAGAGTCAGCACAGAGCCCAGCTTTACACAAATGAGCCCTGAGGCAAACACCTTTGCCAGGAATCAGGTCTAAATCAGAAACAAGTTTACATATTAAAGGGGAAAGGAGAGAAAATCTGGGCTGCTCTGTTAGAGTAATCAGTGTCTTTTTGGCAACTAGCACATTTTCCCTTTCCAAGATCTTTGCCAGAACCTAGAACGATCTTTCTTCTGGTATTTGCAGAAAGATATAAAACCCATGAGTGCAAAGAGATCCAGCACACTAGAATATATATACAGGAGGGAATTTCCATGTGACTGAATGGAAGTGCTGTCAGGTTACAGCTAGCAGCTATCAAAACTAAACTGAATTACTAATACTAACTTGAAATAATTCATTCCTGTGTCAAGAGAGTTACCAGAGTCCTAAAATTATAAAATACCCCACAGAAAAAAATAGCACAATATGAAAAATCTGTGCATTCTTTAAGTCTGATTGCTTCTCCTTTTAACCCCATCCATTTTTTATCTTTAAAATCTCATGCCAAGGAAGTGTGGGGTTTTTGGTAGCATTTACTGCACTTCAAATGGATTTCAAGGCTTGGCACCTGGTCAGCCACTCACAAGTGTCATGAAAGTACAGTAAACTCCTGGAAAGCATTCCAAAGATAAACTTGGAATTCCACAGAACAAAAGTGATAGTATTACCATGATTTTTCCTGGATCTGTCTCATGGAAAAGTGAGGATTATGAACAAAGTTAGTATCAGATGTGCTGTCAAATCAGGGCTGTGGAGAACAAGAACATCAGTATTTCGTCTTTTATTGCCCAGATTTACCAAACTGGTAAATTCTAGCATTTTTGTGTCCATGTAAAATATCTTGTCTTGGGTCAAAGCAGTTAAAAATTCGACATTAACACATCAAACTAGATGGGATCGATTTCAGATGAAATTTATTTTGTGCTAAACTGTGTAGAAGAAAAGCCTGAATAACAAAAGAGTTCTGATATAATTTATATGTGTACAGTTTAGGACATTAGTAAGATTTATTACTGTGGCTGAGAAATAAAATGCTTCTAACTTGTATGGTTAGTTATGTTCCGTATTAATGGAGTAACAGTGTAAGGATAGACACACAGTGCTGGTGAGGAGATTCAAAAAATGGTGTGAGGACTGTGGCGAAGCAGTGTTGTGTATGGAATGAAATAGTTAACTTCAATGTGGAAAATTCATACTTTTTTGAAGCTGAAGTGCAGATCATTCATTTCTTTCTGGCTGTAGAATTACAAAGCAAACCCATTTTAAGTTCAAATGTAATGGAACTTTGCTTCAAGATGATGGCAAGTGCTAATCTGGGCCCAGAAAGAAAAGAAAAAGGTGCAGCAGGAAAAGTTGCTATCAGTGAAATATCATGCAGCCATGTTGTCCTGTGTTAACTTTTGCTCATGCTGTCCTCATAAATGCAACTAATTCACCCCTGGCCTGCATTTGGGTGGCTAATTTAGAAGCTGGGAGAGTGATCCAGTTGTGGATCTCCTGCTTTCACATTGCAGCAAGAGGAAATTCTGTCCCCTTGGCATGCTGGTTTCACTGTTCCAGCCATGTGTCCTCTTCTCCCGTTGATGTCCTTGGTGAGTGATTCCCAGTGTTTCTCATACTCTGGGCAGATGTGCCCAAGGGCTGCCATGCTGGTCAAGGCACTTGAGACGTGGTAGATCTGGAATATGTAAAGTACTGGAGCAGGTTTGACTCTCTAGCCAAATATTTATGTGTATTTGGACCTACAGTCAAAACCAGTGACGGCAGTCTTGGATAAATAGTTCGCGATCTGCAACATCTTAATTTTTATTTCAAGTTTTTCATTCCATTCAGGTGATTTTCATGATTTTTTAACACATTAGTGTAGCTTTGGTTCATTACTGACAGTGCTGGTTTCAAAAACTGGCAGTGACATCATTTCATTCCAGCTTTGTAACATCATGCCCCTCACACTCACACTGACATCATTTTGAAAACTTTGAGGGGAATGCTTTGTACTATGTAAAGGAAATTAAGCCTAAGGATAAACATTATTGAAATTATGCCACCTTGTTCTCCCCTCATTATCCCAGTGTAAATTAGAAGGCATTTTAATGAAACCCATTAAATAGTTAAATTTATTTCAGGCCTGTTCATTTAAAAGAATAACCTCTAGTCTAAATTCAAGCAAGAGCTAATAAAACAATCTGCTCTAGATACTTTCCAAATGTAATTTTCTTGCTTATGCATGTAGCTTTGTTGATTTAAATACCAGGGGATGGAGGTAGGAGAGAGTTTCCAGATTTCTGTCTCTTACTGTGTGACTGTTTTCGTCATTTTGGTGTTGCCCTTAACTGTTCGTATATAAGACTGGAAAACATATCTTGACTTTTTTTGTTCTTTGTCTATTAGATTTTATCTAAAGGCCCATGGGCTGTGGTTTCCAGCATAACTGGGAGTCATAAAGCAGAAGGAATCTGAGGCAGTCTGCAGGCAGCCAGCCCCAATCATGGGTTATCTGTGCTCTGCATGGCTTTTCTGAGGTACCTTGCAGAGTGCTGACAGTTCTGGGTGTAACTGGGACTGGTTGGAGGAACATTATCTGAATACTGCTAGCTCACTGATGGTTTTACTAAAAGCCCTTTATCTCTGCTAGAGGTGCTAGTAACCAAAATCCTCTTCTCTGCAATGATTTCCCCTGGAGGCTGTAGCTGCTCCTCCTGCAGGGGTGGGTCAGTGGCAGCAGAGACTCTGCAGGGTGGGGCTGGCTGGCAGTGCCCTCACCTCGTGGGGACACCTGGGCTGTCTTGGGGATTTCCTTCAGTGTACATGGAACCATAAAGATTGCTTCCATTTATAATGCACCCTGTGTGAAAAGGCAAATGGAGCACGCAGTGTTAGAGGAGAAAAGGGTCAGATTGCTTTTTTTGTGAATTGACATTCGAGTGAGGCCAAAGGACAGTGATAGCAGAGACTTGTGGTACTCAGGGCTGTGATGAGGAGAGAGTGTGAAAAAGAGTGAAATAAAATATAGGAGTGATGCATTTGTCAAAGATAACTGCTCTACAAGTTTAAAAAGCCACGTGGAATCATAGTTTGGCTTTGGTTGGAAGGGACCTTCGAGGTAATCTAGTTCCAGCCCTCCCACCATGGGCAAGGAAAACCTGGAATTAATAACAAAAAGCAGTCAGAATGAGTACAATGTACTGATATTCAGTACAATTACTGTAATGCTAAGTATCAGTTGTTAATTACTGTCCATTTGCGAGACACACGACAGATAAGGGAGCCTATACAGACCATCAACCTGATTACCTTTAATCTTGAATTTTGGTCAGCTGATGTTTTTAACCTTACAGTGCCCCACCTACAGGCTCATGAACATGCGGGGTTATGAATCTGGGAGAGCATTTTTTAAAGGAGAGAAGGACATGGAGTGGAATGAAGCTGTAGAAGTGGAACTCTATGAATATGAGTGGGGGAAAAAAGGTCTTTTTGTTTTCTGAAATCTTCTGCCCATGATTTGCTCTTTTGTCCATGTGCTCTTCCTTCTTTTGAAGTATACCCTATACAGCCCAGGATAAAGAAGGAGTGGCGCTGGTCCAGCATGCAGAGCTCCCTCCTGCTGGCGGAGAGCAGTGAGGGTGGTGGGTGCAGCTCCTCCAGGGCAGGAGGTGCAGTCTGGAGTGGTGGGGACTGGAAACCCAGAGCAGAGTCCTGCTGGGAGGAGCTGGGATCACAGCCACTGCTGCCCCACACCGGGAGGAGAAGCAATGGAAGGCCAAGCCTTCACACCAGGGTCCAGAACGTTTTGGAACAGAGTCGGACTAGAAAATCCATTTCAGTATGTTGGGAATTAATTCTCAATTCTGTGGAACTAGACTGTGCAACTTAGAGATTTCAGCAAATTAACCAAGTTACGTTTAGGAACGCGAGTTAGCAGCTCCCTGCTGCTCCACAGCAAATGTTCCTGTGCAGTGTTTCACCTCAGTGCAAAGGTTAAGCAGTAGCTCCTACTGGAGTGATGCTGAAATTGTACTGAATATTTCTTCCTTGGAGGAACATTCTGCCTCAGCACACCAGCCAGGCAGGAGATGGGAACAGGAACAGCTCCCTGCTCTCTCCTGGCCCTTCTGGAGTACTGCATTGCATGGGGCGCCTGTACGATGAGGTGTGCACTCCTCCCTCTTCCCCTGCTCTCTCCTTTGTACTGCTTTTCTTTAGGAGGTTTTTAATTGTCTCTCACCTGTAATGCAGGGAGCAGACTTCCATGGAGCTTGTGGGTTAGGTCATGGAAAGTACAGGAAATAAACATCCTGTACAGGAAAGATGGAGCAAAAAGAGATGGATTAAATTACTGAAGTAGAACCCATCCCTAAAAACAATAAATGTATCTCAATTTGATTTATTAATTGCTGATGCTATTAGAAGAGATTCTTGTAAGCAATATCCTCAATATAGCCACATTTTAATGAGTCTTCTTGTAGAGGATGGTATAAATAATAGTTTCCTTCTAAAGGACCATATTGTTAAATATATTTACAATGACTAGACAAAAGAATGTAATTTTGAATTAGTCAGAAATAAAGGAAGGATGCATTTATTTACATCTCTATTCTAGGATTGCTAAGCAACCAAGGACAAATGGCTTTATGTCTGGCTATTATATTGTGTTGCTTTAAAAAGCTTTTTAGAAGAATAGTGTTTCTTTGGCACAGGGATCAGCTGACTGTAAGCACATTACAGCTTCTCTTGGATTATTTCTGTGGTTTAGTACATCATCTCCACAGGCCAGTGCAGTCATATGGCTGAGACTTCCCAGTTTTACATGTCTCACTTTAACTGAACTCCATAACTTGCCATGCATCGTGTTGGTGGTGTTGTTTCATGTGTTGGTTTATTTTTATCAGTTTATTTCAATAAGCTGTAGTCACAGTGAGGTAGGGGCTGGTGCACACTGAAATTGTGAACTGTGGGTTCTTCATAGGCAGCTCAATAATTTTGAGCACAGACCAGTTTCATCTGCAGGCATTCATGAGTTATGTTATGCATATGTTAAACCTTAAAAACTCTAATTTCAGCTGCAGCTACCCTCTGACTGGTTTTATCTCAGTTATTGTAAGCTGTACTTTTTAATATTGATGTTTTATCCACACATATTCACAGTTCCTACCTTGGACTAGCCAGCAAGCCTGTACACAGATGAAACGGAATAACCTGATATGCCAAGCCTGGAGACTTGAAATATAGAATTACAGAACAGTTCCTTGCTGAAGGACATGTGAGAAATATGTTTTAGAGCTTGTAATTAAACCTCCACCTCCCATGAATTTGAGGAAGTGAAATAGTGTTATAGTCATTACATTTTCTTTCTCTTGTGGGTTGGATCAGACACCTCAGCACTTGCCATTCCTAAAGTAATGCCATGCAGAAGGAAAGAGTCTGAGTAATAAGGGCATTCTTGAACTTTTCATCCAAAAATAGGTAGGCTCTTGGTGCATCTGAAAGTGTAAAGGCCATCCTGAGAATGTCCAGAAAAATGCAAATCTTTGTGGTATTCTTTTGTAGGGACCCTCCCTTGAAAACTATTGAATTTCCTTTTGCTTATTGGATAGTGTCAAACCAACTGAGGCAGCTGCTAATCCTGAAAAAATTCATAGAAGGCAGGAAACCATCTAAAGTCAAAATATTTGTGACACTGACTGTTAGTGCAGGAGACCTCTACAGTGTCATATAGATAAATCTGCAAACATAAAATACATAGCATTCAGTTCCTTGTTAAGGTATCTGGGATTTTTAAATTTTTATCAGTTTTTGTTGCATGAGGAAATGAAAAGGTCCTACCTCTCCTTTTTGAGATCTTGATTTCTCTAGAATAAACATTTTTATTTGGATTGCTCATGGTTTTAATTGATTGTGGTGTTTGCCTGCCTCCTTGTGACTTCCCTTATAACTGCAGTCCTGACCCGAAGTCTTTGGTGGTTTTGGCTTTGTGGGGGATTTTTTTGTTATTGTTTGTTTGGGTGTTTTAACAGGCCCTACTAAGCTACTGAATTGAATTGTGGTGCCTCTAGACGTGCCATTTATTCATTTGTTTGTTTTTGTTTATTTTTTGTTTATTTATTTTGGACTTCACATGTTAAACTGAAATGCTAATGGTCAATTTGAGGATGTTACCATACCTATCTCAACTAAACTTAACTTTGAATGTTGGGTAAATCAAAATACCTTCAATGGAATTTAATGTTTCTGGGTCAGGATTTTTACCACTAAGGGAGCATCTTTATTTCAGCAGGGGGCAGAAGACAGGGATCTGGGGAAATGGCCAGCAGGCACTCCTGTAACAAATATTGCAAAGATCAGAGCTCCAAGGAAGGGGTGCTGGAGTCCCAGAGGGTGGGGACACAGTGACGGAAACCAGTGAGCACTTGGACTCCAGCCTCTGCAGTGATCTTGCATGTACCTGAAAGTGGCTGTTTGAAGTGATTTGAGAGGTTAAGAACATTCCAGAGAGGAAAGCACCCAGGTTGCTGCAGTTGGAGGTACGTGACAGCTGAGATCAGGCTGTGCTGGGCTTGCACCTTTTGTCCTCTGCACCGGCACAATCAGAGCCAGGCACTGGGAACAGCTCTGCAGGTGAGGTGGGCAGGTCTCTGTCTAGCTGGACGAGGTCCTTTCTCTTTTTTTTGCTGTTTTGAGGCAGGAAATGAGAAGAGACAGAACGGGCCTGGATAAAATAGCAAACAGATGGCACTTGAGGATTCATAGGAACATTTCCCTGTACTCTGCAATCCTGTAACACGAGTGTGTTCACTTCAACCCACGCACATTTGCATGATGAAACCCAGGTTAGCTGAATTCAGGGGCAAAATCCACACAGATCATCACTTTGCATGAACACACTTCGTAAGGGACTCAGGATCCTTAAAGGAATGTACCTTAGGAGAATCTTAATAGTCTCGGTAAAATTAACTCCTTTTTGTATTTAATGGGGTTTCTGTTTTAAATCTGTGCACAATTTATAAATAGAACTCATATTTTTATTTCTTATTAAATTCTGCTTCTAACTTATCCTGAATAATACCTCACTGCCCTAATTTTAGAGGTATTTGTTGAGGGGTAAAAACTTAGCTGACATTAGAAAGTGAGAAAGAATTGTCTCTGCATGTTTGGGGTTTTTAAGAGAAACTTTTCAGGGTCCCAAATGCTAATAGAAATAATCATTACAATTAAGAAAATTAGTTGTTTGTTTGGGTTTTTATTCAAAGGCAAGAATAAAGCCTTCTTCTTTTTAAGAAATCTCTTACAGATCTATTTTAGCAGCCTCATGCTAATGTTTTTGAATTTTTTTTCCTAAATATAGTCTCCCCCTACCCCCATGATTTGATTTTAGTACACATATTTTCCATAAGTCCATCCAAACATACCATTTGTGAGTTGGCACTTTCACTTACTCCCATAAACTCTGAATTCTCTTTATGAATTTTGCAATATCATCTGCTGAGTGTTGCATAAAATAATTCTTCTGGGTCAGTGTTGCAGCTGGCTCTCTGCTCAGTATCCCACATTTCGGGTGGTGGGGACCGGGTGCTCCTTGTGGCTGCCACACACATCTGAGCCTGCAGGGTGAGGAACAAGGCAGGGTCCCTTCAGTGCCCCCACACCTCAGGCAGGTGCACCAGATGTCCCCAAAGTGCTTGGAAATGCACAGCCCCTTACCCACAAATACCATCCTGAACAGGGATCCCATGTGTGAATCATTTCCCTTCACACCATTAATCTTTGTCTAAGGCATAATGTCAGAAATTCACTTGTTCCTGCTGAACAGAACTGTGTTTAACTCTGTATCTCTGTTATTTCCTGCACACAGAGTGCTCACCTCTGCAGTTTGCTGGATTCAAACAGGAAAGCAAGGTCTGGTGTTGGACATGAAACGTATGCTATTTCCAAATTCTGTAAAATGGTATCAGAGACTAAATGTAAAGTTTGAGGGAAAATTAAATCAAGAACAAGAATTTCAGATGTCCAGACCATCATGTTATTTCTCTCAGTACAAAAACGTATCTTGATTTCAGTTAGTTGGGCAGGAATACTTGGAATAGTTCTTTCAATGAGTCTGGTATTGTCTGAAAACAGAAATAAAGGTTCATCAGGTGCATTATTTTTGCTGCAGTCAATGCAATGCCTTCCCTTTGCAGAAACGTTTCACACAGCTGTTAACTGCAGAGGTCAATAGCTGTCTGTGGCACACAAGATTTACCTGGCTGTGTTTCATCCTCTGAACCAATCCCTGACTGCTGCAGGTGCACAAGCAGCTGAACCCCTGTGTGTTGGTGGGATATGGATTATACCAGGCATGCTGCCTTCATCTCTTGCCATGCATAAATAGATGAAGGATATTGCATTTCTGCAACGTGAAAAGGGGAAAATTGCCATTTCCTCACTTGATGGTTTCTTCTGCAGAAGGCAAGGTGTTGTTTCATGGCTTCTAAGTGTCTTCAATGATACACAGAATGACTGCAGAAATGCTCACCCTCATACTGGGGCAGCTCCAGTAATCGAGTGATGGTTCTACAATGTCTCAGGATCCATGGGATCTTTCCATTCACTGTGCAAGCAGATCTTTCTTTGTTCCTATCCATTCCTATGAAATTCTCAGTTTCCCTGGCACTGCTTTCCATGTGTGTCTGTAAATATCTCAGCCCTGATATCATGTGAAATTTTCTTTATCACTGAAACTATGGAACAGTCTCTACTATCGCTGCAGCAGACTGGGTATCAGCTAAAAATCCCCTCTGTGCTGTACCCCATAATTTATGGGACAGGGTTGACAGTCCCACTTCCAGTTTGTCCTTTCAGTCTGTACTTCTCACACCCCACAAGTGGCTGATCTTCAGTGCCACCCCTGGGAGTTGTTCAGGTTTATCAGGCACTGTTCAGGTTTATCAGGCACTGTTCAAGTTTATCAGGCACTGTTTGGGTTTATCAGGGACTGTTTAGGTTTATCAGGGACTGTTTAGGTTTATCAGGGACTGTTTAGGTTTATCAGAGCCCTGTTTAGGTTTATCAGGCACTGTTCAGGTTTATCAGGCACTGTTTGGGTTTATCAGGCACTGTTTAGGTTTATCAGAGCCCTGTTTAGGTTTATCAGAGCCCTGTTTAGGTTTATCAGGCACTGTTCAGGTTTATCAGAGCCCTGTTTAGGTTTATTAGAGCCCTGTTTAGGTTTATTAGAGCCCTGTTCAGGTTTATCAGGCACTGTTTAGGTTTATTAGAGCCCTGTTTAGGTTTATTAGAGCCCTGTTTAGGTTTATTAGAGCCCTGTTCAGGTTTATCAGGCACTGTTTAGGTTTATCAGAGCCCTGTTTAGGTTTATCAGGCACTGTTCAGGTTTATCAGGCACTGTTCGGGTTTATCAGGCACTGTTTAGGTTTATCAGAGCCCTGTTTAGGTTTATCAGAGCCCTGTTTAGGTTTATCAGGCACTGTTCAGGTTTATCAGGCACTGTTCAGGTTTATCAGGCACTGTTCAGGTTTATCAGAGCCCTGTTTAGGTTTATCAGAGCCCTGTTTAGGTTTATTAGAGCCCTGTTTAGGTTTATTAGAGCCCTGTTCAGGTTTATCAGGCACTGTTTAGGTTTATTAGAGCCCTGTTTAGGTTTATTAGAGCCCTGTTTAGGTTTATTAGAGCCCTGTTCAGGTTTATCAGGCACTGTTCAGGTTTATCAGGCACTGTTCAGGTTTATCAGGCACTGTTCAGGTTTATCAGGCACTGTTCAGGTTTATCAGGCACTGTTCAGGTTTATCAGAGCCCTGTTCGGGTTTCTCAGGCCCTGTTCGGGTTTCTCAGGCCCTGTTCGGGTTTCTCAGGCCCTGTTCGGGTTTCTCAGGCCCTGTTCGGGTTTCTCAGGCCCTGTTCGGGTTTCTCAGGCACTGTTTAGGTTTATCAGGTTCTGTTTGGTTTTATCAGGCCCTGTTTAGGTTTCTCAGAGCCCTGTTCGGGTTTCTCAGGCCCTGTTTGGGTTTCTCAGGCCCTGTTTGGATTTATCAAAGCACTTTTAAAGTTTATCAGAGCCCTGTTTTCAGCAGTTGCTGCTGCCCTTTGGGGAGGCTGTGGTGCTGTGCTGCTCTGATGCTCTGCTGAGACATCAAATGGAAGATTTTTCTGGTGCCCTGGTCCTGATGCCACTGCAGACACACCCTTTACCTGCTCTCTGCTATAAATGGAGGCTTGTGAAACACAGGGCTTTAATTTAAATCCAGCATCCTGTTCATTTTTAGACACCCTGTGTCTTCATGATCAAATACGTGTTTGCTAGCTCCTTTCAGACCTTTATATCAGAATAGTTTTTGCCTAGGAGGATTTTGTGGCATTTAGTACTCAGCAGAGATTTGCAGGAAACCTCACCCACTTTGAACTGGGAAGGATGAGGGTGTGCTTCCAGCCCTGTCTGCTGTGGCTGACCTCATGTCCTGCCTGCAGGGAGTGTCTGCAGCACTCTCTGATGAATTTTGTACGTGACAGCCACGTTCTGAAAATCAAAGAAGTGGATAATTCCACCTGCCATTTTCTGTTTGTACTTTCAGTGTTTGAACAGCCCTTTGGGTGTTTGCATACCTGAATGATTGTTGAGATGCCTCTTGTGTTTGCCTACACAGAGTCTGCCTGTTCTTTTGAGCTGGAATAGAGGTGGTTTCAATAAATTCAGTGGATATTTGTTGATGTGTTTGATACAGCCCAAGGTGTAACATAAAAATAAAATGCTTTATAATTCAGAAAGTATATTCATTCTAAAACCAAAGTGTGGCATAGCTAGAAATACTGTGACAAGCAATTCACGTATGCTCTTGACATCTTTTCCCAGTCTGAGCTTTTTAATGAAATTTTTTCCAGCAAAGTGAGATTTGATTGGTGTGTTTTAGAACATAGAGCCCCCCAGAAATGAGCTGGGGATGTTAATCCCGAGAGCTGTCTGTTTTCCATGTCATTACCATGGTGTGTGAAGAGAGAGGAAGTGCAGGCCCCTTTTATTGGGGTTTTAGAGTGACAGCACAGAAAGTCAGAGCTGGTCCTTAAACCAATTCCTGTGTCACAGCTGGAGTCACATCATCTGGACCTTTTAAAACCATTGACACAATCCAAAACATTTTTGTATGATCCTCTATAAAGAGGGGAGCTGGGCCAAATGTGACTTAATGAGGGAAAGACAAGAGAAAATGAGGAGTGCCTATTGCCTGGTTTTCAGGTGGAGGAAGATTTATTTTTACTTATTTATTTTTAGGATAATTCAGGTTGGAAGGCACTAATAAATCGTTATCTGCCAAAATACACTTTAATAGACTGAAAATAGATTACTCCAGCGTGGATGAATAATTAGTATCTGGAATTGGCTACGTAATTTGCACTTTTCCAGATTTGTAGAGGTGAGGTTTAATTTGAATCCCTTGGATGTGCACTCAGGCACATAAGTGACTGCTTAAAAGTCTAAAATAAGCTTTATGGTTTTATTAGCCCCAAACATTTCTCTAAGAGGACACAAACTCCAATGACAAAAGGGGAATGAGAGCCAAGAAGAAGCATCCTTGGAGGGAAGCTTAGGGAAGCTTTCCAGCTTTCCCACTGGCAGCTGATTTTCTTCCACGTTCTGTTGGGAATCACTCCGAGGATTCCTCGTGTGTGGTGACTCCTCTGTGTGTAAGAGCAGTCCTGCCTTTTAGAATATTTATGCTACAGTGTCTGTAGCATAAATATTTTAAATTTTTAAATGGGATTGTATCTAAACAGAATCTGGCTGATGATTAAATCACATCATAGCTCAGGATTTTGCTATAAATTTTATGAGGAATTCTAGAGGTGAAGTTGCATAATCTTCACTAACAAGGTGCTTTTAATGTCTGTAAATTTGGTTTGCAAGCAAATAATCAGGAGCCTATTACACACTCTGGTGTTTTCAGGTCACTGACTTCTCAGGGAAGCAGAAAAGTAAAAAAAATTCATGTAGCAACAAACAGTTACCTCTAAATTTCTCAGATAGGCATCACAGCCATACATCCAAAACCCAGACTGTGCTAAAAGGCTTCCAGGTGCCTTCTACAGGACCAATTCTTCATTTCTTCTACTACAGCTAAATGTTGGTTAGCATTTACTTGAGGTATCCTGATCAATGTGGTATTTACAATGTTGGTTACTAAACAAACCAATAAAATATAGGAAGTGCTGCTCTATGATACCTCACTGGTATTTATTTGACTGTTCTGCATGGAGAAACAAAAGGGAGAAATGGGTAAAATCACCAACTGAACTCAAGGGCAGGAAAGGGAGAAGGTACTCTGGCACTTGGAGAAAAATTACCTTTGAATGTAGGCAGAAAGTTCAGGTGTTTCCAAACAGTTCCAGATAAATTACTTCTGATGAACCTCATTGGACTGTTTTAATTACAGTATTAAACTGTTTTATTAGAATGTATTGTCAGCAAGACTTAATTGTTAAAATAAATGGAACTTTGTTTTCTTACATCTTTCTTTTGTAATTTTTTAGAGATAGAGGATTTTTTTTGGTTGTTTGCCCTTCACTATTCCTATGAAGAAAAGCCAGCTTCAAGACAATATAAAATGGTGTCTTTACTAACATACTAAAAAGAAACCTATATAAAAGCTTTCATGTTCCCTAGCACATTTCTACTAAACACATGAAGATCAGAAAGACTCCATGCTGAAGGACTAGAACAACATGTAGCATTTATTTGCATCAAATATGAAAATCCTTAGCCTAAAATATCAGCTTGTGTTCTTACAGGTTGTTTTGAAAATTTACTTTTTAAATGCAAATAAAAAACCGCTCTACTGTTTCTTTTGCTTTCCTTTTATTGTGAGGTGGACTGCCATAATGATGTTTTTGATTACACACTTTGTTAACAAACTTTCAGTTAAAGTAAGTGGTTTTTGAAGCAAAAGGAAGTGTGTTTTCTCCCTTACCCCGTGTGATTGCAGATGCTGCACAACAAGCACGTCATAAAGTGGACGCCCACTATGACTTTTTGATTAAACAGTTTGTTAACAAACTTTGGATTAAAGTAAGCAGGTTTTTATAGCAAAAGGAAGTGTGTTTTGTCTGTGAATAAGCGTGTCTCTCTGAGGAGTGTCTGTGCTGTGCCCGTGTGATTGCAGATGCTGCACAACAGGCACGTCATAACGTGGACCACCAGCATTAAGTTTTTGATGAAACACTTTGTTAACAAACTTTCTGTTAAAGTAAGAAATTTTTATAGCAAAAAGCAGTGTGTTTTCTCTCTCCCCCGTGCTGCAGATGCTGCACAACAAGCACGTCATGGTGCGTGTCGGCGGCGGCTGGGAGACCTTCGGCGGGTACCTGCTGAAGCACGACCCGTGCCGGGCGCTGCAGATCTCCCGCGCCGACGGCAAAACCTCGCCGGTGCACGGCCGGGCGCCGAGCCTCCGGGACATCCACCCCGACAACTACCTGGTGGTGTCCGCGCACTACAAAGCCAAGAAGGAGATCAAGTGAGAGGAGCTGCCGGCGGGACTTGGCGCGGGTAGGTAAAAACACTCCCCCGAGCGTAGTGAATTTAGTGAATGCTCTAAAAGGACTCTGGGAACCTGAACACAGACTGGAAATGACGCCCCGTTTGGAAGGTCTTTGGATTTAGAACTATTTATTTCTAGTACTGTATCTTTTATAGCAAATTACCCCTGATAGGTTAATTACTACAATCGGATAATAAATAGACGTATATTTTTAGCCAAATTATTACTCTTTAATATGTGAATGTATACTTAGAGCTACATAAAGGAGTGGAGCCTGTTAATGGAAGAAAATACACAATGAAATATATTTGTACGAAAATCTTATTACTTTGAACCCCTGACTGTTAGGCTAGCTGAAATATATATATGTGCAGGTGGGAAGTGGATATTTGGGAAAATTATTTGGTAATGGAATGAAATAAAAATTGACTGTTTGTATGTTTTGCAATCTTTTCTTAATTAGTAGACTATAATGGCTTATTGCATGCCAAGAAACTTCTCAAAGCCATTCCTTAAAAAAGCCCAGGAAACCCCCTCACAGTTTTTCTGTTTAAAGCTGAAGGCGATGCTGGGTGTTGGCTCGAGTGCAGATCCTCCCTGGTGTCACAGAGCTGCCCAGGGAGCTGCAGATCCTCCCTGGGCTCACAAAGCTGCCCAAGGAGCAGCAGATCCTCCCTGGTGTCACAGAGCTGCCCAAGGAGCTGCAGATCCTCCCTGGTGTCAGAGCTGCCCAAGGAGCTGCAGATCCTCCCTGGGCTCACAAAGCTGCCCAAGGAGCTGCAGATCCTCCCTGGGCTCACAAAGCTGCCCAAGGAGCTGCAGATCCTCCCTGGTGTCACAGAGCTGCCCAAGGAGCTGCAGATCCTCCCTGGTGTCACAGAGCTGCCCAAGGAGCTGCAGATCCTCCCTGGGCTCACAGAGCTGCCCAGGGAGCTGCAGATCCTCCCTGGGCTCACAGAGCTTCCCAAGGAGCTGCAGATCCTCCCTGGGCTCACAGAGCTGCCCAAGGAGCTGCAGATCCTCCCTGGGCTCACAGAGCTGCCCAAGGAGCTGCAGATCCTCCCTGGGCTCACAGAGCTGCCCAAGCCAGAGGCACGGGGAAGGGGAGGGACTGCCCCATGCAGTGCCAGCGAGGGGTGGTTCTACAGCCCAGGAGGGAAGCAGAGCCAGGGCACAGCCAGGGAGGAGCTGCACAAGTCCCTCTGGAGTCACAGAACATGGCACTGTCCTTGGATGTGAGCCTTTCCTTCCCCTTCTTTTTAATGTTGTTGCTCATGTTAAATGTGAAATGTTCATTACCCTGTAAATAGAGTCATTCACAGTCTCCTAAATCATCCACACACCTCTAATATAGCTGAAGATGTATGTGGGCTTAGTTCATTATTTTGGCTACTTTTCTATGTTTATATTTGGTAATTTATGTGCCTTGTTATGTCCTAGAAAAGTCATTTTATAGGATTGTTTCACTGACTGTATAAATTTAAAAATGAAATAAATTTTTTAAAATACTCATACATTTTGAAACTCTTATTATTTGTAATCTCATTTCCACTTGGCTGCTACCAACTAGATGCCTACAATACACAACACTGCTTGCTGCCCTAATAATGAGCTGCACAAAGAAAGGGCCAAACAGATAACACAGAAATACACAAATTTGATTGAAAAATAATTTTTCTTTCCACTGAAAAAAATTCAAACGCATCCTTGAAATATTTTTTTTGTACTGACAAGTATTTTTCTCCATTTTCTGATGTTAATTTTTTTTTTCTTATGATCTGCTCCTGTGGTCTTTAAAATTAACAGCAAAATGTCTGTGGGCTGGAAATGATCAAGACCATCTTTCATGTTCCATGTCTTATTAAAATCAGCATGTTGTGTCTCACTTCTGTGGGAAAGGCCACCTCGCCACCTAAAATACCTGCTGAATACAAACAGCAGACAAAGTAGCAGGACATCATTCCCAAGGTGCAGTCTTTTATTCTTATTTTGAAACACTTTCTGGGAAGAGTAAACACATCTTCAAGCAATAAATCTTTTGAAAAGCCATAGGAAGTCTCAGTTGTCATAGGAGTTGTCATATGTCCTCCATAAGTGAACAGAAAACAGACCACCAGCAATTTTATAAAAGATGTAGCATAGCTGAAAAAAAATCATCGCCTTAATGTAACCACTGAGAGATCTGTTTTCAAATTAAAGGGGAAGGAAAAAAATCACTTGTGAAAATGTGAACTGTTTATTTAGAAATAATGGCTAGTTTTAAAAACATAATTAGTTGGATTTCACAGAATCATTGAGGCTGGAAAGACTTCCAAGATCTTTATTTCCATCATCCAGGACTAAGTTTGTGTTGTTATTATTATGTGGTTTCTTACATATTAGTAAGTCAGAGCAGATAATTATAAAAAAGGTGTTCATAAGTTTATTTTAACAGTAAACTTCAACAGTCCCGGTAAATCCAAATCAAGATTTTAAACTAAGCACGAACCCCTTTATGTGCTTGGACTGTACCTATCAAAACAGTCTCTTTTTGTTTCGGGGTACTCAAATGTTTTTAAAAAATCACATTAAAACACTTGGTGACTTAAAACTTCAGCTTTGCCAGTTCCAGAATGCGAATATTGCCAGTTCCAGCATGGGAATATCGCCAGCACCACCTGATGCGGGAGAAGGGAATGCAGTGAGCTCACCCCTGACAATTAACAGCTGTGTTAATTACCCAGCTCAGCCTGGCCCTGATGAGCCACAGCTGGATCCAATAGAGATAAGTGTGATAAGGGGAGGGGGGCGCTGTGAGGGGCGGTTTGTCATGGAGGAGGAACCTGGAGGAGCATGAAGAGGACGGAGCCTGAGGAGGGAAAGCGTCGCTGCTGTGAGGTCAATGTGGGTGTGCAGGGAAGGGTTGGGGTCAGGGTGGCTGAGCTGTGCAGAGGAACAAACCAGGGCCCTTTTCATGCTGTGGTGAACAAGAAGTCTGTGTTTCTGCTCATTTCTGCCCTCTAACAAGAGAGCTGCTGCAACAACCCGAGGTAGAAAACATTTGTTAGGAGCCTCTGGCTCAATTTATGAAGCTAAAGCTGAGCAGCAGAATCTTGCTCCAAGACATCCAGCCCTTGTTGCAGTGATGGGGGCAGAGCAGATTTAGGTTGTTTTCCATGAAGTAGGGATTTTAAGTAACTGTTTTGCTGTGTAAATTAGCTGAAGGTCAATGCTGAGGAGGCTGAAGTTCTAAAAAGTTGAAGTGATAGGAGCTGCAACAAAGTCTTTCCTCCGAGTCCTCATAGACCAAACCCCAAGGGAGCTGCCTGTGAATAAACTGTGCTTTATCTCAACATGGATAGATTATGTAGAATTACTTACAAAAACCATTATTATTGTATGATGTCAAAAATGACTCATCATGCTGGGAGCCATTCAAAATTAGTTTGGAAATGTAACTGTGCCATGTTATTGCTCGCTGTAGGAAGCACGTTCTGTCACCTTGTTATTCATACATTACCTGGAGATTTTTTTTTCCAAGCAGGATTATTTACATCATTGACTGAGAATAGGGTTTTTCACATCTTTATTATAGGGATAACTGCTCCTTTCTTTTCCGTGCCACCTTTTTCCAACAGCAATTTAGAAAAGATAGGCAAAATATATGACAGCTAGTTAAAGGGTTGTTGGTGGGAATGAGTGAAATGAGAAGGCAGTGTTTGTGTGGGAAGGGACAGCAATTTCCTGTAACTGAGGAGTCAATCCTGAATTCAGTACAAGTGTTCACTGTAGGTCTGGAAATGAGCTGTGTGCCACAGCCCAGAGTTGCAGGAGCGTCTCCTGGAGGTGCTGACAAGGCCTTGGTTCTCTTTGGGCTCAGTGCTGTGCTGCCTCCCGGGCAGGGCAGGGGAAGGGAAGGGGGCACAGTGCTGCTGCTTGGCTCTGTCTGCTCCTTTCTTAGCCTGTGCTGGGATCACTGAGGTCAGGTGGGAGCACACTGAGGTTGATGGGGCTGGCCAGGCTTTCCCAGCCCCTGGAAAACCTGCTGGCCCTGCTTGTGCCTGATGAGCTGTGTCTCAGGAGTTCCGTCGTGTCCCTGTGCCAAATGCTGAAGTCATCTGTGTTCCTCAGGGCCCACTGTGATCCTTGTGGAGACACAGCTTCTGTGTCTTCCCCAATATCAGGACATCTGCTACCAACACTCTCTCTAGCATCATCTTTGTGTTTTAACCGTCTGGAGTGGCAAATGGTTTCACTTGGTTACTGCCACAGAGATGATGCTATCACAGAGTCAGCTTCTCAGTCCACTTTACCAGCACTGAGCTTTGCTCTCTGCAGATGCAAAAAAAAAAAGAGTTGTACTCATGTAAACAAAATATCAACTGTTTGATAATCCATGTGAAAAGGTGCATTTTAACAGCCTCTTTAACAGTAAATCTCTAGGGCTGGGGGAAATGAGGACAAAATTCCTGTTGTGGCTCGTGTTAGCTTAGTGCTGCACTGAGCAGTAAGAAAGGGAAGGCATCTCCAAGGAGAGAGCAGCTCTCATCTGCGTGGCTCTCAGCCTTGCTGTTCAGAGGTCAGGTGTACACTACTGATCTGCAGTAGCTGCTGCTTTCTCTCTCAACTGAAACAAAAACAAACCAGAATTGGTTTTATTTACCCCAGTAATTCCCAGTCAGTTGAGCCTGACCATTTGGACAGCTGCATGTGTGTGGTATAGGAATATCTCTCAAAACAGCTTTGTAGGTGATTCATGATCTAGAGCTCCACCCTCCCACAGCCTCTGATGTGGCTCCTGTGCCGTAGGATAAATCTGACATTCAGAACTAGGCCTCGTAGGAAGCACAGGCAGCTGTGGCTTTTACATAAAGGATGGAGAGAGAGAAGAGTGTGCTGAGCTTCTCTGGGCTCTTTAATGGCTTTAGAGGAAGGTGTTCATGGCACTGATGCTAGCAGAGGCTTGGGTGACAAGAGACGTAGTCATTTGCTCCCCTTGCACTTTTGGGAAGTGCTATGACAGAGAACTAAAAATGTTTCAGTCTTAACTACCCCAAGTGACCAACTAAGAGTAAGTGCTGCCTAAGTGTCTTGTAAGACACCTGCTGTGATGTTAGATTGAGATTCTCATGTCCAATTAATGTCTGAGATACTTTTTTATAACTTAGTGCATTTTCACTAGACTTAAAAAAATTATTATGACCAGTTAATACACTGAAGAGAGCAATTGCCAGGAATTAAAGGGAACTGGAGGCAGTCTTCAGCCAAGGACACAGCATTTTCAGTTCAAACACCTTTGTGTTAATATTGAAAGTTCTCCCTTCTCACCTCAATTCTGAAGGCTGAGGCAGGAAACTGTCACAACTGCACTCCCAGGACAGCACTGGGCAGCACTGAGAGGTGAAAGACAAAATTCAGAGTTCAGGGGTGGGAAAGAAAAGCCTCTGTAGTTTAGACTGGGTCAGAAATGAGGCAGTTCAGGTACTGAGCCATGCATCATGTGCACAGTGCTCTCTGGGGAAAAGAAAATGGTTTTGGCACTGTAAGTAGTACACCTAAATAACACAAACTTTTGGCAATGAACTGGCAAAGAGATGGCAAAGGAATGGTGCTCCTGTTTGTTTTGAATGTTGCTGAGAGGGCAGCATTGCCCTCTTGAGGTAATAAATGAAAACAACTAATAATAAGGTTTTTATTTTCATGTTTAACTTTTAGTGTTCAATATAAATACTTACAGACCCAAAAGAAATCCACATGACAAAATGGGAACAGTTATTACACACACACTAAAACAGCATTCTTGATCTAAGTACGCAGGATTTATAAAGGTTTCTATTTTTTCTTTTTAACTAGTCACAAAATTATTCCATTTGTAAGGACTCTACTTTTCTTTTTCTGAAAAAGGCACTAAACTCCTAAGCAGTCCAAGAGTCATTAGGAAAGAGAAAAGAAATGCTGTCATCTGCATATTCCAATACATACATACATGAAAAACTTTCTACATGAGGACTTGGAGAAAAGTTGAATTATAGAGCTTGAAATAAGCACTGAAATCAACCTGTGGGCACCTGAGCTTGCTCAGGCCAGTCACAGACAGACAGACAGACATCAAGTGACCACACAGGACACACGGATTGACTGCCTACATGGAAGGAGGACACTGCCAGCTGACAGCAAGTCTGGACAGGGAGCAGGAAAACATGCATGGAAACAAACAAACAAAATTGGCCAAACCATGGTGTTCAGAATTAGTTCTTAAGTTTCTTAGAGAATATTTGCACATCCATTGTCCTATATTGGCAAGGTACTGCTAAGTTTGCAGATGTAAACAGCAAAAGCCACAGGATGAGTAAGAGCCACTTGGCTGACGGGTTATTGGCAGTACACATCAACCATCTTCTCTCCAGAACTCCTCTTATCCAACCTGCCACTAAAAACAAACAGAACACACTCAGGTTTGTGTGAAGGTAAGGAAAGGAATGGAGAATAAATCATCTTCTCTGCAGAACTCATCTGTTACCCAACCTGCCACTAAAAAACAGAACACACCTTAGCTTTGTGTGAAGGTAAGGAAAACATCCCAAACCAACACCATAAGGCTGTCCAACTGCAATAGATTCTGAATTCACCTCCAAATTCTGAATTCACCGTTTAGCCCAGCAAACAATGGACCTGGTTCAGTGGCAATTTGACCAACTCCTGCCTCCTGGGAGGCATGAGGGCAAAGGATGGAGGTTTATGGAGCCTGGCCTTCAATGATCAGATACATCTGTTGTTTTGGAGAGACTGAAATTCTTCATTAACTCCCTGCCTGGCCTTCTGAGGTATGTTTATTTAAGTGCATGTCTGGACTGGGATCAAAGTTCTGTGGGGAGTATTTGTAATTTTCTGCTGTTGATTTACTGCAATGCAAATAGTAAGTAGTAGTAATTATTAGAATTACACATTAGAATAGCAATAGCAGTAAACCTCATCTGTGTTTATGCCAACACTGTATGTTTCTTTTGTAATGACAGACACATAGATAAACCCAAACCCATCACCCCGCTTAGTTCAAATGTTTTCTGTAAGTTGGGAAGGAAGAGACACAATCTGAACTGGCACTGGAAAGGGACACTGAGTGCAGGATAACACAGTGAGAGAGCTGTAAAACTGATGCAGCACAGATGTTGGAACTGGGAAGAAGAGGGGGGGAAATCTCTGCCATCCCTGCTGTCTTTCTGTCTAGTGATGAAGTCTCACTAAGAACACTGCATGATAATTCCACATGCTTCCAGTTCTATTCCATTTCCCCTCCTCTTGGCTTTTCCTCAAGTTATTCTATCTTGTACATGACAAAACAGCATTTTCACAGTGAAGATATGGATAGTTAAATCATAGTGCTTCTTTTTTAAACTTACTCTCAGTCCTCCTTCTCCTCCAGGACGTGAAGCTGCCATTCTTTTATCTATTTCTTCCTGTTTCTTTTTCTTCTGCTCAACAGAATAAACATTCTTAATACCTCGAGAGGAAGCCTGGGAGAAAATACATTTGGGTAAGTCCAAGTTGGCTTACAGAGAAACCAAAGTGCAAGTGTTGGCAACACTATTTTAGGATCTCTGGTTTGCATGACAAGACTGAATCACTCAGTAATGGTACTGTCACATCAAGGTGGCCCTTTCAGGATATTTCCTCTTTCTGTGAACTCTTGGTCCCAGAGGTAAGTGAGGGTGTTTTTGTTGCACTTTGTTATTACAACCAGATGAAGATGTTTAATCCTCAGATGCAGAACCAGAACTTCCCAAAAGCTCACAAAATTTTAGTTTGGTTTTTTCAGGGTCAGGGCCTACTTTACCCTCAGGAACAGGGCAGAAAAAGAGCTGTGTTAGCAGTGCTAGCCCAGGCTGTGAAGAAGTCCAACTTGAAAACGGTGAGCTGTGAGAAATACCCTGCGTGATGGTCTACCCTTCAAAATGTCACGGGGTGTGTGGGTAGCAGGAGCACCAAATGACAAATCTGTCGTGAAGTGCCTGCTTCCCGTCCTCGTGGGAACTGTTTGATGACAATCTGGACTAGATGGCAGCAGTACCAGGATTACACCTCACTCAGCTGTCACTCCAGTTATTCACCAGACTCCCTTCAAACTAGGTCAGCATGGTCCCCTGCACAGTGGTCAATCCCTAATTCAATATGTCATGTCACTAACATCCACACAAATGACAATCCCTTCTCTTCACAGTTCAGCTGTGGGCTCTGAGACACACCACTCAAAATCTACAAGGGAACAGTATGTGCTAGAAGCCTTTTTTAGAGGTATGTAAGGAAAAAACCCAAGCTGGCTGTTCTGCTAGAGCATTTGTATCCTACCTCTTCTAACTTTAGAGATATCAAAGCAGTTAAAGCTTGGCAACCTTAAAAAGATAAAAGACTAAGTTAATAGTATGTCTTTGCTGGAATCTGAACTGAAAAACATGTTCAAAGCGTTGCCTTGTTGATAACAGAACCTGCAAGTGCATACAGCTGGCATTTCTAAGAAAAGTACAAGTGCAGTACCACTTGAAATTGCCTCTGCAACAATTGTTTGACCACTCTGGTTTGAATACTCATCTCTTGTTTTTCAGTCTTAGAACAAGGAAAAAATAATGTTCAACTTGTTCTTGCAGTTCTTGGGTTGTTTTATAAACTACTGGAAAATATCTCCATCCAAAAAAGCTCAGTTACTTTGCAATGGTCTTAGAACACCTACCTAGCTGGGAAATTATTAATATATGCAAAAAAGGTACCAATGTACCACAGTAATAATATTAGGAAAGTACTTAATGACAATTCCCACAATCCGAACATGATATCCAGTGTTACCAGAGAAGCCATCCCCATAAACCAGTTATCTCAATATGATTTCAATAAATGACATTTTATCAGACATTACCTCCATCTGCCTCTTTTCAGCGGCTTCTGCTAGTTGTCTTCTTTTTACTTCCTAGATATAATGTTAAAGACAGTCAAATTCTACTTCAATATAGTCTTTGCATTCTTTTACAAGTCTTATTTTTTAAGTACGACTCAAATCTGTGATACTAACTCCCACAAAATGTCAACCTGAAGTCAATTAGCATGATGTTCCCCTGCAGTGCCAGCCTGCGAGAACGAAGTGTTTTAGTGACTAATATCGCAGAGGAGCAGCTGCTGACACTGTGCGGCTAAGCCCACCAGAAATCGCTGCTCAGCTCTTCTGCACCTGCACTCAGAGAGACCCACCCGGGGCTGAAATGGCACGCAAGGTATGAAATGTCCCTTTCGAGTCTGGAAGGGAACGCTTGCTCGTCCAGGCAAAGCGGGCTCCTTTCAATCTCCTCATGACCCCCTCAGAGGAGGGGCACAGAGCGCAGAGCGGGACTCTCACTCACCCAGGACAAGTGGCACGGAGTGGAGGGCAGTTCCAAGCGAGCATCACTATGCGCTGCAGAGAAAAGCCCAGCTTTCCCTATTTCTCGTACAAACGGGGTAAGATTGGCCGCCGATCTGTCTGAGGGGACCCCCCGGCGTCGGTGCGGGCCCAGCAGTGCCTGGGGGCAGGGCGGCAGCAGGGCCTAGGCCCGGCCGCTCGCTGCGGCTGCCCCGGGGCCTTGGCCAGCCCTGCTCCTCCCCAGGCCGGGCTCCCTTCCCCGGCACCGCCGCTGCCCCCGCGGCCCGGCCTCCGTGCCCAGGAAGGCGGACAGGAAGGCAGGCAGGAAGGTCACCGCCCCGCGCTCCCCTCAGCGCGGCGTCACCCGTAAACAGCGGGCAGGGAAGGAGCGGGCCCGGCCCCGCCGCGCCCCGCACTCACCGGGTCGGGCGTCTCCACCACGTCCTTGACGGTGCCCCCCATGCAGGGCAGGCATTGCCCCATGGCCAGCCCCGGAGCCCCGCCGAGGAGCGGCGGCCAGGCCCGCCCACGGCCCGGGCCGCGCAGGGCCCGCCCCGGCCTGGGACCGCCGCGGCCGGGCGGGGCCGGGGCGGAGGCTGGAGCGGGGCGCCCCCGGCAGTGAATTCCATGGAAGGTGGATGGGCTGTGACGGCGCAGGAGAGCAGCGCAGGTGGTTTCCCGGGCGTGCTCCCGGCAGTGAATTCCATGGAAGGTGGATGGGCTGTGAGGGCGCAGGAGGGCAGCGCGGGTGGTTTCCCGGGCGTGCTCCCCCGGCAGCCGGCGTTCCCGAGCCCCGGCCCTGCCGCGGCTCAGCCGATGCACATCGAGCTCGGTTCGAGGGGCTGAACGCGGCTCTTTCTGACTCTTCTGCTATTTCTTCAATTTTTTTTCTTAAAAGAAAGAAACTTTGTATTCCCGTTATTTATAGTAGACTCCAGCATTACCGTATTCAACAGCATTTCCTGAATTTGAGTTTTGGTGCCCATCTCAATCCCCAAGGGTATGTGACGAGTATGAAATGTATTCTTCATAAACGATCATGCAGCATCTGCCCAGTTTGCTGTCTTCCTCTGTAGTTTTGAACAAGGTGTATCTTTTTTGCACCCGTGTTCTTGTCCTAGCATTTATTTAATGAGCTTGTGATGCTATATGTTATTGTGAAGTACAAATTTTAAGTTTCTGTGTTTGTTCCCTGCATCTGTCCTTAGGCATACAATCATGTCACTTGGGTAGAATCATAGAGTAGTTTGGGCTGGAAGGGACCTGAATGTGACCAGCGAGTTCCAAACCCTCTGCCCTGGTCAGGGACACCTCTGCTCGATCAGGTTGCTCCCAGACCCGTCCAGCCCGGGCTCAGACTTTTTCCGGGCCAGGGCACCCACAGCTTCTCTGGGCATCCTCTGCCACTGCCTTACACTGCCATGGAGGAGAAGGGAACGGAGGTGACATTACCCCTGACAATTAACAGCTGTGTTAATTACCAGCTCAGCCTTTCCCCTCCATTAATCACAGGTGTATCCAATGAAGATAAGTGTGATAAAAGGGAGTGGGTCAGGTGTGAAGAGGGATGATGAACCCAAGAGGAGGAAGAGGAAGGATCCCAGAGTGAGAGAGTCACTGCTGTGAGGTCAGTGTGGGTGTGCAGTGAGAGGCTGGGGTTGGAACCTGCAGGAACAGTCTGTCTGTGCATTTAGAGCCTGCACACCAATCCCTGCAGTCAGGGTTCAGCAGGGAATAAGCAGCAGTCAGGGGCTGCAAGGGAACCCCACAGCAGGAGCTTGCTGCAGCCAGAGTCAGGGAAGGGTTGGAGTCAGGATGGCTAAGCTGTGAAGGGGAATAAACCAGGGCCCTTTTCATGCTGTGATGAGCGAGAAGTCTGTGTTTCTGCTCATTTCTGCCTTCTAACAAGAGGGCTGCTGCAGCACTCACAGTAATACAGTTCCTCTTAATACCTAGTCTAAATCTATCTTATTTCAGTTTAAAGCCATTCCCTCTTTGAAGTCAGTCTTACAATTGTACACTCTTGTACACCTTCAGCTCTCGTGTATGTGTGTACTGGGAAGGGCTTTAAGGCCTCTCTGGAGTCTGTTCTTCTCTAGGTTGAACAAGCCCAACTCTCTCAACCTGTCTCCATACTAGAGGTGCTCCAGCCGTCTGAGGGTCTCCATGGCCCCCTCTGGAGTCTCCAGCAGGTCCATGTCCCTCCCATGCTGGGCCCCCAGAGGTGGGCACAGTGCTCCTGATGGGGTCTGAGCAAAGCAGAGGGACAGTCACCTCCCTCAGCCTGCTCTCGCTCTGCTTTTCATGCAGCCCACTTGTGCTTGGCTTCCTGGGCTGCAGGTGCACATTGCTGGGTCGTGTTGAGGGTCTCACACCCATGGCCTTCTCCTGAGGACTCTTCTCAGTCCATTCTTTGCCCAGCTTGTGTTTGTGCTTGGGATTGCCCTGACCCCTATGCAGCACCTGGCCTTGAATGTCGTGGGGTTCGTAGGACCCACTTCTCAAGCCTGTGAGGTCATTAGAGGGGATTACTGGGTTGCTGAACTAAGCACTTAACACAGGTCTCAGCATGCTCCTGTCTGAACTGGCCATCAAGTCTTGCTGTCGTGATTAGAGACTGATGGAGGTGCATTAGAAGGTGGAGGAAAGGAAGCTGACCTGCTGCCCCTACCAGAGAGTCTGAGATTGTACACAGGAGTGCTGTGTTATGTTCCTGGAGCTGCAGTGGAGGTACTGCAACATTCCTGCTGCATGGTGAAGTGTGTTAGGAGTTCATTCTTTCTTTTTTTCTTTTTTTTTAATTTTTTTAATTTTTTTTTTTTAGAGTATCAAGGTGCTGTAGTTTTGTGGATTAAGTGTTCAGTATTTGTCAAGCTTTACATTAGAACTAAGGGGATCTCTTGCTTGCAGTCACTCGTCGTGTCCATCAGATGATAATGCCTGAAGGTAACTGAAATAGATTTTGCTGCAAATCTGTTAGGATTTAGAGGAAGACTGAAGTGTGCTTGGACAGGGCTCTTGAGGTGTGCTTGGACAGAGCTCTTCATGGAGAACTAGAGCTCACCTTTTCGAAGGAAGTGTGACCTGGTACAAGAGACATGACAGCAAAGATGAGTGGTTCTGTTCAAGTGTTTGTATAACTGCTGTGATTTGACACTGACTCAACTGCAGCTGGGCAGCAGAGAGAGGGAAAAAATTAACGAAGGGTTCATTAATGAGTTAGAGGAGGACCGGGAGAAATGTTTCAAGGGCAAAACAGGCACGATTTGAACTTGCAAAGTGACTTTATTGCTAACAGAATCGGAGGAGGATGATGACAAGTAAAATAAGTCCTTGAAACACCTTTTCAGCCCCTCCCTCTCCCCACCAAGAGGCACAGGGAGATAGGGCGTGGGAGTTTTGGTAGTTCATCACTGAGATTTTCTTCCACTGCTCAGGGAGAGGAGTTCTTTCCCTGAGGGACTGTGGGGTCCTTCCCACAGGAGACAGCTCTCTGTGACCCTCCCCATACTTTCCTATTTTTCTGGCCTGGATGTGCAACAGAAATAACTTCATTCACACATTGCCTGGGTTGTGCAGAGAAAATCGTTCCATCACACGTGGTACTTTACTGGATTTTTCACGTACTTATTCAGACAAAGCCCAGAGAAATTCACTGATTCAATGTTTGTTTGTCCCAGATGACACGACTGACAGTGTTTGGTTCTCTTTCTTAGATCTCTTATTGATCATTTCCCAGACCTTATCTCCCCACACCAGGGCGGGTGTTGGTGTTTGTTAATAGTTTGTGTTGATGTTTGTTAATGGTCGCTCATTTCCTGTGCATCCCCTGCCGCTCTCAGTCCATTGAGATGTTATAGCTCATCAGGCCTTGCCCAGGGAAGAGTCTCTTGAAAAGAAACTTCCATTCCCTTTCCCCTGGGGGAAGAGGAACAAAACGCCCAACTAAAGTTATTTTAAAATTTTTAGAAACTGCATCTTTTTGATAGGGAAGATATGGGCTGATGTCTTTACAAACAATTCCATGGGTGAGGGAATGGATGTTAGGGTCTCTACCTTAGAAACTTCTAGCAGCAGGTTTGTTACAGAACCCAGACAATCTGACTACTGAAACCAATGGGTCTGAACAAGCCTGTCCCTCTGAATTGTGAGGGAAATTAACTTGTTTAAGGGGGAATATGAGGCTGTGCCTTCCTAATAGCTCAGCCTGTGGGGAAAGGAAGAGGGCAATGTGTGCCTGGGAGTTTAAAAAGGAGGCTGCGCCCTCCAAAACCTGAGAGAGGAACCCACGGGTGTGTGCCCCAGGGCACTCCCTCCCTTTTTGGGAATAAAGTGGCACGACTCCTCTGCCTCCTGTATGGACACTGTCTTTTCATATTGTCATTTTCTGCACCAAGTCAGCATCCTCGCCGTAATAAAGAAATGCTTTAGTTCTCTAACACTAAAAAATGTTGTTGGAGAGTTTGGGTTTTTTTCCCTGCAGTTCCAGTGACATTTCTGCTCTGGCAAGCATAAGCTTGTGTTATATTTTGCAAAGGGACACAGTTGTTAATTTTCCTCTCCAAGGTAGACAATAATATTTCTTCACTATTGATGTGTTTAGCCAAAATTGCAGGAACCTATGTGACAAGTGCTTGAAGTGCCTTGGAATTTGCAGTAATAGTTCCATATTTCCTATGTATTTTTTTAATGGCATATAAAATCATCTTTTGCTTGCTAAGCTAGGAGTAATTAAGTAACACTGTCAATTAATTTGAACCAAAAAATGGAAAGCTTTTAATTACAAGAGTAAAAATGCGATATTTCTAAGGAGTTCTGCATGTCTTACATGTTTATATAGAATATTTCTGTAGGATCTTCGAAGTTGTTATATGTTGATATTTGATCTCTAAGTGCACATAGCAGAATAAATCAACTACAGTCTATGTCTAAGAGAAATCTACACGTGGTTCTCTCTCATTTGTTGGTATAGATGTATTATTGTTAAGATGCACATTACTCCTCTAAAGTAAACCACTGACCAACCAACCAAAACACAAAAACCCCTCCAGCTTGTCACGATCAAGGTCATTTATCCCTTGATAAATGGAGGGAGGGACAGGATGTGTTTTTATGTCTTCAGACAAGCAGCTGGAGCACAATCAGGTCTGACAAGAACAGCGTTGAAGATGAAGTGCCCAGCTCTTAATTACAGAAATTAGCCTCTTAAAAGGCAGGTTTTCCTTCTGTGCTACAAGCGTTTACTGCTAAGCATTGTCTTCACAGTGATGCAGTTGTACCGATGGAGAAATTCGGCCCAGAATGACCGTGTTGTGCGTGGGTGATGGAGCACTGCCGTACCTGCAGGTGACCTGTACTGAAGTCACCCAACCACTTGTGCAGATATTCTCCATGCCAGTCTGGTGAAACCAAGAAGCAGCAGTCGGCCTCTCTATTCCACCCCTCCCTTCCCAAAGAAAGAGGCAGAGCAGTCATAGAGTTGAAAAATACTTCCTCAAGTTGCAAAATTTCATCAGGTTACTTAAGGTTGCTCAGCATTTTTTACTGCTTTGATGCAGAGGTACCTTCCCCTCTGTTCCACCCTGTATGAATGCACGTAAAAGTAAGATGAGAGAAGTATTAGCTGCTGATACATGACTCTGAAATGCCTGGTAGACTGGAAAGGCTGGCTTTTTCTCGAAGAGAAAATTACAAGCTCATGGTTCTTCTTATGACCTTTTTACTATGCTATCATAAGTATCCATGGTAACATGACTGTTCATTCGAGCTGGTACACAGCATCAAAATAACAATAAATACAGATTTAAATTAATGGTATTGAGTAGGGTGTGTGCCAGGTGTGCTGAAAAAGACTACTAGAGTTAATTATTTTTGTTCCTTTTTGGCTGTGTATATCACCTTTTTTTCTTTTTGCCTCCCATCATTCTCAGTTTGCTGTTGAAGGATAAAATTTATTGATTTTATTTGTGTTCACCATGTGCTTGTCTTAATAAAGGACAATACTAATTTTAAAAAGTCTCCCATTGATTTCAAACAATGAATTTTTCTTTTCTGTGATCAAATACAAAATTACTCTGTAATAAACAGCTGAATGCGATGAGTAACCAGTTTAAACTAAAGAAATTTTTATTTTATGCCTGTGATGCACGATGTAGTTTCTGGATTCCTTTTGTAAGAGCAGAGAAGCACATGGGTGACCAGATATCTTTGTTGTGGTGACCAAACTTCCTTCACTTGCAGACAAGTTTGTTCAATTGCGGTTTTGTGGTATTGTGGAGAAAGATTACTTCTGTTTAAATATTGTACCTTCGTATGATTTGCCATCAGATGAACTTGTGTTACGCTAGGCAATTATGTACACACTGAAAACATGTTTAACCAGTGCTGATTTATGTAGTTTATGATTAAGATCAGGAGAATACAAACACAGCAAACGGAAAAGGGACTTTATTTCTTTCCAGGTCTTGTCCCTTGTTTCAGGTGATGAAGAGCTTGTAGAGATGACATTGTTCTAAATCCTGTTTTGGAAGCTATTTCTGCTTCTTACCTTCAACTTGAGGTGGGATGAACGAACACCTGATTGAAATAGCGGCTTGTGTCTTGGTGCTTCGCAGAAATGACCCTGGCTATGCTGGTGGTGGCTTGGAACAGCTCCTGCCTCCGCATCCCCTGTCTGGTTTATAGCCACAGCACAAAAAACACTGACTGCTAAATCCCGGTGCTCTTTTCACTGCAGCTCTCCCACCCTTGTTTCTTTCTTTCCTTGCAGGAAGGCTCTGGGGCCTCGGCGCACAGGCGGGAGCGACGGGCAGCGCTGCCCGCGGGCCGCCCCTGAGGGGCGCGTCTGGCGCAGCCTGCGGCCCGGGCTGGGGCTGCGCCGCCTCTCCGCTGCCATCGCCGCCTCCCTCCCGCAGCTCAGACCCGCCCGGCGCTCCCTCCTCACGCCGGGTCTGTCTGTCGGTCTGTCGGTGTGTCGGTGTGTGTGCTCGGGGCGGCCCCCGCGGCGGGCGGGGACGGTGGCTGTGAGGGATGGAGCGGGCCGGGATGAGATCCATCGCTGCGTGCTGCCTGCTGCCGCTGCTCGCCGCCCTGGCCGGGGGCTCCGGGTGAGTACCCACTGTGCTCCTCACAGTGCTCCTGCTTTGTTTCCTTTTTCATATCCTGTGCTTTGAAGTGGTGCAGGCTGCAGCTTTTACTGGGGTGTTAAGTTTAGAGCAGAGGTTGTCTCTTACCTGTCTCGCTCCTGCTCCTGATCGTCTCAAGATTGAACGTTCCCTTGGTGAGGTGTTTTTATTTGTTGTTCGATTGTATGTGTTGTTGGTTTGTTTGTTTGAGGTTTTCTGTTGGTTGAGGGGGTTCGTTTAGAATTCTTTTTTTCTCCGTGTGTGTTGGTTTTTCTTTTTTTTAATGCTGAGAAGAAGATGCTCCTGTTTGACTTGGCCCACAGCTTGTGGGATGTAACAAGGCAGTGACAAATGTGAGCTTTATATACAGGGCAGTTCAACCAGACAGACTCTATTTCATTGTAAAGGGAGGCAAACAGCTGAGACTGAGAATAGCTAACATTTTCCCTTATAGAGTGCAAAAGATTTTAAAACACTTGAACATGCTTATCTCAGTTAGGATTCTATATCTGAATATAGACCCAGAGCTTACTTGTTTTGTTTTTACTGTAAGATATTGTAGTGTTATTTCAATGTGAGTATATGTATAAAAAGTTGCTGCAATCCAGGGTAATTCCTTTCTATGAAAGTGTAAGTGTGAGAAAATATGAACAAAATCTATTGCAGCTTACAAAGGAGCCTGATGTGCCCATGCAGCGTTCTGATCAGATAATGCGTTCTGCTCGCTTGCTCAGAGATAGTAAATTGTCTGTGTTGTCAGTTTGGTATGTTCAGCAAAGAAAAGATAAAGCTGAGACACGTTATCCCATTGTCTTGATGTACACAGATGAGAAACTAATGTTGGGTACAGAGCAGATCTATTATGATATGCATTGCATTTAGACTGCTCAATTTCAAGTTCCTCATCAGTAAATCAAATTCTGACTGTGGTATTCCTCTGGTGTGTTAGAATAATAACACAGAAATAAGTCTGTAGTAAATAGTCATGAATCTATAAAGCGTGTTCTTGGAGGATATATGCATGTACATTTTTCAGGGAAATGTGGCTTTCTCCTTTGTGCTGTGTCTCCTCCTGTAAAATGGGCATCAAAGCAGCCTTTTGCAGAAGCACTGCGTGTTTTAAGGCTTATTTGTTCACTGAGATATGAAAAGAAAAGAGAAAATCTGTGCCTGCAACATAGTCCAAGTAAAGGACAGCAGGAGCTATGTACACGGGCAAATAATAACTGAAAATCCCTGAATGGGAAAATGTCTGAATGCTGGGAGACATTAGGAAATTGTATCAATTATCCAGTACCTTCCTTACTTTTTGATGGGTTTTTAGTGGCCCAAGGAGGGTTTTTTTTTTTTTGGTAACATTCCTGGCTAGGGGTTCCACAGTGCTGGTCCGTATGAACCACGTTGATGTGTTTGGAATATAGCAGTTGGAGGAATATGTTGTGGTTCAGTTCTTTTGATTTAGTAAAGATCTAAGGAAACCTTCACTAGCAGTCATGTCAATTAATTTGGATTAATAATTTTATGCTCATTGAAGAGTGATGCATCCTTGGAAGATGGAGGGGAAGCACTGAACCAGTTTTTGCAGATGCGGGTTTGTATCTTGCATGAGCTTGTGCAGATTAACCTGTACTGAAAAGAGATATAGAAAGCTTAAAAGCTGTCAGAACCTTCATGGGAATCAAGGTATTTAGTGCAGAGCCCTCAAAGTGAGTCCTTATCTTCTTGAGCAGATGTTAGCAGTATGAGAAATGAAGCGTAGTTAATGCCAGATAAACCTAATAAATTCAAATGCTCCCTCAACTTTCAAAAAACAGTTGGAAAGAATGTCAAGAAGTTGAAATTGGCGTGTGGATGCTAATTATGAAAATTACAGTTCTGAGGAGTATGTGTATTTTCATAAGAGCACAGTGTTGTGGCCTGTGATGCTTTATGTTCTGTGTGCTTGAGAGATGAAAATGGCCAGTGGGGGAGAAATTCCAGTTGAAATTGCACCCAAGTAGAGTATGTGTTGCAAAGTGAGTTTTGGTACAGACTGGTTGTCCAGTTACAAAAGGAGACTGAAACTCTGTTGTAGAGTTGGAGATTTATACAAGTCCTGCTCTGCTCTCTTCAGCACTCACTTGGTTTTTAACTGGCTCTGTAGAGGATGCAGGAGTTTTTGAACAGCACATACTGGAAGTTTCAGAAATGCAGAGCTGTCAACATGCCCTTTACTGGGAAACAATTATGCTTTAATCTCCTTCAGCAGCAGGCACTTCTGGCTCTGGCAGTTAATACTTATTGTAAACCTATGGCTGGTTCAGTGGCTGGACTCAAAAAGGTTGGTTTGTAGGACCGGGTTTTTTGCAAATCAGCAGGGTACAATATCTTACCATGTGGAATTGCTTAGCTAAGGCAAAATACTATCTTTGCAGGACAGAGTTTTCCATCATGAGGATTTATTTTTTTTCAAGTTTGTGCTCTCTTTCATACATTGGTACTGAAATGAGGGAACAGAGTACTTGTTACCAAGGTGCAGCTCCTGGGTTTTTGTCCCTTGTCAGGCAGTGATGCCATCTTTTTGGCATCATGTCGTGGTCATAGTCTTGAAAGATCTCAGCTTGTCTTCAAGCCTAATGGGAAACAAATATTAATTCATGAGCTATGTCAAGGCAATATATAATCTTTTCTTATTTAGTAACATTGTTAAGAAGAGGAAAGTATACAGCCATCACAATTATTTCATAATTGTATATAACTTTCAAACTTGGTCTAAAATCATACCTGCTAATCAAATGCCAATAAACTCACTGAAAGTTGATGGTTTTATAATGAACAGCCTTTTCTGCATTATCTGAACTGGATTTTGGTGTGGCTTTGAGACACAGTGATAAGTCTTAATCATATTTCTGGTCGGCTGTAGTGCCAAAGAGGTCACAAGATTGAATTGGTCTTTCCAGTTAAACATGTATGTTTTGATGGCACAAGTAAAAGTTACTGCTCTAAAATCAGTCTCTTACAATGTAAAGTGGAACATTTTTGAACACTAATTTAGCTCAGTAAAAATTATGAAATTTGTTTTCTTGGCCACTTTTATATTTCTTTTGACATTTCAGTTTTGGCAGATTTAATGTGATAGATCTTATGTGTTGATTTTTTTTTCAACTGGTGCTGAAGACACCACAGAGTAATCAGAAATTACTGCCCTGAGAGTTGATGGAGTAGACGCAGTGTACAAAAAGCTCTGTGGCCACTTGTGTGCTTTTGTGGCCCAGACACCTTAGAGCCTGCCTGGAGTGCTGCTTGTAAAAGGGAATCCTACATGAGGGCAGTCATTGGGGTCAGGAACGGAGGGTTATGGTGCAGATGATGTTGTCTAATGGGACCTCCCTACTTTCAGCTAAAAGGACAGTTTTCTGAATATTATTTGAAAATTACCATTGAAATGCTGTATACCAACATTTTTTTGTCTAAACAAAAGTACAACTCCTTAGAAGAAGCCTGATGTGAAACAGAGGTTTTTTTTTTTTTTTTTTTTTTTTTTTTTTTTTTTTTTTTTTTTTTTTTTTGTGGCAGTGCATTCCTTTCTGTCCACATGTGGAATATGACGACGATACAAGACACTGAATAATTTGATTGAAGTAGAATGCTTAATAGCAGAGAACAGGACCATAAACCCAACAAGATACACTTCAGTAACGATTGTAATACTTCTACTACAGCAACTCATTAAATACATGTAAAAATAACAGGGCTGTAAAAGGCAGAATTTTTTATTTGTAGAGAAGTAGCTGGTGGTCATTTTTTTTTTCTAAAAGTGGAGTTCATTCCCAGTCTTCCTACAATGGTGTTACAAAGCAATCTGTAATACAGTGGCTTCAAAGTAACACATTGTCTGTTGTCTGTAGCAGAATGAAAGTAGTGTGCTCATTTCAAGTTGGTTAATGAATGTAGAGGTGTTGATCTGGTGTATGTTTATTGTTGGAAGTGATAAAAATACCATGAATTTCTTAATTAAGCTTGAGAATGGTTTAGCTTTCCGTGCATGTATTTCTAAGGTCAGTTATTTTCTTTGCGTTTGTTGGGTTTCATAATTATTTTTTAAGGGATATGAAGATAATTTCCCTCCTTTCAGATAAAGATGTGTAAATGACTCAGGCTGTGACTTCAGGAAAAGATAAAGAGGATCATGTCTGATGTTACTGTACTGGTGTGGAGTGGCAGAAAGTTGAAAAGCCTTGTTGCTAGTTTTTAACACCTTTTTGGTCTTAAAAATGCTGGGCTATAATCAGGTGTTGAAAATAGCTGTTTTTCATTTAGACTGATGTGAGAATAGATGGAACCCTTCCTTACAGACTTGGAAGTGAAGTATGAGGCTCCTGGAATGTTAACATTCCTGGCTGTAGCCATCCTAACATTCTCTCTGGCAGGTGGCCAGAACTGATTCTCATTTGTGAGAGCTCAGACTAAGGTCCAGTAGTGTCCCTTCTCTTCCCCACAACTGAGGAGGAATTCTGCAGAGTGGTAGTATGCTACTTCTTTAGTAGAAAATACAATACCTTTTTTTTGCAGTAGGTTTTAATATGCTTTCTGAGTTCTTTCAGAAATGCAAGGATAATAAATATAATTTTTCTCCTGCGCGGAGTTGACAATCTTGTTGTCTGAATTTTCTGGGCCCTGAAAGCTTTCTGATTTCTACCAGTGGGGATGATGATGATGTTTGTTGGGTTAATGGCTTGTAAGGATTTATATCTGAGGTACAGACGTGGTATTTAGGATGTGACTTGGGGCTGTGTTATACCTGCACACTATGTGCTTTTGTTGTGCACTGTGTATAAGCACAGTGGGTGCTTCAACCAGTGGTGCAGCTCCACCATTTCATGGGATGTCTTTGGCTTGATGGCTTTTTTCTGATGACTTAGAAGAAAGTGCCTAACACAGCAAACTAGAAACTACTTGCACCTTGCTGCCAAAGGGACAGAGAAAAATGCATTGGCAGTATCTGTGGTGCTCCAGATATCTGAGATCATGGACCTAAACTAAAAATCCAGAAAGAAAGTCTGTTTGGCCAGAAAAACAGAACAAAAGAAAATTCTTTTGTGATGTTGAAATTCTGCTTGTTACACTATGTATAATGCATTTCTGCCCAGGAGATTTGCTGTGGAGTTACTTTTGACTTTTTCATGTATTCTTTGTGTTTAGAAAAATTAGAATACTGGCACTTTCCTGTGTCTCAAGTTACAGTAAGGACAGAAGATAAGGATATCTTAACCTAAATTGTAATCCCTTTTTCAGTGAGCTTGTGTGCTCAATATTATTTTCTATATTTAATAGGAAACTGTTCACAGACAGTGTTCCTTACGATGTACCACTCTGCAGACAAAGAAATCTCACTTATGCCACTTGTCAAAGCAGTGTTTCTTCCCGTTGTCTATTCTGCACAATGGATGCACCATTTGTCTTCTAAGGGTCAGACTGTAAATGTTCTCTATTTGGAGTCAAGTAATACGTTTGTCAGAAAGCAAACAAGATGTTTTCATACCATCCTTCAGTCTGAACACTGTGCAAAGGTTTAAGATGTGTATTGTTGTATTTGCTATTTCCAGCACATTGGAAGGCAAGTACCTTTTAGAAATACTGAAGAATAAACAGGACATTTCATCAAGTAGCAATTTTTATGTGCTATTCTGGTTTTCATTACTCTCTGTCTTTACTCATCTTACTCTTTACATTATTCCAGTGGTTTTTTAATGTTTGCTTTTACTAGTTTTTATCTTAGCTATGTTTTTGTAGTGTTCCCTCTTAAGTTTCTGCTGTACTTGTAGATACAAGCAATACTTCAGTCAATCATTAGAGAAATCAGTACATGAATCTTACAAGCTGAAGAAAAAGGTATTCTTGGTATCTTAGTTGTTGATATTGATTAATAGTTTCTATGGAAAAAAGCAGAGTTGTCTCAAAAATTCTGGTGTGGTTTGTGTTCATGTGCTGTCTTAAGAGGAAAAGACTCATTTGCTGCCAGCTAGTGCCTATTCTATTACCCAGTGTGTTGGTTTTTCGAGCCTTTTACACGTTCTTGTTATTATTTATGAATTTGGTCAATTTGTGGTCAGTTTGCTTGCAGGAAATAGGTTTTCTTTGCATTTGCCAACTACCAAAGTGAAAGCTGCTTGAAAAACAAAGTAAACCTACTTTGCACAAATGGAAGCACTTAGAAAATGGAGCATGTGTTGGCTGAGTCACATGTAATTGCAGAAATAAACCTTTCCCTTTTAGCTGGAGAGGGAACTGCAGCAGAATATCTAATGTCTCCATAAAAACTCCTCCAGGCCACCACACTTCTACCCATGACCCAAATACATGCTTTTGCTTTGACAGCATCACAACACCTTCTGTGCAAGAACAGGGAAACAGGGATTTGTGGTGGGGCCCAGTGAAATCATCCGTAAATCATCAGTAGTTTCTATGGGTGTTCATATGACTTGTTTTGAAAGTGGGAGGGAAGACAAACCTGGTGTAAGTGGTAAACAAAATAGTTTGCTCATGGTTTATGTAGTTGAATTCTGTCCAGCTCTTCAGGTGATTGTGTGTTTTTGTGGATATGAGTGACTACAGAGGTGGGAGCTGTGACTTTGTCCCTCGGAATTCCTTGGTGAACCCAGAGCAGCAATAAGCCCACAGTTACACCATATATGTGTCACCCTCGTCATGTCTGAATGATTTTGCAGCCATGTCTTTGTTTTAGGCTAATCTGTGACAAACATGGGGGGAAAACCTGAGATTTCACTGAAATGTGGGAAGAAAAAAATACGTGATAAAATGGAGCTGACAAGACTGAAAAGCAGCAGCTGTGCTCTGCATAGCATTAGATTGCTAAGGAAGCTTCTTCCTCCTGAGGCAATATAATGAAATGTGTGCTTGATGTGTGAAGAGAGAGTCTCTCTCTTGAACATGGAGGAATAAAATCCCTTTTCTACTGCTTCACTTAGGTTTTTTTGCTATGAAATATTTTGCAGGACGGGGTGAAACTCAGCAAGAGTGCAAATCAAAGAACTATGTTTAGTAGCTGAACTTTTGAGATGCCATGCTGAAACTAATCAGCTGATAATTAATTGCTGTTTTCAGTGCCAAAATGTCCAAAATAGCCACTGTATTCTTCCTACTTATCCATGGCTGGCATAGTCCATCAGTCCTGCTGTACTTCCACCCCTCTGTGCTATTGGGAGTACAGAAGGTGCTGGTATTTCCTCCTCTGAAATTAGCTACTGTTGATTTTGTTGCTTTTGGTTTGTTTTCTTGCCCCTTCTGTGAAGGGAGCCAACATTGGCCAAGGGACCAGATATCTCTGAGAGGCTTAATACCTCTAATCTGCCATGGATTTTCTTTCAAGTGAGCTGCAAGAGTCTAACCTGATAACTTTGAATTTCAGAAGGGACAGCTGCTTGACTCCACTAACCTTTTGAAACTCTGAGTGTAGACGAGAGCTGTGTTCTTAAGGTGCTTAGTGGTGTGGGGGATAGCAAATAGCAGTGGTTCTTAGGAATCCATCCTGACCTCTTTTAGCAAGCTTACCCTTGCAGCTGTCTTCCTTTTACCCTCAGCCGAGGAATAAGATTATTGGGCTTAATACAAAGGGTAATTAATCTGTAACCATGGTGCCTCAGCGACAGCGAAGTGAGGAGGGGTCAGAACCCATTACAGCATTGCTGCCTTCCTTCTGTTTCCTGGAGCATCTTTAATACTGCAGTTAGTGCAGCCTGTGCAATTGAATTTAGTGAAAAATCAGTCTCAGATACCGCAGTCTGTGAGATCCCTGCACTCCTGTCTGAATATATATGAATATATATGCATTCATATATGAAAAACCCCACTGTCCTCAAGTGTATAGATAGTGAATAGAGACTCATCTGCTTTTTTGTTGGCTTGTGAAGCCACTATCTCCTCTTCAGTACACAGATGTGCTGTATTTGGCTCATCAAAGTTCATGAAAGCAGACATTTAATTTAATTTGATGTGGTTCTTTAGCTCTGTTCCTTTTTCAAACATCCTGATTCTTTCCCTAATTGTGCCTCAGCTGGAGCTCTTTTGGCACAAGGGCAGATTGTTATCTGTTCCTGGCCACAGAAGGAAATAAAATGCTGTAAAAATTAAATAGGAAGATCAGTTTTAAAGAAATAATAGTTGGTCCATTTGACTCAGAAAACCCCTTGCATTTCTATCTGTTTAGTGCCATAGTGTGTGGTATTGTCAGTTTGAAATGTACCTAAACTGACAAAATTGAAATAGCTTCTGAAAATAGCAAGGAGAAAATACAGGACATGTATACCAGAGCTGAGGGTTTAAGGAATATCTGTTTGTTTTGTGTGAGATGACTGGCTTCACTGGCATATAAAACATAATAGTAAATGTTGAAGCCATTCCCATCAAATAGGTGATGTACAGAAGTCGATACTACACTCAGGTGTAAATATTTTAGTGTTCACTCACATCATGTGTTTCTTTGCTGCTTAATCCTGCTGGTAGTGTCACGTGTTAAAATGGTGTTTTTAAATGTAATGAGAAACTGTTCCCAATGCTACTCAGTAATTGGAGGAACTTGGGAGTTTTTATCACACTGCCTTGGAAGCAGTATGGATTAATTTTATCTGCCTTAATTCTTTCTGTGTTCTCGGGAATTAAAGGATCCTTAGGGTGGCTTGCGCCTTTTGTGTAAAGAAAATTCAGTGTCTCTAACAGAGTCTTGGTTCTTGTGAATATTTGCAAGGACCCATGTGAAAAAATAAGTGGATACGTTTTCAGAAGTTCAGCTGCTGAGAAGCCAGAAGCAGCCAAACATTCATATCTGAGCAGTTCCCTCAACCAGCTGATTTTCAAGGAAGCCTTTCTGCAAAATCACTTTACTAAGTCAGGTTTGTGAATGGCCAGAGCCATTCTGGGACCTGATAGGATGAGAAGATATGAAAGGAGGTGGAAGGAGGGTGGAGGGAAATCAGTCTCATTTTAATGCCTGTTAGAAGGAGGCAGATAAAAAGGGACATTATAGAGTGAATGAATAAGTTGAAATGTTGGTGCTGTTCCAGAGACGTGCTGTTTACCTGTATCTTACCAGACACTCACTGTGGCTAGGTACTGCTCTTTCTTAACAAAGATTTTTAAAAATGCTGTTTGTGTAGACAGTGTTGGAGAAGAGGTGACTTGTTATGATTTTCCTGTCACTGTTCAGGGCTTAGAAGTTACTATATTGACATAGCTTTCATTCTTTAAAATAAAAGCTTAAAATTGGTTTTGAAATAGGTCAAAAGTCTCCTAATAAGAAAGCAGTAAAAAAACTAGCACTTGCACTTCCATTTTTGGGCAATAGAACAGGTTCTTGTGCTACAGATACCTATGCTCCATACATTTTAAACTTCATAAATTATATGTACCTTGTGCTAACGTAAGGGTAAAACGTTTGGGGTTCTACCGATAACACTGGATTTTAGGTAGTGTATCTGTGTAGGGTGGAAATCTGAGTGCTCATTACTAATGAGGGTGGAAAGAACTCCTGCCTGATTCTTGTTAATTTAATGAAAAGGAGTGGCAGTAGGAAAGCCTCCTCATCTGGAGTAGATACCAAAATGTCATTGTGGATGCTGATTAAAAGAAATTAAAAATGCAAAATTGTGATAAATTTCATTGGTATATTTTTCATATATACATCTGCTTCTGCAGAATTAGGTACCTCAAAACAGATGAGTTTCTTTTTCAACAGCTAAGGCATCAAATTAGACTGTACTTCTGCAGATAAACATACCAAATTGTTTCTACAGATAACTTTGGGTTTTAATTTTTATAATCTGCCACTTCCTTGAAATGCAAGCAATTGTATTGGAGACAAGAACTGTCTCTGGCAAATAGATTAACCTGAAATTATTCTGCCAACTTCCACGTCCTTTTCAGTCTAGATGATTTGTGGCAAATGAAGTGCCTTATGTTGGGCTTCAAATTCTTATTTGTGTGGAGGAGAAAAGTGAGATGATTACTTTTCCTATTTTCTTTCCTTTATTCCGGAAATGGGTCCCAGGGCTGCAGAGGTCTTTGGTGGGCTTGATCCCCACCTTTATAGTCCGTGGCCACTTTTCAGCCTCATTCCTGCTCTTGAGCTGCACTGTCATTGTGCTTGTCTCCAAGAATTCTAGAGTAAGGGTGTTTGTCCTGGAGAAGCCCTGCCCTCTGCATGGCCACTTCTGCAGCAGCCCCTTTTTATTCCCCACACTGTGCTGAGACACACACGTTCCACATCCTGGGGGGTTCTGCACAAGGTTCTGGGAGTTTGCCTCGTTCCTGACGTGTAGCCTTGAGAATGTTAAGTGGCTTGGCAGGATTACACTGAAGTAAAACTTGAATAACAGCCTGTAGCTTTAAATCAATTATTTGAGTACCTTCAGTAATTACTAAATAAATCACACACTTGATCCCTCTGTAGTCCTTGTAACATCCACTCAGTTCACTGAATCCCCACTGATGATAGAATAACTTGGTAGCATCTTCCTAGCACGTGTGACAAGAGAATAAGAAATGGGCATTCAGTTTAGCAACACCTGAACCAAGACAACACTCAGATTTTTTAAGAGAGACTTCTTCTCTTATTTATATGCAAGAGAGTTACAGACTTTTTTGTAAACTCAGCCTTTGATAATTAGCTCTTACTTCTCTAAAGCAGAAAATCTCAGAGTTCAGGCTTCTGGTGTTAAAGTTGGATTTTTAACTTTTGTCTTTTAAAATTTGTTTCATATTTAGATCCTTGAAGTACTGACAGATACAGTGAGTGAATTCTACTTTTTCTTTCTTTCTAGCCTTTATATTTTGTTCATGCACGCCTGATTTACTACTCACTTTGAAGTCCATGGAGCAGCAGTAACAGTGGAATGCATAATGTACAGATCTGACTTTTTGTTGGTCAGCTGGTTTCTTGTTTTCCAAGCAGCTAGCATATTTACTTGAGTTCTATGGGACAGGTATCTTGTTTATTTAATTGTGGGGAAATGAGGTGAAAAGGGACACTCTTGATACAAGGTTTTGTCACTTGTGTTATGGAAGTACTCTGTCAGGCTTTGCCCTCTCCCCATTTTGTTTTTAGTGTTTGCTATGCTGAAGGATGCTGTTCTTCAGCAATTTTATAACGTTTGATTTGTGTAAGGAGTACAAGAATTGCACAAGAGCTCTCAGGAATACAAAGCTTTCTAACTTACCTTCCTTTTATGTTTCTCTGAGAGTCATTCTGGGAAATCAAAGGCATTATTCCTCCAGGTTTGTGGGGTTCTGGTATTACGTACTGTGAGTACTGGTAGCTCACATAGATGTTCCTGATTTGCTAGTAACACTGTTAACCAGAGCCAGGGTGAATGAATCTTCAGAACCTTAATTTGTGTTTATAATTGTGCCATTTAATACAGAATATAATGATCTTGACCTTTGTGCACAAGGATAAACTAATCCTCAGGTTTGAGTTGCCTCACTGTATTTGTTCTTGACTAAGCAGTTACGTTGCTTTCAGCATGGAACAGAAGCGACTTGCTAGACTTGATCTCAGACAGTTTTACTTTAACTAATTCTGGTTTTTACACAGTTATTAAGATTGTAGACTGTGAAGGATACCATGAAAATAGACCTGACTTCGACTTTGAAGTTTGATTCAGGCTGGTATTTGTGAAAACAAACGAGCTGGGAAGATGCTTATTTCTCTCCACCATTATGGACTCCTCACTTTCAAGCCTGTGTGTAAGAGGCTGCAGAAATAATTCTTATAATTTCTGGGAAGATGTTTTGCTAAATGTATATATATATATATATATATATATGTATATATATGTGTATATATGTGTAGAGGAGAAAGGATTAAGTATATGCAAATACTTGTAGAGAATTCAGGGAGTGTACTTAAAAATGGAGGAGAGAAAATTCCACTACATAAAGATTTGGAGTTGCCTTTGTTATGTTGGGTATTTATTATTTTGGTCCTACCGTCACTTCTCCTAAGTGAAAATGTTGCTTTTTGTGTTTCACAGTGGCTTGGCTGTTGCTTGTAATAATTATTTCTGAGAGAGTTATTCAGCTTTGAAATAAAAAATCTCTATTGAATTTTGACTGTTGAAGAGACCATACTTGAAACTCTTTTGTTGTGAATTAAAAAGAAAAATTGTTTGAACAATTTGAACAGCAGATAACTGTACTGATGAGCTTCTCTTGTAAGGTTTTGTTAATGATCTTATCTGTGATGGGGGTAGAGGGATTGACCTGAAAGTGAGGAAATATTGTGCAGAAGTTTTGTATATGTTAGAAAACATTTTTATTATTCATATATTAACAGGAGTATTAACTTCCAGTAGCTTTTTGTTATTTGTGTTTTTTCATAAGTTGATTGTGTAGATTATGGTTGCTGTGGTGTAGAAATGGATCAATGCTGCTTTCCTTTATTGCAAAAACAGGTCAGCTCCAATTCTTTACATTTCAAGGCAGCAGAACAGATTGACTCTTGCAAATAACTTCCATCACATTCTCGGTGGTTTTTTTGTACAATCAGCCAGTTTTGGATGACAGAGGGCAAGAAAAAGGGTTTGATTGTTAAATGAACTGTTTTAACACATATGCTATTAAAGTAATATGAGATTAAGTAGGGATTAGACATGGAATGAGAGAGGTATTATGTAGATAAACAGATTTTTTTTCAGGGTTTTTGTTCCTTTCAACTTAGTGGCTGATCATTTGGTTGAACGTCTTTGAATTTTTCAGAGAAATGTTTCCTAGGTAGTACTAAGATTTTTTTTCCTAAACCAAAAAAGGGGATTTTTGGTGGGTTATGAACAGTTTTTGGTTTTTAGGGGGGAGGTGGATGTGTAGGTTGCTTTTGTTGTTGTGTTTTGGGTTTTTTCATTATTGAAGTTTTTTTCTTTGGAGGAGGTTGTAATGTTTCTGACTTTGGGGGATTTCTTTGGAGAGAGCTGTTTTTGCTGTGTAGAGGGAAGGTTTGCTGTCTGGAGCATTTTTGTTGGTAGAGTAATTCTTATTTAATGAATGGCTAACAAATATAATGAAAGCTGGCTTTTTTTTTCCCTTCCTTCTCCATATAGGTATTCATACGAGTGGTTTATGGAACTAGTGTAGTTCTGTGGAAGTGTGCTTGTGAGATAGTTTAAGGCAGAAAATCCTTAGGGCTCTCACTGAAGGCTTAAGCAGCTCGACTGCTTGAGTTGTTGAAATTATGCAGCAAAAATCCTTCGTGTCCTGGGGTTGTTCTGGTCCTTCAGCAGGACGGGAGGTGTTCAGCAGTGCCTCTGCTGGGCTTCTCTGCTCGGCTCTTTCTGTGGTTTCTGTGGATCACTTCGTCTTGTTTGGCTCCACATTAGGTTTAATCTTACTGTAAAAATGCTCTAGAAATGTAAAATGGGCTTCAACTTGCAAATTCATATATTAGAAACATCAGAAAGCCAGCCAGCTAGTTTTGTTTCCACCTGTTCCATTCTGTGGTGTTTTCTGTATTTCCTCTCAGAAACCCCCCTGGCACAGAGTTACTTAAGGACTGAAGTAATTTTAATCTCTTGAGAGAATAATAAAGTACAGGAAAAATATCAAATAGTACAGAAAATAAGAATTCAAACAGTGTGGGATGTATTCCCAATTCTGCTTTTTTTTTCTGAGATTGTTATTTTTTGTTTATTTCTTCTCGCTTTTCTGCTGTTCCTTAGTGTATGTTTATGAAAAATGCATGAGGGTTCAAAAGCATTAATAAACCAGACAAAATGCTGCACATAGGAGAGGACGTGAATGTTGTAGTGGTAAAATATGAACTAGCAGACCAGCTGGAAATTGAGTTAGAAAAGTACCCCAAAGATAGCAAGTTCATTGCAGGGCTAGAACCAAGCTGCTTTTTGGTTTGGGGTTAATCTGGAATCTCTGTATTCTACTGCAGAAAAATGGTAGTTTCAGGTCCAGAATCAATTGTACTTTTAGAATACATTTGGATTTAAATGAAATGCATCAAGCTCAGCAAGCAGTTTGAGGCCTGTAATACTTTTCATACTAATGTATTTGTAAGACCTTTATAAAAATAGTATTTTGAATTGTTGGAATTATTGCTGTGTATTGTTATATTGAGTCCTAAAAGTTAGACCTTACTTGATACTCCAGAAGTTGTTCAAAAATTCAGTTTTGGAACACAAAATGGGCTTGGTTAAAGATGAAAAGTGAAGTTGTACTTTTTTTTATAATTCTTCTTAGTAGGGAGATAATTTTCCATGCTTTCCTTAAGGAAGCACTAAAAGCCGTACAAGAATTGCTTTATATTGTGTATGTATATTCTGTGTAAATGTGTTTATGAAAACATCCCATGTCCAAAAAGTCTGCACAAAGTCTCCAAACTGCTACCCACAGGAGCTGGTGCAGTGCTATTTACATTAATAGAAATATGTGACGGATCTGAATGACATCACAGCATCCAATTTTTGGATGTTCTGTGTTTAAAAATGGACTGAGTGTACATCTGACTGTGGAAACCACTGGAGTGTGTTGAGTTTCCACCCCTAAACAAGCCACAGTTGGTGTGTGTGTGCAGGGATGGATTTTGGCTCTCTCCTGAACCTGGGAACACGGGCAGAGGCAGAATGGGCTGTCAGGAAGATCAGCAGTGCAGGCAGCAGAAGAGTAAAAACCTGGGCCTGAGGCACGAGGTGAAGCAAGCATCCCTTTAAGCAGTAAAACACAATTTCTGAGGATTGCTGCTTCTGCACAAAACTCTTCAGGTTTCTGCTGTTGATTTGTGAAAAAGCGCTGTGAAGCAGTTAGAAATATTTAAAATATGGAAGAGTGCTGCTGTCAAAATCAATGTGTATCACCAGCTATCCCATGAAATATGCACGCGGCAAGCTTTCTTCGACAGTTCTGCCAACTGAAGGATGTTTAGGTGGTTTATATGTTGTATGAATAATGTATCCCCATGAATGATTGAAAAAATACTAAACATAGCAAAACCTGTTCATTTTAAGGGACTACAGTAAAAGAGAAGTAACTTCTTGCACAGGTGGTGCTGTTGAGAGAACAGACTGCTTTCGGTATTCTGCCTGGACAGTGTGAATTCTGTATTACAGTGTCAAGTATGTTGGAAAACACAAGATTTATGTGGCAATATTTGGCAATGACTCTTCGTGAAGTACAAAAATTTAAAGTGTAAAAGTTAAGACATTGACAATTTCAGGGAGAAGAAAGTAATCTACTATCTAAGATCAATAATGCAATGGATTTTTTTCATTTATTAATGAGCATATTAAGCAAAAGTACTTTATTACAAATCATTACAGTTAATCATTACAAATGTCAATGTATTGTTTAGCGAAATACTGAATTAGAGACATTCACCTTAGATGTTGTGTTTGATTATGATTTCAAAAAGGGGAAACAAGTGGTGCTTAAAATTCAGTGTGCACTTGACAAAAGAAATCAGCAAATGAAGCTATAAGTACTTAGACTGAAAATATGCAGAATGTGTGCTGTAGAACACAGTCCTGTGCTGAATGTTTATGCTTATAAAAGTGATTTAATGCAAAGTAAAAACAAAACTCCAACCTGAAATAATTTAATATGTTTTAATTGCTGAATCCCTGCTTAGTGTCAGGTTGCATTTGGTAATCTCCACTTGATCAGATCCCAGCTCATCACAGAATTCTTGGGCTTGGAAGGGCCCTGTGGTTACTTTAGCATTGTTATAGTAAATGTGTCTGTAAGCATTCAGGTTGGGTGGAACTCTGAGCAGCCTGGTCCAGTGAAATGCCTGCCCATGGCAGCTGGATTAGAACCAGATGATCTTTAAGGTTCCTTCCAACCCAGGCCATTTTATGTGTGGTTGAGTAACACTTCTCCTGGTACCTCTCAAATCAGAAAATATATTTACTTGATGTACAAACACTTTCTTTTTGCTTTTTCCCTTTTCTTCTCAGGGAGCAATTAAAAATTATAATTTTCAGTTGGATGGAGCAAACATCTTAGAGCAACGCATTCTTGGTCATGGGTCTGTACCCATGCTGAGAAGCATTCAATCTGGAGAATAAACAGGATTTTGTGATTTGGTCTGAGGTAAAACACCAATGTTAAGCAATTGTAGTTCACAAACTGTTACGGAGGGGGGGAAAAAAAACAACAAACAAATCAAAACCACACAAAAACCAACCCAAAGCCAAAAAAACTCATCAAACCCAAGCAGAGGAATTAATAAAAGCTAGATTTTTCTGTCTTGGAGTGTTTTGAAATGCCAACTAAATTTCCTTGTCAATTTTAAGATATAAACTTATTTTTCAAGTGCAGTATTAAAAATAGGATGGTCTGACTGGTGATCTGAAATACCTCATCTTTCGGAAAAGCAACTTTTCTATACCTTACTAAGTGTTTTTCCAACCCAAAACATGTCAGATTGCATGACTGTACTGTAGTAATTGATTGTAGCATATCAGGCAGATTCATTAGGATCTCATCTGTTTCTTCATATTTACTGAATGGGTTTTTGATTGCATGTACATGTACTGTTTTCCCATTTTATGTCTGTGCTTCATTTTACTGGTAATTACATTTCTTGGCCCATATGGAAAGTCTTCCATGTGTTACCCAGTTTTCTGGCAATAAAAGTTGCAACTGAGAAGGAGGTACTGATGGAAGAAAACATGAGGAAAATACCATGAGGTCCTCCATAGCTGTGGCATTTCTTGTGCTCACCTTTTGCTTCCTGTGTGAGGGTGGGTTAGTGAGCAGTGAAGATGTGCAGATGATGGCCTGGCAGGCCACCCTGTCCCTATTTTGGGGACCAAGCCTTCAGACTGTGTGACTCTGTAGAGCACTCACAGGCACTCACCATACCCAAGAACAGCAGACCTCTTTGGCAGAATTATTTTATGTCTGTACAGCAGCTGCACAGGTTTTATCTGCCTGCAGATAAAAGTAAGTAGGCTTTTAAATTTAGTTGAGCAAAGGTAGCCAGGAGACAACTGGGTCTTGATGGTCTCCTGATTGAGCAAGGAAAGCCCTACTGCAATTGTTTCTGGAGGAAGGTGGAGGAGTGTGTTTGTATCACAGATGCAGTAAGTTTGTGCAGCTGGAAGGAAACACATTATTACTAACACAGAAAGAAAACCCAGCCTGTTTGTCTGCTTTGCATGTACCAAATGCTTTTTCTGGTCTCCCTTCTGATGGGGGCTCCTAGGAGTTACAGGAATTGTACTCTGTGTTTTAATAAACAGAATTGCATCCTGGTGCTGGCAGTGCTCTGCATTCCAATGACTCTCCAGTGCACAAGACAGCGAATATCCCTGGAATGGCCAAGGAGACGGCAGAGGAATCCGCACAGTCTGCCCTTTCAGTGCTGCTCTGTAGGAGAGAATGAACAGGGCTAGCATTGGCATGATCAGCTGGGTTCCTAAATGGTCTGCTAACTGGGAAAGCAGACAAAACAAGAGCTGTGGAAGCAAAACGCAACTTGAAACAAAAGCACCACTTGTATGAGTTGATACTCATGCAGAGGTTTTTTCCTTTAAAGAAATCTGCTCTGGGTTTATATGCCATTTAGTTTTTTAGAACTTGTTACTGCCTGGCAGGCGTTCTTCAAGGAAGAGCTAATCTGCTATTTCATCAGTTAGAGTGAGACATCTGTGTAGTGTGATTAACAAACACAAACCTGCAATTAAATAGAAGAGAAAGAGGTTTGTATGGTAAAATAAAACAGGAAATAACAAATGGTGCTTTGCTCATTTTTGTTTAGTGATCTGAGTGGGATTGTCCTTACCTACAGGGGTCTGCATCTCTTGGTTTAGAGCCTGCAGTTACAGACATGAGGTTCCATGGGAAGAAGCACTAGAATAACACTTTTAATATTTCTAACCCAGATTCAATGCAGCAGAGATAGTGCTGTCCCAGAACAGGTTCTGTCACTGGTGTGCAGTAGGCCAGTCCACACACGGAGTCCAGGTGTGATTTATTTACAGTTCTGCACAGAACGGGGAGCTGGGCGGCAAATCCACCAAGTCAGCACAGCAACCACCAAAACTTGTCCCTGTTAATGCATTTTAATGAACAAAAGCATTGATGTTCATTGGGCACAAGCTACCTAGTTCTTTTATTAATTTATATTCTCTCTTCTACTGTCAATATTTCTCTCACTTCTCATGTTAATTGGCCTGCATGCTCTTTCTCTTTAGAGTTGGCTGGTTTCTTGGGTCAGTGGTTGTGATCTTTCCTTTCCAGAATTACCTTTTACCCAGCCAGAGCTAATTCAGCTCAGTTGCTGAGTTGTCCTTACTAGTTTCTTCCTTATGTTGGGGGTTCTGCCAAATGTCCTTATGGCCCATAAATTCTGAATTCTTTGTGTCCACTCTCAGTGGCAGGTCTGTCCTTCTTCCCAAGCTTTAACCTCCCTGTAAACCTGAGATCATGGAAGTGTGTCAAGCCCTACATGGCACCAAAGTAATTCTGCCCACCAGTAATTTGCTTTTCTAACACCTGGACCCCACTTAGATCTTGTGAGCTGCTCTCTGTTCTGGGGATCAAACCTCCCTTCTTGTTGATGAGGCTTGAAAAGTACAGCAAGAACAAATACCAAAATCATCCTTTAAGAAAGTTGTACATGAACCGAATTTTGCAACAAGACTAATGCCTTTATAAGTACAAATCACAGTTCAAAGAATGTAATGTAAAAACCTATTCATAATGCTTGCACATCCATTTTGCATTTTATTTTTTAGTCTTGGCAGTGGACTAGATTCACAGAACTGTGCAGTAGCTAGGGCTATAAATCAAGGCTAGAAACTTTCAAAATCTGTTTGGAGATGACTCCAAAGCAGTTATCAGTACCTCCACTGCTCCTAGGTTATATAGCCACTACCCTTACAAGCTCAAACCACCTCCTGTGCAAAAGGCACTCAGGTATCAGGAAACCTGCACCACAGAATCTCCTTCTGGGTGGAAACTGAGGCTTGTGAAGGCACAGTTTGCCCTTGTACAGAAAAGTGTCCTCTTAAATGCGAAGTTTGGTGTGTAATGTCTAAACTCCAGTGCTTTGTAGTGTGGAGGATTTCTCTGAGTACCTTAGACAGAAAACTGAGTAAGGAGCTGTGCTGGCTCAGACACCCTATCTTATTTCACCTGAGTGTCTTCTACCATGACAATATTGGCAATCTGTGCTTCCAGAGAGCTTGCCCAGTGTTTGTCTCCCTTCCCCTCGTTTGTCTCAACTTTCCCATCTCACATAAAATCTCAGTAATTCATTACATGGACGTCAGCATTCAGGTAGATACTACTGTGCCACTGATGTAACTTCTTTTATTTTGCTTGTGATCTCAGTGGAGTACCTGTTTCCTTAGGTATTAGTACAGCATCTTGGGACACCTTGGTCCTTGTCTTACAGGATTTTATGAACAGTAGTAGTAATATTTGAGGTAGAGAGAAAGAATAGCTGCACATGGGACTTGAGAACTAGAAATGTTCCAGTTGGTTGACAATTCAGTTTCCTATTGAGGGTTTTCAGTGTTTTCTCATTGCTCTGGTTTGCAAGGATTTGTTGGTGGTGGTGGTGGTGGTTTGGAGTGGTTGTTTTCTTTTTTAAACTAGCACCTAATTAAAAATGAAGGCACTTAAAATTTTTTTTAATTGCTATTATAATCAGTTATAGCCTCTAAATAAAAGTAATAGAAATGTTAGTTTATTAAAGCAGTCTCCCCTATAAATTTAGTATATAGGGAGATATAAATCATGAAAATTTAGGAATGCCTTTCAGTGTATGGGTCTTTTGGCCAAGGTTACTAATTAGTAATCTTTCTCAATGTAATTATTTTAGAGGTCAGTAGCCTTTCACATGCAAGGAGACTGTCATTTTTTGTACATCCTTGATGAAAGAGATCCTTTCTAGTGGAGCCCTCATTGTACCATCAGCTTTCTAAGGCTGGAGAAAGAAGATGACTAATCCTAAACACGGGATTGACATATTTCTTGACTTAGCAAAAAATTCCTTCTGAAAAGGACACACCTTTTTATCACCCATGATGAGCTTATTTCAGTAAATAGAGCTGTCCAGCTGATCCTGAGATCCCCAGTTCCTGTTCCCAGCTCTGCTACAGACCTGCTGTGTACCCTTGAGCGAGGTACTGCCCTGGCGTGTGCCTCTCTGGGCCACTGTCACTTGTGTTAATTAGCTGTTGAGCACTGTAGAAATAATTACCTTTCACTGTGTAGGGAGTTGAGCCTTTCTTGTAAGTGCCCAAATAAGCAGTGTCATTATTTCAGTCCTATGGGGCCCTACTGTTACACAAATAAATATAATATTAATAATAATAATAACAACAGAAATTTGGATGGTAAAGTGGAAAGAATACTTGAGTTGTAAGTTTTTCACAATAAATTATAATGGAGACTTTATCTTGCTTTTATTGTGTCTATTAGGAATAGTTCTCTATCTCTTGTTTACCTGCAAACCTTGATTATTGGGAAAACAAAATCAGAAAAGAACAGTTTTCCTCTCTAAGGCTGGGAAATAACAATACATTTATCAATGAGGCACCTACCTCCACTGAAATTGTGCTGCCTTTCTCCAATTAGATTTTCATTGTCTTTGAAAAATGATGAGCTGGACTAGACAAGATACATATTTTCAGTGTCCTCTTAGTGTTATATATATATGTTACATATGTCTTCACTGTGTACGTTTCCTGAAAAATCTCTTGAGTTCTAGCAAGTGCTGGTTTTAGATTCCAGCTGCTTGGTCAGTAAGATGAATGCAGTTGTGTTAGTGGGAAGTAGTGAACTGTGGCACTTCAATAGTAACAAAGTTGAGTAGACTTTAGGTAGCTTTTAAAATAATGTCACTTCTTTATGGATTTGTCCCTATTTTTCTGGGATCTAAAGGTTTGAGTACTACAGGTAATGCTTTCTCCCAATACAGTAAAATATCAGTCAGTAACCATTATACAAAATAGATGTAGTTTTGCAGGTGCACAATAATGTAGATTTATGCTGCTCAGCTGCCCCCTTGGCAAATTCCCTGGCAGACTCCAAACTCAGTTTGGTGCCTTACTGACTTTTCGTCTTTCTCCAATTGCAATCTCCTCCACAAGGTGGAGTTTTGTGCTTTTTTGGGGGGGTTTTGCTCTCTGTTGAGTGCCGTGAACATCCCTTGGCTGAAGTGCACAAAGCAAACACATCGCTTGGCTTCTCTGGGAGCTTTTGCCTTTCAGGCACATGGTATAAGTCAAATATTCCCATATGATTCACACTAAAAAATTCCCCTTCAAAATGTGAATTATATCTCATGTTGGAAAGGTTACTCACACCTTAAAGTAAACTGTAGCTTTGAACTCCGGTCAGTTTTAATAGAGCTCAACTGAGGAACGTGCATCCACTACTGCCACAAAGAAAGATAAACTGCAAAGTCTTTGTGTTGCATATATTTGTGTTGATGGAAAGATGAAAATCAAACACATTTTAATAATGTAGTGCAGCTTTTCTGCTTTGATGTTCCAGTTTAAGTAAACAGCTGGACTAATCCAGCCCAAATGACGTTACATTAGTTTGTCTCAGCAAGTGAGTTAGATTTTGTCAATATTCCATGTATTTGTGGAATACATGGTGGGAGAGGAGTAACAGAAGTATCTTGTAAAAAATATGGAAAGAGTACTTTCCTGTGACTGTGATAGTTACACATCGTCCATCTGATGTGGCCTGTCTTTTTTTAACTTCTATTTTCCTAACATTGGGGCAGTCATATTAACCAGGAGGTGCTGCATGGGAGGTGTGAATCAAGGCAAGCTTGTTACATATAGAGAGCTCTGATAGTTGGAAAAAGCACTACTGAGAATGTGCCAAACTGGGATGTTTTAACAGATAAACAATTTTTAATACGTATTCTTGAATATATTGCTGATTATTTTGCTGATCTCAGATTTGGTATGAATTGTTTAATTTGGGGATTTGAATGTAATGTTGAGTGAAAATAAATCCCCTGTAGTGTAAAAATATACAGAACTGATAGATTTCTTTATTTCTGTCTGCATTTATCTGAAATGTGAAGAAATAAGCTGAGTGTATGTAGGTGTGAAGAAATCAATTAGTGTGAAGCTCATACAGCTGTATTGAATCAATTCTTTGGTTTCATCGGATATGTACAGATTAAATTAAGATTGTGCTTGTGAATCAGTAGTAAGAATCCAAATCACATGGAACACTACTGCTAAGGTTTGGTGTCCTGTCACATTTCACTGCCTCACTCAGAGGAACAGAAATTCTCATTTCAGTTTGTGCTTGTACAGGGCTTCCTATGCAGGGAGTGATGCTTCCTCATGAGTCTCCAGGATTTCTGTTCCCTCCATAGGTCTTTTCTTTCTGTTTTTAATTTTTCATTTGGTAAGGTAGTGAAATGGTAGGTCTTACAGCAGACAGGGTTTTACCGCACTGCATTTGTGTAGTAAATAATGAAATGGATGAATTAACTGTATTTTAAATAAAATGTTAAATGCAGCAGGAAATAGATCTGTTTCTATCAGCATCTGAATTGCTTGAGGAATATGGATTTGAGCTTAATGTACAGTCCTTGAGGCTTTTTAATTGATGAAGAGATGAATGCTGTGACCTCTTAGGTTTGTTTATCTGGGCAAAATATAAAATACAAAATATACAAAATACAAAATATAAAATGCTTTGGAAATGGACCAGTAGCAATGGCTTAAGTTGATGTTAGCAGTCCTTGGAGCTGTGAAAACTATGTGGACTTGAGAAGCTCTGAAATCTACAGCCTTTGTGGGTATTCATTGTGAGGATATTTGGAAATGTTTGTTTAAAACCAAGAAAAAAGCCAAAAGCCAAAAATGAAAAGGAAGGAAATCTATTAACCTTCCATTCTGAAGCAGTATCCTACTGTTTATCTGTTGCATTTCAGTATAATATTAAAAAAGATGTTTAATACTTGTGAAAAAGGCATATTGTATATGTGGCTCTACGCAGATATTTACTATATGTAATCTGATAGATAGAAAAGTTATACTATATTAACATTAGAATAATGTAGTGAATGTAGTTTTGTAATTAACAATAAGTTATAGTACAATAGAAGCTGTGTATGTGTGTTATATTTTTTTTGTTCAAGAAGAAAAATTCCTCAGCAGAGAGATAACATTCACAGAGGCCCCTAAACCTTACAGAGGCCTCTAAACCTTCTAGTGAAGAAGAATTTATGGCCTCTTATCCACAGAACCTAACTTTCTCAAGGACGTATGCTCTCATGTGTTCTTTTAATTAACAGAAAGCTTTTGTGACAAGAAACAGCTGAAAATTACTTGTTTTACATAAGATATGAATAGTCATAAACTGAAAGCTTAAAAAAGAAGACTTCTCTTTGTTCTGGGCCCTTCTCCTTCCTAGCCTTTGTCTGGGAGGGAGGGGGGACAAAAGCCCGGGCTACCTTCTTTGCTCTTGCTGTCTCATTATTTGTCCTGTCTCTGAAAACTTTTTTTAAACTTTTATTATTGTATTAATATTTTTGTAACCAATTTTTATTCTTTATTAAATATTCATAAATTTCAAAAAAACGAGTGATTGGCATTTATCACAATTTGGTAGCAGAGGATGGTTTAAAATACCCCACTGCGGGTGCTGTGGGAGGATTAGAGACCAGGGAGATGCGTCCCGCCTGCATTAGGCGGCCCCGGCTCTGGTCCTCGCAGAGTACCCCAGAAAGGGGTAAGATCCAAGGACAAAGGGAGACAATAAGGCAAAGAGAAGGGAAAGAATTCCCTAAAAACCGCGGTAACCAGCTCCTAACATCAAAGTGTGCACGAAGAATAAAGACCCAAGAACAACGGAGTGGTAAGAATTGCTGGGACTGGGGGTGGCGGCGTTTGGCGCGGAACAGGGGCTGAAAGTGTGTGTGCCTGAGAGGCGGGCTGGGGTAACACCCAGACCTTCCAAGCGAGAGCGGAGTCCCCTACGCTGCGGTTCCGTTGTCCCGCGAGGGAGGCGGCCAGCACCGGGACGAAAGTGAATGGTAAAAAGGAGTGAGAGAAACCCCCCAGGAAAAAGGTAAAGTGTGTGAAAAAGGGGACCCTAAAAAAAAAAAAAAAAAAAAAAAAAAAAAAACCCAAGAGCACCTGAGGTTGGGAAGGGAGAACCCCCCAACACTGTCAGATTGAGGGTTTGGTGAAGGGCATTGTCTGCCCGGGTTGATAACCAGCTGGATTGGAGGAAGCAATTCCGAGACATCCAGGGTTATGTTAAATTCTGCAGAATCTAAAAAATAAACCCAAGAGCACCTGGGGTTGGGAAGGGAGAACCCCCCAACACTGTCAGATTGAGGGTTTGGTGAAGGGCATTGTCTGCCCGGGTTGATAACCAGCTGGATTGGAGGAAGCAATTCCGAGACATCCAGGGTTATGTTAAATTCTGCAGAATCTAGGAAATAAACCCAAGAGCACCTGAGGTTGGGAAGGGAGAACCCCCCAACACTGTCAGATTGAGGGTTTTGATAACCAGCTGGATTGGAGGAAGCAATTCCGAGACATCCAGGGTTATGTTAAATTCTGCAGAATCTAGGAAATAAACCCAAGAGCACCTGAGGTTGGGAAGGGAGAACCCCCCAACACTGTCAGATTGAGGGTTTTGTGAAGGGCATTGTCTGGCCAGGTTAAAGAGTGTAAAAGTGTGTAGAAAGTAAAAGGTACCTTGTAGTTGTGATTGTTTTGTAGTGTGTGAGATTAAGTGAAAAATAGAGTGGAGTGAATGTGGACGAATGAAAGTATAGAAAGTGTAGATTTTTATTTAAGTTTTATTATAGTTCCTCAGAGAAGATAAATTGTATTAAGAAATAGTGTGGGAGAAAGAAGAAAAGTAGTTTTTGTGGGGGTAAAAAGGAAGGTGAACAGAGACAGGGATGGGTAGAATAGAGAAAATTTTGAAAGAAAAGGGATAGAAGTCCAGTGGGGAGAAATCATCGACAGAGATACCACCCTAAGATCGTCCCCTGGGAGTTGCACTGCCGGCTCCGGTGTTGGTGCCTGTCTCAGTCCCAGTGCTTGCCCCAGGTTCTGGCTTGTCGCTTGTTTCTGCCCCAGTTTCCATCCCAGGCAAGAGTCCGCTGTTCGCAGCGGCAGCCCAGCCGGTTTCTCCCCTCCCCCCCCATCGCTGTTCGCAGCGGCGGCTCAGTCGGTACCCGGCCCCCACCCCGGTCCCTCTCGCTGTTTTCCCGCAAAGGCTTTTTCAGCCTCATTCCCAGTATTTTGTTTGTTTGCTAGTTTGTTTTGGCAGCGCTGAGCGTTGCCGCCACTGCCTTGCTTTTGTTGGAAGCGGCGAGTACGGTCGCCATGAGCCACGCGGGGGGGTGGCCGCGTGGTGGCTTAGCCGACCCTGGAGGGTCCCCCCCCCCCCCACGGCGGCGGTGGCGGCAGAGCGGCCGGTTCCCCTCCCTCCTCCCCCCAGCAGCGGCGGTGAATCCCCCTCCGCTTGCGGCGCGAGGGGAGAGGCTTTTCCCTCTCCCCTCCCCCCCCAGCGGCGGCGAGCCCCCCTCCGCTTGCGACACGGCGGCAGCAGGGCGGCTGGTTCCTTCTCCTCCCCCCCCCAGCGGCGGCGGCGGGTTCCCCGTCACCCCCCCTCCCGTTCGCGGCGGCGGCGGCGGCGGCGGCGGGGCAGCGGGCTCCCCCCCCCCCTTCCCCCCTTCCCGGCGGCGGTTCCTCCGCTGTCGGCGTGTGGCGGGTTGGTCCGGTCCCTAGCTGCCTCAGTAGCGATTCCAGCTCCGGTGGTGCTGGGCGTTGACTGCCGGAGGCGGCTAGACCCGCCAGCGTGGGCCATGCGGAAAGCGCGGCCGCATGGAGGAGACCGGAAATTGCTTCCCCTTCGGGAATTCCGGTGGCAGACCCCACCCATGCCCCGTCCTTGGAGGACCAAAAAACTCAGTGATCAGTCCTCCAGAGCTCCCCACTTCCTGTTGGGGAAGCCGTTCCCTTAGAAACCGCAGTCAATGCAGATCTTCTCAGGAAGAAAGGGAGACGGGCGGCCGCACAGCCGTGCCATGGCAGAGGGGCTGCCCGGTGGAGGCGGCGGCGCCGAGCCGCGCGTGGGACGCGCAGCTCCCTGCCTGCCCCTCCTCCAGCTCACTTATCAGCGCCCACAGCTGCCCTTTTCCTTATGACCGAATGACTCGGGTCATAGAAGTTTTAAAAATTTTTTCAGTGTTTCTCATGCGCTGGCCTTCAGTTTCTTTTAAATCGGTAGCCTGTAAAATTCAGACAGCGTGCATGTGTTCTGGGATGTTTTAGGAAGGACTTGTTTTTTTTGAGAAGAAAAGAAACAATGTCTGAAGTTGTGCTTTTTTAAATGACTGCTGCTTGATGTGCTAACATTTTTTTTTTCAAGCGTTTTTCACTTGGTGAGAGAGAGCTTGGCCATGTGAAGTCAGTGTTTAGTGCTTTTTAAGTGTCTCTTTTACAGTTGATGAATGAATGTGTGTGAAAGTTGAAGGAGGAGGAGTGAAGAAAGAGAAGTATTAGTGTCCACTGAATTATTTGCTTAGTCTATGTTATATTTTAAAAGATGCAGACAGGAGGAAGAGTTGGAATTTGTGGAAGGTACAAAAGCAAGAAAAATTTGTTTAGTAGATATTTCAGAAAGGCATGGTGTAAGTAAAGATGTGATGGAGTGCAGGAGCAAAAAAAGACTTTTGCCTGTCATCAGGGATGTGGTGATATAGAAAGATACCAGAATTTAGATAGGAGATGTTTAGTTAGTCCCAGGAACAAGGAGTAATTTGTTAAGATGAGAATTACAAGTGAAATTAAAAATAAGAGTAGCTCCAAAAGATGAAATAATTTGGCAGACCAAGAAGCTAAGGTGCAGCAGAGAATGAAGCTAAAAGGGTCATGTTAATATTAACTCCAAATAAGGAAAATTGAAAATTCCAGAATTTAGTAAAACAGAGGAAAAAGAATTAAAGGAGATAAGAGGTAAACCAGATGAATCAAAGAAACAGAAATTTCTTAATAAAAGGCAATTACTTAATAAAGTACTTACTAGAAAAATATTAAAAGACATGCATCAGAAAACTCACTGAAGTACCCAAGCTTTGTGTGATTATTTCCTAAGAAACTATAAATACATTGAGATTTGTAAGATAACAGAGAAGATAACTGAAAGATGTATAACTTGTCAAAGGATAAAATAAAAAGATAATGAGGAGAACTACACTGGAAGGTAAAGAATTAGCCTTTAGACCATTTCAAAGTATCCAAGTAGATTTTACAGAACTTCCTCAAGTTCAACGATGGAAATATATATTAGTAATAACAGACCATTTAACTCATTGAGTGGAGGCAGTTCCCACTGCCAAGGCTACTGCTAATGTGGTAAGTAAAACCCTTTTGAAACAAATTATTCCAAGATGTGAGATGGTTAATAAAATAGATTCAGACAGAGGAACACACTTTACATCAAAAGTGTTACAACAATTAATTCAAGCTTTGGGGACCCCAGGCCCAGCAGCTCTGGCTTTGTAAGAAAACCCTAACAGAAGCTGTGAGGCAGCTGTACCAGGACCCCCCTGACCTTAGGCCCCTCTGAGCATTGGGGTCTAAGAAGAGAATAAATATCTTTGTCCCCAAGAGGGAAATCCCAGAAGCCCCAGGGTGTCCTTGGGGAAGTGTTCCTAAGTTCTGCTTCTGTTTGTCAATAATGCTGGGGTTGGTGTTGTTTGTTAACCTGTGTATACACACCAGAAAGGAACTATTATTATAGTCCCAGATCTTCGCCTGAGAGGCCCCTAATTTTCAAAATTACAATAATTCAGAGGGAGAGAATTTGAATTCTTCATTACAAGGGTGGCTCCAGCTTTTCTGTGGCAGATACCTGTCTTTCAGACTAAGACAGGACCATTTTTTTAGTTATCCTATAAAACTTAGGTGTGATATTTATAACAGTATTTTAGCATTGTACAGCTTGTATTCCAAGATTTTGTTAAAACCTATGATCAATTTAATATGCTGCCGTTTCTGTCAGCTATATAGTGCACACACAGATAGATTATGTGTGCCAAAATGCAATTCAAAGGAATTATAAATTGCACCATATCAAAATTGTTGTGATTAATATCTCTAACTCCAAAATGAGAAGGTCCTTTTCAGGTATTGCTGGCACTGAGGCTGCGATCCGGACCAGGGAACGAGGGTAGATCCACGCCAGCAGAATCAAAAGACCTGTGGAAAAGCCTAAGGAGTGGACAATATCATCGGAACCGGGTGATACGAAATTAACCCTAAAACGGGAATGAGAGGTGATGAACTGGGGAGATCCACATGATCCAGGAAACATACGCAGGATCACACCTGACTGAAAACTTAGACTGAGTTTTGCATCAGTGGTTTCAAATACCACCTGAGAAAACTTTAAGACACCTCCAGTACCCTCCATGGGGAGGAATACTTCCACCACAGACAGGAGGATCGAGATTGTTTCGGACAGAAAACCCCTGTGTTTTTGCCTTAGCCTGTGATTTATATAAAGAGGAGGGGGAATTACAACCTCATATATTGCCAAGCCAAATACCCTGTTTGATTCACCCAAATACTGGACATGCTGGTTGGTTTAAATGTGTTTGAGCTGTGGGAAAAATTGGTACTGTAGTTCACCCAAACGACACTCTCGTTGCATGAAGTGTAGAGTGTCACCTGAGCCCCCTATCCAAGCAGAATTTGAAACAACTAAAATAATAACTTTGTTGTGTAGATGGGAATTATTAGTGCCTGTTGAACGAGAGGTGGCTGAGGAAAAGTGGGAGACCACAGTTAAAGAGTGTCAAGAACGATTTGCCTGGAAATTAGCTAAGAGAAAGTGACAATAGAGGAGAGGGCAAGACCAGATTGGCCTCTATAATCGCCACCGAGAAGATCACATACACCTGCTGTGGGCTGCAACCCCATAGGCATGGGAGGTAGGAGTATAAGCCATACTGGACCTCTCCTGGTTCTATCACTCATTTTCTGGCTCTTCCCTTTTGGGATGTCGACCCGGCCATGCTACAAGTGTTACCAAAAACTGTATATGGAAAAGACACCGAAGCTCCTTCTTTATTTCTCACACTCATATCAACAGTCACTGTTATAACCCCTCCAAACTGGGAAACTGCATACACAATAGGAAAAAGTATTGGATTGCGGAAAATTTAAGGGGAAGTGAATGTGCAAAAAGGGACAAATAAATGTGTTTCACCCACATTACTGAGAGTAAAGCAAAGGATTTGGCCCAAAACTCCCCCCACAAGTGGAAAGGGAGCTGTACTCTGGGTGTCATACAACCAGGATTTTTTCTTTTGCCTGGACCTGAAGGCGATCACTTAGGGATACTAGTTATAAAGATCTAAAAAGAAGCAAGAGAGATATAATTGGAAGATTATAAAAAATTGGGGAGAGGATGAGTGGCCCCCTGCACGCATACTGGAAACGTAAGGGCCAGCCACCTGGGCACAAGACGGGAGTTAGAGATATCGAACTCCCATTTATATGTTAAATTGTATCATAAGGCTTCAAGCAGTCGTAGAAATAATAACAAACAAAACTGGTCTGGCAATAGAATTAACATCCAGGCAACAAACTCAAATCAGAGCCGCTGTGTATCAAAACAGATTAGCACTAGATTACCTATTAGCTGAAGAAGGGGGCGTTTGTAGAAAATTCAATACATCAGATTGTTGTTTAAAAATAGATGATAATAGAGATACTATCCTAGATATAATCAATGATATCAGAAAAATCACCCATGTACCAGTTCAGAAGTGGAAATCCATGCTAAGTACCAGCTGGTGAGATAATGTGTTAGGAGTAGAATGGTGAAAGAAACAAGGCTTTTTCCTCTTATGTGCTACAGCTAGTTTAATATTATTTCCTTGCTTGATCCCTTGTTTTATTAGATTAATCACTAGTGTAGTTCAAGGTATGCAATTAGTAACCTTAGATCAAAAGATAGATACAACAAAAAAAAACAGTGCAAAAGATTATGGTATTAAGGAAACAAAATAAAGTAGAAGACCCCCTCCAAAAAGCTAGACTGATTTATGAAGAAAATAAACATAGAAGGGATGCAAGAGAGCAGTAAATATCCGCTCGAGCCAATTTATTATAACAAGAAAGAGGAGGGATTGTGAAAAAGGCATATTGTATATGTGGCTCTACGCAGATATTTACTATATGTAATCTGATAGATAGAAAAGTTATACTATATTAACATTAGAATAATGTAGTGAATGTAGTTTTGTAATTAACAATAAGTTATAGTACAATAGAAGCTGTGTATGTGTGTTATATTTTTTTTGTTCAAGAAGAAAAATTCCTCAGCAGAGAGATAACATTCACAGAGGCCCCTAAACCTTACAGAGGCCTCTAAACCTTCTAGTGAAGAAGAATTTATGGCCTCTTATCCACAGAACCTAACTTTCTCAAGGACGTATGCTCTCATGTGTTCTTTTAATTAACAGAAAGCTTTTGTGACAAGAAACAGCTGAAAATTACTTGTTTTACGTAAGATATGAATAGTCATAAACTGAAAGCTTAAAAAAGAAGACTTCTCTTTGTTCTAGGCCCTTCTCCTTCCTAGCCTTTGTCTGGGAGGGAGGGGGGACAAAAGCCCGGGCTACCTTCTTTGCTCTTGCTGTCTCATTATTTGTCCTGTCTCTGAAAACTTTTTTTAAACTTTTATTATTGTATTAATATTTTTGTAACCAATTTTTATTCTTTATTAAATATTCATAAATTTCAAAAAAACGAGTGATTGGCATTTATCACATACTGCAGAGGACCTAGTTATGAAAGCAGTGTCCTTAAGTCATTGGTAGGCATCTATCATTTAAAAAAAAAGAAGAAACTCCCTGAGGAATCATGTGCTTCATATTTTTAGAGAGAGTGTGTTTTTGAGAGTGAGAGGGGCACGACTAAGAAACAAGGAACAGCCTTGCAGCAGTAGGGTCTGTATGTGGAAATGTGTGTGTTGGGGTGTTTACAAGCTCTGACATAATCAGATTACTGTGGAGGAAATCTGCCATGCCTCACTTCGTTTCCTCCAGATTAAGATTTTTTGTTTTAATATTGAGATGTGTCCTTTCCTAATTTATAACAGGATCTCAGGCTGTTCTGGTTGACTCTGGTTGTTCCCTGGATAAGTGACACCACCAGTTTAAATACAGCCTTGGCCAGAGCTTGGTGGAGTGCTGCAGCTCAGCAATGTGCCTGATGAGCATTCCAGGAGAGGATCACAGGTTATATATAGCTCCAGATTTAATTAGCATTTCTGTGCTTCCCGAGGAGGAGGCAGAAGCAGCAGCATCCTGTCATCGTGTCAGTTCTGTGGTGTAAGGCTTGGTCTGTTAAAGGCTGTCACTGGCCAAAATGTCAAACCAAAAATACTGAAATCGTGTAAAAATGTCCCTGTATGTCCTGTCTTTGGTGACTTGGGGACGTGTTAGGTCAGACAGGCGTTTTCAAACATGTATGAGGGCGTGGAATATTGTCCCTAGGAAAAAAATACTGAGAGATATTTGTGTACAACCTTGCCTTTCAAATCACCACCACCACTAGATTTGTTGAAAGATGAAATATCAGTATCACCCCCACCACTGTTGGGTGCTCTGAGTTTAGTTGCTGGGTTTGGTTCAGAGGCTTTATTTTCCTGGACACTCCTGGGGAGTGGCAGCCTGTGGGACACCTGCATGAGGAAGGGCAGGGACACACCTGGGGAGTGGCAGCCTGTGGAAAATTTTCCCAAACTAAGGCACTTTTCCTGGTGACAGCTCTTAGCAAAAGAAAAACCAACACACTGATGCAATTACTGCAGTAGAGTTCCCAGATTCTCTGCTGAATGAGCATATGGATATTCCTGACTTAAATTTATATCTCAGCAAGAAAATTATTGATATTCTGGTACCTTTGAGAGCTGTAGAAATGAAAAGACAACTTCAAGGCCAAATCTTCATTTCCATTTCTAAGTCAATGTATTTACTTAACCTGAAGAAGCCTCATGAGATGTAAAGCATTTGAATTCTAACGTGATTCTTTTAAGAGCTGATATATTTATATTTGTAAAAAAATATTCAATATAAAGGGCAGCCGTCACAAAACTATTACATAATGAAACTAGATTTAAAATTCTGATTTCAAATCTAAGATCTTAGTCCAGTTAATAAATGGCAAGTGCCCTTGAAATCAATCTTTTTTCAGTCAGGTCATGTTTCTGGAAGCTCTTAATTTTGTGGTGGCACACAAATTTATGTAGTGATGCTCAAAAGTACAGAAAAATTTTGTGTAGTTCCATTTTTTCTGTTCACTATTTGTAATATTTTCAAATGTCTATGCATTTATTCTTGTGTAGGTATCCCTTCAATAATGGTGGACCAGGATTATTACTGGAATTTGTCTTTCCTTTCAGAATTGCAAACAGAAAAGTTGAAAGAATTATTTGTAGCTAGTACAAAAGTCAGCCAGATCTCTCAAAATAATTATTTTTGTAATTAAAACTGTATTTAAAACTGTAAAGATGATCATGCTGAATTCAAAATGCCAGCATATTCTAAGAAAGGAAAATGAAGGAAGGACAAAGGGGTTCTTCTGTGCAAGGCCAGGATGAGCAGAAGTGGAATATCCTGTGGATTGGATTGACAGGAATTTGCAAGTGGGGAGATTTTTTCCCTGTCCCCACTTCCCCTCTCCCCCACCCTAGTCTGAAACACAATGTTCAGGTCATGCCCAAATACCAAATACATAATGCAAGTGTCATTATGAAGAGTGGTGGTATCTGACAAAGGCTGGATCTCAGTAGAGGAATATCTGCTCCTCAGCTTAATGCTTGTGTGGCTTTTCCCAAATGTAATAGTTACAGCAGAATGAAATGGAATCAGGTTAAAGGACTTGAAACTCGGGTTGGATACTATTGTAGTACATTACATATATGTCTATGTGCTATAATTGTATGTAGTGTACTTTATCTAGATAACCTGATCATTTGGGGGTTTGATTAATAAAACATTTCACAGATTTTCTAGACTTAGAATCTTCCTACTCAGAAAGACAGGAGAATCAGCATTGCAATGCTCTGTTGTGTTACAGATTATTTCCATCTCATTTGGTTATTCTACAGTTTTAAAGATTCTTATCTTCAACTTCCACATATGTTGATTTAGGATTATGTTTAACCTTTTTCTCACTTAACTATAAATCAGATTCATGTGCCCACTTCCACTACCAAGAATACCTTCAGAAGATTTCTTTATAAACCCCTAGGTGATAATGCACTCTGCAAGGGTGTTTTGTGAGCAGTATTTGTTACAATTTGTTATCCTTTTATCAAATTACCTAGTTTTCCTAGAATTTGCAGTAGAATGCCCTGACCTAGTAATTACAATTAGGGCACAGAAAGTTTTTTAAAAAGAGGAGCTTAAAAATAAACTGTTGGGTCTTTGCTGAAGGAGTGTCTCAGTTTGGAGACCAATTTTAGGAGAAAATGCTCTGCAAGGAGTTTCCTCCAAAGAGAAGGGCTTTGGGAATCCCTTTATTGCCAATGAGAAATGAATACCAGTGGGTGACAGTGAAAAAACAAAGTACAACTGCTCATTAACAGAGTAGTGATACTTCTCTTTTTTCTGCATGGTGAAGGACGATGCCAGCCCCCCTAAAGACCCAAATGCTTCCTTCTGACAGGTACCTGGATAAGGATGAGCTGTTCTTGCATCCTGAATCTTCTCCAGCTTCAGTGGAGTTACTCTGGTTAAATCTTCTAACATCTGGTTCAGTTGGTTTACATGTTGCAGTTTTTCTGAATTGAGGAAATCATCTTGTGAGTTAAATTCAGACAAAATTTCTGTATTGGTAAAGATATGTTTTTTACCGGATGTGTTTTCAGATGTGAAGTGAGTGTTACTATGCTGTGGTGAGAGTATTTATATTTTGTTAATTGAGCATTCCCTTCAGACAATACCCTGTGCTTTTCATACAATAACACAGCTTCAGACTGTGGGCGTGCTGATGTGGAAAACTGACTGGTGTGAAACTTTAAGGATGCTCATCAAAGGCACGTGAGACTAAACTTTGGTTATTCAGGAGCCAGGATGAACTAAGATGTGTTTTCAGACGCATTGGCTCCTGTTTTGGGATGATCTCATGCTTCTATTCTTTGTTTCAGACAGGGCTATGAAGAACTGGAGAGGCAGCTGAAAGAAGTCTTTAAGGAAAGGAGCACCATTCTTCAGGAGCTGTTAAAGACCTCTAAGGAACTTCAGGGAATTAAAGTGAACCTCCAGGTCAGACTCTGTCTCAGTTTCTACACATTACTTACTTACCTCAACATTTTCTTATTGGTGTCTTTTAAGTACCAAAAAATGTGTTTCTTTTTTAAAAAATCATTAAATATGTGAATAATTGTTACTTTGTTTGTTTTGTTGATCTTCTTCTTAATATAAACCTGATGGTTTCATGGAAAATTTCATCCTAATGTGTTGGGGCCTTTGTCAACTTGGTAAAAATCAAGAAAATATGAATTGGAATACAGGAAAAGGAGGGGAAGGACAAGAAGAAGGCAAGCATTGCTGGAGCTGACACACATTTGTGCTGGCAGCTGCTGCAGAGGGTGTTCTTTTCTGCAGCAGGCTGATCTTGGCTGCTGAATTCAGACACTCAGCTTCCTTTAGGGGCTGGGTTTGCCTTTGTGACTCCCATCTGCACAGCCTGGCTTCACTCAGGCACTGCTCTACCAGCTCAGCTGCCAAACCTTGCTGGCTTCACTCAGGCACTGCTCTACCAGCTCAGCTCACAAACTCTGCTGGGTGAGCCTGCAGGGAGAGCTGAGACCTCTCTGCAGCTCAGTTTGGGTGTCATGGTCAGGCTGAAAGGGCAGCCATGAACTCTGAACCCCAATCAGCTCCTCAGAGGGAACAGGAGATGGAAATGCTGCCTGGGTTTGAGGTGCAGATATAAAAGGAGATGGAAATGCTGCCTGGGTTTGAGGTGCAGATATAAAAGGAGATGGAAATGCTGCCTGGGTTTGAGGTACAGATATAAAAGGAGGTGGAAATGCTGCCTGGATTTGGGGTGCAGATATAAAAGGAGATGGAAGTGCTGCCTGGAGTTGAGGTGCAGATATAAAAGGAGATGGAAATGCTGCCTGGATTTGGGGTGCAGATATAAAAGGAGATGGAAATGCTGCCTGGAGTTGAGGTGCAGATATAAAAGGAGATGGAAATGCTGCCTGGATTTGGGGTGCAGATATAAAAGGAGATGGAAGTGCTGCCTGGAGTTGAGGTGCAGATATAAAAGGAGATGGAAATGCTGCCTGGATTTGGGGTGCAGATATAAAAGGAGATGGAAGTGCTGCCTGGAGTTGAGGTGCAGATATAAAAGGAGATGGAAATGCTGCCTGGAGTTGAGGTGCAGATATAAAAGGAGATGGAAATGCTGCCTGGAGTTGAGGTGCAGATATAAAAGGAGATGGAAATGCTGCCTGGGTTTGAGGTACAGATATAAAAGGAGATGGAAATGCTGCCTGGAGTTGAGGTGCAGATATAAAAGGAGATGGAAATGCTGCCTGGGTTTGAGGTGCAGATATTCAGCTGAGGCAGCCCAGTCTTTCCTAGCAGGGTCTCTTAGTCTGGTGCAAACATTTGGGCTCCTTAGCAGTTGAGGTTGGTCTCTGTATCTCATGCCATTCTAAAGGAAATGATTTTTCTGGCAATGCATTTTAATCTTCATTGATGTCAGCTAGCTGGGAAAAATAAAAGGAGCAGCAGCACTGTCTGTTCACAGGAGAACACCACTGGTGTATATCAGTACTGTGCTGTATTATATTATTATGTTACCCTGTCTTATGTTCCAGACCTCTCTGGTTTTAATTAATTAACTCTTGGATCCTTGGGGTTTTTGGTTTGGGAGCTGAGTTTAATTTGGGGGTTTTTTGAGTGCTTTATCACTGTTATTGTAGGCTTTTTCTTACTTTTTAGAGAACTATGCTTCTCCTTGTAGCAAATTTATTTTAGAATGTAGCACAGTTGAAGGTGGTATTCAGCAAAATCACACTGTGAAATGTTTTAGACTTAACACTTCAGAGATCCTGACAGGGCAAAGAGCTGTGGTCTTATCTTCTTATATACACACTTACTTGGTCATAAAATTCTAATGCTTTTAGTCATTTTTCTGGTTCTAAATCTGCTTATTGTGTTTATCTCTCATTTAGTATTTGAAAAATACCCAGCTGTGTCCAGTTAACTGTGTTTGAGTGCCAGTGAAAGAAAAGTCAGACTGTTCTTGCAGTTCTCTTAAGGGGTGATGTCTGCAGTTCACCAGGACCATTTCATGAACGAGGGCCAAACACTTTCACAGATTAATAATAAAAGGAATCTCTTTAATAGAGTTGGTTTTGTTTTTGTTTTTTTGCTATAAGTCTTTAAAAAATGATGAAGCATCAACCAAAAATGATGTGCAGAAACTTCTGGAACTGGGCCAAAACCAAAGGTAAGACTCTCCCTTCCTTCCTTCTCTTTCTATTTCCTGACTAAAAACCAGCAAATTCCACCTTTCCTTTTACTGTATAGATAAACCCTGCTGTATTCCAGAGTCTGCTGATGGTAGCAGTGAAATAAAGGCAGGAAATACTATTTTTGAAACAAATCATGGATTTGCTGATACGGGACATATTACAGGAAGATGTATTAAAATGGTGTGGTGAGATATCTGCTAAAGAAAGGAGTTTTGAATTTTAAAGGAAGATTTAGTCATGAGCTATTCCTTAAAAAAGAAATTCAGAATATTTAGAAAATAGATATTTAGACACTTGTGTACTTCAAAGTTTGGAGATGATGACTTTTATTCAAATCTCTTAATTAAATGTTTGTGTGGGTAGACACTCAAAATCACTAGTCAGTGTGCAAGCAGGAATACTTGCACTGGATATTTGTGATGAAGGGAGGTAGGAGGAGAGAGAAGTATTAATTTCATATTATTCATTGAGCACTTAAAAACTCAGTTCCCGTGGCTGGGAATGCAAGTTCCCAGCCAGTGCTTAGTCTGAATTTCCCTGGTGCTTCATTGCAAGGAGGTCTCATCATTCTGTGTCTCTTAACTCTTGGAATTCAGACCAGCAAAGAGCAACATCAATACAATTTTAATAGCAAGAAAACATAACTGATACAGTGACCACTTTTGCTGGAAAAACAGTATAAAATGAGTACATCTATACTTCATATTATTCCCTAGGAAAAATGTTTAGTAAGAAACTTTAAGTTCATAGTTGCTTCATTGTTAAAAATGCGATAATTAAATTCCATGGCCATCTTCCATTGGAAGTACAAATGAAATTGTGTTGCAACACAGAAACCTGGTGAGAAAATCACCTTCATGACTTAAATACCCAGTACATAAGGTCCTCAATACAATACCAGTAGGATTTCTTATTTTTACTGTGATACATGACAGTCTTTCAGGTATTGCAGGCAGATATATTGAATTATAAAGGCAGGACTTTAGCTGATGTCCTGTTTAAATACTTACATCTCGTGCATCTCTGCATCACAGATTTCCTTCCACAGACAAAATCCTTCATCATGAATGCAGTTCTGTGGTGGTTGGGTTGTTGTGCAACTTGCCTTGATGAAATTGAGACATTAATTGATTAAAAGCATGAATGGACTGTTCAGTAAATAGATCTTAGTTGCAGGTGGGAAAAGGGAGTCTGCTAAAAGAAGATTTTATTGCATATTTCAAACGTGACCCAGCAGGTAGCAAGTTCTTTTAAAATTAAGTGGTTTCCATTCAGTTTAGTTTTCACAGGGCTAAATTATTATCTGCTCCTGTGTGTAAATCCAGTTTTGGCTTGATCTTCTTGGAGAGTTTGTCCATACAAGCAGCAACCCTCCAAAAACTCTGGAGCTGTTATGAAATATTTCGTTTTTCTGCTTTGCTACAACTCCAAAGTGTGTCATGCTGTGGGTAGAAAATTCCAATTTGGAGAAAAACTCTGGCTGAATCAGTAATGCAAAGGGATTCACTTGATTCAAATAAAGCCCAATCCAAGCACTTAGCCTGGGTTTTTTCTTTTTGTGCCAGAATCTCCTACTGAACTTTTTGTTGCTTGTCTCTAGCAAGGGCCATATGAGGTTGAGTTTTATCAGAGCATGATTTGTTTGTTTATTTTCAAGCAGATACAAACCAGTTCTTACTGATAATAGCACATCTCCATGTCAGTGCTTTTTCCCTTGCCTGCTTTCCTCACTTTTTGGTGCCAATTATTTCAGTTTGCAATTCTGCCCTGGCAGATGTTCTGCACAGCAGCCCTTCAGTGCATGTCAAGAGTGGCCAGTTTGCATCATAGATCATTTCTGCTTTGCTTTGGAACTGTCCTGCATGGAGTCACTGTGGTTTTATGTGTGAGACTCTTACACAAAGTACATCTGTCTGCTACTCTGAATAATTAAAGGTCCATTCTTTTCAGTCTGAAGAATTATTTCCTAATGGAAACCTGTGTTGAAGTTGGTGTTCTGTGTTTTCAATAAACAGGGAGATGAAATCTCTCCAGGAAGCCTTTCAGAAGCAGCTCAATGAGGCAGCTGAGAAAGCAGAGAAGCAGCAGGCCACCGTGAGTGATTCTCTTTCTTTCCTTGTTCTTGTTGTTTTTCTGTTGTTGCTTCATCTTGCCTTGAGAATTTATTAGCTCAAAAACTTTGTAAAAAAAGAAGGAATTTCACAAACATGTTAGTAATCTGCAAGCTTCAGAAGAAAGGAGCTGGAAAAAATTGAATGTTCTAAAGTATTCAGATCCCCATCTTCCCTTATTTCTGTGGAACTGAGGAGTGTTTATGCACTTCTGGAGACTTCAGACAGGAAATTCAGGCCAAGGCCTCTCCCTGGTGTGTGACCTTTATGGACCCTCATGTCTCATCTATGCCAATGCACACTGTCACACATCCATTGGCTTTTTAGGAATTACTGTGCATTTTCAGAAACAAAATAAATAGTAGAGTGTCTGACTTTGACCACAGTAGAACTGATTATCACTATAGAAAGTGTTTTTAAGCCCCATTAAGATTTCATGCTGTATTGAAATTCTGTTTCTGGACAAACTGCACAGTTGTTTAGACTCTCGTGTAGCAATGTAATGTTTTGGAGCATAAGTAGACACATTTTGCTACTGTAGGGGGGGAAAAAAGGTAGAATGATGTTTGCTAAGATGAAAGTATATTACTGTGTTGGTTAGTAATATTCCTATAACATCCACACAACTGAGCATAAGTTGACTAGAAAATCTCCAGAGTTCCTTCAAACCTTAAGTGTTTTATGATTTGAATACTGGACTTGAAAACAACCTGCTACAAATGTTTATAGATCTATTTTATATTTCATATTGGATAACTACTGATTTATTTACTAAGATTTTGCTGTCTTCCAGGGTTACAACACAAGGGTTTGTCCAAGACAGAGGTTTAAATGTAATTATTAAATTCACCAAGTATTTACAATGCCTTATTTCGTCTGACTGTGATGTGTACGTGGCCTTGGTGAACAAATTGTGGGAATGCATGTTTTGCTACCTTCTAATCAGAAATAGCATGGATTGGACAGATAGGACCAAACTATTCCTTTGGCAGATTTCTTTCAGTTAATCTGATTTTTGAAAATGCACTGTGCACTCTTATCTTAGTGGGGTTTCACAGGAGCAGAGTGGGGGGAGTCACCTCCTTCAATGCTGAAATGAGACACAAATGAGGATCTGGGTGTCTCTGGTGAGCACTCAGAACACACTGGTTGGAAGGTGACATTTTTCAGGTGCATTGAATGCATTCCTGTTGACTTTATCAGCACAATGAATTCTGGTTCTACAAATGGAAGGTGGAAAACATATTTAGTTACTGAATCTCTCAGTTAGATTTTGATAGGCAAGACTAATTCAGGTGTGGGTTACGTAAATCTCACATGTAGTGAATGGATTTGTTTGTGTTTGTTGTATAGTGCTTTTTTGTATTTGAGTAACAGTGCCTTGTGTACAGCCAGTCCCACTCCAGCACTTTGGAGAGCACAGGATTTGTTCTACACAAAACAACATCTGCTGTTGGCTGTGGGCAAAATTTCACCTGGAGTAGAACAGGAGCAGCTCCTGTGAGTGTGGAACAGAGCCTGGCATGGAGTGGGGGCAGAGGTTAAAGAGCCTGAGTGTCCCAGCTGCATTCCAGTGCTTGCACTAAGAACACATTGAACTTGCTGGTAGTGCCAAGGAAATCAGAACTGTGTCCTTGCTTGGTGACATTTACTTCTTTATGCCTCAGTACAATGTACATAGTGAAGCTCAACAGCACAGAGAGACTGCATGAATATTTAACAAGTGCCTCAGGATCCTCAGACGAAAATTGCAATAGAAATGGAGACAGATAGTATTACTGACAGACAAGGTTGTTTTAGAACTGGTTTCTCTGTGTGTTCCATGTTTTTCCAAAAACAATGTGAAATCTATGAAAGAAGGTCCAAGTATTTTAATATAGGACTAGCGAGAGGATGGGAGCTTCAATTTAATTCTAATTTAATTAATTGTGAAACTTGCTTTTAATCCAATTTAAATGCATTGTATATTATAGGACTTGGTGAAGGAATCTTGATTTTCATCAGAGTAAATGAAAGTAGAATTACATTTCACAAAGACTGTTAAAGCACTGGTGGCAGGGAAAGAGTGGAAATACATATTTCTTTTCTGCACTCGACAAGGAGGCATAGTACAGTGCTTTTGTCAATTGGCTGTATAAATTCAACAGGTAACACCTGCCTGAAGGTGTTCTTTATTAGGTCAATGTATAAGTGTAAGTATTAATTCACATTAATTAAGTCAAATTAAATGAAAAATAACCAGTCAGTTACCCAAGGACTCTCACCAAAACAAAAGAACAAAGCAGACACAACAGCTGTACATGAATTTTACATTCATGTCTTCTTGTGCAACGTGTGGCAAGGCTTTTCACCAGCATTGCACAAAAGATTCATCAGAAACAGAGATATCAGTGTTGCTATGCTTGCATGTCCATTTTCTGACCCTTTAGGACTGGAGAAGCCCAGAACTGAGGGCAGCAGAGAAGTTGCTGCTGTGAGCAGCTGCTGCAGCCTTGGTGGGTCCCAGCTCTGGCTGGTGGACGTGGAAACAACCTTGAGAGGGAGAAGCAGCAGCTCAGGCTTGAGGGAAGGGAAAGGACGTGTGGGGCCATTGCTGTCCTTGGAGCAGTAGTGACACTGAGGGGATCTCAGTGAGCTCTGCCTGGCCTGAGGGCAGTGAAAGGACATGTGGGGACATTGCTGTCCCTTGAGGACATTGCTGTCCCTGGAGCAAAAGTGACACTGAGGGGATCTCAGTGAGCTCTGCCTGGCCTGAGGGCAGTGAAAGGACGTGTGGGGACATTGCTGTCCCTTGAGGACATTGCTGTCCCTGGAGCAAAAGTGACACTGAGGCTGGCCTGGGGATCTCAGTGAGCTCTGCCTGGCCTGAGGGCAGTGAAAGGACGTGTGGGGACATTGCTGTCCCTTGAGGACATTGCAGTCCCTGGAGCAAAAGTGACACTGAGGCTGGCCCGGGGATCTCGGTGAGCTCTGCCTCACTGGCTGTGCCCTGTACCTGCAGCACCAACAAAGAGCAGCAGCAGCTGGCTTGGGACAGGTCTTTCCAGAGAACTCATGGCACATCTCAGATACTTTTATGCCTGTTGTTTCAGCTGTTTTGTCTGGGATGATAAAATGTGCAGAGAAACACCAGTTATGGTAAGGATGGTTTAAATTTTAGGCTGGTCCTGCATTGCAAATTCAAGGTCAAATCCAGTCTTCCAGAAAGACTTCGGCTGTGAGAGGGCTTCTCTACAGATGGTCTCACACTAGAACTGTAGATTACTTTGTATCTAAAAACACTTCAGAAGGACCATACTGGGTTTAGTTATACAATGTGCATATAAAATATGTAAGACGTCATTCCCAATAACCTGAGCTCCTCTTTAACAATCTTTGAAGGTTGACAAAGTTTCTTGTTCTGCATTTAGCATCGAGTACCAAAGCAATTTGTGTTAAGTTTTTGTGCAGTGAAAAAAATATTAGTAATGTCAAGCTATTATCTCTAAAAGTGTAGTGGAGCCACTTCTTCTAGCAACAGAGTTGGAGATCATGGACTAATTTTCACTTTTGTTAACAAAAAGGCACAGAGCAAATGGCACATGTAGCTTGAAAGTGTCTTGCTGTGTTTGTTTGGGGTTTTTTAGTGAATTTGAATAAATATAACAAGTATTGATCCTGTGTATCCTCATTAAGTTAAAAAGCTCTGAGGGCCTTTGGGACACAGACTCTTGGCTTGGCTGTGCTTCATGCTCACTGTCTGCATGTTAAGAAATAGTTACATTTTTAGCAAGTTTCAAACTTACTTCCCATTAACTGCAGCTGAAGTTTATATAAAGAGCTGGCTGGCTCTGGATGAGGGAGAAGATCAGGAAATACTCAAAAATAGTTTGGCTAAGTAGAGTAAGTTCAGTGTACCTTTTCTGCTTTATTCCATTGGTATTTTATAGCAAGCTAGCAGTTTTAAAGAAGATATACTAATGGTTGTTTGGCAATACAGTTACAGCACTGTCTGTCAAAGTAAAGGGGAAAATAGGTCTGTGTAATTTCCTTTTTTTGCTCAGTATTCATTATGAGAAATGAGAATTAAGTAACACTTTATGTATGACTTACCAAAAGAAACTGTAAACAATATGGGTATTTTTAAATCAGTAGGTTTTTTCTAGAAATAAAAGACTAACAGAATCTGGGGAATTTGATTCAGTGTTCTCCCCATACCAGGAAGATTTTTAGCAAAAAGACCTGATCTTCTTTTCCCTTCAAAACGATTTTTTTTCTAGTAAAAGCTTTTATGACTGTTTATTAAGTCCTAAATGTTCCTTTGACAAAAATTTCATTTACTAATCAAACTCTTAACTTGCAGCTTAGAAGTTCTATTCATCTTAGAAATACTAACAGGTGAAAGTCTATTTAGCTTTGCTTTTAGAAGTATTTAGCACTCTGTAGAACATTTTTTGCCCAAAGGAAAGAATATTTTCTGTGTTTTACATAATAGCCTAGACAGTTCTCTCTGTCTTTTGAAGTCAATTTTTACACCATAACTTGACAATTAGACCAGGAGAACGAACACAGTGAGCATGTCAGGGTTTCTAGGTATGGCCCAAATAATCAGGTGCTAATGAATGAATTTCCGTCACACCTTAGCTGCTCATTTAGTCCTGAGCAAGGTACAGGGAGTCTGGAGGTGAGGGAATGTGCTCACAGCCAGTCCTGGCTGTGCAGTGCTGATGTTATACTGGAATTTTTCCCTCCTCTCATGAGTAATTGCTCTTGTCTGACTCCTAGAATTAGATCACTGCCGTTTGCTGAAGCATTCTCCATTTTGATGGGGAAAATTGAATTTAAACATTTCAAGGTCACCAACTGCTGTGAGTAAAGGAATGGAAGCTGTTGTCTTTAATAAACATAATGAGCTCTGAATCCACACAGCTCTGAGGATCTTGGATCTCTGTCTCCAGGATATGAAAGCAGTGTCCTTGCTCAGTACTGCAAAGCTCAGCCTCAGGACAATGTATTTTCATTATGTGTTGTCATAATTGCAGCCAGATAGCAATTAAAGGCAGACAACACATGCAAAGAGGTGAATGTTATTTTTCACTATTAATTTAGAGCTGGGTATAAATGTCTATTCTTGCTTGTTATACTATCAGGATTTGATGACAGAAAGTAGGATTTTTACTCTTCCTGAGAATTATGTTATGTCTTGTCCTTGAGGCTTACTAAAGGCATCATGCAGATGGTGTGGTACAGACTGATCTGCCTGAAAGCATGAAGCTGTACACGTGGATACACTTAAATGCAAAAATAAAGTTACCCCTCTGTTGGTTCCAGTAGACAAATCATATAAATCCTTCCTTTGTAATGCTCCATATCTGCACTTTGTGACTAAGTGGCTCTTGATTTGTTAGAGGCTTACTAGAAGACCCTTAAAATGCTGTTACTATATTAAGGCAAAAATTAATGAGTTCCTAAATGATATTTCTATTGTATTTGAAAAAAAGGAAGTGATGTAAAAATATTCTTTAGTTTTTACTTTTTTTATTCAGCTGAGCTAAAACACTGTGTTTGCACTATGTAAGATGTCAGCATCAGTAATGTAAGATGCATGTGTATGTGAACAGTAATTAACAAAATGCAACTAACATAGATTACTGGATAAGTGTATAGTGCTGGGGTGTCTTAAATGTCTCTTCCCTAAAAGATCCAAGCTATGTAGATGTAATAATGTTGGTATCACATCTCTTTAATTATTTCATGTATATTCATAGCTAGAAGGGGAATGCCTTGAAGGAATATTCATATTCCTCAGAGATAGGTCTAAGAAAGGGAACACTCTTTAATGGAGGTTAGCATACTCATGAACTTGGGTCAAGTTTTGTATCAACAGCACGGGACATGAGGTAAATGGGGATGAGTATTTTGCTCACTGAACTTTTCAAAGGCATCTTCCTTCAAAGAAACAGAAGTGTTTTCTTTTAATCCTGGTTGTTTGTAATTCCATCCTCCTTCCTCCCATTGTATTCCATTAGCTGTGAGTAAAGCTCAGTCCTGAAAAAACTGATTTGTAAAAATAATTTTTTAACCTGTGTTTGATTAAATTCAGTCTTAAGCCTTGTGACTGGAATTTCTACTTTCCAAGTCAAGCCATTGACTTAGGTGGGATCTGAAGACCTTATTTGAATGTTTTTGTGTGTAACACACTTTATTCCACAGGTGGGTCTGAGGAGAAGCAAGGTCTTTACCTAATGAGGACCAACACTGAAGCATTCAAATAAAATAACTGTGTTAGAAACCTGCTCTGATAGATTTGTTCTTAGAGGGGAAAAATACTTTTGTTAGAAAATCAGTCAACATTGTTTTAAAAATCCTCAGTTCTTTGACAATCACATTGAACTACCTTGTGAAAAACAAACACTACATCTACTGGTACAGAACAAAATTAAGCCTATTTACATACAGTAATTTTCTTCTTTTGATTAGAAATTTTCCAGTAAGTATGCTAAATGTTGGGAGATTTAGCAAATACTTGACTGTGGCCTATACCCATTTGCTATATAAGCAAAATTTTTTGGTTTGGTGGTTAGTTTTTTCCAAAACTTTTAAAAGCATAAAACCAATAGTGTTTACAATTACATCTCAACAACTACCACTCAACATTTCTTTAAAATTGTAGATTAACTTTTTGAAGACTGAAATGGAAAGGAAGAGCAGAATCATCCGAGACCTCCAAAACGAGGTAAGAGGAATATTTGATTGTCATCTCAGTTCAGATTCTGTACTGGGAGAAGGGGTGGGTTGGCTACAGATGTAAAGCTTGCTATTGTAGTAGGCAAAAAGGCACCAGGGAAATGCTCTGAACAGAAAAACAAACAACAGTGTGTGCATTTGGAATTGGTGTTTTATTGAATGCCATGGCTGACTCGCTGCTAGTGGTGCTTAGGTGGATAGCACACCTCTAACTTGTGCTGCTTTTTCAGAAAGGGGTTCTGTAGATTATTGACACGCAGGGAAACTTTGTTCATGTTGTTATTGCTTGCTTTAAAAATAAATAACAAGAGGAGAAGAAAGGAAATGCCATCTCAGAACTGAGATAACTAATAATATTTTAAAAAACCCCTCAAACTCCTAAAATGTTTTAAGCTTTGTATGCCATGAATATTGATCCCAAAATTTCAAATTAAAAAATAAGACATGTTTTAAATAATCTTTTTTGGTATCAAACTGAATTTATTATGAAATTTGGTCTTGTAATAGCAACACAAAATATTTGAGTAGCATTATATTTCTTTTCCCCCTTACCCTATTCTCTCCAAACAATTTGCCTAAGTCAGGATGTAGTTTCCCTTTCCATTTCTTTATTTTGCAGAGAACTGTGCACTTGAAAATATTTTATTCATACCATGTCCTCTTCTCCTGCCAGTCAGGCTTCTTGTCTTCATCTGCTTTGGTCTTTTGCTTTTCTAAACTATTCTGAGTCTGTGCACATGAAAACTTGATCTCCTTAAAGCTGTCTTTTAAACAGGGATCTCTGGTTTCTTTGGTCTCTGAGAGTGTGTATATATGGTCAGTCTGAAAAAATGTGTATATTACTTTTCAAGTCATAAATATGTCCTAGTTTTGGATAGAACAGGATTGATTTTTCACAGCAGTCAGGAGGGGCATGGCCAGGCCATGATGCTCTTTGATATCATCCTGCATCCCTTGCCAGGGGCAGGAGCAGGGGACTCTCTCATTTCTGGTTCTGTTGGAGAGAGAAAAGCAGGGTGACTGAAATGGGCTGGTACTGGTTTATTTTCAGTGGAAGTGGCTTTTCTTATACCTTTTGTTGTTAATATTGTTGATATTCATTTTCTTATCTCATTGTTGTTTCTAGTAAATTGTTCTTACCTCAGCTTGTAATTTTCACCTTTGTGCCTCCAGTTCCCAGCTCCTCTCTGGAGTGGAACTGGGAGGGAAGCAGGTGCTGGGGTGAGCTGTGGGCAGAGTCTCTCTGGAGTGGAACTGGGAGGGAAGGAGGTGCTGGGGTGAGCTGTGGGGAGAATCTGGGGTGGAAATGGGAGGGAAGGAGGTGCTGGGGTGAGCTGTGGGGAGAGTCTCCCTGGGGTGGAACTGGGAGGGAAGGAGGTGCTGGGGTGAGCTGTAGGCAGAGTCTCACTGGGGTGGAAATGGGAGGGAAGGAGGTGCTGGGGTGAGCTGTGGGCAGAGTCTCTCTGGGCTGTGCGTTGGGAGCTCTGTTCTAACCCACCACAGGGGAAATGTCTTTTTGAGCTGTCATGTTCATTAGGCCAAGCTCTCCCTTGTCTTCATCTCCAGTCAGAAATGCCTTGCTTTCTTTCCTCACCTGTTATCATGGGATGCTTTGCAGTTGAGCCTGTAAACTCTGATAAATTCTATCAGTCTCATCCTATTGACCAGGCCTTAAAAAATTCTATACTAAACACAAATAAATGCTTCATTAATCAACATTCAAACTGAATGACTCCTAGTCATTTGCTTAGGCAGGTCAGTAGACTTCTCTAATATTTACCATATTTGTAGCACATTTTAGAAAATCTGCTTTGAAAGGAATCTTTCTTTTGGCACCAAATATCAGCTACTATGTGGAAAGGCAACCAAAAGCTGTATCTGCCTAATAGCTTTCTATTAAACTTTTATACCATGTTTTTAGTTCCCTAAAAGTAAACACATAATCTTTTTGACATTTGACTGAATTATATGACTTTGAGGAAATATTCTGTTATTTAGGTCCTGCCTCCAAACACATGGCTTTTAAAAACCTCAAAATTGGATGTGCTGTATATTTATGTGTAGGTTTTGAAAGGATAATCTGCATACAGATATTCAGAGACAGAAGATGAAAATGCTTCCTTCATAGCTGCTCTTGTTCCCTTGAACACTGCATTCACCCTCATTTTGTGCTGCCAGATTGTGCATCTTGCAATCCTGAGCTCTGCTGTGCCTGTAACAATGATTTCCTCTCTAGTGCTGCTCTCCCAGCCCGTCCCCAGTGCCACTCAGCTCTGCCAGTGGAGATACAAACAGATGCAGCAGCCTTCAGCTGGGTGCAGCAGCTGTCAGGGAGTGCAGGAGAGCACAGGGCACAGAAAGGCAATTTTCAGCCCAGGGACTGGGGCAGAAAGCTTTTTATTTCCAGTACAGGAGCTCTGGGAAGAACACGTTAACAGGTTCAGCAAGTTGTCTTGAGGAGTTGTGACTTCTGTGGGCTGTGACAATCCAGTGTGGGAACTGTCAGAGAGATGCCTCTGCCCAAATTAAGGTGCAGATGAGACCACATGGCCAAGACAACAGTATGGATTTGATTTAACTGTGAATGTGAGGTAAAGAGAGAGAGATGGCAAGAAACAGAAAAAGGGAGAGGAGAGGAGGAGAGTGGCAGAGGGGGACAGGTTAATAGAAGATCTCACCACTGTAGATCCCAGCAGCGTTCCATTGATCCTCTTCCTCTGTTGTCCTGGTGTTGAGGGTCCCACCACACACAGAGTGCAGTGGATTTATGGATGTTTGGGCCAGGTGGGAATTCCCTGGGAGGGCAGGTTTGTCAGTGCCCCATGCAGCAGACTCTGGAGCTGTTCCATGCTGTGCAGTGTCCTCAGGAATGGCTCTGGGGCCCTGGAGGGTGTTGGGTGGTTTGTGACACCCTCAGCTCCTCCCCCTGTGTCCCACGGGGATGTCGCCTTCCCGGACTGTGGGGCTCCCAGCTGGGCTGGTGTGTGCAGGGGAGGGGGTGTGCTCAGTGCCTGTGCCCAGGGCTGTGCCACACACCCCAAACTCTGCTGCTGCCCCGTGGCTGCTGGGCAGCGTGTGCAGAGCTGGAGCTGTGGCTGTGCCCTGCCCAGGTTGTGCCCTGCTGGGCAGCGTGTGCAGAGCTGGAGCTGTGGCTGTGCCCTGCCCAGGCTCAGCCCAGCCACAGCTCTGTTCAGCACAGATCCTGCTCTGCCTTCTCGTGGATGTGTTCTTCTCCTCAGCCTTGTTTTCTTCTGCCTACCCCTGAGAGAACTGGATAACAGTGCCACCTTCATCTTACAGGTGAACACTGACATGAGTTTTTTGCCCCTGAATTTAGGAATGCACTGGAACTACTGGTGCAAATGGTGCAAATGAGAAAAATATTTCATAAAGTAAGAATTAGGTACAGCAGGAACTTGGCTTAATGATATGACTGCATGCAAATACTCCAGCTTTTATCTTTTGCTACAAATTTTCTAAGATGTTCAAATACATTAAAATACCTATTTAATTTGAGTATAATGATATTTTAACTAAGTCTAGAAGGCCCTTCCTAATTTAAATAATTACTCCATATAAATTTTAAATTGGCTACTAAAGATATATTCAAAGATACTTAATTCTTTCAATTTCAGTTTGAAGTGTCCCAGGTCTTTTTCATTAAAGTACTTAACGATAAATGAAGAATTTGAAATAGGAACTGTGTAAAATTCTAATTAATTTTTTGTTGTTGCTCTTTGAGGGATGCTTAATAGGAAAATGAGCATAATCTTCAATCCATATAAGTCTTAAGAGTCAGAACTTCTGTACTGAATGAATGGGCCTCTGTAAATGTAAGATTTCACTGATCAGGTAATCTGACTTTGAATAACCCCTTTCTAACAAAAGGGACACATTCTTCCAGAATATGTACCTGAACAGATTGCTTTCAGAAGAGGAAAGATGATTTTAATTCAGAATTTTTAAAAAAATGCACTGATCACAGTTCATTCTTACTTTAGTTCTGAAATATGGACAAAGAGCTACTGAACCAACCATCACCAGTCCATAGGAACTGGAGGATGAGGAGTTGGTCAAACCAAAGGGATGACTGGATATCTGGGTTAATTAAGTGCAGGTCCCTAATGAAACAGTGCCTTTGGCACATCTGCTTCACCTCCATCCCAAAGGTGATGCTGATCTCCATGTGAACCATTCAGATGTGTTGGAACACCTTCCCTTGGTGCTCACAAGTGCAGCACAGTTCTTCAGGTGTGCCCTGGTGAGCAGTAGATGAGGCAGGTGCTTCATGGCTGATTTTCATTCTGTTTACCTTTGTTCATCCTGTATCTGCTGTACAGTTCCCTTTTCTCAGAGCTAGTTGTAGTGGTCAGGGCAATGGGATATTGCTCTTTGGGGAATTACAACATAAATTTTCAAACAAAGAAGGAAAATCAGTAACTGACTGTGACACTGCAGCAACACCCAGCTCTTTGCCAGTCACGTTTTGCAGGACAGAATCTGCATTGTTGGGTTGTCTCATTCACATAACACCCTCATTCCTCTCTGTTGTGTCAGAACTGTGGCATCCCTGTCAAACAGCTGGAAAATGGATTGTTTCTGTAGGAGTGTGTGGTGCTGCATGGTGGCCAGCAACAGGGAAATGTGGGATTGTGTCATTTCTCCTCCTTATTTTGGAGTCATGAAAATAAGGTTTCAAATGAAACCAGTTTCTTTGCATTTGCTTTAACAAAATAGGGCTTTTTTTCAAGAGAAACTCAAAGCTTCTAATTTTGGAATTAAAGCTTCCAGTGTTTCAGTGGGATGTGGACCTAAATTTGAACAGGGTGGAATTACATTTTTTGCTCTGATGACAGCTTGTTCTTGTGCACAATGTACAGGAAAGCTGCAATTGCTATTCACTAATGAACAGACATTCCTGAAACGTGCTGGGTGCTGTTTCTATTGGTGTATTTACAGTTCATTAACACGGGAATAGTTGGGTTTGTATTATTTCAGTTTCTTCTTAGTGTTCAGCATATGATGTTCAGCCGTTGTAGATCTGCTTATTGAATACTTGGGGTTTTGACCAGTTTTAAAAGATGTTCACACTGCAGAGAAATCTTTACCTTTGCCTCTCAGTTATGGGATAATATGAGTGAGGAAGTGGAAAAATAATTATTATGAGGAATAAGTTTTGTCATTTTCCCTGAAAATGACAAGAAATACATTTAAAACTCCTGCATGAAAAGCCTTATTGAGTTGGCAAAATGCTGTATCAAGTAACTTCCTACTGGTTTTGATTACTTACAGTTTTAAATTATGAAATTCAGCAAAAGTACTCATTGTTTTTGATCATCAAGGTGAAGTGATGAGACCTTGGCCCTATTACTCAGTTGTTAAAATAATTTACAGAAAATTACATAGAGCTATGAAGTTGACACCAGGCAGGGATTAGAGGGTTTGTTCTGCCCTTTTGTACCTCAGCATATTAAATCTCAATTGCTGTGGTTGCCAGTGTTCTGAAAGGGTTTCTGTGGGCAGTCCTGTTCCTCTTCAAACAAATTTTAATATAAATGCCTTTTAGAATTCTGTAAGAGGATGCTGTGCCTTGATTAATCTCTCTTGTCTTATTTATATCTTTGCTGGTGGCTTGAAGATGGTGTCAATGTATAAAATAAAACCAGTATCATCAAATAGTTAAAGGTCCCTTGATTTCACTTACTAATGAGCTGTTCTGGGGTTTTTTTGTCCCACTCTCAGAACAAAAGCCTCAAAAACAAGCTCTTGTCAGGAAACAAGCTTTGTGGTATTCACGCAGAGGAGGTAAGGAAGATTCTGCTCTCTTCTAAATCTCTTATACCCAGAAGTTGTTTGCATAAAAGTCTTTTGTACTGAGGTTCTGGTGTGTTATACATACACACAAGAATATAAATATAGATATCAGAATACAGAATATGTTTCATATTTATATGGTGAGTGTTCCTGAAGTGCTCTCATCCCATCTCATTTCTGGGACTTTACAAGAAGCAGCTCAAAGCTGTTAGAAGGCAAGTTGCAAACTCAGGTTTTAGACAAATAAAATCACCTGGGCATGCCTGTGACTCTGTAGGTATAAACATCTATAACATACATAAACCAAATTTCATTTCCATGATCTCCGTGTCTGCACTGAGACAGGAATTGTGACAGGCCTGTTTTGAGATTAACCTGGAGACAGGAAAGGTCTGTTATTATTGATTCCCAGAATGTGTCATTATTTCAAGGGAAAAGGGTCCCTTTATGAACCTGAGGGAAAGAAATGTCCCCTCTGCTGAGGTGAGATGGACAGTCCATGATCCAAAAGCCTATTTTGGCAAATTCCTCGATGGAGGATACCTGCACTTGTGGGAGCACTCCCTTAATTTAACTTTTCATTTAAAAAAGCTCTTACATGTGAATCTGATTGACTCATATTGCTTCAGTCTGGTTTTTTTCATATATAATTTCTGTTAATTGGTGAGCACCCTCTCTCTGTCCTTAACTCATGAACCTTCTGCTGTATTTTCTGTTCCCTGGCCAGCTGAGGAGGGAGGTGATGGAGTGGCTTTGGTGGGCACCTGGCATCCCCCATGGTCAAACCCCACACCTCGCTGCATAATGTCTTTGTAATTAACCTGAAGATCTTTGCTTATGTCTCTTTTAATGTTTGCATCTAAGGATGGAGCCTAGGGATAATTTAATTTTATTACCGTAAAGAAGCCCTGGCAGTCAGAGATCTTCAGAAAATTAAACATAAATTAGGTAATAGTCAAGACAGCAGCTTGTCAGTATATTTAAAGTGGGAGGATCTCTTACTCCATTGATCATCCTGGCAAATTTGCAGCTATTAAGCATGTTACCATTGGCACAAACAGAAATGCTGCAGGAGCATCCTTCTTTTGTGGTCATTTTGCCAGTGAGGTTGTGCCAGGCGGAGAACCACAGCGTATTTTGTGGGTTTCATTAAGTGCTGTGCTCATCAAGCACAAGAACCGTGTGAACTCAGCATCCCTGCAGTTATTATATCCAATAATTTGGGTACAGTTGCCTGCCAGGGAGTTCCTGCTCCCTCTGCTCCCTCAGGCTGCTGCAGACAGGCACACAGACAGTGATTCCTGTTCCAGTTCAGCACTGGGAGCCTGCCTGTGCTCCCTCAGGCTGCTGCAGACAGACACACAGACAGTGATTCCTGTTCCAGTTCAGCACTGGGAGCCTGCTCTGCTCCTTCAGGCTGCTGCAGACAGACACACAGACAGTGATTCGTGATTCCTGTTCCAGTTCAGCACTGGGAGCCTGCCTGTGCTCCCTCAGGCTGCTGCAGACAGACACACAGACAGTGATTTGTGATTCCTGTTCCAGTTCAGCACTGGGAGCCTGCCTGTGCTCCTGCAGCTTTTGCAGGGCTGGATTTTCTTCTCCAAGCACTCAGGGCCTTGGAGAGAGGAGGGCAGAGAGCTGCAGGCATTGGGGTTCCAGGGCACAGGAAGGGACAGTGCCAGGGCAGTGCCACAGACTCTGTATTTTAGAGGCTGTGTTTAATGGGGATGGATCTGTCTGACTCTACTCAGAGATCCTCTCCCTGGAAGCACAGAAAATCTGCAGAGCAGCCAAATTTTATCACAGAGTTACAGGTCATGCACGTGCTTTTTACCTGCACTAAATGGATTTAGCTTTATGACTTAATTTCATCACAGGCCTCATGTTTAACAGATGAGTTCTACCTTAATGGCAACTCTTAGATTCCTCTGCAGCCTGTTTGGATACCTTGTATATGACAGAAACTGTATATTTTATTAAACACAGCCCGTAGAACAATTGAAATTGGTGAAGATTTTCTCATTGGTCTTCAGCTGATGTGGAATGTATTCCATAGCTCGAGTAATGGCATTGCCCAGGTCAGAGGACAGGGCTGTCGGATGAAGTAACAGCAGATAAAATCACAGAACAAAGAATTCTGCTGAACTGATCTTGGCTGTTTGTTTCAGGTTTTACAGAGTACCATAACCATTCTGGCCTTACTATTTAAACATTTAAAGAAGGTTCTAAAATTTTGGCATTAGATCCATTCAGCCCCCCCAAAAGTCTGTCACTGAATTGTGACTGCATCGATTGGAAAGAGATAAAATCTCTCTAAAATGCCAGCTCTTATAGAAGATGTACTACTTCTGTAATATGTTATGTTTATGGAGTGCTCTTTCAGTAAATGTGAAACAGACTTCTGCTCCATTCCTTCAAAACTCTTGGCATTAATTAATACAAGAAGGTTTATTGAGTATCAGTCGGGACTGTGGATTTCATTAAAAACAAATTATAATTTTGAGAGGATTCTTAGATAAATGGTGAAATCATGTTCCTTGGATAGCTGGGTTTAGTACAAAAAAATCCATTTCTATTATATTTTGTTTAAATGAATAAAATAACATCTAGACTATCACTTGGAATTATTTTAAGGCTATATTTAGCAATACATAAAATAAATATCATCCTAAACTGATATAAATAAGCAGAGCTGTGCCTGTTTCCAAGGGCGTGGTTACAGACTGAGAACCCAGTTCCTTTAGATACCACCTGGTCTCTGTAAAGCCCTGTGTGTGCCTGTGGGGCCTTTTGGCTTGTAAGAATGAGATTGTTCACTTGGAGGGTGATGCCTTCAGTTGTGCTTCATGGGCAGTGTGAATAAAGCTCCTGTCTCACATGTGTGAGCCCAGCAGCTGTTCCTTGTGGAACTGACTCGGGAGTGGCTGTAGGTGAGTGCCATTCCCATTTTCCTCAGCATTTTTGGTTGGTTTAACTTGTGAACCTGGAAAACCAATTGACAATGATTTGGAGGGGGGCATTCTGCATTTTAAATTGGATCTAGAGTCTACTGTTCTCACAGTTCACTATGGGTTTTTGATATATAAAATAAAAATAAAAAAAACAAACCTGATTTGATTATCCTTACTTTCAGTCAAAAAAGATCCAGGCCCAGCTGAAAGAGCTCCGTTATGGGAAGAAGGATTTGATTTTTAAGGTAAGTTTTATTTCTCTATGGTTAGCTAAAGTATTAGGGTTAATATAGTATTGAAGTAAAGCAGGAATCTGATGGCTGCCTTTATTATTGCAGTTCTAATGAATAAGTTTGTTCTGAAAAGAGCTTAAAACACCAAGACAGACTTAATACCATAATGCACTTTCAGAAATATAATATACTTACATCTGTACTTTTGTGCCCACAAGAAGCAAAATTTGAGGTTACTGCTGATGAATAAAACCTATTGCCCCATTCCATACATTCTGTAACATCTTTCATCTTTCTACTGAATGATGTAATATTTTACAGATGCTTCTTGTTTTTCCTTTAATTAGCACTCCTCCAGCACAAAGTCAAGTGTTGTTAACATTTAAAGCAAATCTCTGTACTCATGATAAGTTTAGCAATGTAATATTCCTGAGGTCTGAAGAGTTAAGAAAAAAGAAATGTCTGTTGCTTAAACAATCCCAATGAATAATCTGTTCCAGCTGGCACATTTTAAAAAATAATAAAAATTGTAAAAATAAAGGAGGGCAGGACAAAACATAAAGACATTGCTGAAGGGCATCCAAGTCCCTGTTAACACAGGGAGAAGTTAAACCCTGTTAAAGGAAGAGCAGAGAGCTGCAGCTCATGTGACTGAAGAGTGTTAGTGGAGAAGTCCTTTTATATATTCCCATCACAAAGGCTGAAGATTCAGTACTCATCTTCAAAGTGATTAACCCTGGAATTCCTTACAAAGCCATTCCTGTCAATGTGAGTTCCAGATTGTCGTCTGGAGGTGTGGATCTCTCTTTCCTGTCTCTCCATAGCATATACAGTGCTGTAAATACAGAGTCATGTAGGCCATTTAAAAGATGCAATGTGATTTCTGTGGGTTTCTGGTGAGGTTTGTTTGTTTGTTTGTTTGTTTGTTTCAGGGACATTTATTTCTCATCTTCATAAGACCAAAACCAGGGAAACAGATGTAGAGACAAAAATCAGGTCTATTATAAATCCGGGCATTTAACTTTAGCGCCATCTAGCATTACCAAAAATAAGAGATGTTTCTTCAAATTCAGTGTAATGGAGAGCTCGAGCACAGGTAAAGGTCCAAAATCCTGTTCTTGCCTTGATGTGGAAGTTTGTTTTCCTTTGGCTGAAGCAGTAGGATTGTCCAGCACTGTTATCTCCTTTTTGTTTCCATGATGTGATTGTGACACAGTGATCCCAAAAAGGATCTGAGATGTGCTGGGGTGTGCACTAATGCTTGGCCAGGGAACTCCTGCCCACACTGCCCACCTGAAAGAGCTCCCAGAAGAGGAAAAAGAGAAGGAGAACATGAACAAGTGAAGGTGGCAGAAAGGCTGTCCAGCAGTCCCTGGATGCAATGAAATCCACCTTCCCCAATCCTGCCTGAGTAAAGTGTGGCAGTGCAGTGCCAAGGCACCCGTGGGAAGAGCCCTGCTGAGGGGGGAGATGTGTCCGGGGTGATGGGGACAGGTGTGGTCTGCTCTGCCTGGGTGTGGCTTTCTGCACCATAGCCTCACTTCAGATCCTTGCAGAATTCTCTTCTGAAGACTGTCTGCTCCTGAGCACATGAATTGTGCCTTGGTTTACCCTGAACAGACACAGTTCTTGGTTCAGAGTGAACACGAGCCACAGCTGAGATGTGGATCCCAAGCTGGGCAGTGTGGGCTCTCCTCTGAGTGCTCTTACTGCAAAATAAGGACAGGTACTTGCCTTCCAGGTAAACCATGATCTGATGTAATTAAAATCACTCTGAGAACTTCAGATGGTGAATGCTGATGAATTGTGGATTCTAAAGCCCCACATACTGAGAACTGTGTATTATACAATTATATGTAAATAATTGAAACGTCTTTTGGCCATGTGCAATTGTGTATGCAGTGAATGCCTGCTTTGCTAATATTGAGATATCCTTTATATGTAACCAGCAATACTTTTGCAGGTTTATTCATCAGCCTTCTTCCTGACCACGAAAATCTGATTTATTAAGCAGAGGGAGCAGCAACCTTATGCTCTCCTCCTAAATCTTGTGAGATGGGGGAGGGTGGATTCAGGGTGCTTGTTTGTGGCTGTTTCATGTTGGAAGGCAGACACACTAAGCAGAGTAGAAGCCATTTGGTATAGTCTGGAAAGGTTTTTAGGTATCTGCTTGTGCTGAGTGGAAGGTAAACCAGTGGGAGGAGTGAACCCCACAGATGTATTCACAAATACCTTGTGAAGGATTTCGAGTTGGAGCTACAGTTTAATAGGAAAATAGCGTTAAAGGCACTAGTACAGAAACACTGGTTTAAAGTGACAGTCAGAACACAGCCGATCCCCTGTTGGGCAGGGTGGTGGCTGCAGTCCCACAGAATGGTGGCTGCAGTCCCACGGAATGGTGGCTGCAGTCCCATGGAATGGTGGCTGCAGTCCCATGGAATGGTGGCTGCAGTCCCATGGAATGGTGGCTGCAGTCCCACGGAATGGTGGCTGCAGTCCCATGGAATGGTGGCTGCAGTCCCATTGGAGCCATGGACGTGGCCTTGTATGAGTGATGAGCCTGTGGAAAGGTCTGCTCCTTCTTAGGAGGGCCAGTGGTGGTCCAGGAGCAGCAGGGACACAGAGGGCAGAGAGGAACAGCAGGGAGGGCAGGCAGGGCTGCACGGGATGGCAGAGAAAGGCAGGAGGAGCTGCAGGGGATGGCAGGCACAGAGGAGCAGGGCACAGAGGAGGGAGGAAGGAGGGAGGGAGAGGAGAAGCTGCTCCCAGTGCCTGACAGCCTCTGCTGCTGCTGCTTGCAGTCATTGAGCTTGTTTGCATGATGAGACTCTTGAGCTGCACAGTTCTTTGAAGTGCAGCGTCCCAGAGGAACAACAGGATTTAATTTACCTTCGGTGCACCCACACTCCTCAATAATGTTTCAAGTACTGTAAGTGCTCAATACCTCTAAAGGACTAAGAACCACATCCTGTTGCAAATTCAGAGTCAAAACCATTTTCCAAATTCTTTGAAACACCTAGTTCTATACAAATTTATTCACTATTTGACATGGGAAAGTAATTTAAATCATTTGCTATGGTGGAGTCAAATACAAAGCTGTGTGAAATTATTTTTGCATCATATTGACTGGATTTGGTAAATATCTATACCATTCCTCCCTCTGAAGTTAAACTGATGCCGCATGTGTTTCCCTCTCTGTTAGAAAAGTTAATTACATGCCACAGTAAACAGATTTCCCAGAATTTCAATTTACTGATTTCTCTAGTGAAGACAATGAGATTCCACATTACATACGGAGAGCGAGATGAAATAATGAAAGAAAAACAAAGAAAACAAGCAGAAAACCACCAAAGACCTGCTTTGGCAGAGAACTTGTGTAAACGTTAGGATTGCTTTCTGGCCTTGAAATAACTGATGACACATTTTAAATTTGTGATCATCTTTTACAGAAGTATTTTGTGTGCTGGCACGTGTGTGAAGATGCAGGTTTCAGGCTTTCCAATACAGTTTTATTGTGTACTGCTGGTGACTGGGCTTGATCCTGAACTACCCCATTTCTCACATGGGCAGCCACTTCCCCCATCTGCACCGATTAAAATGATCAGCCACAGAGTTCAGCTGACTTTGCATATTTGAAAAATTAGTCCATTTAACAGATTTTAAAGCATTCTTCATTATGTTCAAAGTGCCATTAGACTTCTCTTTTCCTTGCAGAAAGCTCTCGAAAAAAACCCAAAAAAAGCAACATGACTTTCCTGCAACTTTGTTTGTACATTCATTTATCTAGCACAGAAAGAAGGCTCTTATCTTTGTTGCTGCTTTTCCACTGCCATGTAATGATAAATGTAATTTCTGTAGTTCAGTGTTAAAGGAGATGATAAGAGCAAACTGGGAACAGTTTCCTTTTTGGCCTGTCATATCCACTTCCCTGAGAAAACACTGCAATTTCTCTTGCTCTCAGACAGGATCTTTGCTCTGTGGTGTGTTTATTCATCCAGTGTGTTTCCTCAGCGTCTGGATCTTGTGCCATCTCCCTTGGGGAATTTACCAGGAATGGGTAGCAAAGGCATAACTAAAAGAACTGTTATACCAGTTATAAACATAAATGCAATGCAAAATATTAGAGGTTTTTTTCCCCAGCTATCTTGTATCACATTATTAGGGATATTAAGTTCTTTAAACTACAGGCTGACTTCATCATGCTGCATAACAGCTGAATAGAGTCTGGAAGAGCAGACTTTCCTCTTGTTATACATTTAACAGGTAGTGTTTTTAAGCATATTGATTTGAGCCAATAACTGTAAAAGACTTGAGATAGGACAGTGCTCTCTAAAAGGTTTCCTTTGACTTTGTCAGAAATGGCAACTGAATCAAAAGTGGCAAACTGAACCTCTGGTTAGTTATATTTTATTTATTTTATCACATTTTCTATTTTATAAATTCAATCTCATTGGTCTCCAGCAGGTTAAATATTATTAGTGTTGTCCAGAGACTTACTGAGCTCTGTCAGGCTTGGTGCTTGTGACCCTTTCCCTGGGAGCTGTTCCAGAGTCCAGCCGCCCTCGGGGTGAGGAACCTTTTAAATACACACCTAAACCTGTCCTGCCACAGAGTCCTGGCATTGCCTCAGGGCCTGTCCCAGAGAGGAGAGCTCAGTGCCTGCCCTCCCTTCTCCTCACAGGGCACTCAGGCTGTGGAAAGACAAAACAAAACTCCCCCAGGTTCTGCTGCAGGCTGGGCAGTGCCCTCCTCCCACGGCTCCCCCTCAGAGCCCTCCCCAACTCTGTGCCCTCTGGCACTGCCTGAGCTTCATCTCTGACACTGTGGGGTCCAGAACTGGTCCCAGGGCTCAGGGTGAGGCCACAGCAGGGCAGAGCAGAGTGGGACAATCTCCCCTCTAGAGCAGCCTGATGCCCTGAGTTTGATCTTTGCTGTGTTTCAGACTCTGTGCTGCCCAGGGGTGCAGCTCTGAGCTCACAGTCAGTGCTGCTGAGCTCTGCACACAGCAGGGACACAAAACAAATCCTTTTCCTGCTGCACACCAAGGACAGCTCTCAGCCCAAAGCACAAACAAAGGTGGGCTGGAGGGAAGAACAGGAAGGATGGGACCTGCCAGCCTGGAGCTGGAATTGGACAATTAAACCCCAATATGCAAATGGACCAAAACTTATCAAAGTGTGAGACCTCATGACCATTTGTCCATTTTGGGTCCATTTTGTGCCCATTTTGGGTCCACCCTGGGTGCAGCCCTGGCCAGGCCCTGTCCTGCCCAAGGTGTTCCCTAAGGCCTTTCAGTAAATCCCTGCTTTATTCCCTGGCTGTGCCCAGTCTCTGTTCCAGGGCAGCCTTCCCCAGGCTCGGAGCTGATGCTGCTTTGTGGGATGCCCAGGACAGGGCTGCCGCTCCTGGCTGCAGGGTACTGCAGGCTCACATTCCCTTCCACCAGCACCTCCAGGGTCCTTTCACAGCACTGATTGCCAGCATCTCCTTCCCCAGTCTGTCTGTACATCCAGGGTTTCACCCTTCCAGGAGTGTTAATTTGTGTAGCTGTACTGGAAAATAATTTAACAGGTAACCACATAAAAACATCAATGATGTGAGAAATTTCTTGGTCTGGTTCTATGAGAAGTGTCTCTGCATCACAGAGAGTCAATGTTTAGTCTTGAACATTGTCTGTGGCCGTGTTCATTGTGAGTGATGTTGTATCCCATGTTTAGGAAAAACTCCAAACCAAAAAGTTACTGACCTCTAGCAATTTCTTGATAATTTTTTTCTCTAGCAAACCAGTGATAATTCCACCTAAATTTTGCAAACTGATAAAACAGAAGGATATTTCTGTAGTGGACTGTCTGTCCCCAGACTGAAGGACCAAAGCAATGCTCTGATGTGGGTGCTGTGATAGAGACTAGTGTCAGCTGTAAGAAATGTGCTGCAGTGGAAATTGGGGACTGCAGTTCACAGGAGATGTTCCCACGTGTGACCAAACACTTGACTCCCACTTTGAGGCAAGTTGGGTTTTGACTAATGAAGCTGTGACTGTGGTGATAAATCTGGAGATAAATGCCTGTTTTAAAATGCAACTACAGACTTCTTTCCATAGCTGGGAACTGGAAATTCCAGGCTTTTGACATTTCCTTTGGCAGTACAGCCCATGCCTGATGCTGATAAACATCCCATGAGCTGTCTGCTGAGGCCTGCAGCTTGCTGAGCTCATCACCTCCTCTGTGACATGTGCTGGAAGGGCTGTCATTGCCCCAGCAGAGACCAGGGTAACCAATTTATAGGAGTCACACTAAAGAGCATTTATGGAGTGTGGCTTTCCATTAAGCTGTGCCACAATCAGCAGAGGCAGCAGATCTTGAAAAGTGACTCAAGAAAAGAAATCTCTGGCTGGAGTTGAACTCCAGAAACCTGGGAGCAGGGGATAGTGTTGAAGGAAAATGCACTTGGAAATACTAGGTTGAAATAAAAATGTATTGCTATTTATCTGAGAAATGAGAATTTTATCCAATTATTCTGCATGTACACAATGTCTATTGACTTAATCAGAGTTTCAGAGAGAAAGGATAACTGGCTAGTCCAGTGTCCTTCTCTATGGCTGCCTTTTCAAACAGGGAAAACAGTGGCTAGGCCGGTTTTTGCAGGTACAAAGCACAAGAATCTTTGTTCTTTTTGGTTGCATAGTCGTGTGTTACTAATGACAAGACTGAGAACTGCAGGGATCTGGGAGCTCCTGCTTCCCTGAAAGGGAAAATTCCTGCAGAGTGCATTTCCTTCAAGCAAGAAGCTGGGTTTGTGCACCCCTGGGTAAAGAGAGAGGAAATACTTGTCTTTATTTACTGGACATGTGAAAGCATCCTCAGAGCCCCTGCAGTGTGCCCATGACCCTGCATGAGGCAGAGCTCCTTCCCCTCATGGTGCAGCTGCTGCTGAGCCTCACTGCAAACACAAGCTCCAAAATGTTTTCCTGCTGTGTGCTTGCAGAGCTGGCTCTTCTTGGGAATTTTTCTTTTATATTTCCAGGAAAAGACATGGGGGGAAAAGCTATGGAGTTACCTCCTTGTGTACCAGTAGGTGGTGTAATTCCATAAGGTTTCTGCATGCAAGAGTGCCTGGGTGTTTTCTGATCTGTGTGTTTATGCCAAATAACCTCAATAGTGGCATCTCAGTGTTTAAAACATAATGTTCAAATTGCACCCACAAGTCGGACTAATGAACAAAATAATTAAAACACATTTGAATACTTTGAATTTTCCAGAAGGATATTATGGCATATTAAATATTTTATAGTATGGAATTAATTTTGGGATTGAATTATTATAAACTTGCATTCACATCCATGGATCACATTTGACCATATTTTTTTTCCTCACGAAAAGCAAATCTTACCCAACCTATGTATATGACTTGTAAAATTTATATTCTTTTCTCTCTCACATGAAAAAATGCATTGCAGATGACATCAGCTTTTTTTCCTTGATTCCCACAGGCACAACAGCTAACAGATCTGGAGCAAAAACTCTCAGCTGCAAAAGACAAACTGGAAAATGCAGCCCTTGACAAAGTAAGAAGTGCAATGTAATGTAAGCATGTTTACCTCTGTCAGCTGTGAGTGTTCTGGTGGAATTTGGCAAAATCAAATGAAAGCCTTGCAGTTATTTAGATGCATGCTGAGTTGCATCTGAATTGTACCTGAGAGAGATGCTACTGAAATCAGTGGAACTAATAAGGATACATGAAGTGAGGTACATCCAGAATATTATTGAAGAAAGAGGATGCTCAAATTAGAAAAAAAAAGCTCAAAATTTTTTTCCCCAGATTTTTGGTGGATTCAGGTATTTATTGAGTTCCAGTTTGTGTTGACAGTAGAATTAGTGTCTCTCATAAGTTCATTTACCCTAGAGCACTTTTGTCCTGACACAGGACAGTCACACAGAGGCTGAAGGGTCCCACTGACACAGGACAGTCACTCACAGGACAGTCACACACAGGCTGAAGGGTCCCATACACACAGGACAGTCACACACAGGACAGTCACACACAGGCTGAAGGGTCCCAGTCACACAGGACAGTCACACACAGGACAGTCACACACAGGCTGAAGGGTCCCAGTCACACAGGACAGTCACACACAGGACAGTCACACACAGGACAGTCACACAGGACAGTCACACACAGGACAGTCACACACAGGCTGAAGGGTCCCATTCACACAGGACAGTCACACACAGGACAGTCACACACAGGCTGAAGGGTCCCATTCACACAGGACAGTCACACACAGGACAGTCACTCACAGGACAGTCACACACAGGACAGTCACACACAGGCTGAAGGGTTGCACTGACACAGGACAGTCACACACAGGCTGAAGGGTTCCATTCACACAGGACAGTCACTCACAGGACAGTCACACACAGGACAGTCACACACAGGCTGAAGGGTCGCACTGACACAGGACAGTCACACACAGGACAGTCACACTCAGGACAGTCACACACAGGCTGAAGGGTCCCATTGACACAGGACAGTCACACACAGGCTGAAGGGTCGCACTGACACAGGACAGTCACTCACAGGACAGTCACACTCAGGACAGTCACACACAGGCTGAAGGGTCCCACTGACACAGGACAGTCACACACAGCACAGTCACACACAGGCTGAAGGGTCCCACTGACACAGGACAGTCACACACAGGCTGAAGGGTCGCATTCACACAGGACAGTCACACACAGGCTGAAGGGTCCCATTGGCACAGGACAGTCACACACAGGACAGTCACACACGTGACAGTCACACACAGGCTGAAGGGTCCCATCCACACAGGACAGTCACACACAGGACAGTCACACACAGGACAGTCACACACAGGCTGAAGGGTCCCATCCACACAGGACAGTCACACACAGCCCAAAGGGTGTTCTTCCCTTCTGCTGGGACATCCTTGGCTCAGCCACGCTGGTGTGAGAGACACCTGCCATGTCTTAGAAGGTGCAATAAACCATCAGAGATGTCCAGAGTGTCCCCAGACTCTTCTCTGGGCCCTTCCCTCAGAGGACTGTGCATTATCCACAGTGTGGCATCAGGCAGTGCGAGCTGCTCCCTCGGGAGAGGGACCTGGGCACTCCCCTGTGAGCCCAAACACTGAACTCTGGGTTTGTGGGCTTCCCCTCATCTCCAGGGAAACAGGAGTGTGAGTACACTGTGAAAATGGACATTAAATTGAAACAGGACTGTGAGTCCTGTTTCACTGGATCACTGTGAAAATGGACATCTAAATTGAAACAGGACTGTGCGTATAACTGTGAAAATGGACATTAAATTGCAACAGTCAGCTCTCATAACTGGATCTGTGAGTGATCCTTCCTTCCTTCCTTCCCTCCCTCCTTTCCTTCCTTCTCCCCACATGTTCTCAAGTGTAATTTGTATGCTTTTATATTGATATGTTACTGTAGGTAATAACCAAAACTTACATACTTGCTTACCATTGCAAGCAAATTGTTCTAAAGTAAAACATACACATATGTATAAAACACAAATAATTCTGTGTTTTTCATTTTAATCTGCCCCAAGGGATCAATTAACAAGAACCTGATTTACCTTTTCCTTAAGGGGTGGGTCATAACATGTCCCATCTCCTATTTCTTCAATTTTCCCTCTTGTGCTCTGCATTAATAGTTTTTTTATGGTTGTCTTTGCTCTTGCTATTGAAGTACACTCTACTGACTGGCTTTGTTTGTTTTTTTAAGAAACACTCATTTTTTCCCAGTTTGATACATTCCCTGCTTTCAGTTCAGGAGAAGTTTATCTGATGTAAAACAGATTATTTGTCATGTTCTCAAAAATATTTGCTAAGAAAATAAACTAAAACATGCTGTATGCCATTGCTTAGGATTAATATGATTATGAAATATTTCCATATTTTATATGTAATATTTCACATACCTGTTATGTGCTGTGTAATGTTATATGCACATTTTCTACCATACACACGTGTGGCTCTCAAGGAGCCTGTGCAGCTGTGCCTGTGCACACTCAGAGCTGCTGTTCCTCATCCCCAGCAGTCCCAGCTGAAGGAGGCTGTGCCTGTGCACACTCAGAGCTGCTGTTCCTCATCCCCAGCAGTCCCAGCTGAAGGAGGCTGTGCCTGTGCACACTCAGAGCTGCTGTTTCTGTTCCCCAGCAGTCCCAGCTGAAGGCTCTCAAGGAGACTGTGCAGCTGTGCCTGTCCTCGGTGCTGCGCCCGCAGCCTCCCCCGGTGGCTCCAGGCTCTCCAGACCCCGCCGAGGAGCGGAGTGCCCCGGGCACAAAGGGCTCCAGAGCTCCACTGCAGGGGACAGGAGCCAAGGTAGGATTCCTCTCTTGGTGGGCTTTAACATCTTGGACAGTTGGTGCTGTGGGAGCATCAGACTGAAGCTAAGGAGGATTTCAGATTCATTGCAAGATCAGGACAAATTTTGAGGATGATTCTAAGACTGTTTCTATGTCAGTAAATGGGTTTTTAGTCGGGAAGCAGCTACGTTTTACTGAGTAACCAAATTCTATCACTGGTGAATGGATCATGTCTGCACAACAAATCTGCAATGAGGATGGATTTGCATTTAAGATAAATGAGGGTGCTAACTCACAGGATTGTTTACCTGTCAGGCACTGATGGGGCATTTGTGATAATACACCACTGAACAGGAATATGGGATTTGCTTACCATGGTTTCTTTCAGTGGAAAAAAGATTATATGAAAACACTAAAATAATCCTACCAAAATCAAAATGGCCAAAATGGGTCAGTGAATTTGACAGGAGGCCATAGGGAATATTCCAGTCTTGCAAGATGAGAAGGGCAGTTTCAGAGAAAGCGTGAGGAAAAAAAAGATGAAAAGTGTTTTGGGTCAATAAATTCAAACATTGCATGACAGTCAAGATTTACAGTGATTAACAACTGGCCTAGTAATTTTCATCTGCATTTTGGTCATGAATTCAACTGATTCAATAGATAGATCTAGAAGAATTCTGTGATTTCAGTGCAAAGGAAGTTTTACAGAAGAATGACTGAAGGACACTTCAATGTCCTCCTTTCATTCCAATATTGAAGTAAAAAAAGGAATTGCTAACTTATGGCCAATTTGTAATTTGTATATGGCAGCTGTTGTATTCACTGTTAGTGCACAGGCTGAAGCCAAAAATTAGTAATCTTAGTACATGTAATTAAAATTAAAATACAATTTCAGAAAGCAGAAGATAATTATAAAACTGGATATCACATTGCTACTCTTAAAATTCTGATTGTCAGTTCCTTAATAAGGCCAAGAAGAAACGATCATTCATTGGCTGAACTCACATTTATAGGGCTGAGCTGGGCTGGGAGGGCACAGAGCCCTCCCTGTAGCACAGCCCAGTTTGTGTGCAGGGAGGAAAGGCAGGAGCAGGAACGAGTTTGGGCACTGGGGAGGCAGCAGAGAGAGCTGTGCCCAGCTGAGGGAGCTGAGGCTCTTCATAAACCTCAGCTACTGCCTCAGCCTGTCAGGATCCACAGGAGGCACAGCAGGGCGAGTCCTGGAATGGCTTTTTCCCCTCCTCTGGCATTTAGAGACAATATCTTGATTGTGTATATGGAGATAATCATTTACAAGGGAGTGCTCCAACGAGAACCTATATTTATTTATATATTTTTTCTATTTATAAATATTTTTATATTTTTATTATAAATTTGTATGTTTATTATATATATTATATGTTTATATATTTATATATATTTATATTTATATATTTAGTAATTCCCTGGATAAAATTTGCTGAAAATGCAGTATATAAAGTTAACAGTTTGCAGTACATGACCTCTTGGTTTTTCATTGTTATCCTGAATTTTCACATGAGACTTATTTGATATTTTATCTCAATTATATTAATGCCTTTAAATTATTATTTTATATTTTTATTTTTCAGGTCTGGCAAAATGTCTCAGCAGAGAAAGAGAATTTTCACGTGGCCTTGAAAAAGGAAGAAAATGAAAGCACCCAGGAGTGTGATTCTCAGGATGTAAGTTCAGCTCACCTGATAAGCAGGGCCCAGTCTGGGCTCTATGAAACCATGAGTGCTTTAGGCATTGTCAAGGGGACTTTTTCCAGTCTGGGCTGTGTGAAACCATGAGTGCTTTAGGCATTGTCAAGGGGACTTTTCCAGTCAGATTCCAGACATATTTTATAATCCATGTCCTGGGTTAAAGTGCTGAGGAGCAAATGCTCTTTGCAGTCAGTCTGTGCATATTTATTACCCGGGTTTCTTTTAGCATCTGCTTCATAGAGCTGGCAGAGCTGTTGCAGGAAGAGCAGGGGTACAGAGTTTGTTATTTAATGTTGAACCATGTCAGGAATGCATTTGTTCCTCATTGAAATGTTGCCTGCATTACAGGGAGATGCAAAACCTTGTTTACATCTCTTTATATTTATTACCAATTTATTGATTTCTAATAATCAGGCACAGCCTTCCCAGGTGCTTCCTTTAATAAAGCAGAGCCTTTGGGAGAGGTGAGACAGGACAGCACAAGAGAATATAACATTATTCTTTGGATAAAATGACAGCAATTAATGTAACAAGACTTTGCACCTTGAGAGTCATCTGCCTTCCCCATCCAGTGACTTTCTGTTCCCATTCAGGGATTATTATCCCTAAGAGATCTGGAGTTTAGACAAGACAATGGTGATAGAGCTAAGTTCTAGCTGCAGTGCTGATTTTCAGCTGTTACTATTTCCTCACCCACAAAAGACACTTGTAATGACTTTTCTGTTCCCTAGGAGCACTTGTAAACATCACTATTGGTGATGAAATTTAAACAAGAAGAAAGAAAGGTGGATCAGTATGAAGGTGTTAAACTTGCTGGCACAAGGCTGGATTGTTAAAGACTGTCCCAGGGGTGATGGGAGTTTGGGATAAACTGAGCTCTGAAAACTGTTCCGTGTCATCAGCTGGGCTTGAAAGAAGACCTGGGGATTTTGTTTGTTTGTTTGTTTATTTCTAACTGAATATTTTAGGAAAAAATCTGAAGTTGTTCTCTGTGACCTCTGTGTTGCCAGGTTGCCAAGACGTGTTTGGGGAATGGTGATGCTTCCCTGTCTGGTGTGAAGGCAGCAGGAGCAGAGGGCAGCTCCCAGGTATTCCCTGTGAGAGCAGGGGCTGGGGTTGTACTGACAGCTACAGGAAATGCAGTCACTGTTGTACTGACAGCTACAGGAAATGCAGTTTACTGCAGGATACTCACATGTCCTCCACCAAGCTCTGTCTCAAAAGAGAAGACTGTTTATTTAGTTTAGTTCATTTAGTTTATTTATTTAGTTCAGGCTTTGCCTGCATCTGATTGCACTTCATCTGTTCCAAATGTTTTCTGACTGGTAACAATGTGCAAACTATTAAATATTTAAAGAACTAGTGTTCAAATAACTTAAATTGATAGTGTCATGTCTCTAGCCCTGGAAGCAGGAGCAGGGAGAGATTTCCAAAATTATATATCTATCTAATTGTTATATATATATCACATGCAATTATATAAAGCTGTGTGCAGCATCAGGCTTGTGTGGTTTTGCACTGTGAAGGTTGTTAAATATCTTCCTTTAACAGAGAACAGGACCCTTTTCTAGGCACAGCTGGCAAATGTCATATTCTGCTGCAATGGTTTATACCTGGCATGTCAGTTTAATAGAAATACAGCACTGTGTGCACTGTTGCCATGGATTTTTAACATACATTTTATTTTTGCTTATGTATATGTGTATTCTATACCCCGTGCTTACACTGATGATGTTTTCACCTCTACAGAAGTTGCACAGCCCTCCATGGACTAAACCTGAAGATAAAAAATCCCCTGAAAAGAAACAGAAGAAATACAAAGAATCAGTTAGCACACAAGGAAAAAACCTCTAACTGCTGCCAACCTACCCTGAGACAGGCCAGTGGCTTCCACCCTCAGTCCTGTCAGCACAAAGGCACCAAACGTCCAGGTTTCTACAGCATGCATTTTCACTCTTTATGAATGTCTGTAAGTTAGTCTAGAGCAGGCCAATTAGTACCTTACAGCAATAATCCACAATGGTTGTTTGAGGAAATGCTTTGTAATGCAGCCCAGTTTTTGAACTCTTGTTCCACCTGACCAGTAATTGTATACTATAAATGACCTTCTTTGTACACAGCAGTCCTTCTCCAGTATTTTCTCAGCCTGTTTTATTTCATGTAACTTTGTGGCAGGTCAGGTTTTAGGATTAAGGGGCAGTCAGTGTGTGGGGGGAAATATCTGTGTAACCATATTTGAAGTACAATCCTTGAGTGCAGCTGTAAAAAGAGAACTCTGCATGGGGTCCATGTATACTCACCTGTCAGTAACTCCATTGCAAATCTACGTACTGACACAATAAAAGAAGTTGATTTTGTTCTTTTTCTCTCACTGCTATCTTAACCAGTCCATTTTTGAACACTGGCAAGCTGACAGAATTGGAGTTAAGGGATGGAGACAGAGAGGATCATTGCTTTGTGTTCCAAGCAAAAAGCACTGCCGTGGTGCTGAGTTCCAGTTTGGCAGCCTGGCTGGCAGCCATGGGCAGTCAGTTTGATCCCTTTGTTTGTGCTGATCTCAGGAGGGTAAAATGCCCTTTAAAGGGATCAGGCCCTCTTGTCCCCTGCCTTTGATCCTCCACCATGGGGGAGCTGTTGATGGGAGGGAGCTCTGTCCCTGTGGGTCCTTTCAGGTTCTCCTGGTCACACACTCCAGACAGGAAAGCACAAGGGGAGGAGAAGGGAGAGGGTGCTTTGCTGGTTTGTGTGTGTCACAATTGCTCTAATTTAGGAATTCTTGTGCCATATCTTGTTGAGAGGCAAGACTTTGGAGAGCAGTAGGAACAGAAAATTGCCTGGTGCAATGCTGTGCTAGCCCTAGCAAGAAGTGTTTTAAGCAGTTCTAACTTGGAAACTTCCACCTTTGTCTTCATGCATGCATTTTTACTAGATTTAAAGGAGCTACAATAATTTATTTTTCTTGCTTTGTATCAGTTAAAAGCAGATAGACTTTTTTTTTCACTTAGTGCTGCTCTGTGTTCATTTTTAGCATTTAAGATTTTACCTCTCCCTCACCAGTCTCCTGCAATGCCTTTTCCTTGCTGGTATGAATAATCTTTCACCCTGACACTTTGTATTTGCTCCTCTGCTCAAAGGTAGGTAGTTGCAGAATGGTTGGCCTCTCTGCCTTGGGAAAAAGCAATTTTAAAGGAAAAAACCTCATGAGCTGACCAAATGATGACAAAGTACAGCTTAGGACTGTGCGTTTTAAGGATCAAAAGAAGGGAGATGGTGGCCACAAAATGAATCAGAAACGAGATGTGGCTCTGTGCCTCTGATCCTAAACCTTGCTGAAGAAAGTCTGTCTGTCAGAATTTTCAGTGAGCAGGAGACTTGTGATATTGCCATATCTACAGCTGCATTAATTTCTAGTCATGCCAAAAGCAACATTTCTTTGCCTGTGGCACACCTGAACTGAAAAGGTCACTGAAACTCTACCCACAGAGGGAAAAGGACCTAAAACTTTAAGGAGGCTCAAGAAATGGATGGATAGAGGTGCCAGGGGCTCTCTCTCCTGGGGGCAAAATATCAACAGGAGCCCTTGATAACTTTAAAAGCAGGCACCCAGGAGGAAGAATTTGATTTTTAGTAGATATGGGGGCTGAGAGGACATGTGTTTGTCAAATTGGAAAAGGATGTGAAAAAAGCCAAAATGCAATTCAAGTAGTGGGGGCAAAAGGAGAAGGATTTAAAGTACCAGTTCTAGGACAGGTAATATTGGAAGGAGCAAACAAAATAGGAATGGGGATGTTTTATTAGCACCGGGGGCAGGATGTAATTTGCTGGGGAGGGATTTACAAGTGCAGTCAGGTATCAGGGTGCTTGAGAGGGAGAGAAAATGGCAGTCAGACTTCCCAAAAGAGGAAGAACAAATTGAGGAAGCAGTTTGGGCCAAGCCTGGAAATAGGGGCACGTTAAACATAACCCCTGTAGTAATTAAAATAACTAACAAAGATTGCCCAGTTTGAGTACAGCATTACCCACTCTCTTGAGAATTTCCTGTTGTGCCAGAAGTCAAACTTCTCCAGTATTTGGATGATTTATTCCTTTTGGGAGAGGATGAAGAGAAAGCCTGAGAATTCACCATACCATTGCTGAATTTCTTGGGAAATCAAGGGCTTTGGGTATCACGAGAAAAACTGCAATTTGTAGAGAATTAAGTAAAATACTTAGGACTTATAATAAGCCAAGGAAGCTGGTGTTTAAACCCTGAAAGGACTACAGGAATAACCTCACTCCCTCAGCCAAAAAGTGAAAAGGGAATCAGAAGACCTTGGGGCTTGTTAGGGTATTGTAGGATAGATATGGACAGAAGGGTGTTGTAGGATAGGGACAGAAGGGTATTGTAGGATATGGATACAAGGGTATACCCAGGCTGTTACGTTCCTGTATGAAACATTAACAGAAGATGAAATCAGTGGGGAAAAGAAGATGAGCAGAGATTGAAGGATTTAAAACAAAAGTTGATCAGTGCCCCTGCACTAAGTCTCCCCACTCTAGATCAACCTTTCTACTCATCTGTGTATGTAGAAAATGGGGTAGTCCATGGAATCCTAGCCCAGGAATGGGGAGACCAAGAACCCAGTAGCTCACCTGTCTGAATTGTTAGATCCTGTTAGTGGGGGTGGCCCCACCTGTGTTCAGGCTGCCACTGCCTTACTGGTAGAAGAAAGCAGAAAATGAACTTTGAGAGGGAAAGTCGAAGTGCACACCCCATTTCACATCAGAAGTGCTGCAGCAGGTGGGGCAAGCTCTGGGTGTGGAGTGGGAATTACACACTCCAGGGCATCCACAAAGTTTGGGATGGTTGGAAGGATGAATCAAACCCTCAAGAGAATTCTGACTAAAGTGATGGTTGAAAGTGCAATGTCATGGGTTAAATGCCTAGCCCTGGCTTTGTTAAGAACCAGAACACAGCCTAGATCAGACTTAGGGATTTGACCCCATGAAATGATGTTTGGTTTACCCTTTCTGATTTTTAATAGCATTGCCACTTCAGAAGAAGGGGAGGACAGTGCCACAAAATGTGTCCTGTCTATAGCACAGGCTGTGGAGATCTTCAGGAAAAGGGGAGAATCCCCAGACTGCTACCCTGGATTTCAAATTTCCTGTCAGCCCTGGAGCCTGGGCACTGGTTAATCATGGACAGACCAACCTTTAACCCCCGTGGGTGAGCCATTTTCAGGTCCTGCTCACCCAGAATGAGCTGTAGGGATGCAGAGCGAGGCTGGGCTCAGGCTGGTGGATAAAAGGAGCAGCAGCAGAACCCCGTGCCTGGAGGATCCTCACCTGCACAGAGGGACTGGAAATGGCTCTGGAACGGAGCACACAGGCTCTATGTGGCAAGTAAACAACCCAGCAGTCCAGACTGGGAGAGGGCTCCCTGTGGGCTGTATCAGTTCTTTGGGATTCCCAAAGGCCAGAGGCTTTCCTAACTCCGGGTGGGGATTTTACACCTCCCCACTCAGGGGTTCAGGGTTACAGAAACCAACAAACACCAGGCCCATAAATCCTGGAGCTTTTGCTTTAGCCTGCAATTACCGGAGAAACCCCATCAGCTCTCCCTGGTGAATCAGCTCCCAGATTTACTCCCAGCCACTCCCTGCTGGAAACACCCCTGGCAGGACACCCAGGCTGGGCACAGGGTCAGTGTGAAACCGCGGCAGCTCTGTCACAACTGCAGGCCCAAGCAGCAGGAGGGATCAGGATTTGTGAGATAAAAGGAGAGGCTCGACACTAATGGGGGGCAGGAGCCACCTCTGGTGCTTTGTTGTGGGGCTGAGTGGATGCTCCCAATCCTGAGGAGCTTTGGAAGCTGAGTGGGAGCTGAGGGAAATCAAAACCAGGGACCCCATTGTGAATACAGACACTGCTCCATGTGATGGGAGGTAGTGAGAGCCTAAGAAAGAATAATTCGTATCCCCAAACCCTGCAGCCCATGGGAAATACTCTGAAACACCTGTAGAGACACCTTATTTGGCAAAGTGTTCACAAAAAGGCCAGAGCCAGCTCCTCACAGAAATCTCTGTGCAAAGCTCAGACCGTGAGAAAGAGAAGCTGAGGTAGAAATCCCGAGGTTAGGGGAGAATTTATTTGTAGGTCTGGGAGGAAAAATCAGCAAATAACTGAGTGTTACTAACTTCTGAGTGTGTGGGGGCCCTAATATCTGAAGAATGACCATGGAAAGGTAGAGCCTGGGCCTGGTCCAATTCCTTAAATGGAATAGGACCAACAGGAAAGAAGGAAACCAGAGGAGTGGGTATCAAGTTCAAAAATAACAGGAGAGGAGTGCTACTGGTACTTAGGGAAAGAATTCTTAGATAATGTAGGACAAACTTCCTGTAAAAAGTATAAAGTTTGTAATGGAACTTTCAAATGGTGGATTCCTGAAAAACCCACGCAGCATTAGACCCAGGAGAGGGAAAAGAGTTGTAAATATGAAAAGGAGACTGAAGTTTTCTGGTGCAATGACCTGGGGAAGAGTCCCTATTATGGGATCCCAGAAAGATCTAAATTTTGGGAAAACATGAATAACAAAGAAAGGAACACGGGCAAGCACAAGATGGCTCATTCTGGATATGTGGGAAAAGGGCTGATCCAAAACTCCCTCCCCTGTGGGAAGGAGTTGCACTCTGGGAATTGTACAACCAGGATGTTTCCTGCAGCCAAACCCAGACGGAGCTGATTTGGGAACACTGGAATAGGACACCTCAGAAAGAAATGAGAGAGAACTGAGTGGAGAAATTGGGATCCCAAAGGTGGGGAGAGAGGAGAGGCCACCTGGAGGGACAGTGCAGACACGGCCCAGCCCCTGGCACAGGATAGGAGCTGGGGGTGTCAGCCCAATTTATTGGTCACTGGCACCATCAGGCTCCAGCAGCTGCAGGAATCGCATCCAGGGAAAGAGCAGGGCCAGAGAATGAACAGAGCAAAGGCAAAGCAGAGCTGCGAATATCAGCCAGCACTGGACTGTTGTCAGCAGAGGAAGGAGGGGTTGGAGAAATTGTCTGCAAGCTGATACTGGGGATGCAGCTTTGGATACAGCCAGAAACATCTGGAAAACAGCCCATGTGCCAGTCCAAAAATAGAAATTTAAAATAATGAAAGGATGGTTAGAAGATTTTTTTTGGATTATCCTGGTGGAAAAGGGCAGACCTTGTAGTGTTATGTGGAATAACAAGTTTAATCTTCCTTCCATGTTTGATCCCATGTCTTATCCCATTAATTACTTGTGTGGTTCAAAATATGCTAATAAAGACAATACCCTCCCAATCCAGAGTCAGAAACCACAGAAAAAAGGCAGAAAAATACGGTGTTGGAAAAAGTGAAAGGTGATAAAAACCTAGAGAAGGCATTTGAGATCTGTGAAAGGTATCAGTATGCCAAAAGTGCAGAGGTCCAAAAGTTGTAGCTCAAGCCAAACACAGCGGGAAAGACCAAGGGGAGGAGTTGTTAAAAACGACCCTACAATACTGGCTGTCCCATTTGTCTGTTAATATCTTTACATGCTGGTACTGACTGTAAGTATTTAAATGGAGTGCAGTGTGTACCCCCTTCCAGCTGCTTGCTGATATAACCCAATTTCTCACTGTCAGAGTGCCCTGCATGCACTCCACAGAAACAGCAGAGTCACAACTGTGTTATGTTGATATCTGCACCCCACAGCTCACAGAAATAATAATAATGTGATAAATGCACTGTCCTGCAGACCTTGGCAAACATGGAATGTTAAACACCTCTGCGTGCCCGGGAGAACTGTGTGAGGCAGGGATGTTGTGTCCACATCTGCTGAGTGACCGCTGCAAGGGCTGAGAGTGACACAGAGCAGGGCAGGGGGAGAACCAGAGAGCAATTAGTGAATTTGTGATCAGAAATAAATAACGGGGTGGAGCCACAAGGACAATTTGTGACTCCGTGATCAGAAATAAGAGGGTGCAGCCACAAGGAGGAATAAAATACCTTGACCTGATCTGCAGGATGTCACGTAGGTAAATCAGGGTGGAAAACCAAAACAAAGGAAAGTTTCTGCAACATCCAAAGCTCCTAAGAATGTTTGAATAGTGCACAAAACTCATGAACACGTCTGTCACTGAGTACGGTACCAGTGCATGGACAGCTCTGTCCTAATGGACCCCGATAGCCGGGGACACCCCAGGGCTGGACACTGTCAAAATACCTTGACCTGATCTGCAGGATGTCACGTAGGTAAATCAGGGTGGAAAACCAAAACAAAGGAAAGTTTCTGCAACATCCAAAGCTCCTAAGAATGTTTGAATAGTGCACAAAACTCATGAACACGTCTGTCACTGAGTACGGTACCAGTGCATGGACAGCTCTGTCCTAATGGACCCCGATAGCCGGGGACACCCCAGGGCTGGACACTGTCCTTTGTTATTCCCTCATTAAACTTCTGAACACCATTCCAAGAGTGAGCTTTCATTCTTTTACAATACTTAAAACTGCAGAGATTCTAATTGTCTATATATTGAGAAATGTTCTTAATTTATATAAGAATTGTTTTACAATAACCCCCCGTATCTGCTGCGTTATACTCTCGGATTTTAGACTGTAAGAAATTCTGAATATGGATCTGTAGGGTTTGAAAATAAAAATACAGCGTTTGTGTGTACAAACGGAGCGATAGAGAGCTGGGGCAGGGCAGGATGCTCCGTGTGCAGGCACTAAAACAGCTCCGAGCGCTCGGGATGTTTCTGTCCCCGCTGGAATTCCCAAACCCGGGATCGGCCCCGGGACGGCAATTGGGGCACCCTGACACCGCTGCCCATGCGCGGGGTCGCTGCGCCCTCAGTGCTGCCGCCCTGTGGGCACCGCGGGTACTGCGGGACCGGGACCGGGACCGGGACCGGGACCGGGACCGGGACACGGAGCTGGACAGGGATCGGCATCGGGACACGGAGCTGGACCGGACTTGCAGCCGGAGCGGGCCCGGGCCGGGCGCTCCCGGCAGGACCCGCGGCCGCTGTGCCGGGAGCGCAGGCGCGGAGCGGGAGCGGCAATGGCGGAGCCCGGGGAGCAGCGGGGCCGGGCCGGAGACAGCGGGGGAGACTGCGGCGGGCTCGGAGGGGAGCGGGGAACGGGGAACGGGCCGGGGGAACGGGGACAGCCCCGGGAGAACGGGGACAACCCCGAACGGGAACGGGGACAGCCCCGAGCGGGGACAGCCCCGAACGGGAACGGGGACAGCCCCGAGCGGGGACAGCCCCGAACGGGGACAGCCCCGAACGGGGACAGCCCCGAACGGGGACAGCCCCGAACGGGGACAGCCCCGAACGGGGACAGCCCCGAACGGGGACAGCCCCGAACGGGGACAGCCCCGAACGGGGACAGCCCCGAACGGGGACAGCCCCGAACGGGGACAGCCCCGAACGGGGACAGCCCCGAACGGGGACAGCCCCGAACGGGGACAGCCCCGAACGGGGACAGCCCCGAACGGGGACAGCCCCGAACGGGGACAGCCCCGAACGGGGACAGCCCCGAACGGGGACAGCCCCGAACGGGGACAGCCCCGAACGGGGACAGCCCCGAACGGGGACAGCCCCGAACGGGGACAGCCCCGAACGGGGACAGCCCCGGGGGGAACGGGGACAGCCCCGAGCGGGGACAGCCCCGGGGATGCCCCGGGAGCTGCGGGCTCCGGAGCTGCCTCGGCCGTGCGGGGCCCGGGGCGTCGCTCCAGGGCGGATTCTTTAAGGGCACAATGAACATTTTGGGGTAAAATGCGCGTTAATGTGGGGCACAGAAGGAGCGTTCTGAGGGAACAGGGAGGCGATCGGCAGTGGAGGGGGGGAAGGCCCAGACGAGATCCAAGGGATTGTAAAATCCATGTGTGAAATCAGAGCTGTGCCAGCAGCTTTCCTTCCCACGGCTCCCCAGGGGTTTTCCTTGTGTTCTGGTTTTCAGGAGGGAACCCCGTGCAGTCGAAGGTCTCATAGCCTGAGCAGGACAATCTCTGGACATGGAAAATCAGTTTTTCATTGTTACAGCACCAGCTCCAGGGAATGATGAAGTGGTGTCGTGGTTTTGAACTTGTGCTCATGGAGGAAATGCACTGGAGCAGCCAACACTGCTCCACATTTATGGACAACCCTGTGGGTTTGGATCTTGATTTGTGGGTGTGAAATCTCCTCACAGAATCCTCTGGGGCTGACACAAAGACCAGGAACCTTTGAGATGGAAAGAGCCGGAGCAAGTTGATGTGAGAAAGGAAAATTAAAGATGGTGAGTGCTAAAACCTTTGTTCTTCCCTTGTGCTGAGCTCTGTACTCGGGAATGGGACAGCTCTGGCAGTTTGCTGCAGACACTGCTCTGCTGAGAAGTGGGAAACTGCAGCCCCTGAGGAAGGCAGAAAGAGCAGGGCCTCAGTCTGGGAGTGTGTGAGAAATAAGGGAGGGACAAATGTGTGGCTCATCCTGTGCCCCAGAGCCCCAGGAAAAGGCCTTGGCTGAAGAACTGAAGTGCTGCTGCTCCACAGGGAGCCCTGCCCAGGCCTTGGGAATCATCCCAGCTCCCTTCAGAGCAGGAGGAGCACCCACAGCCTGTGTGAGCCATTCCTGGCTGGAGCTGGGGCCCGCTGGGCTCTTTCCCCTTTTCCTGCAGGCTGTGGCCACGACAGGGAATTGGCTCCAGCAGGGCTAGGTCACAGCGGGGTCTGTGGCAGGGACAACTCCCAGAGCCGACAGGGAAGGGCCCTTCAGCCACATCCCGAAAAGCTGAGCAGGGAAAACACCTGCCTGCAGCTGCTGCAGCTCCTGGAGCTCCGGGGTTTGTGCACAGCAGGGACAGGGATAACGCCAGAACCATTCACCTTGGGAATGAGGGAGTTCATCCCCCTGGAGGCTGTTCCGGGCAGGCTCTGCCCATCACCACTGGGAGCAGATGGCCTCGGAAGGGATGGGGGCATTCAGGGAACCCTGCTTGGCTTTCCCTGCTTTGGCAATAACGTGGTCAGTAAAAATACTCACTGAGCTCTTCCTGCAGGGAAACGTTCAGGCAAGAGGTGCCGAAAAGAACCGGAGTTTCTGATCTGAAGTCTCCAACTGAAAATCCCCTGTGGATTGTCACCGGTCCAGTTTTCATGGACTGCTCACCTTGACCAGGAGTGTCCAATCCTGCTGGAAATGCACTGCACCAGGATGGCATGTTCGTTTCGTGCTGGTGAAGACCCTCTGGGTGACCCTCAGGCACTGGAAGGGCTGGCCTGGGCTCCCAGGGCACTAATTCCAGGAATTGTGTTTTTGGGAACAGCACAGGAGCCTTTCCCTCGCTCAGAGGAGCAGCCAGAGCCACAAATCCCCAGGATGGAACACAAGGAAAGGAACAGCAATGTGGAAATGCCCCACACTGGGAGTTGATGGTGCTCTGGATCACATTTTGGATTTCTAATGTCAAAGGGGGAGTGTGGAGGGGTTTTTCTCTCTCTGCTCTTCATTACTGTACTCACTGCCCTTGTTGCTCTCACTGTTACTGTGTGTTGCCATTAACATTAAATTATTGTATTTGTCTTGGTTTCCATTATTATTAAACTGTTCTGAGCTGGATTTGTGTCTCTGGTCCCTTCCCCATCCCCTGGGGCTGAGGGAGCTGCTGCTGGTGCCCGGCTGGGCTCTGCCCCTGGCCGGGGCACTCCTGGGGGCTCCGAACCCCCCGGGCTGGAGCAGTTCTGGGGCTCCCAGAGAGAGCCAGGGCTGCGTTTTGGGGGCTCCAAACTGTGATCATTGGGCCAAGTGCAGACACAGACATTGAGCCCTGGTTTGGGGGCTGGAAACCAGGGTCCCTCAGGCAGCTTTGGGATCCCAGAGAGACCCAGGTGTGCATTTAGAGGCTCGGAGCAGAGCCCCGGGGCCGCGTTCGGGGCTCGGCGCGGGCTCCGGGAGGGGCTCGGGGCTCGCAGCGGGGCCCGGCCCGGCGTCACCGGCAGCGCGGGGCTCGGCCAGCGCCCGGCCCGGAGCGGCTCCTCCCGGTCCCGGGGCCGCCCCAAGCCCGCCTCGGTCCTGCGGGCCCGGGACCCGCAGCGCGCCCGGCGGGGGAGAGGCGGCACCGCCCGGGACCCGCAGAGACCCCGGCAGGGCCCGGAGCCGAGGCCCCGGTGCCGGTGCCGGTGGCAGCCCCGGCCCGGGTGAGAGGGGCGGGGCCGGCAGCGATGGTCCCGCCCCCATCCCGGGCTGGGCGGGGCCTGGGGCAGAGGCGGAGGCGGGGCCAGGACTCAGGGGCGGGGGTCAGAGCCAGGGGGCGGAGCCACGGCTCGGAGGCGGGATTAGAGGCGGGGCCGAGTCTCTGGGGCGGTGCCGGTTCCAGGGGCGGACCCGGGGCTCAGGGGCGGCCCCGGGGCGGGGCCGGAGGCGGTTCCGGGGACGGGGCCTAGCCCGGCTCAGGTGCGCGGGGCGGGCCCGCTCAGGTGCGCCGGGCCCCAGTGCGGCTGCGCGGGGCGGGGCCGAGGTGATTTAATCTCCAGCTTTCCCTCTCGCCGCCATTTCTCCCTCGGAGCTCGAGGAGGCTGCGGCCGGGCCGGGCTCCCCCTTTTACCCCTCTTTTTTCCCCTCTTTCTCCTGCCCTTATCCTCTTCCTACTTCCCCCCCTTATCTCCTCATTTCTCCCCCTCCAGCTTCTTTCTCTCTCCCCCCATTCTCTCTTTCCGTCCCAGCCCCCTCCTGCCCTCCCCCCCTCCCCTGCTCTCTCCGCTGCACATCCCCGACCGCCCCCTCCTTTCGCCCCTCTCGCTCCCCTCTCCCCAACCCGACTCCCCTCTGTTCCCCCTCTCCCCTTTCTCTGTCCATCATCCCTCTCCCCTTTCTCTGTCCATCATCCCTCTCCCCCTCCTTTGTCCATCATCCCTCTCCCCTCCTCTGTCCATCATCCCTCTCCCTCTCCCACCCGGCCTTTCCCTTGCCCCTCCTCTCCCGAACCCGCCCCGATCCTTCCCTGCCCTCTCCTCTCTCCCCTCTCCCTCTTTCTCCTGCAGCCGCGGGGCTCGGGGTGCCGGACAATAAAGCCCAGAGGGCCGGAGCCGGCGCCCCCTGCCCCCGCTGGAGCCCCGCACGGGCCGGGCCCGCCGGGCGGGTCCCGCTGTGCGGGTCTCAAGGAGCGCCCGGCGCCGCCGGGGCTCCGGCTGCCCCCGCACCACAGTGGGGGCTCCCCGGCGGCGCCGGGGGTCCGGGAGGGCCCCTCCTCGGGGGGGTCCTGGGGGCGGGAGGGATGGGCTGCGCCCCCTCGTTAGGAGGGGTCCCGGGGTGGGCTAGGGAGGAAGGGCCCCCTCGTTAGGAGAGGGTCCCGGGGTGGGTTAGGAGGGCTCCCTCGTTAGGAGGGGGTCCCGGGGTAGGGGGTGGGTTAGGCAGGGAAGGCCCCCTCCGGAGGAGGGGGTCCCTGGGGGGGGGTCGGGGCGGGCCCCCTCCGGAGGCGGGGGGCCCGGGGGATGGGGCGGGGCGGAGGGGGGACTTCCCCTCTCCAGTCCCCGGCTTCTCCTCCGGGCCCCCTCCTCCGGACGGGGCTCGGCCCAGCCCCCTCCCCGGAACCCCCTCCTAGCGAGGGGGCCCTTCCTCCCTAGCCCACCCCGGGACCCCCTCCTACCGAGGGGGCCCCCCTAACTCCATCCCGCCCCCCCGGGACACCCCAGTGTGATGTAGGGAGAGCCGGAGCCCCGGCGGTGTCGGGCCGTGTGTTTGACCGGAATGGGGACACCCGCCGGACGGGGCTGTCCCCGTGTGGGGCTTCCAGGGAGGGAGGGGGCGCCGGCTGCGGCCCCGTGGGCTTTATTGTCCGGCACCCCGAGCCCCGCGGCTGCGGGGGAAAGAGAGAGAGGAGAGAGAACGGGAATAGGGGGGCGGAGGGGCGGGTCAGGGAAGGGGCGCAGGCGAGGGGGTCGGGGTGTGCAGGACAGCACGGAGAGGGAAGGTGGGGTGGGGGGCAGCACGGGTGGAGGATGAGGATGGAGCAGAGGTGTGTGGTGAAGGAGCAGAGGAAAAAAGAGGGAAGGGGAATATGGGGAGGCGGAGCGGAAGGAAGGACAGGGAGAATTGAGGGCAGGTGGGGAGGAATTGGGGGGAAGGGGAGCGGGGTGAGGGGGCAGGTGGGAACCGGGGGGAAGGAAGGGTGGAGGAAGGAGGGTGAAGGTGGAGGAGTAGGGTAGGGCTGGGGGTGTAGGGGGAGAGGGAGAGGGGCAGGCGAGGACAGGCCCGGAGGGGGAGGGAGGGGAGGGGGTTTGGGGGGGGGGAGGGAGTAGGGGGTGGGGGAGGAGCGGAAGGGAGGGGAGAAGGGAGAGCTATAGAGAAAAAGAGATAAAAAGAAACACAAATAAAAAGAAATAAAGAGAACTAAAAAGCAAAAGAAGTACAGAGAGAAATAGAGATATAGAGAGCCCGGCCGGACAGCATCCTGCCCCACCGAGCGCCGAGGGCCAAATGGCTACAAACTCGATTCCCGGTGTTTAAATCCCCCCGGCCCCGCCCCGCGCAGGCGCTCTGGGGCCCCGCGCACCTGTGCAGGCCCTGCCCCTCACACCTGAGCCGGCCCCGCCCCGCCCGCGCCCGTAAATCCCGGCGGAGCCGCGCCCGCGCCGCTTTCTGCAGTGGAGGCTCAGCCCGGGATGCGGCGGGACCGGTGCTCGGAGCTGCGAACCGGGGGCTGCTCCCGGCGGCGCGCGGAGCTCGAGGCGCTGAGGTAGGGCCGGGAACGGGACCCGGGACCGAGAGGTCGGGTCCGGGTCCTGCCCGTGCCTGCTGCGGCTTCGGGCGAAGCCGCTTCTCCTTCGGTGGGCGGGCTGCGGGTCCTGGGGCCGCAGGACCGGGGCGGGACTGGGGCAGGGACAGGAACCGGGATCGGAACCGGGATTACCGCGGCGGGGAAGAGCCGCTCTGGGACCGAGCCCGGCGCTGCCGCTGCTGCTCCGACTGCGGTCGGGGCTGGGGTCCCGCTGGGGCTCCGGGCAGATCCTGCTGCGACCCCGGGAAACAGGGGCTGTGCAGGTGCTCTTCTTTCCAGGAGGACGGCGCTTCCCCGGAGCAGGCGCTGGATCGCGGCTGGAACTGCCGAGGTTCGTGGCCCGCTGCTCCCGGCCCCGGGACGCTCTGAGCGCCAGCGCTCCCTCAGCGCCGCCGGCCCGCGGGGCGGCCCTGATGGATACAGAGCGGCGGCGCGCTCCCGGCCCGCGGCCCCTCGGGGCGCGCTCCCGGTCCGCGGCCTCCCGGGGCGCGCGCCCGGCCCAGCCCCGCGGCGGCTCCTTCCGCCCGCGGCCCCCTCGGGGATGCGGAGCCCCCGAGCCCCCCGCACTCCCCGCGCACGGCCCCGCCCGCAGCCCCGGGGGCTCCCGGCCGCCGCCCCCCGAACGAGCGCGGCTGCAGCGCCGCGGGCCGCAGGAGCCGCTCCGGGCCGGGCGCTGGGGCCGAGCCCGGCGCTGCCGCTGCTGCTCCGACCGTGCCCGGGGCGGGAGCGGGGCCCTGCCGGGGCTCGGGCGGTGCCGCTGGCACAGCTGCCAGGTGAGACCCGATGCTCTCCCTCCTTTCCCCCCCTTTCTCTGCAGCTCGCACTCTCTAATGCAAAAACCACTGGGTTTGAAAGGCCGGTAAAAACTGTTTACTTTTTATTTCTGTGTCATAGGACAGCCCGAGTGGGAAGGGACACAAGAAGCGCACCAGGTGTGAATGGCTCATCTGGGGATTGCACCCACAGCCCAGGCATTTTCAGCAATCTCAGGCCCTGCCTGAGATGAGAATGCCCAGTGTCAGCAAGGGAATTCCTGTGCCAGGGCAGCTCCTTCTTTTATGCCAATGCTGCTTCCCACAGCAGCCCCTGGAGTGCCCCAGAGCAGAGCTCCATGGCCACACCTGCCCATGGACTAACACAGGTGAGCAGCTGTGTGCAGCACAAAGCTCTTCCATAACCCCGATTTCGGCCCTTTCCAGCACTTCCCTGAGGGCTGTTAAGGTGCTCAGCCCTGTCCCTTTCCAGGGAGAAATGAGCAGCAAAAGCCCTGAGGGTTCCCATGCTCCATGGCCAGAGTTCTTCTGGAGAGCGCCAGGGCTGCTCCTGCCTGCAGAGGGGCCTTTGCTGCAGGTCAGTGTTCCCAGCCCAAAACCAGGGTGGGGCTGAGGCCGGGGCTGCTGCTCTGCCCAGAGCTGCAGGGAGCCCTGGGGGACTCCTGCTCCTGCCAGGAACATTCCTTGGTGCTCCCTCTGTGTGTCCCAGCTCCTGGCAGTGTGGGCAGGAGGCCCAGGAGCCCCAGGAAGGGAAGCATCCCCTGCTGCCCTTGGATGTGCAGGGAGGAGCTGTGCCCCAGTGTCCCCCCAGGGCAGCAGCGTCCAAACACATCCTGGGGATGGGCATGGGCACGGGCACGGCTGAGGGGCTGCCTGCAGCTCCCAGGCCAGGGGCTGCTCTCCACAGGCACCCGGAGATGCTGCAGCCCGGACAGAGCCCACGGACATCCCAAAAACAGCCCAAGGAACAGCTGGAATGCCTGGGAATGTCGGCACGTTGGGTCTGCAGAGGAGCTCAGACAGCAATTCCCGGTGCCACCTCCTGGAGCTCCCAGGCACCCCCAGGTATGTCCCAGCCAGCCCCTTCCCTTCCAGCCTGGGGATATTCTCTGTCAGCAGTGCTAATGCCAAGGGAATTCCCTCACAGAAACTGAATCCCAAGCAATGCCCTCAGAGAGGCCTTGAAATAAAAGGTTGGAGTCAGACACATTTGTTTGGATGAGGTTTGGAGTTTTCCATGGAGCCAGCTGGAAGGGCAGAAGGGATGGGAAGCTGCTGCAGGTGGGTCCCACGGGAGGTGTGCTGAAGGCAGGGATGTGCAGCCCTGTCCTGAGGGAAAGGAGCTCCCAGGGCCCTGCTGGGGCTCTGGAAGGAGCTGAGCCCCTGCAGGCAGAGATGTCCTCCCATGGCACAGGGGCTGCCCCAGCACAGGGGGTGCGTCCGGCCAGCACCTCCTCCTGCTGGAAAATATCCACGGGAGCCCGAGCTCAGGGCTGGGATCAGCTGAATTCCAGGGAGCTCTGCCAGGTGACCCCGGGGCAGCAGTGGGGCTGGGGAATGAGGGGTTTAAAGAGCAGATTCTGTGCAGTGTCAGCCTGTCCTTACCCCATCCTGCTGAGCTCTCTTGGAAGCTCTGCTGGTTCCTAGCACAGCTGGTGTTCAATGGTAACTCTGTACAGGAATATCCACACTCCAGGAGGCACTGGGAGCTCATTCCACCCTCCCAATCCAGCAGGCAGTTCAGGGCCAGAGCTCTGATTCATCTGAAGCAGCAAAGCTGAACCCCAAATCTGGGCCCCACCCTGGGAACAATCTCTGTGCTGCCCTGCCAGCCAAAGCCCCTGGGCTGGAAATGGCAGCAGCCACAGAGATGGAATTCCCTCAGTCCCAGCAGCCCCAAAGGGACAATCCAAGCAGCTCCATTTGCTCCCAGAGTGCCCATTCTGTTCCCCACAGGGGCCCTGGTGATGCCAGGGGAGTTTCTCCTGCCCCTCTCCAGCCCCAGGCCTCTCCTCCCTTCCCTGCCAGCTGCTGCCAAGGAAGGAGGACACAGTGAGTCCTGAGGTGACCTCACAACAGTCACTCCCTCACCCAGAGATCACCTGAGACCTTCTCCCCAAATTCTCCCTGTCTGTCCCCTTCTGCTTGCCTCATTTTTTACAAGAAAGCTTTCTTTCTCCACCCTGGAGACTACCACAAGCTTTACTCCCCAAATTTCCCCTGCCTGTTCATTACCTATTTCCTCATTTCCACCTCAACATTTTCCCTCTTTACCCTATGGATGCTTTCAGTTTTTATCCCCCCAGTCATTTCCCTACCTGTCCATAACCAATTACCTCAGTTTACCCCATGGAGTGCATCCCCTCTGCTGCAGATCACCTCAGACCTTACCCCTGAAATTTTCCCTACCTCTCCACCTCTGACTACCTCATTTTTACATCAAAATAGTTTTTTTTCAACTTCACAGTATCACAAGGTTGGAAGAGACCTTCAAGATCATCGAGCCCAACCTGTTCCCTGCCCTCGACTGAACCATGGCACTGAGTGCCACATCCAATCTTTTTTTAAACACATCCAGGGATGGTGACTCCACCACCTCCCCAGGCAGACAATTCCAGTACTTGATCACTCTTGCCATGAAAAGCTTTTTCCTCATGTCCAACGTGTATTTTCCTTGATGCAGCTTGAGACTGTGTCCTCTGGTTCTGTCAGTGCTGCCTGGTGAGAGAGGTCAACCCCACCTGGCTACAGCCACCCCTCAGGACGTTGTAGGGAGTGATAATGTCAACTTTCTTTAACTGAACTATTTTACCTTTCTACTGTGCAGATTCCCTCAAGTTTTATCCCCACATTTACCCGCCTGTAATCCACAGCAATTCCCTCAGTTTACCTCAGGATGTTCCTGCTCTCTGCTAGACATAATCTCACATTTTACCCCCTCAATTTTCCCTACCTGCCCAATACTGATTGCTTCCTTTTTACCTCAAAATATCCATTGTTTTCTCTACAGATGAACTCAGATTTTACTAGCAGAATATCGATTTTGTCCCCTGTATACTAACTAGATTTTAAACCCAAACCCACACAGGTTCTGTCTCTGATCCCCAAAATGTTCACTCTGTCCCCTACAAATTGTCAGATTTTTTCCCAATAACACTGTTCCTACATAATTACCTCAGGGTTTACTCCCCAAATTCTCCCTAATGTTACCTACTGATCACGTCATTTCTACCTCAGTGTTCCTTCTCCACCCTACAGAAATTCCCAAGTTATACCCCCAAAATTTCCTTGCCTGCCCCCAGTGGCTGCCTCAGTTGATGTCAGTGTTCCCTCTCTCCCTAGAGATTACCTCAAGTTTAACCCCCAAAATTTTCCTTAACTGTCCCCAACTTATCACCTCATTTTTACCTGAAATATTGATTCTCAACCTTTAGATTATTTCAAGTTTTGCCCCCCAAATTCCCCTATATATCCACTACTGACTCCCTCATTTCCCCTTCAATATTATTGACTTTCTACCATGTAGCTGTTGTCAAGATTTACCCCCCAAATTGTCCATCTGTACCTAATTTTTCCTTCAAAATGATCTCTCTACAGATTATTTCGTATCATTTTTGCCCCAAAATTTCCCCATCTGCCCACAACTGATTCCCTCATGTCACCTCAGTATGTTCATGCTCTCCTCTAGAGATGAGCTCAGATTTAGCCCCCAAATTTTCCCTACCTGCCCACTACTCATCACCCCCTTTTCCCTCACAGTGTTCATTCTCTACTCTTGAGATTTTGGCAAGTTTTGCCTCCAAGAATTTCCTTCCTTGTCTACTACTGAGTACCTCATTTTTACTCCAAAATATTCCTTCTGTCCCCTACAGATGACATTGAGTTTTACCCCCCAAATTTTCCCTCTGCTACAACACTGATTAACTCTTTTCTACTCCAAAAATTTTCACTCTCTCCCCTAAACATCACCTCAGCCTTTCCCTCAAAAATGCCCCCTCGCTCCCCTCAACATCCCCTCCCATTTTCCTACACCAACAGTTCTTGTGTCCCCTCTCAATTGCCTCAGGTTTTCAGCCAAAAATGTCACCTCTGTGCCCTCTAAGTTATTCCAGGTTTTCCCAGTTAGGAGCTGCAAGGAATTCAGGCAAATGACAGCAGGGAAGAGCTGTGAATTCAAAGGAGAAAGAGAAGACCCAGCAAAGGGGAAAGGCTTCAGAAAACCTCTTTGCAATGAATAATGATTTCCAGTTCCCCAGTGAGAAGAACACAACCTGACACCACTCAGGCCTGGCAGGCCCCTGCAGCCAGAGCTCAGCAGACACCCCCAGAGGCAAGGGCAGCACCTGAAAGAAAGAAGCAGAAAAAGGTGACTTCTTCTGTTCCCAAGTTATTTCCAGTTCTGCAGCCCCACCCATTCTTTGCTCTCCATTGGATTGGGTGAATGGGGAGCGCTGGGCATGGGTGCTGCCATCCCTGCAGGTGGCAGTGACACTTTCTGGGGCAGAGCAGCATTGCCAAAGTTCCCTGCCTGCCCCTGCCTGATCTGCTGTCCTGGTTCAGGGCAAATTTGGGAGGAAATCTCTGAGTAGGGTCCCTCTGGAAAGCAAACCCAAAATGCCCTTCCTCAGCCAGTCCAGGAAAAGAAATTCCTTGGAGAAAAGTGGAAAAAACCTATTTATTTAACAACAAAATGCCCACAACCATAAAGAATTAATAATATGAAACAATAAAACCTCTCACTGCTGCAAACAGGGATGGTAAACCTGAGAAAAATCCTTCTGTGGGTGGCTCAGCTCACTCAGTTTTTATCAGTCCCAGCCCCTCTGGAGGTCCAGGCCTGCTGGGCTGCAGGTGTCAGCCCTCGGTGCTCCTCTGGGGTTTTCAGTCTGGAGCAGATCCACAGAGTCCTAAGAAAAAGGAAAATAAAACAGTGCAGGGAACTTCTCTGCCCTAGCTAGCTAAACTAACTAAAAAGCACAAAAAGATCTCTGTCACAGGCGCTGGTCTGTGCCTCAGGTGAACACAGTCTGGAGAGAGAGGAATGTGCAGGGGCAGAGCTGTTTTCAAAACAATCCTGGCGCTTCTTCTTTCCCTGCTCTGCTCTCAGAGCCAGTCCTAAAGGCACAGAACTCACTGTACAGCACAGACAGAACACAACTGGGGACACAAGCAGCACAAAGTCACCCTAGGACATCTGCACAGGAGAAAGCCTCTTCCATGGAGGGGTTTGGCTCCATCTAATCCCACCTGCCCAGGCTGTTCCATGGGGCTGCTGCCAGGCTGGGCCAGCACAGGCAGACACAGCTCTCAGCACTCCCTGCTCCACACACAGCTCTGGCCTCCTTTGCAAACTGCCTCTGCAGTGGGGTTTTCTCCAGCAGAAATCCAGGAATTGCTGATGGCAGGGTGGAGATGAAGTTATCACCAAGGGAAGGAAAGGATAAATACTCCTGGAAAAGCCTTTGGGATCTGCTGGGCTGAATTGGGAAGGGGCCATGAATTTCCTGCAGTGTCAATACACAACACCTCCAACACAAAGGAGGTGTCAAACAACTGCCAGGGGATCTGACAGCAGCCCTGACACACCTCACTGTCATTCTTCCTTTCCAGGACTCCTGCAGTCCAGCTCTGAGGCTGACACGGCCCAAGGCTCTGTGCAGCTGCCCAGGAACAAAAGGATCCTCCCAGGGCTGAGGCCCATTCCCAGCAAACACTCCCAGCACTGCACAGAGGCACCCCTGGAGCTCGTGTGTGGGGCTGGCAGGGGCTGCCAGGAGGATGCAGCCCCAGGCAGGGGGGCAGTGGCAGTGACAGCAGCAAATTCCCAGGGGCTGAGGGCACAGCAGAGACACCAAGGGCAGCAGTGCCACGGAGGTGCAGCTGCTCCCTGCCCTGCTCCATCCCAGCAGGAAATCTCCAGGGGGACAGAAAATGCAGCATCTGTCACCCTGATCCTGCTGGAACTCAGCCTGTGGGGCCAACTGCCCCCAGCCCAGGTAAACACTGCCCTGAGCTGGCTCAGCCCCAAGCACAGCCCCAGTTCTCACCTCCAGCTGCTCCCGGGGCTGCTGCCACATTCCTGACAAGGAGCCACAGCCCCTTGGACAGGGCTCTCTCTGTCTGGGGTTGGGCACTGCAGGGACCAGGGCAGATCCCTCTGGATTTGCAGCACTCTGGGACTCACTCACACCATGGGAAGGGCAGGGGCCCTCCAGGGCAGGCCAGTGGGGCCAGAGCCTGCTGGGTTTGGCTGCTCAAACACCAAAGCTTCTGGCAGAGATGGGGGGAGTTGGGTGGGTTTTCCTGTCCTGAAAGGGAGGAGAAAAAGGAAATTAACTCCACTGTGGAAGTCAAAGGCTCCTGGCCTCCCCACTTCTGTTCTCATTGCTCACTAGATGGTTCTATCCATAAAAAATGAGAGGTAACACCAAATAAAAGTGCTCCTTTTCAACATATTTTCATACATAAAAAGGATGCCTGTTTTTTCTTATTGCATTCTTTGCCTAATTTGAACAGAACCATTTTCCTTCCAGGCCCCACTGGTGAGTTACTCAATCCTTTGCCATCAGACTTTGGACAGAGGCAGGGAAGGATCTGTTCCACACCTGTGTCATCCAGCAGGGAACACCCCTGTGCCAACCCCAGCCTGTGCTGAGCTCACTGCCCCATTCTGGATCCTGGCTCCACTCTGAGCTCACTGCCCCAGTCTGGATCCTGGCTCCACTCTGAGCTCCCTGCCCCATTCTGGATCCTGGCTCCACTCTGAGCTCACTGCCCCATTCTGGATCCTGGCTCCACTCTGAGCTCACTGCCCCATTCTGGATCCTGGCTCCACTCTGAGCTCACTGCCCCAGTCTGGATCCTGGCTCCACTCTGAGCTCCCTGCCCCATTCTGGATCCTGGCTCCACTCTGAGCTCACTGCCCCATTCTGGATCCTGGCTCCACTCCAGTCCACTTTTCCCCATTTCCCATGTCTAGAGACAGGAAATTGTCCTGGTCAAGGTGTAAGACCTTAAACTGCACATTGATCTGGGGAACTGCTGGGATTCCAGCAGGGGATTAATTGTTTCACAAATAAAAACCATTCCAGGGAGCAGCACTGACTGGGAGCTGCTGCTTCACCACACACTGTCAGCAAAAGAGAGAAAAAGATGCAAAAACAAGGATAAAATGATTCCTCCTGCTTTTAGTGAGACCAGGGCTGATTCTGCCCTGCAGTGACAAAGAACTTCTCCCTCAGAGACCCCTCAAAAAGCCCAAGTGCAGCAGGGAAGGAAGGAAAGGCCCCTCTGCCTCACCTGCTGGGGACAGCACAGGTCCTGCTGCTCCTGGGAACTGGGAATTGTCCGGAGCCAAAAGCTCCTTCTCAGGCTGGAGGGCCTTTCCTAAAGCACCACCTGTGGGAAGCAAAGGGCTGTGGAAGAAATGCAGTGGGAACTGACAGTAATAATCCTCACGTTATTGGGAAAGAGCAATGACAGAGGCAACAACAGTTCCAGGGGAGCAGGAGGGATGCTGAGCTTTAACCGAGGTTTGAGTGAGGCAGCATCTCCTGGGAGCTCTGCAGCACAGCCCCAGCTCTGGGATTCCAGGAGCAGCCATCTCCCCCTGTCCAGTCCCTGGATTTCCCTCCTGCCAGCACTGGGCACCTTGGGCACGTTTGGGTGCAGGGCCCCAGTGCTGCTGCCTCAAGGGCTTGGGAAGAGGGGCATTGAACCCCTTCCCACAGGGCTGGCTCCGGGCTCTGGGACAGCATTTGGCACCCCTGGCATTACAATGACATCAGTTTCCATCACTTTGAAGAGACACTGAATAAACCCAGGGCCCATAAATAAACCTTTCTCCATAAAGACAACCCCAGGGAATACACAATTTTCCTTATGCCTGGTCAAACAAACCAGCAGGCAGTTTTTGGGGAGACACTCCAGGCTCTTGTCTCCCTCCCTGGCTGTAGAACTCTTGCAGAGGCTTTGGAGTTCATATAAACTTGTCAGGATTTGGGTATCTCATTTAAATTCCATTCATTTACTAAAGAATTGGAAGTATCCTCAAGGCACCTCCACTCACACTTTAATTTTAAGCCCTCCACCGCGGATCAATTTGGATGTTCTTTTGTCAGGAACGCCTCACCTCTGCTTCTTTAGGTGCCTCCATGGGGGAGATACAATAAATGTGAACAAATGTTTGGATTGCAGCTTCCAAGTCAGGTTCCCTGCTAGGAAATGACTGCAGCTCTCTGCTCTCTGGTTAAACACAGCCCGGCCCTTCAGGGCTGCACACTGAGCTGCACAGCTTGGGAGCTGCCAAGGGACACAGCTGAGGTCTCATCCCAACTGCACACAAAAACAGGGATTGGGGGCTGCATTTGGACACGTGCAGGCAGGGTTGGGCCACTGCAGAAAGCTTCAATCCCTGTTTTCCAGAGATTCCATCAGGGACAATGACCTTTCCACAAATCTCTCTCATGGCACATCAGAACCCAGAGAAGGAAACGGAATCAATCCCTTTGTTCCATTGGCGTCACACCTCAAATTCCAACGGGACACACGAGTCCCTCTCCTTGGAAGGCAGCGTCTCCTACCTGGAGCTGTGGCTCCCCCAGCCTTTGGTGGCCACTGTCTCCATCCTCCCACTCCTCCTCCTCTTCCTCCTGGGCACGGCTGCCTCCTCCCCCTGCAGAGCAAGCACAGGGACAGTCCCAGCCTGCTCACCTCAAACCTGGGCAGCAGGGACGGGCTGAAGGCGCCCTCTGCACGCTCCCCCCTCTGCCTGGTGCCACCCCTGCTCCACGCCCACTCCTGTTCCTGCCCTGGCATCTCCTCGAACGGGATGGGAAACCACAAACGTTGGCTCTGCTGGGCTGGGACATCACAGACTGCCCCGAGGCCGTGGGCAAAGCTCCTGTTCCACATCCTCTGCCTCCCAAAGCCCTGCTGGGCTGGGCAGAGCAAAGGGAACGGCTCAGCTCCTGCTGGGAATTCCCTCCTGTGCCCATAAACCCAGGGAAATCATGGCTGCTCCATCCCTGCAAGTGTCCAAGGCCAGGCTGGACAGGGCTTAGAGCACCCCGGGCTTGAGGATGGAATGGCAGGGGATGGAATGAGGTGATCCTTAAGGCCCTTTCCCACTCAACCCATTTAGGGATTCCAGGATGATTCCGTGATTTCTCCACGCATCTATTTTGTATTGTTTCCTCTCAAATTCAAATTTCCATATTTTGATGATTTGTTAAAGGAATAATTTTAAAATTATTCCAGGAATAAAAAGGGAAGCATCAAACATACAAGAACCGTTCCTGTGCCCATCAAATCATTATTAACTGGAAGCCTATTCCCTCATCTCTGTCTTTGTTCTTTCCTGGAAATCCTTAGGATGCCACAGTTTCTCAGAGACCTCTGCTGGGATTACTGGAGGGTTTGCTCTGCCACAAATCCAGGGGGGTTTACAACACTTGTTCCTCTGCATCTTTATCTTTTCACCAGGTTTGCTCTAGAATGGTGTTGTGGGAGAAGTTTGGAATTACTAGAAATGGATCAGCTTCACAGTTTTCCCCTGCTCTTTTTCAACTATTTCCAAATTCTTGGCATTACCCCCAGACGTGCCCAAGAAAACTGCTGTGAAAAATCAATGAGAGGAACCTCTCCAAAAGAGAAAACCATACCCAGCAGCAGCCAAAGAAATCTCAGTGCTGTTCTTACCTGGTCTCCAGAGCTCCCAGCAGCCATTCCCACTCCATGAGAGGGAGGAGGCAGTTTGGGATGTGTTCTTGGCCATGGAATTGGATGACAGAGTCCAGAGGGTCTCTGTGGTCCCTTCCAAGCCAAACCACCCCGTGGTTCCATGGCATGATCAGCACCTATCCCAATTCCAGAAACATCCTCCCACTAACCCAGCACTTCCCCCTCCTCTGTTTGCTCCACATCAGGGATGTGCTGCCAAGCGCCACAGGCATGGGAGGCCTCAGCATTCCCTGGGGATGCCATTCCAGGCTGAACTTGTGGCCTCAGGGCTCTGAAATGAGCGCTCAGACCCAATTCCAGCTGGGAATGGATCAAACAGCAGCATGGGGTGTTTGGTCTCTCTCCCATCCCACCACTGAGACAGTTCACATGGAATGGGACTTACTGCCTCTGGAATTGCTGGCTCAAAAGGCAAGCCTTGGAATATCCTTTCCTGGGAATATCCAGGACATCAGGAGAGGCCCTGGAAGTCACAGGTCAGCGGCAGACTCAGATGAACAATCCTGAACTGGTTCTCAGGGCATGCACCCACTGCATCCTGTGGCTGCAACAACTCCAGAGCTGCTCCTTCCCCTTGGAACAGCCAGGGAAAACATCCCCATCAGGGATTTCTGACAGGAAAAACCTCACAGCTCCAGGCTACTTGGCTCCTCCCAGATCCAGGCCAGCACTCCAACAGGCTCTAAGGAATAAACGATGGGAAAGACCAGCTCAGGGTGCACCCCACGAGCTGGGAACCACATTCCTCACTGGAACTGGGCTGTTCCCAATCTCTGGGACAGTCCCCATTTCCTCACCCTTCCACTCAGGAGAAAGAGACAACAGAGCCCTCAAACACCCAGTGTGCAATCCCAACAACCCAGGGAAAACCACCTCGCTCAGGGAGGGAATATAATGCCCAGTTTGGGAAAAAACCAAACAGCAGGACTGGAAACATTTCCAGGCACGGAGCTCCCAGCTCTGGAAATGCAGCTCCCAGGATTCTGCCCATGGACACCCCAAACTTGCCTGGGACTGGGCTGAGGGAGAAAACCCCACCCATTGCCCCAGCCTGGCTCAGAGCAAATCCCATGGACAGCCCAGAGGGTGTCCCTGACCATGGCAGGGGGTGGGAACAGGATCATCTGTAAGGTTCCTTCCAACCCAGACCATTCCAGGAGTTTAAGGCTCCTTAAACTTGATTGGAGCCACTTCTCAGCTCACAGCTCTCCCCAGGCCTCATCCTCTGGGCTGCCTTTCCCAGGGCTCCTCTCCCCAAACACACCCACTGCCAATGGCTGTGCCCTGCCCAAAACCACCAGGTGGCACCAGGGGTTGATCCATGGCTGGGATGTTTTCCATGATCCAGCACCTGAGGGACTCCAGAGTCAGACAGGCAGGACCAGTCCCAGGTCACAGGCACTGGCACAGAGCAGCTGCTGGCCTGGAAGGGGCTCCTCTCCTCCCCCTTAGCTGGAATTCAGTGCTGGAAAGGGCCCAGCAGGGATTGTGGATTTATCTGCTCCCGTAGATTAAGCCCAGCACTCACTGCCCAGTGCTGCTGGAGCCTCTCTGCACAGAAAAAAGCTGTGCTCAGCTCAGAGGACCTTTAGGGAGCTCCCTGCCCACTTTCCCAGGATGGATGGGAAGCTGCAACTACAGGCTGGATCTCAGGGCAACTTCAAGAATTTGCTGAAAGCTTCTAAAACAGGGACTTCTTCCCAAGTCTAAGGCAGCTCCAATCCCATGGCTCACCAGGATTCGTAATAAAGTGCCCCACAAATGCGTCTGTGTTTGGGAATCTTCTTTTAACCTGTCTGCAAGGAATAGCTGCCTGGATATTTAGGTCAAATTTAAATCAGCCTTTAACACATCAGACAGAAAAAAATACCCAGAAGCTCTTTTGTCCCAGCTGAGCCTACTGGGCTATTCAGGGCTTTTTTAGAGATAAAGCACTCTGAGATATTTTGTATCAAACTCATGGAAATTCTGAGGGATGAAAAAGCAAAGCAAACACTTTCAGAGGCAGTTCCACCACCTGAACTCCAAACACCCTCAGAAGTGGCACATGGCACCTCAGTTCCTGCATGGCCCAGACCTGACACTTTGGATTGGGTGGGAAAAAGGATGGGAAGTGCAGAACCAGGCTCAGTCCTACCTTCAGGCCATTCCCAAGGAGTTTCTGACCCTCCAGTGCAATCCTGGCTTGGGACAAGGTGTCACGTGGGGTCGCAGGCTGGAGACAGAAATCATGACCCGAGTCCTCTTGCTCACAGGACAAACCAGCCTGTTCTAGTGTTTGGAACCTTCTGGAGCAGGCAGCTCAGAGCCCCCGGATCCAGACCCTGCCTGGCCTGGCTCTTAGCTCTGCCCAGCTCCCTGCCAGTGACACGTCTGCATTTAGGGCTGGAAGGGACTGGTGTCTGTTCCAGGTTAAACCTGTCCTGTCATTGTTCACCCAGGGACTTGTTCACTGAACTGGGAGAGCCAGACTGGGTTCCCTGCTACAGCCAGGTTGATCTGCCCAGCTCCAGACGAGCTGTGCTGTGACAACAAGGTTCTGCTGCTGTGGCACTGACCCAGGGGAGTGCAGGGGCTCTGGGCTGGCAGTGACAGTTCCTGCCCCGCTCCCTGTCCCGCACCGGAGCCCCAAACTGGGATCGGGGCTTGGAATGGCTGCAGCCCCTCCAGCTCTGGAAGGGAGCTGGGATGAGCCCAATTCCCAGGGCCTGGGCAGGGCTCCCTGTGGGGCAGCAGCACTTCAGTTCTTCAGCCAAGGCCTTTTCCTGGGGCTCTGAGGCACAGGATGAGCCACACATTTGTCCCTCCCTTATTTCTCACACACTCCCAGACTGAGGCCCTGCTCTTTTTGCCTTCTTCAGGGGCTGCATCCAGAGGGATTTTCCCAGTTTTCTGCAGACCAGGGATCATTTTCCAGTGTCCTCAACAAATTCCTGGAGCTGTCCCATTCCCGAGTACAGAGCTCAGGACAAGAGAAGAACAAAGATTTTAGTGCTTACCACCTCAGACTTTCTTTTCCCATGATGACTCCTGCTCTTCCCATCCCAACAGATCACACTGTGCCTGGAACCTGGTGAGAGAGAAAAATCCAGCCTGAATCAGGGCCAGGCGGGAGCACGGGGGCAAAATGGGGCAAGATCAGTTATAGGGCTTGGCGTAGGGAAAAACCTGGTGGGAACAGGCACAGAGAAGGCGATATGGGAAAAAGCAGGCAGGATGGTGCACAAAGCCTGGCACGAGGGGAAAAAGCAGGGGGATCTTGTTTGGAACCTGGCATGGATGTGTTTTCCATCACGTCATGTCCAGAGCCCAGCATGGAGGAAATCCCAGAGCAGATCACACAGGAACAAACCCAGAGAGCAGGGCATGTGGAATCCAGAGGGGAAAAAGATGGACCAGAGCACACGTGGGATCTGGAATGAAGAAAATGCAGACAAGCTCGTGTGCAGAGTCTGGAATCAGGAAACCATGGACTGCATTGTGTGCAGAGTGCAGAATGTGGGCAAACACAGGGCCCAGATTGCACACAGAGCCCAGAATCAGGAAATGGGCCAGAGCCCTCCTGCAGTCTGGAACATGGGAAAGCACAGACTGGATGATGCATTGCACAGAGTTGGGAAAATGTGGATGGGATCACATGTGGACTCAGGAATTGGGGAAACACAGACTGGATTGCACACACAGTCTGGCATGTGGGAAAATGTGGAGGGGAGGGAACGTAGTCCCCAATCTGGAAAACATGGACGGGATCATACAATCCAGCCCACAATGTGGGAAAACCCACTGGTCACAAGAAATCAAAAGTCCCAGGCAAAGGTCACAGGGCAAGGGGCAGCTGAAGGGCCAGGATCAAAGGCAGTGTCTGTGTGCAGCAGGCACTCAGAGTGGGCTCTCAGCGTGTGCAGCCTGAGCAGGTGCTTGGCCTGCACAGGGGCTGTGGTCCATGCTTGGTGTGCACTTGTGCCATGTGCATGGGATTGCCATGTTCAGGAACTCTGTGACTGCAGTTTGGGGTCTGGACACAAAACTAAGCCCCTCTTCATATTTTGAACTCTCTTTGCATTCCAGTCTCTTGACCACATCCTCCACTCACTGCCCTGTCAGCCCGAGACAAAGATCCTGTGTCTGTCCTACACCTAAACACAGAACTGGACTGGCTGCCTGTCACTGACAGTGCCAGGCCTGAAAGTCAAGATTCAGGTCAGACACCAAGGTCAAAGGAAAAGGTCAGAGGTCACAGCAGTCAGGGTCAATGTCACAGTCAGAGGTCACAGCAGTCAGGGTCAATGTCACAGCACAGGTCAGCAGTCAGGGTCAATGTCACAGTCAGAGGGCAGCAGTCAGGGTCAGTGTCACAGTCAGAGGTCACAGCAGTCAGGGTCAGTGTCACAGTCAGAGGGCAGCAGTCAGGGTCAGTGTCACAGAGGTCACAGCAGTCAGGGTCAATGTCACAGCACAGGTCAGCAGTCAGGGTCACTGTCACAGTCAGAGGTCAGCAGTCAGGGTGACAGGAATGCAGATCCTCACTGTGTGCCCCGTGTGTGGCAGGTGTGGGGACAGGGCAGGGCTGTGGCCTGGCTCTGCACTTGGGGGGTTCATGGACCCACCCAGCCCAGGATCAGTGCCCCTGGCAGAGCCCTCCCACAGCAGCTCCTGCACGCTCAGGGTGCCACAGCCGTGGGGGGATGCTGAGGCCATTTCTATGGGTTATAGATCTTAAAGGTCTAAGAACATTTTAAGGTCTTAAACAAAGTCGTTTATTATATGAAAGCATGTATCTGAAGGTGCCAGAGTCCTAAATGAGCGGTGTTACAGTCTTACAATCGGTTACAAACATCAAGTCTTAGCAAGCAAATTCCAATAAAGCAACAATCCAAACACAGAATGGAAAATAACAGCCTCCAGGTAAAAACAACCTCCACTCTCCTGACCCCAAGCAGGGTTTCCGGCCGTGGGGTCGCAATAACAGAAAGGGATCACGAGATCACAAATCCCAGACAGGGGTCCCGGCCACGGGGATCACAGCAACAGAAAAGGTCCCGAGATCCAGAACCCGCACAGAGTCCCCAACCGCAGGACAGTGATGGCACTGAGGGATCCCAAACCCGGCAGAGTTCCCAACCGCAGGACAGCAATGGCAGCGAGGGATCCCAAACCCGGCAGAGTTCCCAACCGCAGGACAGCGATGGCAGTGAGGGATCCCAAACCCGGCAGAGTTCCCAACCGCAGGACAGCGATGGCAGTGAGGGATCCCAAACCCGGCAGAGTTCCCAACCGCAGGGTCACAATGGCAGTGAGGGATCCCAAACCCGGCAGAGTCCCCAACCGCAGGACGGCGATGGCAGTGAGGGATCCCAAACCCGGCAGAGTTCCCAACCGCAGGACGGTGATGGCAGTGAGGGATCCCAAACCCGGCAGAGTTCCCAACCGCAGGACGGCGACAGCAGTGAGGGATCCCAAACCCGGCAGAGTCCCCGGCCACGGGACTGCAGTGACGGGAAGGGGGTCCTAAGGTCCCGAATTCCACGCAGAGTTTCCGGCTGCAGGGATCACAGGGACAGGAAGGGGGTCCCGGGGTCCCGAATTCCAGAGTCCTGGCCACGGGGGTCGCAGAGCCAAGAAGGGGTCCCGGACCCTCGCAGAGTCCCCGGCAGCCCCGAACAGAGTTCCAGGCAAGCGCCCAGGGGGAAAGGGAAGGGACGGGACCCCGGGGCCCTGATCCCAGCCACAAAGGCTGCAATAGATGGTACCTTTAGAATCCCATTCCGCTCCCTGGCAGGGCTCCTTCCCCAGGCTGCACAAGGTGGAGGGTGGATCCATAGATCGGGTTGATCAATCGATACCTTCACTTCCAACCCAGAGGCTTTTTATCCCTAAGTTACAAATGCGTATTCACATCTTTATCTACACACTACCCAATCTAGGTGCAATTCCCTAAGTTCGTAAAACTACAAAAAACTACAAAAAGCAGCATCAAAAACCTACACATAAGGCACATCTTTCAGTGCAAAAACTCCATCTTACTGGCTTAAAAGTTCTATCTTATTGTGCGTAAAAATTCTATCTTGTTATGTGAAAAACTCTGTCTTAACACCCATAAAAATCTTGATCTTATTTGTGCAAAATTCATACCAAAAATCATAAACAGTACTCTATTTTTGTTGTGTCTAAACTCTATCACTAGGCCTGAAGCTCTGTACTTCTACACTAACAACTTGGCACTCAGGGCATGTGAAGCTTAAAACTGAGGCTTAGATTTCTGCTTTATGCATATATGGCTTTATATATTCTAATTTTCCTCAAGGTTTTAATTCAATCCCCTCACATTTCACTCTCTGGGGAGGATCCATGGAAACATGGACTCCAACAGGGGGACACCTTCAGAACCCCCTGGCTTTGGGCACAGACAGCTCCTCAAGGACACAGCCAGGATCAGGAATGGCCACGGCCACTCCAAACTCTCACTGTGTCTCACGTGGGGGCAAGGTCTAATGGCTCCAGGGTCCAGAGAAGGACACTGCAGGAAGCACAGGACGTGTTCCTGCACCCACAGGGAGAGGCTGCCCCCATTCCAGAGGGAGCCAAACAGCTCCATGTGGGGGGAACTCTGACCTGTGGGACAGGAGGGTGTTGGAAAAACAACAGCAGATAAAATGCAGGCAGAGCAGAGGAGGGCAGCGCCTCCAGCCCCAAAGCCAAATGTGAAAAGCCTGTGAAAGGCTGGGCTGGTGCCTTGCTTCTTCCACACCAGCCCCTCCTCATCCACAGGGCACATCCACAGAGGAGCAGGGCCTCAGGCCAGGTGTACTCCATGCTGAGGTGACACCTGCACCTCAGGGGCTCAGGGCATTTAGGCTCAGCCTGGAGGAGAGACTCCCACTGGAGAGTCAGTGAGAGCTGCTGCTGGGTTTCCCTGAGCTGCCTTGTTCCATTTGGGTTCTGTGCAAAAAACAGTGTAAAATGATTTTCTGGCAGAATTTTCCAAGCAAATCCATAACAAAAGCATGACCTTGCTCATCTTGCTGGGAATCCTTTTTCTCACAGTCCCTCTGTGCCTGAGGACTCCGGGGTGTTCCAATGTGACAACAGATGGAAAAACCTGTGATGTGCAAAGCACCCAGGGGGGTTCTCTGACAGCATTGTGGAAGAAAAAGAAATTGTTCAACTGTTTATTGCACAACACAAAAATAACTAAACCAGCTCTGGGAAACCCAACCACACTCTCTTTAAAACTGCACTGGGAACCTCCTTCAGGCTGAGCCTGAAACACCCACTCCAATTAACCAGTGTGCACTTGGACTGCTTTGTGTGGAAGGGGCAGTGCAGTTCCTGTGCCCTCATGTACAGAGGAGGAAACCAAAAACCAGTTCTGCTCCATAAACCAAATACAAAAAAAAATAGAAGAAATGATATCATGCACTAGAAAATATCTGACTGCCTGTGAATGCAGTGTCCCAGAACTTAAATATTCATTAAGAAAAGCAAACACACCTAATATGCACAAAAGCACCAAGCATTAGACAAACCTGTCCACACAAGTGTCATTCTGCAAAATGGTTTCCCCCAGTCTCTTGGCCTCATCCCAAGCCCTTCTCCATCCTCAGGGTCACTGCACTCACTCCAGGGTACCTGGCAAAAAAAGGAGCAAGTGGAGGCTTTGTGGCTTCCCTGGCCTCTTCTCTCTCTGCCAATCCAGGGCAAATCAGAGCCCCCAAGGGAGGCACAGATACACCTGCAAGGGCAAGGACAGTTCTGTGTGCACAGAGTCCCCATGGCAATATTCAAACCCCAGCAGCATTTCCCAATCCAGGCAGGCAGAACGCAGCATCGACCCACGGTGCCCATTCCCATCACATCCCTGCAGTGCAGCTGTGCTGGCCCCAGAGCAGATATCCACGTCTGCCATGAACTGCCAGGGATGAGAACACAGCAGCAGGGCTTTTTTACCCAAAGAAGGATAAAGGGAAAATACAAACATCAGCTGGGTGGGTTTTTTACAGGTGGTTGTTACTCCCCCACAAAGGACAGAGCCATTCAGGTTCTTGTTCACCAATTCCTGGGGGGGACTGCTTTCCCTGTGTTTAAATAACAGACCCCAAATTCAGCAATTTTGTCATTTACTGGGGCTCAAAGCAACAAGTTACAAAAGGATAAGCTCATCACTGCACCTCACTGCACCTACGAGCAGCAGCTTTTGCTCCAGTCAGAGAGGAGAAGGAAGTGAGAAAGTGAAACATGAATGGAAAACAACATGGGGGCACCAAGGCCAATGGAAAAAGGGGGAAGAAGAGCTCTGAACATCACAGCTGAGATTGCTCTGCAAGCTGCAGTGAGGACTGTGGTGAAACAAACTGTGGCCCTGGAATGAATCAAGTCCATGGGGGATGCAGAGATCCACTCACAGCCCATGGGAAAAGGGCTCATGCCAGAGGGAGTGAAAGCCAGAGAAAGCTTTGATCCAGTGGGAGACCCAAAGAGAGAGAGAGAGAGGGCCCTGCTTGCAGAGTTAAGAGAGCCCTTGCTTCCAAACTAGAGCAATCCATCCTTAAACAACTGCACCCTGCAGCCAAGGAACCCATGCCACAACAACTCTGGGAAGACTCAGTATCCATAGGAGGGACCCCATGGCAGAGCAGAGAAAAAACTCCTCTCCCTGAGCAAACAGAACAAAATCTCAAATCATGAACTGACCAAAATCCCCAGAGCCTGTCTCCCTGCACTGTCAGTAGGAAAGAGGGAGGGACTGGGGTGAAAGAAAAAAAGGTGTTTTAAAGGCTTCATTTACTTCTCACTACCATTCTCTGATTGTTAGTAATAAATTAACCTTATACCTTTAAATTGGAACCTGTTTTGCCCTTAGAGTGTATTTCTCCCAGTTCTGAACTCGTGAGCTCTTCATTAATTCCCCCCCTTTCCTCTGCCCAACGCTGGCAGCAGAGCGAGTGAACGACTCCTGTGGGTGCTGGGTTTGGCCAACTGCCTGCAGGGACTGAGAGCCAGCCCCAGGGACCCCCTAAGGCTGCCCCAGCCTGCAGAGCCCCAGCTGGGGAGCCCCTGTCCCAGCCCAGCCCTGAGAGCCCCTCCCAGAACTGGGAATTCCCACGGGTGCGTCCACCCGCAGGCAAAGAGGCTCCCCCTGGGCTGGGACAGGGCCCAGCTGGCACCCCTGGGTGCCATCTACAGGCTCCCAGCACTGCCAGGGTGGGAACAGCTGGGCTCAGCCCCTCCTGGCTTCCTCCCAGAGCCTGGCCAGGGCTCAGGGAGCAACCCAGGAGCTGCCTTGGACCATGGAGCTCCCAGCAAGAGCAGGGCTCTCATCTCATGGCCTTCTCCAGCTTCCCAACACAGAAAGGTCAATACTTTCCAAATCCATTTGCTGCTTCTCTCTCTCTGTCAGGGTCCCAACAACTTCTGCCTCAGCTCCTGCCCTGCCCTTTCAAGTGACCTCCAGAGGAAAAAGGTACAATTATTGCCATTCATTACAGCCACAGACTTTACCTTCTCTACTGGGTTTAGACCTCTGCAAAGAGAAGCAGACAAAGCTCGACCTGCTGGGGCTGATTTGTGCATTCCCTGCTCTGCTCTCACAAACCCTTCAACCACTCTGCCCAGCCTGCAGATCCACAAGAGAGCAGCAGTTCAGCCACAGTCCCTTCTCCTAACACACATTTCCCATTACGGATCCAGAGCAATCCCAGTGCTCATTTTACATTTCCCAAGTGTGGCCCCAGTCCCTGTACACAAGCTCACCAAACTCCCACAATGTGCTGAGAGAGAACCTACAGGACAGTCAGTGTGTGTCCTGAAGGGCAAAGTGAAAGAACAAAACCCAGCCCTGCTCTGTGAAAATAAACAAAGAAAACTGAAAGAAATTATTCCACAGAATAGAATATCCATACCTTGAACCCAGGCAAGTATTGAACTGCAGGAGGGCTCCACCTGGTAGAGGAATGCTGACCAAGCCAACACAGAGCACAGAACCAGGGGCTGCCTGAACACCTCCAGGTGAGTGTGCTGCTGTGCAGGTAAACCAGCAGGAGGAATTAACTCTGCACAAACACACCGTGAGAAATTCCAAGGCAGAGCTACAATGTAGCAGGAAGATGACAATAAAGGCAATGGCACAGAAACACTGCCTTAAACCAGCCAGGTACGACCTGACAGCTGCTGGGCAGGGCAGGGGCAGTGCCATGGAATGGTGGCAGGGATGGAAGCGGCCTTGGGAAAGCAGGGAACCTGTGCAAAGCTCTGCTCCTTCTCAGGAGGGCCAGTGGGGTCACTGAGAGCTCCTGTCCTCGGGGCATCCAGCAGGGACATCAGAGTGTCCCCAGCCCCAGCTCACACCCCAGGCACAGGTGTCCCTGTACAGTCCAGGCAGGAATGTTGGTGCCTCCCCCAGGACAGGGAATTCCACAGGGGCTGATCCCATTCTGGAGTTATTCTGGGCAGTCCTTGGCAGCCCATGGGCAGAGATGGCCCCTCAGGGTGGGCGGTGCTGCTGCTCCCCTGGGGAGAGTTCCCAGGCTGGAGTCACGGCAGAGATAAAGAAACACGGCTGCAGCCCCTGCACAGCTGAGCAGAAGGCAACGCAGATGGGGAGAAGACACACTTTAATTACAGCCCCTGCTGGAACCCAGGACAGTCAGGAAAACTTCAGCTGCACAAAATAACTCACATTTCCCAAAAGCCGCCTCTGCTTCCCCTGACTGCTCTTTCTGCATTTCACAGTGATTTCCACAGGAGTTTTACCATTAAACTTACTACATAAATCAGCAAACAAGAACCTCAAAAGGCTACTTTTCTTGTTGTGTTTCCAAATTAAAAGCTGATAAAGAGGCTCAGCATCACATACAGTGCAGCTGCTTTTCTGTATTATTCACAGTGTGGCCACCTCACAGTGCTCAGTCACCTTTCCCTGCAGGGTTTTCAGTCCAGAACTTCCATCCCTCAGGAGGAGCCTGAATTCACTAAAGCACCCCCATGGCCCCTGCCCCAAGCAGGGACACAGCAACACCCCCTGGAAAGGGAACAAAACTTCACAGCTCCTGTGCCAAACCCTGAGCCTGGCCACAACCACAGGCACAACAAAAACTTACAGGCTGGAGAAATTAAGGCAAGAAAAACTCTGTACCTCCCCTTCCCTGCCCAGCCTGCTCCAATTCTACACTGCAAGTATGAGTCGGGGTTTTAACTGTAGAAACTTGAAGCCCTGACATAATTCTTGTTTCTAAAGGAGCTTCCCAAAGCAAATTATCTGTCCCAGCAGAGAGCAAAACCCTCTGCATTCTACCAGAACCACAGGAAACCTGAACGAAGGGCAGAAACTGAGGCAATACATACAAAAAGCCCCATCTCAGGCCTAAAAAGGTCAGGAAAAAACCAAGTTAGGGCAACTGTTTCATCTTAACTCCTCAGTGAGGAAGAGCTTGGAAGTCTGAGGCACATCCTGGGAGAGCCAGAGAGCAACAGCCCCTCAGCGCCAACGGAGCTTCAACTGGGGCCACCTAACACTTGCCCTGTACCACACGACAGACTTAAACATAATGTTAATTTCATACAACTTAAACGACAGAATTAAAACATGCACTCACCCCACTAAAAAGCCCAGAGGAGACAAACACCTGCATAGACCGAAATCAGCCGGCTCTAGCCCTTATAAGCCCCCTTCCGGCTCGTGATTGGCCGAGGCGCTGAGGCGCTCGTTGCGCTGATTGGGCAGTGGGCGCAGGGCCCCGCCGCCGCCAGGGGGCGCTTCGCAGGGTCCGCGCCGCCCGAGGCCCCCGGGCCAGCCCCGGCCCGCGCCGCTCCGGAGCCGGCGCCGCCGCGCCCGTCTGGTTTAAACCAGAATGAGATGAGAGCACGGCATTAGATCAAGCACGCCGGGAGACTCACCAGAACTCGATTCCTCCTGTCCCCCCACGGCCGATCCCTGCGCTCGGCGGCAGCAGCGGGAGTAAAAGAGCCTCGCGCGCCTCGCTGGTGCCTACGAACGCTCGCGCGCACCTGTGCGCAGGGCGGGGCCGGAGCTCGGCCACTGCTGTCCAATCAGCGTTGCAGGCGCCTCAGCGCACCCGCCAATCGTGAGCCGGGCGGGGGTTCATAAGGGCCGGCATCAGGCGCGGGAAGTTTTCGCGGCTCTGTGGCTATGCGTTGATGTACTTCTCTGGGCTTTTTTTGATGAGGTAAGAACCTGTGTTCATTGCTCATTTATAAGGTGTTATGTTTGTAGTAAGAGTCAAGTACGTGTGATGTGCTGGAGAGACAGTGTTGGGTGGCCTTAGGTGAAACTATGCTTGGCCTGAGGGGTTGATGGTCTCTGGGTCTTTCAGGGTTTGTCTCAGGATGCCAATGGTTCTCCTTGTATCGGATTAATATGTAAAGCTTGCTCTAATTATGGTTTTTCTGGTCTTTTTGGCGCTGCGTTAGTGCTTTGTGCACACTTTGTGTCAATTTCTAGCCTTGGCTGCAGCTTCCTATGGGGCAAAAGGGTCTTGCTCCTGGTGGGGGAATTACCTAGGGAAATGTTTCTACAAAACAAAACGTGGCTGAGTCTATGAATTTTTATATGTATAAGTAAGCCTGATACTCTCAGGGAGAGTTTGGGCTGTGTTGGAAATGGGAGGCACAGGTGTTTTCCTCTCCTAACTTCCCCAGCCTTAGTTCTCTTGTTGTGTGTGGCTCTGTCTGGCGTTAATGTTTGAGACAGGACCCGCAGTGCTCTGCGCTCTTTCCAGGACCTGCTGCTGGTCCTGCGTGTCTGCTTGGGGGGGATTGTGAGGGTGTTTTTGATATTTCAGCCTTCTCCTGAGGGGTGGAAGTTATAGGGTGAAACCTTTGCAGGTAAAAGGTGTTAGAGCACTGTGATGTGGGCAAAGCTGGGTTTTGTGTGATGCCAAAGCTGTTCATTAGTCTTCCCTTGGAAAAAAATGGTGGGAGAAATCATTCTTTGTGGTTTATCTTTGCTGATTTCTGTAACAATTCAATAGTAAAACTTCCAAGCAAGTCACTGTTAAGTGCCTAGGAATAATTATGGAAAGTAGAGGCAGCTTTTGGGAAATGCCAATGATTTTGTGTAGCTCAAGCTTTCCTAACCTCAAGGTGCTCAGGCAGCCCCTGGCTCCATGTTTTATGTGTTTGGTTGATGAGTATTTTTCTCTTAGACAGTCCTCTCTAGCAGCTGACTAATTCCCTCTGTTAAAGGTTTGTTAGGAATTGCTTCAGTTGTGGTAGTTCAAAATCTATAGAGGCTGCTGTGTTTAGCTCCTTCATTGCTTGTAGAGTACTTAGAAAATGTAATGTAATTTTTCTGTCTGTTTTAGGAGAAGTGGGTGAGAGAGTTGGTATCATGATATGCAGTGGAAAAGGTGACCTAGGATTTACTTGTTGTCAATAATCTCCTTCCCTTTAAAAAAAGCTTATTAAAGCCCCTGTGGGATTCAGCACTGGGTAATGTAGGAATTTCCTGCTCAGGAGAGTGCTGGTGAAAGGATATTTGTGATGATACCCTTAGGGTGTGTGGAGTGCCAAGGCTTTATCGTGTTTCTTTCGCTCTCTGTAGCTCACAGGCACTGAGCCCCGGTTGGCTTTGTGGTTTCTGTGCCTGGGGGTCCCAGATCCCTGCCTCTGGAGCTGGATTGTCTCAAACCAGGGAGGATGATGAGTTCTTCAGGGATGGGCAGGGCTGTCCCTGGGCTGCCAGAAGTGAGGAGGGTGCCTGCAGCTGGTGGGACACAGGAGCTGCCCAGGCTTCCCTCTGCTGCTTGGTTTCTGCTTTTGCTTTGAGCTTCTCTGAGGACTTTTTTTGGCTTTTCTGGCCTTGTCTGCCATGAGTTTTCAGCCCCGTGAGCCCCATGAGGCGCAGCTTTGTGCGAGGACGAGGGCAGGTATGTGGGTGATAGCTAGGGACAGGTGCTCGGAAGATCACGTGATGTCACGGGAAGATAAGGACCCTCCCCCCGTCCCTTCGGTGGTGGCCCCTCCTAGCCCCATTAGCTTCCCACCAACCACTGACCTTTAGATCCTTTGCCCTCCCACTGACATAGTAGAAGACCCTTTAGACTATTTAACCCCATGTGTAATACAATAAACCGCCATTTGCCGTCCACCACATTGGTGTAAGCGTGTTAATGGACCGAGTGACTCGAGGAGTCGAGTTGCTGTGCTGACTCTTTGAAACCAGGTCACCATTGCCTCATATCGAAGGCAACATTCTGGTGCCGAAAGCCCGGGAACAAGAAAAACGCTCGGGAGTCGGGATTTTTCGCCTGGACAGGAGCAGCGGCCGGGGCAGGCCAAAGGAACTGACCCTCGGCGGGGGAGACATCCCCGGACCAGCGAGACTCATGGAGGCAATCGCGAAGGTCGTAAGTGTAATTCACAGACAGTGGGGGATTGAGTGCAAGCCCAGAGATTTACAGCTTGCTTTGGCAAGATTACTGGAGCTTGGGGTGATAGAGCGCCCAGTAGAAATCCTCCATTCGGAGGTATGGGGGAGGTGTACACTCGCGCTGGCCGAAGATACGGAATCCACAGGGAGCGGGAAACACCTTAAAGCATGGGGGAGGGTCAAGCAAAGTTTACGGAAAGCGCTGGAAGAACAAGAGACCTGGAGTGCCGCCCGTGTGTGTTTGCTGGCCACTCCTAAGCTGGGAGTGGGGGCCACCACGCAAACGGCGTCTGAAAATGATTTATCCGAGTGCGAGAAGCCGCGGGAGCCAAGCACGCTTCCCCCCTCCCGGAGCCCGAGCCCAAAGCCCCCGGTGCCCTCAGGGAACCCCCCGACCCCCACCCCGAGCCCGTCGGCTTCCCCCCCGCCCGCGGAGCCTTCCCGGGCATCCGGAGGTCCCTCCTCTGTCCCCTTGCCGTCGTTCGGTGGTTCGGTACCCGAGGCGCGGCAGCGCGTGCGATTTTTCTGGCAAGGACTGGCCGAGGAGGCCAGAGACGCCGAGCACGTGGCTCAGGAGAGCACGCGGCCGGCACCGCCACCGTACGGGTTTGAAAATGGCGCCGGCGGCAGCGGGGAGGGGCGGGGTCTGAACGTTTGTGGTGGGGAGAGCCCGGAGCCGTGGGTGTGCGCCAGTGCGCATGCGCAGGGGAAAGCCGGGGAAGAGGGAGAGGAATGCGTGCTCAGACAAGAGCCGCGGGCTTCTGCTGGCGCGTGCGCGCAGCAGGAGGGGAGGGGGTGCATGTTCGGAGCGGCGCCGCGAGTTCCCGCGGGCGCGTGCACACGGGAGAGCGGCGGGGAAAGCGCGCCCGGCCCGGCGCCGCGGGCTTCCGCAGGCGCGTGCGCGCCGGGAAGCGGCGGGGAAAGCGCGCCCGGCCCGGCGCCGTGGGCTTCCGCGGGCGCGTGCGCGCCGGGAAGCGGCGGGGAAAGCACGTTCGGGGAGGCGCCGCCGTTCCCCGCGGACGTGCACACGCGGGAAAGCCGCGAAGAGCGCCCGCGTGGTTCGGAGCCGTGGTTTTCCGTGGACCCGCATGCACGGGACAGCGGCGAGGAGCGCGTGCGCGCCTCGGGGCCGCGGTTTCCCGCAGGCACGCACGTGCGGGAGGGGCGCGAGGAGCACGTGTCCCGTCGGGAGCTGCGTTCAGCACTGCCAGCATTTAGGGGAGAGACCTCGCCCCGCAGGAGGCAGGGCAAGCCCAGGGGGCGGGAGCGGAGCCACCCCCGAGAGGGGGGGCGGGAGTGGAGCCACCCCCGAGAGGAGGGGCGGGGCCGGAGCCGCACTGAACGACACTCAAACCCAGAAGTGAGCTGGCAGTGTGCCTCTGACTCCTTGTCAGACAGTACCGGCGGCAGCAGCTCCGGAGAGCAGACAGACAGTGATTGGGATTCAGAAACAAAGAGAGCAGAACCAACACGATTTAAAATGAAACCTAATAAAGCTTTCAGCCACTCCAAAAAGAGTTTACAACATGAGCCAGCCCAGGTCACTGACTGGGGAAAAATAAAAATAGCCTGTGCTGAGTGGACACCGGCTTCCACAGTGAAAGCCTTCCCAGTAAGGGTTACTGGAATAGGGGACAACCAACAAAAAATATACACGTCAGTAAATCCCAAAGACATACAAACAATTGTAAAAGCGATTTCAGAGAAAGGGATGCATTCTGACATGGTTTCCACTCTGCTGGATGGCCTTTTTGGTAATTATGATTTACTGCCTTTCGATATCAAGCAGATAGGACGCATGATATTTGATGGGGCGGGATTGATAGTTTTCAAACAAGAATGGAAAGACAATTGTGCAAACTTCCTAGCTCAGTCCTCTGGAGAAGGGCAGCCACTGCACAATTCCAGTTTATCGAGGTTATTAGGTAAACATGATGACCTGATAACCCCTCAGCAGCAAGCCACAGGCATGCGGGCTGAGGAGGTCAGAGCCACCACTCAGGCAGCCAGAGAGGCCATTCGTGCTGCCTCTCGAGTAGTGTCCAAGCCCCCCCCATGGGCCACCATAAAACAGGGCGAGACTGAGAGCTTCACACAGTTTGTGGACCGCCTCCAAGCAGCCATAGAGCAATCTGCCCTGCCCTCAGAGGCGAAGGGTCCGGTAGTAGCCGATTGCCTGCGGCAACAATGTAACTCTGTTACTAAAGACATTCTGCGCTCCTTGCCGGCCGGAGCCAGCCTGGCCGACATGATTAAACATGTAGTAAAGGAGGAGCAATTGACACCTATCCAAGCAGCCGTCCGCACCCTAACCAGTGCCATGGCATGTTTCAAGTGTGGCCAAGCAGGCCACATTGCAATGAGCTGTCCCCAGCCAGCACAGCCATCCCCGGCGATGCCCCCGCACCAAGCCCGTGCGAGAGGGCCCTGCTGGGGCTGTGGGAAGAGAGGGCACCTTGCCAAAGACTGCAGGTCCCGGCCTCAGGGAAACGGGAGAGGGAGGGGGCGTGCAGGCCGCACCCAGCCTCCTCCCGCTGTGAATGCAAGGCGGCCCATCTATGCCAACCCCCAGTGGGGTGGGGAACCCTCATACCCCATGCCCCCACAGGGGACAGCCGGTTTTGCACCCCCCACAGCAACACAATGGCAAAGCTTCACAACACCGCCAGCGGTGCCCTCGTGCCCACCACCACAGCAAGCCACGCCTGTGCAACAGGGCCAGCAGGGGACGCCCCAGAGCGGAACCCCTGGGTGGCCCTGGCCATGAAAATAGGGAAGGAGCCTCTAATGATTTGGGGGACATGCCGCCTCTATGGCAGTCGGGACCCCCACGTCATAGGGCTTCAGTTTTGGGGAGACACAGGGTCGGACTGTTCTATACTTCCTCAAGCATATTGGCCCCGACATTGGCAATTTAAAGAAGTACCCCCCGTGAACGGAGTGGGAGGGCAGACCCGGGCATGGAAAAGCACTCAGTTAGTAGCTATAACACTCCACACGGAACAAGGACCAGAACAGACAGTGGCAATCTACCCCTACATCCTGCAAAATTCACCACCCTTGATAGGAAGGGACATCCTCTCTATGCTAGGAGTCAGGATCACAAATTTATCCTAAGGGCCACTGCCGTGCACCCACTGCTGCCAGTCAAACCTGACAAGAAGATCAATAAGTGGGTGATCCCAGCTGCATCCGGAATGTGGGTTTGTCAACGGTCTGGGGTGAGTCCTTGTGTGTCCCTGGCCAAATTCAATGACTCTGATGATTTTTGTATCCAAGTTCTGATTGTTCCTAGGGTCTTGTACCGCTCAGACGAGGAGGTGTGTCAACTTTCCGAGGAACCGGGCCGGCTCCACAAGCGAGAGATAATAACAGGGGTAGCCATCGCGATGCTGCTCGGCCTGGGAGCGGCCGGTACAGCCACAGGTGTCTCAGCCCTCGTGACCCAACACCAAGGACTTTCTCAATTACAAGTGACTATCGACGAGGACTTGCAGAGGATCGAGAAATCCATCTCCTTCCTGGAGAAATCGGTTTCCTCACTTTCAGAAGTCGTCCTGCAGAACAGGCGGGGACTGGACCTCCTGTTCATGCAACAAGGAGGCCTGTGTGCCGCCTTGAAAGAAGAATGTTGCTTTTATGCTGATCATACAGGAGTCGTTAGAGACTCCATGGCAGAACTCCGAGATAGACTGGCTCAGAGAAAGAAAGACAGGGAAGCCCAACAGGGCTGGTTCGAGTCCTGGTTCAATCAATCGCCATGGCTCACCACCCTAATTTCCACATTGATAGGTCCACTGGCAATGTTACTCTTAGCTCTCGCCATTGGACCATGCCTGTTAAACAAGCTGGTCACATTTATTCAAACACGCCTAGAACGGGCCAACATTCTATTTGTAGGACAGCAACAATTGTTGTAAACCAAACTGTGAACACTGCCAGTTGCAAAGTTCTGCCTAGTCAGCTTCACAGAATTTACTCAAGTTTTCCAAACCCCTTCTTTTTTTTTATCAAGTTACTACCTTGTACCCCTTTTCTCCAATGCCTCTAACTACCTCATTTTTTTTTGTGAAAAGGGGGGGGGAGATGTGTGGGTGATAGCTAGGGACAGGCGCTCGGAAGATCACGTGATGTCACGGGAAGATAAGGACCCTCCCCCCGTCCCTTCGGTGGTGGCCCCTCCTAGCCCCATTAGCTTCCCACCAACCACTGACCTTTAGATCCTTTGCCCTCCCACTGACATAGTAGAAGACCCTTTAGACTATTTAACCCCATGTGTAATACAATAAACCGCCATTTGCCGTCCACCACATTGGTGTAAGCGTGTTAATGGACCGAGTGACTCGAGGAGTCGAGTTGCCGTGCTGACTCTTTGAAACCAGGTCGCCATTGCCTCATATCGAAGGCAACAGGCAGGGTTCAAAGCGGCAGCGGTGAATGCCCTTTGGAAGGGCTGCTGCTACCGGAGCCGCTGAGCCCGGGCCGGGGCCGCGCTGCTGCCCGGGCGATGCCGGCAGTGAAACCCGGCCCGGCTCCGCTGGTGCTGGTGCCGGGGCAGGGCCCGGGGCCGGAGTGCGGGGGTGCCTGTGCGGGCTGACACCGACCTGCAGAGATCTCTCGGGGCCGGGTTCTCTCTGCCTCCGGCGGGAACGAAACCCTCACAGCCCCGGGCAGAGCGATGGGGCCTGAGGAGGAGGAGACTCGCAGGGACAGAGAGGCGGGAAATGGTGTGTGAGACCTCCCTTAGACATCTGTCTGGGAAGCTCATGGACATCAAATACACTCAGGACAAGGCTGAGGGTGGTTTGTTTGGTTTTGGTGTTCTTGTAGGATTGTTTTTATGAACTGGGGTAAAGGATATTTCATTTCCTGGCCAGCAGGACCTTTCTTGCCACAGCTGTGAGATCTGATGATTTTGCACTAGAAGCTTTGTGTACCATGTCCAAGATTCGATGCTTTTGTCTATCTCGTGTGTGTTTTCTATTCCAAATGGCTTTTTGAGCTCTAGGGCCCTGTGATCAAAGGCAAGGAGGTATCTTGTTAACAGCCTAGAAATGAATCTGAGTAGGAAAATGTGTCTGACAGAGAAACCTCAGGTGGAACATGGGACAAAGATGATTTGATGCAGCCACAGGGACGGATGGTCCCCCCACAGCCAATGCCAGCCTCCAGCCACCCAGAGCCTGGGCACTGCCACCCTGGGTGTGTGTGGAAAGGTGCCAAAACAGACACTTTTAATCAAGCTTTTCTTGTCTCTGTGAGTTAGATTTGATCACTAGTGTATTAAATAATAGTACATCCTCCTGAAAGACTTCTAGCAGAGTCTGCCCTCTAAGCTGAAGGGCCAAACTCAGTCAGTGTTGGTTTATTATTCCACTGGGGATCTGCTGCATGTCAGGTGGAACTGTTCCCAGTCCAGTGGCTGTTCCTATCACTTGCATTCAGAGACAACTTCCAGCTGGGACCTTTGCCTCTGCTGGGAATAAGACTTGGAGCCTGGGCTGTTTCAACACCTGTTTCTGCTCAGGGGAATGCCAATTCCCAGTTCCAAAGGTGTGGTCTTTGTTGATTTTTCTGCACTGTCTGTTCCTGTAAACTGGGTATTTCTTTTCCCCATCAGTAAAAGGCAGCTGGTCCTGTTCTGGTTGGGATCTAGCACAGAAGGAGGATCTTTGTCTTGTGCTGAAGGCTGCTCCTGGGTACATGATGTGACTCTTGGGGATGTGTTTGTGCAGGGCTGAGAGCTGGACTGGATGATCCTTGTGGATCCCAACTGAGCATATTCTGTGATTCTCCTGGGTTCTTGCAGCCAAAGTTTATGGAATCCTGGGACGGTTTGGGTTGGAAAGGACCTTAAAGCTCATCTTGTTCCACTGCCCTGCCCTGGGCACTAGAGCAGATGGCTCCAACCTGACCTTGAACACTTCCAGAAAGAAATGCATTTCCTAGTCAGTTGTTTGGCCATAAAATGGAAACATACATTTTCAGGATTAATGACAGCACTAAAGTCAAAACTGGGTTGCTCTAAGTTGAAAGAACTTGCATGCAAGCAAACTGTAACAACTCCCAGGCTACCCTGAATCCTTTTTTTCCCCCGTGGTGTTGGTATCCTAAGAAAAACAACACTTTCACATCCTCATGGCATATTTGTTACCACTACATTCCCAGTCAGTCTGGTAAACAAGTAACTTATTAAATTTCAAATAAATATAGAAGTTGTGGTTGGTAATGAATGAGAATTCCAGAATCATTAAGGCTGGAGAAGACCTCCAAGGTCATCAAGTGCAACCTTTGAGCACAAATAAACTGCAGCACCGAGTGCCAAGGCTGCTCTTTCTCTGAACATCTGCAGGGATGGCAGCCCCACCGCTTCCCTGGGCACCCCCTCTGATGCTGAGCCATGCCTTCAGTGGAGATTTTTCCTGATATTCAACCTGAACCTCCCCAGGTGCAGCTTGAGGCCCTTTTCTCCTCTCCTGTCACTGCTACCTGGGAGAAGAGAATGATCCTTGCCTGGCTTCAGCCTCCTGTCAGGCATCTGTAGAGAGGAGTCAGATGTGTGAAGTGTTCTCTCCTCTAGGCTGAGCATCCCCAGTTCTCTCAGCTGGACTCTGCAGGCCCTTCCCTGGCTCTGTGGCCCTTTTCTGGACTTACCCCAGCACCTCAAGGCCCCTCCTGCAGTGAGGGACCCAGAGCTTTAAATTACGCTCTGAATAAACCTTTTCCTCATCGAATTCTTACTTGAAACAATGTTTGTTTTACTAACCAATAGGGATGAAGATGATAGTTTTTTCTATCCAAGCAATTCAAAATATGTTGGCAATGGTCATATGCTTGTGTGTTTGTTTTGATGTTTGAAAAAGAGATCTAATTTTTTACGAGAAAATATTTGACTTCTCTACGCCCACCTTTTGCGATATAAACCTCCATAGATTTATCAGAGCACAGCACTGGCATCCATCTGGGACAATTAAGCTGCTGTTTTCTTAGTAGATATGATTTTACTGAGGCCTCTGGTAGGCGAAGAGGGCAGGGAAGGTGCTGCTTATCACGTCCACGAGCAAAATTTTTCATGTATTATTTATGTTTACATTTTCTGATATTACTCACAACACCAAATTAACTTCAACACTGTAGGTGAATTAACTTTCAACTGTAAAGGTCAGTAGCCATAAACATTGCTTTTCATTTCAGCCCTGTTTGTGTCCAAACTAAAAGAATTTGTGGGGCTGTTTGGTGAGGAAATACAACCTCACATGACTGACCAACCAGAAAAGCATCAAGGAATGCTTACAGAGAAGATGTGAATGCTTTTTTAAAAGGAATGTGGTGTGTACACAGAAAGAGGACCCTGATATCTAACTATGCACAAGGAAAGCAGAAGCTAAATTCCTGGCCTTATTCATTCCATTACTCCAGGGAAACAAATATTTCATCTATGTACAGCTGCGGTGGGTAAAGCTGGTGGTTTAGGTTCTCCTATAGTGAACTAGGCTTTAGGAACCAAGGAGAATTTAAAGGAGCCTGAAAAAAGTGAACATCTTCCTAAATATTTCAGCTAAGAATCCCGGAAGAAATCCTAAGATCTTAGCAGAAAAAAAATCATTTACAGTAGCAAAAATTAAACACTTCTAAGGCTGAATCCAAGAGCCACAACTCAGACCTGGATCAGAAAGCCACTGTCTAAATCTATAGTTTGACAGAAATGCAGCTGTTGTCATACCAGCAGGGTTTGGATACTGAGGTACTTGTTTTGGCTGGACATAAATTCATACTAGGAAGAAAACAATGGTGATTATAAATACGCAAAAAAATCTAGTTCCATATCAAGAGCAGAGCACTTGTACTGAAACAAATATCAGAACCACAGTAAAGATGACTGACCATCATTATTTCCTGTTAGAGAGGATTTTTTGGGAGATAGAACCCCCTATTATTTAATAATATTACAAGTCAAAACAGAGTTTGTTAAGAAGCTGCCAAGAATAAAATATTGCATTATGATTACACACAATAAGAAATCCGTCTTGAATTTAAGATTGGATCTGTGTAAAGAAAATTAAACTGCAAATTACCTGAAGAGGCTTGCTAATTACCCAAATGTCAACCTGTACAGTGCTCATAAATACTTTTGTCTTTGATTAATCGTGTTTTTATTTGAACTAACAGAAAGCATGGCAAAGCACAGAGGCAAAGTTTCAGTTTTCAGTTCCAGAGACAAGTTTATTTTGAGGCTTATATAGCTGCAGTCAGCATGAAATGACAAGAGGATTCAGAGATCATTGGCAGTGACACACAGGTTTTCTGAGTAAATCTGAACTCCTGCAGCTGTAGCACTGAGATCAAGATGAAAACAACCCTTCTGAGAGAGCTGGTGCTGGAATTAACGTGGTGCCCACCAGCTCCAGCCCCAAGGTGTTAAAATGTGCATCAAGGCTGTGCAGCCTCTGTGCCCATGCTGTAGCCCAGTTTCTAAGCTAGTTAATTTTAAGAAAGGAAAAATAGATCAGGAGACACTTTCCTGGTTGCTTCTAAAATGTAATGAAAGTATAATGACCAGGATATGTGCAGTCATCTACAAAACATGTTTACAGCTCAAAGGCAGGGCAGAGGGAATAGATTCTTTCGAATTAAAAAACAAACAAATAAAAAACTTCTAAGAGTGAAGAACTGCTGAAAAGCTCCAATTCGTGGATAAACAAAACAGGTCTTAGGTGCTAAATCAAGTCTCAGCAAAACACCAAGTTTGTCTCTGAGGGTAGAGAGAGGAACCAAGGAAGTGGGAGAATGGCTGAAGGGTTCTCTGACAGGAAACCTGTACTGTGCCAAACCAGGTCTCCTGTCCCCAGGGAACCTGTAAATGCAGGAGTTCCATGCTTTGTCAGTCAGGGTCAATCACTCAGAATTTCCAGGCCGTGCGTGCTCTGCTCCACCCCTGTTGGTGTCAGCTCCTGGGTCCAGGCCAGCACTGGTGACAGGGACCTGCTGCTGTTTTTGTCCTTGAGCTGGGGACTGGGGCGTGTTCTTTAGCGTATTTGGAGATGTTTTCAGTGAGATTTTCTCTGGAAGGGACCTTAATGACTGCTCTGGGACTGGCACTTAGGATGTGATCAGCAGACACTCGGTTATGCGGCTGCCCACACTTTAATCTCCCCAGAAAGCACCGTTCACCCTGTGAAGCCACATCTCAGCCACCAGCAGAGAGCACCAGAGCACAGCTGACCCTAAACAAACATGAGCAGTTGGACATAAAAATCCCACTTTGACCATCTTCTCTAAAGGCTCTAACACAGTCCTTCATTTGTAGCCAGTGACTCAAATCATGGGAAAGTTCTGGCCTAAAGAAAAACCAAACAAACCAAGGCTGTAACAAGGACGCTGTTGAGAGCTTTGTCTGATGAATTCTTGTGTTAGAATGGGGACAGCACCACTCACTGAAGGCTATAAATGGTGAAGCAGCAGGGAGCACTGAAATTAAAATGCAAGTAATGACTTGAAATAGGGTGTTTGTTTCCACAGGCAGAGTAATTCTTAAACTCATTCTGAAAAACAGGCACTGTGTTATCTGTGCACAAGAAGGAAACGCCTGCATTTCTTTCTTTGTTTTTGGCTCAGGGTGTTTAAGGATCAGTGTAAGGAAGCTCAGATACTTCACTCTGAGTGGAGCACAGATGTCTAAGACAGGCAGTGTTTGTAGCACTTCCTTTCCATGCTGTATTTCAGACAGAATATGCAAAAGCAGTGTATAACAACTCAGGTACAGATGAAGCAAAGTTACCATCAGGATCCATGCTTGCCCATGTAGTCTGTTTGCCAGAGAAAGAGATTGGATCTTGGCTGTTTGACTTGCCTTTTGCACTAGTCTGATACATCACTGAAGCATCTCAGAGTGCAATTAATGCTTATGTGAATAATATCTACATGTAATGATTATGTAATGATACTGTGATTGTTCCCAAAGATCTTCATCCTGCTCTGCAGAGCTCAGGCACGTGAGTGAGCTCCTGGTGCCAGCTGAGTCCCAGAGCTGACCTGGTCTGCTCTGGCTCCTGCCGGGGTTAGAGGAAAGGGGCTGAGGCTAATCCTGCCTGCCTGAGAGCTGGGACCAGTCACAGCCCAGCTCCTTCCTGCAGCTGAGCCAGCACAGGGTGTTTGTTCCATCCCAGCACCCAAGGACACAGCCAGAGCTGCCCAGCTCTGCCTGGAAACCAAAGGGAAGGCCTGAGCTGCTGCAGCTGTGAGAAAAAGGGGCTGTGGGAGAGCCACCACCACCCTGAGGCACAGAGCTGGGCAGGGACAGCACCAGGGAGAGAGCACCCAGAGGCCCAGCCTGTGTCCTGCCTCCAGGCTTGCAGGTAAGCTGAAAAAACCCAAACCAAAAAACAACAACAACAAAAAAACTGGCTGGGAGATTTCCTGACAAGATAATATGACAACAGAGATCTTTTCAGTCAAGAAACAGCTTAATAACACTTTATGTAGCTCACCAGACTTTCTGGTGTGTTTTCTTTTCCTACAACGAATTTAGGCGTTTGTTAAATCCCCGATGCTGTGACTGAAACAAATCCCGTGGTTCAGCATTGCCTCTGGAAGGAGGTGGAACACCAGGTTATACGGGGCTGTGTTCTGTACACAAATCCCTGCAGCACACACGGTGTAGATTCTGTGTCTCCCCGACGGTGAGAGAAGATGCAGATGTTATAAACAGCAGTGCCCCAGCACTCTTGAATTGCCAAGGCAACCTGCTAACCCCGGAATTTATAAAATGCCTCGGCAGGGGGAGGCTGCTCCCCTGGGGGAGCCAAGAGCGAACGCTCCGTCCCAAAAACCCTCAGGATGAGCGCGAGTGATTTCAAGCCTGAACACGAGATGGCGCCAAGCCCTTGCAGCAGCACCGCCTAAATTCGGATCATTTCACCTGTGTCAGGTGGAATTCCAGTTACAGCAAGCAACCGCATTAATGGCTAGCTTAAATGTTTTTTAAAATGCTGAACGAAAGGCACAACACGTTCCTGAAAGGCTTTTTTAAGGCCTGCATGTCTCAATAAAAACTTCTGGAATAGAAAGAGAAGATTGGGAGGAAAACCCCAAACTGTTCAACAAGTATAGCTCCCTCTGGCAAAACTATCTACTTATTCAGGATTTTTTTTAACTGTATCATATCTGGCTTAGTAAGAAGACCTCTATATCATCTGTTAAATGATCCTAGAGGAAAAAGAATTAAAGTTCTCCTTTCCTATCAAGTAGCTGTACCTATCCTGCAAAATGTCAATATTCTATTTTCTAAATGCAGAAATTCTACTTTTATGTGGGGCAAGACACCTTTATTCAAACTCTCAACTTGAATGTTGCAAATTGTTTCCACCAAATAAAACAACTAGGGGCATACCCTAACCACTTCAAAAAGAAAGTTTTCAGAGGGTAGGAGAAGGTTGTGCCAGAGGAAATTGGTGACATGACTGGGCACAAACCTCTGCTAAAGATGAAGCAGGTTCTAGTGACACACAGTGGATTAGCTGCGTGGTGTCTGTGGGGAAGGATTTCCAACACATTCCTTCCTGTGTACAGCTGATTTATCCCCATTTACGTGAAAGGAAAGCCCTGAGCACTTCAGGGGTCACTTTTGTTCACAAACAAGCGATTACACAGCACGGCAGCTTGCACAGTGCTGCATCAGAGTGTTCATTTGTGGGTTTAATGCTGGTGTTTCACAGCCTGCAGGCTGTGAGAGCTGAGATTTGGGGGAAGCTGTGAAACCATCCCGTGACTGACCTGTGTGGGGGTCTTGGAGTAAAGGTTTCATAAGGAAGGATGTGAGATCTCATGAGAATTCTTGAGCAAATTGATCCTGAAATATCCGAGTGGCTGGGAGTGAATTTAGACTACTTTAGTTGCAACTGATTTACTCTCCTTTATAAACAGAAAAATTACAGCTTTACAAAAACCTTTCAGCAAATATAGCAGCAATTTGGAACATACTGCAAGGTGATGTAATAAAAGATGAAGGGTTTTTTCCTGCCTTAGAACCATGAGTTTCTACCCGGGGAGCAGAGCCCTTCAGAGCCTTCATCTCAGTCTGCTTTGGCCCTTACCCTGCAGGGACTGCGATGGCTTTTCCCACTTTCCTGCATAATCCAATAACGGGGCCAACAGCACAAGGCAAGAACCACTGGGTGCATACTTGTGGGATCAGGAATCTGCCCTGGACTGAAATTCAGCACTGTCAGAGTGACCCGTAATGTGACTGTGATGCTGAGGAAGAGAAACTTGGTCAGGTCTGCTCAATAGGTTTCAAGAGCATAAAAATCAACCCTGATGATGAAATCCCATTAGGATAAACTGTGGGGTCTCACATGTGGGATCTCACAGATGGCTCTGGTTTTTGAGGTGGAAGAAATGGAGATGGCTGGCAGAGCCATGTCCAGCAGGGCTCTGCTTTGGGGCTCCTCACTTGTTTTTCTCCTAGATCTTTTCTGAGAAGGATGATGCTGCTCTCCCTGAATAAACCCCATTGTTACACAAGAGAGGCAAAGGCTTCTCACAGTGCTGGCTTTGTGACAGTCATGGGTCTGCACCGCTGCAGCAAAGACACAAACCACTCTCACTGAAGGGGCACTTCTGGAATGGTGATTAGCTTTGTCTTAAGGACAGGTATGGCTTGGTACCAGAATATGAGGAAAAGATAATATGTAATAATAATAAAAATTATAATAGATACAATAATTTTAAGTCCTCAGTAACAAGGGATTACTCAAGACTGGTCTCACCACTGACTGCTGAAGGGTTTTTTTTTCTGTTGTGGAGACACGTCACTTGCCTGCAACTCTTTTGAACTAATGTTAGCATCACTTCTGAACATTTAAATGCCTTATTTCCCTAAGCCAGGCAGTAATCAAGTGTCTTGATAACATATACAGGAGCTTATCTGTCACATTCCTGGGACTCTGCCTTGGGACAGCCCAAATTAAAGGGAGGGACAGGAACTGCTCCGTGTGTGTGACGAGCCCCTGGCAGCAATGGGGCTGCAGCGTTGTTTAATCGCGGCTGTCCCAGGGCAGAATCCCGGCTGTGGAACAGAGAGTGGCGGGGCGGGCCCTGCGTCCACTGCCCAATCAGCGCTGCGAGCGCCTCACGCACCGGCCAATCACGGGCCGGGCGGGGTTATAAGGGCTGGAGCCTGAGGGCAGTCAGTGTTTGGCACTGTGGGTTTGGGCTGTGCTGGTGTTTGCCTCCTCTGGGCTCTTTTAGTGGGGTGAGTGCGTGTTTTAATTCAGTTGTTTTAACTGTGTTGAAATTAATATTATGTTTAAGTCTGTCGTGTGGCAGAGAGCAAGTGTTAGGTGGCCCCAGTTGAAGCTGTGTTGGCGCTGAGGGGCTGTTGCTCTCTGGCTCTCCCAGGATGTGCCTCAGACTTCCAGGCTCTTCCTCAAGGAGGAGTTAGGAGGCAACAATTGCTTTAATTTGGTTTCTTCCTGACCTTTCTAGGGCTGAAATAGTGCTTTTTGTATTTTCTGAATCAGTTTCTGCCCTTCGTTCAGGTTTCCTGTGGTTCTGGTAGAATGCAGAGGGTTTTGCTCTCTGCTGGGACAGATAATTGCTTTGGGAAGCTCCTTTAGAAACAAGAATTATGTCAGGTCTCCACGTTTCTACAGTTAAAACCCCAACTCATACTTGCAGTGTAGAATTGGAGCAGGCTGGGCAGGGAAGGGGAGGTACAGAGTTTTTCTTGCCTTAATTTCTCCAGCCTGTAAGTTTTTGTTGTGCCTGTGGTTGTGGCCAGGCTCAGGGTTTGGCACAGGAGCTGTGAAGTTTTGTTCCCTTTCCAGGGGGTGTTGCTGTGTCCCTGCTTGGGGCAGGGGCCATGGGGGTGCTTTAGTGAATTCAGGCTCCTCCTGAGGGATGGAAGTTCTGGACTGAAAACCCTGCAGGGAAAGGTGACTGAGCACTGTGAGGTGGCCACACTGTGAATAATACAGAAAAGCAGCTGCACTGTATGTGATGCTGAGCCTCTTTATCAGCTTTTAATTTGGAAACACAACAAGAAAAGTAGCCTTTTGAGGTTCTTGTTTGCTGATTTATGTAGTAAGTTTAATGGTAAAACTCCTGTGGAAATCACTGTGAAATGCAGAAAGAGCAGTCAGGGGAAGCAGAGGCGGCTTTTGGGAAATGTGAGTTATTTTGTGCAGCTGAAGTTTTCCTGACTGTCCTGGGTTCCAGCAGGGGCTGTAATTAAAGTGTGTCTTCTCCCCATCTGCGTTGCCTTCTGCTCAGCTGTGCAGGGGCTGCAGCCGTGTTTCTTTATCTCTGCCGTGACTCCAGCCTGGGAACTCTCCCCAGGGGAGCAGCAGCACCGCCCACCCTGAGGGGCCATCTCTGCCCATGGGCTGCCAAGGACTGCCCAGAATAACTCCAGAATGGGATCAGCCCCTGTGGAATTCCCTGTCCTGGGGGAGGCACCAACATTCCTGCCTGGACTGTACAGGGACACCTGTGCCTGGGGTGTGAGCTGGGGCTGGGGACACCCTGATGTCCCTGCTGGATGCCCCGAGGACAGGAGCTCTCAGTGACCCCACTGGCCCTCCTGAGAAGGAGCAGAGCTTTGCACAGGTTCCCTGCTTTCCCAAGGCCGCTTCCATCCCTGCCACCATTCCATGGCACTGCCCCTGCCCTGCCCAGCAGCTGTCAGGTCGTACCTGGCTGGTTTAAGGCAGTGTTTCTGTGCCATTGCCTTTATTGTCATCTTCCTGCTACATTGTAGCTCTGCCTTGGAATTTCTCACGGTGTGTTTGTGCAGAGTTAATTCCTCCTGCTGGTTTACCTGCACAGCAGCACACTCACCTGGAGGTGTTCAGGCAGCCCCTGGTTCTGTGCTCTGTGTTGGCTTGGTCAGCATTCCTCTACCAGGTGGAGCCCTCCTGCAGTTCAATACTTGCCTGGGTTCAAGGTATGGATATTCTATTCTGTGGAATAATTTCTTTCAGTTTTCTTTGTTTATTTTCACAGAGCAGGGCTGGGTTTTGTTCTTTCACTTTGCCCTTCAGGACACACACTGACTGTCCTGTAGGTTCTCTCTCAGCACACTGTGGGAGTTTGGTGAGCTTGTGTACAGGGACTGGGGCCACACTTGGGAAATGTAAAATGAGCACTGGGATTGCTCTGGATCCGTAATGGAAAATGTGTGTTAGGAGAAGGGACTGTGGCTGAACTGCTGCTCTCTTGTGGATCTGCAGGCTGGGCAGAGTGGTTGAAGGGTTTGTGAGAGCAGAGCAGGGAATGCACAAATCAGCCCCAGCAGGTCGAGCTTTGTCTGCTTCTCTTTGCAGAGGTCTAAACCCAGTAGAGAAGGTAAAGTCTGTGGCTGTAATGAATGGCAATAATTGTACCTTTTTCCTCTGGAGGTCACTTGAAAGGGCAGGGCAGGAGCTGAGGCAGAAGTTGTTGGGACCCTGACAGAGAGAGAGAAGCAGCAAATGGATTTGGAAAGTATTGACCTTTCTGTGTTGGGAAGCTGGAGAAGGCCATGAGATGAGAGCCCTGCTCTTGCTGGGAGCTCCATGGTCCAAGGCAGCTCCTGGGTTGCTCCCTGAGCCCTGGCCAGGCTCTGGGAGGAAGCCAGGAGGGGCTGAGCCCAGCTGTTCCCACCCTGGCAGTGCTGGGAGCCTGTGGATGGCACCCAGGGGTGCCAGCTGGGCCCTGTCCCAGCCCAGGGGGAGCCTCTTTGCCTGCGGGTGGACGCACCCGTGGGAATTCCCAGTTCTGGGAGGGGCTCTCAGTGCTGGGCTGGGACAGGGGCTCCCCAGCTGGGGCTCTGCAGGCTGGGGCAGCCTTAGGGGGTCCCTGGGGCTGGCTCTCAGTCCCTGTAGGGCTGGAGTCTCTGGTAGCAGTGATGAGGGCATGGCAGAGCTTGTCTGTTTGGAGTTCTGTGCTGCTTTGAGCTCTGGTAAATGACACTCAATTCCTGCAGCTGCTCTCTGCGTCCTTGCTGCTGCTCCTGCCCACTGGCCAAGCACTTCTTCTGTCCAATAAACTTCCTGGGAACTTTGCTGCATGGAATATTTACAGAAATGTGATCCTGTAAGTTTGAGATGAAATTTCTGCTTCTCTTTAGGTCTTGTAGGAAAGCAGGGCTGTAGTGTGGTGACTTGAGGGAGCTGTTCCCACAGCTGTTTGCATCTGTGCTGTCCTGTGTGTCTTTGTTCTTCCTGCACTGCTGGAGGGGGCACTCATTTATTTGGGGTTTTCTTTTCCATCCCTGTGGACACAGGTGATTTAGGCTCAGCCTGAAGGAGATTCCCCATGGAGTTTGTGATAGCTGCTGTTGGGTTTCCCTGGGCTGGTTTATTTAATTTTGCTTTCATGCAATAACCAGTTGAAAATGAGTTTCTTCCAGGATTTGGCAAGAAAATGCTGAAGCAGAGTTCCCCTTCTTCTATTGCTGAGATGTTTCTGCTCCAAGTCCCTCAGTGCCTGAGGACTCCCAGGTGTTCCAAGGTGGCAGCAGCTGGAAAATCCTGTTGTGTGTGAGGCAGCCAGTTGGGAATGGTGCTGGGCTCTGGCTGTGGAAGGGCTGGGTGGGTGTGGGTCAGGGGATGTGCAGTGAGAGCAGTGTGCTGCGGGGTGGGAAGGGCCTGTCTCTTGTGTCTGCCAGGGGCACTGGGAGAAAACCTGCCATGTCCCCTGAGCTGCTTTGGTGTGTTGGATCTCCTGTTTCCATGGCTTTTCCCGAAGGGTGGGAAGAAGAAGCCATTCCTCTGCTTTAGCTGAAAGTACACCTGGAATTTTGCCCTCCTACAGAACTGCTGAGTTCTGTTGCTTTTCCTGGTTTGGGCATACAGAGGATGGGGGCAGAGGATTTTGTCCCATTTTGTGCCTCTCTGTTGTTTCAGCTCCTGCTCAGAATATGAACAGAGCCTTGTCTGCTCAAGGCCCCTGGCAGGCAGGGGACAAAGAAGGGACCCAGAACCTTTTGGCCTCCTGGCAGAGAGAGAAGCAGCCGATGGTGCTGGGAGAGCTGCTGCGAGTCCCTGCTGGAGTCTGGTTTGGTGCTGTCCCTTTGTCCCCCTGCAGGCCCCACTGGAGCGTGTCCAGGCTGTGCCACGTCTGTCCCCAGCTGGGTGCAGGCGTTTGCCCTTGGCAGGGTGCCCTGGGGGCTGAGGGCTGCCCCTGCCCTGCTGCTGGCAGGGGAGGCAGGGCTGGCACAGGGCAGCTCCTGCACTCCTGGCTTCCACAGGCTCCCGTGGTTCTCTCCAGGCTGTTCCAGGCTGCTGCAGCGCTCGGCCAAAGCCCTGGAGCCCCTGGGCTGTGGATGGGCACTGGCTCCAGACAAAGGCCACTTGTGGAGGGCCTGGCCCCGGGGGCATTCCTGGAAGGAGGAGGTTTGTGTGGGAATGGCCGCTCTGCCTGAGACAGGGGGGAGCTCTCACTGCCTGGGGCTGCAGGTGGGGCTGGAAGGGTTGAGAGGCAAATCCTGCCAGGAGCTGGAGCCTCTTCTCCTGCCCATGGCCCTGCCTGACACAGCCTGCCCAGCTGGAGAACTTTCTTTGCCCTTCTATGTTTCCTTAAGTCACAATTCCATGCTTTCATAGTGCTGTATTCCAAGAGACAGTGAGAACCCAGTGGCTGCATGGCTGCTTTCCCTTGAAACCGAATGGTTTGAAATGAACCCTGTGGATTTATCCATGGATGGATTTGCAAACAGGGTTCATCCAGTCCTGCACTCTGAGCCCCCCTAAAGAGATTTGTTAAAAGAACCTCAGTCCCTCTGCCTTTCCTGGGGTGTAACAACCACCTGTAAAATAACAAGCCTGTGTTTATTTTCTCTCTTTGCTCCAAGGGCCCTGGGGTGAGAGCTGTGACCCCTGAGGTTGGAGAGGAGCCTGGCATGGCACAGAGAGACTTGGAGAAAGCGTTTTCCAGACTCACACTTGTGCTGAAAGGTTTGTCTAATGTTTGGTACTTGAGCCCATCGTGAGTGTGTTTTCTGTTTTCAGTGGATGTTGGAGTTCTCGGGCACTATGTTCAGAGCAAATCAGTGTTTTCTATGACATGATCTAACTGCTTGTGACTTCTCTTCATGTTTTATTTCATTTTGTGGAGCCAAGTTGGTTTCTGTTTCCACGCTCTGTGTTTGAAGATGCAGAACCTCTGCTGACCCTCCCACAAGAAGCAGTCCCAGTGCACAGTGGTGAATTGGATCAGTTGTTGTGTGAAGAACAATGTGTGAAATCTGTTTGTGTTTCTGTGGGTGCACTGAAAATCCGCTGCTGTTGTGTACGTGGGCACACACTTGTGGAGATGTGAAATGAGCACTGGGATTGCTTTGGAAACACCCCAGGAAATGTGTGCTGGTAGGAATCACCTGTGGTTAAACTGCTGCTGTCTTGTAGGTATGCAGCAGAGCTGAGTTTTGCAGAGAGGTGTGAAGGGTTTGTGAGAGCAGAGCAGGAATGGAGAAATCAGCTCCAGCAGGGTGAGCAGTGTCTGCTTCTGTTCCCAGAAGGCTGAACCCAACACTGAGCCCAAAGCCTGTGGCCATAATTAACAGTAATAATTGTGCCTTTGTCTCTCCAGGCCCCTGGCACGTGTGGGACAAGAACTGACACAGAATTTCCTGGGACCCTGGCAGAGAGAGAAGCAGCAAATGGTGTTGGCAGAGTTTCTGTGAGTACCTGTGAGATCCTGGTCTTGTTACAGCCTAGGAAAGGATCTGAATGGGAAAACAGCTTGTTTGACATGAAACCCTCACATGGAACATAAGAACAAGGTGATGGGATAAGACTTGTTGGAACCTAGAAATAAGGTGATGTGAATATTTTGGATTGAGGCAAAGCATCTGCAAACACGTGGCAGGAGACTCTGAAAGGTGAGTGCAGAGCTGAAGGACACAAGCAGGAAAACATCTGGGGATATGTTTGGATTTCTCAAGGCCTTGTAGATTCCTGTCTGGAGTTGCCATTTGTCGGTAGAGCTGGGTCAGGATCCTTCAGTGGAAAGTCAGGACTGTCTTGTGTTCCTGGCTTTTTAGCAGCTTGAGTTTTGCCAAGGAAGGGCATCCTGTTCTTGCTGTTGTGTTGGGACAGGTGAGTGCCCTTTTGGCCCTCCTCCAAGGAGCAGGAGGAGCCTGGATTTGTGTCCCTGGGATTGTCCCGACCTTCCAGACAAGGCCCAAGGTGAGTGCTAAGGCACAGGAGGTGCTCTGGGAGTCTGGAGGGGTTGGGCTCTTCTGTCCTGGTTCTGCTGAGGGGATTGCTCAGGGCTGAACAACAGGCCCTGAGCCAAACCTTCCAACCACTGCTGTGTTTGTATCCCCTCATTAACAAAAGACACAGGATCACTAGTGGGCTCTGGGTGTCTGCTCATTAACAAACACAGACTGACCTTTCTGTGTTGGGAAGCTGGAGAAGGCCATGAGATGAGAGCCCTGCTCTTGCTGGGAGCTCCATGGTCCAAGGCAGCTCCTGGGTTGCTCCCTGAGCCCTGGCCAGGCTCTGGGAGGAAGCCAGGAGAGGCTGAGCCCAGCTGTTCCCACCCTGGCAGTGCTGGGAGCCTGTGGATGGCACCCAGGGGTGCCAGCTGGGCCCTGTCCCAGCCCAGGGGGAGCCTCTTTGCCTGCGGGTGGACGCACCCGTGGGAATTCCCAGTTCTGGGAGGGGCTCTCAGTGCTGGGTTGGGACAGGGGCTCCCCAGCTGGGGCTCTGCAGGGTGGAGCAGCCTTAGGGGGGTCCCTGGGGCTGGGTCTCAGTCCCTGCAGGGCTGGTGTCTTTGGTAGCAGTGATGAGGGCATGGCAGAGCTTGTCTGTTTGGAGTTCTATGCTGCTTTGAGCTCTGGTAAATGACACTCAATTCCTGCAGCTGCTCTCTGTGTCCTTGCTGCTGCTGGCCCTGGCCCCTGGCAAAACAAAATTGCAAGGATTTAATATTTTAGGCCTGGTATTCCCTTTGGTGTGCTTGCTCCAGGCCCTGAGGTACTGCTGGAAATGCCATAGGACCTCCCTGAGTGAGGAGCTGCTGGCTGGTGCTGCTTCTCTTCTGCACTGGGAACCCTGGGAGGCCTTGGAGAGGAGCCTGAAGCTGGGCTGGGGAAACCTATCTGGGATCTTCTCCCCTCCTGATGTTTGGTCCCAGTGCAGCAGGAAAATCCATGTTTCCATCTAGCTCAGAGTTTCTTGGTCCAATGAACAAAGCTCTGGGCATGCTGGAATTTGAGGGGTGTTGTTCTAGTTCTGGTTCAGAGCCCCCTCCTGCCATAGAGCAAACAGCCCTTGCTGCAGCTGGCAGCCTCCTGTTCCTTTCCCTGGGAACATTTAGAGCTCTGTAGCTGCTGTGCTGCTGCCAACATGTGCCAGGTCCTTGTCTGAGCAATGGAATTCATCTTCCTGCCCCTGAAACTGGATGTCCCTGCAGGTGTGTGTGCCCTGCTGAGCTGCTTTGTGCCCCAAAGCTCCCAGCCTGGATGAGGCTGGCAGCCCTGGCAGACACGCAGGTTCCTGGTGATTGTGCCCTGCTGGCTGTGGAGCCCCTGGGCTGAGGCAGAGACTGGGAAATCTGTGGCCTTTCCTCATACAGGTGAATGCATTGATGGGTATTGCCCTGCAACATCAGCTGTGCTATTGCTGATCTGCACAAGTCCAGCATTTCCCCATCAGACACAGCCTTTGTCTCTTCTGTCTCTGTATCTCAGAGTTTTAAATGAATTTTCATATTGGCCTCTTGAAATTTCATGTTCTTCTGAAATACAGAGGGGGAAGAAAGTGAAGTCGTGGTCCCAACACTCAACCCCTCGTGGGAGGCAAAGCAGAGGCTTATTTCAAAAACTCTGCAAAGGAAAATGTCAACTGAATTGGGTATAAGCCTCAAAAACAGGTAATTTTTTTCATCTAATAATGACAATGTAAATAAAGGAACAGAATAGATTTGGTAGAATTTTAGAAGTAGTTTAGGAAGTACAAACTGCACAAAACTGTACCAGCAAGATGGAAGAAATAAGTTCATTTCCCTCAAATGACAGCTTTGGTTGAGGTGATTTTTCTGGGCAGTTTTTCAACTTGAATGGGAATGAAAGTTTCCAAGGTGTGCTGAGATCTGGTGTGACACTTGGTAGCTCAAGCCTCCTCCACAACAGCAAGCTGATGTTGGTGTTTTCACTTTCTTTTCAGGGAAGAAATGACCTGAAGCTGTTCTTGTCTCTGGCAGTTGCAGGGCAGGCTTGGATCTGTGCTCCAGCTGTTGTGGGGTGTGTGCTGGGTGGTTTTTAGGGATGTGGTGGGCACTGGGTAGCATTCCAGCCTGGAGAGCTGCTCTGGCTGTGCTGCAGGGCTGTAACAAACTCCTGGGTTCCTGCTCTGCTTCTGTCCCAGGGCAGAGCTGTCCTGCCCTTCCCAGCAGCCCTTCCTGTCTTGGGAAGTTGCTCCATCCTGTGCTGGAGGGAGAGATCTGGGTCGGTGCTGTGTTCTGCATGCCTGGACTGGCCAAGGCTGCGGCTGTGGTTGTAATATTGCCCTGGAGATCCTGGACAGGTGAGCGTCCCTCCCCTGGCAGGTGAGACTCAGAGGCTCTGGGCTCGGGGCGCCCCGCCTGGACTGTGGTCTGTCCTGGGTTCCCAGAGAGCATTTCCCAGTCTCACTGCCCGAGGCAGGCAAAGGAGAAAAGATCCCAGGGCAGCCACGTGCTCCTTTTTCCTGCCAGGCACCCTGCAGTGAGGGCAGTGATCTCTGAGGATGGAGAGAGCCTGGGGCTGAGTTGAAGAGACTTGGAGAAAGCACTTTCCAGAGTGACACTTCTGCTGAAAGGTTTATGTAATATTGGGTGCTTTTGTCCCCCTTGGTTGTGTTCCCTGTTTTTGGTGGGTGATGGATTTCTGGGGCACTCCATTCAAAAGCACCAAACACCTTCTGGGCTATGGGATCTCCTGTCTGCTGGGTTTTTCTGTTTCATTTCTCTGTCACAGCATTAGTTCATGCTTTGCACTAGGAATGCACAGGACCTGCATGGACCCTTCCACAACAAGCAGTCCAAGTGCACAGTAGGTAATTGGATTAGTTGGTGACTAAAGAATGAAATAAAATGAAACCTGTTGATGTTTCCATTGGTGCACTGGGGAAATTTCATGTACTTGTGTGTGAGGGGCTTGGGCCACTCTTGTGGAGCTCTAGGGAAGCTCTTGCATTGCTGTGGATGTGTAATGGTCATGTACAAAGGCCTGAACAACAGGCCCTGAGCCAAAGCTGAGCTCTTGATGAACCTTTCAACGAAATGTTACATTTGTATCAGCTTCTTTAAGAAAAACACAGGATCGTTAGTCTTAGGATCTAGGTGTCTGCTCATTAATGAAACATGGGTTGACCTTTCTGTGCTGAGAAGCTGCACAAGGCCATGAGATGAGAGCCCTGCCGTTGCTTGGGAGCTCCGTGGTCCAAGGCAGCTCCTGGGTTGCTCCCTGAGCCCTGGCCAGGCTCTGGGAGGAAGCCAGGAGGGGCTGAGCCCAGCTGTTCCCGCCCTGGCAGTGCTGGGAGCCTGTGGATGGCACCCAGGGGTGCCAGCTGGGCCCTGTCCCAGCCGAGGGGGAGCCTCTTTGCCTGAGGGTGGACGCACCCGTGAGAATTCCCAGTTCTGGGAGGGGCTCTCAGTGCTGGGCTGGGACAGGGGCTCCCCAGCTGGGGCTCTGCAGGCTGGGGCAGCCTTAGGGGGGGTCCCTGGGGCTGGGTCTCAGTCCCTGCAGGCAGTTGGCCAAACCCAGCACCCACAGGAGTCGTTCACTCGCTCTGCTGCCAGCGTTGGGCAGAGGAAAGGGGGGGAATTAATGAAGAGCTCACGAGTTCAGAACTGGGAGAAATACACTCTAAGGGCAAAACAGATTCCAATTTAAAGGTATAAGGTTAATTTATTGCTAACAGTTAGAGAATGGTAGGGAGAAGTAAATGAAGCCTTTAAACCACCTTTTTTTCTTTCACCCCAGCCCCTCCCTCTTTCGTACCAAGAGTGCAGGGAGACAGGCTCTGGGGAAATTGGTCAGTTCATGACTGGAGATTTTCTTCTGTTTGCTCAGGGAGAGGAGTTTTTTCTCTGCTGTGACATGGGGTCCCTCCTATGGGTAGAGAGTCTTCCCAGAGTTGTTGTGGCATGGGTTCCTTGGCTGCAGGGTGCAGTTGTTTAAGGATGGATTGCTCTAGTTTGGAAGCAAGGGCTCTCTTAACTCTGCAAGCAGGGGCCCTCTCTCTTCTCTCTCTTTGGATCTCCCACTGGATCAAAGCTTTCTCTGTCTTTCACTCCCTCTGGCATGAGCCCTTTTCCCATGGGCTGTGAGTGGATCTCTGCATCCCCCGTGGACTTGATTCATTCCAGGGCCACAGTTTGTTTCACCACAGTCCTCACTGCAGCTTGCAGAGCAATCTCAGCTGTGATGTTCAGAGCTCTTCTTCCCCCTTTTTCCATTGGCCTTGGTGCCCCCATGTTGTTTTCCATTCATGTTTCACTTTCTCACTTCCTTCTCCTCCTCTCTGACTGGAGCAAAAGCTGCTGCTCGTAGGTGCAGTGAGGTGCAGTGATGAGCTTATCCTTTTGTAACTTGTTGCTTTGAGCCCCAGTAAATGACAAAATTGCTGAATTTGGGGTCTGTTATTTAAACACAGGGAAAGCAGTCCCCCCCAGGAATTGGTGAACAAGAACCTGAATGGCTCTGTCCTTTGTGGGGGAGTAACAACCACCTGTAAAAAACCCACCCAGCTGATGTTTGTATTTTCCCTTTATCCTTCTTTGGGTAAAAAAGCCCTGCTGCTGTGTTCTCATCCCTGGCAGTTCATGGCAGACGTGGATATCTGCTCTGGGGCCAGCACAGCTGCACTGCAGGGATGTGATGGGAATGGGCACCGTGGGTCGATGCTGCGTTCTGCCTGCCTGGATTGGGAAATGCTGCTGGGGTTTGAATATTGCCATGGGGATTCTGTGCACACAGAACTGTCCTTGCCCTTGCAGGTGCATCTGTGCCTCCCTTGGGGGCTCTGATTTGCCCTGGATTGGCAGAGAGAGAAGAGGCCAGGGAAGCCACAAAGCCTCCACTTGCTCCTTTTTTTGCCAGGTACCCTGGAGTGAGTGCAGTGACCCTGAGGATGGAGAAGGGCTTGGGATGAGGCCAAGAGACTGGGGGAAACCATTTTGCAGAATGACACTTGTGTGGACAGGTTTGTCTAATGCTTGGTGCTTTTGTGCATATTAGGTGTGTTTGCTTTTCTTAATGAATATTTAAGTTCTGGGACACTGCATTCACAGGCAGTCAGATATTTTCTAGTGCATGATATCATTTCTTCTATTTTTTTTTGTATTTGGTTTATGGAGCAGAACTGGTTTTTGGTTTCCTCCTCTGTACATGAGGGCACAGGAACTGCACTGCCCCTTCCACACAAAGCAGTCCAAGTGCACACTGGTTAATTGGAGTGGGTGTTTCAGGCTCAGCCTGAAGGAGGTTCCCAGTGCAGTTTTAAAGAGAGTGTGGTTGGGTTTCCCAGAGCTGGTTTAGTTATTTTTGTGTTGTGCAATAAACAGTTGAACAATTTCTTTTTCTTCCACAATGCTGTCAGAGAACCCCCCTGGGTGCTTTGCACATCACAGGTTTTTCCATCTATTGTCACATTGGAACACCCCGGAGTCCTCAGGTACAGAGGCACTCTGAGAAAAAGGATTCCCAGCAAGATGAGCAAGGTCATGCTTTTGTTATGGATTTGCTTGGAAAATTCTGCCAGAAAATAATTTTTCACTGTTTTTTGCACAGAACCCAAATGGAACAAGGCAGCTCAGGGAAACCCAGCAGCAGCTCTCACTGACTCTCCAGTGGGAGTCTCTCCTCCAGGCTGAGCCTAAATGCCCTGAGCCCCTGAGGTGCAGGTGTCACCTCAGCATGGAGTACACCTGGCCTGAGGCCCTGCTCCTCCTGGCACATCCAGGCACTCCTGGATGTGCCCTGTGGATGAGGAGGGGCTGGTGTGGAAGAAGCAAGGCACCAGCCCAGCCTTTCACAGGCTTTTCACATTTGGCTTTGGGGCTGGAGGCGCTGCCCTCCTCTGCTCTGCCTGCATTTTATCTGCTGTTGTTTTTCCAACACCCTCCTGTCCCACAGGTCAGAGTTCCCCCCACATGGAGCTGTTTGGCTCCCTCTGGAATGGGGGCAACCTCTCCCTGTGGGTGCAGGAACACGTCCTGTGCTTCCTGCAGTGTCCTTCTCTGGACCCTGGAGCCATTAGACCTTGCCCCCACATGAGACACAGTGAGAGTTTGGAGTGGCCGTGGCCATTCCTGATCCTGGCTGTGTCCTTGAGGAGCTGTCTGTGCCCAAAGCCAGGGGGTTCTGAAGGTGTCCCCCTGTTGGAGTCCATGTTTCCATGGATCCTCCCCAGAGAGTGAAATGTGAGGGGATTGAATTAAAACCTTGAGGAAAATTAGAATATATAAAGCCATATATGCATAAAGCAGAAATCTAAGCCTCAGTTTTAAGCTTCACATGCCCTAAGTGCCGAGTTGTTAGTGTAGAAGTACAGAGCTTCAGGCCTAGTGATAGAGTTTAGACACAACAAAAATAGAGTAGAGTACTGTTTATGATTTTTGGTATGAATTTTGCACAAATAAGATCAAGATTTTTATGGGTGTTAAGACAGAGTTTTTCACATAACAAGATAGAATTTTTACGCACAATAAGATAGAACTTTTAAGCCAGTAAGATGGAGTTTTTGCACTGAAAGATGTGCCTTATGTGTAGGTTTTTGATGCTGCTTTTTGTAGTTTTTTGTAGTTTTACGAACTTAGGGAATTGCACCTAGATTGGGTAGTGTGTAGGTAAAGATGTGAATACGCATTTGTAACTTAGGGATAAAAAGCCTCTGGGTTGGAAGTGAAGGTATCGATTGATCAACCCGATCTATGGATCCACCCTCCACCTTGTGCAGCCTGGGGAAGGAGCCCTGCCAGGGAGCGGAATGGGATTCTAAAGGTACCATCTATTGCAGCCTTTGTCGCTGGGATCAGGGCCCCGGGGTCCCGTCCCTTCCCTTTCCCCCTGGGCGCTTGCCTGGAACTCTGTTCGGGGCTGCCGGGGACTCTGCGAGGGTCCGGGACCCCGGGACCCCTTCTTGGCTCTGCGACCCCCGTGGCCAGGGCTGTGTTTGGAATTCAGGACCCCAGGACCCCCTTCCTGTCCCTGTGATCCCTGCAGTCGGGAACTGTGCATGGAATTTGGGACCTTAGGACCCCCTTCCCGTCACTGCAGTCCCGTGGCCGGGGACTCTGCCGGGTTTGGGATCCCTCACTGCCATCGCCGTCCTGCGGTTGGGAACTCTGCCGGGTTTGGGATCCCTCAGTGCCATCACTGTCCTGCGGTTGGGGACTCTGTGCGGGTTCTGGATCTCGGGACCTTTTCTGTTGCTGTGATCCCCGCGGCCGGGACCCCTGTCTGGGATTTGTGATCTCGTGATCCCTTTCTGTTATTGCGACCCCATGGCCGGAAACCCTGCTTGGGGTCAGGAGAGTGGAGGTTGTTTTTACCTGAAGGCTGTTATGTTCCATTCTGTGTTTGAATTGTTGCTTTACTGGAATTTGCTTGCTAAGACTTGATGTTTGTAACCGATTGTAAGACTGTAACACCGCTCATTTAGGACTCTGGCACCTTCAGATACATGCTTTCATATAATAAACGACTTTGTTTAAGACCTTAAAATGTTCTTAGACCTTTAAGACCTATAACCCATAGAAATGGCCTCAGCATCCCCCCACGGCTGTGGCATCCTGAGCGTGCAGGAGCTGCTGTGGGAGGGCTCTGCCAGGGGCACTGATCCTGGGCTGGGTGGGTCCATGAACCCCCCAAGTGCAGAGCCAGGCCACAGCCCTGCCCTGTCCCCACACCTGCCACACACGGGGCACACAGTGAGGACCTGCATTCCTGTCACCCTGACTGCTGACCTCTGACTGTGACAGTGACCCTGACTGCTGACCTGTGCTGTGACACTGACCCTGACTGCTGCCTGCTGACCTGTGCTGTGACATTGACCCTGACTGCTGTGACCTCTGTGACACTGACCCTGACTGCTGTGACCTCTGACTGTGACACTGACCCTGACTGCTGTGACCTCTGACTGTGACAGCGACCCTGACTGCTGCCCTCTCACTGTGACATTGACCCTGACTGCTGACCTGTGCTGTGACATTGACCCTGACTGCTGCCCTCTGACTGTGACACTTACCCTGACTGCTGTGACCTCTGACCTTTTCCTTTGACCTTGGTGTCTGACCTGAATCTTGACTTTCAGGCCTGGCACTGTCAGTGACAGGCAGCCAGTCCAGTTCTGTGTTTAGGTGTAGGACAGACACAGGATCTTTGTCTCGGGCTGACAGGGCAGTGAGTGGAGGATGTGGTCAAGAGACTGGAATGCAAAGAGAGTTCAAAATATGAAGAGGGGCTTAGTTTTGTGTCCAGACCCCAAACTGCAGTCAGATTTCCTGAACATGGCAATCCCATGCACATGGCACAAGTGCACACCAAGCATGGACCACAGCCCCTGTGCAGGCCAAGCACCTGCTCAGGCTGCACACGCTGAGAGCCCACTCTGAGTGCCTGCTGCACACAGACACTGCCTTTGATCCTGGCCCTTCAGCTGCCCCTTGCCCTGCGGCCTTTGCCTGGGATTTTTGGTTTCTTGTGACCAGTGGGTTTTCCCACACTGTGGGCTGGACTGTGTGATCCCGTCCATGTTTTCCTGATTGGGGACTACATTCCCTCCCCTCCACATTTTTCCACATGCCAGTCTGTGTGTGCAGTCCAGTCTGTGTTTCCCCAATTCCTGAGTCCACATGTGATCCCATCCACATTTTCCTAATTCTGTGCAATGCATCATCCAGTCTGTGCTTTCCCAGGTTCCAGACTGCAGGAGGGCTCCAGTCCATTTTCCTGATTCTGGGCTCTGTGTGCAATCTGGGCCCTCTGTGCCCACATTCTGCACTCTGCACACAATGCAGTTCATGGTTTCCTGATTCCAGACTCTGCACATGAGTTTGTCTGCATTTTCTTCATTCCAGATCCCACGTGTACTCTGGTCCATCTTTTTCCCCTCTGGATTCCACATGCCCTGCTCTCTGGGTTTGTTCCTGTGTGATCTGCTCTGGGATTTCCTCCATGCTGGGCTCTGCACATGATGTGATGGAAAACACATCCATGCCAGGTTCCAAACAAGATCCCCCCTGCTTTTTCCCCTCGTGCCAGGCTTTGTGCACCATCCTGCCTGCTTTTTCCCATATCTCCTTCTCTGTGCCTGTTCCCACCAGGTTTTTCCCTATGCCAAGCTCCGTAAGTGATCTTGCCCCATTTTGCCCCCGTGCTCCCTCCTGGCCCTGATTCAGGCTGGATTTTTCTCTCCCTCCAGGTTCCAGGCACAGTGTGATCTGGGTTTTTCTGTGTTCTGGATCTTTTAGGTTTTTGCCTGTTCTGGATTATGGCTGGCTCCTGGTCTAGGCTTTCCTCCATCCAGGACATCAGGTACAATCCTGTTACATCCCCCTGGGGAAATGGTTTCTTCTCCCTCAGGGACCCCTGGAACTCCTGTCATGTAGTCTGACCCTTCCTTCCCCTTCTGACCCCATTGGCTGTGTGCCAGCTTGCCCCTCCCTCTGAAATCCTGAGAAAAGACCCCTGTCCCCTGGGATCGCTCTCTCTCCTGGGACACCAACCTGGAATAAAGATCTGCAGCTAAAGGGTGAGAGCCTCTTTTGAATCCTTTTCCTGTCTCTCTTGATATAATCCTCCTAGGCCTGAGAAGGACTGAGCTAGTTTAGACCCTTGAGGGGAATAAGGAGGGTTATTTATCAATTGGCCCCCAACCTGGGTTTAAATATAGAAACCCATGCGGAGCTGGAGACCTTTCAGGGTCTTAGAAGCTTTTTGGGAAGTTCAATTACCCTAGCCACTTTGGCCACATGTTGTTGCTATAGGTGGGTAGGGATAAGCTCGTAGCTTGTGAATTTGCCCAGTCACGAGTGAGCTACAGACAGGACTTTCAGTTGCTCCTGACTCAGCATATGCTACCACGGACCAGGTAAAGACCTCCGTTTGATTGGTACCGCAAACTGGGAGGGCGTAATTTTACCTTTGCAAGTAGCAGCGGGTGACTTTAGGACCCAGCGGCTGGGATTTTTTGTTCTTTTTTTTTCTTTCGTTTCCGATTGCCGCGGCCCGCCGGCCCGTGGAGCGGCTCCGCATAGGAAGCCCTGCTTTTCGGGGAAACCCCGGCCCGGGCAGATATCCCATCAGCCAAGCAAGGCTGCGGGGACCCCCCCGGTGCCACCGGGGCTGGAGAAACGGCGCGAATACGTGACCGCAGCCCCCGAGTTTTCCCCGCCTGTTCTCTCTGGTTATAGGAGACAGAGGGGTTACGTACAGCTGACTGAAGCAACTGGAGGCTGGATTTTGAGCAAATAGCATTCAGTAATATCGAATCATGGGCATACAGCTATCGGCTCCTCAAAAGAATGTATTAAAACAACTCCAGGACCTTTTAATTAACGTTAAAATTTCCAAAAGACTGCAAAAAAAATTTGTTCGCTGGTTAGAACATGAATTTACTGAAGCTGAATTGTTAGAGATGGATACTGTTTCCTTTTGGGACCACGTGGGTACTGTGATCACAGATAAAGTCCAAAATAATGATCACGTTGCTTCTGTATTTATCCCAATATTTTTGCAAGCTCGTAAACATCTTCTAGAGTTAAGCAAACCCAGCCAGGAGCAAAAACTTCCCCCAAGTCCTCCTCTCTCTGATCCACCTTTATATCCGGGTTTACCTTTGTCCCGGGATCCTTTTAACAAAGACAGTTTCTCTCCGACTGATCTCGGTGGGAATGCAGCGGCGGCCCGGGGCCCCTGCCAGGCTGCAGAGCCCCTGGGGGTCCCTCTCCACGTGGCTGATAACAATGGCGGCTGCCATGTGCTCCGAGCTTCCTCCCACAACCCCTTCTTCCCCCTGCCCCTGCCCCTACCCCATACCCCTGTGCCAACCCCTGCTGGCCTCCGGCAGCCCCACCCCACCCCTCCTCCCCCTGCCTCCCTCCCGGCTGCTGCGGCGGCACGGAGGGGGCCGGCCCCCCCTCCCCGCACAGCCACGGCGGGGGGTATGATTGCCACACGGCGGGGGGAGGGGGACAGCCTGGGTTGCCCAGCCAGCACGGAGAGAGCACTCCCCCCCCTCCCCAACCCACAAGGGACTGCAAACGCTGTAACTTCAGTGTCCCCGGGCACAGGGATACTAGCAGCAGTTCCCAGTCCCTTGGCACATGCAGATGAACACATTTTCTCTGTTGCTCCTGTTACATATGTAGGTAGAAGGCAAGGTTCTAGGCAATACCAGCCACTCTCCTACCAAGACAAGAAAGAGCTGTGCAAGGTACAGTGTGAGTTTGGGAGGGACACTCCCATCTTTAAAGGGATGTTTAGAGCCACATTTGATTCTAATGAAATGGTTCCTAGTGATATTAAAGACTTATTCAGATGTCTGTTATCTCCCTCAGAGTATGATCTGTGGGACAATATGTGGAAAAGAGCTTTAAGAACAATTTTACAGGAGATTCAGCAAAACCGTAATATGGCTAAGGACACTGAGAATAATGATATTACATTTGAACATCTGTGTGGTGAAGGTGCCTGGGCTTGCCCCGAAAAACAAACCCAAGTGTTATCCAAACCAATTTTACTTAGGATTAGCACTGTAGCAGAGAAAATGTTTTATCAGCTACCATCAAGGGAAGGGAAAGGAAATTATGTCAATGTTAAACAATTTGCTACGGAGAATTTCTTACAGTTTGTTGATCGTCTGAGGACACAGGTGGAACACCAAATACCAGATCCCGTGGTGCAGGCAGAGCTGATCAAAGAGATGGCTCAAAGAAATGCTAATGAGACCTGTCGTAGAATTATCCTCAGTCTCCCCTTGGACCCTCCACCTACTCTGTCCCAGATGATAGAAGCTTGTTCCAGAAGGGCAGAAATGTTCTGCACATCTGAAAGACATCCTAGACCAACACACCCACAGCATACAGCCCCTGCAGGACCACACCCAAGCAGGCAACCGATGCCACCAGACCAGCTGCAGCGCATCATCTGCCTCCGCTGCAGGAAACCAGGACACTTCGCCAGATCCTGCCCTCAGACCCAAAAGCAGAAGAAATCCCACAAACAAAAAAACTGAATTTACAGCGCGTGCCCGCTGTTGACACTACAACGCGCAAAGATATAAATATAGCGGGACTCACATTGGCAAAAGCTTCTCTCTTAAAGAAAAAGGGGGGGGAGAGCAGGTCACGGGGTGTGGGGGTGCAGAAAAATGTAAATGCTAAATTCTCAACTAACAAGGTTTGGCAGCCACTAGGCCGTTTTAGACTTGTAACTACCAAAAGTTTCCATTTCAGATCTACTGAGTGGATGGTTATAACAGTTGACCTGTCTAACATCTCACAGGACCTGACGGTTTACCACATGGGATTGGACAGTGAGTATTTTGTTATTGGGGACACGGCACACACACCCTTGGAAATTGAGATAGCTCCCATGACCATAAAGGGAAAAATAATAGGCCTCATGTTGTTGGCTCGTTGTATGCACCCACCCTTTTATCTGGTAGCGGGGCAAATTCTTGCCCAAGCCATACCGGTTCCAACAGAGATCACAGCAGACAGTAAATCACCAGAGGTCTACTGGACAGAGGTGGTGGGGGAACCTAAACCCTCTATGACGTGCAACATTACGTATGGGGTGGAGCGCCTCCTAGTGGTAGGAGTCCTTGACACGGGCGCGGACATCACTATTCTGCCACAAAGCATGTGGCCTTCGAACTGGGAATTACAGCCGGTGGCAGGCAAACTTCAGGGCATAGGAGGAATCACAATGGCAAGAATTTCGAAAAACGTTGTGCAAATTGAGGGACCTGATGGAAAGGTGGCGAATGTCCGTCCTTTCGTAGCAGATTATAAAGCCCAACTGTGGGGGAGGGACACCATGTCTCAGTGGGGAGTCCAATTGGTCATTCCTAAAACACCCCAGGATTTTTGCAAGTAGCCACTGTGGAGCGCCCTACCCAGAAGTTAAAGTGGTTGGAAAACACCCCCAGATGGGTAGCACAGTGGCCTTTGAGTAAAGAAAAGCTCAAGGCGCTGGAAAAACTCGTGGAAGAGCAATTGGCTCAGGGACATATTGTGGAGACAACGAGCCCCTGGAATTTCCCGATCTTTGTAATAAAGAAACCGGGAAAGGACAAGTGGAGGTTGCTCCATGATCTAAGAGAAATTAATAAAATAGTAGAAGACATGGGACCCCTCCAACCAGGGATGCCCACTCCAACAATGCTCCCCCGAGATTGGAAATTGGCTGTCTTAGACATCAAGGACTGTTTTTTCCAAATTCCATTGCACCCTGAAGATGCCCCTAGGTTTGCCTTCTCAATTCCCACTGTCAATAGACAGGCCCCAATGAAGCGTTATCACTGGAGGGTCCTTCCCCAGGGTCTCAAATCGAGTCCTTTCATATGCCAACAATATGTAGCCTCATTACTGTCTCCAATATGCGCACAGAGAAAAGAAGCCATCATCCTCACTACATGGATGATGTGCTAGTGTGTGGCCCCAATGACTCTATACTCCAACACACGCTTGACCTAGTGGTTAAAGTTTTAACCTCTGCTGGATTTCAATTACAGGAGGACACGGTTCAAAGGATGCCACCTTGGAAATACCTGGGCTTGCAAATCAGTGCAAGGACTGTTGTTCCACAGAGCTTAGAAATTGGTTGCAATCCAAAAACTCTAGCAGATCTCCACTCCCTGTGTGGGTCTTTGAATTGGGTAAGACCCTGGCTAGGCCTCACAAATCAAGATCTAGAACCCCTCTTCAATTTATTGAAGGGGGAGAAGGAGCTGACGTCTCCCAGGGAGCTGACCCCAGAGGCGAAGACAGCAATCGAAAAGGTACAAAAAGCCTTGTCAGAGAGACAGGCTCACCGGTGTGAGCCAAAGGTGCCTTTCCAGTTCATTGTTCTAGGAAAACTGCCACACCTGCATGGTTTGATCTTTCAATGGATCGAGGAAGAGAGAGATTCACTCTTGATAATAGAGTGGGTTTTCCTCTCCCACCAAAGATCCAAGACCATCACAGAGCCACAGGAGCTCATAGCGCAGCTGATTCGGAAGGCCAGGGTAAGATTGTGTGAATTGGCAGGTTGTGACTTTGCATGCATTCACCTCCCGGTCAGACTTTCAGAGGAGGGAAAGAACTCTCCTGAGAGATTGACCAAAGAGATATTTGAGCATTTGCTGCAGAGTAATGCCAGTCTCCAATTATCTCTGGACAGCTACAGGGGACAAATATCAGTCCATGCCCCGTCCCACAAGGTGTTCAATGAGGAATTCCACCTCATTCCTCATGAGAAAAGGAGTCGGAGACCACTCAAAGCTCTCACAGTCTTCACAGACGCATCGGGGGCTTCCAACAAGTCGGTGATGACTTGGAGGAACCCACAGACTCAGCATTGGGAAGCTGATGTCGAGTTTGTGGAGGGATCCCCCCAAGTGGCTGAACTGGCCACAGTGGTAAGAGCTTTTGAGAAGTTCTCAGAACCAATCAATTTGGTAACTGACTCTGCCTATGTGGCGGGAGTAGTGTCCAGAGCGGAGCAGGCTGTGCTCAAAGAAATAGAGAATGAACATCTCTTCAGGTTGCTTTCAAAGCTAATCTATTTGGTTTCTCATCGACAGCAGCCGTTTTACGTGATGCATGTGAGGTCACACACTGATTTGCCAGGTGAGATCGCAGAGGGGAATCGCCAGGCAGACTCCCTTGCTGCACCAGTTAAAAAGGCACATCTCCCTGATGTCTTCCAGCAGGCAAAACTGAGTCACCAACATTACCATCAAAATGTGCCAGCCCTGATCCGACAATTCCAGCTAACACGGAGCCAGGCTCAAGCCATTGTAGGTACCTGTCCGAACTGCCAGCTCCAGGTCATGCCATTGATGGGCATGGGGGTTAACCCCAGGGGCCTGGGCAGCTGTGAGGTATGGCAAACAGACATCACACACATTCCTAATTTTGGTCGCCTCAAATATGTTCATGTGAGCATTGACACATATTCAGGTGCAGTGTATGCCTCTGCCCACACAGGAGAAAATCCATACATGCCAAGCAGCACCTAGTGCAAGCCTTTGCAGTGTTGGGAATTCCAAAAACAATCAAAACTGATAACGGCCCAGGGTATGTGTCCAAGGAGTTCCTAGAATTTGTCCAGCAGTGGGGAGTGGAGCATAAAACTGGCATCCCTCACTCCCCCACAGGTCAAGCTGTGATCGAGCGTGCACACCAGACGCTCAAACAGGTTCTGGCTAGGCAGAACTCCTCAGCTTCATGGATGATACCACAGCAGAAGCTCTGCAAAGCCATGTTCACCATCAATTTTCTGAACTGTTCATTTGAAAACATGAGTCCACCTGTGGTACGTCATTTTAATAGTGGTAATCAGTTTAAATTGTCTCAGCGTCCACCGGTTTTGATTAGGGATCCTGAAACTTGGGAAACCAGAGGTCCCTATAAGCTGGTGACCTGGGGTCGTGGCTATGCATGTGTGGCTACACCCTCAGGCCCTCGGTGGATTCCCCAGAAGTGGGTGAAACCTTTTGTCCCCAAAAATCCAGCTCCAGCAGAAGGGGATGAGAAGCAAGTGACTGATGCTTCAAAGAGAAGACGCCGCCGGATGGAAGAGAAAGAACCTCCCTAGAGGTGGATTCCTTCTGGCAGAAACAGGAACCTTTTTAACATGTTTTAAAAATGTTTATTTTTCCCTTCTAGAGAAAACCTACCTCCCACTCAACCCTATGATGAACCCCATCCAAGTTGTCATCCTGCTAATGCTGAATAGTCTGGCAGCTGCATGGATCATCCCTCAACCACGTCAGAACGTCTGGGTAACCCTGGCACAGACACTTCAGCAAGAAAACATGTGTTTGTCCACTGCAGCAGCTAAGAATCCTATGTCTACCTGTCTGGTAGGAATTCCTTTGCAGGCTGGAGAATTTCCAGCAGGCTTGGACAAATACAGGTCCAACGAAATTCCAGAGGCACACACCCCACAACCACACAAAGATCACCAAAAGCAAGGTGTGTTCGCCATGAACCCCTTAGCGGAATGGGTGCAGGGTTTGCCCAGGGTAGCTCATGAACCCCAGGAGTTAGAACTATTGGGTTCCTCCCCTGCCACATACTGCATCCAGTTCTCCATCATCCCAAAACCCCGTAACACTGACGAGTACCACCTTATAAGGCAGTTCCGGGTAGAATTTACTGCAAAGAGGTGGTGTCATAATATAAGCCACATTGCACCAGACAACCCATCTCACTCCAAACCCAGAAGCCTCCCTAGAGGATTGTTCTTGGTTTGTGGGGATTGGGCATGGGCAGGAATTCCATCCCGGCTTTTCGGAGGGCCATGTACCATAGGGCAATTGTCCATGTTGACACCCAACCAAACTTTAATTCGTGAATGGACACACAAAAACAAATCGGCTGACAAAATTCAAAAAAGGAGTGCTGACAATTTGGACCCAAATTGTAATTCAGACATTTTTCATTGGGCAAAGTCAAAAAGAGTTGCTGTATCCCTGTTTCTTCCGTGGGTAGCAGCAGCCAAAGCTCTAGGTGAACTGGGCCACCTAGAGTGCTGGGTGGTCAAGCAAGCTAATTTAACATCCATCGCCATCAGCTCCCTCCTAGAAGACGAGGAGATTACCAGACAGGCCACGATCCAGAACCGTGCTGCTATCGATTATCTTTTGCTGTTGCATGGACATGAATGCCAGGAATTTGAAGGACTCTGTTGCATGAATCTGTCCTCAAAGGCTCCAAACATCCATGCTGCCCTCCGAAGCATGAACAACATGATCGGACAAGTGAAGCAAGAATCAGAAGATTGGATCAAGGAACTGTTCAAGGGCTGGGGATTCACTGGGTGGTGGACTTCTGTAGTCAAAACAATTTTGTTACTTTTTGTTATCCTTTTCCTTGTAACCATAGCATTCGGGATCCTACGCTGTTTGATTTTCAAGGCTATTAATGGCCTCATATCTTCTACCTCAGAAGTCAACCATATAGAGTTGGCAAATCTAAAGCGATCTGGTCTCCCTACCAACCATAAGTGGTGGGAAAACCCACACTCCGTGTCAAACAGAATTTGAGAATTTCTCTCTGTATCTTTTTAAACAAAAAAAGGAGGAGATGTTACATCTCCCTGGGGAAATGGTTTCTTCTCCCTCAGGGACCCCTGGAACTCCTGTCATGTAGTCTGACCCTTCCTTCCCCTTCTGACCCCATTGGCTGTGTGCCAGCTTGCCCCTCCCTCTGAAATCCTGAGAAAAGACCCCTGTCCCCCGGGATCACTCTCTCTCCTGGGACACCAACCTGGAATAAAGATCTGCAGCTAAAAGGGTGAGAGCCTCTTTTGAATCCTTTTCCTGTCTCTCTTGATATAATCCTCCTAGGCCTGAGAAGGACTGAGCTAGCTTAGACCCTTGAGGGGAATAAGGAGGGTTATTTATCACAATCCCACCCAGTTTTTCCCTCCATTCCAGACTTCAGGCACGGTCCTGCTGGAGTTTCCCCTCATGCTGGATTCTTGTATTGGATTTTGGCTTTGGTCTGGGTTTTCCCCTGCTCTGAATTCCAACTGTGACCCTGTTTTCTCCCCATTCAGGACTTAATGCACAACCCCGATGGGTTGTTCCTCATTCTGGGTTCTACCTGTGACCCTTCCAGGTGTTCCTACATTCAACACAGATCCCCTCTACATTTTCCTTCCTTGTGGGCTCTGGGCACAATTCCATCTGGATTTTTCTCTGTTCTGGTCTCTGTTGGTAATAGGTTGTCCCCTATTCCAGATACTGGGAATGAATCCATATGGACTGTCCCCCATTCAGGATACTGAGTGTAGATCTGGTATTTCCTTAATTCCAGATTCTGGATGCAATCCAGTGTGGGTTTCCTCACATACTGGATTACAGGCAGGGTCTGTCTGGGTTTCTGCCAGTTCTGGATTGCAGACAGGGTCTTGTCTGGGTTTGCTTCCATTTCAGATTCCCAGCACAATTTGCTCTGGGTTTTCCCTGGTATCAAATTGTGGTTATGAACCCATTTTTCCCTTCATTTGAGAATCCAGGTGTGATTTAGTCCAGGATTTTCCCCCCTCTAGATTCCTGTTGCAATCTGGTCCTGGTTTTCCCCTATCCCTGGAGTGATGCAGTCTGGGTTTTCCCCTGATCCAGATTCCAGGCAAAAATCAGTCTGGGTTTTTCCCTGATCTGGTGTCTGGAAAAAATCTGGTCCAGGTTTTCCCCTAGTCCATATTCTGACTCTGATCCGGTCTGGGTTTTCCCTGATAAGGATTTCCAGAGAATTCTGGTTTGGGTTTTCCCCCAGTCCTGTGTCCAGGCAAAATTTGATGCAGAGTTTTTCCTGATCTGGGTTCTGGGAGAAGTTTGGGTTGGGTTTTCCCCCGAGCCAGTGTCCAACAAAAATCCAGTTTTCTCCTGGAACAGGTTTTCCCCCATTCCAACTTCTTGTCTGAGCTCATTGGGGATGAAAATGTCCTGGATAAAGTCACTCATCCCAGAGATGGTGGAAAGTTGTGGATGTTTTTCTCCAGGGTGTTAGGAAGAGTTTGGCTCCTGTCCCTCCCAGCTCTTTCTGGAGATGCTGCCAGCAGAATCCCAGAGTGGTTGGGGTTGGACGGCTCCAGCTGTGGGATGAGCAGGGCCAGGCTGCAGGATTGGCTCGGCAGGGTCCAGTGGGAGCAGGGAATGGGCTCCATCTGCCTGGAAAGCAGTTGGGACCCACTGGGAGGTGCTGGTGCCTTCCAGCCAAAGATGGAGTCACAGAATGGGGACTAAAATCGTTTCTCAGCCCCAGCTGTGAACTTTGGAGCCTTGAGGTGATCCTTGAGGGATGGAAGAGGCATCACAAGGTGAACAAAGGGAGTTGTGAGTGGATGGGAGGAGAATGTTGGGGATAAAATTTGAGGTGATCTCTAGGGACGTGGAAGAAATCCCCTGGAGTACCAGTACTGCTCCACCTTCAAGGACACCCTCTGCATCTGGAATCTTGAATTGCAGGTGTGAAATTTTCTCACAGAATCCTCTGAGGCTGAAAAAAAGACAAGGAACTTTTTGGGATGGGAAGAGCAGTAGTCATCATGGGAAGAGAAATCTAAGGTGGTAAGCACTAAAATCTTTGTTCTTCTCTTGTCTTGAGCTCTGTACTCGGGAATGGGACAGCTCCAGGAATTTGTTGAGGACACTGGAAAATGATCCCTGGTCTGCAGAAAACTGGGAAAATCCCTCTGGATGCAGCCCCTGAAGGAGGCAAAAAGAGCAGGGCCTCAGTCTGGGAGTGTGTGAGAAATAAGGGAGGGACAAATGTGTGGCTCATCCTGTGCCTCAGAGCCCCAGGAAAAGGCCTTGGCTGAAGAACTGAAGTGCTGCTGCCCCACAGGGAGCCCTGCCCAGGCCCTGGGAATTGGGCTCATCCCAGCTCCCTTCCAGAGCTGGAGGGGCTGCAGCCATTCCAAGCCCCGATCCCAGTTTGGGGCTCCGGTGCGGGACAGGGAGCGGGGCAGGAACTGTCACTGCCAGCCCAGAGCCCCTGCACTCCCCTGGGTCAGTGCCACAGCAGCAGAACCTTGTTGTCACAGCACAGCTCGTCTGGAGCTGGGCAGATCAACCTGGCTGTAGCAGGGAACCCAGTCTGGCTCTCCCAGTTCAGTGAACAAGTCCCTGGGTGAACAATGACAGGACAGGTTTAACCTGGAACAGACACCAGTCCCTTCCAGCCCTAAATGCAGACGTGTCACTGGCAGGGAGCTGGGCAGAGCTAAGAGCCAGGCCAGGCAGGGTCTGGATCCGGGGGCTCTGAGCTGCCTGCTCCAGAAGGTTCCAAACACTAGAACAGGCTGGTTTGTCCTGTGAGCAAGAGGACTCGGGTCATGATTTCTGTCTCCAGCCTGCGACCCCACGTGACACCTTGTCCCAAGCCAGGATTGCACTGGAGGGTCAGAAACTCCTTGGGAATGGCCTGAAGGTAGGACTGAGCCTGGTTCTGCACTTCCCATCCTTTTTCCCACCCAATCCAAAGTGTCAGGTCTGGGCCATGCAGGAACTGAGGTGCCGTGTGCCACTTCTGAGGGTGTTTGGAGTTCAGGTGGTGGAACTGCCTCTGAAAGTGTTTGCTTTGCTTTTTCATCCCTCAGAATTTCCATGAGTTTGATACAAAATATCTCAGAGTGCTTTATCTCTAAAAAAGCCCTGAATAGCCCAGTAGGCTCAGCTGGGACAAAAGAGCTTCTGGGTATTTTTTTCTGTCTGATGTGTTAAAGGCTGATTTAAATTTGACCTAAATATCCAGGCAGCTATTCCTTGCAGACAGGTTAAAAGAAGATTCCCAAACACAGACGCATTTGTGGGGCACTTTATTACGAATCCTGGTGAGCCATGGGATTGGAGCTGCCTTAGACTTGGGAAGAAGTCCCTGTTTTAGAAGCTTTCAGCAAATTCTTGAAGTTGCCCTGAGATCCAGCCTGTAGTTGCAGCTTCCCATCCATCCTGGGAAAGTGGGCAGGGAGCTCCCTAAAGGTCCTCTGAGCTGAGCACAGCTTTTTTCTGTGCAGAGAGGCTCCAGCAGCACTGGGCAGTGAGTGCTGGGCTTAATCTACGGGAGCAGATAAATCCACAATCCCTGCTGGGCCCTTTCCAGCACTGAATTCCAGCTAAGGGGGAGGAGAGGAGCCCCTTCCAGGCCAGCAGCTGCTCTGTGCCAGTGCCTGTGACCTGGGACTGGTCCTGCCTGTCTGACTCTGGAGTCCCTCAGGTGCTGGATCATGGAAAACATCCCAGCCATGGATCAACCCCTGGTGCCACCTGGTGGTTTTGGGCAGGGCACAGCCATTGGCAGTGGGTGTGTTTGGGGAGAGGAGCCCTGGGAAAGGCAGCCCAGAGGATGAGGCCTGGGGAGAGCTGTGAGCTGAGAAGTGGCTCCAATCAAGTTTAAGGAGCCTTAAACTCCTGGAATGGTCTGGGTTGGAAGGAACCTTACAGATGATCCTGTTCCCACCCCCTGCCATGGTCAGGGACACCCTCTGGGCTGTCCATGGGATTTGCTCTGAGCCAGGCTGGGGCAATGGGTGGGGTTTTCTCCCTCAGCCCAGTCCCAGGCAAGTTTGGGGTGTCCATGGGCAGAATCCTGGGAGCTGCATTTCCAGAGCTGGGAGCTCCGTGCCTGGAAATGTTTCCAGTCCTGCTGTTTGGTTTTTTCCCAAACTGGGCATTATATTCCCTCCCTGAGCGAGGTGGTTTTCCCTGGGTTGTTGGGATTGCACACTGGGTGTTTGAGGGCTCTGTTGTCTCTTTCTCCTGAGTGGAAGGGTGAGGAAATGGGGACTGTCCCAGAGATTGGGAACAGCCCAGTTCCAGTGAGGAATGTGGTTCCCAGCTCGTGGGGTGCACCCTGAGCTGGTCTTTCCCATCGTTTATTCCTTAGAGCCTGTTGGAGTGCTGGCCTGGATCTGGGAGGAGCCAAGTAGCCTGGAGCTGTGAGGTTTTTCCTGTCAGAAATCCCTGATGGGGATGTTTTCCCTGGCTGTTCCAAGGGGAAGGAGCAGCTCTGGAGTTGTTGCAGCCACAGGATGCAGTGGGTGCATGCCCTGAGAACCAGTTCAGGATTGTTCATCTGAGTCTGCCGCTGACCTGTGACTTCCAGGGCCTCTCCTGATGTCCTGGATATTCCCAGGAAAGGATATTCCAAGGCTTGCCTTTTGAGCCAGCAATTCCAGAGGCAGTAAGTCCCATTCCATGTGAACTGTCTCAGTGGTGGGATGGGAGAGAGACCAAACACCCCATGCTGCTGTTTGATCCATTCCCAGCTGGAATTGGGTCTGAGCGCTCATTTCAGAGCCCTGAGGCCACAAGTTCAGCCTGGAATGGCATCCCCAGGGAATGCTGAGGCCTCCCATGCCTGTGGCGCTTGGCAGCACATCCCTGATGTGGAGCAAACAGAGGAGGGGGAAGTGCTGGGTTAGTGGGAGGATGTTTCTGGAATTGGGATAGGTGCTGATCATGCCATGGAACCACGGGGTGGTTTGGCTTGGAAGGGACCACAGAGACCCTCTGGACTCTGTCATCCAATTCCATGGCCAAGAACACATCCCAAACTGCCTCCTCCCTCTCATGGAGTGGGAATGGCTGCTGGGAGCTCTGGAGACCAGGTAAGAACAGCACTGAGATTTCTTTGGCTGCTGCTGGGTATGGTTTTCTCTTTTGGAGAGGTTCCTCTCATTGATTTTTCACAGCAGTTTTCTTGGGCACGTCTGGGGGTAATGCCAAGAATTTGGAAATAGTTGAAAAAGAGCAGGGGAAAACTGTGAAGCTGATCCATTTCTAGTAATTCCAAACTTCTCCCACAACACCATTCTAGAGCAAACCTGGTGAAAAGATAAAGATGCAGAGGAACAAGTGTTGTAAACCCCCCTGGATTTGTGGCAGAGCAAACCCTCCAGTAATCCCAGCAGAGGTCTCTGAGAAACTGTGGCATCCTAAGGATTTCCAGGAAAGAACAAAGACAGAGATGAGGGAATAGGCTTCCAGTTAATAATGATTTGATGGGCACAGGAACGGTTCTTGTATGTTTGATGCTTCCCTTTTTATTCCTGGAATAATTTTAAAATTATTCCTTTAACAAATCATCAAAATATGGAAATTTGAATTTGAGAGGAAACAATACAAAATAGATGCGTGGAGAAATCACGGAATCATCCTGGAATCCCTAAATGGGTTGAGTGGGAAAGGGCCTTAAGGATCACCTCATTCCATCCCCTGCCATTCCATCCTCAAGCCCGGGGTGCTCTAAGCCCTGTCCAGCCTGGCCTTGGACACTTGCAGGGATGGAGCAGCCATGATTTCCCTGGGTTTATGGGCACAGGAGGGAATTCCCAGCAGGAGCTGAGCCGTTCCCTTTGCTCTGCCCAGCCCAGCAGGGCTTTGGGAGGCAGAGGATGTGGAACAGGAGCTTTGCCCACGGCCTCGGGGCAGTCTGTGATGTCCCAGCCCAGCAGAGCCAACGTTTGTGGTTTCCCATCCCGTTCGAGGAGATGCCAGGGCAGGAACAGGAGTGGGCGTGGAGCAGGGGTGGCACCAGGCAGAGGGGGGAGCGTGCAGAGGGCGCCTTCAGCCCGTCCCTGCTGCCCAGGTTTGAGGTGAGCAGGCTGGGACTGTCCCTGTGCTTGCTCTGCAGGGGGAGGAGGCAGCCGTGCCCAGGAGGAAGAGGAGGAGGAGTGGGAGGATGGAGACAGTGGCCACCAAAGGCTGGGGGAGCCACAGCTCCAGGTAGGAGACGCTGCCTTCCAAGGAGAGGGACTCGTGTGTCCCGTTGGAATTTGAGGTGTGACGCCAATGGAACAAAGGGATTGATTCCGTTTCCTTCTCTGGGTTCTGATGTGCCATGAGAGAGATTTGTGGAAAGGTCATTGTCCCTGATGGAATCTCTGGAAAACAGGGATTGAAGCTTTCTGCAGTGGCCCAACCCTGCCTGCACGTGTCCAAATGCAGCCCCCAATCCCTGTTTTTGTGTGCAGTTGGGATGAGACCTCAGCTGTGTCCCTTGGCAGCTCCCAAGCTGTGCAGCTCAGTGTGCAGCCCTGAAGGGCCGGGCTGTGTTTAACCAGAGAGCAGAGAGCTGCAGTCATTTCCTAGCAGGGAACCTGACTTGGAAGCTGCAATCCAAACATTTGTTCACATTTATTGTATCTCCCCCATGGAGGCACCTAAAGAAGCAGAGGTGAGGCGTTCCTGACAAAAGAACATCCAAATTGATCCGCGGTGGAGGGCTTAAAATTAAAGTGTGAGTGGAGGTGCCTTGAGGATACTTCCAATTCTTTAGTAAATGAATGGAATTTAAATGAGATACCCAAATCCTGACAAGTTTATATGAACTCCAAAGCCTCTGCAAGAGTTCTACAGCCAGGGAGGGAGACAAGAGCCTGGAGTGTCTCCCCAAAAACTGCCTGCTGGTTTGTTTGACCAGGCATAAGGAAAATTGTGTATTCCCTGGGGTTGTCTTTATGGAGAAAGGTTTATTTATGGGCCCTGGGTTTATTCAGTGTCTCTTCAAAGTGATGGAAACTGATGTCATTGTAATGCCAGGGGTGCCAAATGCTGTCCCAGAGCCCGGAGCCAGCCCTGTGGGAAGGGGTTCAATGCCCCTCTTCCCAAGCCCTTGAGGCAGCAGCACTGGGGCCCTGCACCCAAACGTGCCCAAGGTGCCCAGTGCTGGCAGGAGGGAAATCCAGGGACTGGACAGGGGGAGATGGCTGCTCCTGGAATCCCAGAGCTGGGGCTGTGCTGCAGAGCTCCCAGGAGATGCTGCCTCACTCAAACCTCGGTTAAAGCTCAGCATCCCTCCTGCTCCCCTGGAACTGTTGTTGCCTCTGTCATTGCTCTTTCCCAATAACGTGAGGATTATTACTGTCAGTTCCCACTGCATTTCTTCCACAGCCCTTTGCTTCCCACAGGTGGTGCTTTAGGAAAGGCCCTCCAGCCTGAGAAGGAGCTTTTGGCTCCGGACAATTCCCAGTTCCCAGGAGCAGCAGGACCTGTGCTGTCCCCAGCAGGTGAGGCAGAGGGGCCTTTCCTTCCTTCCCTGCTGCACTTGGGCTTTTTGAGGGGTCTCTGAGGGAGAAGTTCTTTGTCACTGCAGGGCAGAATCAGCCCTGGTCTCACTAAAAGCAGGAGGAATCATTTTATCCTTGTTTTTGCATCTTTTTCTCTCTTTTGCTGACAGTGTGTGGTGAAGCAGCAGCTCCCAGTCAGTGCTGCTCCCTGGAATGGTTTTTATTTGTGAAACAATTAATCCCCTGCTGGAATCCCAGCAGTTCCCCAGATCAATGTGCAGTTTAAGGTCTTACACCTTGACCAGGACAATTTCCTGTCTCTAGACATGGGAAATGGGGAAAAGTGGACTGGAGTGGAGCCAGGATCCAGAATGGGGCAGTGAGCTCAGAGTGGAGCCAGGATCCAGAATGGGGCAGGGAGCTCAGAGTGGAGCCAGGATCCAGACTGGGGCAGTGAGCTCAGAGTGGAGCCAGGATCCAGAATGGGGCAGTGAGCTCAGAGTGGAGCCAGGATCCAGAATGGGGCAGTGAGCTCAGAGTGGAGCCAGGATCCAGAATGGGGCAGGGAGCTCAGAGTGGAGCCAGGATCCAGACTGGGGCAGTGAGCTCAGAGTGGAGCCAGGATCCAGAATGGGGCAGTGAGCTCAGCACAGGCTGGGGTTGGCACAGGGGTGTTCCCTGCTGGATGACACAGGTGTGGAACAGATCCTTCCCTGCCTCTGTCCAAAGTCTGATGGCAAAGGATTGAGTAACTCACCAGTGGGGCCTGGAAGGAAAATGGTTCTGTTCAAATTAGGCAAAGAATGCAATAAGAAAAAACAGGCATCCTTTTTATGTATGAAAATATGTTGAAAAGGAGCACTTTTATTTGGTGTTACCTCTCATTTTTTATGGATAGAACCATCTAGTGAGCAATGAGAACAGAAGTGGGGAGGCCAGGAGCCTTTGACTTCCACAGTGGAGTTAATTTCCTTTTTCTCCTCCCTTTCAGGACAGGAAAACCCACCCAACTCCCCCCATCTCTGCCAGAAGCTTTGGTGTTTGAGCAGCCAAACCCAGCAGGCTCTGGCCCCACTGGCCTGCCCTGGAGGGCCCCTGCCCTTCCCATGGTGTGAGTGAGTCCCAGAGTGCTGCAAATCCAGAGGGATCTGCCCTGGTCCCTGCAGTGCCCAACCCCAGACAGAGAGAGCCCTGTCCAAGGGGCTGTGGCTCCTTGTCAGGAATGTGGCAGCAGCCCCGGGAGCAGCTGGAGGTGAGAACTGGGGCTGTGCTTGGGGCTGAGCCAGCTCAGGGCAGTGTTTACCTGGGCTGGGGGCAGTTGGCCCCACAGGCTGAGTTCCAGCAGGATCAGGGTGACAGATGCTGCATTTTCTGTCCCCCTGGAGATTTCCTGCTGGGATGGAGCAGGGCAGGGAGCAGCTGCACCTCCGTGGCACTGCTGCCCTTGGTGTCTCTGCTGTGCCCTCAGCCCCTGGGAATTTGCTGCTGTCACTGCCACTGCCCCCCTGCCTGGGGCTGCATCCTCCTGGCAGCCCCTGCCAGCCCCACACACGAGCTCCAGGGGTGCCTCTGTGCAGTGCTGGGAGTGTTTGCTGGGAATGGGCCTCAGCCCTGGGAGGATCCTTTTGTTCCTGGGCAGCTGCACAGAGCCTTGGGCCGTGTCAGCCTCAGAGCTGGACTGCAGGAGTCCTGGAAAGGAAGAATGACAGTGAGGTGTGTCAGGGCTGCTGTCAGATCCCCTGGCAGTTGTTTGACACCTCCTTTGTGTTGGAGGTGTTGTGTATTGACACTGCAGGAAATTCATGGCCCCTTCCCAATTCAGCCCAGCAGATCCCAAAGGCTTTTCCAGGAGTATTTATCCTTTCCTTCCCTTGGTGATAACTTCATCTCCACCCTGCCATCAGCAATTCCTGGATTTCTGCTGGAGAAAACCCCACTGCAGAGGCAGTTTGCAAAGGAGGCCAGAGCTGTGTGTGGAGCAGGGAGTGCTGAGAGCTGTGTCTGCCTGTGCTGGCCCAGCCTGGCAGCAGCCCCATGGAACAGCCTGGGCAGGTGGGATTAGATGGAGCCAAACCCCTCCATGGAAGAGGCTTTCTCCTGTGCAGATGTCCTAGGGTGACTTTGTGCTGCTTGTGTCCCCAGTTGTGTGTTCTGTCTGTGCTGTACAGTGAGTTCTGTGCCTTTAGGACTGGCTCTGAGAGCAGAGCAGGGAAAGAAGAAGCGCCAGGATTGTTTTGAAAACAGCTCTGCCCCTGCACATTCCTCTCTCTCCAGACTGTGTTCACCTGAGGCACAGACCAGCGCCTGTGACAGAGATCTTTTTGTGCTTTTTAGTTAGTTTAGCTAGCTAGGGCAGAGAAGTTCCCTGCACTGTTTTATTTTCCTTTTTCTTAGGACTCTGTGGATCTGCTCCAGACTGAAAACCCCAGAGGAGCACCGAGGGCTGACACCTGCAGCCCAGCAGGCCTGGACCTCCAGAGGGGCTGGGACTGATAAAAACTGAGTGAGCTGAGCCACCCACAGAAGGATTTTTCTCAGGTTTACCATCCCTGTTTGCAGCAGTGAGAGGTTTTATTGTTTCATATTATTAATTCTTTATGGTTGTGGGCATTTTGTTGTTAAATAAATAGGTTTTTTCCACTTTTCTCCAAGGAATTTCTTTTCCTGGACTGGCTGAGGAAGGGCATTTTGGGTTTGCTTTCCAGAGGGACCCTACTCAGAGATTTCCTCCCAAATTTGCCCTGAACCAGGACAGCAGATCAGGCAGGGGCAGGCAGGGAACTTTGGCAATGCTGCTCTGCCCCAGAAAGTGTCACTGCCACCTGCAGGGATGGCAGCACCCATGCCCAGCGCTCCCCATTCACCCAATCCAATGGAGAGCAAAGAATGGGTGGGGCTGCAGAACTGGAAATAACTTGGGAACAGAAGAAGTCACCTTTTTCTGCTTCTTTCTTTCAGGTGCTGCCCTTGCCTCTGGGGGTGTCTGCTGAGCTCTGGCTGCAGGGGCCTGCCAGGCCTGAGTGGTGTCAGGTTGTGTTCTTCTCACTGGGGAACTGGAAATCATTATTCATTGCAAAGAGGTTTTCTGAAGCCTTTCCCCTTTGCTGGGTCTTCTCTTTCTCCTTTGAATTCACAGCTCTTCCCTGCTGTCATTTGCCTGAATTCCTTGCAGCTCCTAACTGGGAAAACCTGGAATAACTTAGAGGGCACAGAGGTGACATTTTTGGCTGAAAACCTGAGGCAATTGAGAGGGGACACAAGAACTGTTGGTGTAGGAAAATGGGAGGGGATGTTGAGGGGAGCGAGGGGGCATTTTTGAGGGAAAGGCTGAGGTGATGTTTAGGGGAGAGAGTGAAAATTTTTGGAGTAGAAAAGAGTTAATCAGTGTTGTAGCAGAGGGAAAATTTGGGGGGTAAAACTCAATGTCATCTGTAGGGGACAGAAGGAATATTTTGGAGTAAAAATGAGGTACTCAGTAGTAGACAAGGAAGGAAATTCTTGGAGGCAAAACTTGCCAAAATCTCAAGAGTAGAGAATGAACACTGTGAGGGAAAAGGGGGTGATGAGTAGTGGGCAGGTAGGGAAAATTTGGGGGCTAAATCTGAGCTCATCTCTAGAGGAGAGCATGAACATACTGAGGTGACATGAGGGAATCAGTTGTGGGCAGATGGGGAAATTTTGGGGCAAAAATGATACGAAATAATCTGTAGAGAGATCATTTTGAAGGAAAAATTAGGTACAGATGGACAATTTGGGGGGTAAATCTTGACAACAGCTACATGGTAGAAAGTCAATAATATTGAAGGGGAAATGAGGGAGTCAGTAGTGGATATATAGGGGAATTTGGGGGGCAAAACTTGAAATAATCTAAAGGTTGAGAATCAATATTTCAGGTAAAAATGAGGTGATAAGTTGGGGACAGTTAAGGAAAATTTTGGGGGTTAAACTTGAGGTAATCTCTAGGGAGAGAGGGAACACTGACATCAACTGAGGCAGCCACTGGGGGCAGGCAAGGAAATTTTGGGGGTATAACTTGGGAATTTCTGTAGGGTGGAGAAGGAACACTGAGGTAGAAATGACGTGATCAGTAGGTAACATTAGGGAGAATTTGGGGAGTAAACCCTGAGGTAATTATGTAGGAACAGTGTTATTGGGAAAAAATCTGACAATTTGTAGGGGACAGAGTGAACATTTTGGGGATCAGAGACAGAACCTGTGTGGGTTTGGGTTTAAAATCTAGTTAGTATACAGGGGACAAAATCGATATTCTGCTAGTAAAATCTGAGTTCATCTGTAGAGAAAACAATGGATATTTTGAGGTAAAAAGGAAGCAATCAGTATTGGGCAGGTAGGGAAAATTGAGGGGGTAAAATGTGAGATTATGTCTAGCAGAGAGCAGGAACATCCTGAGGTAAACTGAGGGAATTGCTGTGGATTACAGGCGGGTAAATGTGGGGATAAAACTTGAGGGAATCTGCACAGTAGAAAGGTAAAATAGTTCAGTTAAAGAAAGTTGACATTATCACTCCCTACAACGTCCTGAGGGGTGGCTGTAGCCAGGTGGGGTTGACCTCTCTCACCAGGCAGCACTGACAGAACCAGAGGACACAGTCTCAAGCTGCATCAAGGAAAATACACGTTGGACATGAGGAAAAAGCTTTTCATGGCAAGAGTGATCAAGTACTGGAATTGTCTGCCTGGGGTACTGGAATTGTCTGCCTGGGGAGGTGGTGGAGTCACCATCCCTGGATGTGTTTAACAAATGATTGCATGTGGCACTCAGTGCCATAGTTCAGTCAAGGGCAGGGAACAGGTTGGGCTCGATGATCTTGAAGGTCTCTTCCAACCTTGTGATACTGTGAAGTTGAAAAAAAACTATTTTGATGTAAAAATGAGGTAGTCAGAGGTGGAGAGGTAGGGAAAATTTCAGGGGTAAGGTCTGAGGTGATCTGCAGCAGAGGGGATGCACTCCATGGGGTAAACTGAGGTAATTGGTTATGGACAGGTAGGGAAATGACTGGGGGGATAAAAACTGAAAGCATCCATAGGGTAAAGAGGGAAAATATTGAGGTGGAAATGAGGAAATAGGTAGTGAACAGGCAGGGGAAATTTGGGGAGTAAAGCTTGTGGTAGTCTCCAGGGTGGAGAAAGAAAGCTTTCTTGTAAAAAATGAGGCAAGCAGAAGGGGACAGACAGGGAGAATTTGGGGAGAAGGTCTCAGGTGGTCTCTGGGTGAGGGAGTGACTGTTGTGAGGTCACCTCAGGACTCACTGTGTCCTCCTTCCTTGGCAGCAGCTGGCAGGGAAGGGAGGAGAGGCCTGGGGCTGGAGAGGGGCAGGAGAAACTCCCCTGGCATCACCAGGGCCCCTGTGGGGAACAGAATGGGCACTCTGGGAGCAAATGGAGCTGCTGGGACTGAGGGAATGCCATCCCTGTGGCTGCTGCCATTTCCAGCCCGGGGCTTTGGCTGGCAGGGCAGCACAGAGATTGTTCCCAGGGTGGGGCCCAGATTTGGGGTTCAGCTTTGCTGCTTCAGATGAATCAGAGCTCTGGCCCTGAACTGCCTGCTGGATTGGGAGGGTGGAATGAGCTCCCAGTGCCTCCTGGAGTGTGGATATTCCTGTACAGAGTTACCATTGAACACCAGCTGTGCCAGGAACCAGCAGAGCTTCCAAGAGAGCTCAGCAGGATGGGGTAAGGACAGGCTGACACTGCACAGAATCTGCTCTTTAAACCCCTCATTCCCCAGCCCCACTGCTGCCCCGGGGTCACCTGGCAGAGCTCCCTGGAATTCAGCTGATCCCAGCCCTGAGCTCGGGCTCCCGTGGATATTTTCCAGCAGGAGGAGGTGCTGGCCGGACGCACCCCCTGTGCTGGGGCAGCCCCTGTGCCACGGGAGGACATCTCTGCCTGCAGGGGCTCAGCTCCTTCCAGAGCCCCAGCAGGGCCCTGGGAGCTCCTTTCCCTCAGGAAAGGGCTGCACATCCCTGCCTTCAGCACACCTCCCCTGGGACCCACCTGCAGCAGCTTCCCATCCCTTCTGCCCTTCCAGCTGGCTCCATGGAAAACTCTAAACCTCATCCAAACAAATGTGTCTGACTCCAACCTTTTATTTCAAGGCCTCACTGAGGGCATTGCTTGGGATTCAGTTTCTGTGGGGGAATTCCCTTGGCTTTAGCACTGCTGACAGAGAATATCCCCAGGCTGGAAGGGAAGGGATGGGGCTGGCTGGGACATACCTGGGGGTGCCTGGGAGCTCCAGGAGGTGGCACCGGGAATTGCTGTCTGAGCTCCTCTGCAGACCCAACGTGCCGACGTTCCCAGGCATTCCAGCTGTTCCTTGGGCTGGTTTTGGGATGTCCGTGGGCTCTGTCCGGGCTGCAGCATCTCCGGGTGCCTGTGGAGAGCAGCCCCTCAGCCGTGCCCGTGCCCATGCCCATCCCCAGGATGTGTTTGGACGCTGCTGCCCTGGGGGGACAGTGGGGCACAGCTCCTCCCTGCACATCCAAGGGCAGCAGGGGCTGCTTCCCTTCCTGGGGCTCCTGGGCCTCCTGCCCACACTGCCAGGAGCTGGGACACACAGAGGGAGCACCAAGGAATGTTCCTGGCAGGAGCAGGAGTCCCCCAGGGCTCCCTGCAGCTCTGGGCAGAGCAGCAGCCCCGGCCTCAGCCCCACCCTGGTTTTGGGCTGGGAACACTGACCTGCAGCAAAGGCCCCTCTGCAGGCAGGAGCAGCCCTGGCGCTCTCCAGAAGAACTCTGGCCATGGAGCATGGGAACCCTCAGGGCTTTTGCTGCTCATTTCTCCCTGGAAAGGCCAGGGCTGAGCACCTTGACAGCCCTCAGGGAAGTGCTGGAAAGGGCCAAAATCAGGGTTATGGAAGAGCTTTGTGCTGCACACAGCTGCTCACCTGTGCTAGTCCATAGGCAGGTGTGGCCATGGAGCTCTGCTCTGGGGCACTCCAGGGGCTGCTGTGGGAAGCAGCATTGGCATAAAAGAAGGAGCTGCCCTGGCACAGGAATTCCCTTGCTGACACTGGGCATTCTCATCTCAGGCAGGGCCTGAGATTGCTGAAAATGCCCGGGCTGTGGGTGCAATCCCCAGATGAGCCATTCACACCTGGTGCGCTTCTTGTGTCCCTTCCCACTCGGGCTGTCCTACGACATGGAAATAAAGAGTAAACAGTTTTCACCGGCCTTTCAAACCCAGTGGTTTTTGCATTAGAGAGTGCGAGCTGCAGAGAAAGGGGGAGAAAGGAGGGAGAGCATCGGGTCTCACCTGGCAGCTGTGCCAGCGGCACCGCCCGAGCCCCGGCAGGGCCCCGCTCCCGCCCCGGGCACGGTCGGAGCAGCAGCGGCAGCGCCGGGCTCGGCCCCAGCGCCCGGCCCGGAGCGGCTCCTCCGGCCCGCGGCGCTGCAGCCGCGCTCGTTCCGGGGGCGGCGGCCGGGAGCCCCCGGGGCTGCGGGCGGGGCCGTGCGCGGGGTTCGGGGGCTCCGCATCCCCGAGGGGGCCCCGGGCGGGAGGAGCCGCCGCGGGGCTGGGCCGGGAGCGCGCCCCGAGGGGGCTGCGGGCCGGGAGCGCGCCCCGGGGCCGCCGTGCTCCCGCCGCCGCTCCGTGTCCGTCAGGGCCGCCCCGCGGGCCGGCGGCGCTGAGGGAGCGCTGGCGCTCGGAGCATCCCGGGGCCGGGAGCAGCGGGCCACGAACCTCGGCAGTTCCAGCCGCGATCCAGCGCCTGCTCCGGGGAAGCGCCGTCGTCCTGGAAAGAACAGCACCTGCACAGCCCCGGTTCCCCGGGGTCGCAGCAGGATCTGCCCGGAGCCCCAGCGGGACCCCAGCCCCGACCGCAGTCGGAGCAGCAGCGGCAGCGCCGGGCTCGGTCCCAGGGCGGCTCTTTCCGGCCGCGGTAATCCCGGTTCCGATCCCGGTTCCTGTCCCTGCCCCAGTCCCGCCCCGGTCCTGCGGCCCCAGGACCCGCAGCCCGCCCACCGAGGGAGAAGCGGCTTCGCCCGAAGCCGCAGCAGGCACGGGCAGGACCCGGACCCGACCTCTCGGTCCCGGGTCCCGTTCCCGGCCCTACCTCAGCGCCTCGAGCTCCGCGCAGCGCCGAGAGCAGCCCCCGGTTCGCAGCTCCGAGCGCCGGTCCCGCCGCATCCCGGGCTGAGCCTCCACTGCAGAAAGCGGCGCGGGCGCGGCTCCGCCGGGATTTACGGGCGCGGGCGGGGCGGGGCCGGCTCAGGTGTGAGGGGCAGGGCCTGCACAGGTGCGCGGGGCCCCAGAGCGCCTGCGCGGGGCGGGGCCGGGGGGGATTTAAGCACCGGGAATCGAGTTTGTAGCCATTTGGCCCTCGGCGCTCGGTGGGGCAGGATGCTGTCCGGCCGGGCTCTCTATATCTCTATTTCTCTCTGTACTTCTTTTGCTTTTTAGTTCTCTTTATTTCTTTTTATTTGTGTTTCTTTTTATCTCTTTTTCTCTATAGCTCTCCCTTCTCCCCTCCCTTCCGCCCCTCCCCCCCCCAAACCCCCTCCTCTCCCTCTCCCCCCTAGCCCTCCCCTCCCTCCCCCCCCGGGCCGGTCCCCGTCTGCCCCTCTCCCTCTCCCCCTACACCCCCAGCCCTACCCTACTCCTCCACCTTCACCCTCCTTCCTCCATCCTTCCTTCCCCCGGCTCCCACCTGCCCCCTCACCCCGCTCCCCTTCCCCCCAATTCCTCCCCACCTGCCCTCAATTCTCCCTGTCCTTCCTTCCGCTCCGCCTCCCCATATTCCCCTTCCCTCTTTTTTCCTCTGCTCCTTCACCACACACCTCCGCTCCATCCTCATCCTCCACCCGTGCTGCCCCCCACCCCACCTTCCCTCTCCGTGCTGTCCTGCACACCCCGACCCCCTCACCTGCGCCCCTTCCCTGACCCCGACCAGCCCCTCCGCCCCCCTATTCCCGTTCTCTCTCCTCTCTCTCTTTCCCCCGCAGCCGCGGGGCTCGGGGTGCCGGACAATAAAGCCCACGGGGCCGCAGCCGGCGCCCCCTCCCTCCCTGGAAGCCCCACACGGGGACAGTCCCGCCCGGCGGGTGTCCCCATTCCGGTCAAACACACGGCCCGACACCGCCGGGGCTCCGGCTCTCCCTACATCACACTGGGGTGTCCTGGGGGGCGGGATGGGGTTAGGGGGGCCCCCTCGTTAGGAGGGGGTCCCGGGGTGGGCTAGGGAGGAAGGATGGGAGGGGCCGTTCGTTTATACGGTGATTTTTTGTGTGTGTTCACGGTTCAGAGTGACGTGACCCCCACTGCTTCCCCCCCCACCCCACCCGCCCCCCCCTCCCTCCCCCCGGGCCCCGATCCGGAGGAGGGGGGGTCCCGGAGGAGAGGGCGGGGACTGGAGGGGGGAAAGTCCCCCCTCCGCCCCGCGATCCGGAGGAGGGGGGTCCCGGAGGAGAGGGCGGGGACTGGAGGGGGGAAAGTCCCCCCTCCGCCCCGCCCCCTCCCCCGGACCCCCCCTCCGGAGGGGGCCCGCCCCGACCCACCCCCAGGGACCCCCTCCTCCGGAGGGGGCCCTCCCTGCCTAACCTACCCCCACCCCGGGACCCCCTCCTAACGAGGGGGCGCAGCCCATCCCTCCCGCCCCCAGGACCCCCCCGAGGAGGGGCCCTCCCGGACCCCCGGCGCCGCCGGGGAGCCCCCACTGTGGTGCGGGGGCAGCCGGAGCCCCGGCGGCGCCGGGCGCTCCTTGAGACCCGCACAGCGGGACCCGCCCGGCGGGGCTCCAGTGGGGGCAGGGGGCGCCGGCTCCGGCCCTCTGGGGTTTATTCTCCGGCACCCCGAGCCCCGCGGCTGCGGGAGAAAGAGGGAGAGGGGAGAGAGACGAGGGCAGGGAAGGATGAGGGGGGACAGGGAGAAGGATCGGGGCGGGTTCGGGAGAGGAGGGGCAAGGGAAAGGCCGGGTGGGAGGGGGAGAGGGATGATGGAGAGAGGAGGGGAGAGGGATGATGGACAGAGGAGAGGGATGATGGACAGAGGAGGGGCAGAGGGATGGTGGACAGAGGAGGGGAAGAGGGGGAACAGAGGGGAGTCGGGTTGGGGAGAGGGGAGAGAGAGGGGCGAAAGGACGGGGGGGTCGGGGATGTGCAGCGGAGAGAGCAAGGAAGGGGGGGAGGGCAGGAGGGGGCTGGGACGGAAAGAGAGAATGGGGGGGAGAGAAAGAAGCTGGAGGGGGAGAAATGAGGAGATAAGGGGGGGAAGTAGGAAGAGGATAAGGGCAGGAGAAAGAGGGGAAAAAAGAGGGGTAAAAGGGGCCGCTCCTGAGCCACGCCGGGGGAGCCCGGCCCGGCCGCAGCCTCCTCGAGCTCCGAGGGAGAAATGGCGGCGAGAGGGAAAGCTGGGGATTAAATCACCTCGGCCCCGCCCCGCGCAGCCGCACTGGGGCCCGGCGCACCTGAGCGGGCCCGCCCCGCGCACCTGAGCCGGGCTAGGCCCCGTCCCCGGAACCGCCTCCGGCCCCGCCTCGGGACCGCCCCTGAACCCCGGGTCCGCCCCTGGAACCGGCCCCGCCCCAGAGACTCGGCCCCGCCTCTAATCCCGCGTCCGAGCCGTGGCCCCGCCCCTCCACTCTGACCCCCGCCCCGTAGTCCTGGCCCCGCCTCCGCCTCTGCCCCAGGCCCCGCCCAGCCCGGGATGGGGGCGGGACCATCGCTGCCGGCCCCGCCCCTCTCACCCGGGCCGGGCCGGGGCTGCCACCGGCACCGGCACCGGGGCCTCGGCTCCGGGCCCTGCCGGGGTCTCTGCGGGTCCCGGGCGGTGCCGCCTCTCCCCCGCCGGGCGCGCTGCGGGTCCCGGGTCCGCAGGACCGAGGCGGGCTCGGGGCGGCCCCGGGACCGGGAGGAGCCGCTCCGGGCCGGGCGCTGGCCGAGCCCCGCGCTGCCGGTGACGCGGGGCCGGGGCCCGCCGGGGCTCCGGGCTCGGTCCCGCCGGGCCGGGCCCCGCTGCGAGCCTCGAGCCCCTCCCGGAGCCCGCGCCGAGCCCCGAACGCGGCCCCGGGGCTCTGCTCCGAGCCTCCAAATGCACACCTGGGTCTCTCTAGGATCCCAAAGCTGCCTGAGGGACCCTGGTTTCCAGCCCCAAACCAGGGCTCAATGTCTGTGTCTGCAGTTGGCCCAGTGAGCCCAGTTTGAGCCCCAAAACGCAGCCCTGGCTCTCTCTGGGAGCCCCAGAACTGCTCCAGCCCGGGGGGTTCGGAGCCCCCAGGAGTGCCCCCGGCCAGGGGCAGAGCCCAGCCGGGCACCAGCAGCAGCTCCCTCAGCCCCAGGGGATGGGGAAGAGACCAGAGACACAAACCCAGCTCAGAACAGTTTAATAATAATGGAAACCAAGGCAAATTTAATTTAATTTAATAGTAATGGCAACACACAGTAACAGTGAGAGCAACAAGGGCAGTGAGTACAGCAATGAACAGCAGAGAGAAAAACCCCTCCACACTGCCCCTTTGACATTAGAAATCCAAAATGTGATCCAGAGCACCATCAGCTCCCAGTGTGGGGCATTTCCACATTGCTGTTCCTTTCCTTGTGTTCCATCCTGGGAATCTGTGAATGAAGGGAGGCTCTGGCTGCTCCTCTGGGCAAGGGAAAGGCTCCTGTGCTGTTCCCAAAAACACAATTCCTGGAATTAGTGCCCTGGGAGCCCAGGCCAGCCCTTCCAGTGCCTGGGGGTCACCCAGAGGGTCTTCACCAGCACGAAACGAAAATGCCATCCTGGTGCAGTGCATTTCCAGCAGGATTGGACACTCCTGGCCAAGGTGAGCAGTCCATGAAAACTGGACCGGTGACAATCCACAGGGGATTTTCAGTTGGAGACTTCAGATCAGAAACTCCGGTTCTTTTCGGCACCTCTTGCCTGAACGTTTCCCTGCAGGAAGAGCTCAGTGAGTATTTTTACTGACCACGTTATTGCCAAAGCAGGGAAAGCCAAGCAGCATTCCCTGAATGCCCCCATCCCTTCCGAGGCCATCTGCTCCCAGTGGTGATGGGCAGAGCCTGCCCGGAACAGCCTCCAGGGGGATGAACTCCCTCATTCCCAAGGTGAATGGTTCTGGCGTTATCCCTGTCCCTGCTGTGCACAAACCCCGGAGCTCCAGGAGCTGCAGCAGCTGCAGGCAGGTGTTTTCCCTGCTCAGCTTTTCGGGATGTGGCTGAAGGGCCCTTCCCTGTCGGCTCTGGGAGTTGTCCCTGCCACAGACCCCGCTGTGACCTAGCCCTGCTGGAGCCAATTCCCTGTCGTGGCCACAGCCTGCAGGAAAAGGGGAAAGAGCCCAGCGGGCCCCAGCTCCAGCCAGGAATGGCTCACACAGGCTGTGGGTGCTCCTCCTGCTCTGAAGGGAGCTGGGATGATTCCCAAGGCCTGGGCAGGGCTCCCTGTGGAGCAGCAGCACTTCAGTTCTTCAGCCAAGGCCTTTTCCTGGGGCTCTGGGGCACAGGATGAGCCACACATTTGTCCCTCCCTTATTTCTCACACACTCCCAGACTGAGGCCCTGCTCTTTCTGCCTTCCTCAGGGGCTGCAGTTTCCCACTTCTCAGCAGAGCAGTGTCTGCAGCAAACTGCCAGAGCTGTCCCATTCCCGAGTACAGAGCTCAGCACAAGGGAAGAACAAAGGTTTTAGCACTCACCATCTTTAATTTTCCTTTCTCACATCAACTTGCTCCGGCTCTTTCCATCTCAAAGGTTCCTGGTCTTTGTGTCAGCCCCAGAGGATTCTGTGAGGAGATTTCACACCCACAAATCAAGATCCAAACCCACAGGGTTGTCCATAAATGTGGAGCAGTGTTGGCTGCTCCAGTGCATTTCCTCCATGAGCACAAGTTCAAAACCACGACACCACTTCATCATTCCCTGGAGCTGGTGCTGTAACAATGAAAAACTGATTTTCCATGTCCAGAGATTGTCCTGCTCAGGCTATGAGACCTTCGACTGCACGGGGTTCCCTCCTGAAAACCAGAACACAAGGAAAACCCCTGGGGAGCCGTGGGAAGGAAAGCTGCTGGCACAGCTCTGATTTCACACATGGATTTTACAATCCCTTGGATCTCGTCTGGGCCTTCCCCCCCTCCACTGCCGATCGCCTCCCTGTTCCCTCAGAACGCTCCTTCTGTGCCCCACATTAACGCGCATTTTACCCCAAAATGTTCATTGTGCCCTTAAAGAATCCGCCCTGGAGCGACGCCCCGGGCCCCGCACGGCCGAGGCAGCTCCGGAGCCCGCAGCTCCCGGGGCATCCCCGGGGCTGTCCCCGCTCGGGGCTGTCCCCGTTCCCCTGGGGCTGTCCCCGCTCGGGGCTGTCCCCGTTCCCCTGGGGCTGTCCCCGCTCGGGGCTGTCCCCGCTCGGGGCTGTCCCCGCTCGGGGCTGTCCCCGTCCCCCCCGGGGCTGTCCCCGGTCCCCGCTCACCTCCGAGCCCGCCGCAGTCTCCCCCGCTGTCCCCGGCCCGGCCCTGCTGCTCCCCGGGCTCCGCCATTGCCGCTCCCGCTCCGCGCCTGCGCTCCCGGCACAGCGGCCGCGGGTCCTGCCGGGAGCGCCCGGCCCGGGCCCGCTCCGGCTCCGCGTCCCGATCCCGGCCCGGGCCCGCTGCGGCTCCGCGTCCCGATCCCGGCCCGGGCCCGCTCCGGCTCCGCGTCCCGATCCCGGCCCGGGCCCGCTCCGGCTCCGCGTCCCGATCCCGGTCCGGGCCCGGTCCCGCTCCTCCCCTCATCCCCGGTCCCTTCCCATCCCGGCCCCGGAGGTGCCGCTGCCCCGCCCGTCTCCAGCCCCGGTTCCGAACACCCCGCGCTCCTCTGCATCCCCAGGGATCCCCAGGGGCTGTGGGGGGATCTCTGCATCCCCAGGGATCCCCAGGGGCTGTGGGGGTATCTCTGCATCCCCAGGGATCCCCAGGGGCTGCAGGGTCACAGCTGCCTCACCCTGGTCTCACCATGGCCTGCAGAGGAATCTTTGTTCTTCTCCTGTTGCACAGTTTTATTTATTTTATCTTTCAGTATTGCAGTGAGACAGCACCACATTTAATAAGCCCTAACTCAATCCCTGATGTTTAGGGAACCCTGGTGGGGCTGATGATTTCCGTGGGCAGCATCACAGCAGGTTCCCCTCACAGGAACAGGATGGATCCCTGCGTGCTGAGGGCCCTGCTGTGACTCCTTTTCCCTGCTGGCAATCAGCAATCAGGATCCTCCAGCACTGGGCTGGCAGTGACTGCATGTCCCAATAATTCACATTTCAGATCTGATCACCCAGAGCAGTGTCCTTGCTGGACAGGGAGCTGGGACAGCTCTGCCCTGAGTCATTCCCATCTGCAGCTGCAAGAAATGCAGTCCAGCTTCACACAAGAGAGGCTGATGTGCAGCAGGCACAAGTGGAGCTGGACATTTCAAATGTATTTCCCACACTGAGGTTCTCATCACTAAATGTCTCTCTTGTTCCAGCCCTCCTTGAACGTGCAGAGTCTACAAAAACTCAGATCATACAAATTGCAGCACCAGAGAAAATTGTTCCAGCTGCCTGCTCATTCATTCGTTCAACTCAGTCATCCAAAACTCCCAGGGAAGGCTGGATAGGTGCCATGAGTATCCTGATTTTTCAGGGCTGTGTCGTGCCTGGTCTTTGACAGAGGTTTTGTGACAGTGGCTTGCACTGCCCATAAATTTAGAAACCAGCAGTGCCTGGGTTCCCTTCTGGGCCTTTGTGGGTTTTCTGTGCATCAGTGCCCCTGGAAGAATGGAACCTCCCAGTGCAGCTCAGTTTCTCTCCTTCAGGGCATTACAAGGACATCTCCTCAGGGAATTGTGTGGACACCTGGGAAAAAAAATAAAAAAGAGAGAGAGAGTATTCTCTGGTACAAGTTGTAGCTACAGTGTGCCTCAACTTTGTGCTACAGTGAGCTAGCTGGATTAAACTGAGTAAAAGACAGGGAAAATGAGAGAGAGGAGGAGGAACAAAAAGAGAATCAACACATCCCTGTATTAACACCTGCCCTGTGCTGCCCTGTGCTCCTGCAGGTGCATCCCCAGCCCAGCTCCATCCCATCCCTGCCCAAAAACCCTGGCAGAGAGAAGGGACAGGCAGAGCTGGGGCTGAATTTCCCAAGACTTCCACTGAGATCCCAGCAGCTCTGCAAGGAGCAGCACCAATTGGAAGCTTTAGCTGTGGCTGAGCTGGTGATGAACCCTCCTGCACCAGGCATTGGTCAGACATGCCCTGATCTGAGAACAGGACATGAGCACAGCCTGATCCTGGCTGCTGCTGGCAGAATTGAGGATAAAATTGATCCTTGGTGCTGAACTTTACAATTCCCCAAGGTAACAGTATGGGGTTCTCCTCAACTAAAGGAATTATTCAGTTTGAGCCTGAGGCCATCTAACTGCACACTTCTGACAAAACTGGGCTCATTAATATTGTCACAGAGGGGTCATTAATAATATCTGATGGTAACTGTACAGACTTACACACTTACATAGTGCATATCACAATATTTCTTTCATTTCCAAGTGTGGTGGCTTTCCTGCTGTCCTTTATCTGCACAAACATTGTTTAACAACAGAATAAAAGACTACCACCCCAAATTCTGTATTTTGTGTTAACCAGCAAAGGGTTTTTAAAGATGGGCATGACAACAATTGTGTTGCTACAAATGTGAGTTTACAGAGGGCAGGAGGCTGTGGTGGTGGAGACAGACACGACACTCAGAGAGCTTTGGGAAAATCCCAGAAGGCTTCAAGCATCAGCTCCTGGTGATCTAAAAGTCTCTCTGACCTTTTCTGTGCAGCCTCCCATGGGCAGCTCCACACAGCTCTGGCTCTTTCTCTCCTTCTTCTCTCTTCCTTCTGCAGTTCCAGCTGGCTCCTTCCTGTCCCCAGCACGGCCACCTCACCCTGGCTGTCCCCTGGACAAGCTCTGACCCTTCCTGTCCCCAGCACGGCCACCTCACCCTGGCTGTCCCCTGGACAAGCTCTGACCCTTCCTGTCCCCAGCACGGCCACCTCACCCTGGCTGTCCCCTGGACAGGGTCTCCCCCTCTCTGTCCCTTGCACTCCCTCCTGTCCCCCCCTCCTCACAGCAGGGCCAGCAGAGCCCAGCTGACCCCACCCAGCCCAGTCACTCTTTAGCACCCCCAGAGCTGGCAGGGCCAGGCTGTTCCACTCCTGAGGAATGAACACAGCTGCAATAGCTCAGAGCCAGGAGTGCCCTCAGCACTGTCTGTCTGCCCACACTGGGGGAAGCTCTGGGCATTCCCAATGCCAGCTTGGGCGGATACAACTCCAGGAACTTTTTGTTTTGGGTATCCCCACCCCCAGCAGAGCAGGGCTGTGACCATCACTGACCACAGACACCAAACTGCAAAGATCAGCTCTTGTTGCTGGATCCACAGAAATCTTCTCTCTCCACTGTCTACTGCCCACTCTCCTTTCCTTCACTTTCTTTTCTTTTCCCTGTGTATTTTCTTCATGGATTTTCATCCTTCTCTAGAAAATAACCAAAATGGCCACAAACATTCTTTCCACTGCAATTACATGGTTTTAAAATAAATCCTCTTCATAAATACCCTAGTCATTCAGTGTTCTTTCCCTCTAATTCACCCCAAGGGATTTATTAACAGGAACCTCAGCTGCCCTGTCCTAGATGTGGGTTCCACAGATGAGGCATCCACAGCTTCTCTGGGCAGCCTGTTCCAGTGTATCACCACCCTCACAGTAAAGAAATTCTTCTGTATATCTAACCTAAACTTCCCATCTTTCAGTCTGAAAATGTCTCACTGGTTTTATGATAACCTCCAAAATTCCACTGCTGCCCTTTCTTAACAAGAGAGAAAATTCTGCTGTTATTTCTCTGGTGTAATTGTCCTTCCCAAGGAAGGCTGAACAAAGCCTGAATTCTGTATAATGTTGATACATGGGCTCATTTAGAAAAGCATTGTTAGCAGCTGATGGCTCATATCATCTCCCTGGCAATTTTTTACATTTAGGTTGTCCCTGTTTTGTTACAAGAAGAGAACATAGAGGGTTTTACTTCGATTGGGTCCATTAATTTTCAGAAGTCATTTGGACAGCAAGGTATTTAATCCATCTCCCGTGTGCTTACAATGAGACACTGTTTCTAAAGAACCTAAATTGAGTGCTTTATTCTAAGGCTTAGGGTATTCATTAGAAACAGGCCCCGTTATCTGTGAAAGATTAATGCCTGCATGAGCAAGGACAATGCAATCAGCAATGGCAGTTTGATGGCACGATAAAAATGGCGCTGACTAAAAATCAGTGCAAAAGAGATGCAGAGGTTTAAACAAACCCCCAGCGCTGGGTCTGTTATCATTAACACCCAGTTAAAACTGATCACTGTCTAATGACAGCCCTGCCTGATGCTCCAGTCCTGCTCTGTGGTGGTGCCAAGGCAGGAGTGGAGCACTGGGAATGCTCAATAACCCGCGGGGCAGACAGGAAGGGCTGGGATCACTTCTGGGGCTGAGCTCATTTCCCTTCAGGTTCCAGCTCGGGGGGAGGCAGGAGCACTCACACCTCCCTTCCTCCCAGGGATGTTCTGGCCAGGCAGAACAATTGGGGGATTTGTGGGCACACAGCATTTCTGCCAGGAACCTGGGGATGTGTTCAAGCTGGACCCGTTCCTGTGGAATTGCAGGAACAGGGATGGAGAAGCTGAAGAGCAGCTCCAAAATTTCAGATGCCCATTCAGCCTCCTTTTGTTAAAATTTCTAATCTTGTGTTAGAGAATCAAGAAGCCTTTGAAACAGCCAAAAAAGTAAAAAACACCAATCAAAACTGTGATTGCAGTCTGCTGCAGTCTCTTGCTAATCAGTGGCTTTTGATTTTGCCCTACATAATGTGTAGGATATTTATATTTGCTGAATATTTATTTTTCTGGTTTTTCTGTATGAGTGCTGAATGCTCTTGTCACACATGGGTATAATGGAACTCAATTCTCAGTCATATTCATTAGCAATCACATCAGTTTTGTTTCAATGTTGTTTTCTTTGTCACTGTGATAAATGCCATTCACTCGCTTTTTTGAAATTTATGAATATTTAATAAAGAATAAAAATTGGTTACAAAAATATTAATACTATAATAAAAGTTTAAAAAAGTTTTCAGAGACAGGACAAATAATGAGGCAACAAGAGCAAAGAAGGTAGCCCGGGCTTTTGTCCCCCCTCCCTCCCAGACAAAGGCTAGGAAGGAGAAGGGCCCAGAACAAAGAGAAGTCTTCTTTTTTAAGCCTTCAGTTTATGACTATTCATATCTTACGTAAAACAAGTAATTTTCAGCTGTTTCTTGTCACAAAAGCTTTCTGTTAATTAAAAGAACGCATGAGAGCATACGTCCTTGAGAAAGTTAGGTTCTGTGGATAAGAGGCCATAAATTCTTCTTCACTAGAAGGTTTAGAGGCCTCTGTAAGGTTTAGGGGCCTCTGTGAATGTTATCTCTCTGCTGAGGAATTTTTCTTCTTGAGCAAAAAAAATATAACACACATACACAGCTTCTATTGTACTATAACTTATTGTTAATTACAAAACTACATTCACTACATTATTCTAATGTTAATATAGTATAACTTTTCTATCTATCAGATTACATATAGTAAATATCTGCGTAGAGCCACATATACAATATGCCTTTTTCACAGTCACTGAGAAAGAAAAAAAGTCAACTTCGCTGGTCAAGCAGCATCTTCTTGACTCCTAAATATAAATGGGGGAAACAGCTGCTAGGGAGAAAAATGTTCCAAAGGAGAGATTTTTAAAAAGCCACTTCCCTGAGCTGATCATTAAATATAACAAAATAATATCTGCAGAAACAGTCTTAAAGCAATGTGGAACAGAATTGCTGCCACCCATTTGAATGGAAGCTCTAAAACTTCTCCTGTAATTGGTGTCAGTCTTGTCCAGGGGATCACTTCTGTGCCCCTGGAAAAGAATATTTGAAAATCAGGGGCCTGGCTTTGACTGCTTCCTCTTCCTGCCCCAGCACTGCTCCACCCCACAAACAGTGATCAAATCCTAAATGGCTGGGAAATAAATTCTGGCTTTGCAACAAATGGAAGTTGAAATGTAGCAAAGCGTTTTTAGATCTTTCCCTGTGGAATACACAGCTCCACAGCAGCCCTGCTCTTCTCTGGGAGCCAGAGCAGCACTGTGGGTGCTCTGGTGTGCAGGATCAGAGGATCAGCCTGGAAAAGGCATCTGAGGTCACTGAACCCCATCCCAGGAGCCACATCCGTGCCCTGCTGACACCTCCAGGGATGTGATTCCATCCTCCCTTAGTGCCTGTCACACCCTGCTCCCTCCTCCAGGGAGGAATTGTTCTCTAACAACCAATCCAAACCTTTCCTGGCACACCTTGGGGCCATGATTTCCTCATCCCCCACTCGTTCCCTGGAAGAAGGAGGCAGCCAAATCCCCCTCCTGTTCCCAAGCTCCTGCCAGGGCATGGCAGGGAGAGAGAAGCCCCCTGAGCCTCCTCTTCCCCAGGCTGGGCTCCCCCAGCTCCCCCAGCCCCTCCTGGTGTTCCACCCCTTCCTTCCCCACCTCTGCTCCCTTCTCTGCACATTCCCCAGCACGGCTGATAAAGTCTGCTCACAGAGCGATTTGTGCAATAAAAAGGGAGAAAATGTAAAAGCCAAGGCTGCATTTCAGAATGTCTCAGTGCACACCATGCTCAGGGTGAGAGCAGAGTCCCTGTGAGAATGCAGTGTGACCTGCACCACTGAACAAAGCCTGGGCAATGAGGCAGAGGCAACATTCATAACACAACTGCACTGGCAAAACAAATTATACATGTTATTTGCTGTTCATTCACAGCAACCCTTCTGAATAAACAAGCAGAATATTTACACACTGCAGTCTCTGTGTCTAATTGTGTTTGTGCCTGTAGTTACATATTGCAATTACTGCTCAGTGATGCTATGCATGCATTTTTTAAAATGTAACTTCATGAATTTATATCTAGCCTTATTGCCTCACACACAGATCTAAGGCTTGGAAGTGTGTGTGTGTGTGTATATATATATATATATAATTTTATTGTTTTCTTAATTACTTGTAACTGAAGTTGTCCCAGCCAGACCCACCAGGTATGTCCTGGTTTCCCTTCCAGAAAGGATCAGATGGTGAATGACTGAACCAAGAGAAAATTCAGACTGACCATTGCACAAGGAGGTGAAGTCAAGGATATTCACATGGAAAATGAGAAAGAGGCTGAACCTCAAAGTTTGAGGTAGGTTTTAGTGGTAGCTGGAATTTTTCCATTAAATTCTGATCTTGAAATGACCCCGAGTCCTACTACACAAAACTGTGTGCTCAGGCCTTTCATGAGGGAGAAAAAAAAAAAAAAAAAAAAATCACCATCATTTTCCCCTTTAAAGTCAGGTATTTTTTGACTGCCCCACAGTGGAGCTGTAAGCAGCACTGACCTAATCCTCATCCTAGAAATTGGCCTTTTCCCCCAAGTGAATAGCACTGGATTTTGATTTTAAAATTTTAAAATGCAGACAACTTTGGAATTACAGTTCAGGATGTACAGAATCATATCTGGAGTACAAAATACGAATTCAAATACAACCTGATAAGGTATAGCAAGGCACAGCACTCTTTAAAATGGCTTTAGTCATTACACTGTTGAAGATATGCTTTAATTCCACTACTTTAAAACGTAATCAAGTCCATAAATTACAGGGAAAGGAGGGGATAACTGATTTGAAAGCTGCAAGACTGCAAAGTGACCAGCAACCAGAACAAGACATGGAATTCTTGACTAAAAAAGAGCTATTAAAACGTGGAAAGGGCAGAGTCTGGACAGGCCAAAAGAAATAAAGTTATGCAGATGAAAATGGTGTCACCAAAAATCTTCAAGCTTCTTTTCTCTTTATATAGGACTAAAATAATATCTATAAATATCCAAGAAATGTTAGTGTTTGTGGACTTTTTGGAAAGTTATCAGTGGTGGCAGAGCTATGTAAATAAAAATCTGAATTTCTGTTCACATTGTTTGTATGATTAAAGAAGGAAAATTTCAAAAATAGGTTTTAATGAAGGTGGAAAATGTCTCCTAAATTACTGATTAAAAGGAATGAACAAGTATGGTGGCACACTGAGCTATTTTGTAATCACAGATAATTAATCCTTCATAAATGGCTAGCAAAGTCCAACACTACCCTGTAAATAATGCATGGCATGTTCTCAAGGAGCTGTAAGGAATATATAAATATTGCACGCTGCATTCATTTAGCCAATTAAACTGCATTCAGCAGTGCCAGAAGCTGGACTGCAGCATTTGCACATCGTGGATCTGCTGTTCCTCCTGGCCCTCTGGCTCCAGGGGAAATGGAAGCAGAGGCAGGCTCAGGTCAGGGATCCCCTGCCCAGCAGAGCCCAGCAGGGACTGAAATTCCTCCCCTGCTGCCCCCACAGCTGCTCTGCCTGCTCAGGCCATGGGCAGAGCTGGGAGCAGCCCTGGGCTGGGGCCAGAGTGAGAAAGGAAAACATTCCTGCATTCTGTGTGTGTGTGCATGGGGGGTGGAAATAAAACTGTCCCAGTCACTTTTCCAGTCCTGAATATGGAAATGACCGTGGTGCTAAGAGAGAAGGGGAAATGCTCCTCTGAAATTCCCAGGCAGAGGTTTGGTAAGGCTGTCCCAGGAATAACCACACCTCTCTGACCACTGGAGTGAATAAACACAGGGAAAGCAGCACTTGGCTGGCCTGGAGCACATTCTGAGACTGCAAAAGAAAAGGAAGCTTAACTGATCACCATAATTGCAGTTTCTTGGCATAAAAAAGTGAAATGTGACACCAGGCCTTGTTATGAGGACTTTGTTCATTCAGAAGAAAACCCCACTGAGCAGTGTGATTTGTTGGAAATGCTTTTTGTCATGTGAGGAGCTCTTCTATGGACATTTCAGACACGGTTCAAACCCACCAAGCTGTGATTTGTGAAGAAAGGCAAGAACTAGAAACAAGACCTGCCCTCAGGCACCTTTGTGTTCTGGTGCTGTTACACCGTGTGTGACAATGGGGGAGGAATTTTAACATAAGTGAGAGCAGAGAACATAAAATAAAGATGGAAATGAAATAAAAACAAGATTGAATCCATTGAATAAATGCAAAGCCTGGGTCCCTTCAGTCCCAGGAGCCAAAGAAAGGACAGAGAAAGGCAAGGCCTTCAATCATTCACAGATATAATTGAGCAATATTTTGCTTACCTGGTTCTGTTTGTCTCACCCAGTTTGGTTCAGTGATTCAGCTGGTTGGGAGACAGAGATGTGAGGAGCAAAACTGTGGTGATGACAGAGTGAAGGAAACCTGCAGAGCCCAGGAAATATTCCCAGGGAAATAAAAATCCAAATACTAAATTAGTGATGTACCCATTTCTTCTGAATGTCAAGCAACTTGAGACAGGAGTTTCAACTGAGGACTGCAGGGAAAAAACATTACCTGAACCCAGGTGAGCTGCACCTCAAACCCACCAGATTTTGGCAGTAAATAAACAATAAATCATAAATATGTATTTATAATAATAATAATAATAATAATATAATAATAATAATAAGATCTATAACATAAAAATATAACAATAATTATTATATGTTATTACATATAATTATATACAATATACCATATATAATATTGTATAAATTCAATAAAACATAATGTAACATAACATAATATAATAAAATATCAACATTTATAATAATAAATAAATGGCTGTAAAAAATACAATAAATAAATAAATAACAAATAATAAACCTGCCCACAGTTCCCTGGCACATTTGTGCCCAGCTGCCTCGCTCTGCCTTGGTGCCAGTTCCAGTGCCTGGGCCCTGCTGACCTTGCACAGCTCCTGGGCACACCGTGGGCTGTGCCTGCAGTGCCACCCAAGCTCTGAGAGACAAAGAAAACAAAAAGCAGAATTAAAAAAAGAGAGCAGCCCTGCCCAGCCCCTCCAGTCCCTGGCAGCAGGGGGACACAAGCAGGGATTCTCTGCCCAATTTCCCTGCCCTGAGCACAGAGCCAGGGGCACAAATGCTGCAGAGGGCCCTGTGCCCCAGCCCAGAGGAGCCCATGGCCCCACAGGGGATCTGCTCTCAGCACAGGAGCACTGCCTCTGCAAGGATGGGCTCTCCTTCCTGCACCCAGCTCCTCTTCTCTTCTCCTGCAACTGCACACAAAACTCTGACTGTAAAGAAGGACACGTCTGTGCATGACATTTTGTATTTTCTGTAATTTTCTGTCTTTCCTAATCACTGCCAACGCTGCCTTCGTCTCAATTGCTCTATTTTTTATCAAACCTCCACAAGCTTTTTTTTATGGTAGGGTTCTGTTCATTTCCCCATTATTTCTTAGCTAAAACTTTCCAATTATTTTGTCTTTAGTTAAAAGACTTCACTCCTTCCAATCCACCCCAGGCAACTTCATTATTTTGCTTTGCAGCTCTCTGTGCAGTGTCAATTATGGGACCATTTTTTGCTGTGTTACAGGAGCAGTGATAGTCCAGTTCTCTAGCAGAGTGATAACAGTGTCTGCCTCACAATTTGACTTATTTTTAATTGCTCACAGATTTCAGTCTAATTTGGGAAATTCATTTCCATTTTGAACACGATGAAGTAGAAATGTGATGAGCTTTTAAATGAGTGGAGGTTGGGAATACAGACATCACTGCCCCTCTGTTCACTCTGACCTCATTTTGCTGGCAGCCAGAGCCACCCACCACAAAAAGGGTTCAAAACAAATGGCAGATTTTTATTGATAAATGTGCCTAATTAGCAACATTTCAGAGGCACTTGACACCACTGAATCAAAGAAGTGACCCCAATATCAGAATATTGCACCTCATTACACTGAGAAGGATGCTGAGAATGAACACCTGCTTTATAAGTTCTTATTTCTCATAGGATTTTGTAATCTTTAAAATGTATAAGCTGCTACTAGAAGCAACCTTAACCAAAATGACAGCCTTGGATATTTTGAAGATACTTAGGGCTGGAGCTGAAAACAGGATTTGCCTGTAATAATTGACTAATTAATTAAACCTAAAGCTCAGGCCTAATTTCCTTGAAATTTCAAGGATCCCTTTCATGTGCTCTGTCCCTTCTTCTCCCTCCTCCTTACCTTACCTTACATTAAATGCCTTGCAGGGTGTGGTGCAGATTAATAAAATAAATGCTTTGCTGGCAGTTTCACAGTAACACACCTGGGCAGGGTTTGTGCTTCCCACAAGGCACCACTATTAATTTACACCAGACAATTAACAGGTTCCATAAACAGACAATTAGAGAAAGCCCTTGCTCCAAGTCACTGCATCCTGAGCAGGCAGAAGCACCTGGCACGGAGCTCTCTGGGAAAGAAGGGATTTGCTGTGAGTTTTCTCCCCCTTTTGGTGCCAGTGCCTAGTGGAAGAATGGTGCATTTTCATTCAGTGCAGACACTGGGGATGCAGTCAGACACCCCTGACAAACGGTGGCAGCCAGGACAAGGTGGTGTTTAAATGTGAGAGGGCACAAACAGCAGCTCCTGCTCTCTCTGCAGGGCGTTCCTGCAGCCAGCCCAGCACCCCAGGAGTGCTTCTTCATCCCCCTGAGCTGCTGATGGAGACACAAATCCATGGATTTATCCACACTTTTCAGTGTGCAGAGCCTTCTGGACATGCTGAAGCTCTCCCAAAGTCTTTCTGTGCTGATTACTTCACTGAGGTGCTTCTCTCTCTCCTTCACTGCAAACCAGCCTCAGGAAGGTTTAGCTCAGGATTTACCCAAGGAGCTCTCTTATTATTCTAAATAGAGATAACTAGTTCATGTTAAAATCCTCTTTCACTGAGAAACTTGGAGTAATTTAGGAGAGAGCTGAAGACTGTGTCATTCCTCATATCTGGAGGAGTTTGTGTTTGAATATTGCCAATTAAAAGTGCCCTTAGGAACAGCTGAAATAGGAACAACCTCTGAGGTTTGTGTTGCTTTCTAATTCTATCTTGCTCAGAACTCGAGGTCCCACAGCACCCAGCACTAACAGAAGTCAGAAATGCCAGGCACTTCTTGGAGGCCTTGCACCAAACCATTTTTCTGGCTTGCTCTGAATTTCCAGTGGTTCCATAAATTTGACCATTCCATCAGTGCTTCCAGCATTTTGTGTAGGAAACAGCTTTTGTACACTTACACTGTATTTTTGTCAGAAAGGTTTTCTGCTCCAAACCCAATGCTTCACTGCTTTTCAATATCATTCTGTGGTTCCCAATCTTCTCTCTTGGATTGCATTTTCAGCTGTCTGAGCTCTCTTTTAGGCCTTTTACTCAGTCACACCCATTCTGTTGTTATTATTGATTCCCAGCTCCCAGTGAGTTTTGCTGCCCTTTGAATAAACACCCCAGGTTCAGAAGTAGCTTTACTGATGCAGGAGTGGCAGACGAGAAGCAGCAGCTCTTTTTGTGTGGGGATGCCATGGTTTGGGTGAATTTCCCATCTATTAACAGGTCACATCTGAAAGGCATACCACATCCTCAGGAGAATTCCTCTGAAGGATCTCCAGGCAGGAGAGGAGATGGGGGTGTGAGAGTCGGGGCCCAAGGGTCCCTGGTTTTGCCTCACGACCTTCGTCAAGGTCCTCAGTCAAGGAAGGGACTGTGTGCAAGGGGCTCGGGCCTAACCCACGGTGTGTGTGTGTACCAAGCACTGAACTGCAGGTGTGACTACTGGACCGGAGCTGGCTCCCATGGGAACTTGTACGAAGACAATGGACGGCTGGACAGCCTGTGCTTACCTGCAACCAGGCCCATACCTGCTTGTCCCAGACCTGCTCGATCTAAACGGTTGCACCTGGTTCCCAGAGCAACGGGGCTCCTCACAATGACTTTCGGGTGCTCCCTCCCGCTTCTGCCCGCCTTGGCCAGGTGCCCCCCGCTTCTGAAATGACTATAAAAGCTTCCCCCTGTGACTCACACTTTGAGATCTCCCCACGGACAGAAGACGGATCCATTGGCCAGACGCCACGGCAGGAGGACGCCTCTGGGTTGGTAGCTATATCGCCATGCCCCCCTTTCCTCGCTCTGTATCCTATTTTTCCTTTATCATTCCCTCTATCGCAAAGTGTTGTTGGCACTCAATAAAGGTGCATTTGTTGTATGATTAAATTATTGTCCCCTCAAGTACTTTTTGCACTCTGAGATCACACGAACCTATCACGATTCCTGCTTGGATCGTGACATTAAATTGGCGTCACGGACAGGATTCTGACAGACAGAGGGGTTGCAAGGTTGTGTGTAGTCTGTACCAGGGGGAGGAAGTTTGGCTCCAGCCGCACCTAGCCCATCACCCCGGTGAACGTGGTTAGAAAGCAAGGGGGGCCTCTCTGATTCCTCGCACACTGCACACACCTAAGGTGTAACAGCACCCCAAACTCGATTGAGGGCTCTGTTGTCAGAATTTCACAAAAGAACTTTGAGTGCAAAAGTCGGGACTGACTACCTGGTGTTAGGGGGAAACATCCTGTGTTGTAATTGAAGGTGAACCTCCCAGGTAGATAGGTCTCCCCACCCACTCAGGGAAGAAAAGGGAAGACACAGCCCTGCTGTGCGTGTGTGTGTGTAACTAAGCAGTGCCTCCCTGACGTGGTTTTGATCCCTACACAGACATGGCTGAGGAGCTCCCTGTAAAAGATAAAGCTGCATTTTATGCCTTGTTGGCAAAACATAATGCCCGACCCTCTTCTGGGGGAGAAGAGTGGGCAAAAGATAACTGGTTTAACTTGGAGAGTGTAACTGATAGAATATCCTCTTTACAACATGAAACAAAATTTAAACTGGGCAAAAATAAAACCATACTCTGCTCAGTTCTGGGAGCCTGCCTTACCGCAGCTATAGAAACTCGCTTTAAGCGAAGAAGTGAAGAAAACACAATAATTGACTCCCTTCAAAGTTTAGTTAAAATTTTGCAAAATGAAAACCATTTATTGCAAGCTGCCCTAATAGAAGAGCGTGCCAAAAATTTAAAGCATGCCGACTTGCCAAATGAGACAGAGGAAAAAGAAACTCCTCACATTAAACAGATTTACCCCCAGAAAGAACTGGTGTTAGTAAAAAATTGTGGGGAACACTGTTGCCCTAGCATAACACCTTTAGTAAAAGCAGAAACTTTAGTTGGTACTCCCAAACAGTCCCTGGAAAATATTTACAAAGCTGCCTGTCTGCAAATGATACATGATGACTCTCCAATGCAATTGCCTGTAAAGCCTGAAATTATGATTCCTTTAATTCAAAAGCCTTTGGAATTACTTAAACCTATAGCAATTGTTTCAAGTTTTGTAGAAAAGTTAGACAGATCCCTTGGAAACCTGAGTGAACCAACCGGATCTACAGATCGTGGTTTCAGTCCTTATCCTACTCCCTCCCAGCCCCCTGCCCCTCAATCTAATTCACTTGCCGGTGATTGTAATGTCTATGTATTAAGTGAAATTGCAGTAGAATTGACCAACTATGTTAAAACTCCTAGTAGTGAAAAATCAGAGAAAAGAAAACAGATCACTAGCTGTCAACACTTGTTGCTATTAGATATTAAAAACGGGGTCCCCAAAGAAAACCTAAATTTGCTGGGGCAACCCCTCACCAAAAAATCACAGCCCAGCACACACCTTTCTTCTGAGAATCTGGGCAGTGAGCCCAGAAACAATCTAACAATTCGACCCACTGCACCCTCCCTCTCTCAGCAAAGCCTTCCTTCTCGAGGGAACCGACATTCACCCACCCTTGCCCACCCCTTTACTGCTTGTTGAGAAAAGGTAAAATTTGGGAATGGGGTGATTCCCATCAGGAAATTTTTAAATTGTTAATTTTTGAGGCAACTGTCCACCAAACACTTGGTCCTACTTATCCTACAGATCCTTTCCAGATGGAATGGGGTTTTTCTTTTTCAGGATTGTCAGTACAACAACCCATTGCCCTGAGAGCCCCTTTTAACGCTGTTATTCCATATGCAACCCCCCCACCTGACAGGGTGGCCAAAAGAGCCTCAGTCGGAGCTGTAAAAAATGTGACAATGAACTTGGATGGCAGCCCAGAACTACCTGCCTCAGTCACTGAAACAGCCCCTCCCTTTTGCCCCAAGCAGTCTCATCTTACTGCAAAAATTGTCCCAGACTGGGCAAAATGTGAAAAGACCAAATGGGCTACTTATACCTATTGTGGATGGGAGGCTAACAAGTGTTCCAAAATTACTGCTTTTTGCCCAGCAGTTCCAAGCATAAATATGTGCTGGATAATTCCTTCATATTAACTTTTCTGCCTTTGGAGGCAGATTTTGTTGTGTTTACTTTTTACAGGAGAACTCCGAGGGATATAAAGATCATATAAAACCATGATAAAACTGGTGATATTTTAAACATTATTTGTGTTATAGGAACAAAATTAAAATTTTTAAATAGTATTGATTTAGAAATATTAATTAATAAATTGGTTGTTACAATTAAGAATTTGACAACACCTTTTACAGTCATCCTTATTGGTCTTGGGAACGACTCAGTGGCTATTATCAAACATATTATCAAACTGAGAACTGGTAAATGTGAATAATCATAAATTGATAATTGATCACAAAACTTTTAGCTATTAGCTGCCTCCAGTTTTAGTTGTGGATGCAGTTAGTTGCTGCCTCAATTATAAAGAAGGCAGTCTCTTTATTGAAATTTGGAAAATAATTTGGGACAATGCTAATAATTTTAAAAGATTTTCAATTTTGGCAAAACTTAGTGAATTTTATTTAAAACTCTATTATAAACATAGTCACAGTTTTTGTATTGATCATATGTAATGTTTTAGTATATTTGATATTTCCTATTATTGTGTTAAGTTTAAATCATGATGGAGCTATTCTCTATCCTTTCCAGTATAGGGAATGGGCCCATCAAACTGATGAGAAATTGCAAACTGTTAATTTAGAATTTTGTTTTGTTTGGGAACAACAAAAGTTTATTTGTGCTCACTTGACATGGATGTTCCCAAAGTTATTGACACAGAGTGAATTGCACTAATAGCAAAGTAAGGTTCTTTTGATGCATATTTTAAATTGATTGTTGTATTTTGATTTTTTTTTGTGATTTGTTTTGATTGTTTGAAAGAAAATTGTTTTATTGTAATTATTATTTATTGAAATTGTTTAACTAGAATTGTTTGATTTTCTAATGATTAACTGAATGTAAACTTAATGAGAAAAAATTATTAATAACAATTTGTTTCATTTCCTTTGTCTCTTCCTTTTGTTTTCCTCTTTCCTACTTTTCTTTATCCCTCTACTCTTTTTCCCTATTTTTCCGGGATATGCTACTGACGGCTTGATGAGTCCTGAAGACTTCACAACCGCGCTGCTGAATCAACGGAGTTTTCTTGACGACGATCGTGAGTCACGGGGTGGTGTGAGAGTCGGGGCCCAAGGGTCCCTGGTTTTGCCTCACGACCTTCGTCAAGGTCCTCAGTCAAGGAAGGGACTGTGTGCAAGGCGCTCGGGCCTAACCCACGGTGTGTGTGTGTACCAAGCACTGAACTGCAGGTGTGACTACTGGACCGGAGCTGGCTCCCATGGGAACTTGTACGAAGACAATGGATGGCTGGACAGCCTGTGCTTACCTGCAACCAGGCCCATACCTGCTTGTCCCAGACCTGCTCGATCTAAACGGTTGCACCTGGTTCCCAGAGCAACGGGGCTCCTCACAATGACTTTCGGGTGCTCCCTCCCACTTCTGCCCGCCTTGGCCAGGTGCCCCCGCTTCTGAAATGACTATAAAAGCTTCCCCCTGTGACTCACACTTTGAGATCTCCCCACGGACGGAAGACGGATCCATTGGCCAGACGCCACGCCACGAGGACGCCTCTGCCGTTGGTAGCTATATCCCCCTGCCCCCCTTTCCTCGCTCTGTATCCTATTTTTCCTTTCTCATTCCCTCTATCGCAAGTGTTGTTGGCACTCAATAAAGGTGCATTTGTTGTATGATTAAATTATTGTCCCCTCGAGTACTTTTTGCACTCTGAGATCACACGAACCTATCACGATTCCTGCTTGGATCGTGACAGGGGGTTGTGCTGCTGGAGCTGTCAGCACCAATTCCCATCCTCTGGGATCGTTTCCAGACAGGTCTGAACTGACCTCCAGCAGCCAAAGTGGTGACCCCAAAATCACTGCCCAGCAGGGGTGTCTGGGGCAGAGGAAGTCACCACTGAGAGCAGGGGCATCGTCTGGGGCTGCTAATTAGCACAGAGAGTGCCCTGAGACCACCAGGGAATAGGTGGAGTTACCAGAGGTCACCTTGACTCCAGAATTCTGGCTCATGGTCACCCAAACCCACCAATTATCCCACAGAGTTACCCCTGTACCCCAAATTCCAGCTCGGGGTCATCTGAGATCACCAATTATCACAGGGGTTACCAGGCAGGATCTGTATCCCAGAATTTGGCTCGTGGCCATCTGAGATCACCAATTATCACAGGGGTTACCAGGCAGGATCTGTATCCAGAATTTGGCTCATACTTATCTGAGATCACCAATTATCACATCAAGTTACCAGAGAGCAGCACCATCCCCAGATTTCAGCTTGTGGTGATCTCAGCCCGACCAGCCACGGGCTCCTTGTCTGGGCTATCAGCTGAGGTCACCAATGAACATTCACTGATAACAGCAGAGTTTCTGCTGAGCCTTGTACAGAGACATAAAGCAGAGTTACTGCTGGGGACAGTGCCAGACACTGATTATAAACCCACAAAACTCATTTTATACCTTGGCTATTAATTTCAGAGATCACAGATGTGTTCACCAGCTGCTCCCATCCATCCCTTCCACGAGTCCATCCCTTCCAGTCATCCAACACTGTTTTAACTCTGCATTTTCAACTGCAATATGATGTGAAAGCAAATGACTGACTTTTTTCCTATAAAAATGAGACTAGGGGCAGGACAAACAGATGGGAATTAACACTCATAATCTTGGGGAGAATTAGTTTTCCCAGCCATCCACCTCCTTAGCCGTGCCCTGGTTAACAAAATGGCATTCCTGAACTTCCCTGCCTGTGTGCACTGAGAACACAGGACACCCTGCAGGAGCCAGAGGGGCTCATCCTGAGCAGGGGAGAGCAGGGCAGGTATTTGCAATCCCTGCAATGGTGCACACAGATCTCCTCTGCAGCACAGGATTCAACATTTCCCAGCCATAGAAAAGAGCCAGACCTTGCTGTGCTCAGACCTTCCTGTCCCTAGGCAAGGTTCAGCAGACACACCGGGGATGGCTGGATTGCAGTGCACTGTGCAGGGATGCAGAGAAAACAGGAGTCCTCTTCACTGCCCCGGGGCAAAAAGGGCTGCAGCAGTGAGAATAAAGGTCTGCCTGCAAGGACACAATTGTTTGGTCAGATCAAAAACACTTCTCAGGAGAAAACTCAGAAACCAGGGAACAAAACCTAAAAATCCTGTTTTAATCATCCAAACTGACCAGAGTGTGCCTTGGATTTTAAAAGAAACAAGGAAGTTGTCAGCACTGCAGCCAAGACACGGGGTGTGACTGTTCCCACTTCAGTAAACCACAGCCTGTTCACTTGTGTCAGCTGAGACACAGATGGGCCTCCAGCCCACAAACTGCAAATCCCACAGGGAACTGCTGCTTGAGCTAGTTCAGTGCTGAGTTCATTAACTGGGGAGGGTAAATAGCTAATGAGGCAATGCAATGATTTATGTCACATCTACAGTGACACCTGGGGTCACCTTGGGCAGGTCAGAGCATCCCCAGCTCAGTGATTCTGGGTTTGTACCTGTGGCACCCTCAGCCACCAGGATTCCCTGGCTCTTCAGGTGATGATATTCTCTGTTTCCAGCCCACAGCCCTTCCAGGGAAATCTGCTGCTCAGGGGCACAATCTGACACCCAGGGGGACCACAGCCACTCACAGAAACAAGGTGTAATTAATGCTCACCCAATAAATGCATTCTACCTTCCTCTTGCCCTCTGTGTCATTCACAGCTTCCTTCTTCCTGCACTGTTCTCCAGCCTCTTTCCTTGCAAACCAAGCTCCTGCACCTCCTCCTCTGCTCTGGGCCAGCAGTTCCTGCAGTGGGAGCAGGAGCCTGGCTGAGAGAAAGAATTCCCCAAGGAGGGAGTTATCTGCTGGTGCTGAGCTAATGAGGGGCTGTGCTGACACCACTGGAGTGCTGAAATCAAAGCAGAAAAGGGACAGAACCTGTGCCAGGGGAAATGGTTCCTTTACAGAGATAAAGGCAGGGAGGGGATGAACAGGTGAGACAGTCTCTCATCCCCAGACACCACTTCACCTCCAGGCTTCCTCCTGCCCCCAGCAATGACACCGGCTTGCTTCCACTGCAATTCTGCATTTCAAAGGGCCAACAGCATCAAAGGAGTCTAAAAATAGGTTAAAGCCTGAAACCAAACAGCAGCTGTTTCACTGGCAACAAGAGAAGCAGAAGGGGAAAGAATTGCAGGACAGAGCTCCCTAAGAGTGCCAAATGACTGGAATTCCATGGATTTTGTGCCATCCAACAGACATTCCTCTAGAATCAGGACACATTTCAGGAGTGCAGTGACTGAGAGCTGGAACCTGCTGTGTGTGCTCTTTTCTCCTCACACCAAGGGGGTTCCTGACAATCAGAGCCTGGGACAGGACACACAGCAGCTCTCCACATCATGGCACATCCTCCAGGATCAGCCTGCCTGGAACAGGGAGCCTGCAGCCCTGCTGTGCTCTGAGATCACAGCTGGACACCTCTTCTGGACCTGTGCTCACAAAGCATCAGTGCCACAGGGGAGTCTCTGCACCCTGCACATCCCTGGACATTGCACCTCTCCCACAGAGAGGAAATCCCATCCATGAGGATCAACACTCACTCTTTATCCAAAGCCCCTGCAATTCACCACAGGCCAAGGCCACCCCCTGTCCTGGAATGAGAGCCTGGAAACAAAATGCAAATGGTGAGCAGAGCTCAGAGTGATTCAGTGTCCTCAGCCCAGCCAGGACTCACTGTGTCAGCTGGCAAGAGAGGAGGAGGAAACCCATCCTGTGGGTGTGAGTGCACAGATATTCCAGTTCAGAACAGGGGCTGGACCCAGACTGAGTTTAGGGGGGCAGATCTCAGAGCTCAGGACACCATCAGACAGCTGGTATGCACACTCAGGCCAGAACTGAGATTAAAATAAATGTCCAGCAGATCTGTACACTACTGACAACTGTGTGATGTGAAAAGGGATGAAACAAGCTGAAGATAAACCCCTCAGTTTAAAAAGCAAGGGCGGGAGGAGATGCACCAATGTTCAAGCCACAAGCAAGGCTTGGAAATGAGAAATCCCATCCCAGTTCTGTGAGGCAGCTGGATTGATCTCCATTGCCTCATTCCTCACCTCCACACACCCCCTTGAGGCTGTCCCAGCACAGCCCCTGCCTGCAGGGAGCTGATCTCCAGCACTGCCAGGCAGGTGGGGGCAGGCAGCAGCCCCTGCTGGCCCGGGGTGTGTGTGTGTGTGAGGGCAGCTCCCCGAGCTCCCAGGGGCTCAGAGATGGCCACACACGAGTTCTGCTGCTGGAGAACACCACAAGTCCCCAGAGCTGTGGAGAAGGCTGTGGGACACAGAGCAGTGTCTCACCATCCCTGCACCTCACCCACTGCCAGGCTGTGCTGCCACCCCTGTCCCTGCACACGGACACCTCTGGGGAACCCCTGCTCCTGCAGCAGCTCAGAAATGCCTGCCAGGAGCCAGCCTTCCCTGCTGCTGCCCCTCCACCCCCCAGCAGGCTGTGGGTGCCATGTGGGGGCACAGGGGGGGATCTGCTGCTCCAGGCCCACTGCAGGGACTCCTGAGGTGGGGCTGGCACTGCCCCTGTGCAGGAGCTGAGGTTCAGCTCAGGGGAGGAAGGGCAGCAGCCTCAGAGGAGGCACAGAGAATTGCCAGCTCTGGCTGCACCAAGAGGGGCCCAGGCAGAGCCATGGGGAAAAGGAGGGCTGGGATGGGGCAAGGGAGGGAAGGAGTTTGTCAGTGAAACAGCAGGTACTGGAGAGGGAAGGAAGCCAAAGCTCCTTTTCTTTTTCTAGCTAGATGGAGCTTGTGCAGATGGAGACTGTGCTGCTCCCAGACAAGGACCAGTGACACTCTGGACAGGACAAAATGACCACAGCCAATCCAAGTGTCCAGCTGCCAAAGTCCCACCTGAAAGTGTGCTGCTGTCTGGGCAAAGAAAGCAAAAGTGCATTCTGCACTGCCCCTCTCACTGTCTGCCTCAGGTTTAGCCTTGGAAGACACCCAGGGCTTTAAGGACCTGGGCAGATGGGGCAGAACTGATCCAGATAAATCAATTAAGAGGTCCCCATCTGAGCTACTTGGATTAGACTCTCTCCTGAATTGTTAATGGCCATCATACAATTCATCATGCACTAAAATAGAGAGCTAAACTAGACCAGGTGAGTCATGCCCAAAACTAGAGAATCACTTGCATTAACTCATGAGGGCAGCCCGGAGTGCCCAGCTCAGCTGCAGATGCACACACCCCACACGAGCCTGGGGTGGAGGGAGGTGAATCCCAGCCCGGGTCACTGTCAGCAGCAGGAATGACTCCTTCTCCAGCAGGGCTGGCACATGCCTGGGACAAACCCCTGTGCTGTGTCCTGCTGCCTTTCTCTGGCTGCCTGCCCTGCTGAGAGCAGAGCCAGCAACAGCCAGCCAAAGACCTGTTTGGACAGAACAGAATGGGAAGAATTCAGCCAAAGATGCTTTGGAGCCATCAATAACTTCACTCTGCTGAAATGGAGGCCTTTGGGTGACAGTCCCAATGAGCGCTGTGCAGATCCTTGGTAATTAGTCCTGCAAACACCAGCATTAAAATTTAAACTAATCTAAAGAAAATGTGCAACTGAGCATGCTAATAATAACACCAGCCAGTTTGTCATACGGAATGTCTCCATAAAGATATTCTTTATAACACCTTTGGCACAACTGGGACCTCGCATAATTAAATTTGATTTCACTTTCTTACGACTCTAAGCATAACTGGAGACTTCTAATGAGTTACAATTATTCTCTTAGCAATGTGTTTCTATTTAGTCTAATCTTGTGTTCTTCCAGCCAAATGCCACCTGTATTTATTATTATTATCTCCTACTGACAGCTTCTGAACTGAGACACTTGGACCCAGATAAATAACTTTATGTCTCCCAAGCACAACTCTTTGTGTGCCATCTGCTCTGGATGGGAAATAATCTGCTAAGTGAAAAGTAGCAGTTTATGGAGATAAGAGAATTTCCATTCCACTCTTTTAAGCAGAGATAAAAACCCAGGCTGGTTATCTCCTAAATCTCACACTCCCACCCCCTCCCCACCAAAAGCTGCTAATGTAGAGGCCTCGTTAATGAGCCCTGCTCACCTCACTGTGTTTCCCTTCAGCCCGGAGCAGCAGACGAGCAGGCTGCAGCCTCCTCTGGTGCCTGGCACGGCCAGGGGCGCTCCTGCTGCCCTGGGGAGAGGCAGGGCCAGGAGCAGCCCTGCCCAAGGAGCCACCCCAGGCCAGGGGGGCATTTCCTGAACTGGGAACAGTAAAAAAGGGATAAACCGGAGAACAAACCTCGGGAACTTATTTACTTCTTGGGAAGTTAATGAACCCCAGGAGCTCACAGGCTGCACAGCAAATTCAATAAATGTCTTTGCCTTTTAAAATCTGGGGAATCACAGCAGGTGGAATTGACTTTATGCTTGTCTTCCCTTTAATTCACTACAGGTAGCAACCCAATGGAACACAGAAGGGAAATGTAAATACAAATCTATATCAAAGTGAAAACAACATTAAATGAAGGAGCTGGAGCAGGTCAAGGAATGGTGCAGAATTTTAAACACTAATGTTATTCTGTAATACTTACCATTTCCTTACTGTAAATTCACAAATGGAGGCCACAGTACACCTCAGGAGATGATTCTGTCACAGGACATTTTGCACAGATTGGCCAAGTTAAAAGTAAATAAAGCCAGAAGAGCATTTATACTCACCACAGACACTGCAGGGTCTCAAGGCTTTCTAGGCCAGCTCTGTATCTGACTCAGTTTGCACTTTTCTCAGCACCAAGCATTCAGAAATTCCATATATCACACATCCATCACGTCACTAAAATAAAGAATGAGTCCATTTTATTTACTTGCAGATTTTGCTGCATGCAGGTTGTTTATCCTCCATGCTTTCCACATTCCCTTTAATGGACAGGAGCCTTAGAAATTTACCTTTAGGGTAATTTACCTCACAGTGTTCCAAGAAACACACCAAGCCCTTCCCCCCAGCATTTTTAGGTTAATGATACAATTGGAGCAATAATTTGAATATTAACAATTAAATGTGGTTTTGTAGGCTAAATCTCAGACTCAGTCTCCTTTCTCCAGTGACATACCTGGCAAAATTGGTTTAAACAATGCAAACAGTTAAAATATTGAAATTTTGTGTCCACCATGATACTTCTGGATGTTCACACCTGAAAGACAACCTGTATTAAAATGAAGACTGTATTAAAATCTGTAAAATTTTAATTAAGATTTTCATTTATAAAGGTGCTGTGGTACCAAAAATGACTTGTTTATGGAATCCAGCAGAATCCAGCTGACACAGTTTTAATATGCCAACATCACTGATGGGAGATTAAATAGGAGGTTTCACTTTTGGCATATAAAGCTGTCTGTTCTGGGTCACTGGCAGTAACCCTCTGCCACAAAGCAGCAATGAGCTTTATCATTCCATTAAAACATTACTTTTCCTCTTGTGTGTTAACTATGATTCCTTACCCTGTCCTCTTTATCTGCTTGTATTTGGCACAACTCTTCCATTATTGATGCAAGGCAGCAATTCAAAGTTTAGTGATTAATTCTCATGCAGATCTTTCTTGTCTCAATAATTGATGGGAAGAGGAGCAGAGGCATTTGCAGGCAGCAGTTGTGATTCCTTCTGCCTCCTCACGTCCCTGCAGCAGCAGCCTCTGTCACCCCCTGGAAAACACCTTTGGGGGAGATGGGTGAATTCCCAGCCCTGGACCAGTGCAGGTGGGAATGATCTGCACACAAATCTCTGCTCTGCCCTCCCAAAGCTGAACCTTCACCCTGCCCTGCACACGGGCAGGTTCCTGATTTTGCATGAACTGCTCACCCCTCTGCATGGAGAGGAGGCTGCAGAGCTGCAGACAGCTGATCCTGCAGGAGCCTCACCTGCCCAAATGCCTTCCAAAAGTGCCCAAATTTAGGAAAAAGGCCAGGCAGCAAAATGCTCCTGGCCCACAGCACAAACTGTGCTTGACAGTGAGGACTGAGCTGTGCTCTGCTACTTTGCAGGGATATTTATCTGCTGGATTCACAGCCTTGACTTCTGCTTATCCCAAACTGCTCCCCCAGCACTAAAAATTCTCCATCTCCATCTTCATCCAGACCCTCCCAACCCTGCTTTTCATTATTCAGTAATTCAAATTGTTATAAACGCCAGGACAAATTTATTGCCAAATTCAATAGTTTGGTTTATTAACATCCAAATCACAAAATTTAGAATCAAATTATAACAATTTCAAACAATAAAAACAAAACAATACGAACCCCACGAACAGCAAACTTACTTGACCGAAGTTCTCCCGGGAAAAGTAGAGCCAAGGGTGACCCCAGAGACACAGGACCTGGCAGCCTTGTCTCTAGCTGGGTTCACAAACTTGCCCACCTAAAGACCCAACTTAAATACACTTAGTTTCCCCCTCGGCAACTTTCCTCCCATTGTTTCTCTAATCATCGACCATTAACTTTATTTACATTAAATCCCGAAAGGGTCCCCGGGCACATTCAAATGCTAATGTCCAGAGTTAGTCCTTGCTTTGAGTAACTGTCGTAGAGGTGTGTGATGACCGGTGTAAGTCCTCGCTGGCACGTCTTTGCTGGCACGTAGCGTTTGACCTGTTGCGAGTCCCGAAGAGTTGAGCTGCACGTAGGCAGGGGCAAGTCGTTCTCACCTTCCATTTTTGGAACCCGGAAGATCAGGGAGGTGCTTTACAGAAATTCATACAATATATATCACAGTTCCCAATCTATAATTATTTATAAAACATGAATTAAATAACCATATTTCCCACACTATTTACATCAATGGCCCCAGCCTGCAATGAAATCCCTGACAGCCCCTTAAACCCCAGGGAGAAGCTGTCTGGATCTACCCAGGCATCTCCTGGGACAAACACCAAGCCTGTCCATGGTTTTGATATGGCCTGCATTATGTGATTTTCACAGCAATTAATGTATTAAATAAAACCACAGAATGACCTCCTTTCATAATATTTAAGCTTTAAATTTCATTACATCCCAAAGAAAATACTCTGGAGCAGCAAACAGGTTATTCTGAGAAAGAAATGTCAGCAGCTTCCTTCTACTCTGCCCTGGTAACATTTTAATATCTAAGTGTTCTCTTCAAAAGTTAAATAGAATTGTAAGCTGTAAGAAGGAATAAATGTTAAAGACAGAAATCTCTATTGCCATTTATATGGTAAGTTATAAAGAGCAATGATCTTTACATGCTTGGGGGTATTTTTCCCTCAGAAGTCACTTTTTAATCTGATTTAAATCCAATTAAGTCTGAACATCTAGAATGAAGAACAAGTCTTTGAACTGATGTATAACTGATTTAACTAATCACCGCCTACTGCAGAGCTACTCAGCAAACAAACGATGAAAAATAAATGTGAAATTAGATCCAAATCGCAGACAGCCTTTATTTTGTTTTTAAAATAAATAAATCATCACCCTGCACAAAGCATGGGCCTCTCTTTTCTATCAGCCAGTCTAAGCTGCAGTAATTAGATTTAAAAAATAATGGCGAGAAATTATTTTATAGTTAAAAGACGATTACTGCCTTTTTTAAATTTATTTTTTTCCCCTCCTGTTTTTTCCAGAGAGCCCTTGTGCTCCTGGGGAAACCCTCCTCAGACAAACTGGGGACACCGCAGCCCCTGGGCAGTGCCAGCTGCTCCCACAGCTCTGTCCTGGTTCATGGAGACCCCTTTGAGAGCAGGGTGAGCACAGCTCCCCTCCCTGGGCTGGGCAGGCACAGGTTCACATTGCCCAGCTCTGGCTGTGCCCTGGCTTTGTCCCCTCTGTGCCACCCTGTTCCCAGCCCTGCTCACTGCAGGATGTTCTCCCTCCCCTGGGACCCCCTGGGGTATTTCTGCCCCAGTCCCACCCCTGGGACCTCTCAGCCCTGGCTCTGGCACCCCTCTGCACCCCCTCCCATCCCCACTGCACCCTGCCCTCACAAACTGGAAGGGCCCTCAAGTTCCCCCTCCAGCCACCCTTGTTTGTGCTTTGGGCTGAGAGCTGTCCCTGGTGTGCAGCAGGAAAAGGATTTGTTCTGTGTCCCTGCTGTGTGCAGAGCTCAGCAGCCCTGACTGTTATAGAGCTGCACCCTGGGCAGCACAGAGTCTGAAACACAGCAAAGATCCAACTCAGGGCATCACAGGTATCCCAGGCTTTGCTCTTTCTCACAAATCAGGCACCTCTGATAACCCACTGCTGTTTCAGCAGCCTGTCTGAGCCCTGGAAATCTCAGTTCCTGCCACACCTGACCTGTGAGCTGAAGTGAGACTGCATGACTGTCACTGCACTGCAGCCCAGTGCATGGCCCAGAACCCAGAACTGGGAATTCCACAGGGAACAGGAGTCACTTTCCAGCTCCCTGGCATGCAGTATCTTCCCTCAGAGCTGCTCTCTCCCCCTGTGTGGAGCCCTGTTCCAGCAGGAGCTGCCTCTGGACACTGCCAGAGCCTGCTGAGGCAGCCCTGCCGTGGATCTCAGGCTTCGTGGCTGGGGCACAGCCCCTGCAGGCAGATGAGAACAAATTCACTGTGCAGCCACAGTGCTGCTGGCACTGCTCCTTCCCCTCTCACACACATCCTCCCAGCCCCTGGGACCGCCCCACAGAGACTGCAGCTAAAACAGCCCAGGGCAGGGGCAGCTCATGGCTGAAACACCTCCCAGCTGCCCATCCCAGCTCACCCCGGCTGCAAATGCTGCTTGCAGCAGCTCACACACCCTGCAGCTGTTCAGCTGGGCAGCAGGGGCAAAGACGACAAGCCCAAAATGCCAGCTCTGAACTCATTGCCTCGTTCCTGCCATGAAATAAAGCTTTTCCTGCTCCCCTGGTGAACTGTGGAACAGATTGCAAAGTTCCTGGAGAGCACGAGTGGAAATCTCACCTGTGTGCCTTGGAGAGATGTCTGAGGTGTGCAGATCAGGGCAGAAACTCTCTCAGGCAGTTTCTTAACCCCAGCACAGTTCTGTGCATCCAGCTCGGTGCTGTGGCAGGCACTCAGCTTCTGCTGTCCTTTGTCTGGGCTCCTTCTCAAGGTTTAAGTGAAAGGATTGCTCAGCTATAGGCCATCTTCAATTTTTGCAGCACTTGTTTTGACAATCCAAATTTTACCACGGGTTAAAAGGAAAAGCTTCAATCATTTTTCAGCCACTTGAGGATTCTCCCGTTCAGTGCACAACACATAAACGTTCCAATTCCTCATCTTGTTTGCAGTCCCTTCCTAACAGCCCTTGGCACTGCAGAGGATGAAGCACAGATGATTTCTGCCACTCATGCCCCCGTGCCCAGCACTAACTGGGTCCATGCCAGGTGCCAGCCCCTCAGCTGGACGTGCAGGTGTTTCTGTTCCTCACAGAGCCCTGAGGAGCCCCCAGGGAAATGCAGGGGGTGCTGTGCACAGAGCCCAGGGCAGCTCCAGCGGGGCTCAGGGCGGGTTCCAGCCCTGCCCTCTCCATCCCAGAGCCAGCCAGGCAGGAGGAGCTGGTTCCTAACCCACCCTGGGGCACTGCCAGCTGCCCACAGGGCCCTTTGACCTGGCACCTTTGGGACATCACAGTCCAGCAGCCCAGGGCCACCAGGGAACACAGCTCTGTCCTTCCTTTAACAGTGACAGATCAGGGAACTCTTCCCCCTAAACATTTACAGCCAGAAAAATGGAAAGGAAAACACACCATCAGGAGATCTGAACTATTTCCTCTCTGCTGTGGAAAAGGGTGAATCAGTTAAAAGGTAATAAAAAGGGATGGATTTGTGGGAGAGCAAAATTAGCTATGATACATTTTAAAGCACTTCTGATATATTTATTAAAAGTCAAGATGTGCTTCAAAAGAAATCCCAGTACACTTTCAAAAACCTGCATGGCTTAAAAGAGGCACTTAAGAAATGAATCAACACTTTTTTTTTTCAGATTTGCACTGGGATTTATCAGTGTGGTACCAGCAGCAGGGCAGGTTTTGCTGCAGCATTCTAATTAGCACAGATCTGATCTAAGTTTAAGCACTCCCAATTCACAACCACAGGAAGAGGTGGGTTTATGCACAAGGGGCTTTTACAGTGTTTAGAATGGAACAGTTTTCCCCTCCCCTGCCTATGCTGCAGTCCCTGGAGGAAATTCAAAGCAAAGAAAACAGGGTGGGCATTGCTGATGGCAATGCTCCAGTGAGGTGGCATTCATCATCTTCTCCTGCATAATTAGATTTAGGTTTGTCACCATTTTAAACACAGCATAAGCACTCGATTAACTTCTTTTTCCTACTTAGGAGCCCATAAACAGAGCAAAGGAAAATAAACGGGGGAGGGAGGGGTGCTGAGGGAGAGAGGCAAGGAAGGAGGAAGATTTAAGGATTTAAGAATTTAAATTCTTAAATTTAAGAAGATTTAAGAATTTAAGAATTGCTTGGGACTGCAATTGATGAGGAAAAGAAGGAATGGAGGCTCATGCACACACAAAGACACTGCTGTTGTTCAAGGCTCAGCACATCTTCCAGAGGACAGTTCAATGGCCACTGTCCACCTTGAACAGATGAAGTCCCTTTTCTTCATCCCCAGCCCTCCTGAACTTGAATCCACTGTAATTAAAGTTTGTCACACAATATTTTACTGGCTTTGCCATGCCATTACCTGGTCAGTGAGTACATTCTATCCTAGTAACTTGTCTGTGCTCCCTTTGGCACAGGAGCAGAGCACAGGTAACTCTGCCCTCCTGAGCTACCTGTAAACCTCCCTATTTAAACACTAATGGAGAAACCAGAGGGGACAAGAGACCCTGGCCCTCATTCTGGATTAGCACCAGAAAAACCAGGTCCTTTCTTCTGTAGCAAACCCAACTTTGTTCTCTTCTCCCCAGTATTTCCCCAGTGCCTCGTTAACCTTTGCCATGGCTGCAGCAGGCAGAACAAGATTCACCCCTCACACACATCTGGGGGTGCCTGTGGGGGCTCCCCAGGCTGGGGCAGAGGGGAAGCCCTGGGGAGGCTGAGCTGGAACAGAGACTGGGCAGAGCTGGAGAGTGGAGCAGGGATTTACTGAAAGCCTTTAGGGCACACCTTGGGCAGGACAAGAGCCTTGGCCAGGGCTGCACCCAGGGTGCACACAAAATGGGCACAAAATGGTCACAAAAATGGACAAATGGTCACGAGGTCTCACATTTTTATAAGTTCTGGTCCATTTGCACATTGGTGTTTAATTGTCCAATTCCAGCTCCAGGCTGGGAGGTCCCATCCTTCCTGTTCCTCCCTCCAGCCACCCTTGTTTGTGCTTTGGGCTGAGAGCTGTGCTTGGTGTGCAGCAGGAAAAGGATTTGTTCTGTGTCCCTGCTGTGTGCAGAGCTCAGCAGCACTGACTGTGAGCTCAGAGCTGCACCCTGGGCAGCACAGAGTCTGAAACACAGCAAAGATCAAACTCAGGACATCACAGAGCATTTCTCTGGCTCCAGAGCTGCTCCACTCACCAGAGCACTGCTCCATGGAGCACTGCAGCCCCCAGGAACAGGCACTGGGATCACGCCCTGCAGCAGCTCCCAGCTGGGTCAGCAGCTGCAGCTTTGAGAGTCTGACCTGCAAAAGAGGCAGTGATCACAAACTGCATTAGACTGACACTGAAAAACCCATTGGAGTGCCCTGCCTGCCACGCTCTGGGTGCATAAACCATGGCAGGTGGGTGTCACTGACCTGTAAGAGTCTGTTATCTTCAAGGAACAACAGCTTGAGTGAAAAGCACCTTGGCAGGATGTAATGGCCTCCCTTTCCCCAGCCTGAACTGGGGAAAGCTGTTAAAAGCTACTGGAATATAAAAGGCAAAATATTTACTGCATGGTTATTTATACATGCTACACAGTCACCTTGAATTATAATACTGCTCCTGCTTTAGCTGCATTTTTAACCTCCTGGAATTTTCTTTTCTTCAAGCCAAAGGAGAACAGTATAGAAGAGAATATTTCATTGTATGCTCAGTGACTGCTAAAAATCCTGTGATTTTGAGTTCTGCTAGCATAGAACATATTCAGTATTTTGCTATTATGTATTAAAAGCATGAAAAGTAAATGGTAAAGCAACAGGGCTGTGACTGTCTCTGGCATTAGGAGAATTGTGATCTTCTGGAGTTTTTTGACAGAGACAGAAATGATAAATATCAGTGAATATTCTTCAGTGCCTCACCACTGCTCCCTCTGAGCAATTTGTTCACTGCTTCAGGATATCAGACAGCCGTGGATTTTACTGTTGTATTTAACTCATGTATTTAACTCCTCCTGGTAGCAGCCAATTTGCAATACAGCAATAGAAAGCAGCTCTTTACTTAGTAACAAGCAGTACAGTACATTATCACTGGACACTGCTGCTGTTAGAGGATGGCAAATCCACAATCAGTTCTTACCCTGTAACTCTGTGAACCATCTGCTCCCCTCAGAGCAGAGCAAGCCCTGCTGCAGCCAAGCCTTTACTGCCACTCCAACAAACAATCTGCTGTGTAATGTGTGAGACAGGGCTGTGTCAAAGGCTTTCTAATCACCCCACCGTGTGAATGAGGGGAATGGTTGGGTCAGGCAGGGATTCTGCAGAGAGGGATAAACTGTAACTCCCTGTCACACCTTGCCAGAAGAGTGTTTTGTTTACCTTTCAGAGCTTGTGATTATATTGTCTATTGTGTTATTAGGTCCTACATGGCAATTTCAGTACCATTTACCACCAGACTGGAGCAGGCTCAGGATGGGGGCTGAGAGCAGCAAGCTCCAGCCTCATCCAAAGAGCCCCTGCTCTGCTCAGCTCTGTGAGAGGTAAGAGCAGCGAGCTCCAGCCTGAGCCCAAAGAGCCCCTGCCCTGCTCAGCTCTGTGAGAGGTGAGAGCAGTGAGCTCCAGCCCAGCCCAAAGAGCCCCTGCCCTGCTCAGCTCTGTGAGAGGTGAGAGCAGTGAGCTCCAGCCTCACCCAAAGAGCCCCTGCTCTGCTCAGCTCTGCCCACAGGTGAGTGCTCAGCCCACCTGGGCCTCCATTCACACACCCAGGATTCCCCCAGGGGCCCCCAAAGGTGCCCCCTGCTCCCCACCAAACATCCAGAGACCTCAGCACCCTTTTAAGGAGCAGTTTTATTAAATATCCCCCATCTGAGAACAACCTGGGAAGAACTATGCTGGCATTGCAAAGTCTCACACACCCACTGAATGTCATAGAAACGTTCCACTGGGGATGAAGCGGGGCAGTGGGGTGGGAAAGGGGCAGTGGGGTGGGAAAGAGGAACTGCAAGCAGTTCTCAGAGCTCCAAGCCCCAGCAATCACTTTTAAGCTGCCCCCAGAGTCTCTGCTTCCCTCCTGGAGCTGGCTGCTCATTAGCAGGCAATGGGCAGTGCCGACTGGGGATCCCAGTCCTGCTCTGTTTTTCCACAGCCCTTTGCTTCTCCAATGGATCTTGTCTTTCCCAGCCCAGCCAGGACATGCCCTGCTGCTGCCTGGCTGCTCTGCCCTCCTGGGCCCTGCCCTGGCACAGCCCCACTCTCAGGGGGCACCCACAGCTCCAAGACCCAAGCTCTTGCTCTTGGACATTCTCCCAGTGGCCAGGGCCAGGTTCCTTTCCAAATAAAATCAAAAGGTGGAGGTAGTTTCCAACCTTGTGTGTCCACGTTCTAAAGACAAACAATAAAAAAAGTCTAGTTGTATTTTAGTATATTGACTCCTTGGGACTCCTTTTCTTTGCTTCCTTGGCTTAGGAGCCTTTCCTACAAATCACTCCCACATTTGGTGTCACCAGCTTCACAAATTCACCTGTCTCTGCTAAAAGCATCATCTGCTGTGTTGGTATCACCTGGCTCTCCCACCCAGGTGTTTCTCTGGCACACTCCTCTTCTAATTTAAACTGCCCAATAACATCATATTTTAAACATTAAGGAATATTAGTTTATTTGCTTGATTTCAGCTCCACTTTTCTCTCATGCAGGAAGCCAAAGGAAGGTTTATCACCCAGATAACTCAGGGATGTTCCATTACATACTTGATAATGGCTTTCCAGTTCCTGAATGTTACCAGTCCTTTGTACCTGGTGCCAGCCTGAGGCTAACAAACGTTTTATTTTTGCTATAGGCAGTACTCTCATGTCATAAAAAATGCAGAAATCTCATTCTGAAGTTCCTGCTTACTTGGCATAATGCTTTCCTTTCCTTTTGGTTCTCTCCCTTCCATTTGCAAGCTTTGGCTTAATGATTTCTTTTGCCTTGAATTCCAAATGTCACCCCACATTTATAGAAGATTTCATTAACCAGGGCAACCACAATTTCTCTGTGCAAGCTGTTCCAGTGCCTTGGTACCTCCAGAGTAAAGAATTTCTCCCCAGCATCTGACACAAACCTCTCCTCTGTTGGTTTAGAGCCCTGCCCCTCACCCTGTCCCCATCTCCCTGGGCAGTGTCACCTCCACATCAGCTTGTGCCACCAGCTGTCCCCTCCCAGCTCTGAGCCTGCCTGCCTGGGCACCTGCAGGAACAATCTGAGTTCAGCTCTGACAATCCCAAATCCCTGAGAAATGCACATTTTCAAACACACACGCTCCCCTAAACCCAGCTCTTCATTTCAGCACAGCTGGGCTGTAATTTCTGAGCACGTAGCACTGACATTTCTCACTGCTACCCTTGCACTGGATCAGCTCATCTGAAATGGATGACATCCATCTATTTGAAATGGCATTACTCACACCAGGAAAGCTCCTCTGTAAATACTATCTCAAACACTGACAATTGGCTTAGACTGAGATGGCTGCTCAGAGGTGAAAAAGCCATCTGGGAGAATTTCCTTTTTCCCCACTTGTGGAGGACACAGATGTGCACCCCATAATCCCATCCATCTTACCAGAATGCTTTAATTCAGCAAGAGAAATGGCTTTGAGCTTTCATGCTGAGCAATACTCAGACACAGGAAACCTGCAGCTTAGCTCCCCTGAACTCCACAGGCACACAGAGCTGCAGCTGTAAATTGGGATTTCCACCACCCTGCCTGTCCCAAACGCTCCCTGGTTTAGGGAGCTCCCTGGTTTAAGGAGCTGAGCACAGCTGAGGCTGTGCTAAGGATGGATGTGAGACTGCTCCAGGCTCCCCTGTCCTCCCTCAGACTGGGCTGCCAACTTGTCTGCAGACACAGCCGTGCCCTTGGAGTGCTGAATGAATTCCTGGACACTGCTGAGCCAGTCCTGAGAGCTCCAGGCAGAAAGGACAGGAACAGACCATTCCCAGGGACACTCTGGAGCCCCTCTTTCAATGCCAGGGATGCAGTTCCTTTGCTCCCTGAGACAGGAAATGCTTAGGCAAGACATCCTTAAAAAAGGGTGCCTGGAAGGCAGGTAACTGGTTTGGTCTGCCTTCCCTTGATAATAAAAACAGGATTTTGAGACTGAGGCCCAGATTATGCATTAATTCTAGCCATGGGTAATAAAACAAAGTGACATTTACATGGCAAAAATAAAGTTATGGTTTTATAGGCATAAAAACAAGTATTTCTTCTGCTCAGTCACTGTTCAGATTGCAGGGATGGGACAGCCTGAGAGACCAGCAAAACAATCAAGGAAAGTAAAGAATAAACTGTAAAGAAGGGAACAATCACTTTTTGCTGTAAGTAGAATTAAACCACTCCCAAAATCAAAAGACAATTTAGTACTGCCTGTTGACATTACTAATCAGCCCACTGGGAAAAGAACTGCTTTGCTATACATTCACTTACCCCCAGCCCTGGGAAGTTCCTCCTTAACCAGCACTGGCCAAAACACTGAGAAAAGCAGGAAATTCCTGGCACTGCTGGCATTTCTGAGACACCTGCAGGAGACACCTTCCAAACAGGTTTCTCCTGATTTCAGCTGGGAAGATGCAGAGGAATCCAGCTTGTTGTTCTGCTCTGCTTCATTCATGAAGGAGGATGGAGAGAAAGTGCTGCTCCAGCTTTAGGAGGGCGTCCTCCAGGAGCTCAGCACATCCCACCCTGAGCCCATCCCATCCCATCCCACCCTGAGCACATCCCACCCTGAGCCCATCCCATCCCACCCCACCCTGAGCCCATCCCACCCTGAGCCCATCCCATCCCATCCCACCCCACCCTGAGCCCATCCCACCCTGAGCCCATCCCACCCCATCCCATCCCATCCCATCCCACCCTGAGCACATCCCACCCTGAGCCCATCCCATCCCACCCTGAGCGCATCCCACCCTGAGCCCATCCTATCCCATCCTGATCCCATCCCACCCTGAGCCCATCCCATCCAATCCTGATCCCATCCCGATCCCATCCTGATCCCATCCCGATCCCATCCTGATCCCATCCCGATCCCATCCCAGCCCACCCTGAGCCCATCCCATCCCATCCCACCCTGAGCCCATCCCATCCTGATCCCATCCTGAGCCCATCCCATCCCATACTGAGCCCATCCCATCCCACCCTGAGCCCATCCCACCCTGAGCCCATCCCACCCTGAGCCATCCCACCCTGAGCCCATCCCACCCTGAGCCCATCCCATCCCATTATCCCATTATCCCATTATCCCATTATCCCATTGTCCCATTGTCCCATTATCCCATTATCCCATTATCCCACCATCCCACCCCTCTGCAGGCAGTTTGATCTCATGGGTTCAGTCTCAGCAGCCCAGACTCTCCAGAGGCATCCAAAGCTGTAACAGGAGAAAAAAGACAAAAACACAGCAGAAGTGCCCAGGGCTGTACAGGAGATATTTCCTTCTGACTTGGAGAAAGTGCTGGGAGCAGAATTCCAACAATTAATTCCAACAATTATTTTTGTTTGAAAACCTGCACAAGAGGTGACTTCATTTAGCAGTTCTCAAAGCTGTCTTCTACCCTGCAAATCATAAATTAAATTTGTGTGGCTGATGAGTGAACTAATCAGCCAACTGTTTAACACAAATGTGAGCAAATGGACAGAACTGTGTTCACGTTGTAAAACCACCTCTCCAGCTGCAAATGGACTTTAAAAATACAAACTGGGTTTTCTGTAACCCTTACCTTAGCAGGTAAGTTCACCATTAAAATTAGTGCTTACCTGGACACACTGTGGTGATTCTCTGATTCCAATTTCACAGACATTAAGTTAGGATTTCCTATTTTGAGTCTACAGACACAGCAGTAGCAAAAACCACACACATTCCATCACCTGGATGAATACTTTGCACAACATTCAGGTAGGAAAACAAATGTGCACACTTAATTCTGCCAAAGGGAATCCATCAAAAGCAGTTGTGTGTGAGCAGATAGATAAGGCCTGGTGCAGCAGAAGATCTCGGGATTGTAACGGAAAGACAGGAAACCTCCCCCCTCACCCTCTGAGGTGTGTAACTAACTCTGAGAACAATGTAGCCCCTCCAAACCCAGTAGTTTTCCACTAACCTCTAACCTTCCTTCCCCTCTGACGTAGTGAAGACCCCTTAGACTATACAACCCCATGTGGAAACCTAATAAATCGCCGTTTGCCGTCCACCACATTGGTGTATGCGTTGTCAATGGCCCGAGTGGCTTGAGGAGTCAAGCTGCCGTGCTAGCTCTTTGAAACCAGGTCGCCATTGCCTCATATCAAAGGCAACAAGCAGTGCAGAGAAGCTCTGGATTCCATCAAGGACATTTCCAATTGCTGCTCCAGGAAAAGCAGATTTGATCAAGCAGCAATCAATCATCTGCACTATTAGCAGACAGGACATTTAATTAATCCCAGCCCCTGGTCTCTGCTCTGTGTTTGGTGATGGGGTGAGGTGCTGCAGAACCCCCAGGCCTTTCCTCCCTGCAGGGATCCCCAGGAACACCCCCAGGCACTCCATGGATCAGGAATTGCTCTGGGGTGGGGGAGTGTGCAGGGATGGCCCCAGGAGCCATTGGACAGGAATTCCACAGGAGAGGAGCACACCCAAAGCCCAGCAGCAGCAGCAGCAGCAGCAGAACCAGAGGCTGCAGCCACAGCCCCCCCTCACCCCAGGGCCCTGGGCAGGTCAGACTGGCCCTTTGCCTTCCCTTTCCCCAGGGGGCACAGGCACAGAGCAGAGAGGAGCTGTAGCACTGCAGAGCCTGCTGCAGCTCCTTCTGTCTCAGAGAGAGCACAGACCACTCATTCCAATCAAAACACTGAAATGAAAACAAAATCTCATGTACACATTTAGGAAATAAAAAATGCAAGTGTAAGGCACTGCTGAAGCAGAGATTTGGCTCCCAGTCAGAAACCCACCCACCAGAATTCAGTGAATCCCTCATAAGGCACAGTTGAAGTAGCAGTAACAAAACTTAAATGACAGATATATGGTTTTAGGAATCTTACTTTGGGTTGTTTGTTTGCTTGTGTTTTTTTTTTTCCACTAGGCATGATTTCTGGCATCATGGATCCATCTCCTGTCAACCTCCTGATGATGATTTCATTAAAAACCCCAGAATTTGACCCTTTTAATCAGCTTTTTGATATACATCCTTTCCAGACACACCTAAACCTGTGCATGGGGGCTATCCACTGGCAGCCAGTAGCAAAAATGAATCCTGTTAGCACCTACAAGTCATTTGCAGAGTCCATGCAATACCAGCAGCTCAGTAACACCCCCGAGGTCAATGGCAGCTGAATCAGAATTATTGCTGACTTCCACCAGGAACTTCTACCAGAGAAGGGTTGGATATGAAGCATTCACACACCCCAGACTGGGTATTTTTGATTTCTTTTTATTTAATTTATACTACAATGAATTCTCCTTACCCCAATTTAGATTTCAATGAGCTCCAAAGATGTACCTCAAGAAGAAGAGGAGCTTGTTGGCAGGAACATTTTTCCACTGGCAGAATATGCTCCTCAAACAATGATGTCTTATCAGAACACTCACTTAAAATTTTACATCAAACTGTATCATGGGCCCCTTTAAAATCCCCTCATTAATGATGATTATGTAAGTCCCATTAGATGGGAGACATTCCCATATTGCTCGTAGGAGTTATGATTTAATTCTGCTAAAATCTACTCCACCATTTGTGTAATCACTCCTGACATTTTACCTTTTGTTTTGTGAAACATTATTGTCTGTCACAGGAAAAAAACAAGAAAAAAAAGAGAGACGGTTGTCATTGCAATCTGATTGAAAAAGTATTCATTAAATCTTGTGCACAGTCACACCTGAAAACTCATTGCCAGCCCTGGGGGAAGATCCATTACTGCAGACAGTTGTGATTTGGGTCTCTGAGGAGCAGAAAGGCACTGATGGATCCCACACACGTTCCTGGGAGCCAGGCCAGGGTTATCCAGCATTTCTGGCAATAATTGAACTCTGGCCTCTCCCAGAGCCCAGCACAGCTCAGAGTGGGCCGTGCCCCAGGGACCCCTGCAGAGGAATGTCTGCCTTTCCCTTGATTTAACTCAGGAGAGGAGTCTGCACACACCCAGGGACCCCTGCAGAGGAATGTCTGCCTTTACCTTGATTTAACTCAGGAGAGGGTCTGCACACACCCAGAGGCACAGCTGGGAGCTAGAGGAATGTCTGCCTTTACCTTGATTTAACTCAGGAGAGGGGTCTGCACACACCCAGAGGCACAGCTGGGAGCTAGAGGAATGTCTGCCTTTCCCTTGCTTTAACTCAGGAGAGGGGTCTGCACACACCCAGGGGCACAGCTGGGAGCTAGAGGAATGTCTGCCTTTCCCTGGCTTTAACTCAGGAGAGGGGTCTGCACACACCCAGGGGCACAGCTGGGAGCTCCCTGTCCCCAAGGACAGAGCACAGGCTCTACTCTGGACAGCCTGGGCTGGATTTGTACCACAAGGGGAGGGCACAGACATTTTACCAGAGCTGGGCTGTCCATGCTCTGTGTGTCACTCATTTACATCTTTTTGTCACCAGAAGGGTTCAGAGAAAATACTCTTCCACAGGGTAAATAAACAGAAACAGCTACAAAATTCCAATTGTGCACAGCCAGAGCTCTGAGCAAGTCTCTTAACCAGCAGCAAGTTTCCTTCCACAGATGTTAGTGGCAATCCTCCTCAAGGGAATGCTACACTACAAATATACACAATATATATAACAGACACACATTCTCCTGAGTGCAGACAGTGTCCATCCCATAAACAAAGAGGAAATTTGCCTTAAATCACTGTAAAAACATTGGTTTGATCAGCATTTTAATTTTAGTGCCCCTATCTTTATAGGGAATAGGGGATCCCACCAAAAAAGAAGTTTTAAAGTTCTTCCTTACCTTGGTCACACAGGACACAGGGAATTCAGTTTTCCTCCATAAGGTGCTCTCTGAGCTGGGGCTGGGCCTGCTGAGCCCTCTGAAGGTACCTGTGATGGGACTGGGGATCAAATTCCCTCAGGAGGAAAAGTTCATCACAGTCAGGGCAATGCTCAAAATGCAACACCAACAGCTCTGTGTCAATATTGTGACTTTGTGTGAACAATTCAAGCTGCATCCCTCTGGAGATAATGACACACAACACTGTGTAAAAGGCTCTGAAAGGGTTTTACTGAATTAATTTGCATTTGAGCTCTGGAAGAAGATTGTTCTGCAGTGGAAAAGTATGAACTTGTGTGGTCCTGTTAAATATGATCCCAGCAAGGTCCAGAAGGCCTCCAGGGAAAGGCTTCTCTGCTACAAGGTAAAAGGGAATGATTTTCAGAGCCTGCCCTGTCTTTAATCCATTCTCAGAGCTCAGAAATTCAGTGTGACAGGCTGGAGTGTAGGATTCTGCCTGAGCACAAATGACATTTCTTACCACTCTGATGCTACCTCTGGGCAAACACTTTTTCTCCTTTTTTGCAGCATCCTGAGCTCGAGCTGGAAAGGACATTGATCAGTGTTTCAGAACCTGCTAATAAAACTGAGGGAAAGCAATCTGTACACAGGAGTTTATTGAGATGCCCACAAATTTTCAATCATTCCCCTTCATATCTCAGCCCACTGGGTGTCTTAGCCAGCTGAATTACCATTGGGTTTGACAATGGGAGATACAAAATGAACTGACATCATGATTTACAAACATCCTGTGAGTATCATATAAAACACAACTCTTTCCCTTACTGTACAGTCATCAGGGCAATGCAAGTAGAGTCAATACATTATCAGCTGAAAATGATGGGGCATTTTAAGAAAATAAACTTAACTTTACCACACAAAGCTGTTAACTAAAGCAAACCTTGTTTCAAAAACTGGAATAAAGTTATCTGAGTGACCAAAAGTGATTTTACATTCTTTTCCACCGTCCCCTTATAATAGTGCTTCATTTAAAAGACAACTCATGTTTTCACTGTAGAGTCACACTTCTTTCTTATTAATCAGTTTCACATTTTCTGCATGAAACTATGAAGAAGTCACAAATGGAGACTTTCCAAACTGCAGCCACTATACTTATTTCTGCAATCTTTTCCATATATCCAGTGTCTTTAATTAAATAAACAAAAGGAAAACTCAAAAACAGTGCACAAATGAGCAGAACAAAACACAACAGCACATTAAAAATGTGACATTTAAGCTGTAGATGCATCGCCATAGAAATACATTCCTGTTCTAATGCCACAATCTTTCCAGCCTCATGGAAAATCCACATTAGCTGAGAGAATCTAAGCTCTAACCTCCATACGGGGCAAAGAGTCTTGATTTAAATCCCTGTCTAAACTTAGGTCCTCAACAACACAGCACATTTAAGTATTTTTGAATGTCATAAAATGTGGAAGGATAAAATCTGTTTCTGAGCTGTTGGTAATGGAATTTCCAAGCATTCAGGTCCCTGCCCTGCGTGTGGCTGGAACAGGGGCTCTGCTCTTTGTCACTGTGGCAGCAGTGACAGAGGATGACAGACACCATCAGCACTGCAAACACAGAAGAGGAAAAATCCTGAACTCATCAGGGATGCTACAAATGCAAGCAAATTCTAACCTACTCAACTTAAATATACTTAACTTAAACTATGCCCAACTCAAACTAGATCATCTTAAGGGTCTCTGACTGTTCTAGCACTGTACAATCCAGAGGAATTATACTCAACAGAACATAATAAAGGTGATTCCTTCTTGAATATGTGTTGGATTGGCAGTGGGATGCAGTTTTAGTTCCATTTCTCACTGCAGAGGTCTCGTTGCTGCTCTGCATGTTTGGAGAAGAAAGTGCTCATTCTGCCATTTCCTTCAGTTCATGGCATTTAATTTTACAGTTTCAGACGGACTTATTTTGATTACTTTCATTCCATCCATACCTTTGAATGCTTTAAAATGCTGGACAGCTGTGAAATAGAGGTACTATGCAATCTGACTGTACATACATACATATTTTCATAAATACAGCTAACAGGGACCTTGGAACCAAGTGTGTGACATCATGGGACAAAATCACGACGGGCTGTCTCATCTGTAAAATCTAGATCCAAAGGAAGAGGAGCTGAATTCTATCCATGTCGTCAATACACAGAGTAAAACAAAAATACAGCATCAGTGTACCCATGGAATAATTTACACATATTTGCAGTCTCTGGACAGGAAAGGTGTGTGATTTACAGCACTGCACACTGCAGCAGCTCCTGGTTCCTGTGCGCTGCTCCAGGGGGCCCTGGCCAAGGGCAGCGAGGACGGGGCAGTGCCGGGTGCCAAAGGCAGCTCCAAAGCCCCTCCTGGGGCAGGGCGTTGGGGACTGTCTGCTGTGCCCACCGCAGGGCCCACGGCCTCCCCTGGGTGCAGCTCAGCAGCTCCTCCCTGCAAGGCAGCCTGGCTCAGTTATTGCTGAGACACTCCACATCCACCGAGCAGCAGACGCTCCCGTTCTGCAGGACAGACAGACCGCGGGTCACGGGGCTGCTGCCCAGAGATGGTGCCACTGGCACAGCCACCCCCAAACACTGCCCAGCGCCCAGGGGCTGGCACTGCTCCCAGGGGAGCACAGCCTCCTCTCTGGGGAGCCAGCTCTGCCACGGGGCACTGAGCTGGCCTCAGCTCCCGCAGGGACCCCAAACTGTGTGACCCCCATGATAAAACACAGCACAGCAACAGGGGACTGCATTCTCCTCTCATGCAGGAAAGGTGATGGAGGGAATTTGGATAGGATCCACACAGGGAAGCTTTCTGCTTGTCTGAAATTAGCAGACAGCTCAGGCTCTCGGCAGATACGGAGGAAATGGGGGCAACATAAACACCACACAGCTTTGGAATTTAATCCATTGTTAAGTATCCTCTTCTAACACACTGTCATTTATAAAGCTATCTTATGTAATAAAAAATACAGCAACTACTAAAAGCCCAAATAAGCATTTTGTTTTTACTTTTCATTTTTTTAATCCATGAAAAATCTACAGAAAAGAAACCTCAAAAGAATGGCAGAAAAGCCACCTTCGATAATTTAAAGCCCTGGGGCAATAGCTTTCTCTCCCAGGGTGAGCAGAAGAACATTTTATACAACCCAAAACAACATTTTCATAATTCTGATATTAGCACAGGGGGGTCACACCTGCACAAAGCAAGCGGAACAGACTGCACTCCTGCATGAGAACCACTGGTTTAATTTTGTCTTGATGAGATCAGGGAACAGAAACTGTGACATTCCCTCCCCATTACTGCTGTGGGAGTGCCTTTATCTTGCAGCTGCAATGCCTTTTACCTGTGTACTTGCTGGTGAAACTCTTATATCAGTGTTTTTGCCTTGGCTTACCAGCCCTGTAATGCACATTTCCATGAGCATCCACACCAGGTAATGACTGAAATGTTACCCTTGACTCACACTGAGAGTGCCTGAAGGGCACTTCAAGAGAATGTCTGGAAGCTGCACTGGGATATGAACATATCTGTGCTCAGTGTTTTCAACAAGGAGAGAATTCTTTCACTTATCCTCTGCCAGACAAAAACCACACGGCTTTTCTGCAGGCCCCCAGCTCTCATTTCCTTCCCCAAGGCCTCAGTGTGAGCCCCAGGGGCAGAAAAGGACCCTGATCCCATCAGGGGCACTCCGTGCCCGCCCCACCCGCCTGCCATACCTTGCACTTGCAGGTTGTACAAGGAGATCCCACCATGGTCCACACAGCCCCGCTGCGCCTCGTGATGCCAAAGCCATCTGGACAGGTTTTCCTGATGTCATAGGTGATGTTGTCAGCCAGGCAGGGGTCACTGACACAGTGGGGACAGCACTCTCCTTCGGAGATGGCCGTGTACTCGCAGTCCAGGGGCGGGCACTCCAGAGGCCGGCAATCCACCTCTCCTTCCTGGAAATGGTGAAGCAAACGTCATTGGCCCTGTCATCCATGAACAACAAGAAACTCTGCACCCTTCGGAATGGAAAAGCTTTGTTTTGCCAAAGCTGCAGTCACTGAGCGGGTCAGACCGCAGTTGGCGCTCACACAAACACAAGTTTGAATGCCGGGTGCAGTTCCCTAAATGCAGCAGGGATCATTTGGTGACTCCTGACTAACACCAGCTCTGTCCCCATCGTACCAGGCAGCGGCAGCGCTGGCAGCCGTGGCTCCAGGTGTCCCCGCTGCGGTAGAGCCTCTGCCCGCTCTGGCCCCGGCACTGGCTGGTGGCGCGGCTGTCGCACTCGGGGCAGCACAAGAGGTCAGCGCCGGGGCTGCGGCAGTCGCAGGCCGTCCTCCGGCAGAAGATCCTCCCGTCCTGCGGGACACACGGCCCTGAGTCAGCCCGGGCACCGCACGGCGCCCCGGCGGGGCTGGCGGGGCGTGCGCGGCCCAGGGGCCCCGGGCTCCTCAGGAAATGGTCACGGCTCGGTGCTGCAGCTGCTGCACTGCTGCGGGGACACAAAGCCTCATGAGCTGCACCTTCTCATGAGCATCTCTGCAGCTCAGCAGGAGCCCTGAGAAATACACAGAGAGTTATGAAATATATATGGAAAACCTTGTTTTCTTTAGGTGAGTAATGGCATACAGGCATGTTATTACTGCCTCTTCCTTCCCACCTTCCTCACTGAATCAGTTCCACATTCTCCAAAAGCATCAGAGGTAGGAACATCAAATTGTTCTTACCAAAGGAAAACCTGACACACAGGAGAATTGCTGTTAGGGGGGTTCAAGTTTCCAGAGAGCCCCAGAGCCAGTTTGGAAAGAAATCAGACCCTGCAAAAACCAAACCTCCAAATGGTTCTCACCCTCAGGAGCACACATCAGCCTGGCACAGCCCCTGCTCCCAGGGCTGCCTGGATCTCCCAGACCTCTTTAACACAGGCAGGGAGGGGTGTCTGAACCAGAGGACAAACCAGAAAGCCCAGCCACAGCCAGACTGCACACCCAGGCTTCGCTTTTGTCATGGGAGCACAACAGCTTCCCACCCAAACTCTGCCAGCCTTGGCTCTGATGGTCTGGTAAATCCACAATAGGTCACAAAGGTGCCTGTACAAGACATGTCAGCTGTACCTATGGAACAATGTTAGTTTATAGTTTTGAGAATTTGTGATTTTCCAAACTTTATGTACATTCAGATGGACAAGAATGGTTTGAAGACATTGGGTCCAGTGAAACACTGAAACGGCCTGTGCTTCAATAGGGACATTCTGCTTCATTATAGAAATGAAGCAATGTGATTTCTATATTCCACAGTATTCTTCTTCACAAATAACTTTGAAGTTCATTAAGTAAGGTCAATGTATTTAATTTCCTTTGCACCAGATTGTGAGTTAAAATATTTTAAAGATGGTAACTGTGTGTTTCAGCCAATGCACAAAACATATCCACCTGTCCTTTGCCAGAGTAACTATGGCAAAAGAAAAGCCAGTTTCATTTCAAAACTGAAATGCTGATTTGCCTCCTGGATAAAACAAGTAAGTAGGATCATTGCAAAGTTTGAGTAAGCAGTATAAGGAGTGGTTTAGTTACATTCTGCTCTTTTCCTCACTGCAAACTGAGCTGGCTGCAAAAGATCAAGCAGGGCCAGTTCTCCATGCACTGCATGACAGGGAGAGATTTGAGAAGGGTATTGGAAGCTATCAGGGTGTATGAAAATGCATTTCAATAAACACTGAGGGAAGACTTTACATTCTGCCTGAGGTGTGACATACAAGGAGCTCTTCCTGGTTTTCCCTGTTCTAGAGACAAAAATTTGCTCTTGAAACAGGCAGCTACTGTAACAAAATTAAATGCAAATGCTAATTCACAGAGGGAGAAAGTAAAGTGAGGAAGACCCATAGTAAGAGTCATAACAACAGTGTCAGGCTCAGTTTAAACTATGGACTAGTTAATCATTCTGTATTTTCACCTACTAGTAAAAATATTCAACATAAGGAGTACAGGCAATGAGAAATGGCAAATCAAAGAGAGAGAAAGCAGTCTAAAATGTGAACACTAATAGTTATAATTCTGCAAAGGCAGACCAGATGTCTTCACATATATTAAACTGTTTATTCTATTGACTGGAAATCCTTTCATCAGCTTGCCAGTTCCCCAAGATTACCATAAAAGCTTGATATATATTCAGTCAAGTTGTAACTTCAGCTTCTGAAAGGAGGAGGTTTAGGGAGCTTGAGGCTACTTGAAGTAAAAAATACAGCAAATGACAAGAACATATTCCCTACTGAGCCCAAACCAGCAGTGAACTTTTTAGGCTGTGTTCACTCTCAAGTCTTAATTTTCCCTTCTGCCACACCACTGCCAAACAGAAAAGATGAGGCTTTCAGCTTCCTGCAGCTTCAAACCCCTCTTTCCCTTTGCTCCCCCTCAAACCCTCTCCTGCTTCTCTGGCTCCCAAGCATTGGGACATGGAGGCCAATTCCCCTGCTCCACCTGCAGCTCCTCACAGAGGCCAAATCCCAATTTTACTGGAACTCATGGATGGGCCTAGAGTGCTCTGCTGTGTCCCTGGACAGCTTTACCCACTCTGTGAACAAATCAGGGCAAAGTGACCATAAAAGAGCAACCACTTCTCAGACTGGGCTGTTCCTAAAATTCTTCTGATTCAAAGAGAGCCTTCCTCTGTTAGCTGGTGAAAATCAAGAAAGCAGAGCTAAATATTCTTCTAACTGGGTTACCATACGAAGAAGAAAAAAGGAAAAGGTAATTTTCAGGGGTGGAGGGGAACCACAACAACAAATCTCCACCCTGATCTAAATGTTAACTCTTCAAGGTACATCCACTGATACCAGAGCTGGCTTCTCCAAAGGAGCAGAGAGAGCTGCACTGCTCCAGTGGGAGACCTGCCAACACAGCCCAGGAAAAAGCTGCCTTCACCCTGCTTCACTCTGAGGAAATTGGGTGCCTGTTGCTGGGTCCTCTGACCTGGGACTCCTGCTCAGACCTTTCTTCTCCCCCAGCTAATTCAAATGTGTTCCAGGCAAAGGAAACACAGCCAGCAGGAGGTGGGCTGACCTCAGTGCTGAGAGGTGCATACTCAGAGGGAACAGAAATGAAAATCAGTGTTCAGCATCTCCAGTAATGGTGCTGGACCCTGCAGAGTGTGTGAAAGGGCAGTGCCAGACCCTCTTCAAGGCACACTCTGGCACACAGGGTGGCATGGGAGAAGCTCAGCAGGGTGAGCCACTATTCAGTTCAATTCAGTGTGTGGTTTGCAGATTAAGAAAATAAATGCCTTGCCAGAAGCACATCCCCATGGCAGCCTCAGTGTCCCCAGCACAGCTCACCTTGTGCCTCAGTGTCCCCAGCACAGCTCACCCTGTGCCTCAGTGTCCCCAGCACAGCTCACCCTGTGCCTCAGTGTCCCCAGCACAGCTCACCCTGTGCCTCAGTGTCCCCAGCACAGCTCACCTTGTGCCTCAGTGCCTGGGCTCAGGCTAATGTTTGTGCAGCAGCAGCAGCCCTGCAGCATTGGGCTCCTGGCCTGGAGCTGCAGCAGCCCCAGGCCAGCTGGATCTCACCTGGCAGGAGCACACGGAGCACCTGTCCTCCCGCAGGGTCCACACCTGCCCGTTCCGCTTGAGGCCACCTTCGTGGGGACAGTCTCCAGTGCAGGAGGGCGTGGGGGGGCAGAGGCACTCAAAGCCTCCTGCCAGGTTCACACAGGCTGAGTCATTCCAGCAGCTGTGGGTCTTTAAGGCACACTCATCGAGATCTGCAAAACAGCAGGGGGAGAAAGGCTTTGGGCACATTTCTCAGGGGTGAGTTTTATTGCAGCAGTCAGTGACTATTGCTGGTTCTGCCCTGCTGGTGGGTGAGGGTGCAGCCTCTCTGTATCTTCCACATTTACTGGGTAGACTTCAAGCACTGATGGTTTTTAGGTTGTTCTTCAGCATTTATTTTGATTCCACACAGAATTCTTAAACCATCCCCATCAGGGTGGATTGTAAATGCTGAGTCTGAGGTACCTCAGTGGAGCCAGTACCAGTGACAGCCCTGAGCCCTCAGATTAGGGTGCACACTCATTCCCAGTGACTGCAAACTGGCCAGCACAGTGACTTTCTGTCAACCAGACCACTCTCTGTTCTGGGTTTTACACCACAACAGAAGTGCATTATTCTTCATCATTTCCAGCACAAGCAACATTCCCCATGGTACAAGCAGTCAGCTGCATCCTTTTCCCATTGCTGGAAGGTCTAAGTGAATTGGAAAAAAAAGGAAATAAAAAGAACTGAGGCACCTGATATACACACACACACACACAAAAAAAAAAAAAAGTCCTAAAGCTATGCAGTATGATTTAGCAATGACACAAAGAATAGGTGACAAGAGAAAATCATTAAACACCAGAGAAAAGCGAATTACAGTATCCCATTAAATTTGCTTTTGGAGGGTAGAATATAATTATGCAATATGAATTTATCTAGGGAGTTCATGCAGTGTTCTTTTTCTTGCAATAGAAGCTATTAGATTTTTAAGCACATTGTTAAAAATTGGTGTTTCTTTAGGACAGTAACTTTGGACTTTCCATAAACAATATATTGACAAATTGTCCAGATGACATACCAGTAAACTGGTGGGTCTCTTTTGTTTCAACATGAACAGTGAAAACTGTAATCAACAATGGAAGGAAGGGTGGAAAAGAAAATCCTTCAGAAGCATGTCATGGTTTCTGTCATGGTATTTCCTGAAGAATATTAGATGAATTCAGAAATTAAAGGAAGAACCACCATACTTATCATATGAAATTACCTCATTGCTAGGGTGAGATTTTAACTGTTCAGTATTACCCACCAGCAATTTTAACTTCTCTCTAAACCAAAAAAGTCAAAAGAATTTACAACCAAGAGTTACCTAAAGTCTCATTTAGGTGGGATGTGATGTCCATGGGTTTACTTTCTGGACAAGTGCCACGAGTTCATGAGTTATCACCTCAAAATGTCCTCTCTTAAAAAGACTAAGAGTTCTCTCATTCTGCTGAAGGAAACTCTTTATAACAATGAAATCACTACATTCAGTCTGCTCTGGACAGTACAACTGCAAGAAATGTCCCCAGTGGCCTGGCAGCATGGTCCAATTGCCCATCACTCAGACTGGCCTAAAAACGGTGCATTTTGCTGTCCTGAAAGTCTTCATTGCCAGAAAAGAACGTTGTTGCTCCAGGGCACAACTCAGCCATAGCTGAGAACGTGAAATATTTGCTGCTGGTGGTGAAAAAGGTGCAGCACTAAGGGAAATTAAAACTTGTAGCTCACTGTTTAACAAGTGCCAGAGTACTGCAGGGAGTGAAAACCATGAAGACTGACATGAAGAGAACTAGGAATGAACTGGTATCAAATGAATTATATCCAAATAGCTACTGTAAAACTTAAAACGTTCTTAAAGATATCCCATTTCCCTTTCAATAGACTTGGACTGGGATTTTTTGTTGAAAACAAAGGTATAAATGAAGCATTCACTTTGCCTTTGGTGGCTTCAACCAGCATCACCAATATTGTCCTCCTACCACATGAAGAGCTCCTTGACTAGAATCTGTACAGGATGCAGTAGAATAACAGTGCAGATTAGAAGGAGCTTCCACAGTTCAGAACTAAAAGGATTGCACAGATGAATATTAAGCCATATTGCCTACAGAGTTGCATTTAATTGCTTTACTTATGACACTGATATCTAATTCTGTTTCTGTGTAATTCCACAGATTTATGGAGAGGCAGATGTTGGCAATTACAGAAACTAACATTATTCCTGTTCTCAGCAGTGCAGACCTGTTCACACAGAGCAGCTTCATCTCCTGTGTGTGTGCAGGAGGGAAGAGCCCCTGTTCATGTGCCCCTGCTGCTGTTCTCCATGCAGCACACAGAAAAAGGGGGTCCCCATTAGGAGCAGCCCAAGCTGGAAAATGGGAGATTCTCCACAAAGAATCAAGCAAAGCCTGAACATAAATTCCTAATTGCTACGCAGCTTTTTGGTTCTTTATTCAATAAGAGTTGTCATTTTTAATGGCATTTATTATTCAGAGGTTTTAGTCATTAATCAGATATAAAAGGCTTGGACACTGCACTCATTTTCAGCTGAACTTTGAACAGAACTGATTTTCTGAGAAAATCCCTTTGGCAGGTTTTCTTGTTGTCATTGATTGCATTTCCTAAAGTCAGAACAAACAGACAATGCTCCCAGTAACTTGAGGGAAAAAGTTACAAGCACAACATCTTTGTCCCTGTCACTCCTTCAGCCTTGAACCAGATTGGGGGTGGGGAAGGGAACAAATCCCAGCCCAGTGCTCCCACACTGTCAGCTCCCAGGTACAGAAATATTTCATTTTAATAAGATCAAATGGCCATATCAGTGTGAGATCAGCATGGAGATGGCCCTGCAAAGCATGGAAGAAAATACTTGTATTTAGTGTGAAATTCTTATTTAACAACCAGAATCCATGTGCCAGCTTAGGGGTTGAAAAATTAGCCCAGTTCAGTTGTCCAAAGCAATAATTTAGAGAATGTGAAAACTATTATGTGACTTTTGCATTTAGCTTATTTTTGTAGTATTCAAACCCTTGCTGAGCTCAAATTCTCCTTGTCAGGTTTCATTTGCTTTCCCACAACTGTTCTCAGAAGATGCAGGCCCAAAACTGGAACCTTTAAAGATGGGCAAGGCAAAACTGCACACAAATCTCATTTCCCATTACAACAACACAAAGTAGGAAGGAGATAAAATATTAATTTATAAATCAAGCAACACTTGAAGAACACTGGAGATAGCAAGGAGACTCCGTATTCTTTCCCTATATATAAAGGACAAGAAGAAAACATCTTCCTTTACATTCAGAGGGATTTCATGTATCCCTCTTGTACCTTTCATATCTTTCATGTATCCTGTCAACCCATGGAAATAATCTGATTTTCACACCTGAAATAGGATTTAATTCATTCTACTGTGGTTCTCTGTGGGAAAAATGACCAATTAACCCAAACAGGAGTGGCAGAGCTTTCCCTCCCCTCTCCAGACAGTTCCTGTCCAAGCAGTGAGGACACAGTGGAACCACCCGTGTTGGAGCAGGAACTTGCCTGTACTCAAAGCTTTGCACAATTTTCCATCACAGCACAGCAGCAGCAAAGGCTCTGCTGCCAAGGCACCCTGACCCACCCAGCTGAGCAGGATTTCACCCTCAGCCTCTGCAGGCAGTGCCCACACACAAATGCAGCCATCAGCACCTGGCCCTGCACATCGGAGCAGTCAGGGCACCTCTGGTGGTGAAAAAGGGACAGAACAAAGCACCCACGATGGGCTCATTGCCAGTGCACTCTCAGAGACATGGACAGCACAGCAATGTGGGCAGACAAGAAAACAGAACCAAAAGGGAAGCAAGCAATCCCCTGAGACACAATTTCCTTTTCACCCTTTTTGGCTGCAGTGAGGAGAAATTGGCCTCAGATGTGATGAGAGGTCCCACTGCACCTGAATCAGGCAGAAGACAGGCATGACTGTACACACCAACACAAGGTCATTAACTTGGTCTCACTGAAATTTAAATCAATCCCTGGCTACTGCATTCCTTAGTTTGCAAGGCTTGTCAGGTTTTAATTGTAAGGCTTTTCCACAGCACCTTAATAAATGTGTGCTAGCAAGCCCTGCAGTGTGGTGCTCTGTGTTCTCATGATGAGCTGCTGCAGAAGAAAGAGCCCTACTAAGGTGCTAATTTTAACTGTTGTGGTGCATTAAACCATCCCAGTGTATTGTTAATGTGGAAAATGTGTGCTGGGCTCCCAAACCAATGCATGTACAAGTTAACCAAACACTGCTTTAACAAATCATTTTTCACAGGCAACTTGTCATTTAATGATTTTCTGCCTTCTTTGTAAATCAAAGTTATTTGGAGTTGTCCTTGAAAAAATATCAACAAACAGATTCATTTTTAGCTAGAAAATATTTTATGATGGTACTTTTATTCTATAGAGACATAACTGTCTATTAAAGAACTATGCACAGTAAATTAGATTCTGAATAAAGAATTTACTAAAGCTTTCTGAAAATACAGACATGACTAAACACAGTTACCTTGAAGACGTGTAACTCACCTTCTGTTAGAACACAAAAATTAGAATTTACCAGATGCAAAGTAAGATAACCTTTCTTTTACAGGACAAAATCCCCTGACCCAGCTCTGATACTGGGAACTTTAAGAAATTCTACAGCAGAATAGAAGAAAGTTGCAAACCAGCAGGTTCTAGTTGGTCTTGGATACTCTGGACCACATGCAAACCTTTCTGCCCACACAGCATTTCCCTACAGCAGATAGCAAAGTCATTCTCAGGCACATGGGAAGAGTTTTGAAGGACAGGTCTTCCTTTAGTGTGACCCAGAAAGGGGAAAAACAAACAAAATCCAACCTCCTTTGCTTTTGCTTTCTAACCTAGATAAGAGACACCAATGCAGCACACCAAGGAATAAATGGAAGCTTCAGGAACAGATTTAAAGCCCATCCAGATCTGACCACAGGCATTGCTGCACCAACTTTTGTGGGGGACTGACCCCTGTGGAGTTTTCTGTCAGGAGCTCTCGATTCCTCCCTTTTTCCAGCTCTCATTTCCCCACACCAGCAACTTCAACCCTGCAGTGAGGTCCAGCTCCACTGCCTTGCAGGCTGAAATAAATGGTGAATCCTGTGGGGATTTGGTGGGAGGAGGAGCCACGGTCAGCTTCCCTAAAAACATTTGCACTGATTCTTAAAGAAAAAAACAAACTCACAACAAAACCTGGCAGGCACTGCTGCCTTGGTTGTTGTTCCTTCTGTGTGTGCAAGTCCCAGAGCAGGGACAAGAAACACAAACCATTATGGAAAACCAGAATCAGTAAATCTGCACTCCAGGGTCTGCACAGAGCTCTGCTGACTGGGAGCATCTCCCTTAGAGATGGAGATTGAAAAGTAGAATTTGTTTGGATTTTTTCATTTGTTTTTTTTTTCAGTACATAGCCATAAACACTGTATCACGACAGCTCATGGCTCTCTATGAAGTATTACTGTTTCTTTATCTCAGATTGCAGCAAAGCTTCTATGACAAAATTTAAACAAACCAACCAAACAAACAACACAGCAGCTGTAGCCTGCAGGTTTTAATTGCCAAGCAAACTTTGGTAGCAACTTTGTACAGCAATTGTCTTTTGTCTGCAAGCAGTATTCTTGATAACATATTGTGAAAGACTAGGGGCCATAAAAACACTACTGTGGGAAATCAAATTACATTCCCTTCATTTGAGCCTGCTCACCATCACTATATGAAGCTGACACCCCTGATAAAAGCTGTCTTTGGTTGATATTTTGAGCAATAAAAGAATTTTCCCAATCTTGAAGGGGCCTGGCTAAGCCACACATCCTCATCACCCAAGCTCTGGTGCAATGTCCTGAGCTTCCCTGCCCCTTCTGCTGATTTACACAATTGTCCCTCCCCAGATGACAAACCCCACTGCTTTCTCTCTGTCAGTGGAACAGAGCTTGTAGAGGCACTGAGGGGTCCCTGCCCAAACAGAGGCTGTTTTTCTTCATGTTCTGCAGGCCCTGCACAGACAGTGCCAGCAGTGACCCAGCTCCACAGCACCTGCAGAGAAGTGGAGGGAGAAGGGGTTCATCAATACCCACACAAGTGTGTCCAACAAAAGCCACTGCCTGCCTGGGCTCTGGGCAATCTGCCACAGGTGAGGGCTCCCTCTCACTGCCTCGTGATCTTCTTTAGTAGTAGTAGTAGTGGCACTAGGATTTATTGTTATTATTTTGGAGGAAAGGGTTTAATCTTATTTTACCTATGTTTTTAGCCTATTTATTGTTCTCCAAGTTTGCCCCTCAGGGAGGAAGAAAAAATGTTTCAAAACAGACTGAAAGACAATGGCTCATACCCAGCTCATGCACACAAATTCAGTATAAAATACACCAGGAAAAAATGCTGTTGCCAAGCAGATGAACCCTTTTTTCTCTGAAACAGAGTGAAAGACACTGGCTCTGACTCTGAATGCTCCACCATGCAAACAGGCTCTGCAATGTCACACATTAGCTAGAACGTGCAGGGTTCTCTCTCTGTTGTTTTACCCAATTCTTAGCTGCATTTTACAATAAACATCATGGCTTGAAATCTCTCAGTATGGGTTAGCAGAATCTTCCTATTAATTTCTAATGATTTCATTTCATGATACTGGTGAAGCAAACTGGTTTATTTCTCTTCCTCACTGGTCCCCTGCAGCAGAAGGTTCAGAGGAGCTCTTTCATTAGAATAACCCCACTAATTCCACATTCTGTTTCCAGACGAGCTCCTCAGCTCCCAAACTTGCAGCTGCTGGGCAGGTCAGACTGAGGGCAGAGTGTTTGATGGAATCTCCTTGCTCCAGTCCCCACCTGAGCACAGAAGGCCTGGGGCTTCTTTAGAGCTCCCAGCCCTTGGAGCAGAGACTGCCTGGAGCAGAGACTGAGTGCAAGGAACCCTCACCAGTGCTGGTCCAGCAGTGCTGGACAAAGCACATTTAACCTCCTTTTAATTATGTTCATTTCAACTCATTAGGAGATTCTGAGCAAACAATCAACACCAAGTAACATATTCCTCTCTCTCCAGAAGCCATGGCTGTTTTCACAGACTGGTTTTAATTGCTTTATATTTGTATTTGCCTCCCCAGTTCCTTCTCAGAACATGTGCAGCATGTTCTGCACAACCCACAACATGCAGCAGGTTGATGGGACCTGCATGAGGAGAGGAATGGACAAGGAAAACCTTCCATGGCATCTCCATGTACCCAACACATCCCTGCTCCTCGGGCTGGGGCACAGAAACACCAGAAGGGCTGGGAACACCCTGAGGAGCTCTGGAAGCCTCTCCTGGGATGCTGTGTGCTGTTTGTAGCACGGTGTAAACACAGGGAACAGGAAAATATGGGGGATGTCTTACAAACAGAGACTCAGAATGCTCAGAGTACCAGGAGGGAAAAACTTTACAAAGTGGTGTGTCATACACCCTGACACTCTTTAGTTCATTTAATGGACCATTTCCAGCTAGACATCCTAAGTCTTTTCAAACACTTCTTTTTGAGCATTTCTTCTGCACAGAACAATGCTGATGTAGATAAAAGCCAGCTCAGGGAATTAGAATCAATTCACTTCTCTTCATCATTGCTTTTCCATCTTTAGATTCTAGCCCCATATTTGCATACTTGCCTCAGGATAAAAGTCTTTCTATCCAAGTCTGTTTGGGGTTTTGCTGTAGAATTGAGTGAGATGCACATTATTTTTGTGTGTTTTGTGTGTGCAGATGCTCACCAGAATGTTCTATATGTACTTTCTTCTTGAAGTCAAGTTAAGCTGAAATAAAAGTGTACAACTCTGACCTGTGAGTGGAAACAGTGCAGGAATTCTCATCTTTTTCACAGGAGCACATGAGGACCTGCTCAGGAATTCTGTCACTTCCCACAGGCTGAGGAGACCCCTGGTGGCCCCTTTTGGCTGTGTTCCCCTGCTGCAGGTGCTGCCTGCCCTGGGTGCTCCTGGCAGCAGGACAGTTCTGGGAGGGCTCTCTGCATGTCCCTGTCAGTGCCTGGCGCTCTAAACCTGAGTGCTTGGGAGAAACTGCCAGTGTAATCTTTCCTTGGCAAGTGAGAAGTGTCAGTGATGCCCTGAGTTTGATCTTTGCTGTGTTTCAGACTCTGTGCTGCCCAGGGTGCAGCTCTGAGCTCACAGTCAGTGCTGCTGAGCTCTGCACACAGCAGGGACACAGAATAAATCCTTTTCCTGCTGCACACCAAGGACAGCTCTCAGCCCAAAAGCACAAACCAGAGTGGCTGGAGGGAGGAACAGGAAGGATGGGACCTCCCAGCCTGGAGCTGGAATTGGACAATTAAACCCCAATGTGCAAATGGACCAGAACTTACAGAAATGTCAGACTTTGTGACCATTTGTCCATTTTTGTGACCATTTTGGGTTCACCCTGGGTGCAGCCCTGGCCAGGCCCTGTCCTGCCCAAGGTGTGCCCTAAAGGCTTTCAGTAAATCCCTGCTTTATTCTCTGGCTCTGTCCAGTCTCTGTTCCAGCTCAGCCCTCCCAAAGCATCATCATCATCTCAATTTTCCTCTGCAGTCTCTGGCTCAATATCTGCCCTACCTTTGTATTAAGGGTGGTGTTTTTCATTTCTTGCCCTAATGCAGTGTAAGATGTGGCTGCTCCCACCACCATGGCACCATTTTTGGAGGTTTTCTTCACTCAAGCCCTGTTCTAAGGTCCATGCAAAGGAGATCTGGTACAAACCATCCTGTTGCCAGCTTTTACCCACTCAGTCATTTCACTGCCATTAGCAGAGAGCTGTTCATGGAACTGGCAACACTCCACCACAGTGGCTCTGCAAATGCTCAGAAATGGCCCAGTTTTGTACTGAAGAGTAAAGGCACCAGTGGGTTTTGTACAAGCTCTTGCAGGATATTAATCCTGTCCTTTAAGGACAGGTCTGTAATTTTTACGTTTAGCAGCTCCTTGCATTATTCATAAAGGTGTTTATGCCGACAAGATAAATAGGATGATTTACCTCAAAATAAAACACAATGGCTTCAGAACCCTGTGAAAAAGTACAATTAAACTAATTCCATCTTTTCTAATGCTCCATCACACTTAAGTCACTGTGTGATAACACTAAAAGGAAAACTGGTCAGTGCCATGTAACAGCCAGCAATCTACAGTCTCAATGACACAGAAGAGTTTTATTGTAAAAGTGTCTGTTCATCAAACCATGATTGCATTCTTTCTCAAGCAAAAAGTACACATTCCTTCTCTTTAGTTTCCACTGACTGGGAGACCTGTAAGCAGGGAAAGCATGTGCTAATATTTTGAGGACACAGTGGTAAACCATAAGATTTTAAATAATAAATGTGAATAAAACTCACATTCCCGAATAGCCCAACCCACACAAACAGTTTAATAGTACTGTATGGCTGTCAGGGGTGAAATGTGTGCCCACCAGCCTCTATAATTAAAGAACAGCTGTAATATGCTTTATTGCCTAATTTTGGACTATAATTACAGATTTTAAAAGTATAAAAATTTTTAATCATTTGAAACTCACATGCAAATTCAGAAAGATGATTTCACCAAGAAGAAATGGAATAAATCAATATAAGAATAATAACACTGACTAGTTGTTGTACCAGCATTTTTAAAGATTAATTCTTTAAATATATAACATCTAATTTATTGAAATTCATTTTAGTACTTTATATATTTATACCCAGCACAAGATGATGCTTTTATGACTTTAGTGCATGTCTCTCTCATACCCTTGTGCTCATCAATTTTCATGTTGAATCTGCAGCACACTTGGAGTCTGCAACCTAAAGATCCTGGATCGTTGAAAGAAATCCCACTTCACAGGACTGGAGCTGAAAGAATTTTTCTTCTCACATTTAAAGACTACTGGGTGAGGGAGGACATAAAAACCGGAATGAGCCCATTCAGTAGAAAGCCTGGCAGGGTACAGAACTATTTCATATTTAGGATTGCATCTGAGCTCTCAGTGCAAACAGGATTTCAGTGATCACTTCACAGGCCAGGGACAGACTGAACTCACAGTGAGCAGGCTGAGTTTAACCTGGGGCAGAGACTTGGGGCCCATGGTCTCTCCATCTCTCAAACCACATCCCCCTGAGCACAGCAGGGCTCCAGGGCAGTATTCAATGTATTCCAGCCCTGAACAGCAGTGCCCATGGAGCACAGGGCAGCTGGTTTGGGGATGGGAGCACACAGGGCACAGGAACCCCTGAACAGCAGTGCCCATGGAGCACAGGGCAGCTGGTTTGGGATGGGCACAGGAACACACAGGGCACAGGAACCCCCTGAACAGCAGTGCCCATGGAACACAGGGCAGCTGGTTTGGGCACAGGAACACACAGGGCACAGGAACCCCCTGAACAGCAGTGCCCGTGGAGCACAGGGCAGCTGGTTTGGGCACAGGAACACACAGGGCACAGGAACCCCCTGAACAGCAGTGCCCATGGAGCACAGGGCAGCTGGTTTGGGCATGGGCACACATAGGGCACAGGAACCCCTTGAGCAGCAGTGCCCATGGAGCACAGGGCAGCTGGTTTGGGATGGGCACAGGAACACACAGGGCACAAGAACCCCTGTGCCAGCTCCAGCCCTGGCTGCACTGATGACACTGAAATCCAGAACAGAGTTCAGCTCAGTGACCACTCACACCTTGCACCTGCTGGCAGCATCCCACAGCTCTCCAGGAATGTCCTTTCCTGCTCTTTGGGACATGATGCTGTTCCTAAACACACCAGAGCACTTTGTCAGGACTCCAAATTCAGTATTTTTCTACCTATTTAGGAACAGTGTGTGGTCTTCCTGCTGCAGTTACCCATGTAAATCAATCTGGTAGCATTCCTGCAGAGAAACTGAACTGCAGACCACTAGTAAATCATAGACTACCATGATTTAATTTATATAAAATATAATAATACACATTTCTTGGTAGAGAGATATAACGCGCAGTCAATAGGTGAGATAAATAAGGCAGAGAGAGATACAAAGAACTTCCCAAAGCTGTCCAAAGCCAAACTGTGAGAAACTTCTCAATTGTGTAATTCCAGTCCCCTGCCCTGTCATTTAGGTCACCGTTCTCTATTCCCTATAAAAATATTCTCAAGCAACCAGGTAGGAGCAAGGCCAACCTTCCCTCCCTTCATGATTCATGAACACAAGCTTTATTTTTAAAGAATGTTCAGTATCTTCATCCACAGCTGCTAATTCCGTTAAATTGTGGTACTGGAGCTGTACCTGCATCTGTTATATATAAGCAGCTATTCAGAGTGTCAGATGTGCACACCAGAATAAAGTGAAAGCCAAGATCAACAGGAGAGCTCTGCTGTGTCAATGGACTTTAATCAGTGGAGCCCTCAGCACACAGAGGTTCTTCCACACAGCCAGGATCACACAGACTTTAAAAAGGAACTTCAAAGCCTTTACTAAAGCAAACTCCTTTCACACACACAGCTGCTTTAACCCTATGAAAACACAACTGCTGTAAATTCAGAATCACTGAATTTACAGTGACTGGCAAAACCATACTAAAAACTCACTGCAGATTGCACAGTTACATTCCAGAAAATCTGCATGGCAAAATGCATTTAGTGTCTCACAAGAAGACAAATCTGTCAGTGGGAATAAATGGTACTTTCAGCAGGCAGTTTGGGCATCCTGCCTTTAAAGAGCTGCACTTCCTCTGCCAAGATCACAGAATTTAGGGATGATCACCAAAAGGGGACAGATGGGGACACAAAACAGCTGCTGGGTGCCAACAGCTGGCACACAGCCTGGCACAGGAGGAACTGGGGGTCCTGGTGTCTTAGGGTTGTTGTTTCTCTGAGATTTTTTGGGGGGTTCTTGTTTCTTAAGGTGATAAGGGTTCTTCTGAGGTTGCTGTTCTCTGGGAGTTTTTCTTGGGTTGCTGTTTTTAGGGGTAATAAGGTTTTCGGTCTTCTCTTCGCTCTGGGTGTTTCACACTGAAGCTAGAGACGACAAGTTGAGTCTAGCAGTTTGTGTTATCAAGCTGTTTATTCTTAATTATCTCTCAGTTCTTGTCTAGCTTTGCAAGGCGTCCTCAGCAAAGCAAGACACGCGGCTGGACTGGGGCGGATCAGAAAGCTACGCACTTTAAGTACGGTATCTTTGACCTAACTACTGTCTGAAACGCACTTTTTATTTACAAAATTTTGCTAATGCCTATTACTTATACTAACATGTCAGTCTTATTCTAAGCCAATCTCTAAAACTCAACTCAGCACAAAATAACGAATGGGGGAAGAGAGCAAGAACTAGGAGGACAAGGGCCACTCCCCAATTCCTCCATCTTGCTTCTTCAGCCCCATATACTAAGAATTCTAATTTCTATATTTATATTCTACAACAAACTATCCACTACTTATTCTAAATTCTCAGGATTCGTGACTCTTCCTGCATGCGAGTGTTCACTCCCATGGACAGGAATCAGAGTTAGTGTCTTCCTGGGATCCTCGTGGGTCCAACTGACCCCCCTGGACAGACCCCAGACCCCCCTGTACAGTCTTCAAATCCTCCAGGGCGGCCAGAGGAATATCCTGGACTCCAACACTGGTGGGCACCCAGGGGAACATGGAGCAGAGGATGACTCTGCTGGGAAGAAGGGGAGGGTGCCCTCAGCTCAGCCTGGGCCATCTCTGCCAGGGGGATCAGGAACAGCCTGGGCCATCTCTGCCAGGAGGATCAGGAACAGCCTGGGGCATTGATCCCAGGAGGATCAGGAACAGCCTGGGGCATTGATCCCAGGAGGATCAGGAACAGCCTGGGCCATCTCTGCCAGGAGGATCAGGAACAGCCTGGGGCATTGATCCCAGGAGGATCAGGAAAAGCCTGGGGCATTGATTCCAGGGGGATCAGGAACAGCCTGGGGCATTGATCCCAGGGGGATCAGGAACAGCCTGGGCCATCTCTCCCACCAGGAAAGGTCACAGAGCTGGGCCTGTTCAGCCTGGAGAGGAGAAGGCTCAGGGGATCCCACAGACACAAATGAACACCCCAAGGGAAGGGGCCAAGAGGAGGGAGCCAGGCTCTTCCCAGCAGTGCCCAGGGACAGGACAGGGCCCGTGGGCACACCCTGAACACAGCAGGGCCCACCTGAGCAGCAGGGAACTCCTGCAGGGTGGGGCTGCCAGGGGGGCTGGGCAGTGCCATCCTTGGAGAACTCCAAAGCCACAGGGACGTGGTCCTGGGCAGTGCCCCAGGTGGGCACTGAGCAGGGGGTGCACAGGGGCACTGCCAGAGCTCCCTGCCAGCCTCAGCCCTTCTGCCAGCCCCTGATCCTGCCTCAGAGGAATGCTCACCTCAATGGACACAGATGGATGCACAGGCTGCAGATTGCTCCACCAGAGCCACAAAAGAGTGGAACCTCTCCTGGAAGAGGGCACTGACAAACAGCACTCTGCCCCCAGCTCAGCAGCTGTCTGCAACCCAGAGCCCTGCACAAAAGGAATCCCTCAGTGCCTCTGGCTCTGGAGATAAAAGCTCCATGGATGAGCCTCAGCATCATCACCCAGGGCCAGCAGACCCCATGCACCATCTCCAGGGACAAGGATAAGCAATCCCTCACTGCATCCAGCACCTGAAATGCTGAGTTTCATCACCAAAGAGTGACAGAAACAGCCCATTATCTTACCTGGAACACCCCATGACAGAGAAGAGATGTTCCCTTCCATAAATCCTTGGGTGATTTGCCTCAGTCAGTTTTAGAAGAGCTCACACGATGAGTCCTGCCCCACTTCACTGAGGTTCTATTGCAGCCCAGCAGCCCACAGGGTTAGGAAGTTCTTTAGATTCGTTTGAGCCCTTCTATAAATGAGTATATCAAAGCAGCCCTTGTCAAAACAATTTCCCTGCTAACAGGAAGCAGCAGCTGATGTGAAAATCATCAAGAGCCCATTTCCTTCCCTGTCCCTGGGGTGGCTGAGTGTCAGTCACACTCCTTAAAATTCCCGTGTACACCATTGTGCCAAAGGGCACAGGCAGCAAATCCAAATTACAGGTGTGGATTATAACAGTGTGCACGCCCTAGAGCACCCTGAGAGTTTGATAATAATGAGAAATACTCTCAATTAGTCTTTTTAAACCTTGGACTGATTAACAGCTTCAGAAAAGCATTTTCATTCATACAGTAATAAATTCTCCCACGGAAGCAAATCCCCAAACAAGCAGTACAAAACAAGCTCTTGAAATCATGAGCAGAACAATCTAAAGCTCTCTGCATCCTTAATTAGGGATGAAAATGGTTCAGGAAGGGCTGATCAATCAAGTGCAAATGATAAAAACGCACACTTTTGGAGAATGTGTGAACACAGGTCCAGAAAAAGATGGAATCTGTGGTGGGTCTTCCACACAGCCCATGGAACTGCAGCTGCTCTCCTCAAGGGAGGATACCCAGGCACCCTGGAATAAATCTATTTATTTTCCCAGTTAAACCTTGGCTGTGCATTCCCAGTGAAACCCGGGCTGTGCATTCCCAGTGAAACCAGGGCTGTGCATTCCCAGTGAAACCAGGGCTGTGCATTCCCAGTTTAACCTGGGCTGTGCATTCCCAGTGAAACCCAGGCTGTGCATTCCCAGTTGAACCCGGGCTGTGCATTCCCAGTTGAACCCGGGCTGTGCATTCCCAGTGAAACCCGGGCTGTGCATTCCCAGTTGAACCCGGGCTGTGCATTCCCAGTGAAACCTGGGCTGTGCATTCCCAGTTGAACCCGGGCTGTGCATTCCCAGTTTAACCCGGGCTGTGCATTCCCAGTTGAACCCGGGCTGTGCATTCCCTGTTGAACCCGGGCTGTGCATTCCCTGTTGAACCCGGGCTGTGCATTCCCAGTTGAACCCAGGCTGTGCATTCCCAGTTTAACCCGGGCTGTGCATTCCCAGTTTAACCCAGACTGTGCATTCCCAGTTAAACCCGGGCTGTGCATTCCCAGTTTAACCCAGACTGTGCATTCCCAGTTAAACCCGGGCTGTGCATTCCCAGTTAAACCCGGGCTGTGTATTCCCACATTTCCCCTCAAAATCAGACTCAGCACGTTGCCAAAACTCTACAAAAGTTTCCTAACCCAACCCAAGGTGTGCAGTGACACCTTCAGAATGAAGGGGAGGATTCATCACAGCTCAGCTGTCCTGTGCATCCTCGGGAGCCAGGAGCTGACACAGACTTGAAAATACCTTGAAAATACCTTTAAATACCTTTAAATACCCACTGCTGATTGTCCTCTGTTTTCTTCAGCACCTCAAATCAGAATTCGTCCCATTATTTGTTCTGTACAATACATTTAAAATTATAAACATTTATATGTACTTCCAATCAAGCTAGAAAGATTTCCCCCCTGAAAATTCTAAATTCCAAGAGTCTGAAAACCCTTATTAAAGTGAACTTCCTATTTCACATGCACTTCTAAACCTGATTAAGGAGAGTAAAGTACGGCAGTGTCTGTAAAAGCACAATGTTGCACCCAGAGTTTCTTCTGGGTGAAAAACTCAGCCATTGCTGTTACCCTTCTCTTTAAACAGTGCAATGAATATTTCCCAATAAATAAGAAGTTCCTTTTTCCTCAGCATAAAATGTGCCTTGTGAAAGCATCTTTCAGTGTTAATTACAGATTGAATTTCTAACCTCACTAGACCATTAGTTGGGACTTTGATCAGAGCCCAGTTTCCCCAGCCTGGGTGCTGCTGCAGACATCAATAATTCTAATTAAACCAACCCTGAGATAGGACTACATCATTTCTCTAAGCAATTAAAAATGTGCAACTCAAAGACATAGAACATTTTAAAAGGAAAGCCAGTGGACTCAATAATAATAATAATAACAATAATAATAATATTGATGTCCTTATTATACATTGCAGTTCTATATTGTCCTTCATCCTGTGATCTCAAACTAGTTCTTAAAAGCACAACACTTGGTTACAAAAAGAAAAATGTAAAAAGCCTCTGTTTATGTGATTATCTGAAAGGGGTTTAATTATTCCTGATGAAGATACAGTCACTGCTTGCTGCACAAGTACGACCTCCCCTCACTAAAACCACACATTTATCCAAATTGGTTTTGTGCCCTTCAGTTCATTAAATTAACGAGGTTTCATTATACCTAAGTGGAATTCAACTGTTTTCATTGGCATTTCCAAAGGAGGAGCTCCTCATAGTAGTTGGGTTTCCAGTTTGAAGACTACAATATCATTTACTCTCCTCAAATGCACCAACCTACAGAAGAAGTGTCCTCAAAAATGCATCTGCACAGGCTGCACATGGATTTTACTGCACCAGGAGCATCCCCTTGAGCTCTGTAGGGTCTCAGACAGCTGCAGGGTCTCAGTGCTCGTGCCTGGGGTGCCTGAAGGACTTGGGGAACCTGTCCAGATGAGGAAATTTGGGATTAGAAGCAGCAGCTGCTTGGGGTTTCACACTGGTGCTACCACTGCCCCTGGATGTGACCTTCAGAAATCTCCCCGCGTTCCTGCTCACCTGCAAGCAAATATTTCTGATACTACAAAACCCTTTAGTAGCACTTTGTACACACCTCAGGCAGTGTGCAGACAAAGGAATGAATGTACAAAATGCTGTCACTTTACACAGATTTCATATCTGATATGAGGATATGCACAGTCTGTATTTCACAGCTTCAGTTCCAGTGAAGTGAGGTTGATTCGTAGCACAGTGGATATCACAACATGAAAAAACCAAACCAAACAAACACAAACAAACAAAACCCCAAACAAACAAACAGAGTGGGCATCTCCTGAAAGAAGCTGTTCTGTGCACATTCATGCACTTAGGAGCCAGACTAACTCTGAAGGGTTAAACCCAGAGCAGAGCCCTTCCACTGTCCCTGGGGATTCCTCTCCTCACTGCCCTGGGTGTGCAGCTCTCTCCAGAGCCTGGGCTCTCATCCTGCCCCTCGGAGCCAGAGCAGGGCTGGCTGAGGGGAGCTGCCCCAGGCAGTGCCACAGCTGTGACCCTGCCACCCCCAGGGACAGGGCAGGGGGGCTGAGCCACCAACACCAGGGACGTGACCCAGGGAAGGGCTGCAGGGGAAGCTGCTCCACAGGGAAATGTGGCCTCAGCTGACAAATAAACACAGGCAGGGGAAATTACTGTAGCGCCACACGAGATCACCAACAGGGCCAACCCAGCACAGACAATTCTCTGTGCAATCTCTTTTGTCCTCTGTAAAAAAGATGAGAAATTTCAGACTTCATATTAACAGTCTTGAAAACGTGATTGAAAATAAATCCAATACCACAATATTGATTTGATAATACTATTGATAATTCTCCTAATTTTTTAGTTCTGCTCCATAGTTCCAACACATGACTAAAGTGAGGGAGAGCAGAGGGCATTCCTGTTCTGGCTCTACAGAGGACCCACTCTGAAGCTGCTGAGAAACAAAGATCCAAGTTTTTCCTTCAAACTTGAAACAGTTTTTATCATTTCCAAGAAAACTGAATAGACTTTCACATGAAATTAATCACTTGGATGCTCAGAACATTAATTATTGTCCTCATTATTCACCACCTTCATATTTGTCCACACTCCCCTTTTTAGCAAAACACAATGCTGTTTTTCTTCTCACTTTTAAAAATCCCCTCTGGTTCTACAGCTCAAAAAATTCTGTTTCTTGAACAGCATAATGCTGTTACTTTATCTCTTTCTCTGCTTCTGCACAGCTTATCTCTAGAGCTTGTGGTCTCCATGGATTTATAATTGCTCACCATTTACTATATGGATAGTTAGAGTAAATTTACTGATGTACATGAGCAGGAGGACAGAAAAACAGTTGTCTTCAACAGCTTATTGAAAATACATCTGAAGAATGTCAGAAAATAACTGATCTCTATTCTGAAGCACTGGTTGTCAAATGCTGTTTCTGCTTACATTTAATAAATTGATAAAACATATCACCTTTTGAAAATGTATTTCTTAATTATTTTCAGCTTTCATATTTTCTTTTTTTACTATTGCTTCTTAACACAGCACGCAGTCTTTGTGCAGACACAAAGGATTTTAATTAATTCTGGTTTCTTAGGATAATTTGGGCTGTTGCTCCTTGTTCCAGTTTCTCCAATTTCTGCTGTAATTTGGTGGCTCAACACCAACACATGCACCACTCCTGCTGTCAAGCCATGAAAAGCCACCAGGAGAAGAAAGAAATAATTCACCAACAGCAACACCGAGGATGAAATTTCAATATTCCCACCCCTGAAGAATTTCTGGAAGTGTTTTCAGGTTCACACGACAAATTACTTCCAAACACACCAAACCCCAGCTTTTGACAGGCAAACATTTTCTCCGAAAGCAAATTCCAACTTCTGAGATGCACCCAGCACTCGCCACCCCCCAGCATGGCACAGGCCCTGCCATAAAATACATTTCACAGAGAGAGAAAAATGAGCCTGGGGGAGGGGGGAAGCACCTCCAGGCACTGAAGTGAGTGGCACAGGCAGGACTGAAATCTGTATTCCAGATTTATCTCCTGCCAGCAGACATTAAATTACACCACTGCAGCAACACTGGGTACAGGTGACAGTTTGGATCATGCTTAATAATTAATATATGACTTGGAACTCTATTAAACAGCCTGAACAGAATTTGTTATCCAGAAAAGGCTGGGCAATTTCATGGATAGAAGAGAGAGCACCTTTCATTCCTGCTACTTGTACTAAATTAAATGCCTTGTCTTTTCTAAATAGAAGTAACTTCCTATTTGCATTATAATTACACTATGAAGCTTTCTGTGGATAATGAAGTGAGTTTAGGGAGCAGCATTTTGCCCCTTTAATCTCTTGAGAAGCAAAGAGATGGAAGCAAGGTGGCCAGAAAGAGAAAAGAGAAAATGAGAGCGAATGGTGAGGTTACACAAAGCACGTGTGAAATGATGATAACAGCCCAGACAGCCCCAAAGAGCTGATAAAGACATATTTCCATGTATTGATACCTCTAATAAATAACACATTTCAACTCTGAGATGAGCCTACTTGTACAACTTTCTTTGCAGACTGTTCCATGCCTCAGTGCCTCAGCTCCAGCAGCCACGAGCCACTCCATCCTCACAGAAAGGAGGGGACTTGGAGGGAACCAGGGACATCCTTGGGCCCTTTCCCCAGCCCACTGGGTTTGGTAACTTTTTAAAAATGAGCCAAAAGCAAAAAGGAAAGCGTTCTGGTGCTGGAGTGCTGCTGCTGTCTGTTCCTGCAAACTTACTGATTAAAAAAAAAAACAACAAAACCCGAGAACTGGGGAAGGTAATTTGTTTAAACATTTGTCTTGGAGCTCATCTCCTGTTTTTCTCAAAGACACCCAAAGGGAGGCACAACTTTGGTCAGTAAGACTGGTGCAACTTTGGAGGGCACTGCCAGTGCCAGGAAATCTGGAATTTCATTCTGGAAGAAAGGAAAAGCCTTGTCTAATAGAAATGGAATGAAGAGTAATGACATCATGGGCTTTGTGATTCTGCTGGAGAGCCTAGCAATAATAAGTATTTCTACCAAAAGTTGGGAAATGATCAGTGAGAAATTACTGGGGAGGATGAAGACCATGTTAATCAAACAGAGGATGAGAGGATAAGGAAGATTAGCTTTGTTGAGAAAGGCAAAAGCTATCTAGAATTTATCAACAGAAGCATTTGTAACAACAACATAAACTATTAATGCCATGAAACAAGCCACAGTGATGCTTATCTCAATACAAATCCCTTCCAGTTCTGCTCAAGAATTAAAAAACAAAAGGCAGGAAGTGAAGAGAGGCACCAGGACATACAATAATCTATTTTATGAAATGCAGTGTTCCTCACTTACTTTGCCTGGCACATTCAAAGCCAAGAGGAGACATTATTCCTTTATGTAAACTCATTAGGACAAGTCATAAAAAGAGTTTTATTTATTTAAGAGGAAGAATGACAAGTGGCAGAACACCAATACAAGGAGTATTCACTGCCAGCAGTAAGTCTTGAATGGAAATCAGGGGAAGACTCCTGGCCATAGGAAAGCAATGTCTGAAATATCAGTGCAAATGAGGAGGAAGATGGAAACTTGTTATTTTTAAAGAAAGAGCTATTTTTAGGACAGACCTGACAAATCCATAAGGAGGGCTGTGTGACCCAGTCTCCCATGGTGAGTGGGAACTGGATTAGATCATCTGAATGCTCTTATGCAGCTATGAAGTGCTAGAGGCTTTATTATTTTAGCAGTAATATACAGTTAATATAGTTATATAGTTAATATACAATAAACACTAAAGGAGACAGTGCTGTTTATTCCTCCTGGTATCAGACACCACATGGCAAACCCTGAGCCCTCTTCCCTTTCCCTGCCTGATTTCCATGTCATTTTATTCTCTGTTCCCAAACCCTCCCCCCATCATGTGCCAAGAGCCCTTTCCTCTTCCCAGAGCAGCCAAAAGCCCTCTGAGCACAAACAGGGGCTGCCCTCAGACAGCAGGGCTGAGGAGAGGAAAACTGAGCAGGATTCAAACACACACTGCTCACCAATGTTTGCTGCAAATGCAGCTTCTCCTGCAGGGCTGCTGGGACCCAGCCAGGTCTGGCCAGACACAAACCTCATCTACTCCTTCCCTGAGACCCACCAGATCCTAAGAGCTCATTTAAAAACAGGACAATTTCCTGTTCAAATGGGCAATTAAGAAGAGAAATGAAGATTGAGATTAGCAGTGGCAGAAGATCTCTAAACTTTATATTACACAATTAACATTTTAAATAGAGTGGGTCAAAACAACCAGGCTTTTTAGTTGTTAGCAACACTGGGAAGTGAAACAACCATGCTTCAAGTCAAATAATGCCTCATTTATTTTTTAGCATTATTTTAATGTTTCCAGGGGTTTGTAAAAGCTGTTTCATATTGAAAATGGGAAACATTTGCAGAGGTTTCCAAGGCTGCTCCCAAGCAGACACAAAATCCCCCCGGGCTCTGCATCTGAACCAGGCACACAGGCAATGCTGGTGTGTCAGTGCCTCTCCTGTGTGTGCAGGGAGATTTATTCTCCTGGGAACAGCCCATGGAATCAGCAGGGCCTCTGAGGCTGGAATGAAGGGAAGTGCAGGCTCAGGGTTACAAATGAGCATCTCCCAGTGCCCATGGAGAGGGCTGCTGAGCAGCAGGGTCACACAGGAATAGTCTGATTTATTGAGCAGAGAGGGGTAAATAATGCAGGCCAATTTCCAAGGAATCAGCAGAGGTGAGATGGAGCTGAGTCATTCTGCTCAGGCTGCTCTACCTTGAACATTTTGGCTGGCCCAGCTCCTCTCCCTGAGCATCCCTGCTGGAGAACTGAGCAGCAGAGCAGGACCTGGAGCAGATCAAAGCCTGGCAGTGCTGCCCTGCCAGAGTGAAATCAAAGCCATCCCCAGCTGGCAGGAAAGGACAAAGGACTCTGTGTCCTCTGCTGATGCTCACACACCTGAGAGGGTCTCACCCTCTGCACCACGTCCCCAAGGAGCAGGTAACAAGATAATGGCAAAGGAGCAGCTGAAGAGCAGGAGGAGAGGAGAGCAGAAATGATGAGAGGTCCAGAAAACATGGATTCATGGGGGGAGATAATATACAGGTGAATATAAACTGAGGGTCCAAAAACAGGGCTTGATTGGGAAGAGATCTGAAGGAGGATGCTGAATTACAGCAAAACAGATTTAGGATATGAAGTCTCAGGTTCCTGTTCTGTCAATGGCTTCAGCAAACTCAGGGAGTGAGAAGATCCCAGGAGTGAGTGACACAGCAGTGCCAGCACTGCAGGGCCTGGGCTCTGCCCACCCTGAACCTTTGGGACACTCTGCACCAACACAGGGGCTTTCTCCTGGGAAGATGGAAATCCAGCCAGCCACAACCTGCAGGGCCACAAAAATGAGATGTCCCTGTCCTTGTGGTTCCCACCAAGGTTTATTCATTCACCAGAGCAAGCTGGAGCTGGAGGGGTGAACAACAGCTTCATCCTGAGCCCAGAAATTCAGACTCATCCATGTCTGGGAAGGAGCCAACTACAATCCTTAAGTGTTAGGCAATTTTCTTAAAAACAGACAAACTACAGCCTTATAATATATCCCAATATTTATAGAGCTTGATGCTCACAGTGTCAGATAAGTGACTCACATTCCGAATCAAATGTTCCTTTCAAAATGTTTTCTCAGTACATATTACCACTTAATGTTCCTTTCATTAATTGCATCTTTTGGATTAATTTTCCTTGGCTAGAATCACACTGAGCTGTACTTGACATCATTATTACACAACTGAAATCCACATGACTGCTCACAGTGGAGGACAACTCATGGGGTAGAGACTGACAAAGCCTCTTATCCCTCTGTCAGATAAATTGGGTTTTTACAAAATCCCTTTTCCCCACATTTAATAGCTCCAGGTTTTCAGCCTGTTCCAGTACAACTGAAAGTATAAATGAAAAGCTTATGAAAACCAGAAAGCCTCGAGGTCCTCTCAGGTTCATAAAATTTTTCATTTTTACCTTATGCTTCTGATGTGGTCATCCCTAGGAATCATTTTTAAATTCCTATTCAAAAGTAAGATTCTAATAGTGAAAAGAAAAACATTTATGGAGCTGGTTAGGTTGGACCCTTTTCTTCATGACTCTAAAAAAGCTGTCTTTCCTTTGGTGAAAGCACAAATTGGTTGTTGCACATACAGGCAGTTATTTTTAGCTTTGACACAAAATCCTTCCCTCATTTTACATCTCAGTTTGGCTTAGAAAATATGTCACTGCCCTTTAAGTCTGGCACTTAATACACAGCAGTGTAAAGAGGAGGGGGACACGAAATCCAGAGATGTGAATATATTGTGTATGAGTTTCTTTAACTAGACTGAATTCAGCATTCATGAAAAATCCCATTAAATGCAGTGAGGTGACACCAGTTCCATTTCCCCACAAGTTAACAGAGCACCAATGTCAGCTGTGTCACATTTCTCACTTTGGGAGTTCCTCCTCCCTGGAAGAATTTCCTCCAAAGGAGCTATTTCAATTTATTGTCACAGTGAACCAGCTCACTGCTGGAGCCATTCAGCAAATGGACTAAGTGACCAATTTAATTCTGTGGATTGCAGCAGGAAGATATAATAATGGCTTTAACACAGCAGTTAATTTATTTAACACACAGAAAGGAAACTTTCAGCACAACCAGGACAACCTACAGCTTTAGCACAGAAATGTCTCTTTTTACAGTGGCTGGACAGGGAGCAGCGGACTGCCTCCTTCTGTCAGGTTGTATTTAATTCTTTTCACATTTCCAAACTCTACATACCATGGAGAGGATCTGCAGAAATCCCCACAGCCAATTCAGTGAGACAGACATTGGATACAGAGAAATTCTGCTCAGTATTGATCAGATTGTGCATCCTCAGTGACCCCCCACCATCCACCCACACAGGCAACCTTCCTTCCTCTCACCCAGGGATGTCCACACCTAACAAAACCTGCTGAGAAAAGGGAAGGGACTGAACAACCCCAAATCCAATCTCTTCCAAAGAAACCTGTGACTCCTGAGTGAAGTCCTGTCCAAGGGAGGCTCAGAGCAGCCAGGCATTGTCACCCTGCATGTCCCTGCCCTGCACAGGGTCCCTGGCACTGCTGAGGAGCTGTCACTGCTGCCAGCACACACCTCACACTGCCCCAGCTGGGACCCCACCAGAGCTGAGATTGTTCTGGGAAAGGACAAGATTGCAGAGGGGAAATGGAAGAAAACTTCTGAGGGGTGAATGAAATCTCTGCTTCCTCCACACGGTTCATGGAAAGAATTGAAAAACTCTGTGCTGGATATTCCCAGGGTGAAAACTCAAACAATTTAAGGAGAGGACAGATGGGCTTTGCTAGAAAACTCAAGTCCCTTCCCTAGAAACAGCTTCCATTAACTTTGGAGTTCACAACCTGCCAGGGTTGTTATGGACACAAAACAAAAACCTCTTGAAACACACAGGGAATTTCCCTGGTTTTTAATTCATTTTGGGAGGACTGAGGGGCTTTCCAGAGCTGCTCCTGATCACAGGGTGAGTGCCTTTCCAGTTCTCCCAGCTCCAGGAGCACCTCTGCCCACAGCTGACAGGAGGATGATGTTGGTGGGGCTGCCAGGACCTGTCCAAGGTCCTGCTGGGCTGTGCTGGGCAGAGCAGAGGTGCCACTGCTGCCAGGGGTGCAGGGAGAGGAGCAGTGCTGAGCTCCCCTCACACCCCCACAGGCCTGCCCAGCCTGGAGCCCCCCACATTTCAAACCCTGGAATGAGCCCAGGAGCTGGGAGGCTCCAGAAGTGGCACAGAAACACGGCCAGCTGTGCCAGGGACACAGGGATGCCACTCCCTGTGACCAGACACTCCTGCAGCTGAGCAATTCCTCTGCTGGCACTGCTGGAGAGGGCAGAACCCAATTCAGAGCCCAGGCTGGGACAGGACACAGGTTCAGCTGGGCCCTGGATGGCCACAAGGGTTCAGGGCTCTCATTTCATGTCTCACTCACAAGATAAATGAGCACCACTCCAGAGACTGGATTGGCACCAAACAGAAAATGTCTCTCCAGAAAAAATCAACTAAGAAAGGGAATTTCACCCTCTCACATACCAACTTTACCATTCACTTGTCTCTGAAATGACTGATCTGCTTAGCAGATACCACCTGCTGAAAGAAATAATTCAGGTGTTGCACATCTCAAGTGGTAGAAACTCCAGCTATTGAACTGCCTGAATTGCTAAATCAGAAATGCCTTTTGAAAAGCAAGAAAATGATTGATGTATTTAGGGAGAACTCTATTTCTGCAAATGTAAAGGACGGAACATTTTTATCAAACCATTATAAAAAGTTGTAAAATAACCTTGACACAGTTCCTGAAGGTTGGGTGTGACCACTATTTTAAAGTTGCTTCAATCACAATGGAACCAGCAAAGGAAATATTCAACCAGAACCACACGAGTTCCCTCTTGTGCTTCACACCTACCCTGCATTAGGCACTGCATTATTTTTACATCTTGCACATTCTGGCCCTGGGGACCACAGGCACAAACAAAAGCCCAGCAAAAGCCACAGGAGTGTTCAGAGTGAGCTGTGAGCACTGAGCCTGGGGCAGGCCTTAGTGCCACCCTTCCCAGGACACAGACTCACAGGTGTCCCCCACACCCAGCAGGTATTGCTGCACTGATTTTACCTGTTCATCTTTAATACCAGCAGGACTGTTGGGTGATCCAGAAAAGGTCTGCTGTGAGGGGAAGCCTTTGGTGCATTAGGTACTTGCTGCAGAACAGTGACACAGCACTAGGAAAGGAACCACAGACCATAAAAATGTTCACTTGGCACAGAAACAGCCTGGGAGGGGAGAGAAAGTGTCCAAGGTTCCCTCTCAGCAAATCTGCCCTTTCCATCTCTTCTCTGTCGTACACAGAGCTCAGCCCTCACCATAAACTCGTTTCCTTGGCTGCACACACTGCACAGTTCAGCAGCTCTGCCCAGAGTCACCTCCTCTGATGGGGGGGTACTGCACAATCCATGAAATCCCCCTGGAGCAGGCTGCTGGAACCAGGGGTGTCACTCTGCACAAACAGGGACTGAGGGGCTGAAACCCAGCAGGGCTGGGGCTGTCACAGAGGCTGTGGCATTCAGGAGGGGCTGGCACGCCCTGCAGCAAGGGCTGCACTCACATTTGCACCCTGACTCCTCACAGCAAAGGGACTGCATTAGTTCTCCTCGTTGGACATCAGCCACAGGCCACACAAGGCACCTGAGCAAGGATTGATCCCATTTTATTCACCTTCCAAGGGTCACAGGAGTGAGGACTGATCCCTCCTCCAGATGTCAGCCCAGGGACAGCAAGGGGCTGATGCTGCTGTGGTGATTAATTCTGAGCAGTGTGGGGGAGATCCTGCCCAGGAGTCCCACAGCTCTGTGCTCTCCCTGCTCCTGCCCCTTCCAGCTTCAGGCTGTGCTCACAGGGCTCACACAGAGGGCAATGCTTGAAGCATTCTGGTACCAGGAGTTTTTGCAGGGGGGAAAAAGAAAGTCTTACATGAAAAAAGAAAAAAAAATGCAGGAAAACTGACTTCTTGTCAGAATTGAGCACACAATCAGTTGCACAACATCAGCATCCTTTTCTCCTGGGGTTTTCTCCAGTCCCTTCCCTTGCTGGAGTATTTCTCAAAAGGAAATTGGTTTCTTATGCTGGTTTTGATGATTGAGGCACATTTTCTCCACTGCACCTTGATTCACCTCTCTGAGACCACTCATGAAATATTTCAGCATTCACTGTTTGAACTTCAGCAAAAACAAGGCTCCACACAGTAAAACTCTCAGAGCTGTGCACATTTTCTGAAGAGACTGAACTGTCTGCTCAGTTTGAACAGGATCTTACTCCTGGATCAGCCAGTGAGATTAAGGAGTTAAAATGGCACATTCATCACTGGCAAATCCATCACACGGATTGTTCCACACAAAAACCCCACTCCAGGTGCTCTTTTATTTCACTACAGCCATTTCTTATTCATTTCACCTCATTCAAGCTGCACCAGATCCTGAGGCTCCCATTCAAGTGAAATTCCCAGGGAAGCCAAGAGGATTCCTGTGTTAAAAAATTTAAGCACCTCTCTCTGCCTGCCTGAGTTTTATTGAGCCTGGAGTTTTATTTCTAGGTTATCATCAGCAAATTTAAATATTCATGGTTGATTTTCCAGTCCAGAGCTGGCTATTAATAAGACAAGGTAAGGTGGCAAAGAGCTTATTAAACTCAGTAATGTTCCCTAAATAATGCCTGGAGCTGCAGAGCTTGATGTAGTTTTTATTCAGATTTTAGCTGGTCTACTGCCTAATTCTGGTACTTCTCTGTAGAATTACTGTTTTCCACTGATACAGGCATCTGCCTGGAAAAAAGTTTAAAAAAAGAAAAGGGGTTGCACTGTTCTGGCAAAATAAGCTGTAAATGAGCATTACTGCACTGCACTCAACAGCAGACTGGCTGGGATTTTTTAATCACAGGAAAATGAGATGTCATTTGTACTTCATTCACCATGAAGTTGGTATTTTAAAGCAACTGTCTTTTCTGTACAGCTCACATCACAAGCAAAGCTTCACATGTGGAAATTTCTTAGTTGCAACATGGAAATTTCATTAACACGTGAATATTTCTATTTGCTCAAACACAAATATTAGCCCAGAATTTTGGATGTTTTGTAGTCTTTAAATAGATTCAGATGTGATTCTGCCACTTGAAACAAATTCAAACCCCACTGCCTGAGCCCTCAGAGCCCACGAGGAGCCTGCAGCAGATGTGGCTGCACACAGAATGTGTGGAGGATGCTCCAGGTGCTGGACTGGACAGAGGCTGAATCAGGCACTGGGAACTCTGTGAAAGGACTGGAGCACCACAGCCCCCAGCAGAGCCCCAAAATGCCTCAGCCTGGGCAGGGCTGTGTGCACAGTTGGGCCAGGCAAGGTCTCAGTGCAGGGAGCTCAGCAGGAGCACAGGGCTTTTGTGCTCAGAGTCAGAGTTTGCTGCTCTCACTACACACCAGGATCCTACTGTGCCCCTGGATGGGAACTGTGGAGGAGCAAACCCCCAGCCCTGTGAGCCCAAACACCCAGAGAGAGCAGGAGCCAGCACAGCTCCCCTCCCCAGGGCCTGCCAGGGGCTCCCACAGGGCACACACAGGCCCTGGCAGTTTGTGCCAGCCTGGCCAGGACAGCCTGCCCTGCTCACAGCAGGCTCTGCTCTCCCTGGGCAGCCAGGGCAGCTCTGCCAGCCCTCCTCACTGACCTGGGGCTGTGCAGGGCCGTGCTCACACTGCCCCTGCTCTCTGCGGGGCTGTGCTCACACTGTGCTCACACTGCCCCTGCTCTCTGCAGGGCTGTGCTCACACTGTGCTCACACTGCCCCTGCTCTCTGCAGGGCTGTGCTCACACTGTGCTCACACTGCCCCTGCTCTCTGCAGCTGCTGCTGGTCAGGGACATTCTGCCTTTCTAAAATACATTATCTATATATTATATACACTATATTATTGTATATTATACACATATAGAGATATTATAATATATATATTTATGTATATATTTATATATCTATAAACACAATATCCCAGTGTCACTGATGGGCTTGGCCTTGGCCACTGCTGGGTCTGTCTTGGACAGGCAAAATCTCTTCTGGCACCTTCTCCACAGAAGCCTCCCTGCTCTCCCTCCCCCTGCCAAAAGTTTGCCACACAAATCATACAAAGTCATACAAATAATAAATCATTTTGATGAGTAAAAAACAGTTCAAATGCTAGAACTATTTTTTACTCATCAAGGTATCGTATTGTGTAAAAGATTAATACAAATTATATCCCTTAAATTAGAAACACAGAAAAAGAAACAGACACAAAGACATGCACATAGGAAATCAGCTACACAGGAAGGTAAAAATATTACATAAAAACCAACAAACCACCAGCACAAACCACTACCCCAAACCTGGGGTCTGTTCAGTGGTTTTTCCTGCCTTTTAAAATCCAACTATTCCACATTTATGTATATCTGAGGCTGCCTCAAACCCCTCTGTTGCTCCCTGCTCCCCCCCAGGATGATCATTTGTGCAGACAGACACTGGCAATGATCCAGCCCTGCCCAGAGTGCTCAGATGCATTTCTCAGAGCCCTGCACAGGACTGCAGCACTGCAGGCAGTGCCCAAGGAGTGCCCACAATTCCCAGGCACTCAAGCCTCTGTTTGCTCCTCCCTCTGATATCAGAGGCTGTCCTCTTCATCTCATCCTCACTGCAGCAGCAGCAGGAGTGACAAACACTGCACAGACAGAGAATAACTGGGAACTGTCCACACAATCAGCATTAAACTCCTCTGACCTGGGGGTCAGCCACAGACACAAAAAGCAGCTCAGTGAACGATCTGTGCACTGTTTCTCTCTTTTAAAGGCTGCACAAAGATGGGATGGATGGAAAATTGGGGCCCTGGAGTTCCTGCTGCCAGCAGCTCTCCCAGAGTGCTCTGTCTGTGCTCCTCCCTGCACACCAAAAGGGCTCTCAGAGACTTGAACAGGGAGCCCTGCCAGGGATGCCCCTGGGCTCAATCCCACCGGGGCACACACAGTCACAGATGCCATCTCCAGCTCAGCCACTGTGCTGGGATTGTGCAGCAATGGCACTAAAAACTCCCACAGCAAAGGTTTCCAACACAACCATCACAACTGTGCTAAATACAATGGAATGGGAATGACCACAGAGATCATAGATTTCAGCTCTGGCCACAAAACACAAAGTGAACCAAAAAAAGTGATTTGAGGATAAAATCAGATCCTAAATACTACAAAAATCCAGTTAGAAGCATCCAACAGATACTTAAAGAAACAGCATGATAGAGAATGGATGGAGAAAGGAATGACTGGACAGTATCTGTGAATATCAATTTGCAGTTCACCTTCAAAAAGGAAAGAGAGCCCCACAACTTATGATGATTTCTCATGTCAAGCCAAGCCAATGGCAAGAGGTAATTCTTCTCAGCAGCACGCTGAATTATGGATCTGTACATAAGCCTGAAATGTGTATTTTAATTTCACCTGAGTAAATTACCAGTATAAATCCTGCCCTTCTCAAATACCTCTGAATTTTTAATTAACTTAATATCATCATTTCAAGCAGGCAGTCAGGAACTCTGAGTAACACCTGATTCCTATTCAGCAGCAAACACTCCTGCTTTTCAGCAGCATTCCCAATCACTGCCTCACTCCACCCTTTCCATGGCACTGAAGCCAATTTGGGTCACCCTGTTTTTAGCTGGTGCCGAGTCCTTTCAGCTCACAAATGATGCAGAAGGAGTTGCTGTGGCGTCAGCTTGAAGGACATTTCCAAATGCCCTGTGCCAAATGGAATGCATTCCCAAAACTCTCCACTTTACCTCTGCCACCCTCATTTCACTGGGAGCTTCACCAGACCAGGCTCTGCCAGGAACATTCAGCTCTGAGCTGAAGGGTTGTCCCCATTTCACTGTCTCAGGGCTGTGTCACAGTGACTGAGGGCACCACACACTGAATAAACAAAGGGCTTGTTCCTGATGTCAGAGACAAGAGGGGAACAAGCAAACGTGGGGTTAGAACACTCAGGAGTCCTTTAAAAACTGCACAAACTGCAGTGAGACCATGAGGAAAGCCTTTATTGCAGTGCCCCTGTCCCTGGCACTGCATCTTTGAGGGGTGATCAGGGAGCAAAGGGAGCCCTGCTCCAAATGTGTTCATCACCCCTGCTCTGAGCCCTCAGGCTGGCCAGGACAAGCAGCCACAGGAGGCTGGGGCTGTTCTCACAGCCCTGAGGGCACTGAGCCACTGAAATGTGCCTGTGACACAAGATGGATCTGCTGGAGCTGTTCTCACAGCCCTGAGGGCACTGAGCCACTGAAATGTGCCTGTGACACAAGATGGATCTGCTGGAGCTTCCAACCTCCCCAACACAACCAGAATGTGCCAATTTCTCACACACAAAGTCCCGTTCATTCTCAAACCAGCCTGCATGTCAGATTGCTCAACGTTAGCATCATGATCTTGATTTGTGGCACACTGGTAAACTCTACACATTTCAAAGCAAAAAACAAACTGCCTTCTGTTGCAGTAGTATAGATTTTATTCACTGAAGCCATCTCCTTCTGACATCTACCTCTAAACTGCCTGATACAATGGCAGTACCACTGCTGCCATGCCTCCTTTAGTTGGTGTGCTCACATTGCAGATCAAAACAACACAAAAGCCATGGAAACACAGGGCTCAGAAATGGTTATGTCCTGCATTTATCCATTTTACACCATCACTCCAACAGCTGGGAGAATCTGTGCTCCAGACACCAGAGTCCCTTCCCAGCTGTGAGAACAAAGAATGTTCTGGATCCCTGGGAAGAGCCCCGGGCAGAGGAGCTCAGGGCTGGCTCAGCCCTGGCAGCAGCTCGGGGTCCCAGCACAGAACACATCCCCAGCCCTGCACCCCTCGGGGGCACCGAGAGCTCTGGGCAGCAGGGGCTGCAGGAGGAGCACAAAATGAGCCTGGGCAGCAGCAGGAGCACTGCAGGGCTCTGGGGGAGGAATGCCTGGCACTGCCTCCCCAGGACACTGCCAGGACTCACTTCTGAGAGCAGGAGGCTGGGGAGGGCTTTTCCTGTTTAAAACAAGGCTGTGGGCAAAAAAATTAACTACTCATATTTATTCTAGATGAGATGGAAATATTAATGTCCTGGTTCATTGTTAAATAATCACCAACAATGCTGACAACCAGAAACTGCAGGCTGTGAGTATAAACTGATCAGGCTTCATCCTCAGAGAACTTCTTAAAGCTGATTATTGACAACTGGGCTGCAGTGACTTCAATAAACACACAAATTACTGCACAATCTCTGCCCTACAAGTGCTTCCACTGATTGAACTGTAACAGGGATTTCTCTGTTTTCATTGTTTTCTTCTGAAACAATTCACCAATTACAGTCTCATCCACACTACAGCACAGAACCTGCATCAGCAATCCCCTTCACATCCAAAAATAAATACATGTACAAACAGTTATTAACAGACATGCAGGGCAAGAAAACTCCCCTCATCCAGTTAGTTAAGCAACAGAAAACCTCAATAAACACACAAGAAAATAAACCTCAAATCTGCTAAATAAAGGAAATAACAAGAGTCCTGTATGGGGTTTGATGAGATCCCTTTCTCCTCATTTAAGGCAGACAAGGAACCAGCGCTCTGTGAAACCACCTGAAAGGTGGAACTGTGAGGCTGCCACAAGCAGATCCTGAACAAGAAAAACCTGGGAACAGGCAGAGTCTAATCATGACCAGTGAGAGATCTTTGAATAGGCTGTGATTCTATAAAACTGGGACTTACAAACAAATCCAATATTAATAATTCAATAACTTGAAGTGAAAAGCAATCATCTACATTCTGGTCTGACTGGCACAACAAATTTCATAAAAGCAGAAGGAAACCTTGAGCTCGCTCCACAGGAAACTGGTGGAGCAAATATTTTTCATTTGCTGTCCCTTCTAATTAACCAGAGGTGCAGGCTGGAAGCCAAAGCAGAAACATCCCTGATGGAATTCAGCATGGAAAGGTTCAGACAAGACAAACTGAGTGCAGGAAAGGCAGAAATGGAACAGTCACATCCTCACTGGAAAGAGAACACCAAGCAGAATGAAAGGCTGCAAAGGAATCACTTCTCCCACATCTCATTGCCAAAGAAGGTGTTTCCAGTAAAGCCTTACCTTTCTCACAGTGACTGCCAGTGAATCCAGAAGGGCAGAGACATTTGTTAGGAGCTACACAAGTTCCTCCATTCCTGCACCCTTCTTCACACAGTGCTGCAAGATAAAAGGAATGTGTGGGTAAGACTTAGTTTAAAAAAATTTCTGATTTCTAAGCAATGAACAGAACTTAGCCCATTGGAATTCAGTCCACCTGCAAACACAGAAGTGACTCACTAAAATGACAAGAGGAAAAAGCTCAGATTACACCTTGGGCAAAGCAGGTACCAATAAAAGATGAGGAAGCTTCTGGGAGAAGAAGAGAAGAGAACAGAAAATCCATCCCATGGTTTTAATGGGGCTGATCCTCCTTCCCTTTATTGAATGCACATGTGACAATCCCAATGCTCTGCTGGTCCACAGCAGACAGGCAGGGGATGGTGTTAAACACTGTGTTCCTCACTGCTGGCAAACACTCCACTGAAAGGTCTGCAAACACATCACATTGTGCTTTGTCAGTTTTTATTGCAGAGGGTAAAGCATGTTTGGTGGAGTTAAGAAATCAAATAGGGTGAGGATGATGAGTGAAAATACGAGAACGGCTCAAGCACAATGTGAACGTCTCACTGAGATGGGAACCAACCCGAAATTTACTGTGAGAGGTGAGTGGCACACGGTGCCACTGCAGTTTGTCTTTGCATCATACAAATGTGCTCATTGTACTCCCTGCTTGTTTTAACAGAGGGGTACAGAACCATTTATATTTACAAACAGAACAGCTGCTTTAGAGATCAGTAAAGCTTCATCAGTCCTAAGGATAACGAAGTACGTCCAGAAGCACAACAGAAGCATCTTCGCCTGCCTGGTCCATCACCACAGCTCTGTACAGACCTCACTTCAAATCTCACTGGGCTCACTGCAAACCCCTGAACTCAGTGACAGCACTGCAGTCCAGGCCTGCCTGGCTGTGGTGGGGTACAGGGAATATTCCCACACAAAACTGATTTTCCAGCAGCACACAGCTCCCAGATCTCCCATCCCAGTGCTCCAATGCACACGAGCACCCTCTGCAGACACATCCAGCACAAGGACAGCTGGGTCACCCCAGTGTCACACTGGGAATTCTCTCCTCTTGCCTCGCCCTGAGCACTGACAGGCATCCTCAGCAATAGAACACAAGCCTGGTTACCAAGCAGAAACATTCTGGCTCAGGTGAGAGATTTACTCTGCATTGCTAAATACAAACCCACCCAAGCACCCCAAATAACTGTGTGCTGTGAAAAACACCAGGATGCTCAATGGCTGTAACAAAAATGCCCACAATGGTAATAAAACACTGGATTGAGGTAATTCTCCATCTGAGAGAAGCTATCTTTGGAAATTGTGGGGAAACTTTAGGAAAGCATTTCCAGTCACTGCTGGAAGTGAGGATGTTCACTGTGGGCAGTCACAGCCCCCAAAGTCTCAAATTCAGCAAGGTTTTTTTAAGGTTGCTTTACCTTACTGTAAACATAATTGAATCTGGGAAAAAAGAAAACACTTGTTCTGACAGCTACACAAAATCTGCAATAGCAAACCAAGGGATTATTGACAGCATTTAACTGCCTGAAGGTGACATTACTGGGAGGAATCAGATGAAAATGGGAAATAAAAGGTCAGTGGGACTTTCAGGTCTGGATCAGGCACGTGTAAAAACAAGTAATTTACAATTAATTTACAAAGACACTGTGAGAGCCTGAGCTGTTTCTTTTTAACCAAGCACACTTAAATTCAGGGGCTGGAGAGGTGGAGGAAGAGACATTCAAACACAGTGCTGAAACATCCACACTAAATAATGAATTCCCTCATGCAGGTCTGGGTAACTTTTACACTCCTACACCTCTTCTGACCTTTGCAGTTGATGGACCAAAAAAAGAATTGAAACAACTATTAACTGGAGACAATCTCAGATCTCACCTGCACTTTAAATGAGAAACCTTTTCTGGAGCTAAAATATTACCACAATAGCAGACTCCTAAAAACGAAAAAAGTGTATTTTTAGCAATTGCTTTAATTTTCCCAGTGGCAAAAGACATGTTCATCTCAATACCAGGATTTACCTGAGATAATCTTACCAAATTAGTTTTATCCATTAGAAAAGAGGCCAGGCTTCAATATTTTGCCTTCTCAAAGAGACACCAGATTATTCAGTAGGGAAAAAAGTGATATTGTTCTCATCATTCCAGAGAAATTCCAGTCTAAAAGCAAAGATTGCTTCTGTTCAGGCTGGTGTGACAGCAGGTGTTACATACATCACCATCAGCTTTATAATCATCATAATCTGCTGCTTTTAAATAAATTCTTTCATCTCAAGCTTTTACACATTGTGAACAGTTAAGCCTTACAACCCCCCAGTGAGGAGGATGCATTAAGAGCCTGAACCTCCACAGAACAGAGTTAACTACAGAAATATAATTTAATAAGGAACGCATGTCAGAAGTAAGAGCAGAAAAACAAACATGATCTTTGTGTGTGTAATCTTTGAATGAGCCAGGAGCATTCCAGAAACCCAAGGGCCACCGTCTCTGCCAGTGGCAATTAGTAATGCACACAATTCCCTCAGTGCCTGAGAATTTGCCCTCTGAACTGCTGGAGCTGCAGGGCTCCAAGGAGTTCCTCACTGCCCCACGTGTGAGCCCATCCTGCTGGCAGTGTCTGTGCATGCACAGCATCCATGCAAATATTGCAGCTGCATCCACAGAACAGGCACGGCCTGGCCTTGTGTTTGCATGCACTGTATCCATGCAAATATTGCAGCTGCATCCACAGAACAGGCACAGTATCCATGCAAATACTGCAGCTGCATCCACAGAACAGGCACAGTATCCATGCCAATATTGCAGCTGCATCCACATAACAGGCACAGCCTGGCCTTGGGTTTGCCCCAGTCCCTGTCCCTGTCTGTATTTTCTGCAGAGAACTGAGCAGTGACCTGTCAGGGCATGGCAAACCAAAAGGAAAATGATGTGCAGATCCCGGGGTGCTTTCTGCAGAGCAGGGACACCTTGGTCCCCAGTGTGACTCCAATTATCCTGCACAGTGCACTCTCCATCCTGCTGTGCAGGCTCCAGCACAGGGACCTGTACTGCAAACCTGGAGTGATGAGAAACCCCTGCAGCCACAGCTGGAGTGTGCCTTGGATTGGATGTGCTGGAAAGATTTCTTCCCAAAAAGGGAGGCTGTGAGCCCTGCAACAGGCTGCCAGGGCAGGGGGCAGTCCCACCCCTGAGATGTCCCAAGGACGTGCCTTGGCCCTGGGGACAAGCTCCAGGGATGGATGCTCAGGGCTGGGGTCACAGCTGCACTCAAGGACCTGGCAAGCCTTTTCCAACCTGAACCATTGTGTGACTCTGTCAGAGGTGCTGGAACCTTCCAGAAGCACAGCACTCACAGCCTGGAGCGTCTGGCCAGAATTTTCTCTCCCAACACGTGCAGAACACTCCAGAGAGGGTTTGCCTGCCCCCCAAACTGAGCACAGCCCTGCAGGAGCACCAGGGGACAGAGGCTGCCTGGGCTTTTTCGGTCCTTTGGGTTCATTTAGGATGATGTAGTTCAACATAAATCTGAAATACCTTTCTCATGCATTACTCAGGGTACACAGTTTAGAGCAGAAGAAATAAAGCACATAAAAGACAGCTGCAATCCTTCCATAAAGCACAGCGTACATCCCCAGTGGAATATGATTTCCAAACACATTTCCAATTCCACCTTCTCAGGGCACCTCGTTACAACATTCAGTTTGCACAAACAGACTGTAGGAACACCTCCTGTATTTCTTGGCAATAGAACATTTAATTTTATGGTGCATAAAATGCATTTCTCTTAACAGATGTATTGGTTCCCTGACACCATGACTAAACTGCTTCGTATCCCTAAATGCTGCGTGGGGAAATGGCAAAGCTGTGGCATTTATCTTTGTTGTTGTGGCACACACTCCTCACATCCTGCTTCCCTGAATAACAACAAACACAGCTTGGACTGCTCTGAAGAGATTGGATCACGTGCATGCAGAGATATTCCCACACACTTTGTGTTCATGCACACAGAGTGTCTCAGCTGTGCATCCTAAAGTGCACAAGAACGACAAGACTGTTCATAGAAAAGAAATTACTAAAATAAAGAAAGAGATTTTAAAAGGGCAGTAGCAATACATTTTTCACAAAATGAAATTCATCCTTCAGCTTGTCCAAGGTTAGCCCCCTCCCCAAATCAAGGTTTAACAGGCCATTTAATTGTGTCCTGTAAAAAAAAATAGATTTTGCTCTGCGCTGAAAAATGTAAGGATGGAGAAACATAATTGCAATATTCCCTAATTAATGCAGGAAAAACCATGTGCATATGTTTTACATTTGAGGAAAATGGCTGTGAGGACCCACCAGAGGCACACAGCAGCCACCACTGCCCAGACCCTGCAGAGATCCTACAGATCCTACAGACACCACAGAGACACCCCACAGACACCCCCCACAGACACCCCCCACAGACACCCCCCACAGACACCCCCCACAGACACCTGCATCTGGGACTGCTTTTACCAAACCTTCTAAAAATAGTTTCCAAAACATATTACTGCAATCTGCAAGCATTCCCTCCAAAGAACAAGCAAATGAGCTCCACAAAGCACCTGCTCTTTGAAATAAGGCACAAATGACAGGAGAGGCTTCTGTGAGAATGAACTTCACTGAAATACTCAGGTTTGAGCATGAACAGACAGCTACAGACGAAATATCTCAAGACAAAATTAAAATTATTAGATTGAAGCGGTGCTGCAAAGGCATATAATATCAATCATATCATATCACATTGTGTATCATCATTATAATTATGATAACAATGATACATCATCTCATGTACAGTCCTTCTCCAGCTCCAGGGGGTTGGCAGAGCATCAAAAGCTCCAGGGCAAGACAGAGACAGGGCATTTCTTACAGTGCAGGGTCAGACACAAGTGATGCTGGGATTCTGCCATTTCCAGGAAAAAGCTCTGCATTTTCAGGCCCACAACCCCATTTACTCAATTGGCCAGTATCAGGGGATTTAAATACACAGTTAATACAGTAAGAAGCTGAATGAAGGTACTTAAGAAGGAATTGATTTTTGCTATTTCCAAAAGACACCTAAAGGAATAAGATACTTCTATATTGGTCAGATACTCAAGGGAATTCAGCCCAGGTCATTCACCTGTTGCATTTTGTTATTGTTGAATAAACCAACAAATCCAGCATCACAACACAACTTCTGCAGTGCCTGAGATCTCCCTCTGGGGTACCTCAGTTAAATGGGAAAGTTTCTCAGAGCTGTGTGCCAAGCTGGGTGAACCAAATGAGATTACAAGATTTGCCATCTGCAAACTTGTAAGAAATCCCAGCCAAACTGAAAATGCTGTGACAGACCAGGAGCGAGACAAATAAACAAGGCATCCCCTGGGAACAGCAAGCAGGCAAAACATTGAGGGAAAATGATCCTGTTCACTCATGGAAAAGCAAAACCTCACAGGGAAATAACCAAACCTAACAGCCCCCAAATACTTTTAACACAAAGATAAATACAGGTCGTTTGTCCAAGCTGAAACACCTTAATCTAATTCTCCAGCACATAAAATTCACATATTGAACCTTGGTGCCTCAGTAGCATGGACATGCCAAATAAGCCTGTAGCAAGCAGTGCTTGACATTAACAGCTACAGGCTGGTGCTGCCAATGCTTCTGAGCAGAGGGCAGGAACAGTTGATAATGTGACCTAAAACAACATTGAATATCCCCAGCTGTATTAGAAGGGTGTTGCAATAAAGTTCATGTTTTACATTTGCTTATTACAGCAAATACTTCCCTAAAAAAAACCCCACAGCCACCACAAAAAAACATGCCATAGACAGGGCACAGAGACCCAATGAAGCCCAGATCTAACACAGGAGCACCTCGATCCTGTGCTGGTAGGATCAGGCAGGTCAGGTCAGATACCCAACACACAATTTGTGTTTCCACAGCCTCTGAGATTTGCCATTTGGACTGATCAGAGTCTTTGGAGGAACTGCAGTTTAACTCACTGAAAATCCATCCATTTGTTTCACTTGTTTTAAATAGGCAGAGGCAAATAGTGGATCACCAAGTGTAATAATTGATCCAAATGCAGTGCAAACTAAATTAAGGGGGTTGGAAATGCTAGAGAGATTAGACACAGCATTAATAAAGCTGAAAACAGCTTAATAAAGCTGAAAATGAGATCTGCACAACCTAAGGCTATTTCTGCTATTTCTTTATTTCTCTCTGAATAGCTATCTTCCTGCAGACTGTTATCAGCTCAGCAGGAGCCTTCCAAGAGAGGCATTTTCCTCATTCTGGGCATTTGAAGTCAGGTTTCTGTGAAATTCAGCCTGTTTGTAAAGCTGCTGCCAGTTCATATTAAACCCGTAACTACAGCTGAGCTCTGATACTGCCATGGGAGCAGTGAGCTGCAAATCCAATCCCAGCCTTTATCTCAGCCCCACAATCTGCCAGCTCATCCTGCAGACAGGGAGTGACTGCACACAGGAGCCAGGGCACATCTAAAGGGACAGGAAGGACCAATCCTCATCAGAGGGATTCTCCTCCATGGAAATGCACTGGGGCAGTCCCTGGCTGGCAGCAGGGCTCTGATCCCACCTTCCTTCTCTGCTGCTGGGGAGGGCCCAGCCCCACTGGGAGGTGGGGAAGGGACGGGGCCAGGAGGGCCCTGCTGGCAGAGCACAGCCCAGAGGAGATGGGAGAGGATAAAGCACCCAGAGCCAAAGGACAGGGGCCAGGAGCCTCTGATAACATCTCCTGATCTGCTCCTGGAGAGTGCCAGGGCCAAGGAACGCCAGCGGGGCTTCAAGAGGAGGGACAGGCCCAGCAGGGAACTGGAGCTGTGCTCAGACGCCAGGCCAGGGAAGGGACAGGGGCATTTCATCTTTCTCTGCCAAAAGGGCCAGGCAAAAACACAAAGGGAGCAAAAAGGAGCAGAGGAGGAAGAAAGAAATGAAACAAAACAGTTGGGAGGTGTGAGAGTGTGGATGGAGTGAGAAACTGAAAACACACACAGGAAAATGACAGCATCCCTGGATGTAAATCTCAGTGACCACCCATCACCAGAAAAAGGGAATACTGTTGGCTATTCAAGAATTCTGGCCACATCCTTTAATATTTAAATTTCAAAAAACAAAAGAGAAGTGCCTGCCTGAAGAAGTGCCTTCTTCAAAAGGCAGAAGAATCCCATAATGGGAAGAACTAGCTTTCAACACCTAAAACTGCACAGAAATTAAAAGAAAAAGCAGTTGGCATTGGAAAAGGCACCAAAGTCACTGTGTCATTACACATGTGATGCACACAAGAGTCTGGAAACAGTTCTGATGACTAAAAGGTAACCTTAACAAATATAAACCCATGGTCCTGATTCAGTTTAAGAATTATAACTCTTAACTGTACAGACTGTGAAAGGGCTCCTCATGTAAAATTAAAAGATCTTGTCCTGCTACTTCTAACACAAACTGATCATTCTCTCTAATGCTCACAGCCCTTCAAGGTATTTTATAGCACAATTGCCACGTGTAGGTGAAGCCCAGGAACCACCAGTGCCAAGGCTCTGCAAGGAACTGAGAAAGAACATTCTGCAGCCTGGTGAACACAAAGCAGTCAGCTCCAGGGACTGAAACCCCAGTGCCTGCTGTCCCAAATCAGCAGCTGGGCTGGCAGAGCAGCCTCAGGCACGATGCTTTTGGCTCCAGAAGGCTCTGCCAGGCTGTTTCCTCCCCTTTTGTGCCCCTGGCACATCCCCAGCACAGTCCCAGCACTGCTCAGTCCCAGCCTGGCCTCTTGCACATTCACTGATGCCACAGATGGGAGGGATGCCAATGTGAGGGGCACAGCTCTGCAATAAAGCAACATCAGATATTTCTAATGTGCAGCACAGCTTCTCCCAGGGCTGCTGCAGCTCTGACAAGGGCACCTATCCCCCATGGACATTTCATGGCTGAGATGAGCCAGAACTGAGACACAAACACCAAAACGTTTCAGTGGAAAGGAGAAAGGCTGAATATTATCCACAGATATCCACAGTCCAGCTCATTCTCTCCTACAAGACTTGAGGGGGGAAAACAACCTCGAGCCATTAGACAGGAATGATCACAAGTAAGAAAACAAGGCTTGCACAGAGCCCTGCTTGTGAAGGACTCCCAGGGTGACACCAGAGCAGCCCTGCCTGCCCAGCACACCCCACACACTGCCAGGGCCACCCTGCACACAAAGTCACCAAGAGGAGGCACAGGGGTGACACCTTCCCCTGCTCAGGGACTGCCTGGCCATGCAAAGGGACACCACTCACAAGAGATACACTGAGGAATTGAACAGCAGCAAATTCTCAGTCCCTGACACACTGGAACAAACACCACCCCCAGCTCTCACAGCAAGAGGAACTGTGGTGAACCTGAACAGAATGCTGGGTGAGAGTGAAGCAGAGGGGTGTGGATGGAGGCTGGCAGGCTGCTATAAACCTTTAAAAAGAAGGGAAGCAGTAACAAACCACAGCTCAGCCAGTTTTAACCACTCTGCTCTGCCTGTACTCACAGCCTCTGCTGCTGCTCCCACCCTGACCTCACTTCAGCAGTTCAGGCTTTCCAAGAGGGGCTCTCCTCACGTACAGAAAACTTTCCCTTCTCCCAGGACAAGCTGCTGCCCAGACAAGTCAGTGCTGCTGCCAGCAGCAGAATGAACTGAAAGCCTGGCACAGCAGTGATCCCAGCCCTGGCAGAGACAGGAGCTGCAGGGAGGCTGAAAGGGCATCTCTGAGCCATTCATGAACTAAAGGAGTTCCACAAATTCAGCACACATCATCTCATCAGTGTCTGCACTGAGGTACAGCTGCCCTGAAAATGAGAGCAGTCTCTGGGAGCAGCCAGAGCACTGAGGAAATGCCTCAGCTCCCCTCCATGACCAAAACACCCAGGACAGGGAGCATCTCCCCAGCAGAAGCACTGACCAAGAGCATCAAAGAGGTTATTTACAAGGGGGCTTCAAAAATGGATTTTTTCCAAAGGTCCTTCTAGTTTGGTTCTCTCAGGGAGCTCCATTTTTTTTACCCAAGTGGTAGAGAAATTACACAGGACAGCTAGTGAAATGGATATAATTTTCCATCTTACTGTCATGGAATATAAGTGGAATAAAGGAGGGTACAATCACCGAGTCTGTCACTTTTTGAAAGGTGCCCTTACTGAACAGGAGCCTGAAGAACTTTTACATTTTGCTTTTGTGGTTTGTCTCCCCTTGGCTGGGCTAGAATCCTGTGAGAAGGTGACACTGCAAACACAAGAAGCTCTCAGGGTGTAGGTGACCCCCAGGATTTGCTGTTCCCACCCAATTTCCAACGAGCCCATTGCCTGGACACAAGGCTCCAGGGGTTAATATTACAAACCACAGAACACGTAAATGCTGCAGTGATAAAAACCACAATTAACCTGCAGAAACCACTCCTGCCATCAAACTGTCATATAGTCTCTTTTGCACCAGACATTCATTCACATCTATTCTACATGACCTAAATTTGGCACTGACTGTAGCAGACCAGATGCTCAAAAGATCCCAGAGCTGACTGCAGTGCTCATCTTTATTTACTGCTCTGGCTGAGCTCTGTAGATTTCTAAATATTTGCATATGTGCTGGTGAGATCAGAACTTTTCTCACATCAATTTAATTTTTCCTCATTCAGGTCAGGTCACTGACTTTGATTTTGGGTTTAGATTCTCTGTATATAGTTCAAAACAAGCATTCCCATGGAGAAGCATCAATTAAATCCACACATTAAATTGGTACTTCAGGTACCAACAGGAAGGGTGTAGGGGCTTTGCCTGGTTGGGTTTTTCAGCTCTTCCCAGACAGGCCACTTGTCCTCATTTCTCTCTTTCAAGGCTGGTGCATGTGATGCTCTGGATAAAAGCTGGACTTGATCAGTAGATAAGGGAGGCTTTTCTCACTGAGAGCTTTCTTTCAGTCAAAGAGCACAATGAGCACTTCCTTATAATTTTTCCCTTTCCTTTTCATTTGTCCACCTGGATGCTGAGGTCCATGTGCTGATCCTGTAGCACAGACACACAAACAGTCCCAGCACAACAAACCAGCCCCTCACACCACAGCTCCCATCACAGGGATCAGTGTGAGTTAACCCCAGAGCACACCCTGAGGGGAGAGCCAGAGCTCTGTTAGACCTGTCCTTGTGCCCCCTCACCCACAGCTACCTGTGCCATGGAACCAGACCTCTGTACCTCTGAACTTCTGCCTGCTGCATGAAATAAGATATTTGTGTTCTCATCTCTGCATTTACTGCTTCCCCTAAATGGTTCCAGTCTCATTTTTGACTCAGTGCATTAGCTGCTAGGTTGGATTTCTTATTCAATAATCCAAGAATTAACACACATAGAGATTTCCTTTTCACTGAAATGCAAACCGGGTCTTTATGATGTCTTTAAACACCTTGAAATAGAACAGCTTCCCTAAAAATCACTTATTTGCACCTCCTCCTTAGTCAAAGGCCTTGACCCAGTAAATACATCACAACTCAGTGCCAGGAAACTCTTCCTGTGTTTGGGATCACAGCCATGCTCTGACAGACCCTTGGCACTGCCTTAGGCTGGCCAATCCTTCACTGCAGCCCCTGATTTGTCACCAAGCAGAAAATCCAGCACAGAGCCATGGAGAACTTGAATGTGCAAGGGGGGACCCAGCCACGGTGCCCTGGGCAGGGACAGAGCATTCCATGGCCAAATCTGGAACTGCTGCAGCTCAAAGATGAGAGGCCAGGCAGCCAAAGGGGTTAAAATAAAGGTCCTGATCTGGGAATTTATGGTAACAGGCAAAATTTGATCTCTTCCCCTCATAGAAATAGCTGCATATCATTATATAATCATTATCTAATAATTAGCCTGCAGTCCCACAGCAATTCCAGAGTCATTCCATGGGTATCCCTGGCAGGGATGGGGATTCCTGTGCTGCTGCAGCTGCAGCTGTGGCAGCTCAGGAAAACCCCAAAGCCTTGCAGCTCATCTCTGCACCTTGCCCTGTCCCAGCTCTTCCCCTTGGAGATCTGTCCATTAAATAACTGCATGTGGAATCAGCCCTCTAAAAATTCTGGCATTATTACACCTTAAATGCTCAGCAATCTCCTTCCTTTCAAGCTGCTGTATTCTTTAAAATTTTGTATCATTTACTCTTGTAACTACAGTGCCCTTGACCACTTCTCCTCTTCTCCCTTGATATTTATCTCTCACTGGATTTGTACGTGGCACAAATAACTCTTCACAAGCTTCATACTTCTGTGCTCAAAAAGACAACTCTTTAATCCATTTTTATCAGATGGATTCTGCATTTCTGCACACACACAGTCACCACTGAACATGTTCCCCATTTAATATCATCTTTCTGGAACAAACAGGACAGAAGTACAGATAATATCCTCAAGGAGATCTCACATTAATTTTTTGTACCATATTAAAGGTTCTTTGCCTCCAGTAAAAGTCCCTCACCTTTCCCTGAGCTGGTTCACAGCAGCAGCTCACTCTCACCCAAAGCAACAGAGCAACACCACCTCACAATCTGCTTCAGAATGAGAAGCCCCAGCTGAACAGAAAAAGTCCCTGTAATCAGCTTCCAAGACTTCTCAGGCTATTACAGTATTTAAAGGGGATGATCACATTAATCCACAAGACCATATAATTCTTCCTGCAGGGGAATTCAGGGTGGAAGTCCTCCCAAAGCCCCAGAAGTCATCATTAACACACAAATTGTTGAGATTATTGGTATTTTGAATGGTAACCTGCCGTGCTATCCCCCAGCTCTCACACTGAGCTCTCAGTGCCACCCTCCAGGTGAGTCACAGCCCCTTGCACACCCCCAGATCCCTCCTGGCTGATCCCCCCAAAGGCTCCTGCTGAATTCCCAGCCTGAACCAGGCCCCAGGGCCCAGGTAACCCTGAACAAGCACCACTCATTTTGGGGCACAGCAGCACCAGCACTCCCAGGAAGCACTTTGCATTCAGACACTGCTGCAGGAATTGCACAGACCTCACCAGGCTTTGCCTCCTGCTCATTCTAAACCTGCAGTGCAGAACTGGGCTCAAGCAGAGCTGTTCACAGGGTGAGCAGTGCCAGAGCTCAGGATGGGAACTGCTGGAACCCCCCAGGCTGCTTCAACACCAGCAGCAGGCACTGAGCCAGTTTGATTTCCAGTGCCAGGGTCCCCAGCAGTCACTCAGTCCCTGCCCAGCTCAGGAGCAGCTCCAGCTTTCCTGACAAAGCTCTCTGTGCTTGTTTATTTTAGCAGGAGCTGCAATAATGACTGAGCCCACTGAGTACAAATTCTCCTTCCTACAGCACCATTTGTTGACAAAGATTGTTTTTTAATGTTGCTGTCATGCTGCTGATAGACAACACAAGCCTGCAGTTCCTTTCCAATTCCATAGAGTTTACCACCAACAAAAAGTACTGCTGTCTGTCAGAAATCCATCTTTCCCATTTCTGTCTATCAGCAGGCAGTAATACCTAGGTAAATTTCAAGGCAATAATCTCCTCATAGGGAAAGTGAATCAATTTTCTATTATTTGGAATTTATAATCTGCAATAAACAGAACAGCTCCTAACATGTAAAACCACGATAAGGAGCCAAACAGGTATTGCCAAAGGAGGAGGACAAAGGGGCAGTTCAGCCTCCAGGTCCCAGAGGAGGAGCAGGGGATGCACTCAACGTTTGTGCCTCATTCCCCAAGGGCACCCTGTGCTCCCACCCCTCTCCAGGGGAGGGACAGCAGCGTGGGGACTGCAGGAGCAAACTGCTCCCACCCTAAGGAAAGAGCAGGCTCAGGAGCCCCCGAGGAACCTGAACGTAGCACAGGCTGAGAGAGCCAGGGAGATGCTCCCAGAGCCTGAGAGAACTGGCTGATGTCACTGCCGTGCCCCTCTCCATTACAGTGAAAAGCCACAGAGCCAGAAAACCCCAAGGGACTGGGAAAAGGAAACACCACTCCTGTCTCCTAAAGGGGCAGAAAGGAGGAGCCCAGCAGGTGCCAGCCTGTTGGCCTCACCCCTGTGCCAGGAAGATCATGAACAGATCTCCCTAAAAGCTGTGCTGAGGCACAGGGGGACAGGGAGGGGATGTGGGACAGCCAGCACAGCTTCCCCAGGGCTGTCTGCCCAACCCAGTGGCCTCCTGTGACAGGGTGACTCCATCAGGGCACTGGGAAGGGCTACAGAGGCCATTCCTGGACTTTGTAAAGCTGTGACAGAGTCCCCACAACATCCTAAACTGGGGAGAGATGGGTTTGATGGATGGACTGCCAGAGGGATCACAAAGTGGTTGTACAGTGACATCCAGAGGATTGTGGTCAGTGGCTCAGAGCCCCTGAGGACACCAGTGACAAGGGGTGTCCCTCGGGTCATACTGGGACCAGTGCTGTTTAAAATCTGCACTGGTGACACGGGTGAAGGGCTGAGTGACCCCCAGCAGGCCTGCAGGTGACACCAAGCTGAGGGTGGTGACACACCTGTGGGGTGGGTGCCACCCAGAGGGACCTGGATAAGCTGGAGAAGGCCCCTGGGAATCTCCTGGGGTCTGACCAGGGCGAGTGCAGGTGCTGCCCCTGGGTCAGGGCAGCCCTTGGTACCCACCCAGGCTGGGCAGGAGCAGCTCCAGAACAGCCCTGCCAGGAGGATTTGGGGTGCTGGGGGTGAGAGGATGGGCAGGAGCCAGGAATGTGCAGCCTGGACAGTCTCCCGTGCCCTGGGCTGCCTCCAGAGCCCCGTGGGCAGCAGCAGAGGGAGGGGATCCTGCCCCTCTGCCCTGCTGGGACCCCCCTGCAGAGCTGCACCCGTTTGTGGGGCCAGCACAGGAGGGGCAAGGAGCTGCTGCAGTGAGCCCAGAGGAGGCACCGAGGCAATGCAGCTCCTCCCCTGTGAGGAGGGGCTGAGAGAACTGGGACTGGGCAGCCTGGAGAGGAAAAGGCTTTGGGGTGACCCAGCTGTGCCTCCAGCACCCGAGGGGAGCCTGCAGGAAGGATGGAGAGAGAGTCTGCACACAGCAGGGAGTGACAGGGCAGGGGGAATGTCCTGGATTTACATTGGACAGCAGGAAGGAATTTTGGACTGTGAGGGCAGCGAGGCACTGAACAGGTCACCCAGAGAAGCTGGGGATGCTCCATCCCTGGAGATGTTCAGGGGATCTGGATGGAGCTCTGGGCAACCTGGGACAGTAAAAGGTGGCCCTGCCATGGCAGGAGTTGGAGATAGATCATCTTTGCAGGTCCCTTCCCACCCAGACCATTCTATGATTCTGTGAACAGACTGAGCAGTGCCTCTTATCAAGAGAGAAAAAAACCCAGCACAAAACCCCACAATAACATAAAATTGATACATTCCTGCACTAAATGTCTGGCTACATCTATCTTTATGTTGATTGCACTAATTAACTCACTAACAACATCTTCAGATAAGGCACTCGTTCATCTTCACCTGACTGTCTAAAATGAAAGAGAGAGAGCCCAGTCTGTAAATATGTCCAAGACTCAGGTGCTGCAAATGGGAATAATTTCTCCAGCAATATGGTGCTATTGCCAGAAAGCTTTGAGTTATTATCAAGGACTAAGTTGCCTTGCTGTAACCCACTGAAATCACTGTAGGATTCAATGATGGAGTTTTAAAAAAGAAATATCTTTTTTACTATGGTGGGTGCTGCTGTCACAGCCACGGGACAGCTTTTCCCCCAGTTTTCATGTGTCAAACAGAATTCTCTTACCTGAGGCAAGCACAAGTCACTCCCCATTTACAGCTGCTGGACAAACACAGCACAAAGACATTCTGCACTGCTGAGGATGACAAGGATGAGTCTGAAACAAAGCCCAGGCCATGAAGAAATTCCAACAATTGCAAGGCTCTCATTAAACACTTCCCCCAGGTCCAGTTGTGCTGCCCTGCCAGCCCTCACTCTTCAGGTGGCTGCTGCAGCAGGAGGATGTGAAACCCCTGCCCCCCATGGACGTGGCACTGCCACCAACCCAGCTGAGTTTGGGACCTTGGCTCCCCACAAACTCCTGCACTGCTCTCTGCTGTGACACTCAGCTGCACTTTAAACCAAGACAGCACAGGAAGAGTGAGGCCCTACAGGTACAGTTTGTGTTACCAGCACTAAAATCTGGGGTTTATAAACATTGGCTCTACTCATTTTCCATCAGTCATCTCCAAACCAATCCCTGCCCTTCCAAACAAGCACCTCCTGTCTCCCTGTGCCTGTCCTGCTCTCCAGAGATGCACAGGCTGCTGCTGTCCCAGCCAGACCAAAGAGACCCTGACCAGAATGACACCACTCATTCACTCCCATGCTCCCAGAGGATCTCATGGCTGTTCTCTGGCCTTTCTTCTCTCCCCACGTGTCTCTGTGACACACAGACTTTTAACCCAACACAGGTTTTATCAGCACATTGCCTCTGGGGAGTGCATGGAACTGTTCTTACACACTTGCAATTCAGAATGGCATTTCGTGGCCCCAGGGACAGGGACAGCATGACAATCACAGCCCAGAGATGGAGCAGCAGCAGCAGAGATCTCTCAAACACTCCCTGGTGTCAGGGCTCACCAGTCTGCCCCAGTGCCAAGGCTGTGCCCCACGTGTTCCCACACCCTCACAGACCCACAGGCACCTCAGCCACCCCCAGCACCTCCTGAGAGCTGTTTCTGCTCTCCTGCTCCACACTCCAGTGTCCCACCCGACTCCCCCAGCTGTGTTAATGCAGATAAAATGCTCACCTCCCACCTCATGCTCTGCTCCTGGATTATCTTTTCTGAATAAAAGATGTATCAGCACCTTGATGCAGCTGAAAATCTTGAGCAGTCCTAAACAGAGACCTCCTACCTAGGATCAGGAAACATGTGCTGAGACACAAAACAAACCCCAGGGAGATCCATCCCAGTGCTCTGAGAGCCACAGATGAGTGAGCAGAGCTGCCAGAGCAGAGAGAATTGCTGCCATGGTCTGCATCCATCAGCACCCTCAGCCATACTGGAGTGGTGAACTCCTTCCAGGGGAGATTAAAATGTAACAATGAACGCCTGGACTGATCCCTTGAGTTCATATTGCAGTGGGTGTTATCTTTATTACTGCATTTTCTCATCAAGAGTAATTAGAGTAACCCTAACAACATTCTCATCAATCTAAGTGTGCATTTCCCTGCATTATTTCTTCATTTTCACTTTAATTTGTGCACTGTATATCTCTGCTTTACCTCACACTCATCTCACTCTGTAACTCTGCTGAACCTGTCCCCAGGCTGTAAAACTCCAGCAGAGGAATGATTCCATCCATAAATACAGATCAAAGTCCCTGGAGCTCCTCAGTGCTGAACAGCAATCCCCAGGACACTCAGGGATAACATTTGCACCATTCCCAAAGCTCTCCATGCTGGATCTTCAATGTTCCTGGCTGACACCACAGTGGGACAATCAAGGCACGGGGTGGCCCCAGGACAGCTCAGAACTGGGGTGGATTGCTGCAGATTGGGGCACACAGAGATTGGCTGCAGTCCTGCCAAGGAGCCTGGCTCTGGACACGGTTAAAATTCATTTCAGTTCTTACAGCTCAGGTGTTTAAGCTCACTTTTCCTCCAGCTTCCTTGGGTTTGCCTTTTTTTTTAATATGGCATTATGTAGACCATGTAGTTATTTCTTGCTCTTGGTCTCCCCAGACTGTAAAATTTAAAAGCCTTCTACTTCCATCCATGCATTTTAATTAAGAGAAAAAGTGTAATATATGAGAATTCCAGACATAATTAAACCTAATGTGCTGTTCCAGATCAGAAACTCTATGAAGTTTCAGTATTTCCTATTGCTAATAATCACCCAGTCAGCAAATATCACCTCCAAATTCCTCTCCCCTCTTGCCTTTCTGCCCTCAAGGCATTGCTGCCCCAATACTTAATTGGAAATTAAACATTTTCTCACTGTACAAGCTGGCCACACTTGTACTCCTATTTAAAGTTCACAATTAGAGATGCTTCTAATGTTGGAAAAATAAATCAGCATGAGAGAAAAATATATTTCTTTAATGTGTAAAATTGACATTCTATGACCAACTTTTACAGCAAAGAACTCTGGAACTTAAGTTTCCAAACAGAAGATTCACAAGTTTCTTGATTGGAAAGAGAGTGAAGAACCAAAGATGAAAATGCATGAGACAGACAAAGGTTCATGTATATTGGAACATAAAGACACTGACACCAAAACAGATTGCAAAAATAAAATAATCCACATACTCCCGTATTCCTTGGCCCAGTAAAAAAACTGAGAGCAAAACAACAGTAAAATAATTGACTGTATTTGCTAAGTGTGCAGCTGGTCACTGAAGATTCACCCCTGGATTTCACAGCCTGCCCCTGGCCAAGGGAACGGGGCTTTCCCTTCTCACAGTCAGTGTCACACCACACACAAACCACGCTGAGGACTCCTGCCTTTGGGACTGCCAACACAGATTTGGTCACACTAGATCAGCCAGCAAAGAAAAAAAATAAAATAACTGTCTGTTTACTCTGTGGTGGTATGCTGAATGCAAAACTGGAAGCATCTTTCCTGATAAATTCTAATCCAAGAGACACTAAGGGGACATTCCTTCCTAACAGTTCAGCATTTAACTGTTCATTTAATTTCACAGCATGTATTTTTCAAAAATCAGTAACCCAAGCACACTGAGGTATCCTTCTACCCAGGCACCTGAACAGCCAAACCCCAGCACTGGATGACAGCAAAAGAAATCCTGTCCTGGTGGCAAAGGAACATTTCATGTTGCCAGCTGGGAGACCTGGGAGAAAAAGTGAACTTAATGTGCTTCTTCAAAAACTGCACTAAAACAGTAAATACAGTTCACATTGTGTGGCAGAGCAAGGCCACAGCCCCTGCTTTGTGACTCAGTTAAGCTCCTGTTCCATCCAGATGAAAATACCACCCTTGCTAACATTCAGTCACATTCTGCAGTGCAGTTTATTTGCAGTGTATTTCTCACCAACTGCTGCAACACAGCATCAAAAAAGACTCTAAAGCACATACAAAAATGCAGTTCAGACCTCAGAAACACATCACAGAGGTGCCTGAAATCTTATTTCAACCTGTGTACCATATTTGTGTTCCATGTGCAATCGTCAGTTTACAGTACAAGGCACAAACAAATACTGCTTACAAATTTCTAACACCTGCCTTCATCAGTGACAGGTAATTACCTTCTTTTTATGCAACAGATTTCATGCATCAGGAGTAACTCACTCTGTCACCAGGGGTAATTCTCCCCAGCGGACAACCAGACCAAGGGCAACACTGACAGGAGTAACACACAAATGGAAACTATGCAGGGAAAACTGAAAAACAAACAAAAACCCACCAAAAACCCCACCAAAACCAACCAAGCAACAGAATAAACCTAAACTAACCAAACCAGAAACAACACACCTGCATGCCTGAAATGCCATGTGGACAGGATTCAGGTAACTCCATCTAAAAATGCCATTCCATCATTTCAGCAATGGTTTAGGAATGGTATTTCCCAAGGAGTGTCTCCACTGGAACACCTGAAATCACCTGCTGCTCACTCACTCTGCCCCTCCTTTGTGGCAGGTGGAGAAGAGGACTGCAGGGTCAGGGTTAGTTTCTGAATTTTATATGATTTTAACATTTCCAACCCTGCTTGATGTGCCTGTGTATAATAAACCCATATAAATAAATAGTTTTAAAAGTTCAGCTTCAAAAATCCAGATTGACAATTCCCCTCCTTATGGTCACAACCAAAAAAAAGAGAAAATTGGGCAGAGTGGGGCTGGGCAAACTACAAGCACCATCAAGGTGACACCCTGAGTTTGAGTATTTACTGACAGAGTAACAACACAGGTCACACAGCTCTGGCCCTTCAGGAATACCTATACAAAAGCTCTTAGGTTTTGTGACATACAAATTGTTCATTTTTACTCCTGGATGACTGAATTTTAAATTATGTTGAAAAGCAGGACATCTTCAATTCCCACTTCTGCTTGGTTTACTTTAACTTCCAATTCCCTCTGCACATAATGTGTTCTGAGCCATTTTAATTCCCATTATTCTCCTAGTTTGTGTACTGAATTCACCTAGTAATTCATTTTGATGATACAACCTTCAAAGCACCATTTGTTGGTTTTTTAGCACATTCCAGAATAGATTGTTTTTCACTGCAACATTTCTTTCAATACCACTCTGAGCACAGAGTTTAAAAGTTGCTGTTTTGTACTCAGCATCTGCTCACTTAGCACAGCCACATTCATTATTTTTATTGCTGAACACTTGAGGTGAGAGCTCCACACACACACAGGGGTGCCTCCACTTTCCAGTGTGCTGCAGAGCTAAAACAGCACCACCTCTGTGAGACAGCTGAACTGGGGAATCTTTCCAGGTAAAAAATGCAAATTGTGCCATCAAACATCCTGCACGGCCTCCAGAGCTGCCATTCCCAATGCTCAAAAAATAAATGCCATCTCCCAAAGCAGCCAGCCAAGCCATGGAACTCACACAGAGTGAGCCATCCCTGCATGCAGGGCAATCCAAGCTTTATTTCTATAAAATACCATTTTCAGTGATGGGGCCAAGTAAATGGTTTGTGGTAATTCTGCCTCTGAGGGACACCTACCAGAAGCTGCACTGCAGAACAAAAATCCATGTATTTCTCAATACCAGTAACAGGCAGGGTTTGTGTTTTTACTGGCCAGGACCCCACTTTGGCACAAGAGATTTGGGGGATTTGCCTTTTGCCAGGTCCGTGAAAAGCTCAGTTTGTAAATGTACCATCACACACTGCTCATCTCACAGCATTCCTCAGGATTCACAACGGGGCTGGTGCCAGCAGAGGACAAGGGAAGAGAAGCAAGACCCAGCTGGGAGCAGAGGGAACGGGGACACAACAAGGGCTGCAGGAGCAGCAGGAGGGAAAGGCAGCTGGAATGCACCACTGAGAGCCTGGGACTGAGCCCTTCTCCCACATCCCCTCAATGCCAGACCCATTCTGCTCATTTTATGGGTGACTCTGTCCCATGTCCACACTCCCAGCCCTGTCTGCGGGTGACTGCTCACAAACCTGCCTGTCCCAGCAAACTGAGGCTGCCCAGGAACATGAAACTCCTCTGCTCCCACTGCTGCCACCAAACACTGATGTCCCACGAGTCCATCCTGCAGGCACACCCCAAAGTGCCAGGCTGGGCCCAGCAGCACCATCTTCCCCCCACAGCTTTTGGTAACAGAGCCCTCAGTGCCAAACCCATTTTTATCCCCTTTCCTCCACCTGGAGCCTCAATGCTGCACTGCTGCACCCAGCCCTGGAGCTCAGTGCAATTGCTCCAGCTGTCCTTATTCCACCCTCACCTAGGAATTCCAGCATTCATTTAGAGAATTCAGGGAAAAGGGCAGGACAGGTCTCCTACTGCCCACCCAGAACATTTCCCATGTCCCAAATCACTCTTACTCCTTTTTATTTTCTTCTGTGAGTTTCCTTCACAAAAAAGAGCAATTTAACAAATTCAGAATCTCTCTCTGTTCCAGGAGTGACACCTCTGTCCTCTGCTCTCCATGCTGTAATTCCTTCCAGAATGGATCCCTCTAGTTTATTTACCATTTTCTGCACAATCCTAATATAGAATCCACCTGATGCTGGGTCCATTGCCCTGTCCAGTTTACAGATGGTGATGTCACAGCCTTGTCCTGCCTCATCCTTTCATCTCACCCAAGCTTCATTCTGCTCTCACCATCACCCAGATTTCAGTGTCTGCCTGAGATGGTGGAGTTTGCTTCTCACAAGTGAAATTGAGAATATCCACAGGAAATCTCATTTGTCTCTAGTTTATTGTCTCACTGTCTGTACATACAGAACTGTGTGTCTGTAAAGGTGTTACTGCAGTCATCTCCACTTCCCAATCCATTTGTTTGTGTCACTTAAACTATGGCAGTGTCTCTTTTAATGCCATAAGTGTGTATGGAAAGCATCAAAGTATTTTTTTTAATGTCATTTTTCATTCCAATGCTGAAGCACCATCAAGTCTCGGTCTGTGCCCTTTGTGCAGCCCCTCCTCTGTGACCATTTCCACATCTGTGACACAATTTGGTCTTTAATTACCAACCCCAGTGTGCCACATTCACAGTAATGCAATTCCTGATGCATAAGACCTCTTGCTAGTCGAGATGTGGGACAGCCTGATTATATTATAGGTTTGGGTTTTTTAAAGTATTCTATTTCCTCTCCAATATTTGGGGTTTGTTTGGTTATTTTTCATAAATTCCCAGCAATCTTTATATTCATGTCCACATTATTTCTGTTCCTTTTTACTTCTCCCTGCTTTTCACAAAAATTGCAAACAACACAAATTCCTGCCAGAACTGAGTTGTATTTGCCAGTAGTCCACAATACAATTTAATTCAGCTACATATGTTTGCTTTTCTAAAGCAAAAATAACAGTATCCTGGGTTTTTATAAAGACTATCACTGTGTTATTCACTAAAGCCAAAGAGGATCATTACTCTGATTTTACTTTTTATAACCCTGCTGAAATAGATTGTTGAAATGGAATGCAGAGCCATGCACAAACCCAATCCTGTTCTCTTCTCATAAAATCATCATTTTCCTGTTCATTGTTTTGCTGAACAATATTAATAAGATTCCCTGCTGAAGCACAGGGATGTATTATTTCAGCAGCAGCTGGAACCTCTGTTCTGTGTGTGCACACATCCATAACATGCAAACATTGATAAAGCCCTTGCAGATGGCTCAGGGAGAACAGAAACATTTATCTCCTCTTCAGATGGGATCACAGCAAACACATCACCCCGACTTTTATCTCTGTTTTTCCAGTCTGTACTGCCTGGAGATGAAGCCCTGAAATCCCACAAGCAGCAGCAATTCAGAGCTGTCCTGGCCTGCTCACACCTCTCTCCTTGTGCCAGAAAAAGCTGTGGCAGGCACTGAGGACATCCCTGCTAGACTGGCTAAAAAAGAGGCACCAGTGGTGTTTCTGCTCCATGGGCAAAATGGGAACATTTCCTCAATCAGCACCAAACTTGTGAAAACCCCACTGGACTACAGGCTCAGCAAACCAAACCAGTGCTTGATCTTGTGTGCTTTATAATTCACTGAAATGCAGATTATTCCAGCAGTACCTCGTTAGCAGTAATGACTGTTCCATGCAGGGCTGGATTATTCTTGCCCTAGTGACCTCAATAATTATTAGACTGCAAACCCCTTTCTATAATCCCCAGTTGTCTTTCCAATTCCTGCTTCCTGGTCAGAAGAGGAGAAAACATCTCCCTGTATTTCCCTGCATATCTATCTCAAAAAGGCAGCTGTAACTACACTTGCATGTGCAATTCAAGGCATACTAAAATTACATCTACACAATATTTCTATAGATGAAAATACAGATTGTAGTGGCTCAGGTTTCAGTAGAACTTTGAGAGTAAAAACAGGATCACATTGCTCTGGTCCATTTCATTACTACAACATTACTAAATGAATAAACATGCAATAGGAGTTTCACTGGAGTTCTTGGCACATCAAAGGCATGCAAATGAAGAAAACCAGTGTGAAAACATAGATTTCATTAACTAATCCCAACATCCCAGTTTCAAAGAAACATAATTAATATCATTAATGTAATAATAATAATAAAAGAAAATGTTGCAGTCAGGCTGTTCAGTACTCAAGACTCCTCTGAAACTCAGGGTGTCTGTGCTGCAATTCACATTTACTGTAACCAAAGGCTGAAAATGTGTGAGCTCCTCCCTGGCATCCCCTGCTGATCCTCAGTACAGACAGGCCAAGTTTAACCTGCCCAGCATTTTCTGTTCTTTATCCCATGCCCAACAAACCATTCCAGTTTAGGGCAGGGGTGCTCTGGCACTGGTGCCAAGTGCCCAGCTAAGAGCCAGACCCAAACCAATCTGATGCTGCCAATGCAGCACTGCCAGGACAGTCCTGGGGAGGGAACTGGAACAGGAACGGCTTCAGAGTGTCGGAGTCTAGAACATCCCCCTGGCCACCCTGGAGGGTTTGGAGACTGGACAGGGGGGTCTGGGATCTGTACAGGGGGGTCAGTCAGACCCACACAAGTCCCAGGAGGACACTGACTCTGATTCCTGTCCATGGGAGTGAACACTCACATGCAGGAAGAATCACAAATCCTAAGAATTTGAAATAAGTAGTGGATAGTTTATTATAGAATATAAATATAGGATTCTTAGCATATGGGGCTGAAGAGACAAGATGGAGGAATTGAGGAGTGGCCCCTGTCTTCCTTGTTCTTGTTCTCGTCCCCCATCTTGTGCTGAGTTGGGTTTTAGAGATTGGTTTAGAGTAGAACTGACATGTTAGTATAGGTAATAGGTATTGGTAAAATTTTGTAAATAAAAAATACTCTCGGACAGTGGTTGGGTCAGGGGTACTGTACATAAGGTACGGGGCTCTCTGATCCGTCCAGTCCGCCGCGTGTCCTGCTCTGCGGAGACACCTTGCAGAGCTGAGAAAGAACTAAGATAAGGTACCCTGCCAGGGAAGTGTTTGGCAGAGCTGAAAAAGGACTGAGATAATGAGGAATAAACGGCCTTGGAAATGTGCACCGGCGGACTCAGTTTGTCGTCTCTACCTCTGGTGTGTGACACTTAGGGCAAAGAGAAGACTGAAAACCTTATTACCCCTGGGAACAGCAACCCAGGGGAAACTCCTAGGGAACAGCAACCTTGGGAGACCCTTATTACCTTGGGGCCAGCAACCCCAGGGAGAATCTCAGGAAAACCACAACCCTGAGATCAGAGCTCAGGGTCCTTCAAGGGACTGTTGAGCCAGCTTAGAGCAGTCTGAAAAATTAATATTCAGCCTGTTGTGCCCCAAAATATCCAGATTTCTAAAGAGGAAAGTATATATTGTAGTAGCTCAGGTTTCAATAGAACTTCGAGAGTAAAAACAGGATCACACTGCTCTAGTGCCATGTCATTACTACAACATCACTAGATTAATAAATATGCAGCAGGAGTTTATCCAGAACATTCCTCAGTGTCAAGTGTTGTCCTTTCAAAAAAAACCCGCACAAAACAAACAAACAAACACACCAAACCAAAACAAACCCAAAAAAACCCCAAACAAACAAACACCAAACCTAAAATTTAGTTTTCTATTACTGTAATTCTGTTTAGGAAGTATGAGAACCTAGAAAAGTCCAAAAATATGCTTTTTATGAGAGAATTCATAAATCCATGAGTTACAACTCAGCAGTACTTCACGACAGAGCCCTCACTAATCCAACCGTCCTTTGTCCTTATATGAGATATTTGCTTCTCTTTCTCTACCAAAAGAAAAACATTAACCAGTACGAAATAAATGACACTCCATAAATGCATACCTCACAGAAAGCATGGCTGGCTACCATAATTTCTTGTTTACAAAACTGAGAAATCTTCAAATCTTCAAAACACCCCTTTAAAGATTGATACGTTTAAAAAAGTCATGATTCTGATGCAAGTAAGTCAAAAAACAATCACACAATGCCAGCATAAAGCACAATTATCCTAATTTAAAATGCATCTCATTAAAACTTAACAGCCAAAGGTGACAGCACACACCACCCACATTTTATAAAACACAAACACCACTCCAGAGCTGAATTACACCAGCTCCAGTGCCAGCACTCAGCACAGCACACACAGAGTTCTCCTCTCCAGAGCTGAATTAAACCAGCTCCAGTGCCAGCACTCAGCACAGCACACACAGAGTTCTCCTCTCCAGAGCTGAATTACACCAGCTCCAGTGCCAGCACTCAGCACAGCACACACAGAGTTCTCTCCAGAACTGAATTACACCAGCTCCAGTGCCAGCACTCAGCACAGCACACACAGAGTTCTTCTCTCCTCTCATCCCAGCCCCACTCCCTTCCTCCCCAGGGGCCGTGCACAGATCCCTTCCCTGCCCCTGGCAGAAGCTGTCCCAGAGCCCAGCCCTGCAGCCCCAGCCCTGCCAGCTGTGGGGGGCAGTGTCCCCAGTGTCCCCTGCCCCAGCCCCACCTCTGCAGAGGCTCCCGGGGCCCACGCAGCCGGGTTTGCAGGTGCAGCGGTGCCCCCGCAGGCTGTTGGTGCAGATGCATTCTCATCACAGCCGTGCTGCCCGCGGCCACACTCGTCGTGCTCTGGGAGGGGAGGAAAGGGAACAAAGAACAGAGTGACAGGGGGCCCTGAGCTTCTCAGGGCTGTGAAAAGCACGGGCAGAACCGGGGGCTGCAAGGGCTGAGTGCTCGTGGGGTCAGCTCATGGGCTGGCTCCAGGTCACAAAGCCAACATGAGCATGGCACAGGGGGTTATTTAGGGTTAAAAACAGAAAAAACATTGGTGGGGAGGGGAAGTATGGCTGTGACAAAAAGCTATGAAGAGGATGATCAGGGAGAAATCCCTGCTGTGCAGATGAACCCTGACATCCCTGCCCATCCCTGCAGCAGTGACCATAAACACAAGGCAGGGAACCCCAGAGGGCCCTGCCAGCCTGCCCTGAACTGCACAGCTCAGCTGGCACCAGGGCTGGCTCCAGCTCCTGTGGGACTGGCTCCTTTCCCTACCAGCACCAGGAACATTTCACATTTCCAGAGCCCCAATCCTGCCCTCCAGCCCTGGAGAGGCTCCCACACTCCCAGGCCACGTTCTGCTTCCATCCAGCAGCTCCAGCTGCTGCCCTGAGCTGGATTTGCCACAGCCCCTGCACTTCACTCTGCTGCTCCTCTCTGTGCTTGTAAAGCACCAGGCAGATGCCACAAGCTGCCTGAGCCCAAAGCTTTCCTGCAACTACAGGAGCTTCCCTCACACAGGACTGCACAAAGAAAGCCTGAACATTTCACACCTTGGCACAGGCACCTCTGCCATTTTCATCAGTGGAATCAAAGGAATGCAATGAATTTTCTTAAAACCACTCAAGAATTCTTGTCCTTAGTGACCTCAATAATTATTAGACTGCAAACCCCTTTCTACAATCTCCAGTTGTCTTTCCAATTCCTGCTCAGAAGAGAAGAACACATCTCCCTGTATTTCCATGCATATCTACCTCAAAAAGGCAGCTGTAACTACACTTGCATGTGCAATTCAAGGCATAATAAAATACAATATGCAATATTTCTATATATGAAAATACATATTGTAGTAGCTCAGGTTTGAATAGAACTTTGAGAGTGAAAACATGGTCAACATATAATTGATATATATGTTATACACATCATATCAAAAACATTATCAGCATTATACAACAGATAATTGACATAATAAAAATCAGGATCTAGAACCCTTCTTTGCAGCCTTCACTTATGCAATTGCAATCACCAGGCTGGTATCAGGCTGAGAGGTAAAAGCCAGGCTTTCCTGGAGTTAGGACTGGCTTAAGCTCTTCACCAGAGCTCCAGGGTGTTCCAAGGACTGTAGACTAAGCCCAGCCTTGTCCAGCCCACAGAGAGGCTGTGCCTCTCAAACACAGCAAACTCTGGTTTTTGCAGGCTAAACCAAGCCTTTGGAAGAGTGTCTGCCCTGAGAACAGCAGCACCACAGCCCCTGCCAGGCACAATTCACCTCTGCAGGGCTCTCCCTCTGCACAGGGCAGAGCAAGAGCCAATTCCAGGGTCACTGCAGAGACCTGTGAGAGCTGCACAGCGAATTCTGAGGAACCCCTAAAGCAGGTACTGCTGGAGCACTGCTGAGAACTGTTTGCAGAACATACACTTAACGTGTTTTCCATTTCCCAAACACATCTGACAGCAAAATGATGTGGATTGCAACTCATTTATCTCCAATAGCATCAAAGCAATGTGTCAGCCTCTCACTCTGCTTTTAGCAAGAGACACACTCTCACACGTGCCTGGCCTCAGCTGATAAACTCAGCCTTGAACTGACACTTGTTAGTCCATGTGGGTCCCTGCTCTGCTCAGGATTTCCCTTCCTGCCAGTTCTCAGAGCCTCACACACTCCCAGTGCCAGGGCTCCTGCAGGGCTGCATGTTCTCCCCTCCATCCTCAAGGGAACTGCACCACAGCTCATTCTTTGCTGCTTGGGTCTCACGGTGCTCAGGCTGCTGGCTCACACACAAAAAGGATCAAGCCATCCTCCAAGGGACGTTTCACAGGAGCTGAAGCTGAGTTGTGCTTTCTTTTAACAGAGACACCCTCTCCATCATCTCTCCCTCCTCCTCCTGCTTTTAATTGTCATCAGCTTTCCTGCGTTAGTGTTCAAACCACAATGAGAATGCCTTTGTGCCAGCCCCATGGGTGTGCACAAGAACATTCCTGCTCAAACAATGCCCAAAATCAGTCTGTTCCCTCCTCAGCACTTCCAGTGTAAATAAAGATTTCCCAGTGGCACCAGAAGTGTTTTGCCCAAACACACAGGAGAGGATGAGTCTGCTGTGCTGTTCTAGGACTGTGACAATGTAAATCACTATTTAGCATTTCTGCACATGTAAAGCTGCTGGGAACACCAAAGGATTCAGCACTGACAGAGCAGCTGTCCCACAGGAACACTCTGCAAACAGAGTCAGCTTTTTTCAAAGCTGATGTCATTTAAAGAGTCAGCAGCAAACCTGAGCATGGGAACCTGCCCTTCCTGAGCCCCCCTGATGCTGCTGGCACAGGGAGGACCAAGGGAGCCTCCCCTGCATGAGGAACCCCAGGATTTCTCAGCAGCAGCGTGGCTGCAGTGATGGAACTTGGAATGAAGCTCTCCCTGGGACAGGGATGTCTGCAGCTGATGCTGCTAGAGGCCCAATGAGAATGAGAAAGCCTTGATTTCCTGCCAAGGTACAGAACTCTTCTCATCCAGATGGAAAATCCTCAGGAATCCCTCAGCAGTCAGTTTTCCTGGGTTCTCTGTGCCCTCACAGGAGCTCATCCTTTGGAACACCCTGGGAAGGGAGCGTGGAAAGGGGGCTCAGGCTCTGTTTGAACTCAGAGGAGATTGGGACTCATTTGCAAACAACGCTGCCTCCATGCACACACTTCTTTCCAAAAATCCCCACTCAGGCACATCAGACAGAGCCTGCTTTTGCTTTCATGCTATGGAAACACTGACTGGGCATCAAACACAACCCTGGGCAGTTTGGGACGTGCCTGTGAGCCCAGGGGTGCCTGTCCAGGACTGACACCACTGCCCGCCCCACAAACGCCCCCCACGCACAGAGCAGAACAAACAGCGAGGGACACCCGAGGCAGGGGGACAGCAGGGACACAGGGGACGGCAGGGACACGAGGGGACAGCAGGGACACAGGGGACAGCAGGGACACGAGGGCCGGCGGGGACACGGGGGCCGGCGGGGACACCCGAGGCAGGAGGACAGCGGGGACACGAGGGCTGGCGGGGACACGAGGGCTGGCAGGGACTGGCTGGGAAAGGCCAGGGCTCTGCACAGCCCTGCCAGCCCCACCTCCAGCACATCCTTCAACCACGCCATGTCCCAGCTGTGACAGCGCCTGTTTAAATTCTAACCCAACTCTCAGCTGTCTCCAGAACACAAGTGTCTACTGAAGGGTAAGGGAGTGAACCCAGAGCAGGCTGGGGCAGCTCCTGCACACCTCAAATGAGTTCTCACCATTCCAGCTGCTGATGGCTGATCCCTGCAGTGGGAAGGATAAATTGGAATGTTCAGACAAGGACAAAAATGCCAGCAACATCAAGTACAAGTATACTTCAAGTGTATGTATAAGCACATACCTTACAGGTACTCATATTTCTGTTAAATCCCCTTTAACACAACTTTTCCAGACCAATCTCTGGGAAGGAATCACAAAAATACTTTTGTTTTTGGTGGTACTTTCAAAATCCCTTCTGTTCTGGGCTAAATGAATGCAGAGAGAAGAAGCACTGGGAGCAGAAGGAAAGGGGCCAGACAAAGATTTTGCCTGCCTGAGGTGACACATTCTGCATAAAGCCACCCACGTGACACTGCAAAGCTGTTTGTAAGTAAAGACAACCACAAAAATAATTCAGAGCACATGCAAGGTACAAAAAGGATTTCTCATGAATTTATGAAAGCAAATGCATGTGTATCTGAACACACAGATAAACAATTACAGGAAAGTGTTAATTTTCTCCTTCATATTTACATGAAATGTGGTGCTTGAGAAAGGTTCCAGGCAGCTCTGACAATTAATATCAGAAGCATCAGTCAAAAAATAAAATAGTTCTTTTAAAAACGAAGTATTAAAATAGAACTTTTGAAGTTTTGGGTATTATAAATCCCCACATTCTTACAAACAAGATCTTTTCAACAAAATCATTTTCTATTCATTATCTCAGAGAAATATGGCCTTTGCTTATATTCTGTTTGTATGTTTTTAAAATGCATTTTCCAGAAATACCACAGAATTCACAGGATGCCTCTCCCTTCCCATGTGGAAAGGCACAACACTGTTAACACTTACAAATTTGTCTGGGCTACAAAGGCAGGATCTACACATCTTCAGCTTTCTCTCACATTTTTTTTTTTCTGTGCATGCTTGGAATAACTCTAGGATTTGTATTGTTCTTGCTTTGTCTAAAATAATTAATTCAAAATTAGAACCCCACCTTGAAAAAAACCAGGAAAAACAGATAGTGAAGCTAAGAACTTTTTGGTCAGGAGTCATAAAATCAGCACAGCTTTCCCTTGTACCAAAGCACATAAAGGATTTCAAACCTGTAATTTCTAAAAGGTACAACTGACACAGGATTTATCTTGAAGCAAGAATGCTGAAATCTTTATCTTCATTTTCTTTAAATAAAGATGCTTTTGTAAAAAAGACAGACCCTGGGATGGAATTACAGGAGACATTCCATTGCAGGGTCTTTCACTACAGCCACTTTACTGGAAAAGGCCCCAATTGAAACTTGCTTATGAGATGGAAACAATTTTCTTATTGCAAGGATTCTCTCTCATTACTTCCTCAAAGCCTTCACCCTTCAATATAAAGCATTCACTTTTGGAATACCCTGTGCACAGACTCTGACTGTCCATTCATTCCTATTTTTACAGCAGTGAAATAAACCTCAGTTGTTCTCTGAATTGCTGGGATAGCAGCAGCTTGTGGGGTGCAGCACCACAAATGCACAAACATTTCTGCAGAGCAGAGACCTGGAGAGAGCTCCCAGAACAGCAAGGGCAGGGGATGGCCCCGTTTTTATTAATACAGAAACCACTGGGACAGAGGGCATGGCCTCAGGTAAAATTAATTAATTACCTGACAGCCACTGAGCAATGGTCTCTGCAAACTCAGAGAGGAGAAAGCCATCTCTCCAAATACTGCCCAAAAGCCACAACCCTCTGTGGCATGTTTATCAGGATTTGGAGTCTAGGTAATAACTGAGGTTTAAAAAATGATCCATTAAAAAATGGAATTTAGGCAGAGCGGTGGGTTTAGTGGAATCAGGATTTCAGCTCACATGAAGCTGTGATGAAACACAAGGGACAGCTTTTAAACAATTGACTAAAAGGAAGCTTTGTTCTGAGCACACAGGAAGGATGTCCCACAGAAATCCAGGGCAATCAGAAACAAGATGCACACATCAAACAAGAAATTACACTGGAGATAGATGGTGAGCTGGTGAAAGATAACAGCTAATTGTGAATCCAGAAAACTCGGGGAAAAAACAACAAAATCAAATGTGTTTTCTACTCAAAACAAAAAAAAAAAACACAAGGGAGACGTTCACAACTATTTCCCAGAGGAAAACCCCCTGCAATAACATTACCTGTGCTGTTTTCTACTGTAAAACCAAGGTAACTGAGTCACAGAAATACCAAGATACTCAGCACACTCCTGAGGTATCCTGCAGGACTGAAATGCAAACATCTCATTGTTAGTGGTGTGGAGGTGTTCAATCCTCCCCAGCTGCTGCTCTCCTCTGTCTCAGGTGCCTTTGGGTGAGCTGCAGGAACAAACCCTGCCCTGGCAGGGGGGGCAGCCCTGGCACAGGAGCCAGAGCAGCTGTGGCTGCCCTTGGGTCCCTGGCAGTGCCCAGGGCCAGGCTGGACAGCCTGGGATGGTGGGAGGGGACCCTGCCCGTGGCAGGGAGGTGGAACCAGAGCATCTCCAAGGCCCTTTCCAGCCCAAACTGTTCCACCCAACAGATTGGTTTAAACCACAGCAGGTTCACCTCATCCAATCAGGTGAGATATTTCATAATAACCTGACTGCCTGTCCAGAGACAATCTTACTACATCATCTCTAAAGCAATCACATTTTTATATTGAACTTAAAATGTAGGGCTGTTGGCAATAATGTATTGCGAGTGATGGAAACTACAGCAACAAATAGCATTTGAGGGATTTAAACAGAGAGCAGCAATTAGCCCTGCCTTTGCACAGCATGAAAGTGATTAAATGATTTCTTCAAGATCACTACAATATTCATGTACCTACTTAACTTTCTTCTTTGGAAGGTCCCATTTGTTTTCCCTAGAATTGAATAAAACTATTTTAAAGATAATGATCATTCAGTACTTATGAGAAATTTAACAGCAGCTATGACAAAGGTGTGTAAAACAAGTAAAAGAATGTGGAATACTCCTACCCAGTATTAATGAAAAGGCTCTCCTGCCTAGTGAAATTAGAGGGGAAAAAATCAGGGTGGACAGATAAAAACACTCATTCTGCAGAATAGGTCTAACTGATAAAACACTTCGGGCAGTATTGAATTTAAGTCAAATAATATTCAAAATAGCAGCCCCTTAATGAACATGAATAGCACAAATCATCCTGCGAGCTGGAGTTTAATGATGAAATTATTGATTCTTATGGTTCAAGGCACAAAATGATCATTAGCTGGAACCAAGGAAAGGGATTCCTCCTGTGATATATTAGAGTTGCAGGGAGCCCTGTATTTTCACTCAACCAACCAACTCTGCTGACAGAGAATAAACACAAGGCCAACTGCAGGTCAGGGTGCCAGGTTCTAATAAAAAGGAAATTAATTTCAGTTGCAGGAAAAAACCAAAACAAAACCACCAAAGAACCATGAACTTTGCTCTCTGCAGAGCTCTTGGGCAGGAGGGTGTCCAGCACTGCTGTCCACAACAGTGGCCTTGCACCTCACAGCACTTGAGTTATTTCTGCCTCCTGAGCTCAGCTGACAAAAACCCACGGTGACACTTGCTGGGCTGTGGGATGGAGGGAGAAGGGGAAGCTGGAATTGCTGCCCTCACCTGAGCCTGGCTGGGGAGAGCAGGCAGGGCTGGAGGAGACTCCGAGCCCCTCACGCCTCCAGCCAGGCTCCCGGCCCCTCACGCCTCGAGCGGGGCTCCTGGCCCCTCACGCCTCCGGGGGGGCTCCCGGCCCCTCACGCCTCCGGGGGGGCTCCCAGCCCCTCACTCATTAAGATGGCTCCAGGTCAGTCCAGCAGGTGCCTAACAGGAGCAGACCAGGCTTGCATTCCCCGCTGTTCCTCCTGCTGGCTCCTCACTGTGATAAATGCCAATAACTCGCTTTTTGAAATTTATGAAAATTTAATAAAGAATAAAAATTGGTTACAAAAATATTAATACAATAATAAAAGTTTAAAAAGTTTTCAGAGACAGGACAAATAATGAGGCAATAAGAGCAAAGAAAGGTAGCCCAGGACTACGTCCCCCCTCCCTCCCAGACAAAGGCTGTGAAGGAGAAGGGCCCCGTTAGAGAGATGCCTCTCTATTTTTGAGGACCAACTTTAATGATTATGCATACTTTATCTAAGAAAAGCTCGTTTGCCAAGAGCCTTTTGCAAAACCCCTGGCGTCCTGGAGTCTGGCTTAACCAGGTAGCTTTGTGGATTCAAGGAGATATGCATGGTCTGGCTTGACCAGGGTGGTTTCAAGGAGATATGCATCTTTCCCTCTGAAACATCCAAGAGGGGTTTTAGTCTGGCTTGTTGTAATTGTTCTCTCTGTGTAGAAACCTCCGGGTTATCTTCTCTTTGCTCTTGAGCTAAGGACAATACCTTACACACAATTCTTACTTAGATTCAATGTTAAAAACTACATTTACTATATTATTTAAATGTTAATATTGCATAACTTTTCTACCTAGCATATTACATATAGTAAATATCTGCGTAGAGCCACACACACAATATGCCTTTTTCACATCACTGACACAGAGGGCAGTGTGTGCACGCATGACCCACACAAATACAGACATCCCTGGGGGCACAGGGATGGATGGACACCCTGAAGCTTCTGCATTTCCCTTTTTCCTTCTCAGGAGGACTCAAGTGCAGGGATGCTCAGAGGGCTGGGGCGCCTCTCCTGTGAAGGCAGGCTGAGCAAACTGAGGCTGTTCAGTGCTGGAACAGGGTAAAAGCTGCCCTGTCATTTCTTCTAAGGGCAGCTAACAAGCAACCTGTAAATTCTCACATGAAGCTATTTGGAGAATGAGAAGCTCCTTTAACACAAGAATCTATTCTGAGGGTGAAAAATAGGTGTACCTGTGATACCAAGGGATTTGTCCCATGAGAATCAGTAAAGAAAATATGTGAACAACAAGAACAGATAAATCTGATGGACAAGTGAAACACCTTTTACTAACCAATACAATAATTAACAAGAAAGCCATTAACTGATCAGAAGCTACCCTCAAGGTTTGTATAAACTGTGTAGAATACAGCATGGGGCCATAATAAAGACCCTTCTGAAGATTTTTACCATGTCATTCTCTGTGTCGTGACCATCCCAGCACCAACAGCTCAGTCTGGAGAAGGCCCTGGGGAGACCTGAGACTCCCTTCCAGGACCTAAGGGGGCTTCAGGAGAGCTGGAGAGGGACTCTGGACTGGCAATGGAGTGACAGGACACAGGAGAATGCTTCAGACTGAAGGAGGGCAGGTTCAGGTCAGGTGCCAGTGAGAAATTCTTTCCTGTGAGGCAGGTGAGGCGCTGGAACAGGGTGTCCAGGGAAGCTGTGGATTCCCCATCCCTGGAAGTGTCCCCAGCAGTGTTTCACTTTCAGCAGCAGCGACAAGAAAAAAGGTAAAGGAACCTCCATTATCAGATGCCATCTACAGCTTCCTTGATCTTGGAGAAGTCAGAAACCCCAGACCCAAGGAGAGAAGAGTCACCTGCACTGGATTTGGGGCTTTCTCTGAGGAACAGAGAAAATCCAGTTTCCCAAGTGTGGAGTGAGTCAATCCAAAGGTTTCTGTAAGTGATTTAACATCCAGCCAGAGGAGCAGGAATGGGGTTTACCTCCATTTAACCACTCTCACATGGGCACCAGAGGGTTTGTGGGGCTCTCAAAGCAGAGTGAAGTGAAAGTGCCCTGAGCAGGCACTGCTGGCACATTCCAGAAAGAGTGACTTCACATGCCCTGCTAGAATGGGACTGACTGCATTTTGGAAGCATTTGCTTTATTGCAAAGCTGGTTTTGTGGCCCAATTACAGCAGAGGATGCAGTTCAGGACTGGATAAGTGCCAAGGAATCTCTCTGAGACCAAGGCTCCAAAGATCAGAGGACTCCTCTGCACCTTTGGGGAGTGCGTGTGCCCAAATATGCACATCCTTAATTTAGTGCTTGAAAGGGAATTTGCTGTGTCATGTGTTCCACATATAACCACTTCTAAAATCTGGGGTATTTTGAAAGCCAAAGGCCAACAACAAACCAACCAAAAACCAGCAGAAAGGACAAATGTGGGTAGATAGTTCAGCATTATGAAAAATTCTACTCATTAAACCTCATGAAATAGAACCCTCTGCTATGACAAGCACAAAGCAGACTAAACCAAATCCCCGGGACCCTGAAAGCATGGAAACTTTTCTTCTTCATAAATAAAGAGCAAACACGTATTTTTCCTCAGGCCACTGAGCTGTCTCTCCACTGCCATCCTTATCCTTGGCTTGGCAGCCCTGTTTTCTGGCCCCTCCTGCTGTCATCTGGAAAGGCTTCCCCAAAACCCCTGATTATCTCAGGACAGCAGCATGAGCTGTATTTGGTAAAAATGAACTCCATTTGTAAACTCTGACAAAGAAAAACAAAATCTGAGCACACAGAAACTGCAACAGACTGTTCTAATGGGAACACAATTAGCAAGGCTCTGTCATTCATTTGCCCAGCTCTGTCCCACTGCTCTGACAATGAGGAATGAGAGCTATTTCTGTGGAGTCATAAAAATCACCAGTTTGAGCAATTATCACAGGCAATCATGTCACTGAATGGGAAGCTCCATACTGGGAGGCAGAAAGGCTGCAGCAGAAAGGATGAAAATATTAACTACAAGTGATAGATCAGAGCACCTCTCCTGCCCCCATCCCTGCACTATTCCCCAAGGCTGCATTTCTGAAGGGCCAGGCACGTCTGCTTGCCAGTGCCAGCTCCTCTGCACCCTTTAAAATTATTTCACAAATGTTTCAAGAAGGCAACACTACCAGATTTATGTTATTGACTCATGTTTACATACATAGAAATGAATTTAGGAATCCAGGATATCTGGTTATCAGACACTCTGACATCATCTGCAGTACTGCCCATGCTGTATCTCAATATTCCTGCTCAAAGACAGAACATAAAGGGCTCCAAAACCAGAATTAGACCATCCACAAAGAGACAAATCACAGTGCACACCTTCAGAGCCACAGGCACTCCTCCCCATCCCCTTAAAGGACATATTTCTCCTGAAATCAGCATTTTGAACTCATCTGTGAGCATGCAGAGCCAGCAAAGCAAGAGTTGGACAATCCCCAATGCATTTCTGAACAGAGCTTCCACCAAACCCAGCCACTCCAAACAAATCACAGGTGCCCATCACTGCACCAGGGTCCTGAGGTCCTTCAGTACCTCAGACTGCTCAGAAGGTGATCTTTGATCACCTGCACACAGAAATAGACACTCAAGGATCAATAGCTGTTAATAAAATATTGGCTTTCTCCCAATCAATATGCACACAGCTGTGAAATATTCAGCACGGGTATAAAAATGAGATCACAGCAAAATGAGAAGTCTTAATACATTGTTTCATTGTGTATAAAATGCAGATTTAGATTAAAAAAAGGAATAAACCCAAGATATGCTGAAGCCTTTGTCACACACCTTTCTCACTGTCAGAAAAGCCCATCAGATGTAAGAACCATGAACTTTATGGGAAATTTTCTGTTCAGCTGGACAGGCTTTATGAAATTCCTCTGTTTCACAGTAAAAACCTCACTCTGGGAATCACAACCCCAAGCAGCAAACACAAGGAAACAAGAGCAGAGCAGCAGGGGCTGCCCATCTCATGGGGTTGTCACTGCCAGAGCCTGGCCAGGCTGGTGGCATCCCCTCACCCCCTGCCCTTCAGGAGAGGCACTGCCAGCTCTTGGCCTTTCTGCCCTCCAGGGACTGCACCCAGCTCGTTCCCACATTCCTGACACTGGGTGCACAGGGATGTGGCACTGCTGTGACCCAGTGAAGGAGCCCCTCTCCTCTGGGTGGATCTCTGTGGGAGAAATGCCCGTGGATGTGCCAGCCCTGCACAGCCTTTGGGCACACAGAGACACTCACTGCAGGACAGGCACAGTGCAGGGGCACTGGAGCCTTTGTCCTGGTCCTTTCCAGCAGCCCTGTGCTCATCACTGCTCACATCAGACAGACACAGATCCACTCGAGCAAACACTGCAGACATTCTGTGCCTGGCCATTGTCACCCCACAGCTCCTCTCTGTACAGCTGGACAGTGTTTGGAGGGGAAAAAAGGACACAGAGGGCAAACAGAGAGCTCCTGTGCAGCCTGGCCAGCCTGGGCTGGCCCTGCAGCCTTTGGGAGCAGCATGGACACAGCCTGGACTCTGAGAATCAGGAGGGGAGGTCAGGCCACATCCACCCCTGTGCCTGGCCAAGTTCAGCCACACTGCACCTCCTCTGCCCTGGGACCATCCCTGAGAGCATCTCCCACCTCCTCTGCCCTGGGACCATCCCTGAGAGCATCTCCCACCTCCCCTCCCCTGGGACCATCCCTGAGAGCATCTCCCACCTCCCCTCCCCTGGGACCATCCCTGAGAGCATCTCCCACCTCCTCTCCCCTGGGACCATTCCTGGGAGCATCTCCCTTGACACACAACAACAACCTGGCAGTTCAGTGTGAAAAACACTTCTGTGAGGCACTGAAGGGCTGGGGCACAGACCCACAAGTTTTTCACAAGAAGAGGTGAAGTCCAGAAGAAGAGCTCACAGCATTGCTGCTGCACTGCTCAGCCCCAAAACTAAAAACAGTCTTTTAGGTTTCAGATGGGAAGATTAAAGCATTCTCAGGAAAAGATGTTTCAAATATTAAAATGGAGTGCAAATAGAGAGATCAAAGCGTTCTCTGTGCTCCCTGAGAATATGACAGAGGTGACAACAGGCTTAAACTGTGGCAGCAGAGATTTAGGGGAGCCATTCAGGAAACCCTTCTGAATGGCTGAGGGAGGGGCACACAGAAAGGGGTTAAAGTGGTTCCCTCATTGAAATTGTCTGTGGTTTTTAAGAACAAATAAGACCAAGGATGTTCCAGAGCCCATGGATCCTGCCCTGAGGAATGGGGAGCCTGCTGCCCTTCTCTGTGATTCAGGTACTGCCTTGATTTAGCAGGAGAGTTCAATTCTCCTGAAGAACACAGAGTCTGTTACAAATGGTACCCACAAACAGAGCACAGACTGGGAAATGTTTCACATGTCTGGCCACAGGACATGACAAACCCTGGCAGCTGTATCCCCACAAAGATCAGACCCTGACTGGGTGAACTCTTTCCTAAAGCAGGCTGCCCTCCCTGGGGCACTCACACTGGCTCTGGAGCAGAGCAGTGAACCAGGAGAGCTTTTTGCTGCCAGCCCTGCATGGATCCTGCAGCTGCTGCTGCTGGTGAGACAGCACAGCCCCTCTGAGAGATCAGAGTGGGGCTCTGTCTGTGCCACCTCTCTGACTGCCTGGAGCACTGCACAGCTGGGAATGCACAACTCCTGTGCACAAACAGGGACTGGGTCCTGTTGGACCAGGGAGAAATCCTGCAGTGAGAGAGCTCGAGACAGATGCTGGCCTGAGACACGGCCTGTCCTTGGTGTCTCTGTGGGCAGATAGCTTCACTCATGGACCTGGACTGGATATTGAACCAATAATATTGGGGTTTACCCTTAATGCTTAAGTTTATGCATAACCATGAACATATATAGGCAAAGCAATTTAAAATACTGCATTTGTGTGACAGCTTCTACATCAGCACAAAAGGCTGCAGCTAAGAAATAATGTAAAAATGCTAATTATGCCTAAGTCAAGAAATACAACCAGCAGCATGATTTGTGGTCAGCTGTTTAATTAATTTTACTATTAATAAAGTTACAGAAAAATCAATGTGTCAAAAGGACTTGAAAGGATTACCAGCTACTGTGGACAAATTAGCAACACTCCCATGCCTAGAGCACAGGAAAGCACAAAGATGTTTAATTAAGCTATTTACCAGTGAGAAATTAAAATCACTGTAAACACTGCATTTTTAGTACTTTTTTTTCCTCTGATTCAAAGCACTTAGGAGCAAATAATATTCCATTTCCTAATGCCACTTTTTTTAAAGGAAGGAATGTAACAAATGTTACAGTCAAACCCAGGAGTCCCATAAAATGAAGGTAAAAGTCAGGAACAAAAGAATACAACGTGGCATTTAAAATTAGAGGACTGTGGAATAATTCAACTCCAAAGCAACAAGAGATGTTAGAAAACTGCATGGGAAAAGGAAGGAGAAGATTTATAACATAAAGGCCACAAGGTTACTCAGGGCTCATGCACACTGTGCTTCAATGAACTGCTGTTGTTTCTTGTGAAAATGTCAATATCTATAAAAATAAACCTCACTGCTCACTGAGTTCTTGCTGCTCTAAGTCTGTGGTTTTCCCACACCTGATTTAGCTGACTCTTTACTGGACTCCCCAGTGCTTGTCACTGTCTCTGCATGAATTTGGGCAAAGCACTGCAGTTCTCTGTGCCTCAGCTTCCCTTTTCCAAAGGAGCAATTCAATCCTGACCAGGCTCCAAGGGATGCAGGGAGAAGCTGCTTTACCTGTGCTGGTGCAGTGAGCAGACACACACAGAGATCACATCCTGGAAGATGTGCAGCGAGCAGACACACACAGAGCACATCCTGGAAGATGTGCAGCGAGTAGACACACACAGATCACATCCTGGAAGATGTACAGGGGGAGGACATGCACACAGATCACATCCTGGAAGATGTGTAGTGAGGACATGCACACAGATCACATCCCAACAATCCCCTCCTGTCTGTGCAAGCTCCAACACAGAGGAGTTTCATGGTCTGTTTTTACTCCTCATTATCCTGCTCTGACTTTGTTAGTAATGAATTCAATTAATATCTCTGATTTTAGTCTGGTTTACCCATGACAGTGTTTGCTCAGTGATCTCTCCTGGTCTTTATCTCATCAATCTCTGCTCTATTTTCTCTCCCTGCCCAGCTGCAGAGGGCAATGACAGAGAGGCTTTGGTGGGCACCAGGAACCCTGCCACGGTCACCCCACCACAGCAGGATCCTCAGGACATCCTTCAGAACAGCAAGATCCCAAGAGAGCTCCTGCCCCAACCAAACCTGGAAGCCCTTCCAGAACAGACCTGTCTGCACTGCCTGCTGCCCCAGCCCCGTGTTTGCAGCTCGCAGACAAATCTGCCGATTCCCCAAGCCCAGCCCAGCCCAGAACAGCTCTAACATTTGTTTACTGACCCCTGAACATCCAGGGCCCTGGGCAGCACTTGGAAAGTGCAAGTGCCACACCAAAAATAACCAGGCTGCCTTGTGGAGTGCTAATTTAGATCCCAGAGAACAAACAGTGCAAAAGAAGGTCACTGGATCAGACTGCAGAAAACAGCGCTGTCTTTCACAGAGTAACCCTGTATCAATCCTCTGCCTAAGAGCTTTTGTTCAGCTCTTTTACAAACACACTGATCCGGGTGTGAGGCCAGCAGCCTTCCCTGTGAGACTGCCCCTTCACCCTGGGGGAACCTGCTGCATTATTGGGATTATTGTGGGGTCAGCTGAACCCCCTGAACCTGACAGGTAAAGCCCGGCCACAAAAACACCAAGGCACCAATTTCAGGAACAGCCCAGGACTGGAACGTTTGTTCCAGCCAGGGCAGGGGATTTCTGCAACCGAGCTGCTTCTCACAGGAACGGGAGGGGAGGAGGGGAAGGGCAGCAGAAAGGGGTTCTCATTTTTACCCCTGAAAATGAGATGTCTCAGAACTCCCATGTTCTTCTGTGCTTTGAGCACAGCTCTTGTAACCCCGTGCTGCAGAAGGGCTTTTTCTGAAAAATGCAGCACATCCCAAACTGAATGCTGCCCCAGAAACCACCCAGGATGGAAGGGAAGGGGCTTAGGGAGAACCTGCCAAAATCAGGAGCTGCTCTTGCTTCCTCCTCTCTATCCAGACTGCAAATAAATCAGAATATAAACCCAAGACTAAGATGTGTATTCTAAGACTTCTTCTAAATAATATATTTCTAATCTAAGAAACCTAAGTAACACATTTCCATGTAACATCCAGTTTTCCACAGAATTAGAATAATGAACCATGTGCTTTGAAAATGCTTCCTGTTTCTGTGGTAGATAAACTCTCACTTTCTGCAAGTAATGCAAAAATATTTTAGAGACTCATTGCTTTGAGAAACTCCAAGAAATTCTGGGAATGCCATCACAGCAAATGAGGACTGCAAGAGGGTTAAAAGCACTTTCCACTATGGAAACATCACGCAGAACTGTAAAATGTGGAGGTGGATCATTTCCACAGAGAAAAACATCTGCCAGCACAGCTTTGGGGCACAAAGAGGAGGGAGCCTGCACAGGTCTCACCCCATTTTGGCAGAGTGGGCACTGCTGACACGTTGGGTGGGCAGAGAACTTTCCATACTGCTTCCTGAGAAGACAAAACTTGGGCAAAATGGGCCGGGACATTCTCCAGTCCAAAGGAGGCTTCTTCATTGAGAGGAATGGCCACGAGGAACACACAGAAATAGAGAAGGGAAAATCTCCTGGCACCCTCATTTGGAAAGGCCTTTAAGATTTATTACATCATCAGTGAATACTTCTAGTAAATAAGAAAAAACAAAACAGACAAACAAAAACAAGAACAAAAAAAACACCCACAAGCCAACAAGCAAACCCCAAATCAAATGAAATACAGTGTTCAAGCCCAGTAGTGACCACATAAAAGCAAAGTTATTCTTCAAATGACTCCAGGATTTGAGGAAGTTTTTGGTGTTCTATGCCCCAAGGAGAACATTGCAAAATCAGTCCTTGTTTTTAAAGGGCTCTTGTGGCTGTTAAAGGCCAGGAATCCTTTTTGGGATCATTGGGATTGTCTCCATAGAAAATGCCAACGCCATGCAAAAGGAGATGAAACCCACCCACGCTGTTTTCTCTTCCCAGCAGCAGGACACAGGTGGTCATTACAGGTAACTCACAGCTCATTAAGATAAAAAGCATTTGCATACTTGATTGAATGGCAGTGAGATACAGGAACTGTATATTCTAGTTCCAAACTACACAAAATCATACAGTTGATTTTTTAAAACCATACCAGAGAATGGATGCAGCCCATCAGAAAAAAAAAAGCATTATATTCTTGTTGCATAATTTACCAGGCTTCTAAAAAGCATTAAATGAAATAATGCACTTCTGAAACCAACTCCCAAACTGCCATGTTAGAAGAAAGCAACCCAAGAGAAGTTATTTTTCAACAAGCAACCAGGCTAAAAACATGTGAGAATCAATCAAATGCTTTAAATCAGTGAATCGCAGCAAATGAGAACATCTGGAGCAGCAAATCTTCCTGCCAGCTCCAGAATGGACAAGGCTGTGATTTACAGATAAAACCTGTCTGTTTACCAGATAAAACCTATCTGTTTACCAGATAAACAACCTGTCAGTGCCACAGGGAGAGACTGAAAAGCAGGTTCCTATTGCAGGGTGACTCTTCTGAATAAAACCATTTTTCACTCCCCTCAATTAACACGCAGTGCACAAAGCCCCAGGAACAGGGAAGCACAAAAACACTGGTGTGCTTTGCTTGGGGAGCACAGGCTAAAGTTATTTCTGGCTGACTGATCTGTCTCAGAACTCCTCATCATCCCAGGTCTTTGGCTTATGTGAGACTGGATACTGATTATTAATTAAAATAGTCACTAATTAAAGTCACAGGAGAGAGTTTAATACAACTGTGGACTTGATCCAGAAAAATGTTTCAGTCACTCTGTCTGCATGACTGCATTTTCTGTGCCATTAGCACATCTTCTAATACAGCAGCTTCTCACTGCTAACCACAGAAGATCCTACTTCATAGTGGGAAACTATTACCCAAAGTTGTTTTGGGAAAAAAAAAACAACCTTTCAGCAATGTCAAACCCGTACAAATTAGTTTAATTTCACTAAGGCCCAGTCTTTCAAAGAAAATACTGGAAGCAGCATGTTTAAAACTCAGCAAAATCCAAAAGAAATTTATTTTGCTCAATTCAAATTGGCATAGCATTTCACCAGTCACTCCATTTCCTTCTAAAAGGATAAACCCCCTAAATATCAAATTGAAACATTTCATTCAGCTTAAAAATTGTTTCTCATTCACACCTTCCCCACCCAGACTCGCCCCTTCCCCACAGTTCCCACCTCTGGAAGCCCCCAGAGCTGGGGATCACCCACCAAGCCCAGCCTGCCCAGCCCCACACAGAATCTGCTCAGTGCCAAAGCCTTTGGACCCTGATGAACCAGAGCCAGGCTTCCCAAAAGGTGATCCAGCTGCTCCATGGCAAACTCTGCTTTAGGCCAGCAGTGCACAAACACCAGCAGTGCCCTGCACGTGCCTCAGGGACTCACACCTGAAATTTCATCCCTGTCCTGAACCCCTCAGAGCCTCACCCCACACACACAGTTTAATCAGAACATCAAGCCACCTCAGGCTGCCAGATTGGTCTCCAAATGCAGGGTTCAATAACGAGGAAATTGCTCATTATTCAGTTTGAATGAACAGTAACAAAAACTTAAAGACCTGAGTAATAGCTACAGTCTATTGTGCCTGCTAAACATTTGTTATCAGTGTAAGGGGAAATTACCTACGTGTTTGCTGCCTCATTTTTTTTGTTATTGCTTTTTTAAAATCACTGCTATTACTGCTAAAAGTCTGTTTAAGCATAATGCGAAATACAAAGACAGGATTAGTGCCTCTGTTGCACAGCATTTATTTTAACTGCATTTAATACGATAACAAACATTTATTTCTAGATACAACAGGCAATGAACCAAGTTTCTCCTGATCCATGTAACACACTTTATGTATCTATGTAACTGCTTTTTAACGACTGTGTACAAAATGAAGTGGTTTTTGCAAGACAAGAAACCTGCAAGAAACAGTTGTCTCTCTCATTCCATTATTTGTTCTTTTAGCTGCTCTGGATTCTTTGTGTGCCTGCACTTCAGGTGAATGTTCCCTCATTATTGTCCAACAGCTTGTCCTGCTGCTTCCCCCTTTCTTGGTGTGTCCCCAGCACCTTCCTCCCATTCCCTCTGCGTGCCCAGGGACAGTGCCTGGCTGGACAGAAAGGCACACCAGGAAATTGGTGGAGCACACGTGGAAAAGAAAGAGTCAGACCATCAAAACCACTCTCCCCACCACTGGGAAGGCTGAGACCTCACACTGTACAGGATTTAAGGTCTGAATCTGTTGTGTCACCTTGTAAAAGAGGAAGAAGAACTGAAAAGAGACAGATTACACAAAAATAATAGCTCTGGGCAAAATACAGATCAGCTTCATGAGAGCTCTTTAGTGTCAGCCTCTCTCAAGAGCTGGGCAGCACTTCCCTACAGTTTATAAATTATACAATATTAGCTCAAAGACATGCTGTCACCATGAAAGTCAACACTTCCCATCACCTCCCCTAATTACCATGTGGTTATTCCAGGCTGGAAATCCTTCTCATGTTCAATATTCCTGTGCCAACTCTCCACTTCAGAAAACAGCTCACCCAACAGCATTCCAAACATGGTACTGCATCCAGCTGATTTATATCCATTTCAATAAACCTACCTGATATTTCCCTCCTTTGCACAGCAGGTGCACCATCAAAACAATCCCAAATCAGACTTTCTGGAGCGTTGTCATTGGAAGATGTTGTCCAGCTACAGCTGGGATGAGCAGTTCAGCAGCTTCTCCCATTTTTCTGAGACTGCCAGAGAAGGTCCCTTAAAAACCCCTAAATGGAAAGGAGGCCCTACCTGCTTTTCCACTAGGAACTTTTAGAGCTTATTTTGCAGACAGATATCTTCAAGAAAATCAACTATATTTATTGTCTAATGCTGTCTTTTCTAAACAACACCTCACAGCTCTTGAGACATTAATTCTCAGCATTGACAATTTCCAAACAACCCAACACCAACTGGATTGAAGAACCTCACACATTTCAGGTTTCCTCCTGCACACTGGACTCTGCTCTGTCCAGAAAGCTTCTCCTCCTGGGCAGCCTCTCCCATTTCCATGCCCTGCCCAGTGCCAGGCCCAGCTGAGGAAGCCTTGTTCCTTCTCCCCACACAGTGACCCCAGCCCTGCCCCTGGCACAGAGGGCAGGGGGGGACACGAGGGGACCCTGTCCGGCCTGTCACAGCCCCAGTGGGAGCACACAGCCCTGCCCCAGCCGCTTCCAAGGGCAGCCCAAAGGGCTGCACAGGGCAGAGGCACCTCCTGCACCATCATCCACCTGCTGTGGAACAGGGTAAGAGCTGCCTGCCATTGCTTCTAAAGGCAGCCAACCAGGGATTTGCAAGTGCCCATATGAAGGTATTTGAAAAATGAAAAGTTCCTTTAACACAACAGTCTGTTCTGAGGGTGAAAAACAAATGCACCTGTTTTTCATTTCAACATTTCATTTAAACAAATGCACAAAAACAAGGGATTTGTCCCATGAGAATCAGTCAAGAAAATATGTAAACAGCCCAAGAACAGATAGAAACACCTTTATTCTTGGACTGGTGAGAAGGAAAACACATACATATGCAAAGGGAAAACCGGCACTGCAAAAGGCAGGAAAGTGTCTGCAGAAGCTTCTCTATTTCCTGGGAACACAAACAACAGACATGACCTGTTTTTTGATCAACTCGTGAAAGCAAGCCATAGAAACCAAAAGCAGAGATCACTGTTCACTCGGAAAAGCAAATCTTCTTGTTACATAGCTCTATCACAGAAACTTAGTAAATTAGGCTGTAACAGCTTTAGTTCTTCTTCTATGGATATGAAAGACACCAAAGGTGCAGTGTATAAGCCAGTAATGGAGAAGGCAAGAGAGTGTTTGCAGCAGGTTCTCTGCTGATTAGCAGCACAAACAACTAACATGACTTGTGTTTTCATCAACTCCAGAAAGCAAGCCATGGAAACCAAAACCAGAGATCATTGTTCACTCTGAAAAGCAAAGCTTTATGTTACAGTGCTCTTTCATGGAAATTTAACAAATTAGGCCGTAACAGCTTTGGTCTTGCTCTATAGACATAAGAAACATCAACCGGTAGAGGTTCAAATCCAAGTTCTTTGTTACATAGCTCTTTCATGGGAATCAAGCCAATTAGGAAGTACCCACCTTTATTCTTGGTCTGGTGAGAAGGAAAACACATACATGTGCAAAGTGTAAACCGGTACTGCAAAAGGCAGGAAAGTGTCTTCAGCAGCTTCTCTGTTGGTTGGCAACACATACAACCAACAAGACTTGTGTTTTGATTAACTCCAGAAAGGAAGCCATAGAAACCAAAAGCAGAGTTCACTGTTCACTCAGAAAAGCAAAGCTTTATGTTACATAGGTGTTTCATAGAAATCAAGCAATTTTGGAAGTAACACTTTTATTCTTGTTCTGCTGACATGGAAAACACATACATGTGCAAAGTGTAAACCGGTACTGAAAATTGCAGGAAAGTGTCTGCAGCAGCTTCTCTATTTCCTGAGAAGAAAACAAAAGACAAGAATTGTGATTTGATCAACCCCAGAAAGCAACACATTGAAACTAAATGCAGACTTCACTGTTCAATATCAAAAGGAAAGCCTTCTGATCGAGAAAGCTCTTACATGGAATTCTGCCAAATTAGGCAATTACAGCTTTGGTCTTGCTCTATAGACATTGGAAACACTAACTGGTAAAGAGTGTAAGCAAGTAAAGGATAAGGCATGAAAGTGTCTGCAGCAGCTTCTCTGCTGATTGGCAGCACAAAGAACTAACATGACTTGTGTTTTGATCAACTCCAGAAAGCAAACCATAGAAACCAAAAGCAGAGATCACTGTTCACTCTGTAAAGCAAATCTTCTTGTTACATAGCTCTAACACAGAAACTTAGTAAATTAGGCTGTAACAGCTTTAACACTTCTTCTATGGACATGAAAGACACCAAAGGTGCAGTGTATAAGCCAGTAATGGATAAGGCAAGAGAGTGTCTGCAGCAGGTTCTCTGCTGATTGGCATCACAGAGAACTAACATGACTTGTGTTTTCATCAACTCCAGAAAGCAAGCCATGGAAACCAAACCAGAGATCACTGTTCACTCTGAAAAGCAAAGCTTTATGTTACAGTGCCCTTTTATGGAAATTTAGCAAATTAGGCAGTAACAGCTTTGGTCTTGCTCTATAGACATGATAAACTTCAACCGGTACAGGTTAAAATCAAAGTTCTTTGTTACATAGCTCTTTCATGGAAATCAAGCCAATTAGGAAGTACCCACCTTTATTCTTGGTCTGGTGAGAAGGAAAACACATACATGTGCAAGGTGTAAACCGGTACTGCAAAAGGCAGGAAAGTGTCTTCAGCAGCTTCTCTGTTGGTTGGCAACACATACAACCAACAAGACTTGTGTTTTGATTAACTCCAGAAAGGAAGCCATAGAAACCAAAAGCAGAGTTCACTGTTCACTCAGAAAAGCAAAGCTTTATGTTACATAGGTGTTTCATAGAAATCAAGCAATTTTGGAAGTAACACTTTTATTCTTGTTCTGCTGACATGGAAAACACATACATGTGCAAAGTGTAAACCGGTACTGAAAATTGCAGGAAAGTGTCTGCAGCAGCTTCTCTATTTCCTGAGAAGAAAACAAAAGACAAGAATTGTGATTTGATCAACCCCAGAAAGCAACACATTGAAACCAAATGCAGACTTCATTGTTCCATCTGAAATGGAAAGCCTTGTGATCGAGAAAGCTCTTACATGGAACTCTGCCAAATTAGGCAATTACAGCATTGGTCTTGCTCTATAGACATGGGAAACAGTAACTGGTGCAGAGTGTAAGCAAGTAATGGATAAGGTAAAAAAGTGTCTGCAGCAAATTCTCTGCTGGTTGGCAGCACAAACAACTAACAAGACATGTGTTTTGATCAACTCCAGAAAGCAAACCATAGAAACCAAAAGCAGAGATCACTGTTCACTCTGTAAAGCAAATCTTTATGTTCCATAGCTCTATCACAGAAACTTAGTAAATTAGGCAGTAATAGCTTTAGTTCTTCTTCTATGGACATGAAAGACACCAAAGGTGCAATGTATAAGCCAGTAATGGATTAGGCAAGAGAGCGTCTGCAGCAGCTTCTCTGCTGATTGGCAGCACAAAGAACTAACATGACTTGTGTTTTCATCAATTCCAGAAGGCAAGACATAGAAAACAAACCAGAGATCACTGTTCACTCTGAAAAGCAAAGCTTTACGTTACAGTGCTCTTTTATGTAAACTTAGCAAATTAGGCAGTAACAGCTTTGGTCTTGCTCTATAGACATGGTAAACATCAACCGGTAGAGGTTCATATCAAAGTTCTTTGCTACATAGGTCTTTCATGGAAATCAAGCCAATTAGGAAGTACCCACCTTTATTCTTGGTCTGGTGAGAAGGAAAACACATACATGTGCAAATTGTAAACCGGTACTGCACAAGACAGGAAAGTGTCTGCAGCAGCTTCTCTGCTGGTTGGTAGCAAAAATGACTAACATGACTTGTGTTTTGATAAACTCCAGAAAGCAAGATATAGAAACCAAAAGCAGAGATCACTGTTCACTCTGAAAAGCAAAGCTTTATGTTACAGTGCTCTTTCATGGAAACATAGTAAATTAGGCAGTAATAGCTTTGGTCTTGCTCTATAGACATGAGAAACATCAACCGGTAAAGTGTCAAAGGAAAGTTTTCTGTTACATGGCTCTTTCATGGAAATCAAGCCAATTTAGGAAGTAACCACCTTTATTCTTCGTCTGATGAGAAGGAAAACACATACATGTGCAAAGTGTAAACCGGTACTGCAAAAGGCAGGAAAGCGCCTTCAGCAGCTTCTCTATTTCTTGGGAACACAAACAACAGACAAGACTTGTGTTTTGATCAACTCCAGAAAGCAAACCATAGAAACCAAAACCAGAGATCACTGTTCATTCTGAAAAGCAAATCTTTATGTTACAGAGCTCTATCACGGAAACTTAGTAAATTAGGCAGTAACAGCTTTAGTTCTCCTTCTATGGACATGAAAGACACCAACCGGTGCAGCGTAAAAGCCAGTAATGGATAAGGCAAGAGAGTGTCTGCAGCAGCTTCTCTGCTGATTGGCAGCACAAAGAACTAACATGACTTGTGTTTTGATCAACTCCAGAAAGCAAACCATAGAAACCAAAAGCAGAGACCACTGTTCACTCGGAAAAGCAAAGCTTTATGTTACAGTGCTCTTTCATTGAAACTTAGCAAATAAGCAGTTAATGCTTTGGTTTTGCTCTATAGACATGATAAACATCAACGGGTATAGTATCAAAGCAAAGTTTACGGTTACATGGCTCTTTCATGGAAATCAAGCAAATTAGGAAGTACCCACCTTTATTCGTGGTCTGGTGACAAGCAAAACACATACATGTGCAAAGTGTAAACCGGTACTGCAAAAGGCAGGAAAGCGTCTTCAGCAGCTTCTCTATTTCTTGGGAACACAAACAACAGACAAGACTTGTGTTTTGATCAACTCCAGAAAGCAAACCATAGAAACCAAAAGCAGAGATCACTGTTCACTCTGTAAAGCAAATCTTTATGTTACATAGCTCTATCACAGAAACTTAGTAAATTAGGCAGTAACAGCTTTAGTTCTCTTTCTATGGACATGAAAGACACCAAAGGTGCAGCGTAAAAGCCAGTAATGGATAAAGCAAGAGAGGGTCTGCAGCAGCTTCTCTGCTGATTGGCAGCACAAAGAACTAACATGACTTGTGTTTTGATCAACTCCAGAAAACAAGCCATGGAAACCAAAAGCAGAGATGACTGTTCACTCTGAAAAGCAAATCTTTATGTTACATAGCTCTTACATGGAACTCTATCAAATTAGGCAATACCAGCTTTGGTCTTGCTCTATAGACATGGGAAACACTAACTGGTACAGAGTGTAAGCAAGTAAAGCATAAGGCATGAAAGTGTCTGCAGCAGCTTCTCTAATGGTTGGCAACACAAGCAACTAACAAGACTTGTGTTTTGATCAACTCCAGAAAGCAAGCCATGGAAACCAAAAGCAGAGATCACTGTTCACTCTGTAAAGCAAATCTTTATGTTACATAGCTCTATCACAGAAACTTAGTAAATTAGGCAGTAACAGCTTTAGTTCTCCTCCTATGGACATGAAAGACACCAACCGGTGCAGCGTAAAAGCCAGTAATGGATAAAGCAAGGGAGTGTCTGCAGCAGCTTCTCTGCTGGTTGGCAGCACAAAGAACTAACATGACTTGTGTTTTCATCAACTCCAGAAAGCAAGCCATGGAAACCAAAAGCAGAGATGACTGTTCACTCTGAAAAGCAAATCTTTATGTTACATAGCTCTTACATGGAACTCTATCAAATTAGGCAATACCAGCTTTGGTCTTGCTCTATAGACATGGGAAACACTAACTGGTACAGAGTGTAAGCAAGTAAAGGATAAGGCATGAAAGTGTCTGCAGCAGCTTCTCTGGTGGTTGGCAACACAAGCAACTAACAAGACTTGTGTTTTGATCAACTCCAGAAAGCAAACCATAGAAACCAAAAGCAGAGATCACTGTTCACTCTGTAAAGCAAATCTTCTTGTTACATAGCTCTATCACAGAAACTTAGTAAATTAGGCAGTAACAGCTATAGTTCTCCTTCTATGGACATGAAAGACACCAACCGGTGCAGCGTAAAAGCCAGTAATGGATAAAGCAAGAGAGTGTCTGCAGCAGCTTCTCTGCTGGTTGGCAGCACAAACAACTAACATGACTTGTGTTTTGATCAACTCCAGAAAGCAAGCCATGGAAACCAAAAGCAGAGATCACTGTTCACTCTGTAAAGCAAATCTTTATGTTACATAGCTCTTACATGGAAGTCTACCAAATTAGGCAATACCAGCTTTGGTCTTGCTCTATAGACATGGGAAACACTAACTGGTACAGAGTGTAAGCAAGTAAAGCATAAGGCATGAAAGTGTCTGCAGCAGCTTCTCTGGTGGTTGGCAACACAAGCAACTAACAAGACTTGTGTTTTGATCAACTCCAGAAAGCAAACCATAGAAACCAAAAGCAGAGATCACTGTTCACTCTGTAATGCAAATCTTTATGTTACATAGCTCTTACATGGAACTCTACCAAATTAGGCAATACCAGCTTTGATCTTGCTCTATAGACATGGGAAACACTAACTGGTACAGAGTGTAAGCAAGTAAAGCATAAGGCATGAAAGTGTCTGCAGCAGCTTCTCTGGTGGTTGGCAACACAAGCAACTAACAAGACTTGTGTTTTGATCAACTCCAGAAAGCAAACTATAGAAACCAAAAGCAGAGATCACTGTTCACTCTGTAAAGCAAATCTTTATGTTACATAGCTCTATCACAGAAACTTAGTAAATTAGGCAGTAACAGCTTTAGTTCTCCTTCTATGGACATGAAAAACACCAACCGGTGCAGCGTAAAAGCCAGTAATGGATAAGGCAAGAGAGGGTCTGCAGCAGCTTCTCTGCTGGTTGGCAGCACAAAGAACTAACATGACTTGTGTTTTCATCAACTCCAGAAAGCAAGCCATGGAAACCAAAAGCAGAGATCACTGTTCACTCTGTAAAGCAAATCTTTATGTTACATAGCTCTATCACAGAAACTTAGTAAATTAGGCAGTAACAGCTTTAGTTCTCCTCCTATGGACATGAAAGACACCAACGGGTGCAGCGTGAAAGCCAGTAATGGATAAAGCAAGGGAGTGTCTGCAGCAGCTTCTCTGCTGGTTGGCAGCACAAAGAACTAACATGACTTGTGTTTTCATCAACTCCAGAAAGCAAGCCATGGAAACCAAAAGCAGAAACCACTGTTCACTCGGAAAAGCAAAGCTTTATGTTACAGTGCTCTTTCATGGAAACTTAGCAAATTAGGCAGTAACAGCTTTGGTCTTGCTCTATAGACATGAGAAACATCAACCGGTGGAGTGTCAAAGGAAAGGTTTCTGTTACATGGCTCTTTCATGGAAATCAAGCAAATTAGGAAGTACCCACCTTTATTCGTGGTCTGGTGACAAGCAAAACACATACATGTGCAAAGTGTAAACCGGTACTGCAAAAGGCAGGAAAGCGCCTTCAGCAGCTTCTCTATTTCTTGGGAACACAAACAACAGACAAGACTTGTGTTTTGATCAACTCCAGAAAGCAAACCATAGAAACCAAAAGCAGAGATCACTGTTCACTCTGTAAAGCAAATCTTTATGTTACATAGCTCTATCACAGAAACTTAGTAAATTAGGCAGTAACAGCTTTAGTTTTCCTTCTATGGACATGAAAGACACCAAAGGTGCAGCGTAAAAGCCAGTAATGGATAAGGCAAGAGAGTGTCTGCAGCAGCTTCTCTGCTGATTGGCAGCACAAACAACTAACATGACTTGTGTTTTGATCAACTCCAGAAAACAAGCCATGGAAACCAAAAGCAGAGATGACTGTTCACTCTAAAAAGTAAAACTTTATAATACATAGCTCTTACATGGAACTCTACCAAATTAGGCAATACCAGCTTTGATCTTGCTCTATAGACATGGGAAACACTAACTGGTACAGAGTGTAAGCAAGTAAAGCATAAGGCATGAAAGTGTCTGCGGAAGCTTCTCTGGTGGTTGGCAACACAAGCAACTAACAAGACTTGTGTTTTGATCAACTCCAGAAAGCAAACTATAGAAACCAAAAGCAGAGATCACTGTTCACTCTGTAAAGCAAATCTTTATGTTACAGAGCTCTATCACAAAAACTTAGTAAATTAGGCAGTAACAGCTTTAGTTCTCCTCCTATGGACATGAAAGACACCAACCGGTGCAGCGTAAAAGCCAGTAATGGATAAGGCAAGAGAGGGTCTGCAGCAGCTTCTCTGCTGATTGGCAGCACAAAGAACTAACATGACTTGTGTTTTGATCAACTCCAGAATGCAAGCCATGGAAACCAAAAGCAGAGATCACTGTTCACTCTGAAAAGCAAATCTTTATGTTACATAGCTCTTACATGGAACTCTACCAAATTAGGCAATACCAGCTTTGGTCTTGCTCTATAGACATGGGAAGCACTAACTGGTACAGAGTGTAAGCAAAGAAAGCATAAGGCATGGAAGTGTCTGCAGCAGCTTCTCTGGTGGTTGGCAACACAAGCAACTAACAAGACTTGTGTTTTGATCAACTCCAGAAAGCAAGCCATGGAAACCAAAAGCAGAGATCACAGTTCACTCTGTAAAGCAAATCTTTATGTTACATAGCTCTTACATGGAACTCTACCAAATTAGGCAATACCAGCTTTGGTCTTGCTCTATAGACATGGGAAACACTAACTGGTACAGAGTGTAAGCAAGTAAAGCATAAGGCATGAAAGTGTCTGCAGCAGCTTCTCTGGTGGTTGGCAACACAAGCAACTAACAAGACTTGTGTTTTGATCAACTCCAGAAAGCAAACTATAGAAACCAAAAGCAGAGATCACTGTTCACTCTGTAAAGCAAATCTTTATGTTACATAGCTCTATCACAGAAACTTAGTAAATTAGGCAGTAACAGCTTTAGTTCTCCTCCTATGGACATGAAAAACACCAACAGGTGCAGCGTAAAAGCCAGTAATGGATAAGGCAAGAGAGGGTCTGCAGCAGCTTCTCTTCTGGTTGGCAGCACAAAGAACTAACATGACTTGTGTTTTGATCAACTCCAGAAAGCAAGCCATGGAAACTAATAGCAGAGATCAATGTTCACTCTGAAAAGCAAATTTTTATGTTACATAGCTCTTACATGGAACTCTACCAAATTAGGCAATACCAGCTTTGGTCTTGCTCTATAGACATGGGAAACACTAACTGGTACAGAGTGTAAGCAAAGAAAGCATAAGGAATGAAAGTGTCTGCAGCAGCTTCTCTGGTGGTTGGCAACACAAGCAACTAACAAGACTTGTGTTTTGATCAACTCCAGAAAGCAAGCCCTGGAAACCAAAAGCAGAGATCACAGTTCACTCTGTAAAGCAAATCTTTATGTTACATAGCTCTTACATGGAACTCTACCAAGTTAGGCAATACCAGCTTTGGTCTTGCTCTATAGACATGGGAAACACTAACTGGTACAGAGTGTAAGCAAGGAAAGCATAAGGCATGAAAGTGTCTGCAGCAGCTTCTCTGCTGGTTGGCAACACAAGCAACTAACAAGACTTGTGTTTTGATCAACTCCAGAAAGCAAACTATAGAAACCAAAAGCAGAGATCACTGTTCACTCTGTAAAGCAAATCTTTATGTTACATAGCTCTATCACAAAAACTTAGTAAATTAGGCAGTAACAGCTTTAGTTCTCCTTCTATGGACATGAAAAACACCAACCGGTGCAGCGTAAAAGCCAGTAATGGATAAGGCAAGAGAGGGTCTGCAGCAGCTTCTCTGCTGGTTGGCAGCACAAAGAACTAACATGACTTGTGTTTTGATCAACTCCAGAAAGCAAGCCATGGAAACCAAAAGCAGAGATCACAGTTCACTCTGTAAAGCAAATCTTTATGTTACATAGCTCTATCACAGAAACTTAGTAAATTAGGCAGTAACAGCTTTAGTTCTCCTTCTATGGACATGAAAGACACCAACCGGTGCAGCGTAAAAGCCAGTAATGGATAAAGCAAGAGAGTGTCTGCAGCAGCTTCTCTGCTGGTTGGCAGCACAAACAACTAACATGACTTGTGTTTTCATCAACTCCAGAACGCAAGCCATGGAAACCAAAAGCAGAAACCACTGTTCACTCGGAAAAGCAAATCTTTATGTTACAGTGCTCTTTCATGGAAACTTAGCAAATTAGGCAGTAACAGCTTTGGTCTTGCTCTATAGACATGAGAAACATCAACCGGTGGAGTGTCAAAGGAAAGGTTTCTGTTACATGGCTCTTTCATGGAAATCAAGCAAATTAGGAAGTACCCACCTTTATTCGTGGTCTGGTGACAAGATAAACACATACATGTGCAAAGTGTAAACCGGTACTGCAAAAGGCAGGAAAGCGCCTTCAGCAGCTTCTCTATTTCTTGGGAACACAAACAACAGAAAAGACTTTTGTTTTGATCAACTCCAGAAAGCAAGCCATGGAAACCAAAAGCAGAGATCACAGTTCACTCTGTAAAGCAAATCTTTATGTTACATAGCTCTTACATGGAACTTTATCAAATTAGGCAATACCAGCTTTGGTCTTGCTCTATAGACATAGGAAACACTAACTGGTACAGAGTGTAAGCAAGGAAAGCATAAGGCATGAAAGTGTCTGCAGCAGCTTCTCTGGTGGTTGGCAACACAAGCAACTAACAAGACTTGTGTTTTGATCAACTCCAGAAAGCAAGCCATGGAAACCAAAAGCAGAGATCACTGTTCACTCTGTAAAGCAAATCTTTATGTTACATAGCTCTATCACAGAAACTTAGTAAATTAGGCAGTAACAGCTTTAGTTCTCCTTCTATGGACATGAAAAACACCAACCGGTGCAGCGTAAAAGCCAGTAATGGATAAAGCAAGAGAGTGTCTGCAGCAGCTTCTCTGCTGGTTGGCAACACAAACAACTAACATGACTTGTGTTTTGATCAACTCCAGAAAGCAAGCCATGGAAACCAAAAGCAGAAACCACTGTTCACTCGGAAAAGCAAAGCTTTATGTTACAGTGCTCTTTCATGGAAACTTAGCAAATTAGGCAATACCAGCTTTGGTCTTGCTCCATAGACATGAGAAACATCAACCGTTGGAGTGTCAAAGGAAAGGTTTCTGTTACATGGCTCTTTCATGGAAATCAAGCAAATTAGGAAGTACCCACCTTTATTCGTGGTCTGGTGACAAGCAAAACACATACATGTGCAAAGTGTAAACCGGTACTGCAAAAGGCAGGAAAGCGTCTTCAGCAGCTTCTCTATTTCTTGGGAACACAAATAACAGACAAGACTTGTGTTTTGATCAACTCCAGAAAGCAAACCATAGAAACCAAAAGCAGAGATCACAGTTCACTCTGTAAAGCAAATCTTCTTGTTACATAGCTCTATCACAGAAACTTAGTAAATTAGGCAGTAACAGCTATAGTTCTCCTTCTATGGACATGAAAGACACCAACCGGTGCAGCGTAAAAGCCAGTAATGGATAAAGCAAGAGAGTGTCTGCAGCAGCTTCTCTGCTGGTTGGCAGCACAAACAACTAACATGACTTGTGTTTTGATCAACTCCAGAAAGCAAGCCATGGAAACCAAAAGCAGAGATCACTGTTCACTCTGAAAAGCAAATCTTTATGTTACATAGCTCTTACATGGAAGTCTACCAAATTAGGCAATACCAGCTTTGGTCTTGCTCTATAGACATGGGAAACACTAACTGGTACAGAGTGTAAGCAAGTAAAGGATAAGGCATGAAAGTGTCTGCAGCAGCTTCTCTGGTGGTTGGCAACACAAGCAACTAACAAGACTTGTGTTTTGATCAACTCCAGAAAGCAAACCATAGAAACCAAAAGCAGAGATCACTGTTCACTCTGTAAAGCAAATCTTCTTGTTACATAGCTCTATCACAGAAACTTAGTAAATTAGGCAGTAACAGCTATAGTTCTCCTTCTATGGACATGAAAGACACCAACCGGTGCAGCGTAAAAGCCAGTAATGGATAAAGCAAGAGAGTGTCTGCAGCAGCTTCTCTGCTGGTTGGCAGCACAAACAACTAACATGACTTGTGTTTTGATCAACTCCAGAAAGCAAGCCATGGAAACCAAAAGCAGAGATCACTGTTCACTCTGAAAAGCAAATCTTTATGTTACATAGCTCTTACATGGAAGTCTACCAAATTAGGCAATACCAGCTTTGGTCTTGCTCTATAGACATGGGAAACACTAACTGGTACAGAGTGTAAGCAAGTAAAGCATAAGGCATGAAAGTGTCTGCAGCAGCTTCTCTGGTGGTTGGCAACACAAGCAACTAACAAGACTTGTGTTTTGATCAACTCCAGAAAGCAAACCATAGAAACCAAAAGCAGAGATCACTGTTCACTCTGTAATGCAAATCTTTATGTTACATAGCTCTTACATGGAACTCTACCAAATTAGGCAATACCAGCTTTGATCTTGCTCTATAGACATGGGAAACACTAACTGGTACAGAGTGTAAGCAAGTAAAGCATAAGGCATGAAAGTGTCTGCAGCAGCTTCTCTGGTGGTTGGCAACACAAGCAACTAACAAGACTTGTGTTTTGATCAACTCCAGAAAGCAAACTATAGAAACCAAAAGCAGAGATCACTGTTCACTGTGTAAAGCAAATCTTTATGTTACATAGCTCTATCACAGAAACTTAGTAAATTAGGCAGTAACAGCTTTAGTTCTCCTTCTATGGACATGAAAAACACCAACCGGTGCAGCGTAAAAGCCAGTAATGGATAAGGCAAGAGAGGGTCTGCAGCAGCTTCTCTGCTGGTTGGCAGCACAAAGAACTAACATGACTTGTGTTTTCATCAACTCCAGAAAGCAAGCCATGGAAACCAAAAGCAGAGATCACTGTTCACTCTGTAAAGCAAATCTTTATGTTACATAGCTCTATCACAGAAACTTAGTAAATTAGGCAGTAACAGCTTTAGTTCTCCTCCTATGGATATGAAAGACACCAACGGGTGCAGCGTGAAAGGCAGTAATGGATAAAGCAAGGGAGTGTCTGCAGCAGCTTCTCTGCTGGTTGGCAGCACAAAGAACTAACATGACTTGTGTTTTCATCAACTCCAGAAAGCAAGCCATGGAAACCAAAAGCAGAAACCACTGTTCACTCGGAAAAGCAAAGCTTTATGTTACAGTGCTCTTTCATGGAAACTTAGCAAATTAGGCAGTAACAGCTTTGGTCTTGCTCTATAGACATGATAAACATCAACCGGTGGAGTGTCAAAGGAAAGGTTTCTGTTACATGGCTCTTTCATGGAAATCAAGCAAATTAGGAAGTACCCACCTTTATTCGTGGTCTGGTGACAAGCAAAACACATACATGTGCAAAGTGTAAACCGGTACTGCAAAAGGCAGGAAAGCGCCTTCAGCAGCTTCTCTATTTCTTGGGAACACAAACAACAGACAAGACTTGTGTTTTGATCAACTCCAGAAAGCAAGCCATGGAAACCAAAAGCAGAGATCACAGTTCACTCTGTAAAGCAAATCTTTATGTTACATAGCTCTTACATGGAACTTTATCAAATTAGGCAATACCAGCTTTGGTCTTGCTCTATAGACATAGGAAACACTAACTGGTACAGAGTGTAAGCAAGGAAAGCATAAGGCATGAAAGTGTCTGCAGCAGCTTCTCTGGTGGTTGGCAACACAAGCAACTAACAAGACTTGTGTTTTGATCAACTCCAGAAAGCAAGCCATGGAAACCAAAAGCAGAGATCACTGTTCACTCTGTAAAGCAAATCTTTATGTTACATAGCTCTATCACAGAAACTTAGTAAATTAGGCAGTAACAGCTTTAGTTCTCCTTCTATGGACATGAAAAACACCAACCGGTGCAGCGTAAAAGCCAGTAATGGATAAAGCAAGAGAGTGTCTGCAGCAGCTTCTCTGCTGGTTGGCAACACAAAGAACTAACATGACTTGTGTTTTGATCAACTCCAGAAAGCAAGCCATGGAAACCAAAAGCAGAAACCACTGTTCACTCGGAAAAGCAAAGCTTTATGTTACAGTGCTCTTTCATGGAAACTTAGCAAATTAGGCAATACCAGCTTTGGTCTTGCTCCATAGACATGAGAAACATCAACCGTTGGAGTGTCAAAGGAAAGGTTTCTGTTACATGGCTCTTTCATGGAAATCAAGCAAATTAGGAAGTACCCACCTTTATTCGTGGTCTGGTGACAAGCAAAACACATACATGTGCAAAGTGTAAACCGGTACTGCAAAAGGCAGGAAAGCGTCTTCAGCAGCTTCTCTATTTCTTGGGAACACAAATAACAGACAAGACTTGTGTTTTGATCAACTCCAGAAAGCAAACCATAGAAACCAAAAGCAGAGATCACAGTTCACTCTGTAAAGCAAATCTTTATGTTACATAGCTCTATCACAGAAACTTAGTAAATTAGGCAGTAACAGCTTTAGTTCTCCTTCTATGGACATAAAAAACACCAACCGGTGCAGCGTAAAAGCCAGTAATGGATAAGGCAAGAGAGTGTCTGCAGCAGCTTCTCTGCTGGTTGGCAGCACAAAGAACTAACATGACTTGTGTTTTCATCAACTCCAGAAAGCAAGCCATGGAAACCAAAAGCAGAGATCACTGTTCACTCTGAAAAGCAAATCTTTATGTTACATAGCTCTTACATGGAACTCTATCAAATTAGGCAATACCAGCTTTGGTCTTGCTCTATAGACATGGGAAACACTAACTGGTACAGAGTGTAAGCAAAGAAAGCATAAGGCATGAAAGTGTCTGCAGCAGCTTCTCTGGTGGTTGGCAACACAAGCAACTAACAAGACTTGTGTTTTGATCAACTCCAGAAAGCAAACCATAGAAACCAAAAGCAGAGATCACAGTTCACTCTGTAAAGCAAATCTTTATGTTACATACCTCTATCACAGAAACTTAGTAAATTAGGCAGTAACAGCTTTAGTTCTCCTTCTATGGACATGAAAAACACCAACCGGTGCAGCGTAAAAGCCAGTAATGGATAAGGCAAGAGAGGGTCTGCAGCAGCTTCTCTGCTGGTTGGCAGCACAAACAACTAACATGACTTGTGTTTTCATCAACTCCAGAAAGCAAGCCATGGAAACCAAAAGCAGAGATCACTGTTCACTCTGAAAAGCAAATCTTTATGTTACATAGCTCTTACATGGAACTCTACCAAATTAGGCAATACCAGCTTTGGTCTTGCTCTATAGACATGGGAAACACTAACTGGTACAGAGTGTAAGCAAGTAAAGGATAAGGCATGAAAGTGTCTGCAGCAGCTTCTCTGCTGGTTGGCAATACAAGCAACTAACAAGACTTGTGTTTTGATCAACTCCAGAAAGCAAACTATAGAAACCAAAAGCAGAGATCACAGTTCACTCTGTAAAGCAAATCTTTATGTTACATAGCTCTATCACAGAAACTTAGTAAATTAGGCAGTAACAGCTTTAGTTCTCCTTCTATGGACATGAAAGACACCAACCGGTGCAGCGTAAAAGCCAGTAATGGATAAAGCAAGAGAGTGTCTGCAGCAGCTTCTCTGCTGGTTGGCAGCACAAACAACTAACATGACTTGTGTTTTCATCAACTCCAGAACGCAAGCCATGGAAACCAAAAGCAGAAACCACTGTTCACTCGGAAAAGCAAATCTTTATGTTACAGTGCTCTTTCATGGAAACTTAGCAAATTAGGCAGTAACAGCTTTGGTCTTGCTCTATAGACATGAGAAACATCAACCGGTGGAGTGTCAAAGGAAAGGTTTCTGTTACATGGCTCTTTCATGGAAATCAAGCAAATTAGGAAGTACCCACCTTTATTCGTGGTCTGGTGACAAGCAAAACACATACATGTGCAAAGTGTAAACCGGTACTGCAAAAGGCAGGAAAGCGCCTTCAGCAGCTTCTCTATTTCTTGGGAACACAAACAACAGACAAGACTTTTGTTTTGATCAACTCCAGAAAGCAAGCCATGGAAACCAAAAGCAGAGATCACAGTTCACTCTGTAAAGCAAATCTTTATGTTACATAGCTCTTACATGGAACTTTATCAAATTAGGCAATACCAGCTTTGGTCTTGCTCTATAGACATAGGAAACACTAACTGGTACAGAGTGTAAGCAAGGAAAGCATAAGGCATGAAAGTGTCTGCAGCAGCTTCTCTGGTGGTTGGCAACACAAGCAACTAACAAGACTTGTGTTTTGATCAACTCCAGAAAGCAAGCCATGGAAACCAAAAGCAGAGATCACTGTTCACTCTGTAAAGCAAATCTTTATGTTACATAGCTCTATCACAGAAACTTAGTAAATTAGGCAGTAACAGCTTTAGTTTTCCTTCTATGGACATGAAAAACACCAACCGGTGCAGCGTAAAAGCCAGTAATGATAAGGCAAGAGAGGGTCTGCAGCAGCTTCTCTGCTGGTTGGCAGCACAAACAACTAACATGACTTGTGTTTTGATCAACTCCAGAAAGCAAGCCATGGAAACCAAAAGCAGAGATCACTGTTCACTCTGTAAAGCAAATCTTTATGTTACATAGCTCTTACATGGAACTCTACCAAATTAGGCAATACCAGCTTTGGTCTTGCTCTATAGACATGGGAAGCACTAACTGGTACAGAGTGTAAGCAAAGAAAGCATAAGGCATGGAAGTGTCTGCAGCATCTTCTCTGGTGGTTGGCAACACAAGCAACTAACAAGACTTGTGTTTTGATCAACTCCAGAAAGCAAGCCATGGAAACCAAAAGCAGAGATCACAGTTCACTCTGTAAAGCAAATCTTTATGTTACATACCTCTATCACAGAAACTTAGTAAATTAGGCAGTAACAGCTTTAGTTCTCCTTCTATGGACATGAAAAACACCAACCGGTGCAGCGTAAAAGCCAGTAATGGATAAGGCAAGAGAGGGTCTGCAGCAGCTTCTCTGCTGGTTGGCAGCACAAACAACTAACATGACTTGTGTTTTCATCAACTCCAGAAAGCAAGCCATGGAAACCAAAAGCAGAGATCACTGTTCACTCTGAAAAGCAAATCTTTATGTTACATAGCTCTTACATGGAACTCTACCAAATTAGGCAATACCAGCTTTGGTCTTGCTCTATAGACACGGGAAACACTAACTGGTACAGAGTGTAAGCAAGTAAAGGATAAGGCATGAAAGTGTCTGCAGCAGCTTCTCTGCTGGTTGGCAACACAAGCAACTAACAAGACTTGTGTTTTGATCAACTCCAGAAAGCAAACCATAGAAACCAAAAGCAGAGATCACTGTTCACTCTGTAAAGCAAATCTTTATGTTACATAGCTCTATCACAGAAACTTAGTAAATTAGGCAGTAACAGCTTTAGTTCTCCTTCTATGGACATGAAAGACACCAACCGGTGCAGCGTAAAAGCCAGTAATGGATAAAGCAAGAGAGTGTCTGCAGCAGCTTCTCTGCTGGTTGGCAACACAAAAAACTAACATGACTTGTGTTTTGATCAACTCCAGAAAGCAAGCCATGGAAACCAAAAGCAGAAACCACTGTTCACTCGGAAAAGCAAAGCTTTATGTTACAGTGCTCTTTCATGGAAACTTAGCAAATTAGGCAATACCAGCTTTGGTCTTGCTCCATAGACATGAGAAACATCAACCGTTGGAGTGTCAAAGGAAAGGTTTCTGTTACATGGCTCTTTCATGGAAATCAAGCAAATTAGGAAGTACCCACCTTTATTCGTGGTCTGGTGACAAGCAAAACACATACATGTGCAAAGTGTAAACCGGTACTGCAAAAGGCAGGAAAGCGTCTTCAGCAGCTTCTCTATTTCTTGGGAACACAAATAACAGACAAGACTTGTGTTTTGATCAACTCCAGAAAGCAAACCATAGAAACCAAAAGCAGAGATCACAGTTCACTCTGTAAAGCAAATCTTTATGTTACATAGCTCTATCACAGAAACTTAGTAAATTAGGCAGTAACAGCTTTAGTTCTCCTTCTATGGACATGAAAAACACCAACCGGTGCAGCGTAAAAGCCAGTAATGGATAAGGCAAAAGAGTGTCTGCAGCAGCTTCTCTGCTGGTTGGCAGCACAAAGAACTATCATGACTTGTGTTTTCATCAACTCCAGAAAGCAAGCCATGGAAACCAAAAGCAGAGATCACTGTTCACTCTGAAAAGCAAATCTTTATGTTACATAGCTCTTACATGGAACTCTATCAAATTAGGCAATACCAGCTTTGGTCTTGCTCTATAGACATGGGAAACACTAACTGGTACAGAGTGTAAGCAAAGAAAGCATAAGGCATGAAAGTGTCTGCAGCAGCTTCTCTGGTGGTTGGCAACACAAGCAACTAACAAGACTTGTGTTTTGATCAACTCCAGAAAGCAAACCATAGAAACCAAAAGCAGAGATCACAGTTCACTCTGTAAAGCAAATCTTTATGTTACATAGCTCTATCACAGAAACTTAGTAAATTAGGCAGTAACAGCTTTAGTTCTCCTTCTATGGACATGAAAAACACCAACCGGTGCAGCGTAAAAGCCAGTAATGGATAAGGCAAGAGAGGGTCTGCAGCAGCTTCTCTGCTGGTTGGCAGCACAAACAACTAACATGACTTGTGTTTTCATCAACTCCAGAAAGCAAGCCATGGAAACCAAAAGCAGAGATCACTGTTCACTCTGAAAAGCAAATCTTTATGTTACATAGCTCTTACATGGAACTCTATCAAATTAGGCAGTAACAGCTTTGGTCTTGCTCTATAGACATGGGAAACACTAACTGGTACAGAGTGTAAGCAAGTAAAGGATAAGGCATGAAAGTGTCTGCAGCAGCTTCTCTGCTGGTTGGCAATACAAGCAACTAACAAGACTTGTGTTTTGATCAACTCCAGAAAGCAAACTATAGAAACCAAAAGCAGAGATCACAGTTCACTCTGTAAAGCAAATCTTTATGTTACATAGCTCTATCACAGAAACTTAGTAAATTAGGCAGTAACAGCTTTAGTTCTCCTTCTATGGACATGAAAGACACCAACCGGTGCAGCGTAAAAGCCAGTAATGGATAAAGCAAGAGAGTGTCTGCAGCAGCTTCTCTGCTGGTTGGCAGCACAAACAACTAACATGACTTGTGTTTTCATCAACTCCAGAACGCAAGCCATGGAAACCAAAAGCAGAAACCACTGTTCACTCGGAAAAGCAAATCTTTATGTTACAGTGCTCTTTCATGGAAACTTAGCAAATTAGGCAGTAACAGCTTTGGTCTTGCTCTATAGACATGAGAAACATCAACCGGTGGAGTGTCAAAGGAAAGGTTTCTGTTACATGGCTCTTTCATGGAAATCAAGCAAATTAGGAAGTACCCACCTTTATTCGTGGTCTGGTGACAAGCAAAACACATACATGTGCAAAGTGTAAACCGGTACTGCAAAAGGCAGGAAAGCGCCTTCAGCAGCTTCTCTATTTCTTGGGAACACAAACAACAGACAAGACTTTTGTTTTGATCAACTCCAGAAAGCAAGCCATGGAAACCAAAAGCAGAGATCACAGTTCACTCTGTAAAGCAAATCTTTATGTTACATAGCTCTTACATGGAACTTTATCAAATTAGGCAATACCAGCTTTGGTCTTGCTCTATAGACATAGGAAACACTAACTGGTACAGAGTGTAAGCAAGGAAAGCATAAGGCATGAAAGTGTCTGCAGCAGCTTCTCTGGTGGTTGGCAACACAAGCAACTAACAAGACTTGTGTTTTGATCAACTCCAGAAAGCAAGCCATGGAAACCAAAAGCAGAGATCACTGTTCACTCTGTAAAGCAAATCTTTATGTTACATAGCTCTATCACAGAAACTTAGTAAATTAGGCAGTAACAGCTTTAGTTTTCCTTCTATGGACATGAAAAACACCAACCGGTGCAGCGTAAAAGCCAGTAATGATAAGGCAAGAGAGGGTCTGCAGCAGCTTCTCTGCTGGTTGGCAGCACAAACAACTAACATGACTTGTGTTTTGATCAACTCCAGAAAGCAAGCCATGGAAACCAAAAGCAGAGATCACTGTTCACTCTGTAAAGCAAATCTTTATGTTACATAGCTCTTACATGGAACTCTACCAAATTAGGCAATACCAGCTTTGGTCTTGCTCTATAGACATGGGAAGCACTAACTGGTACAGAGTGTAAGCAAAGAAAGCATAAGGCATGGAAGTGTCTGCAGCATCTTCTCTGGTGGTTGGCAACACAAGCAACTAACAAGACTTGTGTTTTGATCAACTCCAGAAAGCAAGCCATGGAAACCAAAAGCAGAGATCACAGTTCACTCTGTAAAGCAAATCTTTATGTTACATACCTCTATCACAGAAACTTAGTAAATTAGGCAGTAACAGCTTTAGTTCTCCTTCTATGGACATGAAAAACACCAACCGGTGCAGCGTAAAAGCCAGTAATGGATAAGGCAAGAGAGGGTCTGCAGCAGCTTCTCTGCTGGTTGGCAGCACAAACAACTAACATGACTTGTGTTTTCATCAACTCCAGAAAGCAAGCCATGGAAACCAAAAGCAGAGATCACTGTTCACTCTGAAAAGCAAATCTTTATGTTACATAGCTCTTACATGGAACTCTACCAAATTAGGCAATACCAGCTTTGGTCTTGCTCTATAGACACGGGAAACACTAACTGGTACAGAGTGTAAGCAAGTAAAGGATAAGGCATGAAAGTGTCTGCAGCAGCTTCTCTGCTGGTTGGCAACACAAGCAACTAACAAGACTTGTGTTTTGATCAACTCCAGAAAGCAAACCATAGAAACCAAAAGCAGAGATCACTGTTCACTCTGTAAAGCAAATCTTTATGTTACATAGCTCTATCACAGAAACTTAGTAAATTAGGCAGTAACAGCTTTAGTTCTCCTTCTATGGACATGAAAGACACCAACCGGTGCAGCGTAAAAGCCAGTAATGGATAAAGCAAGAGAGTGTCTGCAGCAGCTTCTCTGCTGGTTGGCAACACAAAAAACTAACATGACTTGTGTTTTGATCAACTCCAGAAAGCAAGCCATGGAAACCAAAAGCAGAAACCACTGTTCACTCGGAAAAGCAAAGCTTTATGTTACAGTGCTCTTTCATGGAAACTTAGCAAATTAGGCAATACCAGCTTTGGTCTTGCTCCATAGACATGAGAAACATCAACCGTTGGAGTGTCAAAGGAAAGGTTTCTGTTACATGGCTCTTTCATGGAAATCAAGCAAATTAGGAAGTACCCACCTTTATTCGTGGTCTGGTGACAAGCAAAACACATACATGTGCAAAGTGTAAACCGGTACTGCAAAAGGCAGGAAAGCGTCTTCAGCAGCTTCTCTATTTCTTGGGAACACAAATAACAGACAAGACTTGTGTTTTGATCAACTCCAGAAAGCAAACCATAGAAACCAAAAGCAGAGATCACAGTTCACTCTGTAAAGCAAATCTTTATGTTACATAGCTCTATCACAGAAACTTAGTAAATTAGGCAGTAACAGCTTTAGTTCTCCTTCTATGGACATAAAAAACACCAACCGGTGCAGCGTAAAAGCCAGTAATGGATAAGGCAAGAGAGTGTCTGCAGCAGCTTCTCTGCTGGTTGGCAGCACAAAGAACTAACATGACTTGTGTTTTCATCAACTCCAGAAAGCAAGCCATGGAAACCAAAAGCAGAGATCACTGTTCACTCTGAAAAGCAAATCTTTATGTTACATAGCTCTTACATGGAACTCTATCAAATTAGGCAATACCAGCTTTGGTCTTGCTCTATAGACATGGGAAACACTAACTGGTACAGAGTGTAAGCAAAGAAAGCATAAGGCATGAAAGTGTCTGCAGCAGCTTCTCTGGTGGTTGGCAACACAAGCAACTAACAAGACTTGTGTTTTGATCAACTCCAGAAAGCAAACCATAGAAACCAAAAGCAGAGATCACAGTTCACTCTGTAAAGCAAATCTTTATGTTACATACCTCTATCACAGAAACTTAGTAAATTAGGCAGTAACAGCTTTAGTTCTCCTTCTATGGACATGAAAAACACCAACCGGTGCAGCGTAAAAGCCAGTAATGGATAAGGCAAGAGAGGGTCTGCAGCAGCTTCTCTGCTGGTTGGCAGCACAAACAACTAACATGACTTGTGTTTTCATCAACTCCAGAAAGCAAGCCATGGAAACCAAAAGCAGAGATCACTGTTCACTCTGAAAAGCAAATCTTTATGTTACATAGCTCTTACATGGAACTCTACCAAATTAGGCAATACCAGCTTTGGTCTTGCTCTATAGACATGGGAAACACTAACTGGTACAGAGTGTAAGCAAGTAAAGGATAAGGCATGAAAGTGTCTGCAGCAGCTTCTCTGCTGGTTGGCAATACAAGCAACTAACAAGACTTGTGTTTTGATCAACTCCAGAAAGCAAACTATAGAAACCAAAAGCAGAGATCACAGTTCACTCTGTAAAGCAAATCTTTATGTTACATAGCTCTATCACAGAAACTTAGTAAATTAGGCAGTAACAGCTTTAGTTCTCCTTCTATGGACATGAAAGACACCAACCGGTGCAGCGTAAAAGCCAGTAATGGATAAAGCAAGAGAGTGTCTGCAGCAGCTTCTCTGCTGGTTGGCAGCACAAACAACTAACATGACTTGTGTTTTCATCAACTCCAGAACGCAAGCCATGGAAACCAAAAGCAGAAACCACTGTTCACTCGGAAAAGCAAATCTTTATGTTACAGTGCTCTTTCATGGAAACTTAGCAAATTAGGCAGTAACAGCTTTGGTCTTGCTCTATAGACATGAGAAACATCAACCGGTGGAGTGTCAAAGGAAAGGTTTCTGTTACATGGCTCTTTCATGGAAATCAAGCAAATTAGGAAGTACCCACCTTTATTCGTGGTCTGGTGACAAGCAAAACACATACATGTGCAAAGTGTAAACCGGTACTGCAAAAGGCAGGAAAGCGCCTTCAGCAGCTTCTCTATTTCTTGGGAACACAAACAACAGACAAGACTTTTGTTTTGATCAACTCCAGAAAGCAAGCCATGGAAACCAAAAGCAGAGATCACAGTTCACTCTGTAAAGCAAATCTTTATGTTACATAGCTCTTACATGGAACTTTATCAAATTAGGCAATACCAGCTTTGGTCTTGCTCTATAGACATAGGAAACACTAACTGGTACAGAGTGTAAGCAAGGAAAGCATAAGGCATGAAAGTGTCTGCAGCAGCTTCTCTGGTGGTTGGCAACACAAGCAACTAACAAGACTTGTGTTTTGATCAACTCCAGAAAGCAAGCCATGGAAACCAAAAGCAGAGATCACTGTTCACTCTGTAAAGCAAATCTTTATGTTACATAGCTCTATCACAGAAACTTAGTAAATTAGGCAGTAACAGCTTTAGTTTTCCTTCTATGGACATGAAAAACACCAACCGGTGCAGCGTAAAAGCCAGTAATGATAAGGCAAGAGAGGGTCTGCAGCAGCTTCTCTGCTGGTTGGCAGCACAAACAACTAACATGACTTGTGTTTTGATCAACTCCAGAAAGCAAGCCATGGAAACCAAAAGCAGAGATCACTGTTCACTCTGTAAAGCAAATCTTTATGTTACATAGCTCTTACATGGAACTCTACCAAATTAGGCAATACCAGCTTTGGTCTTGCTCTATAGACATGGGAAGCACTAACTGGTACAGAGTGTAAGCAAAGAAAGCATAAGGCATGGAAGTGTCTGCAGCATCTTCTCTGGTGGTTGGCAACACAAGCAACTAACAAGACTTGTGTTTTGATCAACTCCAGAAAGCAAGCCATGGAAACCAAAAGCAGAGATCACAGTTCACTCTGTAAAGCAAATCTTTATGTTACATACCTCTATCACAGAAACTTAGTAAATTAGGCAGTAACAGCTTTAGTTCTCCTTCTATGGACATGAAAAACACCAACCGGTGCAGCGTAAAAGCCAGTAATGGATAAGGCAAGAGAGGGTCTGCAGCAGCTTCTCTGCTGGTTGGCAGCACAAACAACTAACATGACTTGTGTTTTCATCAACTCCAGAAAGCAAGCCATGGAAACCAAAAGCAGAGATCACTGTTCACTCTGAAAAGCAAATCTTTATGTTACATAGCTCTTACATGGAACTCTACCAAATTAGGCAATACCAGCTTTGGTCTTGCTCTATAGACACGGGAAACACTAACTGGTACAGAGTGTAAGCAAGTAAAGGATAAGGCATGAAAGTGTCTGCAGCAGCTTCTCTGCTGGTTGGCAACACAAGCAACTAACAAGACTTGTGTTTTGATCAACTCCAGAAAGCAAACCATAGAAACCAAAAGCAGAGATCACTGTTCACTCTGTAAAGCAAATCTTTATGTTACATAGCTCTATCACAGAAACTTAGTAAATTAGGCAGTAACAGCTTTAGTTCTCCTTCTATGGACATGAAAGACACCAACCGGTGCAGCGTAAAAGCCAGTAATGGATAAAGCAAGAGAGTGTCTGCAGCAGCTTCTCTGCTGGTTGGCAACACAAAAAACTAACATGACTTGTGTTTTGATCAACTCCAGAAAGCAAGCCATGGAAACCAAAAGCAGAAACCACTGTTCACTCGGAAAAGCAAAGCTTTATGTTACAGTGCTCTTTCATGGAAACTTAGCAAATTAGGCAATACCAGCTTTGGTCTTGCTCCATAGACATGAGAAACATCAACCGTTGGAGTGTCAAAGGAAAGGTTTCTGTTACATGGCTCTTTCATGGAAATCAAGCAAATTAGGAAGTACCCACCTTTATTCGTGGTCTGGTGACAAGCAAAACACATACATGTGCAAAGTGTAAACCGGTACTGCAAAAGGCAGGAAAGCGTCTTCAGCAGCTTCTCTATTTCTTGGGAACACAAATAACAGACAAGACTTGTGTTTTGATCAACTCCAGAAAGCAAACCATAGAAACCAAAAGCAGAGATCACAGTTCACTCTGTAAAGCAAATCTTTATGTTACATAGCTCTATCACAGAAACTTAGTAAATTAGGCAGTAACAGCTTTAGTTCTCCTTCTATGGACATGAAAAACACCAACCGGTGCAGCGTAAAAGCCAGTAATGGATAAGGCAAAAGAGTGTCTGCAGCAGCTTCTCTGCTGGTTGGCAGCACAAAGAACTATCATGACTTGTGTTTTCATCAACTCCAGAAAGCAAGCCATGGAAACCAAAAGCAGAGATCACTGTTCACTCTGAAAAGCAAATCTTTATGTTACATAGCTCTTACATGGAACTCTATCAAATTAGGCAATACCAGCTTTGGTCTTGCTCTATAGACATGGGAAACACTAACTGGTACAGAGTGTAAGCAAAGAAAGCATAAGGCATGAAAGTGTCTGCAGCAGCTTCTCTGGTGGTTGGCAACACAAGCAACTAACAAGACTTGTGTTTTGATCAACTCCAGAAAGCAAACCATAGAAACCAAAAGCAGAGATCACAGTTCACTCTGTAAAGCAAATCTTTATGTTACATAGCTCTATCACAGAAACTTAGTAAATTAGGCAGTAACAGCTTTAGTTCTCCTTCTATGGACATGAAAAACACCAACCGGTGCAGCGTAAAAGCCAGTAATGGATAAGGCAAGAGAGGGTCTGCAGCAGCTTCTCTGCTGGTTGGCAGCACAAACAACTAACATGACTTGTGTTTTCATCAACTCCAGAAAGCAAGCCATGGAAACCAAAAGCAGAGATCACTGTTCACTCTGAAAAGCAAATCTTTATGTTACATAGCTCTTACATGGAACTCTATCAAATTAGGCAGTAACAGCTTTGGTCTTGCTCTATAGACATGGGAAACACTAACTGGTACAGAGTGTAAGCAAGTAAAGGATAAGGCATGAAAGTGTCTGCAGCAGCTTCTCTGCTGGTTGGCAATACAAGCAACTAACAAGACTTGTGTTTTGATCAACTCCAGAAAGCAAACTATAGAAACCAAAAGCAGAGATCACAGTTCACTCTGTAAAGCAAATCTTTATGTTACATAGCTCTATCACAGAAACTTAGTAAATTAGGCAGTAACAGCTTTAGTTCTCCTTCTATGGACATGAAAGACACCAACCGGTGCAGCGTAAAAGCCAGTAATGGATAAAGCAAGAGAGTGTCTGCAGCAGCTTCTCTGCTGGTTGGCAGCACAAACAACTAACATGACTTGTGTTTTCATCAACTCCAGAACGCAAGCCATGGAAACCAAAAGCAGAAACCACTGTTCACTCGGAAAAGCAAATCTTTATGTTACAGTGCTCTTTCATGGAAACTTAGCAAATTAGGCAGTAACAGCTTTGGTCTTGCTCTATAGACATGAGAAACATCAACCGGTGGAGTGTCAAAGGAAAGGTTTCTGTTACATGGCTCTTTCATGGAAATCAAGCAAATTAGGAAGTACCCACCTTTATTCGTGGTCTGGTGACAAGCAAAACACATACATGTGCAAAGTGTAAACCGGTACTGCAAAAGGCAGGAAAGCGCCTTCAGCAGCTTCTCTATTTCTTGGGAACACAAACAACAGACAAGACTTTTGTTTTGATCAACTCCAGAAAGCAAGCCATGGAAACCAAAAGCAGAGATCACAGTTCACTCTGTAAAGCAAATCTTTATGTTACATAGCTCTTACATGGAACTTTATCAAATTAGGCAATACCAGCTTTGGTCTTGCTCTATAGACATAGGAAACACTAACTGGTACAGAGTGTAAGCAAGGAAAGCATAAGGCATGAAAGTGTCTGCAGCAGCTTCTCTGGTGGTTGGCAACACAAGCAACTAACAAGACTTGTGTTTTGATCAACTCCAGAAAGCAAGCCATGGAAACCAAAAGCAGAGATCACTGTTCACTCTGTAAAGCAAATCTTTATGTTACATAGCTCTATCACAGAAACTTAGTAAATTAGGCAGTAACAGCTTTAGTTTTCCTTCTATGGACATGAAAAACACCAACCGGTGCAGCGTAAAAGCCAGTAATGATAAGGCAAGAGAGGGTCTGCAGCAGCTTCTCTGCTGGTTGGCAGCACAAACAACTAACATGACTTGTGTTTTGATCAACTCCAGAAAGCAAGCCATGGAAACCAAAAGCAGAGATCACTGTTCACTCTGTAAAGCAAATCTTTATGTTACATAGCTCTTACATGGAACTCTACCAAATTAGGCAATACCAGCTTTGGTCTTGCTCTATAGACATGGGAAGCACTAACTGGTACAGAGTGTAAGCAAAGAAAGCATAAGGCATGGAAGTGTCTGCAGCATCTTCTCTGGTGGTTGGCAACACAAGCAACTAACAAGACTTGTGTTTTGATCAACTCCAGAAAGCAAGCCATGGAAACCAAAAGCAGAGATCACAGTTCACTCTGTAAAGCAAATCTTTATGTTACATACCTCTATCACAGAAACTTAGTAAATTAGGCAGTAACAGCTTTAGTTCTCCTTCTATGGACATGAAAAACACCAACCGGTGCAGCGTAAAAGCCAGTAATGGATAAGGCAAGAGAGGGTCTGCAGCAGCTTCTCTGCTGGTTGGCAGCACAAACAACTAACATGACTTGTGTTTTCATCAACTCCAGAAAGCAAGCCATGGAAACCAAAAGCAGAGATCACTGTTCACTCTGAAAAGCAAATCTTTATGTTACATAGCTCTTACATGGAACTCTACCAAATTAGGCAATACCAGCTTTGGTCTTGCTCTATAGACACGGGAAACACTAACTGGTACAGAGTGTAAGCAAGTAAAGGATAAGGCATGAAAGTGTCTGCAGCAGCTTCTCTGCTGGTTGGCAACACAAGCAACTAACAAGACTTGTGTTTTGATCAACTCCAGAAAGCAAACCATAGAAACCAAAAGCAGAGATCACTGTTCACTCTGTAAAGCAAATCTTTATGTTACATAGCTCTATCACAGAAACTTAGTAAATTAGGCAGTAACAGCTTTAGTTCTCCTTCTATGGACATGAAAGACACCAACCGGTGCAGCGTAAAAGCCAGTAATGGATAAAGCAAGAGAGTGTCTGCAGCAGCTTCTCTGCTGGTTGGCAACACAAAAAACTAACATGACTTGTGTTTTGATCAACTCCAGAAAGCAAGCCATGGAAACCAAAAGCAGAAACCACTGTTCACTCGGAAAAGCAAAGCTTTATGTTACAGTGCTCTTTCATGGAAACTTAGCAAATTAGGCAATACCAGCTTTGGTCTTGCTCCATAGACATGAGAAACATCAACCGTTGGAGTGTCAAAGGAAAGGTTTCTGTTACATGGCTCTTTCATGGAAATCAAGCAAATTAGGAAGTACCCACCTTTATTCGTGGTCTGGTGACAAGCAAAACACATACATGTGCAAAGTGTAAACCGGTACTGCAAAAGGCAGGAAAGCGTCTTCAGCAGCTTCTCTATTTCTTGGGAACACAAATAACAGACAAGACTTGTGTTTTGATCAACTCCAGAAAGCAAACCATAGAAACCAAAAGCAGAGATCACAGTTCACTCTGTAAAGCAAATCTTTATGTTACATAGCTCTATCACAGAAACTTAGTAAATTAGGCAGTAACAGCTTTAGTTCTCCTTCTATGGACATGAAAAACACCAACCGGTGCAGCGTAAAAGCCAGTAATGGATAAGGCAAAAGAGTGTCTGCAGCAGCTTCTCTGCTGGTTGGCAGCACAAAGAACTATCATGACTTGTGTTTTCATCAACTCCAGAAAGCAAGCCATGGAAACCAAAAGCAGAGATCACTGTTCACTCTGAAAAGCAAATCTTTATGTTACATAGCTCTTACATGGAACTCTATCAAATTAGGCAATACCAGCTTTGGTCTTGCTCTATAGACATGGGAAACACTAACTGGTACAGAGTGTAAGCAAAGAAAGCATAAGGCATGAAAGTGTCTGCAGCAGCTTCTCTGGTGGTTGGCAACACAAGCAACTAACAAGACTTGTGTTTTGATCAACTCCAGAAAGCAAACCATAGAAACCAAAAGCAGAGATCACAGTTCACTCTGTAAAGCAAATCTTTATGTTACATAGCTCTATCACAGAAACTTAGTAAATTAGGCAGTAACAGCTTTAGTTCTCCTTCTATGGACATGAAAAACACCAACCGGTGCAGCGTAAAAGCCAGTAATGGATAAGGCAAGAGAGGGTCTGCAGCAGCTTCTCTGCTGGTTGGCAGCACAAACAACTAACATGACTTGTGTTTTCATCAACTCCAGAAAGCAAGCCATGGAAACCAAAAGCAGAGATCACTGTTCACTCTGAAAAGCAAATCTTTATGTTACATAGCTCTTACATGGAACTCTATCAAATTAGGCAGTAACAGCTTTGGTCTTGCTCTATAGACATGGGAAACACTAACTGGTACAGAGTGTAAGCAAAGAAAGCATAAGGCATGAAAGTGTCTGCAGCAGCTTCTCTGGTGGTTGGCAACACAAGCAACTAACAAGACTTGTGTTTTGATCAACTCCAGAAAGCAAACCATAGAAACCAAAAGCAGAGATCACAGTTCACTCTGTAAAGCAAATCTTTATGTTACATACCTCTATCACAGAAACTTAGTAAATTAGGCAGTAACAGCTTTAGTTCTCCTTCTATGGACATGAAAAACACCAACCGGTGCAGCGTAAAAGCCAGTAATGGATAAGGCAAGAGAGGGTCTGCAGCAGCTTCTCTGCTGGTTGGCAGCACAAACAACTAACATGACTTGTGTTTTGATCAACTCCAGAAAGCAAGCCATGGAAACCAAAAGCAGAAACCACTGTTCACTCGGAAAAGCAAAGCTTTATGTTACAGTGCTCTTTCATGGAAACTTAGCAAATTAGGCAGTAACAGCTTTGGTCTTGCTCTATAGACATGAGAAACATCAACCGGTGGAGTGTCAAAGGAAAGGTTTCTGTTACATGGCTCTTTCATGGAAATCAAGCAAATTAGGAAGTACCCACCTTTATTCGTGGTCTGGTGACAAGCAAAACACATACATGTGCAAAGTGTAAACCGGTACTGCAAAAGGCAGGAAAGCGCCTTCAGCAGTTTCTCTATTTCTTGGGAACACAAACAACAGACAAGACTTGTGTTTTGATCAACTCCAGAAAGCAAGCCATGGAAACCAAAAGCAGAGATCACTGTTCACTCTGAAAAGCAAATCTTTATGTTACATAGCTCTTACATGGAACTCTATCAAATTAGGCAATACCAGCTTTGGTCTTGCTCTATAGACATGGGAAACACTAACTGGTACAGAGTGTAAGCAAAGAAAGCATAAGGCATGAAAGTGTCTGCAGCAGCTTCTCTGGTGGTTGGCAACACAAGCAACTAACAAGACTTGTGTTTTGATCAACTCCAGAAAGCAAACCATAGAAACCAAAAGCAGAGATCACTGTTCACTCTGTAAAGCAAATCTTTATGTTACATAGCTCTTACATGGAACTCTACCAAATTAGGCAATACCAGCTTTGGTCTTGCTCTATAGACATGGGAAACACTAACTGGTACAGAGTGTAAGCAAGTAAAGCATAAGGCATGAAAGTGTCTGCAGCAGCTTCTCTGGTGGTTGGCAACACAAACAACTAACATGACTTGTGTTTTCATCAACTCCAGAGAGCAAGCCATGGAAACCAAAAGCAGAGATCACTGTTCACTCTGAAAAGCAAATCTTTATGTTACATAGCTCTTACATGGTACTCTATCAAATTAGGCAATACCAGCTTTGGTCTTGCTCTATAGACATGGGAAACACTAACTGGTACAGAGTGTAAGCAAGTAAAGCATAAGGCATGAAAGTGTCTGCAGCAGCTTCTCTGGTGGTTGGCAACACAAGCAACTAACAAGACTTGTGTTTTGATCAACTCCAGAAAGCAAACTATAGAAACCAAAAGCAGAGATCACTGTTCACTCTGTAAAGCAAATCTTTATGTTACATAGCTCTATCACAGAAACTTAGTAAATTAGGCAGTAACAGCTTTAGTTCTCCTTCTATGGACATGAAAGACACCAAAGGTGCAGCGTAAAAGCAAGTAATGGATAAGGCAAGAGAGGGTCTGCACCAGCTTCTCTGCTGGTTGGCAGCACAAACAACTAACATGACTTGTGTTTTCATCAACTCCAGAAAGCAAGCCATGGAAACCAAAAGCAGAGATCACTGTTCACTCTGAAAAGCAAATCTTTATGTTACATAGCTCTTACATGGTACTCTATCAAATTAGGCAATACCAGCTTTGGTCTTGCTCTATAGACATGGGAAACACTAACTGGTACAGAGTGTAAGCAAGTAAAGCATAAGGCATGAAAGTGTCTGCAGCAGCTTCTCTGGTGGTTGGCAACACAAGCAACTAACAAGACTTGTGTTTTGATCAACTCCAGAAAGCAAACCATAGAAACCAAAAGCAGAGATCGCAGTTCACTCTGTAAAGTAAATCTTTATGTTACATAGCTCTATCACAGAAACTTAGTAAATTAGGCAGTAACAGCTTTAGTTCTCCTTCTATGGACATGAAAGACACCAAAGGTGCAGCGTAAAAGCAAGTAATGGATAAGGCAAGAGAGGGTCTACAGCAGCTTCTCTGCTGGTTGGCAGCACAAAGAACTAACATGACTTGTGTTTTCATCAACTCCAGAAAGCAAGCCATGGAAACCAAAAGCAGAGATCACTGTTCACTCTGAAAAGCAAATCTTTATGTTACATAGCTCTTACATGGAACTCTATCAAATTAGGCAATACCAGCTTTGGTCTTGCTCTATAGACATGGGAAACACTAACTGGTACAGAGTGTAAGCAAAGAAAGCATAAGGCATGAAAGTGTCTGCAGCAGCTTCTCTGGTGGTTGGCAACACAAGCAACTAACAAGACTTGTGTTTTGATCAACTCCAGAAAGCAAACCATAGAAACCAAAAGCAGAGATCACAGTTCACTCTGTAAAGCAAATCTTTATGTTACATAGCTCTATCACAGAAACTTAGTAAATTAGGCAGTAACAGCTTTAGTTCTCCTTCTATGGACATGAAAAACACCAACCGGTGCAGCGTAAAAGCCAGTAATGGATAAGGCAAGAGAGGGTCTGCAGCAGCTTCTCTGCTGGTTGGCAGCACAAAGAACTAACATGACTTGTGTTTTCATCAACTCCAGAAAGCAAGCCATGGAAACCAAAAGCAGAGATCACTGTTCACTTTGAAAAGCAAATCTTTATGTTACATAGCTGTTACATGGAACTCTATCAAATTAGGCAATACCAGCTTTGGTCTTGCTCTATAGACATGGGAAACACTAACTGGTACAGAGTGTAAGCAAAGAAAGCATAAGGCATGAAAGTGTCTGCAGCAGCTTCTCTGGTGGTTGGCAACACAAGCAACTAACAAGACTTGTGTTTTGATCAACTCCAGAAAGCAAACCATAGAAACCAAAAGCAGAGATCACAGTTCACTCTGTAAAGCAAATCTTTATGTTACATAGCTCTATCACAGAAACTTAGTAAATTAGGCAGTAACAGCTTTAGTTCTCCTTCTACGGACATGAAAGACACCAACCGGTGCAGCGTAAAAGCAAGTAATGGATAAGGCAAGAGAGGGTCTGCAGCAGCTTCTCTGCTGGTTGGCAGCACAAAGAACTAACATGACTTGTGTTTTCATCAACTCCAGAAAGCAAGCCATGGAAACCAAAAGCAGAGATCACTGTTCACTCTGAAAAACAAATCTTTATGTTACATAGCTCTTACATGGAACTCTACCAAATTAGGCAAAACCAGCTTTGGTCTTGCTCTATAGACATGGGAAACACTAACTGGTACAGAGTGTAAGCAAGGAAACATAAGGCATGAAAGCGTCTGCAGAAGCTTCTCTGGTGGTTGGCAACACAAGCAACTAACAAGACTTGTGTTTTGATCAACTCCAGAAAGCAAACTATAGAAACCAAAAGCAGAGATCACTGTTCATTCTGTAAAGCAAATCTTTATGTTACATAGCTCTTACATGGAACTCTATCAAATTAGGCAATACCAGCTTTGGTCTTGCTGTATAGACATGGGAAACACTAACTGGTACAGAGTGTAAGCATGTAAAGGATAAGGCATGAAAGTGTCTGCAGCAGCTTCTCTGGTGGTTGGCAACACAAGCAACTAACAAGACTTGTGTTTTGATCAACTCCAGAAAGCAAACTATAGAAACCAAAAGCAGAGATCACAGTTCACTCTGTAAAGCAAATCTTTATGTTACATACCTCTATCACAGAAACTTAGTAAATTAGGCAGTAACAGCTTTAGTTCTCCTCCTATGGACATGAAAGACACCAACCGGTGCAGCGTAAAAGCCAGTAATGGATAAGGCAAGAGAGGGTCTGCAGCAGCTTCTCTGCTGGTTGGCAGCACAAACAACTAACATGACTTGTGTTTTCATCAACTCCAGAAAGCAAGCCATGGAAACCAAAAGCAGAGATCACTGTTCACTCTGAAAAGCAAATCTTTATGTTACATAGCTCTTACATGGAACTCTATCAAATTAGGCAATACCAGCTTTGGTCTTGCTCTATAGACATGGGAAACACTAACTGGTACAGAGTGTAAGCAAAGAAAGCATAAGGCATGAAAGTGTCTGCAGCAGCTTCTCTGGTGGTTGGCAACACAAGCAACTAACAAGACTTGTGTTTTGATCAACTCCAGAAAGCAAACCATAGAAACCAAAAGCAGAGATCACTGTTCACTCTGTAAAGCAAATCTTTATGTTACATAGCTCTTACATGGAACTCTACCAAATTAGGCAATACCAGCTTTGGTCTTGCTCTATAGACGTGGGAAACACTAACTGGTACAGAGTGTAAGCAAGTAAAGCATAAGGCATGAAAGTGTCTGCAGCAGCTTCTCTGGTGGTTGGCAACACAAGCAACTAACAAGACTTGTGTTTTGATCAACTCCAGAAAGCAAACTATAGAAACCAAAAGCAGAGATCACTGTTCACTCTGTAAAGCAAATCTTTATGTTACATAGCTCTATCACAGAAACTTAGTAAATTAGGCAGTAACAGCTTTAGTTCTCCTTCTATGGACATGAAAAACACCAACCGGTGCAGCGTAAAAGCCAGTAATGGATAAAGCAAGAGAGGGTCTGCAGCAGCTTCTCTGCTGGTTGGCAGCACAAACAACTAACATGACTTGTGTTTTCATCAACTCCAGAAAGCAAGCCATGGAAACCAAAAGCAGAAACCACTGTTCACTCGGAAAAGCAAAGCTTTATGTTACAGTGCTCTTTCATGGAAACTTAGCAAATTAGGCAGTAACAGCTTTGGTCTTGCTCTATAGACATGAGAAACATCAACCGGTGGAGTGTCAAAGGAAAGGTTTCTGTTACATGGCTCTTTCATGGAAATCAAGCAAATTAGGAAGTACCCACCTTTATTCGTGGTCTGGTGACAAGCAAAACACATACATGTGCAAAGTGTAAACTGGTACTGAAAAAGGCAGGAAAGCGTCTTCAGCAGCTTCTCTATTTCTTGGGAACACAAACAACAGACAAGACTTGTGTTTTGATCAACTCCAGAAAGCAAACTATAGAAACCAAAAGCAGAGATCACAGTTCACTCTGTAAAGCAAATCTTTATGTTACATAGCTCTATCACAGAAACTTAGTAAATTAGGCAGTAACAGCTTTAGTTCTCCTTCTATGGACATGAAAGACACCAAAGGTGCAGCGTAAAAGCAAGTAATGGATAAGGCAAGAGAGGGTCTGCACCAGCTTCTCTGCTGGTTGGCAGCACAAACAACTAACATGACTTGTGTTTTCATCAACTCCAGAAAGCAAGCCATGGAAACCAAAAGCAGAGATCACTGTTCACTCTGAAAAGCAAATCTTTATGTTACATAGCTCTTACATGGTACTCTATCAAATTAGGCAATACCAGCTTTGGTCTTGCTCTATAGACATGGGAATCACTAACTGGTACAGAGTGTAAGCAAGTAAAGCATAAGGCATGAAAGTGTCTGCAGCAGCTTCTCTGGTGGTTGGCAACACAAGCAACTAACAAGACTTGTGTTTTGATCAACTCCAGAAAGCAAACCATAGAAACCAAAAGCAGAGATCGCAGTTCACTCTGTAAAGTAAATCTTTATGTTACATAGCTCTATCACAGAAACTTAGTAAATTAGGCAGTAACAGCTTTAGTTCTCCTTCTATGGACATGAAAGACACCAAAGGTGCAGCGTAAAAGCAAGTAATGGATAAGGCAAGAGAGGGTCTACAGCAGCTTCTCTGCTGGTTGGCAGCACAAAGAACTAACATGACTTGTGTTTTCATCAACTCCAGAAAGCAAGCCATGGAAACCAAAAGCAGAGATCACAGTTCACTCTGTAAAGCAAATCTTTATGTTACATAGCTCTATCACAGAAACTTAGTAAATTAGGCAGTAACAGCTTTAGTTCTCCTCCTATGGACATGAAAGACACCAACCGGTGCAGCGTAAAAGCCAGTAATGGATAAAGCAAGGGAGTGTCTGCAGCAGCTTCTCTGCTGGTTGGCAGCACGAGCAACTAAGAGGACTTGTGTTTTCATCAACTCCAGAAAGCAAACCATAGAAACCAAAAGCAGAGATCACTGTTCACTCTGAAAAGCAAATCTTTATGTTACATAGCTCTTACATGGTACTCTATCAAATTAGGCAATACCAGCTTTGGTCTTGCTCTATAGACATGGGAAACACTAACTGGAACAGAGTGTAAGCAAGTAAAGCATAAGGCATGAAAGTGTCTGCAGCAGCTTCTCTGGTGGTTGGCAACACAAGCAACTAACAAGACTTGTGTTTTGATCAACTCCAGAAAGCAAACTATAGAAACCAAAAGCAGAGATCACAGTTCACTCTGTAAAGCAAATCTTTATGTTACATAGCTCTATCACAGAAACTTAGTAAATTAGGCAGTAACAACTTTAGTTCTCCTTCTATGGACATGAAAGACACCAAAGGTGCAGCGTAAAAGCAAGTAATGGATAAGGCAAGAGAGGGTCTGCAGCAGCTTCTCTGCTGGTTGGCAGCACAAAGAACTAACATGACTTGTGTTTTCATCAACTCCAGAAAGCAAGCCATGGAAACCAAAAGCAGAGATCACTGTTCACTCTGAAAAGCAAATCTTTATGTTACATAGCTCTTACATGGAACTCTATCAAATTAGGCAATACCAGCTTTGGTCTTGCTCTATAGACATGGGAAACACTAACTGGTACAGAGTGTAAGCAAAGAAAGCATAAGGCATGAAAGTGTCTGCAGCAGCTTCTCTGGTGGTTGGCAACACAAGCAACTAACAAGACTTGTGTTTTGATCAACTCCAGAAAGCAAACCATAGAAACCAAAAGCAGAGATCACAGTTCACTCTGTAAAGCAAATCTTTATGTTACATAGCTCTATCACAGAAACTTAGTAAATTAGGCAGTAACAGCTTTAGTTCTCCTTCTATGGACATGAAAAACACCAACCGGTGCAGCGTAAAAGCCAGTAATGGATAAGGCAAGAGAGGGTCTGCAGCAGCTTCTCTGCTGGTTGGCAGCACAAAGAACTAACATGACTTGTGTTTTCATCAACTCCAGAAAGCAAGCCATGGAAACCAAAAGCAGAGATCACTGTTCACTTTGAAAAGCAAATCTTTATGTTACATAGCTGTTACATGGAACTCTACCTAATTAGGCAATACCAGCTTTGGTCTTGCTCTATAGACATGAGAAACACTAACTGGTACAGAGTGTAAGCAAAGAAAGCATAAGGCATGAAAGTGTGTGCAGCAGCTTCTCTGGTGGTTGGCAACACAAGCAACTAACAAGACTTGTGTTTTGATCAACTCCAGAAAGCAAACTATAGAAACCAAAAGCAGAGATCACAGTTCACTCTGTAAAGCAAATCTTTATGTTACATAGCTCTATCACAGAAACTTAGTAAATTAGGCAGTAACAGCTTTAGTTCTCCTTCTACGGACATGAAAAACACCAACAGTGCAGCGTAAAAGCCAGTAATGGATAAGGCAAGAGAGGGTCTGCAGCAGCTTCTCTGCTGATTGGCAGCACAAACAACTAACATGACTTGTGTTTTCATCAACTCCAGAAAGCAAGCCATGGAAACCAAAAGCAGAGATCACTGTTCACTCTGAAAAGCAAATCTTTATGTTACATAGCTCTTACATGGAACTCTATCAAATTAGGCAATACCAGCTTTGGTCTTGCTCTATAGACATGGGAAACACTAACTGGTACAGAGTGTAAGCAAAGAAAGCATAAGGCATGAAAGTGTCTGCAGCAGCTTCTCTGGTGGTTGGCAACACAAGCAACTAACAAGACTTGTGTTTTGATCAACTCCAGAAAGCAAACCATAGAAACCAAAAGCAGAGATCACAGTTCACTCTGTAAAGCAAATCTTTATGTTACATAGCTCTATCACAGAAACTTAGTAAATTAGGCAGTAACAGCTTTAGTTCTCCTTCTACGGACATGAAAGACACCAACCGGTGCAGCGTAAAAGCAAGTAATGGATAAGGCAAGAGAGGGTCTGCAGCAGCTTCTCTGCTGGTTGGCAGCACAAAGAACTAACATGACTTGTGTTTTCATCAACTCCAGAAAGCAAGCCATGGAAACCAAAAGCAGAGATCACTGTTCACTCTGAAAAACAAATCTTTATGTTACATAGCTCTTACATGGAACTCTACCAAATTAGGCAAAACCAGCTTTGGTCTTGCTCTATAGACATGGGAAACACTAACTGGTACAGAGTGTAAGCAAGGAAACATAAGGCATGAAAGCGTCTGCAGAAGCTTCTCTGGTGGTTGGCAACACAAGCAACTAACAAGACTTGTGTTTTGATCAACTCCAGAAAGCAAACTATAGAAACCAAAAGCAGAGATCACTGTTCATTCTGTAAAGCAAATCTTTATGTTACATAGCTCTTACATGGAACTCTATCAAATTAGGCAATACCAGCTTTGGTCTTGCTGTATAGACATGGGAAACACTAACTGGTACAGAGTGTAAGCATGTAAAGGATAAGGCATGAAAGTGTCTGCAGCAGCTTCTCTGGTGGTTGGCAACACAAGCAACTAACAAGACTTGTGTTTTGATCAACTCCAGAAAGCAAACTATAGAAACCAAAAGCAGAGATCACAGTTCACTCTGTAAAGCAAATCTTTATGTTACATAGCTCTATCACAGAAACTTAGTAAATTAGGCAGTAACAGCTTTAGTTCTCCTCCTATGGACATGAAAGACACCAACCGGTGCAGCGTAAAAGCCAGTAATGGATAAGGCAAGAGAGGGTCTGCAGCAGCTTCTCTGCTGGTTGGCAGCACAAAGAACTAACATGACTTGTGTTTTCATCAACTCCAGAAAGCAAGCCATGGAAACCAAAAGCAGAGATCACTGTTCACTTTGAAAAGCAAATCTTTATGTTACATAGCTGTTACATGGAACTCTACCTAATTAGGCAATACCAGCTTTGGTCTTGCTCTATAGACATGAGAAACACTAACTGGTACAGAGTGTAAGCAAAGAAAGCATAAGGCATGAAAGTGTGTGCAGCAGCTTCTCTGGTGGTTGGCAACACAAGCAACTAACAAGACTTGTGTTTTGATCAACTCCAGAAAGCAAACTATAGAAACCAAAAGCAGAGATCACAGTTCACTCTGTAAAGCAAATCTTTATGTTACATAGCTCTATCACAGAAACTTAGTAAATTAGGCAGTAACAGCTTTAGTTCTCCTTCTATGGACATGAAAAACACCAACCGGTGCAGCGTAAAAGCCAGTAATGGATAAGGCAAGAGAGGGTCTGCAGCAGCTTCTCTGCTGATTGGCAGCACAAACAACTAACATGACTTGTGTTTTCATCAACTCCAGAAAGCAAGCCATGGAAACCAAAAGCAGAGATCACTGTTCACTCTGAAAAGCAAATCTTTATGTTACATAGCTCTTACATGGAACTCTATCAAATTAGGCAATACCAGCTTTGGTCTTGCTCTATAGACATGGGAAACACTAACTGGTACAGAGTGTAAGCAAGTAAAGGATAAGGCATGAAAGTGTCTGCAGCAGCTTCTCTGGTGGTTGGCAACACAAGCAACTAACAAGACTTGTGTTTTGATCAACTCCAGAAAGCAAACCATAGAAACCAAAAGCAGAGATCACAGTTCACTCTGTAAAGCAAATCTTTATGTTACATAGCTCTATCACAGAAACTTAGTAAATTAGGCAGTAACAGCTTTAGTTCTCCTTCTACGGACATGAAAGACACCAACCGGTGCAGCGTAAAAGCAAGTAATGGATAAGGCAAGAGAGGGTCTGCAGCAGCTTCTCTGCTGGTTGGCAGCACAAAGAACTAACATGACTTGTGTTTTCATCAACTCCAGAAAGCAAGCCATGGAAACCAAAAGCAGAGATCACTGTTCACTCTGAAAAACAAATCTTTATGTTACATAGCTCTTACATGGAACTCTACCAAATTAGGCAATACCAGCTTTGGTCTTGCTCTATAGACATGGGAAACACTAACTGGTACAGAGTGTAAGCAAGGAAACATAAGGCATGAAAGCGTCTGCAGAAGCTTCTCTGGTGGTTGGCAACACAAGCAACTAACAAGACTTGTGTTTTGATCAACTCCAGAAAGCAAACTATAGAAACCAAAAGCAGAGATCACTGTTCATTCTGTAAAGCAAATCTTTATGTTACATAGCTCTTACATGGAACTCTATCAAATTAGGCAATACCAGCTTTGGTCTTGCTGTATAGACATGGGAAACACTAACTGGTACAGAGTGTAAGCATGTAAAGGATAAGGCATGAAAGTGTCTGCAGCAGCTTCTCTGGTGGTTGGCAACACAAGCAACTAACAAGACTTGTGTTTTGATCAACTCCAGAAAGCAAACTATAGAAACCAAAAGCAGAGATCACAGTTCACTCTGTAAAGCAAATCTTTATGTTACATACCTCTATCACAGAAACTTAGTAAATTAGGCAGTAACAGCTTTAGTTCTCCTCCTATGGACATGAAAGACACCAACCGGTGCAGCGTAAAAGCCAGTAATGGATAAAGCAAGGGAGTGTCTGCAGCAGCTTCTCTGCTGGTTGGCAACACAAGCAACTAACAAGACTTGTGTTTTGATCAACTCCAGAAAGCAAACCATAGAAACCAAAAGCAGAGATCACTGTTCACTCTGAAAAGCAAATCTTTATGTTACATAGCTCTTACATGGAACTCTACCAAATTAGGCAATACCAGCTTTGGTCTTGCTCTATAGACATGGGAAACACTAACTGGTACAGAGTGTAAGCAAAGAAAGCATAAGGCATGAAAGTGTCTGCAGCAGCTTCCCTGGTGGTTGGCAACACAAGCAACTAACAAGACTTGTGTTTTGATCAACTCCAGAAAGCAAACCATAGAAACCAAAAGCAGAGATCACTGTTCACTCTGTAAAGCAAATCTTTATGTTACATAGCTCTATCACAGAAACTTAGTAAATTAGGCAGTAACAGCTTTAGTTCTCCTTCTATGGACATGAAAGACACCAACCGGTGCAGTGTAATAGCCAGTAATGGATAAAGCAAGAGAGGGTCTGCAGCAGCTTCTCTGCTGGTTGGCAGCACAAACAACTAACATGACTTGTGTTTTCATCAACTCCAGAAAGCAAACTATTGAAACCAAAAGCAGAGATCACTGTTCACTCTGAAAAGCAAATCTTTATGTTACATAGCTCTTACATGGAACTCTATCAAATTAGGCAATACCAGCTTTGGTCTTGCTCTATAGACATGGGAAACACTAACTGGTACAGAGTGTAAGCAAAGAAAGCATAAGGCATGAAAGTGTCTGCAGCAGCTTCTCTGGTGGTTGGCAACACAAGCAACTAACAAGACTTGTGTTTTGATCAACTCCAGAAAGCAAACCATAGAAACCAAAAGCAGAGATCACTGTTCACTCTGTAAAGCAAATCTTTATGTTACATAGCTCTTACATGGAACTCTACCAAATTAGGCAATACCAGCTTTGGTCTTGCTCTATAGACGTGGGAAACACTAACTGGTACAGAGTGTAAGCAAGTAAAGCATAAGGCATGAAAGTGTCTGCAGCAGCTTCTCTGGTGGTTGGCAACACAAGCAACTAACAAGACTTGTGTTTTGATCAACTCCAGAAAGCAAACTATAGAAACCAAAAGCAGAGATCACTGTTCACTCTGTAAAGCAAATCTTTATGTTACATAGCTCTATCACAGAAACTTAGTAAATTAGGCAGTAACAGCTTTAGTTCTCCTTCTATGGACATGAAAAACACCAACCGGTGCAGCGTAAAAGCCAGTAATGGATAAAGCAAGAGAGGGTCTGCAGCAGCTTCTCTGCTGGTTGGCAGCACAAACAACTAACATGACTTGTGTTTTCATCAACTCCAGAAAGCAAGCCATGGAAACCAAAAGCAGAAACCACTGTTCACTCGGAAAAGCAAAGCTTTATGTTACAGTGCTCTTTCATGGAAACTTAGCAAATTAGGCAGTAACAGCTTTGGTCTTGCTCTATAGACATGAGAAACATCAACCGGTGGAGTGTCAAAGGAAAGGTTTCTGTTACATGGCTCTTTCATGGAAATCAAGCAAATTAGGAAGTACCCACCTTTATTCGTGGTCTGGTGACAAGCAAAACACATACATGTGCAAAGTGTAAACTGGTACTGCAAAAGGCAGGAAAGCACCTTCAGCAGCTTCTCTATTTCTTGGGAACACAAACAACAGACAAGACTTGTGTTTTGATCAACTCCAGAAAGCAAACTATAGAAACCAAAAGCAGAGATCACTGTTCACTCTGTAAAGCAAATCTTTATGTTACATAGCTCTATCACAGAAACTTAGTAAATTAGGCAGTAACAGCTTTAGTTCTCCTTCTATGGACATGAAAGACACCAACCGGTGCAGCGTAAAAGCAAGTAATGGATAAGGCAAGAGAGGGTCTGCAGCAGCTTCTCTGCTGGTTGGCAGCACAAGCAACTAACATGACTTGTGTTTTCATCAACTCCAGAAAGCAAGCCATGGAAACCAAAAGCAGAGATCACTGTTCACTCTGAAAAGCAAATCTTTATGTTACATAGCTCTTACATGGAACTCTATCAAATTAGGCAATACCAGCTTTGGTCTTGCTCTATAGACATGGGAAACACTAACTGGTACAGAGTGTAAGCAAGTAAAGCATAAGGCATGAAAGTGTCTGCAGCAGCTTCTCTGGTGGTTGGCAACACAAGCAACTAACAAGACTTGTGTTTTGATCAACTCCAGAAAGCAAACTATAGAAACCAAAAGCAGAGATCACAGTTCACTCTGTAAAGCAAATCTTTATGTTACATAGCTCTTACATGGAACTCTATCAAATTAGGCAATACCAGCTTTGGTCTTGCTCTATAGACATGGGAAACACTAACTGGTACAGAGTGTAAGCAAAGAAAGCATAAGGCATGAAAGTGTCTGCAGCAGCTTCTCTGGTGTTGGCAACACAAGCAACTAACAAGACTTGTGTTTTGATCAACTCCAGAAAGCAAACCATAGAAACCAAAAGCAGAGATCACTGTTCACTCTGAAAAGCAAATCTTTATGTTACATAGCTCTTACATGGAACTCTACCTAATTAGGCAATACCAGCTTTGGTCTTGCTCTATAGACATGGGAAACACTAACTGGTACAGAGTGTAAGCAAGTAAAGCATAAGGCATGAAAGTGTCTGCAGCAGCTTCTCTGGTGGTTGGCAACACAAGCAACTAACAAGACTTGTGTTTTGATCAACTCCAGAAAGCAAACTATAGAAACCAAAAGCAGAGATCACTGTTCACTCTGTAAAGCAAATCTTTATGTTACATAGCTCTTACATGGAACTCTACCTAATTAGGCAATACCAGCTTTGGTCTTGCTCTATAGACATGGGAAACACTAACTGGTACAGAGTGTAAGCAAAGAAAGCATAAGGCATGAAAGTGTCTGCAGCAGCTTCTCTGGTGGTTGGCAACACAAGCAACTAACAAGACTTGTGTTTTGATCAACTCCAGAAAGCAAACTATAGAAACCAAAAGCAGAGATCACTGTTCACTCTGTAAAGCAAATCTTTATGTTACGTAGCTCTATCACAGAAACTTAGTAAATTAGGCAGTAACAGCTTTAGTTCTCCTTCTATGGACATGAAAGACACCAACCGGTGCAGCGTAAAAGCCAGTAATGGATAAAGCAAGAGAGGGTCTGCAGCAGCTTCTCTGCTGATTGGCAGCACAAACAACTAACATGACTTGTGTTTTCATCAACTCCAGAAAGCAAGCCATGGAAACCAAAAGCAGAGATCACTGTTCACTCTGAAAAGCAAATCTTTATGTTACATAGCTCTTACATGGAACTCTATCAAATTAGGCAATACCAGCTTTGGTCTTGCTCTATAGACATGGGAAACACTAACTGGTACAGAGTGTAAGCAAGTAAAGCATAAGGCATGAAAGTGTCTGCAGCAGCTTCTCTGGTGGTTGGCAACACAAGCAACTAACAAGACTTGTGTTTTGATCAACTCCAGAAAGCAAACTATAGAAACCAAAAGCAGAGATCACTGTTCACTCTGTAAAGCAAATCTTTATGTTACATAGCTCTATCACAGAAACTTAGTAAATTAGGCAGTAACAGCTTTAGTTCTCCTTCTATGGACATGAAAAACACCAAAGGTGCAGCGTAAAAGCCAGTAATGGATAAGGCAAGAGAGGGTCTGCAGCAGCTTCTCTGCTGATTGGCAGCACAAACAACTAACATGACTTGTGTTTTCATCAACTCCAGAAAGCAAGCCATGGAAACCAAAAGCAGAGATCACTGTTCACTCTGAAAAGCAAATCTTTATGTTACATAGCTCTTACATGGAACTCTATCAAATTAGGCAATACCAGCTTTGGTCTTGCTCTATAGACATGGGAAACACTAACTGGTACAGAGTGTAAGCAAAGAAAGCATAAGGCATGAAAGTGTCTGCAGCAGCTTCTCTGGTGGTTGGCAACACAAGCAACTAACAAGACTTGTGTTTTGATCAACTCCAGAAAGCAAACCATAGAAACCAAAAGCAGAGATCACTGTTCACTCTGTAAAGCAAATCTTTATGTTACATAGCTCTTACATGGAACTCTATCAAATTAGGCAATACCAGCTTTGGTCTTGCTGTATAGACATGGGAAACACTAACTGGTACAGAGTGTAAGCAAGTAAAGCATAAGGCATGAAAGTGTCTGCAGCAGCTTCTCTGGTGGTTGGCAACACAAGCAACTAACAAGACTTGTGTTTTGATCAACTCCAGAAAGCAAACTATAGAAACCAAAAGCAGAGATCACTGTTCACTCTGTAAAGCAAATCTTTATGTTACGTAGCTCTATCACAGAAACTTAGTAAATTAGGCAGTAACAGCTTTAGTTCTCCTTCTATGGACATGAAAGACACCAACCGGTGCAGCGTAAAAGCCAGTAATGGATAAAGCAAGAGAGGGTCTGCAGCAGCTTCTCTGCTGATTGGCAGCACAAACAACTAACATGACTTGTGTTTTCATCAACTCCAGAAAGCAAGCCATGGAAACCAAAAGCAGAGATCACTGTTCACTCTGAAAAGCAAATCTTTATGTTACATAGCTCTTACATGGAACTCTATCAAATTAGGCAATACCAGCTTTGGTCTTGCTCTATAGACATGGGAAACACTAACTGGTACAGAGTGTAAGCAAGTAAAGCATAAGGCATGAAAGTGTCTGCAGCAGCTTCTCTGGTGGTTGGCAACACAAGCAACTAACAAGACTTGTGTTTTGATCAACTCCAGAAAGCAAACTATAGAAACCAAAAGCAGAGATCACTGTTCACTCTGTAAAGCAAATCTTTATGTTACATAGCTCTATCACAGAAACTTAGTAAATTAGGCAGTAACAGCTTTAGTTCTCCTTCTATGGACATGAAAAACACCAAAGGTGCAGCGTAAAAGCCAGTAATGGATAAGGCAAGAGAGGGTCTGCAGCAGCTTCTCTGCTGATTGGCAGCACAAACAACTAACATGACTTGTGTTTTCATCAACTCCAGAAAGCAAGCCATGGAAACCAAAAGCAGAGATCACTGTTCACTCTGAAAAGCAAATCTTTATGTTACATAGCTCTTACATGGAACTCTATCAAATTAGGCAATACCAGCTTTGGTCTTGCTCTATAGACATGGGAAACACTAACTGGTACAGAGTGTAAGCAAAGAAAGCATAAGGCATGAAAGTGTCTGTAGCAGCTTCTCTGGTGTTGGAAACACAAGCAACTAACAAGACTTGTGTTTTGATCAACTCCAGAAAGCAAACCATAGAAACCAAAAGCAGAGATCACTGTTCACTCTGTAAAGCAAATCTTTATGTTACATAGCTCTTACATGGAACTCTACCTAATTAGGCAATACCAGCTTTGGTCTTGCTCTATAGACATGGGAAACACTAACTGGTACAGAGTGTAAGCAAAGAAAGCATAAGGCATGAAAGTGTCTGCAGCAGCTTCTCTGGTGGTTGGCAACACAAGCAACTAACAAGACTTGTGTTTTGATCAACTCCAGAAAGCAAACCATAGAAACCAAAAGCAGAGATCACTGTTCACTCTGTAAAGCAAATCTTTATGTTACATAGCTCTTACATGGAACTCTATCAAATTAGGCAATACCAGCTTTGGTCTTGCTGTATAGACATGGAAAACACTAACTGGTACAGAGTGTAAGCATGTAAAGGATAAGGCATGAAAGTGTCTGCAGCAGCTTCTCTGGTGGTTGGCAACACAAGCAACTAACAAGACTTGTGTTTTGATCAACTCCAGAAAGCAAACTATAGAAACCAAAAGCAGAGATCACAGTTCACTCTGTAAAGCAAATCTTTATGTTACATAGCTCTATCACAGAAACTTAGTAAATTAGGCAGTAACAGCTTTAGTTCTCCTCCTATGGACATGAAAGACACCAACCGGTGCAGCGTAAAAGCCAGTAATGGATAAGGCAAGAGAGGGTCTGCAGCAGCTTCTCTGCTGGTTGGCAGCACAAAGAACTAACATGACTTGTGTTTTCATCAACTCCAGAAAGCAAGCCATGGAAACCAAAAGCAGAGATCACTGTTCACTTTGAAAAGCAAATCTTTATGTTACATAGCTGTTACATGGAACTCTACCTAATTAGGCAATACCAGCTTTGGTCTTGCTCTATAGACATGAGAAACACTAACTGGTACAGAGTGTAAGCAAAGAAAGCATAAGGCATGAAAGTGTGTGCAGCAGCTTCTCTGGTGGTTGGCAACACAAGCAACTAACAAGACTTGTGTTTTGATCAACTCCAGAAAGCAAACTATAGAAACCAAAAGCAGAGATCACAGTTCACTCTGTAAAGCAAATCTTTATGTTACATAGCTCTATCACAGAAACTTAGTAAATTAGGCAGTAACAGCTTTAGTTCTCCTTCTATGGACATGAAAAACACCAACCGGTGCAGCGTAAAAGCCAGTAATGGATAAGGCAAGAGAGGGTCTGCAGCAGCTTCTCTGCTGATTGGCAGCACAAACAACTAACATGACTTGTGTTTTCATCAACTCCAGAAAGCAAGCCATGGAAACCAAAAGCAGAGATCACTGTTCACTCTGAAAAGCAAATCTTTATGTTACATAGCTCTTACATGGAACTCTATCAAATTAGGCAATACCAGCTTTGGTCTTGCTCTATAGACATGGGAAACACTAACTGGTACAGAGTGTAAGCAAGTAAAGGATAAGGCATGAAAGTGTCTGCAGCAGCTTCTCTGGTGGTTGGCAACACAAGCAACTAACAAGACTTGTGTTTTGATCAACTCCAGAAAGCAAACCATAGAAACCAAAAGCAGAGATCACTGTTCATTCTGTAAAGCAAATCTTTATGTTACATAGCTCTTACATGGAACTCTATCAAATTAGGCAATACCAGCTTTGGTCTTGCTCTATAGACATGGGAAACACTAACTGGTACAGAGTGTAAGCATGTAAAGGATAAGGCATGAAAGTGTCTGCAGCAGCTTCTCTGGTGGTTGGCAACACAAGCAACTAACAAGACTTGTGTTTTGATCAACTCCAGAAAGCAAACTATAGAAACCAAAAGCAGAGATCACAGTTCACTCTGTAAAGCAAATCTTTATGTTACATACCTCTATCACAGAAACTTAGTAAATTAGGCAGTAACAGCTTTAGTTCTCCTCCTATGGACATGAAAGACACCAACCGGTGCAGCGTAAAAGCCAGTAATGGATAAAGCAAGGGAGTGTCTGCAGCAGCTTCTCTGCTGGTTGGCAACACAAGCAACTAACAAGACTTGTGTTTTGATCAACTCCAGAAAGCAAACCATAGAAACCAAAAGCAGAGATCACTGTTCACTCTGAAAAGCAAATCTTTATGTTACATAGCTCTTACATGGAACTCTACCAAATTAGGCAATACCAGCTTTGGTCTTGCTCTATAGACATGGGAAACACTAACTGGTACAGAGTGTAAGCAAAGAAAGCATAAGGCATGAAAGTGTCTGCAGCAGCTTCCCTGGTGGTTGGCAACACAAGCAACTAACAAGACTTGTGTTTTGATCAACTCCAGAAAGCAAACCATAGAAACCAAAAGCAGAGATCACTGTTCACTCTGTAAAGCAAATCTTTATGTTACATAGCTCTATCACAGAAACTTAGTAAATTAGGCAGTAACAGCTTTAGTTCTCCTTCTATGGACATGAAAGACACCAACCGGTGCAGTGTAATAGCCAGTAATGGATAAAGCAAGAGAGGGTCTGCAGCAGCTTCTCTGCTGGTTGGCAGCACAAACAACTAACATGACTTGTGTTTTCATCAACTCCAGAAAGCAAACTATTGAAACCAAAAGCAGAGATCACTGTTCACTCTGAAAAGCAAATCTTTATGTTACATAGCTCTTACATGGAACTCTATCAAATTAGGCAATACCAGCTTTGGTCTTGCTCTATAGACATGGGAAACACTAACTGGTACAGAGTGTAAGCAAAGAAAGCATAAGGCATGAAAGTGTCTGCAGCAGCTTCTCTGGTGGTTGGCAACACAAGCAACTAACAAGACTTGTGTTTTGATCAACTCCAGAAAGCAAACCATAGAAACCAAAAGCAGAGATCACTGTTCACTCTGTAAAGCAAATCTTTATGTTACATAGCTCTTACATGGAACTCTACCAAATTAGGCAATACCAGCTTTGGTCTTGCTCTATAGACGTGGGAAACACTAACTGGTACAGAGTGTAAGCAAGTAAAGCATAAGGCATGAAAGTGTCTGCAGCAGCTTCTCTGGTGGTTGGCAACACAAGCAACTAACAAGACTTGTGTTTTGATCAACTCCAGAAAGCAAACTATAGAAACCAAAAGCAGAGATCACTGTTCACTCTGTAAAGCAAATCTTTATGTTACATAGCTCTATCACAGAAACTTAGTAAATTAGGCAGTAACAGCTTTAGTTCTCCTTCTATGGACATGAAAAACACCAACCGGTGCAGCGTAAAAGCCAGTAATGGATAAAGCAAGAGAGGGTCTGCAGCAGCTTCTCTGCTGGTTGGCAGCACAAACAACTAACATGACTTGTGTTTTCATCAACTCCAGAAAGCAAGCCATGGAAACCAAAAGCAGAAACCACTGTTCACTCGGAAAAGCAAAGCTTTATGTTACAGTGCTCCTTCATGGAAACTTAGCAAATTAGGCAGTAACAGCTTTGGTCTTGCTCTATAGACATGAGAAACATCAACCGGTGGAGTGTCAAAGGAAAGGTTTCTGTTACATGGCTCTTTCATGGAAATCAAGCAAATTAGGAAGTACCCACCTTTATTCGTGGTCTGGTGACAAGCAAAACACATACATGTGCAAAGTGTAACCTGGTACTGCAAAAGGCAGGAAAGCACCTTCAGCAGCTTCTCTATTTCTTGGGAACACAAACAACAGACAAGACTTGTGTTTTGATCAACTCCAGAAAGCAAACTATAGAAACCAAAAGCAGAGATCACTGTTCACTCTGTAAAGCAAATCTTTATGTTACATAGCTCTATCACAGAAACTTAGTAAATTAGGCAGTAACAGCTTTAGTTCTCCTTCTATGGACATGAAAGACACCAACCGGTGCAGCGTAAAAGCAAGTAATGGATAAGGCAAGAGAGGGTCTGCAGCAGCTTCTCTGCTGGTTGGCAGCACAAGCAACTAACATGACTTGTGTTTTCATCAACTCCAGAAAGCAAGCCATGGAAACCAAAAGCAGAGATCACTGTTCACTCTGAAAAGCAAATCTTTATGTTACATAGCTCTTACATGGAACTCTATCAAATTAGGCAATACCAGCTTTGGTCTTGCTCTATAGACATGGGAAACACTAACTGGTACAGAGTGTAAGCAAGTAAAGCATAAGGCATGAAAGTGTCTGCAGCAGCTTCTCTGGTGGTTGGCAACACAAGCAACTAACAAGACTTGTGTTTTGATCAACTCCAGAAAGCAAACTATAGAAACCAAAAGCAGAGATCACAGTTCACTCTGTAAAGCAAATCTTTATGTTACACAGCTCTATCACAGAAACTTAGTAAATTAGGCAGTAACAGCTTTAGTTCTCCTTCTATGGACATGAAAAACACCAAAGGTGCAGCGTAAAAGCCAGTAATGGATAAGGCAAGAGAGGGTCTGCAGCAGCTTCTCTGCTGATTGGCAGCACAAACAACTAACATGACTTGTGTTTTCATCAACTCCAGAAAGCAAGCCATGGAAACCAAAAGCAGAGATCACTGTTCACTCTGAAAAGCAAATCTTTATGTTACATAGCTCTTACATGGAACTCTATCAAATTAGGCAATACCAGCTTTGGTCTTGCTCTATAGACATGGGAAACACTAACTGGTACAGAGTGTAAGCAAAGAAAGCATAAGGCATGAAAGTGTCTGCAGCAGCTTCTCTGGTGTTGGCAACACAAGCAACTAACAAGACTTGTGTTTTGATCAACTCCAGAAAGCAAACCATAGAAACCAAAAGCAGAGATCACTGTTCACTCTGTAAAGCAAATCTTTATGTTACATAGCTCTTACATGGAACTCTACCTAATTAGGCAATACCAGCTTTGGTCTTGCTCTATAGACATGGGAAACACTAACTGGTACAGAGTGTAAGCAAAGAAAGCATAAGGCATGAAAGTGTCTGCAGCAGCTTCTCTGGTGGTTGGCAACACAAGCAACTAACAAGACTTGTGTTTTGATCAACTCCAGAAAGCAAACTATAGAAACCAAAAGCAGAGATCACTGTTCACTCTGTAAAGCAAATCTTTATGTTACATAGCTCTTACATGGAACTCTACCTAATTAGGCAATACCAGCTTTGGTCTTGCTCTATAGACATGGGAAACACTAACTGGTACAGAGTGTAAGCAAGTAAAGCATAAGGCATGAAAGTGTCTGCAGCAGCTTCTCTGGTGGTTGGCAACACAAGCAACTAACAAGACTTGTGTTTTGATCAACTCCAGAAAGCAAACTATAGAAACCAAAAGCAGAGATCACTGTTCACTCTGTAAAGCAAATCTTTATGTTACGTAGCTCTATCACAGAAACTTAGTAAATTAGGCAGTAACAGCTTTAGTTCTCCTTCTATGGACATGAAAGACACCAACCGGTGCAGCGTAAAAGCCAGTAATGGATAAAGCAAGAGAGGGTCTGCAGCAGCTTCTCTGCTGATTGGCAGCACAAACAACTAACATGACTTGTGTTTTCATCAACTCCAGAAAGCAAGCCATGGAAACCAAAAGCAGAGATCACTGTTCACTCTGAAAAGCAAATCTTTATGTTACATAGCTCTTACATGGAACTCTATCAAATTAGGCAATACCAGCTTTGGTCTTGCTCTATAGACATGGGAAACACTAACTGGTACAGAGTGTAAGCAAAGAAAGCATAAGGCATGAAAGTGTCTGTAGCAGCTTCTCTGGTGTTGGAAACACAAGCAACTAACAAGACTTGTGTTTTGATCAACTCCAGAAAGCAAACCATAGAAACCAAAAGCAGAGATCACTGTTCACTCTGTAAAGCAAATCTTTATGTTACATAGCTCTTACATGGAACTCTACCTAATTAGGCAATACCAGCTTTGGTCTTGCTCTATAGACATGGGAAACACTAACTGGTACAGAGTGTAAGCAAAGAAAGCATAAGGCATGAAAGTGTCTGCAGCAGCTTCTCTGGTGGTTGGCAACACAAGCAACTAACAAGACTTGTGTTTTGATCAACTCCAGAAAGCAAACCATAGAAACCAAAAGCAGAGATCACTGTTCACTCTGTAAAGCAAATCTTTATGTTACATAGCTCTTACATGGAACTCTATCAAATTAGGCAATACCAGCTTTGGTCTTGCTGTATAGACATGGGAAACACTAACTGGTACAGAGTGTAAGCATGTAAAGGATAAGGCATGAAAGTGTCTGCAGCAGCTTCTCTGGTGGTTGGCAACACAAGCAACTAACAAGACTTGTGTTTTGATCAACTCCAGAAAGCAAACTATAGAAACCAAAAGCAGAGATCACAGTTCACTCTGTAAAGCAAATCTTTATGTTACATAGCTCTATCACAGAAACTTAGTAAATTAGGCAGTAACAGCTTTAGTTCTCCTCCTATGGACATGAAAGACACCAACCGGTGCAGCGTAAAAGCCAGTAATGGATAAGGCAAGAGAGGGTCTGCAGCAGCTTCTCTGCTGGTTGGCAGCACAAAGAACTAACATGACTTGTGTTTTCATCAACTCCAGAAAGCAAGCCATGGAAACCAAAAGCAGAGATCACTGTTCACTTTGAAAAGCAAATCTTTATGTTACATAGCTGTTACATGGAACTCTACCTAATTAGGCAATACCAGCTTTGGTCTTGCTCTATAGACATGAGAAACACTAACTGGTACAGAGTGTAAGCAAAGAAAGCATAAGGCATGAAAGTGTGTGCAGCAGCTTCTCTGGTGGTTGGCAACACAAGCAACTAACAAGACTTGTGTTTTGATCAACTCCAGAAAGCAAACTATAGAAACCAAAAGCAGAGATCACAGTTCACTCTGTAAAGCAAATCTTTATGTTACATAGCTCTATCACAGAAACTTAGTAAATTAGGCAGTAACAGCTTTAGTTCTCCTTCTATGGACATGAAAAACACCAACCGGTGCAGCGTAAAAGCCAGTAATGGATAAGGCAAGAGAGGGTCTGCAGCAGCTTCTCTGCTGATTGGCAGCACAAACAACTAACATGACTTGTGTTTTCATCAACTCCAGAAAGCAAGCCATGGAAACCAAAAGCAGAGATCACTGTTCACTCTGAAAAGCAAATCTTTATGTTACATAGCTCTTACATGGAACTCTATCAAATTAGGCAATACCAGCTTTGGTCTTGCTCTATAGACATGGGAAACACTAACTGGTACAGAGTGTAAGCAAGTAAAGGATAAGGCATGAAAGTGTCTGCAGCAGCTTCTCTGGTGGTTGGCAACACAAGCAACTAACAAGACTTGTGTTTTGATCAACTCCAGAAAGCAAACCATAGAAACCAAAAGCAGAGATCACAGTTCACTCTGTAAAGCAAATCTTTATGTTACATAGCTCTATCACAGAAACTTAGTAAATTAGGCAGTAACAGCTTTAGTTCTCCTTCTACGGACATGAAAGACACCAACCGGTGCAGCGTAAAAGCAAGTAATGGATAAGGCAAGAGAGGGTCTGCAGCAGCTTCTCTGCTGGTTGGCAGCACAAAGAACTAACATGACTTGTGTTTTCATCAACTCCAGAAAGCAAGCCATGGAAACCAAAAGCAGAGATCACTGTTCACTCTGAAAAACAAATCTTTATGTTACATAGCTCTTACATGGAACTCTACCAAATTAGGCAAAACCAGCTTTGGTCTTGCTCTATAGACATGGGAAACACTAACTGGTACAGAGTGTAAGCAAGGAAACATAAGGCATGAAAGCGTCTGCAGAAGCTTCTCTGGTGGTTGGCAACACAAGCAACTAACAAGACTTGTGTTTTGATCAACTCCAGAAAGCAAACTATAGAAACCAAAAGCAGAGATCACTGTTCATTCTGTAAAGCAAATCTTTATGTTACATAGCTCTTACATGGAACTCTATCAAATTAGGCAATACCAGCTTTGGTCTTGCTCTATAGACATGGGAAACACTAACTGGTACAGAGTGTAAGCATGTAAAGGATAAGGCATGAAAGTGTCTGCAGCAGCTTCTCTGGTGGTTGGCAACACAAGCAACTAACAAGACTTGTGTTTTGATCAACTCCAGAAAGCAAACTATAGAAACCAAAAGCAGAGATCACAGTTCACTCTGTAAAGCAAATCTTTATGTTACATACCTCTATCACAGAAACTTAGTAAATTAGGCAGTAACAGCTTTAGTTCTCCTCCTATGGACATGAAAGACACCAACCGGTGCAGCGTAAAAGCCAGTAATGGATAAAGCAAGGGAGTGTCTGCAGCAGCTTCTCTGCTGGTTGGCAACACAAGCAACTAACAAGACTTGTGTTTTGATCAACTCCAGAAAGCAAACCATAGAAACCAAAAGCAGAGATCACTGTTCACTCTGAAAAGCAAATCTTTATGTTACATAGCTCTTACATGGAACTCTACCAAATTAGGCAATACCAGCTTTGGTCTTGCTCTACAGACATGGGAAACACTAACTGGTACAGAGTGTAAGCAAAGAAAGCATAAGGCATGAAAGTGTCTGCAGCAGCTTCCCTGGTGGTTGGCAACACAAGCAACTAACAAGACTTGTGTTTTGATCAACTCCAGAAAGCAAACCATAGAAACCAAAAGCAGAGATCACTGTTCACTCTGTAAAGCAAATCTTTATGTTACATAGCTCTATCACAGAAACTTAGTAAATTAGGCAGTAACAGCTTTAGTTCTCCTTCTATGGACATGAAAGACACCAACCGGTGCAGTGTAATAGCCAGTAATGGATAAAGCAAGAGAGGGTCTGCAGCAGCTTCTCTGCTGGTTGGCAGCACAAACAACTAACATGACTTGTGTTTTCATCAACTCCAGAAAGCAAACTATTGAAACCAAAAGCAGAGATCACTGTTCACTCTGAAAAGCAAATCTTTATGTTACATAGCTCTTACATGGAACTCTATCAAATTAGGCAATACCAGCTTTGGTCTTGCTCTATAGACATGGGAAACACTAACTGGTACAGAGTGTAAGCAAAGAAAGCATAAGGCATGAAAGTGTCTGCAGCAGCTTCTCTGGTGGTTGGCAACACAAGCAACTAACAAGACTTGTGTTTTGATCAACTCCAGAAAGCAAACCATAGAAACCAAAAGCAGAGATCACTGTTCACTCTGTAAAGCAAATCTTTATGTTACATAGCTCTTACATGGAACTCTACCAAATTAGGCAATACCAGCTTTGGTCTTGCTCTATAGACGTGGGAAACACTAACTGGTACAGAGTGTAAGCAAGTAAAGCATAAGGCATGAAAGTGTCTGCAGCAGCTTCTCTGGTGGTTGGCAACACAAGCAACTAACAAGACTTGTGTTTTGATCAACTCCAGAAAGCAAACTATAGAAACCAAAAGCAGAGATCACTGTTCACTCTGTAAAGCAAATCTTTATGTTACATAGCTCTATCACAGAAACTTAGTAAATTAGGCAGTAACAGCTTTAGTTCTCCTTCTATGGACATGAAAAACACCAACCGGTGCAGCGTAAAAGCCAGTAATGGATAAAGCAAGAGAGGGTCTGCAGCAGCTTCTCTGCTGGTTGGCAGCACAAACAACTAACATGACTTGTGTTTTCATCAACTCCAGAAAGCAAGCCATGGAAACCAAAAGCAGAAACCACTGTTCACTCGGAAAAGCAAAGCTTTATGTTACAGTGCTCTTTCATGGAAACTTAGCAAATTAGGCAGTAACAGCTTTGGTCTTGCTCTATAGACATGAGAAACATCAACCGGTGGAGTGTCAAAGGAAAGGTTTCTGTTACATGGCTCTTTCATGGAAATCAAGCAAATTAGGAAGTACCCACCTTTATTCGTGGTCTGGTGACAAGCAAAACACATACATGTGCAAAGTGTAAACTGGTACTGCAAAAGGCAGGAAAGCACCTTCAGCAGCTTCTCTATTTCTTGGGAACACAAACAACAGACAAGACTTGTGTTTTGATCAACTCCAGAAAGCAAACTATAGAAACCAAAAGCAGAGATCACTGTTCACTCTGTAAAGCAAATCTTTATGTTACATAGCTCTATCACAGAAACTTAGTAAATTAGGCAGTAACAGCTTTAGTTCTCCTTCTATGGACATGAAAGACACCAACCGGTGCAGCGTAAAAGCAAGTAATGGATAAGGCAAGAGAGGGTCTGCAGCAGCTTCTCTGCTGGTTGGCAGCACAAGCAACTAACATGACTTGTGTTTTCATCAACTCCAGAAAGCAAGCCATGGAAACCAAAAGCAGAGATCACTGTTCACTCTGAAAAGCAAATCTTTATGTTACATAGCTCTTACATGGAACTCTATCAAATTAGGCAATACCAGCTTTGGTCTTGCTCTATAGACATGGGAAACACTAACTGGTACAGAGTGTAAGCAAGTAAAGCATAAGGCATGAAAGTGTCTGCAGCAGCTTCTCTGGTGGTTGGCAACACAAGCAACTAACAAGACTTGTGTTTTGATCAACTCCAGAAAGCAAACTATAGAAACCAAAAGCAGAGATCACAGTTCACTCTGTAAAGCAAATCTTTATGTTACATAGCTCTATCACAGAAACTTAGTAAATTAGGCAGTAACAGCTTTAGTTCTCCTTCTATGGACATGAAAAACACCAAAGGTGCAGCGTAAAAGCCAGTAATGGATAAGGCAAGAGAGGGTCTGCAGCAGCTTCTCTGCTGATTGGCAGCACAAACAACTAACATGACTTGTGTTTTCATCAACTCCAGAAAGCAAGCCATGGAAACCAAAAGCAGAGATCACTGTTCACTCTGAAAAGCAAATCTTTATGTTACATAGCTCTTACATGGAACTCTATCAAATTAGGCAATACCAGCTTTGGTCTTGCTCTATAGACATGGGAAACACTAACTGGTACAGAGTGTAAGCAAAGAAAGCATAAGGCATGAAAGTGTCTGCAGCAGCTTCTCTGGTGTTGGCAACACAAGCAACTAACAAGACTTGTGTTTTCATCAACTCCAGAAAGCAAACCATAGAAACCAAAAGCAGAGATCACTGTTCACTCTGTAAAGCAAATCTTTATGTTACATAGCTCTTACATGGAACTCTACCTAATTAGGCAATACCAGCTTTGGTCTTGCTCTATAGACATGGGAAACACTAACTGGTACAGAGTGTAAGCAAAGAAAGCATAAGGCATGAAAGTGTCTGCAGCAGCTTCTCTGGTGGTTGGCAACACAAGCAACTAACAAGACTTGTGTTTTGATCAACTCCAGAAAGCAAACTATAGAAACCAAAAGCAGAGATCACTGTTCACTCTGTAAAGCAAATCTTTATGTTACATAGCTCTTACATGGAACTCTACCTAATTAGGCAATACCAGCTTTGGTCTTGCTCTATAGACATGGGAAACACTAACTGGTACAGAGTGTAAGCAAGTAAAGCATAAGGCATGAAAGTGTCTGCAGCAGCTTCTCTGGTGGTTGGCAACACAAGCAACTAACAAGACTTGTGTTTTGATCAACTCCAGAAAGCAAACTATAGAAACCAAAAGCAGAGATCACTGTTCACTCTGTAAAGCAAATCTTTATGTTACGTAGCTCTATCACAGAAACTTAGTAAATTAGGCAGTAACAGCTTTAGTTCTCCTTCTATGGACATGAAAGACACCAACCGGTGCAGCGTAAAAGCCAGTAATGGATAAAGCAAGAGAGGGTCTGCAGCAGCTTCTCTGCTGATTGGCAGCACAAACAACTAACATGACTTGTGTTTTCATCAACTCCAGAAAGCAAGCCATGGAAACCAAAAGCAGAGATCACTGTTCACTCTGAAAAGCAAATCTTTATGTTACATAGCTCTTACATGGAACTCTATCAAATTAGGCAATACCAGCTTTGGTCTTGCTCTATAGACATGGGAAACACTAACTGGTACAGAGTGTAAGCAAGTAAAGCATAAGGCATGAAAGTGTCTGCAGCAGCTTCTCTGGTGGTTGGCAACACAAGCAACTAACAAGACTTGTGTTTTGATCAACTCCAGAAAGCAAACTATAGAAACCAAAAGCAGAGATCACTGTTCACTCTGTAAAGCAAATCTTTATGTTACATAGCTCTATCACAGAAACTTAGTAAATTAGGCAGTAACAGCTTTAGTTCTCCTTCTATGGACATGAAAAACACCAAAGGTGCAGCGTAAAAGCCAGTAATGAATAAGGCAAGAGAGGGTCTGCAGCAGCTTCTCTGCTGATTGGCAGCACAAACAACTAACATGACTTGTGTTTTCATCAACTCCAGAAAGCAAGCCATGGAAACCAAAAGCAGAGATCACTGTTCACTCTGAAAAGCAAATCTTTATGTTACATAGCTCTTACATGGAACTCTATCAAATTAGGCAATACCAGCTTTGGTCTTGCTCTATAGACATGGGAAACACTAACTGGTACAGAGTGTAAGCAAAGAAAGCATAAGGCATGAAAGTGTCTGTAGCAGCTTCTCTGGTGTTGGAAACACAAGCAACTAACAAGACTTGTGTTTTGATCAACTCCAGAAAGCAAACCATAGAAACCAAAAGCAGAGATCACTGTTCACTCTGTAAAGCAAATCTTTATGTTACATAGCTCTTACATGGAACTCTACCTAATTAGGCAATACCAGCTTTGGTCTTGCTCTATAGACATGGGAAACACTAACTGGTAAAGAGTGTAAGCAAAGAAAGCATAAGGCATGAAAGTGTCTGCAGCAGCTTCTCTGGTGGTTGGCAACACAAGCAACTAACAAGACTTGTGTTTTGATCAACTCCAGAAAGCAAACTATAGAAACCAAAAGCAGAGATCACTGTTCACTCTGTAAAGCAAATCTTTATGTTACTTAGCTCTTACATGGAACTCTACCAAATTAGGCAATACCAGCTTTGGTCTTGCTCTATAGACATGGGAAACACTAACTGGTACAGAGTGTAAGCAAGTAAAGCATAAGGCATGAAAGTGTCTGCAGCAGCTTCTCTGGTGGTTGGCAACACAAGCAACTAACAAGACTTGTGTTTTGATCAACTCCAGAAAGCAAACTATAGAAACCAAAAGCAGAGATCACTGTTCACTCTGTAAAGCAAATCTTTATGTTACGTAGCTCTATCACAGAAACTTAGTAAATTAGGCAGTAACAGCTTTAGTTCTCCTTCTATGGACATGAAAGACACCAACCGGTGCAGCGTAAAAGCCAGTAATGGATAAAGCAAGAGAGGGTCTGCAGCAGCTTCTCTGCTGGTTGGCAGCACAAACAACTAACATGACTTGTGTTTTCATCAACTCCAGAAAGCAAGCCATGGAAACCAAAAGCAGAAACCACTGTTCACTCGGAAAAGCAAAGCTTTATGTTACAGTGCTCTTTCATGGAAACTTAGCAAATTAGGCAGTAACAGCTTTGGTCTTGCTCTATAGACATGAGAAACATCAACCGGTGGAGTGTCAAAGGAAAGGTTTCTGTTACATGGCTCTTTCATGGAAATCAAGCAAATTAGGAAGTACCCACCTTTATTCGTGGTCTGGTGACAAGCAAAACACATACATGTGCAAAGTGTAAACTGGTACTGCAAAAGGCAGGAAAGCACCTTCAGCAGCTTCTCTATTTCTTGGGAACACAAACAACAGACAAGACTTGTGTTTTGATCAACTCCAGAAAGCAAACTATAGAAACCAAAAGCAGAGATCACTGTTCACTCTGTAAAGCAAATCTTTATGTTACATAGCTCTATCACAGAAACTTAGTAAATTAGGCAGTAACAGCTTTAGTTCTCCTTCTATGGACATGAAAGACACCAACCGGTGCAGCGTAAAAGCAAGTAATGGATAAGGCAAGAGAGGGTCTGCAGCAGCTTCTCTGCTGGTTGGCAGCACAAGCAACTAACATGACTTGTGTTTTCATCAACTCCAGAAAGCAAGCCATGGAAACCAAAAGCAGAGATCACTGTTCACTCTGAAAAGCAAATCTTTATGTTACATAGCTCTTACATGGAACTCTATCAAATTAGGCAATACCAGCTTTGGTCTTGCTCTATAGACATGGGAAACACTAACTGGTACAGAGTGTAAGCAAGTAAAGCATAAGGCATGAAAGTGTCTGCAGCAGCTTCTCTGGTGGTTGGCAACACAAGCAACTAACAAGACTTGTGTTTTGATCAACTCCAGAAAGCAAACTATAGAAACCAAAAGCAGAGATCACTGTTCACTCTGTAAAGCAAATCTTTATGTTACATAGCTCTATCACAGAAACTTAGTAAATTAGGCAGTAACAGCTTTAGTTCTCCTTCTATGGACATGAAAGACACCAAAGGTGCAGCGTAAAAGCCAGTAATGGATAAGGCAAGAGAGGGTCTGCAGCAGCTTCTCTGCTGATTGGCAGCACAAACAACTAACATGACTTGTGTTTTCATCAACTCCAGAAAGCAAGCCATGGAAACCAAAAGCAGAGATCACTGTTCACTCTGAAAAGCAAATCTTTATGTTACATAGCTCTTACATGGAACTCTACCTAATTAGGCAATACCAGCTTTGGTCTTGCTCTATAGACATGGGAAACACTAACTGGTACAGAGTGTAAGCAAAGAAAGCATAAGGCATGAAAGTGTCTGCAGCAGCTTCTCTGGTGGTTGGCAACACAAGCAACTAACAAGACTTGTGTTTTGATCAACTCCAGAAAGCAAACTATAGAAACCAAAAGCAGAGATCACTGTTCACTCTGTAAAGCAAATCTTTATGTTACATAGCTCTTACATGGAACTCTACCTAATTAGGCAATACCAGCTTTGGTCTTGCTCTATAGACATGGGAAACACTAACTGGTACAGAGTGTAAGCAAGTAAAGCATAAGGCATGAAAGTGTCTGCAGCAGCTTCTCTGGTGGTTGGCAACACAAGCAACTAACAAGACTTGTGTTTTGATCAACTCCAGAAAGCAAACTATAGAAACCAAAAGCAGAGATCACTGTTCACTCTGTAAAGCAAATCTTTATGTTACGTAGCTCTATCACAGAAACTTAGTAAATTAGGCAGTAACAGCTTTAGTTCTCCTTCTATGGACATGAAAGACACCAACCGGTGCAGCGTAAAAGCCAGTAATGGATAAAGCAAGAGAGGGTCTGCAGCAGCTTCTCTGCTGATTGGCAGCACAAACAACTAACATGACTTGTGTTTTCATCAACTCCAGAAAGCAAGCCATGGAAACCAAAAGCAGAGATCACTGTTCACTCTGAAAAGCAAATCTTTATGTTACATAGCTCTTACATGGAACTCTATCAAATTAGGCAATACCAGCTTTGGTCTTGCTCTATAGACATGGGAAACACTAACTGGTACAGAGTGTAAGCAAGTAAAGCATAAGGCATGAAAGTGTCTGCAGCAGCTTCTCTGGTGGTTGGCAACACAAGCAACTAACAAGACTTGTGTTTTGATCAACTCCAGAAAGCAAACTATAGAAACCAAAAGCAGAGATCACTGTTCACTCTGTAAAGCAAATCTTTATGTTACATAGCTCTATCACAGAAACTTAGTAAATTAGGCAGTAACAGCTTTAGTTCTCCTTCTATGGACATGAAAAACACCAAAGGTGCAGCGTAAAAGCCAGTAATGGATAAGGCAAGAGAGGGTCTGCAGCAGCTTCTCTGCTGATTGGCAGCACAAACAACTAACATGACTTGTGTTTTCATCAACTCCAGAAAGCAAGCCATGGAAACCAAAAGCAGAGATCACTGTTCACTCTGAAAAGCAAATCTTTATGTTACATAGCTCTTACATGGAACTCTATCAAATTAGGCAATACCAGCTTTGGTCTTGCTCTATAGACATGGGAAACACTAACTGGTACAGAGTGTAAGCAAAGAAAGCATAAGGCATGAAAGTGTCTGCAGCAGCTTCTCTGGTGTTGGCAACACAAGCAACTAACAAGACTTGTGTTTTGATCAACTCCAGAAAGCAAACCATAGAAACCAAAAGCAGAGATCACTGTTCACTCTGTAAAGCAAATCTTTATGTTACATAGCTCTTACATGGAACTCTACCTAATTAGGCAATACCAGCTTTGGTCTTGCTCTATAGACATGGGAAACACTAACTGGTACAGAGTGTAAGCAAAGAAAGCATAAGGCATGAAAGTGTCTGCAGCAGCTTCTCTGGTGGTTGGCAACACAAGCAACTAACAAGACTTGTGTTTTGATCAACTCCAGAAAGCAAACTATAGAAACCAAAAGCAGAGATCACTGTTCACTCTGTAAAGCAAATCTTTATGTTACGTAGCTCTATCACAGAAACTTAGTAAATTAGGCAGTAACAGCTTTAGTTCTCCTTCTATGGACATGAAAGACACCAACCGGTGCAGCGTAAAAGCCAGTAATGGATAAAGCAAGAGAGTGTCTGCAGCAGCTTCTCTGCTGGTTGGCAGCACAAACAACTAACATGACTTGTGTTTTCATCAACTCCAGAAAGCAAGCCATGGAAACCAAAAGCAGAAACCACTGTTCACTCGGAAAAGCAAAGCTTTATGTTACAGTGCTCTTTCATGGAAACTTAGCAAATTAGGCAGTAACAGCTTTGGTCTTGCTCTATAGACATGAGAAACATCAACCGGTGGAGTGTCAAAGGAAAGGTTTCTGTTACATGGCTCTTTCATGGAAATCAAGCAAATTAGGAAGTACCCACCTTTATTCGTGGTCTGGTGACAAGCACAACACATACATGTGCAAAGTGTAAACTGGTACTGCAAAAGGCAGGAAAGCACCTTCAGCAGCTTCTCTATTTCTTGGGAACACAAACAACAGACAAGACTTGTGTTTTGATCAACTCCAGAAAGCAAACTATAGAAACCAAAAGCAGAGATCACTGTTCACTCTTTAAAGCAAATCTTTATGTTACATAGCTCTATCACAGAAACTTAGTAAATTAGGCAGTAACAGCTTTAGTTCTCCTTCTATGGACATGAAAGACACCAAAGGTGCAGCGTAAAAGCAAGTAATGGATAAGGCAAGAGAGGGTCTGCAGCAGCTTCTCTGCTGGTTGGCAGCACAAGCAACTAACATGACTTGTGTTTTCATCAACTCCAGAAAGCAAGCCATGGAAACCAAAAGCAGAGATCACTGTTCACTCTGAAAAGCAAATCTTTATGTTACATAGCTCTTACATGGAACTCTACCAAATTAGGCAATACCAGCTTTGGTCTTGCTCTATAGACATGGGAAACACTAACTGGTACAGAGTGTAAGCAAGTAAAGCATAAGGCATGAAAGTGTCTGCAGCAGCTTCTCTGGTGGTTGGCAACACAAGCAACTAACAAGACTTGTGTTTTGATCAACTCCAGAAAGCAAACTATAGAAACCAAAAGCAGAGATCACTGTTCACTCTGTAAAGCAAATCTTTATGTTACATAGCTCTATCACAGAAACTTAGTAAATTAGGCAGTAACAGCTTTAGTTCTCCTTCTATGGACATGAAAAACACCAAAGGTGCAGCGTAAAAGCCAGTAATGGATAAGGCAAGAGAGGGTCTGCAGCAGCTTCTCTGCTGATTGGCAGCACAAACAACTAACATGACTTGTGTTTTCATCAACTCCAGAAAGCAAGCCATGGAAACCAAAAGCAGAGATCACTGTTCACTCTGAAAAGCAAATCTTTATGTTACATAGCTCTTACATGGAACTCTACCTAATTAGGCAATACCAGCTTTGGTCTTGCTCTATAGACATGGGAAACACTAACTGGTACAGAGTGTAAGCAAAGAAAGCATAAGGCATGAAAGTGTCTGCAGCAGCTTCTCTGGTGGTTGGCAACACAAGCAACTAACAAGACTTGTGTTTTGATCAACTCCAGAAAGCAAACTATAGAAACCAAAAGCAGAGATCACTGTTCACTCTGTAAAGCAAATCTTTATGTTACATAGCTCTTACATGGAACTCTACCTAATTAGGCAATACCAGCTTTGGTCTTGCTCTATAGACATGGGAAACACTAACTGGTACAGAGTGTAAGCAAGTAAAGCATAAGGCATGAAAGTGTCTGCAGCAGCTTCTCTGGTGGTTGGCAACACAAGCAACTAACAAGACTTGTGTTTTGATCAACTCCAGAAAGCAAACTATAGAAACCAAAAGCAGAGATCACTGTTCACTCTGTAAAGCAAATCTTTATGTTACGTAGCTCTATCACAGAAACTTAGTAAATTAGGCAGTAACAGCTTTAGTTCTCCTTCTATGGACATGAAAGACACCAACCGGTGCAGCGTAAAAGCCAGTAATGGATAAAGCAAGAGAGGGTCTGCAGCAGCTTCTCTGCTGATTGGCAGCACAAACAACTAACATGACTTGTGTTTTCATCAACTCCAGAAAGCAAGCCATGGAAACCAAAAGCAGAGATCACTGTTCACTCTGAAAAGCAAATCTTTATGTTACATAGCTCTTACATGGAACTCTATCAAATTAGGCAATACCAGCTTTGGTCTTGCTCTATAGACATGGGAAACACTAACTGGTACAGAGTGTAAGCAAGTAAAGCATAAGGCATGAAAGTGTCTGCAGCAGCTTCTCTGGTGGTTGGCAACACAAGCAACTAACAAGACTTGTGTTTTGATCAACTCCAGAAAGCAAACTATAGAAACCAAAAGCAGAGATCACTGTTCACTCTGTAAAGCAAATCTTTATGTTACATAGCTCTATCACAGAAACTTAGTAAATTAGGCAGTAACAGCTTTAGTTCTCCTTCTATGGACATGAAAAACACCAAAGGTGCAGCGTAAAAGCCAGTAATGGATAAGGCAAGAGAGGGTCTGCAGCAGCTTCTCTGCTGATTGGCAGCACAAACAACTAACATGACTTGTGTTTTCATCAACTCCAGAAAGCAAGCCATGGAAACCAAAAGCAGAGATCACTGTTCACTCTGAAAAGCAAATCTTTATGTTACATAGCTCTTACATGGAACTCTATCAAATTAGGCAATACCAGCTTTGGTCTTGCTCTATAGACATGGGAAACACTAACTGGTACAGAGTGTAAGCAAAGAAAGCATAAGGCATGAAAGTGTCTGCAGCAGCTTCTCTGGTGTTGGCAACACAAGCAACTAACAAGACTTGTGTTTTGATCAACTCCAGAAAGCAAACCATAGAAACCAAAAGCAGAGATCACTGTTCACTCTGTAAAGCAAATCTTTATGTTACATAGCTCTTACATGGAACTCTACCTAATTAGGCAATACCAGCTTTGGTCTTGCTCTATAGACATGGGAAACACTAACTGGTACAGAGTGTAAGCAAAGAAAGCATAAGGCATGAAAGTGTCTGCAGCAGCTTCTCTGGTGGTTGGCAACACAAGCAACTAACAAGACTTGTGTTTTGATCAACTCCAGAAAGCAAACTATAGAAACCAAAAGCAGAGATCACTGTTCACTCTGTAAAGCAAATCTTTATGTTACTTAGCTCTTACATGGAACTCTACCAAATTAGGCAATACCAGCTTTGGTCTTGCTCTATAGACATGGGAAACACTAACTGGTACAGAGTGTAAGCAAGTAAAGCATAAGGCATGAAAGTGTCTGCAGCAGCTTCTCTGGTGGTTGGCAACACAAGCAACTAACAAGACTTGTGTTTTGATCAACTCCAGAAAGCAAACTATAGAAACCAAAAGCAGAGATCACTGTTCACTCTGTAAAGCAAATCTTTATGTTACGTAGCTCTATCACAGAAACTTAGTAAATTAGGCAGTAACAGCTTTAGTTCTCCTTCTATGGACATGAAAGACACCAACCGGTGCAGCGTAAAAGCCAGTAATGGATAAAGCAAGAGAGTGTCTGCAGCAGCTTCTCTGCTGGTTGGCAGCACAAACAACTAACATGACTTGTGTTTTTATCAACTCCAGAAAGCAAGCCATGGAAACCAAAAGCAGAAACCACTGTTCACTCGGAAAAGCAAAGCTTTATGTTACAGTGCTCTTTCATGGAAACTTAGCAAATTAGGCAGTAACAGCTTTGGTCTTGCTCTATAGACATGAGAAACATCAACCGGTGGAGTGTCAAAGGAAAGGTTTCTGTTACATGGCTCTTTCATGGAAATCAAGCAAATTAGGAAGTACCCACCTTTATTCGTGGTCTGGTGACAAGCACAACACATACATGTGCAAAGTGTAAACTGGTACTGCAAAAGGCAGGAAAGCACCTTCAGCAGCTTCTCTATTTCTTGGGAACACAAACAACAGACAAGACTTGTGTTTTGATCAACTCCAGAAAGCAAACTATAGAAACCAAAAGCAGAGATCACTGTTCACTCTTTAAAGCAAATCTTTATGTTACATAGCTCTATCACAGAAACTTAGTAAATTAGGCAGTAACAGCTTTAGTTCTCCTTCTATGGACATGAAAGACACCAAAGGTGCAGCGTAAAAGCAAGTAATGGATAAGGCAAGAGAGGGTCTGCAGCAGCTTCTCTGCTGGTTGGCAGCACAAGCAACTAACATGACTTGTGTTTTCATCAACTCCAGAAAGCAAGCCATGGAAACCAAAAGCAGAGATCACTGTTCACTCTGAAAAGCAAATCTTTATGTTACATAGCTCTTACATGGAACTCTACCAAATTAGGCAATACCAGCTTTGGTCTTGCTCTATAGACATGGGAAACACTAACTGGTACAGAGTGTAAGCAAAGAAAGCATAAGGCATGAAAGTGTCTGCAGCAGCTTCTCTGGTGGTTGGCAACACAAGCAACTAACAAGACTTGTGTTTTGATCAACTCCAGAAAGCAAACTATAGAAACCAAAAGCAGAGATCACTGTTCACTCTGTAAAGCAAATCTTTATGTTACATAGCTCTATCACAGAAACTTAGTAAATTAGGCAGTAACAGCTTTAGTTCTCCTTCTATGGACATGAAAAACACCAACCGGTGCAGCGTAAAAGCCAGTAATGGATAAAGCAAGAGAGGGTCTGCAGCAGCTTCTCTGCTGGTTGGCAGCACAAACAACTAACATGACTTGTGTTTTCATCAACTCCAGAAAGCAAGCCATGGAAACCAAAAGCAGAAACCACTGTTCACTCGGAAAAGCAAAGCTTTATGTTACAGTGCTCTTTCATGGAAACTTAGCAAATTAGGCAGTAACAGCTTTGGTCTTGCTCTATAGACATGAGAAACATCAACCGGTGGAGTGTCAAAGGAAAGGTTTCTGTTACATGGCTCTTTCATGGAAATCAAGCAAATTAGGAAGTACCCACCTTTATTCGTGGTCTGGTGACAAGCAAAACACATACATGTGCAAAGTGTAAACTGGTACTGCAAAAGGCAGGAAAGCACCTTCAGCAGCTTCTCTATTTCTTGGGAACACAAACAACAGACAAGACTTGTGTTTTGATCAACTCCAGAAAGCAAACTATAGAAACCAAAAGCAGAGATCACTGTTCACTCTGTAAAGCAAATCTTTATGTTACATAGCTCTATCACAGAAACTTAGTAAATTAGGCAGTAACAGCTTTAGTTCTCCTTCTATGGACATGAAAGACACCAACCGGTGCAGCGTAAAAGCAAGTAATGGATAAGGCAAGAGAGGGTCTGCAGCAGCTTCTCTGCTGGTTGGCAGCACAAGCAACTAACATGACTTGTGTTTTCATCAACTCCAGAAAGCAAGCCATGGAAACCAAAAGCAGAGATCACTGTTCACTCTGAAAAGCAAATCTTTATGTTACATAGCTCTTACATGGAACTCTATCAAATTAGGCAATACCAGCTTTGGTCTTGCTCTATAGACATGGGAAACACTAACTGGTACAGAGTGTAAGCAAGTAAAGCATAAGGCATGAAAGTGTCTGCAGCAGCTTCTCTGGTGGTTGGCAACACAAGCAACTAACAAGACTTGTGTTTTGATCAACTCCAGAAAGCAAACTATAGAAACCAAAAGCAGAGATCACTGTTCACTCTGTAAAGCAAATCTTTATGTTACATAGCTCTATCACAGAAACTTAGTAAATTAGGCAGCAACAGCTTTAGTTCTCCTTCTATGGACATGAAAGACACCAACCGGTGCAGCGTAAAAGCCAGTAATGGATAAGGCAAGAGAGGGTCTGCAGCAGCTTCTCTGCTGATTGGCAGCACAAACAACTAACATGACTTGTGTTTTCATCAACTCCAGAAAGCAAGCCATGGAAACCAAAAGCAGAGATCACTGTTCACTCTGAAAAGCAAATCTTTATGTTACATAGCTCTTACATGGAACTCTACCTAATTAGGCAATACCAGCTTTGGTCTTGCTCTATAGACATGGGAAACACTAACTGGTACAGAGTGTAAGCAAAGAAAGCATAAGGCATGAAAGTGTCTGCAGCAGCTTCTCTGGTGGTTGGCAACACAAGCAACTAACAAGACTTGTGTTTTGATCAACTCCAGAAAGCAAACTATAGAAACCAAAAGCAGAGATCACTGTTCACTCTGTAAAGCAAATCTTTATGTTACGTAGCTCTATCACAGAAACTTAGTAAATTAGGCAGTAACAGCTTTAGTTCTCCTTCTATGGACATGAAAGACACCAACCGGTGCAGCGTAAAAGCCAGTAATGGATAAAGCAAGAGAGTGTCTGCAGCAGCTTCTCTGCTGGTTGGCAGCACAAACAACTAACATGACTTGTGTTTTTATCAACTCCAGAAAGCAAGCCATGGAAACCAAAAGCAGAAACCACTGTTCACTCGGAAAAGCAAAGCTTTATGTTACAGTGCTCTTTCATGGAAACTTAGCAAATTAGGCAGTAACAGCTTTGGTCTTGCTCTATAGACATGAGAAACATCAACCGGTGGAGTGTCAAAGGAAAGGTTTCTGTTACATGGCTCTTTCATGGAAATCAAGCAAATTAGGAAGTACCCACCTTTATTCGTGGTCTGGTGACAAGCACAACACATACATGTGCAAAGTGTAAACTGGTACTGCAAAAGGCAGGAAAGCACCTTCAGCAGCTTCTCTATTTCTTGGGAACACAAACAACAGACAAGACTTGTGTTTTGATCAACTCCAGAAAGCAAACTATAGAAACCAAAAGCAGAGATCACTGTTCACTCTTTAAAGCAAATCTTTATGTTACATAGCTCTATCACAGAAACTTAGTAAATTAGGCAGTAACAGCTTTAGTTCTCCTTCTATGGACATGAAAGACACCAAAGGTGCAGCGTAAAAGCAAGTAATGGATAAGGCAAGAGAGGGTCTGCAGCAGCTTCTCTGCTGGTTGGCAGCACAAGCAACTAACATGACTTGTGTTTTCATCAACTCCAGAAAGCAAGCCATGGAAACCAAAAGCAGAAACCACTGTTCACTCGGAAAAGCAAAGCTTTATGTTACAGTGCTCTTTCATGGAAACTTAGCAAATTAGGCAGTAACAGCTTTGGTCTTGCTCTATAGACATGAGAAACATCAACCGGTGGAGTGTCAAAGGAAAGGTTTCTGTTACATGGCTCTTTCATGGAAATCAAGCAAATTAGGAAGTACCCACCTTTATTCGTGGTCTGGTGACAAGCACAACACATACATGTGCAAAGTGTAAACTGGTACTGCAAAAGGCAGGAAAGCACCTTCAGCAGCTTCTCTATTTCTTGGGAACACAAACAACAGACAAGACTTGTGTTTTGATCAACTCCAGAAAGCAAACTATAGAAACCAAAAGCAGAGATCACTGTTCACTCTTTAAAGCAAATCTTTATGTTACATAGCTCTATCACAGAAACTTAGTAAATTAGGCAGTAACAGCTTTAGTTCTCCTTCTATGGACATGAAAGACACCAAAGGTGCAGCGTAAAAGCAAGTAATGGATAAGGCAAGAGAGGGTCTGCAGCAGCTTCTCTGCTGGTTGGCAGCACAAGCAACTAACATGACTTGTGTTTTCATCAACTCCAGAAAGCAAGCCATGGAAACCAAAAGCAGAGATCACTGTTCACTCTGAAAAGCAAATCTTTATGTTACATAGCTCTTACATGGAACTCTACCAAATTAGGCAATACCAGCTTTGGTCTTGCTCTATAGACATGGGAAACACTAACTGGTACAGAGTGTAAGCAAAGAAAGCATAAGGCATGAAAGTGTCTGCAGCAGCTTCTCTGGTGGTTGGCAACACAAGCAACTAACAAGACTTGTGTTTTGATCAACTCCAGAAAGCAAACTATAGAAACCAAAAGCAGAGATCACTGTTCACTCTGTAAAGCAAATCTTTATGTTACATAGCTCTATCACAGAAACTTAGTAAATTAGGCAGTAACAGCTTTAGTTCTCCTTCTATGGACATGAAAAACACCAACCGGTGCAGCGTAAAAGCCAGTAATGGATAAAGCAAGAGAGGGTCTGCAGCAGCTTCTCTGCTGGTTGGCAGCACAAACAACTAACATGACTTGTGTTTTCATCAACTCCAGAAAGCAAGCCATGGAAACCAAAAGCAGAAACCACTGTTCACTCGGAAAAGCAAAGCTTTATGTTACAGTGCTCTTTCATGGAAACTTAGCAAATTAGGCAGTAACAGCTTTGGTCTTGCTCTATAGACATGAGAAACATCAACCGGTGGAGTGTCAAAGGAAAGGTTTCTGTTACATGGCTCTTTCATGGAAATCAAGCAAATTAGGAAGTACCCACCTTTATTCGTGGTCTGGTGACAAGCAAAACACATACATGTGCAAAGTGTAAACTGGTACTGCAAAAGGCAGGAAAGCACCTTCAGCAGCTTCTCTATTTCTTGGGAACACAAACAACAGACAAGACTTGTGTTTTGATCAACTCCAGAAAGCAAACTATAGAAACCAAAAGCAGAGATCACTGTTCACTCTGTAAAGCAAATCTTTATGTTACATAGCTCTATCACAGAAACTTAGTAAATTAGGCAGTAACAGCTTTAGTTCTCCTTCTATGGACATGAAAGACACCAACCGGTGCAGCGTAAAAGCAAGTAATGGATAAGGCAAGAGAGGGTCTGCAGCAGCTTCTCTGCTGGTTGGCAGCACAAGCAACTAACATGACTTGTGTTTTCATCAACTCCAGAAAGCAAACCATAGAAACCAAAAGCAGAGATCACTGTTCACTCTGAAAAGCAAATCTTTATGTTACATAGCTCTTACATGGTACTCTATCAAATTAGGCAATACCAGCTTTGGTCTTGCTCTATAGACATGGGAAACACTAACTGGAACAGAGTGTAAGCAAGTAAAGCATAAGGCATGAAAGTGTCTGCAGCAGCTTCTCTGGTGGTTGGCAACACAAGCAACTAACAAGACTTGTGTTTTGATCAACTCCAGAAAGCAAACTATAGAAACCAAAAGCAGAGATCACTGTTCACTCTGTAAAGCAAATCTTTATGTTACATAGCTCTATCACAGAAACTTAGTAAATTAGGCAGTAACAGCTTTAGTTCTCCTTCTATGGACATGAAAAACACCAACCGGTGCAGCGTAAAAGCCAGTAATGGATAAAGCAAGAGAGGGTCTGCAGCAGCTTCTCTGCTGGTTGGCAGCACAAACAACTAACATGACTTGTGTTTTCATCAACTCCAGAAAGCAAGCCATGGAAACCAAAAGCAGAAACCACTGTTCACTCGGAAAAGCAAAGCTTTATGTTACAGTGCTCTTTCATGGAAACTTAGCAAATTAGGCAGTAACAGCTTTGGTCTTGCTCTATAGACATGAGAAACATCAACCGGTGGAGTGTCAAAGGAAAGGTTTCTGTTACATGGCTCTTTCATGGAAATCAAGCAAATTAGGAAGTACCCACCTTTATTCGTGGTCTGGTGACAAGCAAAACACATACATGTGCAAAGTGTAAACTGGTACTGCAAAAGGCAGGAAAGCACCTTCAGCAGCTTCTCTATTTCTTGGGAACACAAACAACAGACAAGACTTGTGTTTTGATCAACTCCAGAAAGCAAACTATAGAAACCAAAAGCAGAGATCACTGTTCACTCTGTAAAGCAAATCTTTATGTTACATAGCTCTATCACAGAAACTTAGTAAATTAGGCAGTAACAGCTTTAGTTCTCCTTCTATGGACATGAAAGACACCAACCGGTGCAGCGTAAAAGCAAGTAATGGATAAGGCAAGAGAGGGTCTGCAGCAGCTTCTCTGCTGGTTGGCAGCACAAGCAACTAACATGACTTGTGTTTTCATCAACTCCAGAAAGCAAGCCATGGAAACCAAAAGCAGAGATCACTGTTCACTCTGAAAAGCAAATCTTTATGTTACATAGCTCTTACATGGAACTCTATCAAATTAGGCAATACCAGCTTTGGTCTTGCTCTATAGACATGGGAAACACTAACTGGTACAGAGTGTAAGCAAGTAAAGCATAAGGCATGAAAGTGTCTGCAGCAGCTTCTCTGGTGGTTGGCAACACAAGCAACTAACAAGACTTGTGTTTTGATCAACTCCAGAAAGCAAACTATAGAAACCAAAAGCAGAGATCACTGTTCACTCTGTAAAGCAAATCTTTATGTTACATAGCTCTATCACAGAAACTTAGTAAATTAGGCAGCAACAGCTTTAGTTCTCCTTCTATGGACATGAAAGACACCAACCGGTGCAGCGTAAAAGCCAGTAATGGATAAGGCAAGAGAGGGTCTGCAGCAGCTTCTCTGCTGATTGGCAGCACAAACAACTAACATGACTTGTGTTTTCATCAACTCCAGAAAGCAAGCCATGGAAACCAAAAGCAGAGATCACTGTTCACTCTGAAAAGCAAATCTTTATGTTACATAGCTCTTACATGGAACTCTACCTAATTAGGCAATACCAGCTTTGGTCTTGCTCTATAGACATGGGAAACACTAACTGGTACAGAGTGTAAGCAAAGAAAGCATAAGGCATGAAAGTGTCTGCAGCAGCTTCTCTGGTGGTTGGCAACACAAGCAACTAACAAGACTTGTGTTTTGATCAACTCCAGAAAGCAAACTATAGAAACCAAAAGCAGAGATCACTGTTCACTCTGTAAAGCAAATCTTTATGTTACGTAGCTCTATCACAGAAACTTAGTAAATTAGGCAGTAACAGCTTTAGTTCTCCTTCTATGGACATGAAAGACACCAACCGGTGCAGCGTAAAAGCCAGTAATGGATAAAGCAAGAGAGTGTCTGCAGCAGCTTCTCTGCTGGTTGGCAGCACAAACAACTAACATGACTTGTGTTTTTATCAACTCCAGAAAGCAAGCCATGGAAACCAAAAGCAGAAACCACTGTTCACTCGGAAAAGCAAAGCTTTATGTTACAGTGCTCTTTCATGGAAACTTAGCAAATTAGGCAGTAACAGCTTTGGTCTTGCTCTATAGACATGAGAAACATCAACCGGTGGAGTGTCAAAGGAAAGGTTTCTGTTACATGGCTCTTTCATGGAAATCAAGCAAATTAGGAAGTACCCACCTTTATTCGTGGTCTGGTGACAAGCACAACACATACATGTGCAAAGTGTAAACTGGTACTGCAAAAGGCAGGAAAGCACCTTCAGCAGCTTCTCTATTTCTTGGGAACACAAACAACAGACAAGACTTGTGTTTTGATCAACTCCAGAAAGCAAACTATAGAAACCAAAAGCAGAGATCACTGTTCACTCTTTAAAGCAAATCTTTATGTTACATAGCTCTATCACAGAAACTTAGTAAATTAGGCAGTAACAGCTTTAGTTCTCCTTCTATGGACATGAAAGACACCAAAGGTGCAGCGTAAAAGCAAGTAATGGATAAGGCAAGAGAGGGTCTGCAGCAGCTTCTCTGCTGGTTGGCAGCACAAGCAACTAACATGACTTGTGTTTTCATCAACTCCAGAAAGCAAGCCATGGAAACCAAAAGCAGAAACCACTGTTCACTCGGAAAAGCAAAGCTTTATGTTACAGTGCTCTTTCATGGTAACTTAGCAAATTAGGCAGTAACAGCTTTGGTCTTGCTCTATAGACATGAGAAACATCAACCGGTGGAGTGTCAAAGGAAAGGTTTCTGTTACATGGCTCTTTCATGGAAATCAAGCAAATTAGGAAGTACCCACCTTTATTCGTGGTCTGGTGACAAGCACAACACATACATGTGCAAAGTGTAAACTGGTACTGCAAAAGGCAGGAAAGCACCTTCAGCAGCTTCTCTATTTCTTGGGAACACAAACAACAGACAAGACTTGTGTTTTGATCAACTCCAGAAAGCAAACTATAGAAACCAAAAGCAGAGATCACTGTTCACTCTTTAAAGCAAATCTTTATGTTACATAGCTCTATCACAGAAACTTAGTAAATTAGGCAGTAACAGCTTTAGTTCTCCTTCTATGGACATGAAAGACACCAAAGGTGCAGCGTAAAAGCAAGTAATGGATAAGGCAAGAGAGGGTCTGCAGCAGCTTCTCTGCTGGTTGGCAGCACAAGCAACTAACATGACTTGTGTTTTCATCAACTCCAGAAAGCAAGCCATGGAAACCAAAAGCAGAGATCACTGTTCACTCTGAAAAGCAAATCTTTATGTTACATAGCTCTTACATGGAACTCTACCAAATTAGGCAATACCAGCTTTGGTCTTGCTCTATAGACATGGGAAACACTAACTGGTACAGAGTGTAAGCAAAGAAAGCATAAGGCATGAAAGTGTCTGCAGCAGCTTCTCTGGTGGTTGGCAACACAAGCAACTAACAAGACTTGTGTTTTGATCAACTCCAGAAAGCAAACTATAGAAACCAAAAGCAGAGATCACTGTTCACTCTGTAAAGCAAATCTTTATGTTACATAGCTCTATCACAGAAACTTAGTAAATTAGGCAGTAACAGCTTTAGTTCTCCTTCTATGGACATGAAAAACACCAACCGGTGCAGCGTAAAAGCCAGTAATGGATAAAGCAAGAGAGGGTCTGCAGCAGCTTCTCTGCTGGTTGGCAGCACAAACAACTAACATGACTTGTGTTTTCATCAACTCCAGAAAGCAAGCCATGGAAACCAAAAGCAGAAACCACTGTTCACTCGGAAAAGCAAAGCTTTATGTTACAGTGCTCTTTCATGGAAACTTAGCAAATTAGGCAGTAACAGCTTTGGTCTTGCTCTATAGACATGAGAAACATCAACCGGTGGAGTGTCAAAGGAAAGGTTTCTGTTACATGGCTCTTTCATGGAAATCAAGCAAATTAGGAAGTACCCACCTTTATTCGTGGTCTGGTGACAAGCAAAACACATACATGTGCAAAGTGTAAACTGGTACTGCAAAAGGCAGGAAAGCACCTTCAGCAGCTTCTCTATTTCTTGGGAACACAAACAACAGACAAGACTTGTGTTTTGATCAACTCCAGAAAGCAAACTATAGAAACCAAAAGCAGAGATCACTGTTCACTCTGTAAAGCAAATCTTTATGTTACATAGCTCTATCACAGAAACTTAGTAAATTAGGCAGTAACAGCTTTAGTTCTCCTTCTATGGACATGAAAGACACCAACCGGTGCAGCGTAAAAGCAAGTAATGGATAAGGCAAGAGAGGGTCTGCAGCAGCTTCTCTGCTGGTTGGCAGCACAAGCAACTAACATGACTTGTGTTTTCATCAACTCCAGAAAGCAAACCATAGAAACCAAAAGCAGAGATCACTGTTCACTCTGAAAAGCAAATCTTTATGTTACATAGCTCTTACATGGTACTCTATCAAATTAGGCAATACCAGCTTTGGTCTTGCTCTATAGACATGGGAAACACTAACTGGAACAGAGTGTAAGCAAGTAAAGCATAAGGCATGAAAGTGTCTGCAGCAGCTTCTCTGGTGGTTGGCAACACAAGCAACTAACAAGACTTGTGTTTTGATCAACTCCAGAAAGCAAACTATAGAAACCAAAAGCAGAGATCACTGTTCACTCTGTAAAGCAAATCTTTATGTTACATAGCTCTATCACAGAAACTTAGTAAATTAGGCAGTAACAACTTTAGTTCTCCTTCTATGGACATGAAAGACACCAAAGGTGCAGCGTAAAAGCAAGTAATGGATAAGGCAAGAGAGGGTCTGCAGCAGCTTCTCTGCTGGTTGGCAGCACAAAGAACTAACATGACTTGTGTTTTCATCAACTCCAGAAAGCAAGCCATGGAAACCAAAAGCAGAGATCACTGTTCACTCTGAAAAGCAAATCTTTATGTTACATAGCTCTTACATGGAACTCTATCAAATTAGGCAATACCAGCTTTGGTCTTGCTCTATAGACATGGGAAACACTAACTGGTACAGAGTGTAAGCAAAGAAAGCATAAGGCATGAAAGTGTCTGCAGCAGCTTCTCTGGTGGTTGGCAACACAAGCAACTAACAAGACTTGTGTTTTGATCAACTCCAGAAAGCAAACCATAGAAACCAAAAGCAGAGATCACAGTTCACTCTGTAAAGCAAATCTTTATGTTACATAGCTCTATCACAGAAACTTAGTAAATTAGGCAGTAACAGCTTTAGTTCTCCTTCTATGGACATGAAAAACACCAACCGGTGCAGCGTAAAAGCCAGTAATGGATAAGGCAAGAGAGGGTCTGCAGCAGCTTCTCTGCTGGTTGGCAGCACAAAGAACTAACATGACTTGTGTTTTCCTCAACTCCAGAAAGCAAGCCATGGAAACCAAAAGCAGAGATCACTGTTCACTTTGAAAAGCAAATCTTTATGTTACATAGCTGTTACATGGAACTCTACCTAATTAGGCAATACCAGCTTTGGTCTTGCTCTATAGACATGAGAAACACTAACTGGTACAGAGTGTAAGCAAAGAAAGCATAAGGCATGAAAGTGTGTGCAGCAGCTTCTCTGGTGGTTGGCAACACAAGCAACTAACAAGACTTGTGTTTTGATCAACTCCAGAAAGCAAACTATAGAAACCAAAAGCAGAGATCACAGTTCACTCTGTAAAGCAAATCTTTATGTTACATAGCTCTATCACAGAAACTTAGTAAATTAGGCAGTAACAGCTTTAGTTCTCCTTCTACGGACATGAAAAACACCAACAGTGCAGCGTAAAAGCCAGTAATGGATAAGGCAAGAGAGGGTCTGCAGCAGCTTCTCTGCTGATTGGCAGCACAAACAACTAACATGACTTGTGTTTTCATCAACTCCAGAAAGCAAGCCATGGAAACCAAAAGCAGAGATCACTGTTCACTCTGAAAAGCAAATCTTTATGTTACATAGCTCTTACATGGAACTCTATCAAATTAGGCAATACCAGCTTTGGTCTTGCTCTATAGACATGGGAAACACTAACTGGTACAGAGTGTAAGCAAAGAAAGCATAAGGCATGAAAGTGTCTGCAGCAGCTTCTCTGGTGGTTGGCAACACAAGCAACTAACAAGACTTGTGTTTTGATCAACTCCAGAAAGCAAACCATAGAAACCAAAAGCAGAGATCACAGTTCACTCTGTAAAGCAAATCTTTATGTTACATAGCTCTATCACAGAAACTTAGTAAATTAGGCAGTAACAGCTTTAGTTCTCCTTCTACGGACATGAAAGACACCAACCGGTGCAGCGTAAAAGCAAGTAATGGATAAGGCAAGAGAGGGTCTGCAGCAGCTTCTCTGCTGGTTGGCAGCACAAAGAACTAACATGACTTGTGTTTTCATCAACTCCAGAAAGCAAGCCATGGAAACCAAAAGCAGAGATCACTGTTCACTCTGAAAAACAAATCTTTATGTTACATAGCTCTTACATGGAACTCTACCAAATTAGGCAAAACCAGCTTTGGTCTTGCTCTATAGACATGGGAAACACTAACTGGTACAGAGTGTAAGCAAGGAAACATAAGGCATGAAAGCGTCTGCAGAAGCTTCTCTGGTGGTTGGCAACACAAGCAACTAACAAGACTTGTGTTTTGATCAACTCCAGAAAGCAAACTATAGAAACCAAAAGCAGAGATCACTGTTCATTCTGTAAAGCAAATCTTTATGTTACATAGCTCTTACATGGAACTCTATCAAATTAGGCAATACCAGCTTTGGTCTTGCTGTATAGACATGGGAAACACTAACTGGTACAGAGTGTAAGCATGTAAAGGATAAGGCATGAAAGTGTCTGCAGCAGCTTCTCTGGTGGTTGGCAACACAAGCAACTAACAAGACTTGTGTTTTGATCAACTCCAGAAAGCAAACTATAGAAACCAAAAGCAGAGATCACAGTTCACTCTGTAAAGCAAATCTTTATGTTACATAGCTCTATCACAGAAACTTAGTAAATTAGGCAGTAACAACTTTAGTTCTCCTTCTATGGACATGAAAGACACCAAAGGTGCAGCGTAAAAGCAAGTAATGGATAAGGCAAGAGAGGGTCTGCAGCAGCTTCTCTGCTGGTTGGCAGCACAAAGAACTAACATGACTTGTGTTTTCATCAACTCCAGAAAGCAAGCCATGGAAACCAAAAGCAGAGATCACTGTTCACTCTGAAAAGCAAATCTTTATGTTACATAGCTCTTACATGGAACTCTATCAAATTAGGCAATACCAGCTTTGGTCTTGCTCTATAGACATGGGAAACACTAACTGGTACAGAGTGTAAGCAAAGAAAGCATAAGGCATGAAAGTGTCTGCAGCAGCTTCTCTGGTGGTTGGCAACACAAGCAACTAACAAGACTTGTGTTTTGATCAACTCCAGAAAGCAAACCATAGAAACCAAAAGCAGAGATCACAGTTCACTCTGTAAAGCAAATCTTTATGTTACATAGCTCTATCACAGAAACTTAGTAAATTAGGCAGTAACAGCTTTAGTTCTCCTTCTATGGACATGAAAAACACCAACCGGTGCAGCGTAAAAGCCAGTAATGGATAAGGCAAGAGAGGGTCTGCAGCAGCTTCTCTGCTGGTTGGCAGCACAAAGAACTAACATGACTTGTGTTTTCCTCAACTCCAGAAAGCAAGCCATGGAAACCAAAAGCAGAGATCACTGTTCACTTTGAAAAGCAAATCTTTATGTTACATAGCTGTTACATGGAACTCTACCTAATTAGGCAATACCAGCTTTGGTCTTGCTCTATAGACATGAGAAACACTAACTGGTACAGAGTGTAAGCAAAGAAAGCATAAGGCATGAAAGTGTGTGCAGCAGCTTCTCTGGTGGTTGGCAACACAAGCAACTAACAAGACTTGTGTTTTGATCAACTCCAGAAAGCAAACTATAGAAACCAAAAGCAGAGATCACAGTTCACTCTGTAAAGCAAATCTTTATGTTACATAGCTCTATCACAGAAACTTAGTAAATTAGGCAGTAACAGCTTTAGTTCTCCTTCTACGGACATGAAAAACACCAACAGTGCAGCGTAAAAGCCAGTAATGGATAAGGCAAGAGAGGGTCTGCAGCAGCTTCTCTGCTGATTGGCAGCACAAACAACTAACATGACTTGTGTTTTCATCAACTCCAGAAAGCAAGCCATGGAAACCAAAAGCAGAGATCACTGTTCACTCTGAAAAGCAAATCTTTATGTTACATAGCTCTTACATGGAACTCTATCAAATTAGGCAATACCAGCTTTGGTCTTGCTCTATAGACATGGGAAACACTAACTGGTACAGAGTGTAAGCAAAGAAAGCATAAGGCATGAAAGTGTCTGCAGCAGCTTCTCTGGTGGTTGGCAACACAAGCAACTAACAAGACTTGTGTTTTGATCAACTCCAGAAAGCAAACCATAGAAACCAAAAGCAGAGATCACAGTTCACTCTGTAAAGCAAATCTTTATGTTACATAGCTCTATCACAGAAACTTAGTAAATTAGGCAGTAACAGCTTTAGTTCTCCTTCTACGGACATGAAAGACACCAACCGGTGCAGCGTAAAAGCAAGTAATGGATAAGGCAAGAGAGGGTCTGCAGCAGCTTCTCTGCTGGTTGGCAGCACAAAGAACTAACATGACTTGTGTTTTCATCAACTCCAGAAAGCAAGCCATGGAAACCAAAAGCAGAGATCACTGTTCACTCTGAAAAACAAATCTTTATGTTACATAGCTCTTACATGGAACTCTACCAAATTAGGCAAAACCAGCTTTGGTCTTGCTCTATAGACATGGGAAACACTAACTGGTACAGAGTGTAAGCAAGGAAACATAAGGCATGAAAGCGTCTGCAGAAGCTTCTCTGGTGGTTGGCAACACAAGCAACTAACAAGACTTGTGTTTTGATCAACTCCAGAAAGCAAACTATAGAAACCAAAAGCAGAGATCACTGTTCATTCTGTAAAGCAAATCTTTATGTTACATAGCTCTTACATGGAACTCTATCAAATTAGGCAATACCAGCTTTGGTCTTGCTGTATAGACATGGGAAACACTAACTGGTACAGAGTGTAAGCATGTAAAGGATAAGGCATGAAAGTGTCTGCAGCAGCTTCTCTGGTGGTTGGCAACACAAGCAACTAACAAGACTTGTGTTTTGATCAACTCCAGAAAGCAAACTATAGAAACCAAAAGCAGAGATCACAGTTCACTCTGTAAAGCAAATCTTTATGTTACATAGCTCTATCACAGAAACTTAGTAAATTAGGCAGTAACAGCTTTAGTTCTCCTCCTATGGACATGAAAGACACCAACCGGTGCAGCGTAAAAGCCAGTAATGGATAAGGCAAGAGAGGGTCTGCAGCAGCTTCTCTGCTGGTTGGCAGCACAAAGAACTAACATGACTTGTGTTTTCATCAACTCCAGAAAGCAAGCCATGGAAACCAAAAGCAGAGATCACTGTTCACTTTGAAAAGCAAATCTTTATGTTACATAGCTGTTACATGGAACTCTACCTAATTAGGCAATACCAGCTTTGGTCTTGCTCTATAGACATGAGAAACACTAACTGGTACAGAGTGTAAGCAAAGAAAGCATAAGGCATGAAAGTGTGTGCAGCAGCTTCTCTGGTGGTTGGCAACACAAGCAACTAACAAGACTTGTGTTTTGATCAACTCCAGAAAGCAAACCATAGAAACCAAAAGCAGAGATCACAGTTCACTCTGTAAAGCAAATCTTTATGTTACATAGCTCTATCACAGAAACTTAGTAAATTAGGCAGTAACAGCTTTAGTTCTCCTTCTACGGACATGAAAGACACCAACCGGTGCAGCGTAAAAGCAAGTAATGGATAAGGCAAGAGAGGGTCTGCAGCAGCTTCTCTGCTGGTTGGCAGCACAAAGAACTAACATGACTTGTGTTTTCATCAACTCCAGAAAGCAAGCCATGGAAACCAAAAGCAGAGATCACTGTTCACTCTGAAAAACAAATCTTTATGTTACATAGCTCTTACATGGAACTCTACCTAATTAGGCAATACCAGCTTTGGTCTTGCTCTATAGACATGGGAAACACTAACTGGTACAGAGTGTAAGCAAGGAAACATAAGGCATGAAAGCGTCTGCAGAAGCTTCTCTGGTGGTTGGCAACACAAGCAACTAACAAGACTTGTGTTTTGATCAACTCCAGAAAGCAAACTATAGAAACCAAAAGCAGAGATCACTGTTCATTCTGTAAAGCAAATCTTTATGTTACATAGCTCTTACATGGAACTCTATCAAATTAGGCAATACCAGCTTTGGTCTTGCTGTATAGACATGGGAAACACTAACTGGTACAGAGTGTAAGCATGTAAAGGATAAGGCATGAAAGTGTCTGCAGCAGCTTCTCTGGTGGTTGGCAACACAAGCAACTAACAAGACTTGTGTTTTGATCAACTCCAGAAAGCAAACTATAGAAACCAAAAGCAGAGATCACAGTTCACTCTGTAAAGCAAATCTTTATGTTACATACCTCTATCACAGAAACTTAGTAAATTAGGCAGTAACAGCTTTAGTTCTCCTCCTATGGACATGAAAGACACCAACCGGTGCAGCGTAAAAGCCAGTAATGGATAAAGCAAGGGAGTGTCTGCAGCAGCTTCTCTGCTGGTTGGCAACACAAGCAACTAACAAGACTTGTGTTTTGATCAACTCCAGAAAGCAAACCATAGAAACCAAAAGCAGAGATCACTGTTCACTCTGAAAAGCAAATCTTTATGTTACATAGCTCTTACATGGAACTCTACCAAATTAGGCAATACCAGCTTTGGTCTTGCTCTATAGACATGGGAAACACTAACTGGTACAGAGTGTAAGCAAAGAAAGCATAAGGCATGAAAGTGTCTGCAGCAGCTTCCCTGGTGGTTGGCAACACAAGCAACTAACAAGACTTGTGTTTTGATCAACTCCAGAAAGCAAACCATAGAAACCAAAAGCAGAGATCACTGTTCACTCTGTAAAGCAAATCTTTATGTTACATAGCTCTATCACAGAAACTTAGTAAATTAGGCAGTAACAGCTTTAGTTCTCCTTCTATGGACATGAAAGACACCAACCGGTGCAGTGTAATAGCCAGTAATGGATAAAGCAAGAGAGGGTCTGCAGCAGCTTCTCTGCTGGTTGGCAGCACAAACAACTAACATGACTTGTGTTTTCATCAACTCCAGAAAGCAAACTATTGAAACCAAAAGCAGAGATCACTGTTCACTCTGAAAAGCAAATCTTTATGTTACATAGCTCTTACATGGAACTCTATCAAATTAGGCAATACCAGCTTTGGTCTTGCTCTATAGACATGGGAAACACTAACTGGTACAGAGTGTAAGCAAGTAAAGCATAAGGCATGAAAGTGTCTGCAGCAGCTTCTCTGGTGGTTGGCAACACAAGCAACTAACAAGACTTGTGTTTTGATCAACTCCAGAAAGCAAACTATAGAAACCAAAAGCAGAGATCACAGTTCACTCTGTAAAGCAAATCTTTATGTTACATAGCTCTATCACAGAAACTTAGTAAATTAGGCAGTAACAGCTTTAGTTCTCCTTCTATGGACATGAAAAACACCAAAGGTGCAGCGTAAAAGCCAGTAATGGATAAGGCAAGAGAGGGTCTGCAGCAGCTTCTCTGCTGATTGGCAGCACAAACAACTAACATGACTTGTGTTTTCATCAACTCCAGAAAGCAAGCCATGGAAACCAAAAGCAGAGATCACTGTTCACTCTGAAAAGCAAATCTTTATGTTACATAGCTCTTACATGGAACTCTATCAAATTAGGCAATACCAGCTTTGGTCTTGCTCTATAGACATGGGAAACACTAACTGGTACAGAGTGTAAGCAAAGAAAGCATAAGGCATGAAAGTGTCTGCAGCAGCTTCTCTGGTGTTGGCAACACAAGCAACTAACAAGACTTGTGTTTTGATCAACTCCAGAAAGCAAACCATAGAAACCAAAAGCAGAGATCACTGTTCACTCTGTAAAGCAAATCTTTATGTTACATAGCTCTTACATGGAACTCTACCTAATTAGGCAATACCAGCTTTGGTCTTGCTCTATAGACATGGGAAACACTAACTGGTACAGAGTGTAAGCAAAGAAAGCATAAGGCATGAAAGTGTCTGCAGCAGCTTCTCTGGTGGTTGGCAACACAAGCAACTAACAAGACTTGTGTTTTGATCAACTCCAGAAAGCAAACTATAGAAACCAAAAGCAGAGATCACTGTTCACTCTGTAAAGCAAATCTTTATGTTACATAGCTCTATCACAGAAACTTAGTAAATTAGGCAGTAACAGCTTTAGTTCTCCTTCTATGGACATGAAAAACACCAACCGGTGCAGCGTAAAAGCCAGTAATGGATAAAGCAAGAGAGGGTCTGCAGCAGCTTCTCTGCTGGTTGGCAGCACAAACAACTAACATGACTTGTGTTTTCATCAACTCCAGAAAGCAAGCCATGGAAACCAAAAGCAGAAACCACTGTTCACTCGGAAAAGCAAAGCTTTATGTTACAGTGCTCTTTCATGGAAACTTAGCAAATTAGGCAGTAACAGCTTTGGTCTTGCTCTATAGACATGAGAAACATCAACCGGTGGAGTGTCAAAGGAAAGGTTTCTGTTACATGGCTCTTTCATGGAAATCAAGCAAATTAGGAAGTACCCACCTTTATTCGTGGTCTGGTGACAAGCAAAACACATACATGTGCAAAGTGTAAACTGGTACTGCAAAAGGCAGGAAAGCACCTTCAGCAGCTTCTCTATTTCTTGGGAACACAAACAACAGACAAGACTTGTGTTTTGATCAACTCCAGAAAGCAAACTATAGAAACCAAAAGCAGAGATCACTGTTCACTCTGTAAAGCAAATCTTTATGTTACATAGCTCTATCACAGAAACTTAGTAAATTAGGCAGTAACAGCTTTAGTTCTCCTTCTATGGACATGAAAGACACCAACCGGTGCAGCGTAAAAGCAAGTAATGGATAAGGCAAGAGAGGGTCTGCAGCAGCTTCTCTGCTGGTTGGCAGCACAAGCAACTAACATGACTTGTGTTTTCATCAACTCCAGAAAGCAAGCCATGGAAACCAAAAGCAGAGATCACTGTTCACTCTGAAAAGCAAATCTTTATGTTACATAGCTCTTACATGGAACTCTATCAAATTAGGCAATACCAGCTTTGGTCTTGCTCTATAGACATGGGAAACACTAACTGGTACAGAGTGTAAGCAAGTAAAGCATAAGGCATGAAAGTGTCTGCAGCAGCTTCTCTGGTGGTTGGCAACACAAGCAACTAACAAGACTTGTGTTTTGATCAACTCCAGAAAGCAAACTATAGAAACCAAAAGCAGAGATCACAGTTCACTCTGTAAAGCAAATCTTTATGTTACATAGCTCTATCACAGAAACTTAGTAAATTAGGCAGTAACAGCTTTAGTTCTCCTTCTATGGACATGAAAAACACCAAAGGTGCAGCGTAAAAGCCAGTAATGGATAAGGCAAGAGAGGGTCTGCAGCAGCTTCTCTGCTGATTGGCAGCACAAACAACTAACATGACTTGTGTTTTCATCAACTCCAGAAAGCAAGCCATGGAAACCAAAAGCAGAGATCACTGTTCACTCTGAAAAGCAAATCTTTATGTTACATAGCTCTTACATGGAACTCTATCAAATTAGGCAATACCAGCTTTGGTCTTGCTCTATAGACATGGGAAACACTAACTGGTACAGAGTGTAAGCAAAGAAAGCATAAGGCATGAAAGTGTCTGCAGCAGCTTCTCTGGTGTTGGCAACACAAGCAACTAACAAGACTTGTGTTTTGATCAACTCCAGAAAGCAAACCATAGAAACCAAAAGCAGAGATCACTGTTCACTCTGTAAAGCAAATCTTTATGTTACATAGCTCTTACATGGAACTCTACCTAATTAGGCAATACCAGCTTTGGTCTTGCTCTATAGACATGGGAAACACTAACTGGTACAGAGTGTAAGCAAAGAAAGCATAAGGCATGAAAGTGTCTGCAGCAGCTTCTCTGGTGGTTGGCAACACAAGCAACTAACAAGACTTGTGTTTTGATCAACTCCAGAAAGCAAACTATAGAAACCAAAAGCAGAGATCACTGTTCACTCTGTAAAGCAAATCTTTATGTTACATAGCTCTTACATGGAACTCTACCTAATTAGGCAATACCAGCTTTGGTCTTGCTCTATAGACATGGGAAACACTAACTGGTACAGAGTGTAAGCAAGTAAAGCATAAGGCATGAAAGTGTCTGCAGCAGCTTCTCTGGTGGTTGGCAACACAAGCAACTAACAAGACTTGTGTTTTGATCAACTCCAGAAAGCAAACTATAGAAACCAAAAGCAGAGATCACTGTTCACTCTGTAAAGCAAATCTTTATGTTACGTAGCTCTATCACAGAAACTTAGTAAATTAGGCAGTAACAGCTTTAGTTCTCCTTCTATGGACATGAAAGACACCAACCGGTGCAGCGTAAAAGCCAGTAATGGATAAAGCAAGAGAGGGTCTGCAGCAGCTTCTCTGCTGATTGGCAGCACAAACAACTAACATGACTTGTGTTTTCATCAACTCCAGAAAGCAAGCCATGGAAACCAAAAGCAGAGATCACTGTTCACTCTGAAAAGCAAATCTTTATGTTACATAGCTCTTACATGGAACTCTATCAAATTAGGCAATACCAGCTTTGGTCTTGCTCTATAGACATGGGAAACACTAACTGGTACAGAGTGTAAGCAAGTAAAGCATAAGGCATGAAAGTGTCTGCAGCAGCTTCTCTGGTGGTTGGCAACACAAGCAACTAACAAGACTTGTGTTTTGATCAACTCCAGAAAGCAAACTATAGAAACCAAAAGCAGAGATCACTGTTCACTCTGTAAAGCAAATCTTTATGTTACATAGCTCTATCACAGAAACTTAGTAAATTAGGCAGTAACAGCTTTAGTTCTCCTTCTATGGACATGAAAAACACCAAAGGTGCAGCGTAAAAGCCAGTAATGGATAAGGCAAGAGAGGGTCTGCAGCAGCTTCTCTGCTGATTGGCAGCACAAACAACTAACATGACTTGTGTTTTCATCAACTCCAGAAAGCAAGCCATGGAAACCAAAAGCAGAGATCACTGTTCACTCTGAAAAGCAAATCTTTATGTTACATAGCTCTTACATGGAACTCTATCAAATTAGGCAATACCAGCTTTGGTCTTGCTCTATAGACATGGGAAACACTAACTGGTACAGAGTGTAAGCAAAGAAAGCATAAGGCATGAAAGTGTCTGTAGCAGCTTCTCTGGTGTTGGAAACACAAGCAACTAACAAGACTTGTGTTTTGATCAACTCCAGAAAGCAAACCATAGAAACCAAAAGCAGAGATCACTGTTCACTCTGTAAAGCAAATCTTTATGTTACATAGCTCTTACATGGAACTCTACCTAATTAGGCAATACCAGCTTTGGTCTTGCTCTATAGACATGGGAAACACTAACTGGTACAGAGTGTAAGCAAAGAAAGCATAAGGCATGAAAGTGTCTGCAGCAGCTTCTCTGGTGGTTGGCAACACAAGCAACTAACAAGACTTGTGTTTTGATCAACTCCAGAAAGCAAACCATAGAAACCAAAAGCAGAGATCACTGTTCACTCTGTAAAGCAAATCTTTATGTTACATAGCTCTTACATGGAACTCTATCAAATTAGGCAATACCAGCTTTGGTCTTGCTGTATAGACATGGGAAACACTAACTGGTACAGAGTGTAAGCATGTAAAGGATAAGGCATGAAAGTGTCTGCAGCAGCTTCTCTGGTGGTTGGCAACACAAGCAACTAACAAGACTTGTGTTTTGATCAACTCCAGAAAGCAAACTATAGAAACCAAAAGCAGAGATCACAGTTCACTCTGTAAAGCAAATCTTTATGTTACATAGCTCTATCACAGAAACTTAGTAAATTAGGCAGTAACAGCTTTAGTTGTCCTCCTATGGACATGAAAGACACCAACCGGTGCAGCGTAAAAGCCAGTAATGGATAAGGCAAGAGAGGGTCTGCAGCAGCTTCTCTGCTGGTTGGCAGCACAAAGAACTAACATGACTTGTGTTTTCATCAACTCCAGAAAGCAAGCCATGGAAACCAAAAGCAGAGATCACTGTTCACTTTGAAAAGCAAATCTTTATGTTACATAGCTGTTACATGGAACTCTACCTAATTAGGCAATACCAGCTTTGGTCTTGCTCTATAGACATGAGAAACACTAACTGGTACAGAGTGTAAGCAAAGAAAGCATAAGGCATGAAAGTGTGTGCAGCAGCTTCTCTGGTGGTTGGCAACACAAGCAACTAACAAGACTTGTGTTTTGATCAACTCCAGAAAGCAAACTATAGAAACCAAAAGCAGAGATCACTGTTCACTCTGTAAAGCAAATCTTTATGTTACATAGCTCTATCACAGAAACTTAGTAAATTAGGCAGTAACAGCTTTAGTTCTCCTTCTATGGACATGAAAAACACCAAAGGTGCAGCGTAAAAGCCAGTAATGGATAAGGCAAGAGAGGGTCTGCAGCAGCTTCTCTGCTGATTGGCAGCACAAACAACTAACATGACTTGTGTTTTCATCAACTCCAGAAAGCAAGCCATGGAAACCAAAAGCAGAGATCACTGTTCACTCTGAAAAGCAAATCTTTATGTTACATAGCTCTTACATGGAACTCTATCAAATTAGGCAATACCAGCTTTGGTCTTGCTCTATAGACATGGGAAACACTAACTGGTACAGAGTGTAAGCAAAGAAAGCATAAGGCATGAAAGTGTCTGCAGCAGCTTCTCTGGTGTTGGCAACACAAGCAACTAACAAGACTTGTGTTTTGATCAACTCCAGAAAGCAAACCATAGAAACCAAAAGCAGAGATCACTGTTCACTCTGTAAAGCAAATCTTTATGTTACATAGCTCTTACATGGAACTCTACCTAATTAGGCAATACCAGCTTTGGTCTTGCTCTATAGACATGGGAAACACTAACTGGTACAGAGTGTAAGCAAAGAAAGCATAAGGCATGAAAGTGTCTGCAGCAGCTTCTCTGGTGGTTGGCAACACAAGCAACTAACAAGACTTGTGTTTTGATCAACTCCAGAAAGCAAACTATAGAAACCAAAAGCAGAGATCACTGTTCACTCTGTAAAGCAAATCTTTATGTTACATAGCTCTTACATGGAACTCTACCTAATTAGGCAATACCAGCTTTGGTCTTGCTCTATAGACATGGGAAACACTAACTGGTACAGAGTGTAAGCAAGTAAAGCATAAGGCATGAAAGTGTCTGCAGCAGCTTCTCTGGTGGTTGGCAACACAAGCAACTAACAAGACTTGTGTTTTGATCAACTCCAGAAAGCAAACTATAGAAACCAAAAGCAGAGATCACTGTTCACTCTGTAAAGCAAATCTTTATGTTACGTAGCTCTATCACAGAAACTTAGTAAATTAGGCAGTAACAGCTTTAGTTCTCCTTCTATGGACATGAAAGACACCAACCGGTGCAGCGTAAAAGCCAGTAATGGATAAAGCAAGAGAGGGTCTGCAGCAGCTTCTCTGCTGATTGGCAGCACAAACAACTAACATGACTTGTGTTTTCATCAACTCCAGAAAGCAAGCCATGGAAACCAAAAGCAGAGATCACTGTTCACTCTGAAAAGCAAATCTTTATGTTACATAGCTCTTACATGGAACTCTATCAAATTAGGCAATACCAGCTTTGGTCTTGCTCTATAGACATGGGAAACACTAACTGGTACAGAGTGTAAGCAAGTAAAGCATAAGGCATGAAAGTGTCTGCAGCAGCTTCTCTGGTGGTTGGCAACACAAGCAACTAACAAGACTTGTGTTTTGATCAACTCCAGAAAGCAAACTATAGAAACCAAAAGCAGAGATCACTGTTCACTCTGTAAAGCAAATCTTTATGTTACATAGCTCTATCACAGAAACTTAGTAAATTAGGCAGTAACAGCTTTAGTTCTCCTTCTATGGACATGAAAAACACCAAAGGTGCAGCGTAAAAGCCAGTAATGGATAAGGCAAGAGAGGGTCTGCAGCAGCTTCTCTGCTGATTGGCAGCACAAACAACTAACATGACTTGTGTTTTCATCAACTCCAGAAAGCAAGCCATGGAAACCAAAAGCAGAGATCACTGTTCACTCTGAAAAGCAAATCTTTATGTTACATAGCTCTTACATGGAACTCTATCAAATTAGGCAATACCAGCTTTGGTCTTGCTCTATAGACATGGGAAACACTAACTGGTACAGAGTGTAAGCAAAGAAAGCATAAGGCATGAAAGTGTCTGTAGCAGCTTCTCTGGTGTTGGAAACACAAGCAACTAACAAGACTTGTGTTTTGATCAACTCCAGAAAGCAAACCATAGAAACCAAAAGCAGAGATCACTGTTCACTCTGTAAAGCAAATCTTTATGTTACATAGCTCTTACATGGAACTCTACCTAATTAGGCAATACCAGCTTTGGTCTTGCTCTATAGACATGGGAAACACTAACTGGTACAGAGTGTAAGCAAAGAAAGCATAAGGCATGAAAGTGTCTGCAGCAGCTTCTCTGGTGGTTGGCAACACAAGCAACTAACAAGACTTGTGTTTTGATCAACTCCAGAAAGCAAACCATAGAAACCAAAAGCAGAGATCACTGTTCACTCTGTAAAGCAAATCTTTATGTTACATAGCTCTTACATGGAACTCTATCAAATTAGGCAATACCAGCTTTGGTCTTGCTGTATAGACATGGGAAACACTAACTGGTACAGAGTGTAAGCATGTAAAGGATAAGGCATGAAAGTGTCTGCAGCAGCTTCTCTGGTGGTTGGCAACACAAGCAACTAACAAGACTTGTGTTTTGATCAACTCCAGAAAGCAAACTATAGAAACCAAAAGCAGAGATCACAGTTCACTCTGTAAATCAAATCTTTATGTTACATAGCTCTATCACAGAAACTTAGTAAATTAGGCAGTAACAGCTTTAGTTCTCCTCCTATGGACATGAAAGACACCAACCGGTGCAGCGTAAAAGCCAGTAATGGATAAGGCAAGAGAGGGTCTGCAGCAGCTTCTCTGCTGGTTGGCAGCACAAAGAACTAACATGACTTGTGTTTTCATCAACTCCAGAAAGCAAGCCATGGAAACCAAAAGCAGAGATCACTGTTCACTTTGAAAAGCAAATCTTTATGTTACATAGCTGTTACATGGAACTCTACCTAATTAGGCAATACCAGCTTTGGTCTTGCTCTATAGACATGAGAAACACTAACTGGTACAGAGTGTAAGCAAAGAAAGCATAAGGCATGAAAGTGTGTGCAGCAGCTTCTCTGGTGGTTGGCAACACAAGCAACTAACAAGACTTGTGTTTTGATCAACTCCAGAAAGCAAACTATAGAAACCAAAAGCAGAGATCACAGTTCACTCTGTAAAGCAAATCTTTATGTTACATAGCTCTATCACAGAAACTTAGTAAATTAGGCAGTAACAGCTTTAGTTCTCCTTCTATGGACATGAAAAACACCAACCGGTGCAGCGTAAAAGCCAGTAATGGATAAGGCAAGAGAGGGTCTGCAGCAGCTTCTCTGCTGATTGGCAGCACAAACAACTAACATGACTTGTGTTTTCATCAACTCCAGAAAGCAAGCCATGGAAACCAAAAGCAGAGATCACTGTTCACTCTGAAAAGCAAATCTTTATGTTACATAGCTCTTACATGGAACTCTATCAAATTAGGCAATACCAGCTTTGGTCTTGCTCTATAGACATGGGAAACACTAACTGGTACAGAGTGTAAGCAAGTAAAGGATAAGGCATGAAAGTGTCTGCAGCAGCTTCTCTGGTGGTTGGCAACACAAGCAACTAACAAGACTTGTGTTTTGATCAACTCCAGAAAGCAAACCATAGAAACCAAAAGCAGAGATCACAGTTCACTCTGTAAAGCAAATCTTTATGTTACATAGCTCTATCACAGAAACTTAGTAAATTAGGCAGTAACAGCTTTAGTTCTCCTTCTACGGACATGAAAGACACCAACCGGTGCAGCGTAAAAGCAAGTAATGGATAAGGCAAGAGAGGGTCTGCAGCAGCTTCTCTGCTGGTTGGCAGCACAAAGAACTAACATGACTTGTGTTTTCATCAACTCCAGAAAGCAAGCCATGGAAACCAAAAGCAGAGATCACTGTTCACTCTGAAAAACAAATCTTTATGTTACATAGCTCTTACATGGAACTCTACCAAATTAGGCAAAACCAGCTTTGGTCTTGCTCTATAGACATGTATCACCGTGGAGGCCCAACCAGGAACACAGACTGGGGACACAGATCTGGGTGCAACAAGAGCAGCAGGGCAGAAGACCCTGCCCTTAGTTTATTTTTCCATTATATATCTGTGGCAAGGTGACCATGGATTGGAGAAGGGTATCGCCACCTCTCCTGTCACATTGGTCCAGGAGGCTGTCATTCAACCTCCCCTTGTCTTGGAGAAAGTATTCATAACATTGCCAATATTTACAAAACATGGTCCTGTGTTTACAATTCACCAGCGTGAGAAACTGCACGTTTCTCCTTTAATATGAACGCTTAGCAAACCAGGAAAATTCATGGCAACATCTCACCCTTTTAAGTATATTAAAAAGAAAACAAAAAAAGAAAAATGAACAATTCTATGACAGGAAAAAAGAAGGAAAAGAACCTGTATAAAGTTCACCGACCTTCATTTAGGTGACGGTGTGAGGGCTACATGTTGGTCTGATTCTGCCTTTGCTACCCAGGGTTTCACCCTGAACCCCTTGCAATAACCTGCTCAAAATATCTCGAGCATAGTCTAACATAATTCAACCAACACCCTCATATTTTTAAATTTTTATAAGATACAAGGGAATATACGGTGCAAAAGGCAGGAGCATTCCAAGAAAAATCTAACCACTCAATTTAAAATTCCGAACCCCAAAAGTTCTGCCCCAAAACCACAACCCCCAAACAACGTGCACTTTCCCCACAGAGGTCACAATGGCTACCATACATAAAACTGAGCCATAGCAAACAATTCCTCTGAGTCCATGATTAACAGTCCGCTGGCTCTCAGCATCACACTGCTTCAGTCAGTCCTTGTCCAGCAGCTCCACAGGATCCAAAGTCTCTATGGAGGCCATATAGGAAAAGAGAGGATGCCAGTCCGTGTCCATGTCAATCAGATCTCGAAGAGGCTTCTCTGATGGGTGGCACTAGGGTGGCACAGGGTGCACAAGGTTTCAGGATCAAACAGGATCAGTCCAATGCACCTGAGGCAGCTCAGCAGAGTGTTTCAGCGGCCACCTTCTTAGCATGGATCGCAGAACCTGAGGATAGAGAACTTAGAAAACACAAATTGAGCAATTGACTTTTTTTTCAAAGAATGCATGCAACATAGGATGTGGACGTAGAAACCCACTGCAAGGTCCAAGGAAAACTGACCATAGCTATGTGGCAACATCAACACTTCCTACACTTGAGATGATGGCTGTACACCAGCCAGAGAATTTTGCTCTTGTTCTAGAGCTTGGGAAACTGTTTCGTCCCCCTGACGTCTTCGTCTTTTTCTTCGCCTCCGAGTTTTCGGGCTTGGCGTGGGCTCAGCATGACCCACTGCTTTGCAAGTTTCTGCAGTATGGTCTGAACCCCCACATTGTGCACAGAGAAACAAGGGAGTCACTTTCTGTGCCTCCTTTTCCTGTTCTCCACTAGGCTGAATATCTGCCTGTGTCTCATGTCCAGCATTCTGCCTCTGTTCAGCCGGCTGTGAAGCAGCTGTTGGGGTCATCACCATAGAATCACAGGTGTTTAGAACTGCACAGGTCTGGACCATCTCCAGGACATTAGAAGTCTCTGGAATGGTTTCCAGGAGCCTCTGGCAAGCAGAATTAGCATGGCTTCTTGCTAATTGCTCCAAAATTATCATTCTTATAGTGCTATCCTGGACTCTCATCTCTAAAAAATCCATCAGACGCACTATAAATCGATGAAAAGGTTCACCTGGCTTCTGTGCTATGTCTAAGAAGTCTTCCTTTGGGGAGAAGGATAACTTGGTTTTTATCAATGCAGATATCCCTATGTATCTGCACGAATCTAAAACAGTGAAAGAAAGGCCAGCTTGCACATCAGGGCAAGCATATTGACTCCTCCCCATAAGTAGGTCAACTCCGACCCCAAACAAGGGATCATCTCGAGGCAGGTGGCTATTTTCGACAGCCATTTGTCCAGCTAGGAATTTCCAATTTCTTTCAAAGGTAGAAACCTGTTGAGGTTCAAGCATCATTGTTGCAAGACCTCTTATTACATAAGGAAAGATCAGATCCTCAAATTCTGCACTGATCCATTGAATTGCCTCAGTGAAGCTTATATTATCTTCTGCCACGTCCCTCGATAAGGGAAGCAGGACTGCCCATGATGGGTCATCATGGCTATGATGCTGTGGACCCACGTCCACAGGTCCCTGAACTGGCTCGGGCAAAGCTGCATCTTCAGGCAGCAGCTCTCTTAGGTCAGCAGCCTGGTTCACCTGCGGACTAAAAGCCTCATCCGATTTCATGACAGGAACAGCGTGCACATCAGACAACGCTTTTGCCCCGTTATCATCTCCCACAGCCGACCTGGCCCCGTAGGGGGGGTGGGCGGGGGACAGTGGCTCGCTCAGACTGCTCTCTGAGCGGGGGGGCGATTGTCGCGCTGGGCAGGGAGGCGTGGCCGACGGGCCACAGCCTTCAGCTCCTGCCCGGCCAGCCGATGGGTCGGTGGCCAGGTCGGCGGCAGCAGCGGCAGCCGAGAGCCCCTCCCGCTCGGTGCGGGGGGGCATTCCCCGAGCGGCAGGGAGGGGACGCGCGGCGGTGCCGCGCGGCGGCGCGGGGGGGTCGCACGGCACGGAGGGCCCTGCAGCGGCGGGCAGCGTTGCGCCCAGCCCTCCCCCCGCGGCGCCGGACCGGCACCGGACGCGTGGGGCGGGGCGCGGCGCGGCGGGCGGCGGCGGCGGCTCCGCTGCGGGCACCGCACAGACCGCCGGCGGCGGCGACCCCGCGCACAGCATTTGGCGCGGCGGGGGGACGGGGCAAGGAGGGGCCGTCCCCGCCGCTCTCGCCTGCCGAATCCTGCGCGGAGCAGGTCGCGGCAGGGCGGGGCGGGCCGGGGAGGCGGCGGCAGGGGGCGGCGCCGGCAGCGCCGGGTGTGGCGCGCACGGCGGCCCCCCCGGCTCCCCGCAGGGGGCCCGAGGCGGCGCGGCTCCGCGCGGCAGCTGCAGGGCGGACCCCGCAGCGGTGGCGGGCAGCGGGGGGGTCGCCGCGGCACGGCGGCCCGGGGCGGCGCGGGCGATCCCCCGCGCTCGGCGTGGGACCCGAGGCCGAGCGCTCCGCCCCTCGGCACCCCAGCTCCCCGCCCGGCAAACCGCGCGGGGAGCGGACCGAAAAAAGCTTTCCCGCCCTTCCAAAAACCCCGCTGGGCGCGCCCAACCCCCGACATGGGGGTGGGGGTCTCCTGCATCGGCTCCAACCCTGTATCAGAGCAATCCTCGTCAGAATCGACGGAGCTCACAGGGGAGCCAGTCCTGCTTCCTGTCGAAAGCCCAGAATCAACTTCAAAGTCCTCTCCAGCCTCTTTTAGAAGTGGGAAGACTGTTCCCCAGGTCCCTAGGAGAGCGCTAGCTCTCATATTTCCGTTCAGAACGGTCCGTTGCAGAACGGATAAAAAAAGTTTTTCCCCCAGGGTTTTCCATGGGTCGATTGAGAGTGCTTTTTCAGCACTATAAAAAAATTCCAAGTTTCTTTCCCCAGCTAAATAGTTCTCTCACGTGTTTCCTGGTTAAGTCAGCGTCACAGGACACAAAAAGGAGTGGAGCAGTTCCATCATCAATCGTTCTTTCTGAGAAACATCGTGGGTTTCTTCTTTTTGCAGCGTGTAGAAGGCAGATTTTTTTTTTTCTTTCTTCTTTTTTCTTTCCTCACTAGCTTGCAACTTGACCCACGTATAGGCGCCAGTTATCACCGTGGAGGCCCAACCAGGAACACAGACTGGGGGACACAGATCTGGGGGCAACAAGAGCAGCAGGGCAGAAGACCCTGCCCTTAGTTTATTTTTCCATTATATATCTGTGGCAAGGTGACCATGGATTGGAGAAGGGTATCGCACCTCTCCTGTCACATTGGTCCAGGAGGCTGTCATTCAACCTCCCCTTGTCTTGGAGAAAGTATTCATAACATTGCCAATATTTACAAAACATGGTCCTGTGTTTACAATTCACCAGCGTGAGAAACTGCACGTTTCTCCTTTAATATGAACGCTTAGCAAACCAGGAAAATTCATGGCAACAGACATGGGAAACACTAACTGGTACAGAGTGTAAGCAAGGAAACATAAGGCATGAAAGCGTCTGCAGAAGCTTCTCTGGTGGTTGGCAACACAAGCAACTAACAAGACTTGTGTTTTGATCAACTCCAGAAAGCAAACTATAGAAACCAAAAGCAGAGATCACTGTTCATTCTGTAAAGCAAATCTTTATGTTACATAGCTCTTACATGGAACTCTATCAAATTAGGCAATACCAGCTTTGGTCTTGCTGTATAGACATGGGAAACACTAACTGGTACAGAGTGTAAGCATGTAAAGGATAAGGCATGAAAGTGTCTGCAGCAGCTTCTCTGGTGGTTGGCAACACAAGCAACTAACAAGACTTGTGTTTTGATCAACTCCAGAAAGCAAACTATAGAAACCAAAAGCAGAGATCACAGTTCACTCTGTAAAGCAAATCTTTATGTTACATACCTCTATCACAGAAACTTAGTAAATTAGGCAGTAACAGCTTTAGTTCTCCTCCTATGGACATGAAAGACACCAACCGGTGCAGCGTAAAAGCCAGTAATGGATAAAGCAAGGGAGTGTCTGCAGCAGCTTCTCTGCTGGTTGGCAACACAAGCAACTAACAAGACTTGTGTTTTGATCAACTCCAGAAAGCAAACCATAGAAACCAAAAGCAGAGATCACTGTTCACTCTGAAAAGCAAATCTTTATGTTACATAGCTCTTACATGGAACTCTACCAAATTAGGCAATACCAGCTTTGGTCTTGCTCTATAGACATGGGAAACACTAACTGGTACAGAGTGTAAGCAAAGAAAGCATAAGGCATGAAAGTGTCTGCAGCAGCTTCCCTGGTGGTTGGCAACACAAGCAACTAACAAGACTTGTGTTTTGATCAACTCCAGAAAGCAAACCATAGAAACCAAAAGCAGAGATCACTGTTCACTCTGTAAAGCAAATCTTTATGTTACATAGCTCTATCACAGAAACTTAGTAAATTAGGCAGTAACAGCTTTAGTTCTCCTTCTATGGACATGAAAGACACCAACCGGTGCAGTGTAATAGCCAGTAATGGATAAAGCAAGAGAGGGTCTGCAGCAGCTTCTCTGCTGGTTGGCAGCACAAACAACTAACATGACTTGTGTTTTCATCAACTCCAGAAAGCAAACTATTGAAACCAAAAGCAGAGATCACTGTTCACTCTGAAAAGCAAATCTTTATGTTACATAGCTCTTACATGGAACTCTATCAAATTAGGCAATACCAGCTTTGGTCTTGCTCTATAGACATGGGAAACACTAACTGGTACAGAGTGTAAGCAAAGAAAGCATAAGGCATGAAAGTGTCTGCAGCAGCTTCTCTGGTGGTTGGCAACACAAGCAACTAACAAGACTTGTGTTTTGATCAACTCCAGAAAGCAAACCATAGAAACCAAAAGCAGAGATCACTGTTCACTCTGTAAAGCAAATCTTTATGTTACATAGCTCTTACATGGAACTCTACCAAATTAGGCAATACCAGCTTTGGTCTTGCTCTATAGACGTGGGAAACACTAACTGGTACAGAGTGTAAGCAAGTAAAGCATAAGGCATGAAAGTGTCTGCAGCAGCTTCTCTGGTGGTTGGCAACACAAGCAACTAACAAGACTTGTGTTTTGATCAACTCCAGAAAGCAAACTATAGAAACCAAAAGCAGAGATCACTGTTCACTCTGTAAAGCAAATCTTTATGTTACATAGCTCTATCACAGAAACTTAGTAAATTAGGCAGTAACAGCTTTAGTTCTCCTTCTATGGACATGAAAAACACCAACCGGTGCAGCGTAAAAGCCAGTAATGGATAAAGCAAGAGAGGGTCTGCAGCAGCTTCTCTGCTGGTTGGCAGCACAAACAACTAACATGACTTGTGTTTTCATCAACTCCAGAAAGCAAGCCATGGAAACCAAAAGCAGAAACCACTGTTCACTCGGAAAAGCAAAGCTTTATGTTACAGTGCTCTTTCATGGAAACTTAGCAAATTAGGCAGTAACAGCTTTGGTCTTGCTCTATAGACATGAGAAACATCAACCGGTGGAGTGTTACATGGCTCTTTCATGGAAATCAAGCAAATTAGGAAGTACCCACCTTTATTCGTGGTCTGGTGACAAGCAAAACACATACATGTGCAAAGTGTAAACTGGTACTGCAAAAGGCAGGAAAGCACCTTCAGCAGCTTCTCTATTTCTTGGGAACACAAACAACAGACAAGACTTGTGTTTTGATCAACTCCAGAAAGCAAACTATAGAAACCAAAAGCAGAGATCACTGTTCACTCTGTAAAGCAAATCTTTATGTTACATAGCTCTATCACAGAAACTTAGTAAATTAGGCAGTAACAGCTTTAGTTCTCCTTCTATGGACATGAAAGACACCAACCGGTGCAGCGTAAAAGCAAGTAATGGATAAGGCAAGAGAGGGTCTGCAGCAGCTTCTCTGCTGGTTGGCAGCACAAGCAACTAACATGACTTGTGTTTTCATCAACTCCAGAAAGCAAGCCATGGAAACCAAAAGCAGAGATCACTGTTCACTCTGAAAAGCAAATCTTTATGTTACATAGCTCTTACATGGAACTCTATCAAATTAGGCAATACCAGCTTTGGTCTTGCTCTATAGACATGGGAAACACTAACTGGTACAGAGTGTAAGCAAGTAAAGCATAAGGCATGAAAGTGTCTGCAGCAGCTTCTCTGGTGGTTGGCAACACAAGCAACTAACAAGACTTGTGTTTTGATCAACTCCAGAAAGCAAACTATAGAAACCAAAAGCAGAGATCACAGTTCACTCTGTAAAGCAAATCTTTATGTTACATAGCTCTATCACAGAAACTTAGTAAATTAGGCAGTAACAGCTTTAGTTCTCCTTCTATGGACATGAAAAACACCAAAGGTGCAGCGTAAAAGCCAGTAATGGATAAGGCAAGAGAGGGTCTGCAGCAGCTTCTCTGCTGATTGGCAGCACAAACAACTAACATGACTTGTGTTTTCATCAACTCCAGAAAGCAAGCCATGGAAACCAAAAGCAGAGATCACTGTTCACTCTGAAAAGCAAATCTTTATGTTACATAGCTCTTACATGGAACTCTATCAAATTAGGCAATACCAGCTTTGGTCTTGCTCTATAGACATGGGAAACACTAACTGGTACAGAGTGTAAGCAAAGAAAGCATAAGGCATGAAAGTGTCTGCAGCAGCTTCTCTGGTGTTGGCAACACAAGCAACTAACAAGACTTGTGTTTTGATCAACTCCAGAAAGCAAACCATAGAAACCAAAAGCAGAGATCACTGTTCACTCTGTAAAGCAAATCTTTATGTTACATAGCTCTTACATGGAACTCTACCTAATTAGGCAATACCAGCTTTGGTCTTGCTCTATAGACATGGGAAACACTAACTGGTACAGAGTGTAAGCAAAGAAAGCATAAGGCATGAAAGTGTCTGCAGCAGCTTCTCTGGTGGTTGGCAACACAAGCAACTAACAAGACTTGTGTTTTGATCAACTCCAGAAAGCAAACTATAGAAACCAAAAGCAGAGATCACTGTTCACTCTGTAAAGCAAATCTTTATGTTACATAGCTCTTACATGGAACTCTACCTAATTAGGCAATACCAGCTTTGGTCTTGCTCTATAGACATGGGAAACACTAACTGGTACAGAGTGTAAGCAAGTAAAGCATAAGGCATGAAAGTGTCTGCAGCAGCTTCTCTGGTGGTTGGCAACACAAGCAACTAACAAGACTTGTGTTTTGATCAACTCCAGAAAGCAAACTATAGAAACCAAAAGCAGAGATCACTGTTCACTCTGTAAAGCAAATCTTTATGTTACGTAGCTCTATCACAGAAACTTAGTAAATTAGGCAGTAACAGCTTTAGTTCTCCTTCTATGGACATGAAAGACACCAACCGGTGCAGCGTAAAAGCCAGTAATGGATAAAGCAAGAGAGGGTCTGCAGCAGCTTCTCTGCTGATTGGCAGCACAAACAACTAACATGACTTGTGTTTTCATCAACTCCAGAAAGCAAGCCATGGAAACCAAAAGCAGAGATCACTGTTCACTCTGAAAAGCAAATCTTTATGTTACATAGCTCTTACATGGAACTCTATCAAATTAGGCAATACCAGCTTTGGTCTTGCTCTATAGACATGGGAAACACTAACTGGTACAGAGTGTAAGCAAGTAAAGCATAAGGCATGAAAGTGTCTGCAGCAGCTTCTCTGGTGGTTGGCAACACAAGCAACTAACAAGACTTGTGTTTTGATCAACTCCAGAAAGCAAACTATAGAAACCAAAAGCAGAGATCACTGTTCACTCTGTAAAGCAAATCTTTATGTTACATAGCTCTATCACAGAAACTTAGTAAATTAGGCAGTAACAGCTTTAGTTCTCCTTCTATGGACATGAAAAACACCAAAGGTGCAGCGTAAAAGCCAGTAATGGATAAGGCAAGAGAGGGTCTGCAGCAGCTTCTCTGCTGATTGGCAGCACAAACAACTAACATGACTTGTGTTTTCATCAACTCCAGAAAGCAAGCCATGGAAACCAAAAGCAGAGATCACTGTTCACTCTGAAAAGCAAATCTTTATGTTACATAGCTCTTACATGGAACTCTATCAAATTAGGCAATACCAGCTTTGGTCTTGCTCTATAGACATGGGAAACACTAACTGGTACAGAGTGTAAGCAAAGAAAGCATAAGGCATGAAAGTGTCTGTAGCAGCTTCTCTGGTGTTGGAAACACAAGCAACTAACAAGACTTGTGTTTTGATCAACTCCAGAAAGCAAACCATAGAAACCAAAAGCAGAGATCACTGTTCACTCTGTAAAGCAAATCTTTATGTTACATAGCTCTTACATGGAACTCTACCTAATTAGGCAATACCAGCTTTGGTCTTGCTCTATAGACATGGGAAACACTAACTGGTACAGAGTGTAAGCAAAGAAAGCATAAGGCATGAAAGTGTCTGCAGCAGCTTCTCTGGTGGTTGGCAACACAAGCAACTAACAAGACTTGTGTTTTGATCAACTCCAGAAAGCAAACTATAGAAACCAAAAGCAGAGATCACTGTTCACTCTGTAAAGCAAATCTTTATGTTACTTAGCTCTTACATGGAACTCTACCAAATTAGGCAATACCAGCTTTGGTCTTGCTCTATAGACATGGGAAACACTAACTGGTACAGAGTGTAAGCAAGTAAAGCATAAGGCATGAAAGTGTCTGCAGCAGCTTCTCTGGTGGTTGGCAACACAAGCAACTAACAAGACTTGTGTTTTGATCAACTCCAGAAAGCAAACTATAGAAACCAAAAGCAGAGATCACTGTTCACTCTGTAAAGCAAATCTTTATGTTACGTAGCTCTATCACAGAAACTTAGTAAATTAGGCAGTAACAGCTTTAGTTCTCCTTCTATGGACATGAAAGACACCAACCGGTGCAGCGTAAAAGCCAGTAATGGATAAAGCAAGAGAGGGTCTGCAGCAGCTTCTCTGCTGGTTGGCAGCACAAACAACTAACATGACTTGTGTTTTCATCAACTCCAGAAAGCAAGCCATGGAAACCAAAAGCAGAAACCACTGTTCACTCGGAAAAGCAAAGCTTTATGTTACAGTGCTCTTTCATGGAAACTTAGCAAATTAGGCAGTAACAGCTTTGGTCTTGCTCTATAGACATGAGAAACATCAACCGGTGGAGTGTCAAAGGAAAGGTTTCTGTTACATGGCTCTTTCATGGAAATCAAGCAAATTAGGAAGTACCCACCTTTATTCGTGGTCTGGTGACAAGCAAAACACATACATGTGCAAAGTGTAAACTGGTACTGCAAAAGGCAGGAAAGCACCTTCAGCAGCTTCTCTATTTCTTGGGAACACAAACAACAGACAAGACTTGTGTTTTGATCAACTCCAGAAAGCAAACTATAGAAACCAAAAGCAGAGATCACTGTTCACTCTGTAAAGCAAATCTTTATGTTACATAGCTCTATCACAGAAACTTAGTAAATTAGGCAGTAACAGCTTTAGTTCTCCTTCTATGGACATGAAAGACACCAACCGGTGCAGCGTAAAAGCAAGTAATGGATAAGGCAAGAGAGGGTCTGCAGCAGCTTCTCTGCTGGTTGGCAGCACAAGCAACTAACATGACTTGTGTTTTCATCAACTCCAGAAAGCAAGCCATGGAAACCAAAAGCAGAGATCACTGTTCACTCTGAAAAGCAAATCTTTATGTTACATAGCTCTTACATGGAACTCTATCAAATTAGGCAATACCAGCTTTGGTCTTGCTCTACAGACATGGGAAACACTAACTGGTACAGAGTGTAAGCAAGTAAAGCATAAGGCATGAAAGTGTCTGCAGCAGCTTCTCTGGTGGTTGGCAACACAAGCAACTAACAAGACTTGTGTTTTGATCAACTCCAGAAAGCAAACTATAGAAACCAAAAGCAGAGATCACTGTTCACTCTGTAAAGCAAATCTTTATGTTACATAGCTCTATCACAGAAACTTAGTAAATTAGGCAGTAACAGCTTTAGTTCTCCTTCTATGGACATGAAAAACACCAAAGGTGCAGCGTAAAAGCCAGTAATGGATAAGGCAAGAGAGGGTCTGCAGCAGCTTCTCTGCTGATTGGCAGCACAAACAACTAACATGACTTGTGTTTTCATCAACTCCAGAAAGCAAGCCATGGAAACCAAAAGCAGAGATCACTGTTCACTCTGAAAAGCAAATCTTTATGTTACATAGCTCTTACATGGAACTCTACCTAATTAGGCAATACCAGCTTTGGTCTTGCTCTATAGACATGGGAAACACTAACTGGTACAGAGTGTAAGCAAAGAAAGCATAAGGCATGAAAGTGTCTGCAGCAGCTTCTCTGGTGGTTGGCAACACAAGCAACTAACAAGACTTGTGTTTTGATCAACTCCAGAAAGCAAACTATAGAAACCAAAAGCAGAGATCACTGTTCACTCTGTAAAGCAAATCTTTATGTTACATAGCTCTTACATGGAACTCTACCTAATTAGGCAATACCAGCTTTGGTCTTGCTCTATAGACATGGGAAACACTAACTGGTACAGAGTGTAAGCAAGTAAAGCATAAGGCATGAAAGTGTCTGCAGCAGCTTCTCTGGTGGTTGGCAACACAAGCAACTAACAAGACTTGTGTTTTGATCAACTCCAGAAAGCAAACTATAGAAACCAAAAGCAGAGATCACTGTTCACTCTGTAAAGCAAATCTTTATGTTACGTAGCTCTATCACAGAAACTTAGTAAATTAGGCAGTAACAGCTTTAGTTCTCCTTCTATGGACATGAAAGACACCAACCGGTGCAGCGTAAAAGCCAGTAATGGATAAAGCAAGAGAGGGTCTGCAGCAGCTTCTCTGCTGATTGGCAGCACAAACAACTAACATGACTTGTGTTTTCATCAACTCCAGAAAGCAAGCCATGGAAACCAAAAGCAGAGATCACTGTTCACTCTGAAAAGCAAATCTTTATGTTACATAGCTCTTACATGGAACTCTATCAAATTAGGCAATACCAGCTTTGGTCTTGCTCTATAGACATGGGAAACACTAACTGGTACAGAGTGTAAGCAAGTAAAGCATAAGGCATGAAAGTGTCTGCAGCAGCTTCTCTGGTGGTTGGCAACACAAGCAACTAACAAGACTTGTGTTTTGATCAACTCCAGAAAGCAAACTATAGAAACCAAAAGCAGAGATCACTGTTCACTCTGTAAAGCAAATCTTTATGTTACATAGCTCTATCACAGAAACTTAGTAAATTAGGCAGTAACAGCTTTAGTTCTCCTTCTATGGACATGAAAAACACCAAAGGTGCAGCGTAAAAGCCAGTAATGGATAAGGCAAGAGAGGGTCTGCAGCAGCTTCTCTGCTGATTGGCAGCACAAACAACTAACATGACTTGTGTTTTCATCAACTCCAGAAAGCAAGCCATGGAAACCAAAAGCAGAGATCACTGTTCACTCTGAAAAGCAAATCTTTATGTTACATAGCTCTTACATGGAACTCTATCAAATTAGGCAATACCAGCTTTGGTCTTGCTCTATAGACATGGGAAACACTAACTGGTACAGAGTGTAAGCAAAGAAAGCATAAGGCATGAAAGTGTCTGCAGCAGCTTCTCTGGTGTTGGCAACACAAGCAACTAACAAGACTTGTGTTTTGATCAACTCCAGAAAGCAAACCATAGAAACCAAAAGCAGAGATCACTGTTCACTCTGTAAAGCAAATCTTTATGTTACATAGCTCTTACATGGAACTCTACCTAATTAGGCAATACCAGCTTTGGTCTTGCTCTATAGACATGGGAAACACTAACTGGTACAGAGTGTAAGCAAAGAAAGCATAAGGCATGAAAGTGTCTGCAGCAGCTTCTCTGGTGGTTGGCAACACAAGCAACTAACAAGACTTGTGTTTTGATCAACTCCAGAAAGCAAACTATAGAAACCAAAAGCAGAGATCACTGTTCACTCTGTAAAGCAAATCTTTATGTTACTTAGCTCTTACATGGAACTCTACCAAATTAGGCAATACCAGCTTTGGTCTTGCTCTATAGACATGGGAAACACTAACTGGTACAGAGTGTAAGCAAGTAAAGCATAAGGCATGAAAGTGTCTGCAGCAGCTTCTCTGGTGGTTGGCAACACAAGCAACTAACAAGACTTGTGTTTTGATCAACTCCAGAAAGCAAACTATAGAAACCAAAAGCAGAGATCACTGTTCACTCTGTAAAGCAAATCTTTATGTTACGTAGCTCTATCACAGAAACTTAGTAAATTAGGCAGTAACAGCTTTAGTTCTCCTTCTATGGACATGAAAGACACCAACCGGTGCAGCGTAAAAGCCAGTAATGGATAAAGCAAGAGAGTGTCTGCAGCAGCTTCTCTGCTGGTTGGCAGCACAAACAACTAACATGACTTGTATTTTCATCAACTCCAGAAAGCAAGCCATGGAAACCAAAAGCAGAAACCACTGTTCACTCGGAAAAGCAAAGCTTTATGTTACAGTGCTCTTTCATGGAAACTTAGCAAATTAGGCAGTAACAGCTTTGGTCTTGCTCTATAGACATGAGAAACATCAACCGGTGGAGTGTCAAAGGAAAGGTTTCTGTTACATGGCTCTTTCATGGAAATCAAGCAAATTAGGAAGTACCCACCTTTATTCGTGGTCTGGTGACAAGCACAACACATACATGTGCAAAGTGTAAACTGGTACTGCAAAAGGCAGGAAAGCACCTTCAGCAGCTTCTCTATTTCTTGGGAACACAAACAACAGACAAGACTTGTGTTTTGATCAACTCCAGAAAGCAAACTATAGAAACCAAAAGCAGAGATCACTGTTCACTCTTTAAAGCAAATCTTTATGTTACATAGCTCTATCACAGAAACTTAGTAAATTAGGCAGTAACAGCTTTAGTTCTCCTTCTATGGACATGAAAGACACCAAAGGTGCAGCGTAAAAGCAAGTAATGGATAAGGCAAGAGAGGGTCTGCAGCAGCTTCTCTGCTGGTTGGCAGCACAAGCAACTAACATGACTTGTGTTTTCATCAACTCCAGAAAGCAAGCCATGGAAACCAAAAGCAGAGATCACTGTTCACTCTGAAAAGCAAATCTTTATGTTACATAGCTCTTACATGGAACTCTACCAAATTAGGCAATACCAGCTTTGGTCTTGCTCTATAGACATGGGAAACACTAACTGGTACAGAGTGTAAGCAAGTAAAGCATAAGGCATGAAAGTGTCTGCAGCAGCTTCTCTGGTGGTTGGCAACACAAGCAACTAACAAGACTTGTGTTTTGATCAACTCCAGAAAGCAAACTATAGAAACCAAAAGCAGAGATCACAGTTCACTCTGTAAAGCAAATCTTTATGTTACATAGCTCTATCACAGAAACTTAGTAAATTAGGCAGTAACAGCTTTAGTTCTCCTTCTATGGACATGAAAAACACCAAAGGTGCAGCGTAAAAGCCAGTAATGGATAAGGCAAGAGAGGGTCTGCAGCAGCTTCTCTGCTGATTGGCAGCACAAACAACTAACATGACTTGTGTTTTCATCAACTCCAGAAAGCAAGCCATGGAAACCAAAAGCAGAGATCACTGTTCACTCTGAAAAGCAAATCTTTATGTTACATAGCTCTTACATGGAACTCTACCTAATTAGGCAATACCAGCTTTGGTCTTGCTCTATAGACATGGGAAACACTAACTGGTACAGAGTGTAAGCAAAGAAAGCATAAGGCATGAAAGTGTCTGCAGCAGCTTCTCTGGTGGTTGGCAACACAAGCAACTAACAAGACTTGTGTTTTGATCAACTCCAGAAAGCAAACTATAGAAACCAAAAGCAGAGATCACTGTTCACTCTGTAAAGCAAATCTTTATGTTACATAGCTCTTACATGGAACTCTACCTAATTAGGCAATACCAGCTTTGGTCTTGCTCTATAGACATGGGAAACACTAACTGGTACAGAGTGTAAGCAAGTAAAGCATAAGGCATGAAAGTGTCTGCAGCAGCTTCTCTGGTGGTTGGCAACACAAGCAACTAACAAGACTTGTGTTTTGATCAACTCCAGAAAGCAAACTATAGAAACCAAAAGCAGAGATCACTGTTCACTCTGTAAAGCAAATCTTTATGTTACGTAGCTCTATCACAGAAACTTAGTAAATTAGGCAGTAACAGCTTTAGTTCTCCTTCTATGGACATGAAAGACACCAACCGGTGCAGCGTAAAAGCCAGTAATGGATAAAGCAAGAGAGGGTCTGCAGCAGCTTCTCTGCTGATTGGCAGCACAAACAACTAACATGACTTGTGTTTTCATCAACTCCAGAAAGCAAGCCATGGAAACCAAAAGCAGAGATCACTGTTCACTCTGAAAAGCAAATCTTTATGTTACATAGCTCTTACATGGAACTCTATCAAATTAGGCAATACCAGCTTTGGTCTTGCTCTATAGACATGGGAAACACTAACTGGTACAGAGTGTAAGCAAGTAAAGCATAAGGCATGAAAGTGTCTGCAGCAGCTTCTCTGGTGGTTGGCAACACAAGCAACTAACAAGACTTGTGTTTTGATCAACTCCAGAAAGCAAACTATAGAAACCAAAAGCAGAGATCACTGTTCACTCTGTAAAGCAAATCTTTATGTTACATAGCTCTATCACAGAAACTTAGTAAATTAGGCAGTAACAGCTTTAGTTCTCCTTCTATGGACATGAAAAACACCAAAGGTGCAGCGTAAAAGCCAGTAATGGATAAGGCAAGAGAGGGTCTGCAGCAGCTTCTCTGCTGATTGGCAGCACAAACAACTAACATGACTTGTGTTTTCATCAACTCCAGAAAGCAAGCCATGGAAACCAAAAGCAGAGATCACTGTTCACTCTGAAAAGCAAATCTTTATGTTACATAGCTCTTACATGGAACTCTATCAAATTAGGCAATACCAGCTTTGGTCTTGCTCTATAGACATGGGAAACACTAACTGGTACAGAGTGTAAGCAAAGAAAGCATAAGGCATGAAAGTGTCTGCAGCAGCTTCTCTGGTGTTGGCAACACAAGCAACTAACAAGACTTGTGTTTTGATCAACTCCAGAAAGCAAACCATAGAAACCAAAAGCAGAGATCACTGTTCACTCTGTAAAGCAAATCTTTATGTTACATAGCTCTTACATGGAACTCTACCTAATTAGGCAATACCAGCTTTGGTCTTGCTCTATAGACATGGGAAACACTAACTGGTACAGAGTGTAAGCAAAGAAAGCATAAGGCATGAAAGTGTCTGCAGCAGCTTCTCTGGTGGTTGGCAACACAAGCAACTAACAAGACTTGTGTTTTGATCAACTCCAGAAAGCAAACTATAGAAACCAAAAGCAGAGATCACTGTTCACTCTGTAAAGCAAATCTTTATGTTACTTAGCTCTTACATGGAACTCTACCAAATTAGGCAATACCAGCTTTGGTCTTGCTCTATAGACATGGGAAACACTAACTGGTACAGAGTGTAAGCAAGTAAAGCGTAAGGCATGAAAGTGTCTGCAGCAGCTTCTCTGGTGGTTGGCAACACAAGCAACTAACAAGACTTGTGTTTTGATCAACTCCAGAAAGCAAACTATAGAAACCAAAAGCAGAGATCACTGTTCACTCTGTAAAGCAAATCTTTATGTTACGTAGCTCTATCACAGAAACTTAGTAAATTAGGCAGTAACAGCTTTAGTTCTCCTTCTATGGACATGAAAGACACCAACCGGTGCAGCGTAAAAGCCAGTAATGGATAAAGCAAGAGAGTGTCTGCAGCAGCTTCTCTGCTGGTTGGCAGCACAAACAACTAACATGACTTGTGTTTTTATCAACTCCAGAAAGCAAGCCATGGAAACCAAAAGCAGAAACCACTGTTCACTCGGAAAAGCAAAGCTTTATGTTACAGTGCTCTTTCATGGAAACTTAGCAAATTAGGCAGTAACAGCTTTGGTCTTGCTCTATAGACATGAGAAACATCAACCGGTGGAGTGTCAAAGGAAAGGTTTCTGTTACATGGCTCTTTCATGGAAATCAAGCAAATTAGGAAGTACCCACCTTTATTCGTGGTCTGGTGACAAGCACAACACATACATGTGCAAAGTGTAAACTGGTACTGCAAAAGGCAGGAAAGCACCTTCAGCAGCTTCTCTATTTCTTGGGAACACAAACAACAGACAAGACTTGTGTTTTGATCAACTCCAGAAAGCAAACTATAGAAACCAAAAGCAGAGATCACTGTTCACTCTTTAAAGCAAATCTTTATGTTACATAGCTCTATCACAGAAACTTAGTAAATTAGGCAGTAACAGCTTTAGTTCTCCTTCTATGGACATGAAAGACACCAAAGGTGCAGCGTAAAAGCAAGTAATGGATAAGGCAAGAGAGGGTCTGCAGCAGCTTCTCTGCTGGTTGGCAGCACAAGCAACTAACATGACTTGTGTTTTCATCAACTCCAGAAAGCAAGCCATGGAAACCAAAAGCAGAGATCACTGTTCACTCTGAAAAGCAAATCTTTATGTTACATAGCTCTTACATGGAACTCTACCAAATTAGGCAATACCAGCTTTGGTCTTGCTCTATAGACATGGGAAACACTAACTGGTACAGAGTGTAAGCAAAGAAAGCATAAGGCATGAAAGTGTCTGCAGCAGCTTCTCTGGTGGTTGGCAACACAAGCAACTAACAAGACTTGTGTTTTGATCAACTCCAGAAAGCAAACTATAGAAACCAAAAGCAGAGATCACTGTTCACTCTGTAAAGCAAATCTTTATGTTACATAGCTCTATCACAGAAACTTAGTAAATTAGGCAGTAACAGCTTTAGTTCTCCTTCTATGGACATGAAAAACACCAACCGGTGCAGCGTAAAAGCCAGTAATGGATAAAGCAAGAGAGGGTCTGCAGCAGCTTCTCTGCTGGTTGGCAGCACAAACAACTAACATGACTTGTGTTTTCATCAACTCCAGAAAGCAAGCCATGGAAACCAAAAGCAGAAACCACTGTTCACTCGGAAAAGCAAAGCTTTATGTTACAGTGCTCTTTTATGGAAACTTAGCAAATTAGGCAGTAACAGCTTTGGTCTTGCTCTATAGACATGAGAAACATCAACCGGTGGAGTGTCAAAGGAAAGGTTTCTGTTACATGGCTCTTTCATGGAAATCAAGCAAATTAGGAAGTACCCACCTTTATTCGTGGTCTGGTGACAAGCAAAACACATACATGTGCAAAGTGTAAACTGGTACTGCAAAAGGCAGGAAAGCACCTTCAGCAGCTTCTCTATTTCTTGGGAACACAAACAACAGACAAGACTTGTGTTTTGATCAACTCCAGAAAGCAAACTATAGAAACCAAAAGCAGAGATCACTGTTCACTCTGTAAAGCAAATCTTTATGTTACATAGCTCTATCACAGAAACTTAGTAAATTAGGCAGTAACAGCTTTAGTTCTCCTTCTATGGACATGAAAGACACCAACCGGTGCAGCGTAAAAGCAAGTAATGGATAAGGCAAGAGAGGGTCTGCAGCAGCTTCTCTGCTGGTTGGCAGCACAAGCAACTAACATGACTTGTGTTTTCATCAACTCCAGAAAGCAAGCCATGGAAACCAAAAGCAGAGATCACTGTTCACTCTGAAAAGCAAATCTTTATGTTACATAGCTCTTACATGGAACTCTATCAAATTAGGCAATACCAGCTTTGGTCTTGCTCTATAGACATGGGAAACACTAACTGGTACAGAGTGTAAGCAAGTAAAGCATAAGGCATGAAAGTGTCTGCAGCAGCTTCTCTGGTGGTTGGCAACACAAGCAACTAACAAGACTTGTGTTTTGATCAACTCCAGAAAGCAAACTATAGAAACCAAAAGCAGAGATCACTGTTCACTCTGTAAAGCAAATCTTTATGTTACATAGCTCTATCACAGAAACTTAGTAAATTAGGCAGCAACAGCTTTAGTTCTCCTTCTATGGACATGAAAGACACCAACCGGTGCAGCGTAAAAGCCAGTAATGGATAAGGCAAGAGAGGGTCTGCAGCAGCTTCTCTGGTGATTGGCAGCACAAACAACTAACATGACTTGTGTTTTCATCAACTCCAGAAAGCAAGCCATGGAAACCAAAAGCAGAGATCACTGTTCACTCTGAAAAGCAAATCTTTATGTTACATAGCTCTTACATGGAACTCTACCTAATTAGGCAATACCAGCTTTGGTCTTGCTCTATAGACATGGGAAACACTAACTGGTACAGAGTGTAAGCAAAGAAAGCATAAGGCATGAAAGTGTCTGCAGCAGCTTCTCTGGTGGTTGGCAACACAAGCAACTAACAAGACTTGTGTTTTGATCAACTCCAGAAAGCAAACTATAGAAACCAAAAGCAGAGATCACTGTTCACTCTGTAAAGCAAATCTTTATGTTACGTAGCTCTATCACAGAAACTTAGTAAATTAGGCAGTAACAGCTTTAGTTCTCCTTCTATGGACATGAAAGACACCAACCGGTGCAGCGTAAAAGCCAGTAATGGATAAAGCAAGAGAGTGTCTGCAGCAGCTTCTCTGCTGGTTGGCAGCACAAACAACTAACATGACTTGTGTTTTTATCAACTCCAGAAAGCAAGCCATGGAAACCAAAAGCAGAAACCACTGTTCACTCGGAAAAGCAAAGCTTTATGTTACAGTGCTCTTTCATGGAAACTTAGCAAATTAGGCAGTAACAGCTTTGGTCTTGCTCTATAGACATGAGAAACATCAACCGGTGGAGTGTCAAAGGAAAGGTTTCTGTTACATGGCTCTTTCATGGAAATCAAGCAAATTAGGAAGTACCCACCTTTATTCGTGGTCTGGTGACAAGCACAACACATACATGTGCAAAGTGTAAACTGGTACTGCAAAAGGCAGGAAAGCACCTTCAGCAGCTTCTCTATTTCTTGGGAACACAAACAACAGACAAGACTTGTGTTTTGATCAACTCCAGAAAGCAAACTATAGAAACCAAAAGCAGAGATCACTGTTCACTCTTTAAAGCAAATCTTTATGTTACATAGCTCTATCACAGAAACTTAGTAAATTAGGCAGTAACAGCTTTAGTTCTCCTTCTATGGACATGAAAGACACCAAAGGTGCAGCGTAAAAGCAAGTAATGGATAAGGCAAGAGAGGGTCTGCAGCAGCTTCTCTGCTGGTTGGCAGCACAAGCAACTAACATGACTTGTGTTTTCATCAACTCCAGAAAGCAAGCCATGGAAACCAAAAGCAGAAACCACTGTTCACTCGGAAAAGCAAAGCTTTATGTTACAGTGCTCTTTCATGGTAACTTAGCAAATTAGGCAGTAACAGCTTTGGTCTTGCTCTATAGACATGAGAAACATCAACCGGTGGAGTGTCAAAGGAAAGGTTTCTGTTACATGGCTCTTTCATGGAAATCAAGCAAATTAGGAAGTACCCACCTTTATTCGTGGTCTGGTGACAAGCACAACACATACATGTGCAAAGTGTAAACTGGTACTGCAAAAGGCAGGAAAGCACCTTCAGCAGCTTCTCTATTTCTTGGGAACACAAACAACAGACAAGACTTGTGTTTTGATCAACTCCAGAAAGCAAACTATAGAAACCAAAAGCAGAGATCACTGTTCACTCTTTAAAGCAAATCTTTATGTTACATAGCTCTATCACAGAAACTTAGTAAATTAGGCAGTAACAGCTTTAGTTCTCCTTCTATGGACATGAAAGACACCAAAGGTGCAGCGTAAAAGCAAGTAATGGATAAGGCAAGAGAGGGTCTGCAGCAGCTTCTCTGCTGGTTGGCAGCACAAGCAACTAACATGACTTGTGTTTTCATCAACTCCAGAAAGCAAGCCATGGAAACCAAAAGCAGAGATCACTGTTCACTCTGAAAAGCAAATCTTTATGTTACATAGCTCTTACATGGAACTCTACCAAATTAGGCAATACCAGCTTTGGTCTTGCTCTATAGACATGGGAAACACTAACTGGTACAGAGTGTAAGCAAAGAAAGCATAAGGCATGAAAGTGTCTGCAGCAGCTTCTCTGGTGGTTGGCAACACAAGCAACTAACAAGACTTGTGTTTTGATCAACTCCAGAAAGCAAACTATAGAAACCAAAAGCAGAGATCACTGTTCACTCTGTAAAGCAAATCTTTATGTTACATAGCTCTATCACAGAAACTTAGTAAATTAGGCAGTAACAGCTTTAGTTCTCCTTCTATGGACATGAAAAACACCAACCGGTGCAGCGTAAAAGCCAGTAATGGATAAAGCAAGAGAGGGTCTGCAGCAGCTTCTCTGCTGGTTGGCAGCACAAACAACTAACATGACTTGTGTTTTCATCAACTCCAGAAAGCAAGCCATGGAAACCAAAAGCAGAAACCACTGTTCACTCGGAAAAGCAAAGCTTTATGTTACAGTGCTCTTTCATGGAAACTTAGCAAATTAGGCAGTAACAGCTTTGGTCTTGCTCTATAGACATGAGAAACATCAACCGGTGGAGTGTCAAAGGAAAGGTTTCTGTTACATGGCTCTTTCATGGAAATCAAGCAAATTAGGAAGTACCCACCTTTATTCGTGGTCTGGTGACAAGCAAAACACATACATGTGCAAAGTGTAAACTGGTACTGCAAAAGGCAGGAAAGCACCTTCAGCAGCTTCTCTATTTCTTGGGAACACAAACAACAGACAAGACTTGTGTTTTGATCAACTCCAGAAAGCAAACTATAGAAACCAAAAGCAGAGATCACTGTTCACTCTGTAAAGCAAATCTTTATGTTACATAGCTCTATCACAGAAACTTAGTAAATTAGGCAGTAACAGCTTTAGTTCTCCTTCTATGGACATGAAAGACACCAACCGGTGCAGCGTAAAAGCAAGTAATGGATAAGGCAAGAGAGGGTCTGCAGCAGCTTCTCTGCTGGTTGGCAGCACAAGCAACTAACATGACTTGTGTTTTCATCAACTCCAGAAAGCAAACCATAGAAACCAAAAGCAGAGATCACTGTTCACTCTGAAAAGCAAATCTTTATGTTACATAGCTCTTACATGGTACTCTATCAAATTAGGCAATACCAGCTTTGGTCTTGCTCTATAGACATGGGAAACACTAACTGGAACAGAGTGTAAGCAAGTAAAGCATAAGGCATGAAAGTGTCTGCAGCAGCTTCTCTGGTGGTTGGCAACACAAGCAACTAACAAGACTTGTGTTTTGATCAACTCCAGAAAGCAAACTATAGAAACCAAAAGCAGAGATCACTGTTCACTCTGTAAAGCAAATCTTTATGTTACATAGCTCTATCACAGAAACTTAGTAAATTAGGCAGTAACAACTTTAGTTCTCCTTCTATGGACATGAAAGACACCAAAGGTGCAGCGTAAAAGCAAGTAATGGATAAGGCAAGAGAGGGTCTGCAGCAGCTTCTCTGCTGGTTGGCAGCACAAAGAACTAACATGACTTGTGTTTTCATCAACTCCAGAAAGCAAGCCATGGAAACCAAAAGCAGAGATCACTGTTCACTCTGAAAAGCAAATCTTTATGTTACATAGCTCTTACATGGAACTCTATCAAATTAGGCAATACCAGCTTTGGTCTTGCTCTATAGACATGGGAAACACTAACTGGTACAGAGTGTAAGCAAAGAAAGCATAAGGCATGAAAGTGTCTGCAGCAGCTTCTCTGGTGGTTGGCAACACAAGCAACTAACAAGACTTGTGTTTTGATCAACTCCAGAAAGCAAACCATAGAAACCAAAAGCAGAGATCACAGTTCACTCTGTAAAGCAAATCTTTATGTTACATAGCTCTATCACAGAAACTTAGTAAATTAGGCAGTAACAGCTTTAGTTCTCCTTCTATGGACATGAAAAACACCAACCGGTGCAGCGTAAAAGCCAGTAATGGATAAGGCAAGAGAGGGTCTGCAGCAGCTTCTCTGCTGGTTGGCAGCACAAAGAACTAACATGACTTGTGTTTTCATCAACTCCAGAAAGCAAGCCATGGAAACCAAAAGCAGAGATCACTGTTCACTTTGAAAAGCAAATCTTTATGTTACATAGCTGTTACATGGAACTCTACCTAATTAGGCAATACCAGCTTTGGTCTTGCTCTATAGACATGAGAAACACTAACTGGTACAGAGTGTAAGCAAAGAAAGCATAAGGCATGAAAGTGTCTGCAGCAGCTTCTCTGGTGGTTGGCAACACAAGCAACTAACAAGACTTGTGTTTTGATCAACTCCAGAAAGCAAACCATAGAAACCAAAAGCAGAGATCACAGTTCACTCTGTAAAGCAAATCTTTATGTTACATAGCTCTATCACAGAAACTTAGTAAATTAGGCAGTAACAGCTTTAGTTCTCCTTCTACGGACATGAAAGACACCAACCGGTGCAGCGTAAAAGCAAGTAATGGATAAGGCAAGAGAGGGTCTGCAGCAGCTTCTCTGCTGGTTGGCAGCACAAAGAACTAACATGACTTGTGTTTTCATCAACTCCAGAAAGCAAGCCATGGAAACCAAAAGCAGAGATCACTGTTCACTCTGAAAAACAAATCTTTATGTTACATAGCTCTTACATGGAACTCTACCAAATTAGGCAAAACCAGCTTTGGTCTTGCTCTATAGACATGGGAAACACTAACTGGTACAGAGTGTAAGCAAGGAAACATAAGGCATGAAAGCGTCTGCAGAAGCTTCTCTGGTGGTTGGCAACACAAGCAACTAACAAGACTTGTGTTTTGATCAACTCCAGAAAGCAAACTATAGAAACCAAAAGCAGAGATCACTGTTCATTCTGTAAAGCAAATCTTTATGTTACATAGCTCTTACATGGAACTCTATCAAATTAGGCAATACCAGCTTTGGTCTTGCTGTATAGACATGGGAAACACTAACTGGTACAGAGTGTAAGCATGTAAAGGATAAGGCATGAAAGTGTCTGCAGCAGCTTCTCTGGTGGTTGGCAACACAAGCAACTAACAAGACTTGTGTTTTGATCAACTCCAGAAAGCAAACTATAGAAACCAAAAGCAGAGATCACAGTTCACTCTGTAAAGCAAATCTTTATGTTACATACCTCTATCACAGAAACTTAGTAAATTAGGCAGTAACAGCTTTAGTTCTCCTCCTATGGACATGAAAGACACCAACCGGTGCAGCGTAAAAGCCAGTAATGGATAAAGCAAGGGAGTGTCTGCAGCAGCTTCTCTGCTGGTTGGCAACACAAGCAACTAACAAGACTTGTGTTTTGATCAACTCCAGAAAGCAAACCATAGAAACCAAAAGCAGAGATCACTGTTCACTCTGAAAAGCAAATCTTTATGTTACATAGCTCTTACATGGAACTCTACCAAATTAGGCAATACCAGCTTTGGTCTTGCTCTATAGACATGGGAAACACTAACTGGTACAGAGTGTAAGCAAAGAAAGCATAAGGCATGAAAGTGTCTGCAGCAGCTTCCCTGGTGGTTGGCAACACAAGCAACTAACAAGACTTGTGTTTTGATCAACTCCAGAAAGCAAACCATAGAAACCAAAAGCAGAGATCACAGTTCACTCTGTAAAGCAAATCTTTATGTTACATAGCTCTATCACAGAAACTTAGTAAATTAGGCAGTAACAGCTTTAGTTCTCCTTCTATGGACATGAAAGACACCAACCGGTGCAGTGTAATAGCCAGTAATGGATAAAGCAAGAGAGGGTCTGCAGCAGCTTCTCTGCTGGTTGGCAGCACAAACAACTAACATGACTTGTGTTTTCATCAACTCCAGAAAGCAAACTATTGAAACCAAAAGCAGAGATCACTGTTCACTCTGAAAAGCAAATCTTTATGTTACATAGCTCTTACATGGAACTCTATCAAATTAGGCAATACCAGCTTTGGTCTTGCTCTATAGACATGGGAAACACTAACTGGTACAGAGTGTAAGCAAAGAAAGCATAAGGCATGAAAGTGTCTGCAGCAGCTTCTCTGGTGGTTGGCAACACAAGCAACTAACAAGACTTGTGTTTTGATCAACTCCAGAAAGCAAACCATAGAAACCAAAAGCAGAGATCACTGTTCACTCTGTAAAGCAAATCTTTATGTTACATAGCTCTTACATGGAACTCTACCAAATTAGGCAATACCAGCTTTGGTCTTGCTCTATAGACGTGGGAAACACTAACTGGTACAGAGTGTAAGCAAGTAAAGCATAAGGCATGAAAGTGTCTGCAGCAGCTTCTCTGGTGGTTGGCAACACAAGCAACTAACAAGACTTGTGTTTTGATCAACTCCAGAAAGCAAACTATAGAAACCAAAAGCAGAGATCACTGTTCACTCTGTAAAGCAAATCTTTATGTTACATAGCTCTATCACAGAAACTTAGTAAATTAGGCAGTAACAGCTTTAGTTCTCCTTCTATGGACATGAAAAACACCAACCGGTGCAGCGTAAAAGCCAGTAATGGATAAAGCAAGAGAGGGTCTGCAGCAGCTTCTCTGCTGGTTGGCAGCACAAACAACTAACATGACTTGTGTTTTCATCAACTCCAGAAAGCAAGCCATGGAAACCAAAAGCAGAAACCACTGTTCACTCGGAAAAGCAAAGCTTTATGTTACAGTGCTCTTTCATGGAAACTTAGCAAATTAGGCAGTAACAGCTTTGGTCTTGCTCTATAGACATGAGAAACATCAACCGGTGGAGTGTCAAAGGAAAGGTTTCTGTTACATGGCTCTTTCATGGAAATCAAGCAAATTAGGAAGTACCCACCTTTATTCGTGGTCTGGTGACAAGCAAAACACATACATGTGCAAAGTGTAAACTGGTACTGCAAAAGGCAGGAAAGCACCTTCAGCAGCTTCTCTATTTCTTGGGAACACAAACAACAGACAAGACTTGTGTTTTGATCAACTCCAGAAAGCAAACTATAGAAACCAAAAGCAGAGATCACTGTTCACTCTGTAAAGCAAATCTTTATGTTACATAGCTCTATCACAGAAACTTAGTAAATTAGGCAGTAACAGCTTTAGTTCTCCTTCTATGGACATGAAAGACACCAACCGGTGCAGCGTAAAAGCAAGTAATGGATAAGGCAAGAGAGGGTCTGCAGCAGCTTCTCTGCTGGTTGGCAGCACAAGCAACTAACATGACTTGTGTTTTCATCAACTCCAGAAAGCAAGCCATGGAAACCAAAAGCAGAGATCACTGTTCACTCTGAAAAGCAAATCTTTATGTTACATAGCTCTTACATGGAACTCTATCAAATTAGGCAATACCAGCTTTGGTCTTGCTCTATAGACATGGGAAACACTAACTGGTACAGAGTGTAAGCAAGTAAAGCATAAGGCATGAAAGTGTCTGCAGCAGCTTCTCTGGTGGTTGGCAACACAAGCAACTAACAAGACTTGTGTTTTGATCAACTCCAGAAAGCAAACTATAGAAACCAAAAGCAGAGATCACAGTTCACTCTGTAAAGCAAATCTTTATGTTACATAGCTCTATCACAGAAACTTAGTAAATTAGGCAGTAACAGCTTTAGTTCTCCTTCTATGGACATGAAAAACACCAAAGGTGCAGCGTAAAAGCCAGTAATGGATAAGGCAAGAGAGGGTCTGCAGCAGCTTCTCTGCTGATTGGCAGCACAAACAACTAACATGACTTGTGTTTTCATCAACTCCAGAAAGCAAGCCATGGAAACCAAAAGCAGAGATCACTGTTCACTCTGAAAAGCAAATCTTTATGTTACATAGCTCTTACATGGAACTCTATCAAATTAGGCAATACCAGCTTTGGTCTTGCTCTATAGACATGGGAAACACTAACTGGTACAGAGTGTAAGCAAAGAAAGCATAAGGCATGAAAGTGTCTGCAGCAGCTTCTCTGGTGGTTGGCAACACAAGCAACTAACAAGACTTGTGTTTTGATCAACTCCAGAAAGCAAACTATAGAAACCAAAAGCAGAGATCACTGTTCACTCTGTAAAGCAAATCTTTATGTTACATAGCTGTTACATGGAACTCTACCTAATTAGGCAATACCAGCTTTGGTCTTGCTCTATAGACATGGGAAACACTAACTGGTACAGAGTGTAAGCAAGTAAAGCATAAGGCATGAAAGTGTCTGCAGCAGCTTCTCTGGTGGTTGGCAACACAAGCAACTAACAAGACTTGTGTTTTGATCAACTCCAGAAAGCAAACTATAGAAACCAAAAGCAGAGATCACTGTTCACTCTGTAAAGCAAATCTTTATGTTACGTAGCTCTATCACAGAAACTTAGTAAATTAGGCAGTAACAGCTTTAGTTCTCCTTCTATGGACATGAAAGACACCAACCGGTGCAGCGTAAAAGCCAGTAATGGATAAAGCAAGAGAGGGTCTGCAGCAGCTTCTCTGCTGATTGGCAGCACAAACAACTAACATGACTTGTGTTTTCATCAACTCCAGAAAGCAAGCCATGGAAACCAAAAGCAGAGATCACTGTTCACTCTGAAAAGCAAATCTTTATGTTACATAGCTCTTACATGGAACTCTATCAAATTAGGCAATACCAGCTTTGGTCTTGCTCTATAGACATGGGAAACACTAACTGGTACAGAGTGTAAGCAAGTAAAGCATAAGGCATGAAAGTGTCTGCAGCAGCTTCTCTGGTGGTTGGCAACACAAGCAACTAACAAGACTTGTGTTTTGATCAACTCCAGAAAGCAAACTATAGAAACCAAAAGCAGAGATCACTGTTCACCTCTGTAAAGCAAATCTTTATGTTACATAGCTCTTACATGGAACTCTATCAAATTAGGCAATACCAGCTTTGGTCTTGCTGTATAGACATGGGAAACACTAACTGGTACAGAGTGTAAGCATGTAAAGGATAAGGCATGAAAGTGTCTGCAGCAGCTTCTCTGGTGGTTGGCAACACAAGCAACTAACAAGACTTGTGTTTTGATCAACTCCAGAAAGCAAACTATAGAAACCAAAAGCAGAGATCACAGTTCACTCTGTAAAGCAAATCTTTATGTTACATAGCTCTATCACAGAAACTTAGTAAATTAGGCAGTAACAGCTTTAGTTCTCCTCCTATGGACATGAAAGACACCAACCGGTGCAGCGTAAAAGCCAGTAATGGATAAGGCAAGAGAGGGTCTGCAGCAGCTTCTCTGCTGGTTGGCAGCACAAAGAACTAACATGACTTGTGTTTTCATCAACTCCAGAAAGCAAGCCATGGAAACCAAAAGCAGAGATCACTGTTCACTTTGAAAAGCAAATCTTTATGTTACATAGCTGTTACATGGAACTCTACCTAATTAGGCAATACCAGCTTTGGTCTTGCTCTATAGACATGAGAAACACTAACTGGTACAGAGTGTAAGCAAAGAAAGCATAAGGCATGAAAGTGTGTGCAGCAGCTTCTCTGGTGGTTGGCAACACAAGCAACTAACAAGACTTGTGTTTTGATCAACTCCAGAAAGCAAACTATAGAAACCAAAAGCAGAGATCACAGTTCACTCTGTAAAGCAAATCTTTATGTTACATAGCTCTATCACAGAAACTTAGTAAATTAGGCAGTAACAGCTTTAGTTCTCCTTCTATGGACATGAAAAACACCAAAGGTGCAGCGTAAAAGCCAGTAATGGATAAGGCAAGAGAGGGTCTGCAGCAGCTTCTCTGCTGATTGGCAGCACAAACAACTAACATGACTTGTGTTTTCATCAACTCCAGAAAGCAAGCCATGGAAACCAAAAGCAGAGATCACTGTTCACTCTGAAAAGCAAATCTTTATGTTACATAGCTCTTACATGGAACTCTATCAAATTAGGCAATACCAGCTTTGGTCTTGCTCTATAGACATGGGAAACACTAACTGGTACAGAGTGTAAGCAAAGAAAGCATAAGGCATGAAAGTGTCTGCAGCAGCTTCTCTGGTGTTGGCAACACAAGCAACTAACAAGACTTGTGTTTTGATCAACTCCAGAAAGCAAACCATAGAAACCAAAAGCAGAGATCACTGTTCACTCTGTAAAGCAAATCTTTATGTTACATAGCTCTTACATGGAACTCTACCTAATTAGGCAATATCAGCTTTGGTCTTGCTCTATAGACATGGGAAACACTAACTGGTACAGAGTGTAAGCAAAGAAAGCATAAGGCATGAAAGTGTCTGCAGCAGCTTCTCTGGTGGTTGGCAACACAAGCAACTAACAAGACTTGTGTTTTGATCAACTCCAGAAAGCAAACTATAGAAACCAAAAGCAGAGATCACTGTTCACTCTGTAAAGCAAATCTTTATGTTACATAGCTCTTACATGGAACTCTACCTAATTAGGCAATACCAGCTTTGGTCTTGCTCTATAGACATGGGAAACACTAACTGGTACAGAGTGTAAGCAAGTAAAGCATAAGGCATGAAAGTGTCTGCAGCAGCTTCTCTGGTGGTTGGCAACACAAGCAACTAACAAGACTTGTGTTTTGATCAACTCCAGAAAGCAAACTATAGAAACCAAAAGCAGAGATCACTGTTCACTCTGTAAAGCAAATCTTTATGTTACGTAGCTCTATCACAGAAACTTAGTAAATTAGGCAGTAACAGCTTTAGTTCTCCTTCTATGGACATGAAAGACACCAACCGGTGCAGCGTAAAAGCCAGTAATGGATAAAGCAAGAGAGGGTCTGCAGCAGCTTCTCTGCTGATTGGCAGCACAAAGAACTAACATGACTTGTGTTTTCATCAACTCCAGAAAGCAAGCCATGGAAACCAAAAGCAGAGATCACTGTTCACTCTGAAAAGCAAATCTTTATGTTACATAGCTCTTACATGGAACTCTATCAAATTAGGCAATACCAGCTTTGGTCTTGCTCTATAGACATGGGAAACACTAACTGGTACAGAGTGTAAGCAAGTAAAGCATAAGGCATGAAAGTGTCTGCAGCAGCTTCTCTGGTGGTTGGCAACACAAGCAACTAACAAGACTTGTGTTTTGATCAACTCCAGAAAGCAAACTATAGAAACCAAAAGCAGAGATCACTGTTCACTCTGTAAAGCAAATCTTTATGTTACATAGCTCTATCACAGAAACTTAGTAAATTAGGCAGTAACAGCTTTAGTTCTCCTTCTATGGACATGAAAAACACCAAAGGTGCAGCGTAAAAGCCAGTAATGGATAAGGCAAGAGAGGGTCTGCAGCAGCTTCTCTGCTGATTGGCAGCACAAACAACTAACATGACTTGTGTTTTCATCAACTCCAGAAAGCAAGCCATGGAAACCAAAAGCAGAGATCACTGTTCACTCTGAAAAGCAAATCTTTATGTTACATAGCTCTTACATGGAACTCTATCAAATTAGGCAATACCAGCTTTGGTCTTGCTCTATAGACATGGGAAACACTAACTGGTACAGAGTGTAAGCAAAGAAAGCATAAGGCATGAAAGTGTCTGTAGCAGCTTCTCTGGTGTTGGAAACACAAGCAACTAACAAGACTTGTGTTTTGATCAACTCCAGAAAGCAAACCATAGAAACCAAAAGCAGAGATCACTGTTCACTCTGTAAAGCAAATCTTTATGTTACATAGCTCTTACATGGAACTCTACCTAATTAGGCAATACCAGCTTTGGTCTTGCTCTATAGACATGGGAAACACTAACTGGTACAGAGTGTAAGCAAAGAAAGCATAAGGCATGAAAGTGTCTGCAGCAGCTTCTCTGGTGGTTGGCAACACAAGCAACTAACAAGACTTGTGTTTTGATCAACTCCAGAAAGCAAACCATAGAAACCAAAAGCAGAGATCACTGTTCACTCTGTAAAGCAAATCTTTATGTTACATAGCTCTTACATGGAACTCTATCAAATTAGGCAATACCAGCTTTGGTCTTGCTGTATAGACATGGGAAACACTAACTGGTACAGAGTGTAAGCATGTAAAGGATAAGGCATGAAAGTGTCTGCAGCAGCTTCTCTGGTGGTTGGCAACACAAGCAACTAACAAGACTTGTGTTTTGATCAACTCCAGAAAGCAAACTATAGAAACCAAAAGCAGAGATCACAGTTCACTCTGTAAAGCAAATCTTTATGTTACATAGCTCTATCACAGAAACTTAGTAAATTAGGCAGTAACAGCTTTAGTTCTCCTCCTATGGACATGAAAGACACCAACCGGTGCAGCGTAAAAGCCAGTAATGGATAAGGCAAGAGAGGGTCTGCAGCAGCTTCTCTGCTGGTTGGCAGCACAAAGAACTAACATGACTTGTGTTTTCATCAACTCCAGAAAGCAAGCCATGGAAACCAAAAGCAGAGATCACTGTTCACTTTGAAAAGCAAATCTTTATGTTACATAGCTGTTACATGGAACTCTACCTAATTAGGCAATACCAGCTTTGGTCTTGCTCTATAGACATGAGAAACACTAACTGGTACAGAGTGTAAGCAAAGAAAGCATAAGGCATGAAAGTGTGTGCAGCAGCTTCTCTGGTGGTTGGCAACACAAGCAACTAACAAGACTTGTGTTTTGATCAACTCCAGAAAGCAAACTATAGAAACCAAAAGCAGAGATCACAGTTCACTCTGTAAAGCAAATCTTTATGTTACATAGCTCTATCACAGAAACTTAGTAAATTAGGCAGTAACAGCTTTAGTTCTCCTTCTATGGACATGAAAAACACCAACCGGTGCAGCGTAAAAGCCAGTAATGGATAAGGCAAGAGAGGGTCTGCAGCAGCTTCTCTGCTGATTGGCAGCACAAACAACTAACATGACTTGTGTTTTCATCAACTCCAGAAAGCAAGCCATGGAAACCAAAAGCAGAGATCACTGTTCACTCTGAAAAGCAAATCTTTATGTTACATAGCTCTTACATGGAACTCTATCAAATTAGGCAATACCAGCTTTGGTCTTGCTCTATAGACATGGGAAACACTAACTGGTACAGAGTGTAAGCAAGTAAAGGATAAGGCATGAAAGTGTCTGCAGCAGCTTCTCTGGTGTTGGCAACACAAGCAACTAACAAGACTTGTGTTTTGATCAACTCCAGAAAGCAAACCATAGAAACCAAAAGCAGAGATCACAGTTCACTCTGTAAAGCAAATCTTTATGTTACATAGCTCTATCACAGAAACTTAGTAAATTAGGCAGTAACAGCTTTAGTTCTCCTTCTACGGACATGAAAGACACCAACCGGTGCAGCGTAAAAGCAAGTAATGGATAAGGCAAGAGAGGGTCTGCAGCAGCTTCTCTGCTGGTTGGCAGCACAAAGAACTAACATGACTTGTGTTTTCATCAACTCCAGAAAGCAAGCCATGGAAACCAAAAGCAGAGATCACTGTTCACTCTGAAAAACAAATCTTTATGTTACATAGCTCTTACATGGAACTCTACCAAATTAGGCAAAACCAGCTTTGGTCTTGCTCTATAGACATGGGAAACACTAACTGGTACAGAGTGTAAGCAAGGAAACATAAGGCATGAAAGCGTCTGCAGAAGCTTCTCTGGTGGTTGGCAACACAAGCAACTAACAAGACTTGTGTTTTGATCAACTCCAGAAAGCAAACTATAGAAACCAAAAGCAGAGATCACTGTTCATTCTGTAAAGCAAATCTTTATGTTACATAGCTCTTACATGGAACTCTATCAAATTAGGCAATACCAGCTTTGGTCTTGCTGTATAGACATGGGAAACACTAACTGGTACAGAGTGTAAGCATGTAAAGGATAAGGCATGAAAGTGTCTGCAGCAGCTTCTCTGGTGGTTGGCAACACAAGCAACTAACAAGACTTGTGTTTTGATCAACTCCAGAAAGCAAACTATAGAAACCAAAAGCAGAGATCACAGTTCACTCTGTAAAGCAAATCTTTATGTTACATACCTCTATCACAGAAACTTAGTAAATTAGGCAGTAACAGCTTTAGTTCTCCTCCTATGGACATGAAAGACACCAACCGGTGCAGCGTAAAAGCCAGTAATGGATAAAGCAAGGGAGTGTCTGCAGCAGCTTCTCTGCTGGTTGGCAACACAAGCAACTAACAAGACTTGTGTTTTGATCAACTCCAGAAAGCAAACCATAGAAACCAAAAGCAGAGATCACTGTTCACTCTGAAAAGCAAATCTTTATGTTACATAGCTCTTACATGGAACTCTACCAAATTAGGCAATACCAGCTTTGGTCTTGCTCTATAGACATGGGAAACACTAACTGGTACAGAGTGTAAGCAAAGAAAGCATAAGGCATGAAAGTGTCTGCAGCAGCTTCCCTGGTGGTTGGCAACACAAGCAACTAACAAGACTTGTGTTTTGATCAACTCCAGAAAGCAAACCATAGAAACCAAAAGCAGAGATCACTGTTCACTCTGTAAAGCAAATCTTTATGTTACATAGCTCTATCACAGAAACTTAGTAAATTAGGCAGTAACAGCTTTAGTTCTCCTTCTATGGACATGAAAGACACCAACCGGTGCAGTGTAATAGCCAGTAATGGATAAAGCAAGAGAGGGTCTGCAGCAGCTTCTCTGCTGGTTGGCAGCACAAACAACTAACATGACTTGTGTTTTCATCAACTCCAGAAAGCAAACTATTGAAACCAAAAGCAGAGATCACTGTTCACTCTGAAAAGCAAATCTTTATGTTACATAGCTCTTACATGGAACTCTATCAAATTAGGCAATACCAGCTTTGGTCTTGCTCTATAGACATGGGAAACACTAACTGGTACAGAGTGTAAGCAAAGAAAGCATAAGGCATGAAAGTGTCTGCAGCAGCTTCTCTGGTGGTTGGCAACACAAAGAACTAACATGACTTGTGTTTTCATCAACTCCAGAAAGCAAACCATAGAAACCAAAAGCAGAGATCACTGTTCACTCTGTAAAGCAAATCTTTATGTTACATAGCTCTTACATGGAACTCTACCAAATTAGGCAATACCAGCTTTGGTCTTGCTCTATAGACGTGGGAAACACTAACTGGTACAGAGTGTAAGCAAGTAAAGCATAAGGCATGAAAGTGTCTGCAGCAGCTTCTCTGGTGGTTGGCAACACAAGCAACTAACAAGACTTGTGTTTTGATCAACTCCAGAAAGCAAACTATAGAAACCAAAAGCAGAGATCACTGTTCACTCTGTAAAGCAAATCTTTATGTTACATAGCTCTATCACAGAAACTTAGTAAATTAGGCAGTAACAGCTTTAGTTCTCCTTCTATGGACATGAAAAACACCAACCGGTGCAGCGTAAAAGCCAGTAATGGATAAAGCAAGAGAGGGTCTGCAGCAGCTTCTCTGCTGGTTGGCAGCACAAACAACTAACATGACTTGTGTTTTCATCAACTCCAGAAAGCAAGCCATGGAAACCAAAAGCAGAAACCACTGTTCACTCGGAAAAGCAAAGCTTTATGTTACAGTGCTCTTTCATGGAAACTTAGCAAATTAGGCAGTAACAGCTTTGGTCTTGCTCTATAGACATGAGAAACATCAACCGGTGGAGTGTCAAAGGAAAGGTTTCTGTTACATGGCTCTTTCATGGAAATCAAGCAAATTAGGAAGTACCCACCTTTATTCGTGGTCTGGTGACAAGCAAAACACATACATGTGCAAAGTGTAAACTGGTACTGCAAAAGGCAGGAAAGCACCTTCAGCAGCTTCTCTATTTCTTGGGAACACAAACAACAGACAAGACTTGTGTTTTGATCAACTCCAGAAAGCAAACTATAGAAACCAAAAGCAGAGATCACTGTTCACTCTGTAAAGCAAATCTTTATGTTACATAGCTCTATCACAAAAACTTAGTAAATTAGGCAGTAACAGCTTTAGTTCTCCTTCTATGGACATGAAAGACACCAACCGGTGCAGCGTAAAAGCAAGTAATGGATAAGGCAAGAGAGGGTCTGCAGCAGCTTCTCTGCTGGTTGGCAGCACAAGCAACTAACATGACTTGTGTTTTCATCAACTCCAGAAAGCAAGCCATGGAAACCAAAAGCAGAGATCACTGTTCACTCTGAAAAGCAAATCTTTATGTTACATAGCTCTTACATGGAACTCTATCAAATTAGGCAATACCAGCTTTGGTCTTGCTCTATAGACATGGGAAACACTAACTGGTACAGAGTGTAAGCAAGTAAAGCATAAGGCATGAAAGTGTCTGCAGCAGCTTCTCTGGTGGTTGGCAACACAAGCAACTAACAAGACTTGTGTTTTGATCAACTCCAGAAAGCAAACTATAGAAACCAAAAGCAGAGATCACAGTTCACTCTGTAAAGCAAATCTTTATGTTACATAGCTCTATCACAGAAACTTAGTAAATTAGGCAGTAACAGCTTTAGTTCTCCTTCTATGGACATGAAAAACACCAAAGGTGCAGCGTAAAAGCCAGTAATGGATAAGGCAAGAGAGGGTCTGCAGCAGCTTCTCTGCTGATTGGCAGCACAAACAACTAACATGACTTGTGTTTTCATCAACTCCAGAAAGCAAGCCATGGAAACCAAAAGCAGAGATCACTGTTCACTCTGAAAAGCAAATCTTTATGTTACATAGCTCTTACATGGAACTCTATCAAATTAGGCAATACCAGCTTTGGTCTTGCTCTATAGACATGGGAAACACTAACTGGTACAGAGTGTAAGCAAAGAAAGCATAAGGCATGAAAGTGTCTGCAGCAGCTTCTCTGGTGTTGGCAACACAAGCAACTAACAAGACTTGTGTTTTGATCAACTCCAGAAAGCAAACCATAGAAACCAAAAGCAGAGATCACTGTTCACTCTGTAAAGCAAATCTTTATGTTACATAGCTCTTACATGGAACTCTACCTAATTAGGCAATACCAGCTTTGGTCTTGCTCTATAGACATGGGAAACACTAACTGGTACAGAGTGTAAGCAAAGAAAGCATAAGGCATGAAAGTGTCTGCAGCAGCTTCTCTGGTGGTTGGCAACACAAGCAACTAACAAGACTTGTGTTTTGATCAACTCCAGAAAGCAAACTATAGAAACCAAAAGCAGAGATCACTGTTCACTCTGTAAAGCAAATCTTTATGTTACATAGCTCTTACATGGAACTCTACCTAATTAGGCAATACCAGCTTTGGTCTTGCTCTATAGACATGGGAAACACTAACTGGTACAGAGTGTAAGCAAGTAAAGCATAAGGCATGAAAGTGTCTGCAGCAGCTTCTCTGGTGGTTGGCAACACAAGCAACTAACAAGACTTGTGTTTTGATCAACTCCAGAAAGCAAACTATAGAAACCAAAAGCAGAGATCACTGTTCACTCTGTAAAGCAAATCTTTATGTTACGTAGCTCTATCACAGAAACTTAGTAAATTAGGCAGTAACAGCTTTAGTTCTCCTTCTATGGACATGAAAGACACCAACCGGTGCAGCGTAAAAGCCAGTAATGGATAAAGCAAGAGAGGGTCTGCAGCAGCTTCTCTGCTGATTGGCAGCACAAACAACTAACATGACTTGTGTTTTCATCAACTCCAGAAAGCAAGCCATGGAAACCAAAAGCAGAGATCACTGTTCACTCTGAAAAGCAAATCTTTATGTTACATAGCTCTTACATGGAACTCTATCAAATTAGGCAATACCAGCTTTGGTCTTGCTCTATAGACATGGGAAACACTAACTGGTACAGAGTGTAAGCAAGTAAAGCATAAGGCATGAAAGTGTCTGCAGCAGCTTCTCTGGTGGTTGGCAACACAAGCAACTAACAAGACTTGTGTTTTGATCAACTCCAGAAAGCAAACTATAGAAACCAAAAGCAGAGATCACTGTTCACTCTGTAAAGCAAATCTTTATGTTACATAGCTCTATCACAGAAACTTAGTAAATTAGGCAGTAACAGCTTTAGTTCTCCTTCTATGGACATGAAAAACACCAAAGGTGCAGCGTAAAAGCCAGTAATGGATAAGGCAAGAGAGGGTCTGCAGCAGCTTCTCTGCTGATTGGCAGCACAAACAACTAACATGACTTGTGTTTTCATCAACTCCAGAAAGCAAGCCATGAAAACCAAAAGCAGAGATCACTGTTCACTCTGAAAAGCAAATCTTTATGTTACATAGCTCTTACATGGAACTCTATCAAATTAGGCAATACCAGCTTTGGTCTTGCTCTATAGACATGGGAAACACTAACTGGTACAGAGTGTAAGCAAAGAAAGCATAAGGCATGAAAGTGTCTGCAGCAGCTTCTCTGGTGTTGGCAACACAAGCAACTAACAAGACTTGTGTTTTGATCAACTCCAGAAAGCAAACTATAGAAACCAAAAGCAGAGATCACTGTTCACTCTGTAAAGCAAATCTTTATGTTACGTAGCTCTATCACAGAAACTTAGTAAATTAGGCAGTAACAGCTTTAGTTCTCCTTCTATGGACATGAAAGACACCAACCGGTGCAGCGTAAAAGCCAGTAATGGATAAAGCAAGAGAGGGTCTGCAGCAGCTTCTCTGCTGGTTGGCAGCACAAACAACTAACATGACTTGTGTTTTCATCAACTCCAGAAAGCAAGCCATGGAAACCAAAAGCAGAAACCACTGTTCACTCGGAAAAGCAAAGCTTTATGTTACAGTGCTCTTTCATGGAAACTTAGCAAATTAGGCAGTAACAGCTTTGGTCTTGCTCTATAGACATGAGAAACATCAACCGGTGGAGTGTCAAAGGAAAGGTTTCTGTTACATGGCTCTTTCATGGAAATCAAGCAAATTAGGAAGTACCCACCTTTATTCGTGGTCTGGTGACAAGCAAAACACATACATGTGCAAAGTGTAAACTGGTACTGCAAAAGGCAGGAAAGCACCTTCAGCAGCTTCTCTATTTCTTGGGAACACAAACAACAGACAAGACTTGTGTTTTGATCAACTCCAGAAAGCAAACTATAGAAACCAAAAGCAGAGATCACTGTTCACTCTGTAAAGCAAATCTTTATGTTACATAGCTCTATCACAGAAACTTAGTAAATTAGGCAGTAACAGCTTTAGTTCTCCTTCTATGGACATGAAAGACACCAACCGGTGCAGCGTAAAAGCAAGTAATGGATAAGGCAAGAGAGGGTCTGCAGCAGCTTCTCTGCTGGTTGGCAGCACAAGCAACTAACATGACTTGTGTTTTCATCAACTCCAGAAAGCAAGCCATGGAAACCAAAAGCAGAGATCACTGTTCACTCTGAAAAGCAAATCTTTATGTTACATAGCTCTTACATGGAACTCTATCAAATTAGGCAATACCAGCTTTGGTCTTGCTCTATAGACATGGGAAACACTAACTGGTACAGAGTGTAAGCAAGTAAAGCATAAGGCATGAAAGTGTCTGCAGCAGCTTCTCTGGTGGTTGGCAACACAAGCAACTAACAAGACTTGTGTTTTGATCAACTCCAGAAAGCAAACTATAGAAACCAAAAGCAGAGATCACTGTTCACTCTGTAAAGCAAATCTTTATGTTACATAGCTCTATCACAGAAACTTAGTAAATTAGGCAGTAACAGCTTTAGTTCTCCTTCTATGGACATGAAAAACACCAAAGGTGCAGCGTAAAAGCCAGTAATGGATAAGGCAAGAGAGGGTCTGCAGCAGCTTCTCTGCTGATTGGCAGCACAAACAACTAACATGACTTGTGTTTTCATCAACTCCAGAAAGCAAGCCATGGAAACCAAAAGCAGAGATCACTGTTCACTCTGAAAAGCAAATCTTTATGTTACATAGCTCTTACATGGAACTCTACCTAATTAGGCAATACCAGCTTTGGTCTTGCTCTATAGACATGGGAAACACTAACTGGTACAGAGTGTAAGCAAAGAAAGCATAAGGCATGAAAGTGTCTGCAGCAGCTTCTCTGGTGGTTGGCAACACAAGCAACTAACAAGACTTGTGTTTTGATCAACTCCAGAAAGCAAACTATAGAAACCAAAAGCAGAGATCACTGTTCACTCTGTAAAGCAAATCTTTATGTTACATAGCTCTTACATGGAACTCTACCTAATTAGGCAATACCAGCTTTGGTCTTGCTCTATAGACATGGGAAACACTAACTGGTACAGAGTGTAAGCAAGTAAAGCATAAGGCATGAAAGTGTCTGCAGCAGCTTCTCTGGTGGTTGGCAACACAAGCAACTAACAAGACTTGTGTTTTGATCAACTCCAGAAAGCAAACTATAGAAACCAAAAGCAGAGATCACTGTTCACTCTGTAAAGCAAATCTTTATGTTACGTAGCTCTATCACAGAAACTTAGTAAATTAGGCAGTAACAGCTTTAGTTCTCCTTCTATGGACATGAAAGACACCAACCGGTGCAGCGTAAAAGCCAGTAATGGATAAAGCAAGAGAGGGTCTGCAGCAGCTTCTCTGCTGATTGGCAGCACAAACAACTAACATGACTTGTGTTTTCATCAACTCCAGAAAGCAAGCCATGGAAACCAAAAGCAGAGATCACTGTTCACTCTGAAAAGCAAATCTTTATGTTACATAGCTCTTACATGGAACTCTATCAAATTAGGCAATACCAGCTTTGGTCTTGCTCTATAGACATGGGAAACACTAACTGGTACAGAGTGTAAGCAAGTAAAGCATAAGGCATGAAAGTGTCTGCAGCAGCTTCTCTGGTGGTTGGCAACACAAGCAACTAACAAGACTTGTGTTTTGATCAACTCCAGAAAGCAAACTATAGAAACCAAAAGCAGAGATCACTGTTCACTCTGTAAAGCAAATCTTTATGTTACATAGCTCTATCACAGAAACTTAGTAAATTAGGCAGTAACAGCTTTAGTTCTCCTTCTATGGACATGAAAAACACCAAAGGTGCAGCGTAAAAGCCAGTAATGGATAAGGCAAGAGAGGGTCTGCAGCAGCTTCTCTGCTGATTGGCAGCACAAACAACTAACATGACTTGTGTTTTCATCAACTCCAGAAAGCAAGCCATGGAAACCAAAAGCAGAGATCACTGTTCACTCTGAAAAGCAAATCTTTATGTTACATAGCTCTTACATGGAACTCTATCAAATTAGGCAATACCAGCTTTGGTCTTGCTCTATAGACATGGGAAACACTAACTGGTACAGAGTGTAAGCAAAGAAAGCATAAGGCATGAAAGTGTCTGCAGCAGCTTCTCTGGTGTTGGCAACACAAGCAACTAACAAGACTTGTGTTTTGATCAACTCCAGAAAGCAAACCATAGAAACCAAAAGCAGAGATCACTGTTCACTCTGTAAAGCAAATCTTTATGTTACATAGCTCTTACATGGAACTCTACCTAATTAGGCAATACCAGCTTTGGTCTTGCTCTATAGACATGGGAAACACTAACTGGTACAGAGTGTAAGCAAAGAAAGCATAAGGCATGAAAGTGTCTGCAGCAGCTTCTCTGGTGGTTGGCAACACAAGCAACTAACAAGACTTGTGTTTTGATCAACTCCAGAAAGCAAACTATAGAAACCAAAAGCAGAGATCACTGTTCACTCTGTAAAGCAAATCTTTATGTTACTTAGCTCTTACATGGAACTCTACCAAATTAGGCAATACCAGCTTTGGTCTTGCTCTATAGACATGGGAAACACTAACTGGTACAGAGTGTAAGCAAGTAAAGCATAAGGCATGAAAGTGTCTGCAGCAGCTTCTCTGGTGGTTGGCAACACAAGCAACTAACAAGACTTGTGTTTTGATCAACTCCAGAAAGCAAACTATAGAAACCAAAAGCAGAGATCACTGTTCACTCTGTAAAGCAAATCTTTATGTTACGTAGCTCTATCACAGAAACTTAGTAAATTAGGCAGTAACAGCTTTAGTTCTCCTTCTATGGACATGAAAGACACCAACCGGTGCAGCGTAAAAGCCAGTAATGGATAAAGCAAGAGAGTGTCTGCAGCAGCTTCTCTGCTGGTTGGCAGCACAAACAACTAACATGACTTGTGTTTTCATCAACTCCAGAAAGCAAGCCATGGAAACCAAAAGCAGAAACCACTGTTCACTCGGAAAAGCAAAGCTTTATGTTACAGTGCTCTTTCATGGAAACTTAGCAAATTAGGCAGTAACAGCTTTGGTCTTGCTCTATAGACATGAGAAACATCAACCGGTGGAGTGTCAAAGGAAAGGTTTCTGTTACATGGCTCTTTCATGGAAATCAAGCAAATTAGGAAGTACCCACCTTTATTCGTGGTCTGGTGACAAGCACAACACATACATGTGCAAAGTGTAAACTGGTACTGCAAAAGGCAGGAAAGCACCTTCAGCAGCTTCTCTATTTCTTGGGAACACAAACAACAGACAAGACTTGTGTTTTGATCAACTCCAGAAAGCAAACTATAGAAACCAAAAGCAGAGATCACTGTTCACTCTTTAAAGCAAATCTTTATGTTACATAGCTCTATCACAGAAACTTAGTAAATTAGGCAGTAACAGCTTTAGTTCTCCTTCTATGGACATGAAAGACACCAAAGGTGCAGCGTAAAAGCAAGTAATGGATAAGGCAAGAGAGGGTCTGCAGCAGCTTCTCTGCTGGTTGGCAGCACAAGCAACTAACATGACTTGTGTTTTCATCAACTCCAGAAAGCAAGCCATGGAAACCAAAAGCAGAGATCACTGTTCACTCTGAAAAGCAAATCTTTATGTTACATAGCTCTTACATGGAACTCTATCAAATTAGGCAATACCAGCTTTGGTCTTGCTCTATAGACATGGGAAACACTAACTGGTACAGAGTGTAAGCAAGTAAAGCATAAGGCATGAAAGTGTCTGCAGCAGCTTCTCTGGTGTTGGCAACACAAGCAACTAACAAGACTTGTGTTTTGATCAACTCCAGAAAGCAAACCATAGAAACCAAAAGCAGAGATCACTGTTCACTCTGTAAAGCAAATCTTTATGTTACATAGCTCTTACATGGAACTCTACCTAATTAGGCAATACCAGCTTTGGTCTTGCTCTATAGACATGGGAAACACTAACTGGTACAGAGTGTAAGCAAAGAAAGCATAAGGCATGAAAGTGTCTGCAGCAGCTTCTCTGGTGGTTGGCAACACAAGCAACTAACAAGACTTGTGTTTTGATCAACTCCAGAAAGCAAACTATAGAAACCAAAAGCAGAGATCACTGTTCACTCTGTAAAGCAAATCTTTATGTTACTTAGCTCTTACATGGAACTCTACCAAATTAGGCAATACCAGCTTTGGTCTTGCTCTATAGACATGGGAAACACTAACTGGTACAGAGTGTAAGCAAGTAAAGCATAAGGCATGAAAGTGTCTGCAGCAGCTTCTCTGGTGGTTGGCAACACAAGCAACTAACAAGACTTGTGTTTTGATCAACTCCAGAAAGCAAACTATAGAAACCAAAAGCAGAGATCACTGTTCACTCTGTAAAGCAAATCTTTATGTTACGTAGCTCTATCACAGAAACTTAGTAAATTAGGCAGTAACAGCTTTAGTTCTCCTTCTATGGACATGAAAGACACCAACCGGTGCAGCGTAAAAGCCAGTAATGGATAAAGCAAGAGAGTGTCTGCAGCAGCTTCTCTGCTGGTTGGCAGCACAAACAACTAACATGACTTGTGTTTTCATCAACTCCAGAAAGCAAGCCATGGAAACCAAAAGCAGAAACCACTGTTCACTCGGAAAAGCAAAGCTTTATGTTACAGTGCTCTTTCATGGAAACTTAGCAAATTAGGCAGTAACAGCTTTGGTCTTGCTCTATAGACATGAGAAACATCAACCGGTGGAGTGTCAAAGGAAAGGTTTCTGTTACATGGCTCTTTCATGGAAATCAAGCAAATTAGGAAGTACCCACCTTTATTCGTGGTCTGGTGACAAGCACAACACATACATGTGCAAAGTGTAAACTGGTACTGCAAAAGGCAGGAAAGCACCTTCAGCAGCTTCTCTATTTCTTGGGAACACAAACAACAGACAAGACTTGTGTTTTGATCAACTCCAGAAAGCAAACTATAGAAACCAAAAGCAGAGATCACTGTTCACTCTTTAAAGCAAATCTTTATGTTACATAGCTCTATCACAGAAACTTAGTAAATTAGGCAGTAACAGCTTTAGTTCTCCTTCTATGGACATGAAAGACACCAAAGGTGCAGCGTAAAAGCAAGTAATGGATAAGGCAAGAGAGGGTCTGCAGCAGCTTCTCTGCTGGTTGGCAGCACAAGCAACTAACATGACTTGTGTTTTCATCAACTCCAGAAAGCAAGCCATGGAAACCAAAAGCAGAGATCACTGTTCACTCTGAAAAGCAAATCTTTATGTTACATAGCTCTTACATGGAACTCTATCAAATTAGGCAATACCAGCTTTGGTCTTGCTCTATAGACATGGGAAACACTAACTGGTACAGAGTGTAAGCAAGTAAAGCATAAGGCATGAAAGTGTCTGCAGCAGCTTCTCTGGTGGTTGGCAACACAAGCAACTAACAAGACTTGTGTTTTGATCAACTCCAGAAAGCAAACTATAGAAACCAAAAGCAGAGATCACTGTTCACTCTGTAAAGCAAATCTTTATGTTACATAGCTCTATCACAGAAACTTAGTAAATTAGGCAGTAACAGCTTTAGTTCTCCTTCTATGGACATGAAAAACACCAAAGGTGCAGCGTAAAAGCCAGTAATGGATAAGGCAAGAGAGGGTCTGCAGCAGCTTCTCTGCTGATTGGCAGCACAAACAACTAACATGACTTGTGTTTTCATCAACTCCAGAAAGCAAGCCATGGAAACCAAAAGCAGAGATCACTGTTCACTCTGAAAAGCAAATCTTTATGTTACATAGCTCTTACATGGAACTCTACCTAATTAGGCAATACCAGCTTTGGTCTTGCTCTATAGACATGGGAAACACTAACTGGTACAGAGTGTAAGCAAAGAAAGCATAAGGCATGAAAGTGTCTGCAGCAGCTTCTCTGGTGGTTGGCAACACAAGCAACTAACAAGACTTGTGTTTTGATCAACTCCAGAAAGCAAACTATAGAAACCAAAAGCAGAGATCACTGTTCACTCTGTAAAGCAAATCTTTATGTTACATAGCTCTTACATGGAACTCTACCTAATTAGGCAATACCAGCTTTGGTCTTGCTCTATAGACATGGGAAACACTAACTGGTACAGAGTGTAAGCAAGTAAAGCATAAGGCATGAAAGTGTCTGCAGCAGCTTCTCTGGTGGTTGGCAACACAAGCAACTAACAAGACTTGTGTTTTGATCAACTCCAGAAAGCAAACTATAGAAACCAAAAGCAGAGATCACTGTTCACTCTGTAAAGCAAATCTTTATGTTACGTAGCTCTATCACAGAAACTTAGTAAATTAGGCAGTAACAGCTTTAGTTCTCCTTCTATGGACATGAAAGACACCAACGGTGCAGCGTAAAAGCAAGTAATGGATAAAGCAAGAGAGGGTCTGCAGCAGCTTCTCTGCTGATTGGCAGCACAAACAACTAACATGACTTGTGTTTTCATCAACTCCAGAAAGCAAGCCATGGAAACCAAAAGCAGAGATCACTGTTCACTCTGAAAAGCAAATCTTTATGTTACATAGCTCTTACATGGAACTCTATCAAATTAGGCAATACCAGCTTTGGTCTTGCTCTATAGACATGGGAAACACTAACTGGTACAGAGTGTAAGCAAGTAAAGCATAAGGCATGAAAGTGTCTGCAGCAGCTTCTCTGGTGGTTGGCAACACAAGCAACTAACAAGACTTGTGTTTTGATCAACTCCAGAAAGCAAACTATAGAAACCAAAAGCAGAGATCACTGTTCACTCTGTAAAGCAAATCTTTATGTTACATAGCTCTATCACAGAAACTTAGTAAATTAGGCAGTAACAGCTTTAGTTCTCCTTCTATGGACATGAAAAACACCAAAGGTGCAGCGTAAAAGCCAGTAATGGATAAGGCAAGAGAGGGTCTGCAGCAGCTTCTCTGCTGATTGGCAGCACAAACAACTAACATGACTTGTGTTTTCATCAACTCCAGAAAGCAAGCCATGGAAACCAAAAGCAGAGATCACTGTTCACTCTGAAAAGCAAATCTTTATGTTACATAGCTCTTACATGGAACTCTATCAAATTAGGCAATACCAGCTTTGGTCTTGCTCTATAGACATGGGAAACACTAACTGGTACAGAGTGTAAGCAAAGAAAGCATAAGGCATGAAAGTGTCTGCAGCAGCTTCTCTGGTGTTGGCAACACAAGCAACTAACAAGACTTGTGTTTTGATCAACTCCAGAAAGCAAACCATAGAAACCAAAAGCAGAGATCACTGTTCACTCTGTAAAGCAAATTTTTATGTTACATAGCTCTTACATGGAACTCTACCTAATTAGGCAATACCAGCTTTGGTCTTGCTCTATAGACATGGGAAACACTAACTGGTACAGAGTGTAAGCAAAGAAAGCATAAGGCATGAAAGTGTCTGCAGCAGCTTCTCTGGTGGTTGGCAACACAAGCAACTAACAAGACTTGTGTTTTGATCAACTCCAGAAAGCAAACTATAGAAACCAAAAGCAGAGATCACTGTTCACTCTGTAAAGCAAATCTTTATGTTACTTAGCTCTTACATGGAACTCTACCAAATTAGGCAATACCAGCTTTGGTCTTGCTCTATAGACATGGGAAACACTAACTGGTACAGAGTGTAAGCAAGTAAAGCATAAGGCATGAAAGTGTCTGCAGCAGCTTCTCTGGTGGTTGGCAACACAAGCAACTAACAAGACTTGTGTTTTGATCAACTCCAGAAAGCAAACTATAGAAACCAAAAGCAGAGATCACTGTTCACTCTGTAAAGCAAATCTTTATGTTACGTAGCTCTATCACAGAAACTTAGTAAATTAGGCAGTAACAGCTTTAGTTCTCCTTCTATGGACATGAAAGACACCAACCGGTGCAGCGTAAAAGCCAGTAATGGATAAAGCAAGAGAGTGTCTGCAGCAGCTTCTCTGCTGGTTGGCAGCACAAACAACTAACATGACTTGTGTTTTCATCAACTCCAGAAAGCAAGCCATGGAAACCAAAAGCAGAAACCACTGTTCACTCTGAAAAGCAAAGCTTTATGTTACAGTGCTCTTTCATGGAAACTTAGCAAATTAGGCAGTAACAGCTTTGGTCTTGCTCTATAGACATGAGAAACATCAACCGGTGGAGTGTCAAAGGAAAGGTTTCTGTTACATGGCTCTTTCATGGAAATCAAGCAAATTAGGAAGTACCCACCTTTATTCGTGGTCTGGTGACAAGCACAACACATACATGTGCAAAGTGTAAACTGGTACTGCAAAAGGCAGGAAAGCACCTTCAGCAGCTTCTCTATTTCTTGGGAACACAAACAACAGACAAGACTTGTGTTTTGATCAACTCCAGAAAGCAAACTATAGAAACCAAAAGCAGAGATCACTGTTCACTCTTTAAAGCAAATCTTTATGTTACATAGCTCTATCACAGAAACTTAGTAAATTAGGCAGTAACAGCTTTAGTTCTCCTTCTATGGACATGAAAGACACCAAAGGTGCAGCGTAAAAGCAAGTAATGGATAAGGCAAGAGAGGGTCTGCAGCAGCTTCTCTGCTGGTTGGCAGCACAAGCAACTAACATGACTTGTGTTTTCATCAACTCCAGAAAGCAAGCCATGGAAACCAAAAGCAGAGATCACTGTTCACTCTGAAAAGCAAATCTTTATGTTACATAGCTCTTACATGGAACTCTACCAAATTAGGCAATACCAGCTTTGGTCTTGCTCTATAGACATGGGAAACACTAACTGGTACAGAGTGTAAGCAAAGAAAGCATAAGGCATGAAAGTGTCTGCAGCAGCTTCTCTGGTGGTTGGCAACACAAGCAACTAACAAGACTTGTGTTTTGATCAACTCCAGAAAGCAAACTATAGAAACCAAAAGCAGAGATCACTGTTCACTCTGTAAAGCAAATCTTTATGTTACATAGCTCTATCACAGAAACTTAGTAAATTAGGCAGTAACAGCTTTAGTTCTCCTTCTATGGACATGAAAAACACCAACCGGTGCAGCGTAAAAGCCAGTAATGGATAAAGCAAGAGAGGGTCTGCAGCAGCTTCTCTGCTGGTTGGCAGCACAAACAACTAACATGACTTGTGTTTTCATCAACTCCAGAAAGCAAGCCATGGAAACCAAAAGCAGAAACCACTGTTCACTCGGAAAAGCAAAGCTTTATGTTACAGTGCTCTTTCATGGAAACTTAGCAAATTAGGCAGTAACAGCTTTGGTCTTGCTCTATAGACATGAGAAACATCAACCGGTGGAGTGTCAAAGGAAAGGTTTCTGTTACATGGCTCTTTCATGGAAATCAAGCAAATTAGGAAGTACCCACCTTTATTCGTGGTCTGGTGACAAGCAAAACACATACATGTGCAAAGTGTAAACTGGTACTGCAAAAGGCAGGAAAGCACCTTCAGCAGCTTCTCTATTTCTTGGGAACACAAACAACAGACAAGACTTGTGTTTTGATCAACTCCAGAAAGCAAACTATAGAAACCAAAAGCAGAGATCACTGTTCACTCTGTAAAGCAAATCTTTATGTTACATAGCTCTATCACAGAAACTTAGTAAATTAGGCAGTAACAGCTTTAGTTCTCCTTCTATGGACATGAAAGACACCAACCGGTGCAGCGTAAAAGCAAGTAATGGATAAGGCAAGAGAGGGTCTGCAGCAGCTTCTCTGCTGGTTGGCAGCACAAGCAACTAACATGACTTGTGTTTTCATCAACTCCAGAAAGCAAGCCATGGAAACCAAAAGCAGAGATCACTGTTCACTCTGAAAAGCAAATCTTTATGTTACATAGCTCTTACATGGAACTCTATCAAATTAGGCAATACCAGCTTTGGTCTTGCTCTATAGACATGGGAAACACTAACTGGTACAGAGTGTAAGCAAGTAAAGCATAAGGCATGAAAGTGTCTGCAGCAGCTTCTCTGGTGGTTGGCAACACAAGCAACTAACAAGACTTGTGTTTTGATCAACTCCAGAAAGCAAACTATAGAAACCAAAAGCAGAGATCACTGTTCACTCTGTAAAGCAAATCTTTATGTTACTTAGCTCTTACATGGAACTCTACCAAATTAGGCAATACCAGCTTTGGTCTTGCTCTATAGACATGGGAAACACTAACTGGTACAGAGTGTAAGCAAGTAAAGCATAAGGCATGAAAGTGTCTGCAGCAGCTTCTCTGGTGGTTGGCAACACAAGCAACTAACAAGACTTGTGTTTTGATCAACTCCAGAAAGCAAACTATAGAAACCAAAAGCAGAGATCACTGTTCACTCTGTAAAGCAAATCTTTATGTTACGTAGCTCTATCACAGAAACTTAGTAAATTAGGCAGTAACAGCTTTAGTTCTCCTTCTATGGACATGAAAGACACCAACCGGTGCAGCGTAAAAGCCAGTAATGGATAAAGCAAGAGAGTGTCTGCAGCAGCTTCTCTGCTGGTTGGCAGCACAAACAACTAACATGACTTGTGTTTTCATCAACTCCAGAAAGCAAGCCATGGAAACCAAAAGCAGAAACCACTGTTCACTCGGAAAAGCAAAGCTTTATGTTACAGTGCTCTTTCATGGAAACTTAGCAAATTAGGCAGTAACAGCTTTGGTCTTGCTCTATAGACATGAGAAACATCAACCGGTGGAGTGTCAAAGGAAAGGTTTCTGTTACATGGCTCTTTCATGGAAATCAAGCAAATTAGGAAGTACCCACCTTTATTCGTGGTCTGGTGACAAGCACAACACATACATGTGCAAAGTGTAAACTGGTACTGCAAAAGGCAGGAAAGCACCTTCAGCAGCTTCTCTATTTCTTGGGAACACAAACAACAGACAAGACTTGTGTTTTGATCAACTCCAGAAAGCAAACTATAGAAACCAAAAGCAGAGATCACTGTTCACTCTTTAAAGCAAATCTTTATGTTACATAGCTCTATCACAGAAACTTAGTAAATTAGGCAGTAACAGCTTTAGTTCTCCTTCTATGGACATGAAAGACACCAAAGGTGCAGCGTAAAAGCAAGTAATGGATAAGGCAAGAGAGGGTCTGCAGCAGCTTCTCTGCTGGTTGGCAGCACAAGCAACTAACATGACTTGTGTTTTCATCAACTCCAGAAAGCAAGCCATGGAAACCAAAAGCAGAAACCACTGTTCACTCGGAAAAGCAAAGCTTTATGTTACAGTGCTCTTTCATGGTAACTTAGCAAATTAGGCAGTAACAGCTTTGGTCTTGCTCTATAGACATGAGAAACATCAACCGGTGGAGTGTCAAAGGAAAGGTTTCTGTTACATGGCTCTTTCATGGAAATCAAGCAAATTAGGAAGTACCCACCTTTATTCGTGGTCTGGTGACAAGCACAACACATACATGTGCAAAGTGTAAACTGGTACTGCAAAAGGCAGGAAAGCACCTTCAGCAGCTTCTCTATTTCTTGGGAACACAAACAACAGACAAGACTTGTGTTTTGATCAACTCCAGAAAGCAAACTATAGAAACCAAAAGCAGAGATCACTGTTCACTCTTTAAAGCAAATCTTTATGTTACATAGCTCTATCACAGAAACTTAGTAAATTAGGCAGTAACAGCTTTAGTTCTCCTTCTATGGACATGAAAGACACCAAAGGTGCAGCGTAAAAGCAAGTAATGGATAAGGCAAGAGAGGGTCTGCAGCAGCTTCTCTGCTGGTTGGCAGCACAAGCAACTAACATGACTTGTGTTTTCATCAACTCCAGAAAGCAAGCCATGGAAACCAAAAGCAGAGATCACTGTTCACTCTGAAAAGCAAATCTTTATGTTACATAGCTCTTACATGGAACTCTACCAAATTAGGCAATACCAGCTTTGGTCTTGCTCTATAGACATGGGAAACACTAACTGGTACAGAGTGTAAGCAAAGAAAGCATAAGGCATGAAAGTGTCTGCAGCAGCTTCTCTGGTGGTTGGCAACACAAGCAACTAACAAGACTTGTGTTTTGATCAACTCCAGAAAGCAAACTATAGAAACCAAAAGCAGAGATCACTGTTCACTCTGTAAAGCAAATCTTTATGTTACATAGCTCTATCACAGAAACTTAGTAAATTAGGCAGTAACAGCTTTAGTTCTCCTTCTATGGACATGAAAAACACCAACCGGTGCAGCGTAAAAGCCAGTAATGGATAAAGCAAGAGAGGGTCTGCAGCAGCTTCTCTGCTGGTTGGCAGCACAAAGAACTAACATGACTTGTGTTTTCATCAACTCCAGAAAGCAAGCCATGGAAACCAAAAGCAGAAACCACTGTTCACTCGGAAAAGCAAAGCTTTATGTTACAGTGCTCTTTCATGGAAACTTAGCAAATTAGGCAGTAACAGCTTTGGTCTTGCTCTATAGACATGAGAAACATCAACCGGTGGAGTGTCAAAGGAAAGGTTTCTGTTACATGGCTCTTTCATGGAAATCAAGTAAATTAGGAAGTACCCACCTTTATTCGTGGTCTGGTGACAAGCAAAACACATACATGTGCAAAGTGTAAACTGGTACTGCAAAAGGCAGGAAAGCACCTTCAGCAGCTTCTCTATTTCTTGGGAACACAAACAACAGACAAGACTTGTGTTTTGATCAACTCCAGAAAGCAAACTATAGAAACCAAAAGCAGAGATCACTGTTCACTCTGTAAAGCAAATCTTTATGTTACATAGCTCTATCACAGAAACTTAGTAAATTAGGCAGTAACAGCTTTAGTTCTCCTTCTATGGACATGAAAGACACCAACCGGTGCAGCGTAAAAGCAAGTAATGGATAAGGCAAGAGAGGGTCTGCAGCAGCTTCTCTGCTGGTTGGCAGCACAAGCAACTAACATGACTTGTGTTTTCATCAACTCCAGAAAGCAAACCATAGAAACCAAAAGCAGAGATCACTGTTCACTCTGAAAAGCAAATCTTTATGTTACATAGCTCTTACATGGAACTCTATCAAATTAGGCAATACCAGCTTTGGTCTTGCTCTATAGACATGGGAAACACTAACTGGAACAGAGTGTAAGCAAGTAAAGCATAAGGCATGAAAGTGTCTGCAGCAGCTTCTCTGGTGGTTGGCAACACAAGCAACTAACAAGACTTGTGTTTTGATCAACTCCAGAAAGCAAACTATAGAAACCAAAAGCAGAGATCACTGTTCACTCTGTAAAGCAAATCTTTATGTTACATAGCTCTATCACAGAAACTTAGTAAATTAGGCAGTAACAACTTTAGTTCTCCTTCTATGGACATGAAAGACACCAAAGGTGCAGCGTAAAAGCAAGTAATGGATAAGGCAAGAGAGGGTCTGCAGCAGCTTCTCTGCTGGTTGGCAGCACAAAGAACTAACATGACTTGTGTTTTCATCAACTCCAGAAAGCAAGCCATGGAAACCAAAAGCAGAGATCACTGTTCACTCTGAAAAGCAAATCTTTATGTTACATAGCTCTTACATGGAACTCTATCAAATTAGGCAATACCAGCTTTGGTCTTGCTCTATAGACATGGGAAACACTAACTGGTACAGAGTGTAAGCAAAGAAAGCATAAGGCATGAAAGTGTCTGCAGCAGCTTCTCTGGTGGTTGGCAACACAAGCAACTAACAAGACTTGTGTTTTGATCAACTCCAGAAAGCAAACCATAGAAACCAAAAGCAGAGATCACAGTTCACTCTGTAAAGCAAATCTTTATGTTACATAGCTCTATCACAGAAACTTAGTAAATTAGGCAGTAACAGCTTTAGTTCTCCTTCTATGGACATGAAAAACACCAACCGGTGCAGCGTAAAAGCTAGTAATGGATAAGGCAAGAGAGGGTCTGCAGCAGCTTCTCTGCTGGTTGGCAGCACAAAGAACTAACATGACTTGTGTTTTCATCAACTCCAGAAAGCAAGCCATGGAAACCAAAAGCAGAGATCACTGTTCACTTTGAAAAGCAAATCTTTATGTTACATAGCTGTTACATGGAACTCTACCTAATTAGGCAATACCAGCTTTGGTCTTGCTCTATAGACATGAGAAACACTAACTGGTACAGAGTGTAAGCAAAGAAAGCATAAGGCATGAAAGTGTGTGCAGCAGCTTCTCTGGTGGTTGGCAACACAAGCAACTAACAAGACTTGTGTTTTGATCAACTCCAGAAAGCAAACTATAGAAACCAAAAGCAGAGATCACTGTTCATTCTGTAAAGCAAATCTTTATGTTACATAGCTCTTACATGGAACTCTATCAAATTAGGCAATACCAGCTTTGGTCTTGCTGTATAGACATGGGAAACACTAACTGGTACAGAGTGTAAGCATGTAAAGGATAAGGCATGAAAGTGTCTGCAGCAGCTTCTCTGGTGGTTGGCAACACAAGCAACTAACAAGACTTGTGTTTTGATCAACTCCAGAAAGCAAACTATAGAAACCAAAAGCAGAGATCACAGTTCACTCTGTAAAGCAAATCTTTATGTTACATAGCTCTATCACAGAAACTTAGTAAATTAGGCAGTAACAGCTTTAGTTCTCCTCCTATGGACATGAAAGACACCAACCGGTGCAGCGTAAAAGCCAGTAATGGATAAGGCAAGAGAGGGTCTGCAGCAGCTTCTCTGCTGGTTGGCAGCACAAAGAACTAACATGACTTGTGTTTTCATCAACTCCAGAAAGCAAGCCATGGAAACCAAAAGCAGAGATCACTGTTCACTTTGAAAAGCAAATCTTTATGTTACATAGCTGTTACATGGAACTCTACCTAATTAGGCAATACCAGCTTTGGTCTTGCTCTATAGACATGAGAAACACTAACTGGTACAGAGTGTAAGCAAAGAAAGCATAAGGCATGAAAGTGTGTGCAGCAGCTTCTCTGGTGGTTGGCAACACAAGCAACTAACAAGACTTGTGTTTTGATCAACTCCAGAAAGCAAACTATAGAAACCAAAAGCAGAGATCACAGTTCACTCTGTAAAGCAAATCTTTATGTTACATAGCTCTATCACAGAAACTTAGTAAATTAGGCAGTAACAGCTTTAGTTCTCCTTCTATGGACATGAAAAACACCAACCGGTGCAGCGTAAAAGCCAGTAATGGATAAGGCAAGAGAGGGTCTGCAGCAGCTTCTCTGCTGATTGGCAGCACAAACAACTAACATGACTTGTGTTTTCATCAACTCCAGAAAGCAAGCCATGGAAACCAAAAGCAGAGATCACTGTTCACTCTGAAAAGCAAATCTTTATGTTACATAGCTCTTACATGGAACTCTATCAAATTAGGCAATACCAGCTTTGGTCTTGCTCTATAGACATGGGAAACACTAACTGGTACAGAGTGTAAGCAAGTAAAGGATAAGGCATGAAAGTGTCTGCAGCAGCTTCTCTGGTGGTTGGCAACACAAGCAACTAACAAGACTTGTGTTTTGATCAACTCCAGAAAGCAAACCATAGAAACCAAAAGCAGAGATCACAGTTCACTCTGTAAAGCAAATCTTTATGTTACATAGCTCTATCACAGAAACTTAGTAAATTAGGCAGTAACAGCTTTAGTTCTCCTTCTACGGACATGAAAGACACCAACCGGTGCAGCGTAAAAGCAAGTAATGGATAAGGCAAGAGAGGGTCTGCAGCAGCTTCTCTGCTGGTTGGCAGCACAAACAACTAACATGACTTGTGTTTTCATCAACTCCAGAAAGCAAGCCATGGAAACCAAAAGCAGAGATCACTGTTCACTCTGAAAAACAAATCTTTATGTTACATAGCTCTTACATGGAACTCTACCAAATTAGGCAAAACCAGCTTTGGTCTTGCTCTATAGACATGGGAAACACTAACTGGTACAGAGTGTAAGCAAGGAAACATAAGGCATGAAAGCGTCTGCAGAAGCTTCTCTGGTGGTTGGCAACACAAGCAACTAACAAGACTTGTGTTTTGATCAACTCCAGAAAGCAAACTATAGAAACCAAAAGCAGAGATCACTGTTCATTCTGTAAAGCAAATCTTTATGTTACATAGCTCTTACATGGAACTCTATCAAATTAGGCAATACCAGCTTTGGTCTTGCTGTATAGACATGGGAAACACTAACTGGTACAGAGTGTAAGCATGTAAAGGATAAGGCATGAAAGTGTCTGCAGCAGCTTCTCTGGTGGTTGGCAACACAAGCAACTAACAAGACTTGTGTTTTGATCAACTCCAGAAAGCAAACTATAGAAACCAAAAGCAGAGATCACAGTTCACTCTGTAAAGCAAATCTTTATGTTACATACCTCTATCACAGAAACTTAGTAAATTAGGCTGTAACAGCTTTAGTTCTCCTCCTATGGACATGAAAGACACCAACCGGTGCAGCGTAAAAGCCAGTAATGGATAAAGCAAGGGAGTGTCTGCAGCAGCTTCTCTGCTGGTTGGCAACACAAGCAACTAACAAGACTTGTGTTTTGATCAACTCCAGAAAGCAAACCATAGAAACCAAAAGCAGAGATCACTGTTCACTCTGAAAAGCAAATCTTTATGTTACATAGCTCTTACATGGAACTCTACCAAATTAGGCAATACCAGCTTTGGTCTTGCTCTATAGACATGGGAAACACTAACTGGTACAGAGTGTAAGCAAAGAAAGCATAAGGCATGAAAGTGTCTGCAGCAGCTTCCCTGGTGGTTGGCAACACAAGCAACTAACAAGACTTGTGTTTTGATCAACTCCAGAAAGCAAACCATAGAAACCAAAAGCAGAGATCACTGTTCACTCTGTAAAGCAAATCTTTATGTTACATAGCTCTATCACAGAAACTTAGTAAATTAGGCAGTAACAGCTTTAGTTCTCCTTCTATGGACATGAAAGACACCAACCGGTGCAGTGTAATAGCCAGTAATGGATAAAGCAAGAGAGGGTCTGCAGCAGCTTCTCTGCTGGTTGGCAGCACAAACAACTAACATGACTTGTGTTTTCATCAACTCCAGAAAGCAAACTATTGAAACCAAAAGCAGAGATCACTGTTCACTCTGAAAAGCAAATCTTTATGTTACATAGCTCTTACATGGAACTCTATCAAATTAGGCAATACCAGCTTTGGTCTTGCTCTATAGACATGGGAAACACTAACTGGTACAGAGTGTAAGCAAAGAAAGCATAAGGCATGAAAGTGTCTGCAGCAGCTTCTCTGGTGGTTGGCAACACAAGCAACTAACAAGACTTGTGTTTTGATCAACTCCAGAAAGCAAACCATAGAAACCAAAAGCAGAGATCACTGTTCACTCTGTAAAGCAAATCTTTATGTTACATAGCTCTTACATGGAACTCTACCAAATTAGGCAATACCAGCTTTGGTCTTGCTCTATAGACGTGGGAAACACTAACTGGTACAGAGTGTAAGCAAGTAAAGCATAAGGCATGAAAGTGTCTGCAGCAGCTTCTCTGGTGGTTGGCAACACAAGCAACTAACAAGACTTGTGTTTTGATCAACTCCAGAAAGCAAACTATAGAAACCAAAAGCAGAGATCACTGTTCACTCTGTAAAGCAAATCTTTATGTTACATAGCTCTATCACAGAAACTTAGTAAATTAGGCAGTAACAGCTTTAGTTCTCCTTCTATGGACATGAAAAACACCAACCGGTGCAGCGTAAAAGCCAGTAATGGATAAAGCAAGAGAGGGTCTGCAGCAGCTTCTCTGCTGGTTGGCAGCACAAACAACTAACATGACTTGTGTTTTCATCAACTCCAGAAAGCAAGCCATGGAAACCAAAAGCAGAAACCACTGTTCACTCGGAAAAGCAAAGCTTTATGTTACAGTGCTCTTTCATGGAAACTTAGCAAATTAGGCAGTAACAGCTTTGGTCTTGCTCTATAGACATGAGAAACATCAACCGGTGGAGTGTCAAAGGAAAGGTTTCTGTTACATGGCTCTTTCATGGAAATCAAGCAAATTAGGAAGTACCCACCTTTATTCGTGGTCTGGTGACAAGCAAAACACATACATGTGCAAAGTGTAAACTGGTACTGCAAAAGGCAGGAAAGCACCTTCAGCAGCTTCTCTATTTCTTGGGAACACAAACAACAGGCAAGACTTGTGTTTTGATCAACTCCAGAAAGCAAACTATAGAAACCAAAAGCAGAGATCACTGTTCACTCTGTAAAGCAAATCTTTATGTTACATAGCTCTATCACAGAAACTTAGTAAATTAGGCAGTAACAGCTTTAGTTCTCCTTCTATGGACATGAAAGACACCAACCGGTGCAGCGTAAAAGCAAGTAATGGATAAGGCAAGAGAGGGTCTGCAGCAGCTTCTCTGCTGGTTGGCAACACAAGCAACTAACAAGACTTGTGTTTTGATCAACTCCAGAAAGCAAACCATAGAAACCAAAAGCAGAGATCACTGTTCACTCTGAAAAGCAAATCTTTATGTTACATAGCTCTTACATGGAACTCTACCAAATTAGGCAATACCAGCTTTGGTCTTGCTCTATAGACATGGGAAACACTAACTGGTACAGAGTGTAAGCAAAGAAAGCATAAGGCATGAAAGTGTCTGCAGCAGCTTCCCTGGTGGTTGGCAACACAAGCAACTAACAAGACTTGTGTTTTGATCAACTCCAGAAAGCAAACCATAGAAACCAAAAGCAGAGATCACTGTTCACTCTGTAAAGCAAATCTTTATGTTACATAGCTCTTACATGGAACTCTACCAAATTAGGCAATACCAGCTTTGGTCTTGCTCTATAGACGTGGGAAACACTAACTGGTACAGAGTGTAAGCAAGTAAAGCATAAGGCATGAAAGTGTCTGCAGCAGCTTCTCTGGTGGTTGGCAACACAAGCAACTAACAAGACTTGTGTTTTGATCAACTCCAGAAAGCAAACTATAGAAACCAAAAGCAGAGATCACTGTTCACTCTGTAAAGCAAATCTTTATGTTACATAGCTCTATCACAGAAACTTAGTAAATTAGGCAGTAACAGCTTTAGTTCTCCTTCTATGGACATGAAAAACACCAACCGGTGCAGCGTAAAAGCCAGTAATGGATAAAGCAAGAGAGGGTCTGCAGCAGCTTCTCTGCTGGTTGGCAGCACAAACAACTAACATGACTTGTGTTTTCATCAACTCCAGAAAGCAAGCCATGGAAACCAAAAGCAGAAACCACTGTTCACTCGGAAAAGCAAAGCTTTATGTTACAGTGCTCTTTCATGGAAACTTAGCAAATTAGGCAGTAACAGCTTTGGTCTTGCTCTATAGACATGAGAAACATCAACCGGTGGAGTGTCAAAGGAAAGGTTTCTGTTACATGGCTCTTTCATGGAAATCAAGCAAATTAGGAAGTACCCCACCTTTATTCGTGGTCTGGTGACAAGCAAAACACATACATGTGCAAAGTGTAAACTGGTACTGCAAAAGGCAGGAAAGCACCTTCAGCAGCTTCTCTATTTCTTGGGAACACAAACAACAGACAAGACTTGTGTTTTGATCAACTCCAGAAAGCAAACTATAGAAACCAAAAGCAGAGATCACTGTTCACTCTGTAAAGCAAATCTTTATGTTACATAGCTCTATCACAGAAACTTAGTAAATTAGGCAGTAACAGCTTTAGTTCTCCTTCTATGGACATGAAAGACACCAACCGGTGCAGCGTAAAAGCAAGTAATGGATAAGGCAAGAGAGGGTCTGCAGCAGCTTCTCTGCTGGTTGGCAGCACAAGCAACTAACATGACTTGTGTTTTCATCAACTCCAGAAAGCAAGCCATGGAAACCAAAAGCAGAGATCACTGTTCACTCTGAAAAGCAAATCTTTATGTTACATAGCTCTTACATGGAACTCTATCAAATTAGGCAATACCAGCTTTGGTCTTGCTCTATAGACATGGGAAACACTAACTGGTACAGAGTGTAAGCAAGTAAAGCATAAGGCATGAAAGTGTCTGCAGCAGCTTCTCTGGTGGTTGGCAACACAAGCAACTAACAAGACTTGTGTTTTGATCAACTCCAGAAAGCAAACTATAGAAACCAAAAGCAGAGATCACAGTTCACTCTGTAAAGCAAATCTTTATGTTACATAGCTCTATCACAGAAACTTAGTAAATTAGGCAGTAACAGCTTTAGTTCTCCTTCTATGGACATGAAAAACACCAAAGGTGCAGCGTAAAAGCCAGTAATGGATAAGGCAAGAGAGGGTCTGCAGCAGCTTCTCTGCTGATTGGCAGCACAAACAACTAACATGACTTGTGTTTTCATCAACTCCAGAAAGCAAGCCATGGAAACCAAAAGCAGAGATCACTGTTCACTCTGAAAAGCAAATCTTTATGTTACATAGCTCTTACATGGAACTCTATCAAATTAGGCAATACCAGCTTTGGTCTTGCTCTATAGACATGGGAAACACTAACTGGTACAGAGTGTAAGCAAAGAAAGCATAAGGCATGAAAGTGTCTGCAGCAGCTTCTCTGGTGTTGGCAACACAAGCAACTAACAAGACTTGTGTTTTGATCAACTCCAGAAAGCAAACCATAGAAACCAAAAGCAGAGATCACTGTTCACTCTGTAAAGCAAATCTTTATGTTACATAGCTCTTACATGGAACTCTACCTAATTAGGCAATACCAGCTTTGGTCTTGCTCTATAGACATGGGAAACACTAACTGGTACAGAGTGTAAGCAAAGAAAGCATAAGGCATGAAAGTGTCTGCAGCAGCTTCTCTGGTGGTTGGCAACACAAGCAACTAACAAGACTTGTGTTTTGATCAACTCCAGAAAGCAAACTATAGAAACCAAAAGCAGAGATCACTGTTCACTCTGTAAAGCAAATCTTTATGTTACATAGCTCTTACATGGAACTCTACCTAATTAGGCAATACCAGCTTTGGTCTTGCTCTATAGACATGGGAAACACTAACTGGTACAGAGTGTAAGCAAGTAAAGCATAAGGCATGAAAGTGTCTGCAGCAGCTTCTCTGGTGGTTGGCAACACAAGCAACTAACAAGACTTGTGTTTTGATCAACTCCAGAAAGCAAACTATAGAAACCAAAAGCAGAGATCACTGTTCACTCTGTAAAGCAAATCTTTATGTTACGTAGCTCTATCACAGAAACTTAGTAAATTAGGCAGTAACAGCTTTAGTTCTCCTTCTATGGACATGAAAGACACCAACCGGTGCAGCGTAAAAGCCAGTAATGGATAAAGCAAGAGAGGGTCTGCAGCAGCTTCTCTGCTGATTGGCAGCACAAACAACTAACATGACTTGTGTTTTCATCAACTCCAGAAAGCAAGCCATGGAAACCAAAAGCAGAGATCACTGTTCACTCTGAAAAGCAAATCTTTATGTTACATAGCTCTTACATGGAACTCTATCAAATTAGGCAATACCAGCTTTGGTCTTGCTCTATAGACATGGGAAACACTAACTGGTACAGAGTGTAAGCAAGTAAACATAAGGCATGAAAGTGTCTGCAGCAGCTTCTCTGGTGGTTGGCAACACAAGCAACTAACAAGACTTGTGTTTTGATCAACTCCAGAAAGCAAACTATAGAAACCAAAAGCAGAGATCACTGTTCACTCTGTAAAGCAAATCTTTATGTTACATAGCTCTATCACAGAAACTTAGTAAATTAGGCAGTAACAGCTTTAGTTCTCCTTCTATGGACATGAAAAACACCAAAGGTGCAGCGTAAAAGCCAGTAATGGATAAGGCAAGAGAGGGTCTGCAGCAGCTTCTCTGCTGATTGGCAGCACAAACAACTAACATGACTTGTGTTTTCATCAACTCCAGAAAGCAAGCCATGGAAACCAAAAGCAGAGATCACTGTTCACTCTGAAAAGCAAATCTTTATGTTACATAGCTCTTACATGGAACTCTATCAAATTAGGCAATACCAGCTTTGGTCTTGCTCTATAGACATGGGAAACACTAACTGGTACAGAGTGTAAGCAAAGAAAGCATAAGGCATGAAAGTGTCTGTAGCAGCTTCTCTGGTGTTGGAAACACAAGCAACTAACAAGACTTGTGTTTTGATCAACTCCAGAAAGCAAACCATAGAAACCAAAAGCAGAGATCACTGTTCACTCTGTAAAGCAAATCTTTATGTTACATAGCTCTTACATGGAACTCTACCTAATTAGGCAATACCAGCTTTGGTCTTGCTCTATAGACATGGGAAACACTAACTGGTACAGAGTGTAAGCAAAGAAAGCATAAGGCATGAAAGTGTCTGCAGCAGCTTCTCTGGTGGTTGGCAACACAAGCAACTAACAAGACTTGTGTTTTGATCAACTCCAGAAAGCAAACCATAGAAACCAAAAGCAGAGATCACTGTTCACTCTGTAAAGCAAATCTTTATGTTACATAGCTCTTACATGGAACTCTACCTAATTAGGCAATACCAGCTTTGGTCTTGCTGTATAGACATGGGAAACACTAACTGGTACAGAGTGTAAGCATGTAAAGGATAAGGCATGAAAGTGTCTGCAGCAGCTTCTCTGGTGGTTGGCAACACAAGCAACTAACAAGACTTGTGTTTTGATCAACTCCAGAAAGCAAACTATAGAAACCAAAAGCAGAGATCACAGTTCACTCTGTAAAGCAAATCTTTATGTTACATAGCTCTATCACAGAAACTTAGTAAATTAGGCAGTAACAGCTTTAGTTCTCCTCCTATGGACATGAAAGACACCAACCGGTGCAGCGTAAAAGCCAGTAATGGATAAGGCAAGAGAGGGTCTGCAGCAGCTTCTCTGCTGGTTGGCAGCACAAAGAACTAACATGACTTGTGTTTTCATCAACTCCAGAAAGCAAGCCATGGAAACCAAAAGCAGAGATCACTGTTCACTTTGAAAAGCAAATCTTTATGTTACATAGCTGTTACATGGAACTCTACCTAATTAGGCAATACCAGCTTTGGTCTTGCTCTATAGACATGGGAAACACTAACTGGTACAGAGTGTAAGCAAAGAAAGCATAAGGCATGAAAGTGTCTGCAGCAGCTTCTCTGGTGGTTGGCAACACAAGCAACTAACAAGACTTGTGTTTTGATCAACTCCAGAAAGCAAACCATAGAAACCAAAAGCAGAGATCACTG